>NC_140589.1:1768845494-1770151744 GCF_964204655.1 Triturus cristatus | reverse complement strand
GGTTGTATATATTAAAAATGCTGGGAACACCTAGGAGTCAAAAGTGACGGTAGCAGAATGTCATTTGATACAGAGGAGAGGAACACATCATTAGAAGCGTTGTTTTTAAAGGGATTTGAAGTGCAGTAAATTCGTGTTGTGGACTGTTATACTGTTTTGATTATTTAATGCTGTATCTTACTATAATATGTGTTTAATTGATATTTCCAGTTACCCCTGACAAAGGGCTGAAATTGCCCGAAATGCATTGGGTTAATAAAATACTGCCATGGTGAAGTTATGCATCTGTACTTGTTCTTGGAAAAAGGTCCGGATGGACGAACCTGAACATGAGAAAACTTTGTAAACTGGCATGATGTCTGACGTATGGAACCAAACAGAAGGATTTAAGAAAGAGAAAAAAATATGAAAATTATTGAAATGAGGACAAAAATTATCTACATAGGATGAATTGCGCAAGTAGCATTTTGCTGTGCCATTGGTTTTGGGGCAGAGTGCTGCCCCAGCAGATAATTATTTAATAGCTACCAGTACCCCACATAGGGTATGCTACGTCCCAAGAAAACATGGGAAGACCTCTTAGGAAACAATTCCGCAGCAGCGGACAAACAGAAAAAGCCTGAGGGCAAACCGCAGACACGAAAGGCCCAATACCAGGACCCATACAGGCTTACTAACAGCCAAAACCACAAGGCAAACAAGCATTTACAATGCAATGGTCTCGGCATTGGTAAAGTTAGAGCTATTGGCATTGCTCTTGACATTGTTTTTGTTTATGTTTTTGTTTTTAAAACATTTATAGAAACGGCATTGTCATGAGCAATGCCAATAGCTCTAACTTTAACAATGCCGAGACCGTTGCATTGTAAATGTTTTTTTTTGTTTATGTTTTTAAAACATTTAAAGAAACGGCATTGTTATTTACAATGTCAATAGCTTAATCACTCTCAAAAGCGAGATTTATTATGCGAGCATTATTTGGGAAGTTTGGCAAATCCATAAATATGAGGAAAACGCTGCAGCATCGCAAAATGCCAGTGGCCCAGACTAATATGCATGATTAGTATTTGGATCCCATGCCCATTCCTTCTTTGTCCTCTCTGCTGAAACTGCTGCCTGAAGTGTCAAATTTTATTAATACTAAACAAAAATCGCACTACCGTGCCAGGGCCAGACTTGGCGTTGATAATGATTGTTTGAAAAGGGAACTTTGAAAGGATACGAACTTGACCAATTCTGGTTTCAAAATATAAGAGAACACTGTAGAGGCATGCGTCTACCGACTGTTATATATAATTTGGGATATATTTCTTAATCTGTCGAGTTCAGCCACTGCATGATTATATATTGTTGTCTCTTTTTGAAACTCAGGAGCAGTAACATTGTCGTGGTGTCACTAGGGCTTCAAGTGGATGCTTTCTCAATATTATATACAAGCCACAGTTACTGCTAATTTATCTTATGCAACTAACAACGATTGACAAAGCCAATAGTCCTAACTTGTTGTAGGTATCATGTTACTTGCTTTATCATTATGCCTGGATGCAATGACAAAAGAGACAGCAAAAGGTGAGGAGGGCAGACAGGTGAGGGGGGCAGGCTGAGGACAGTTAGTGACTAGGGCAGGCAGAACCAGGGCAGATGTGAGGAGTTAAGAGGTGGGCATAATGAAGCCAAACAGGTGTGCAGGAGAGGAAGAGGTTAGGGCAGGGTTGAGGGAAGTGAGAGGTAGGCAGAGAGAAGGCAAACAAGTGAGTGACAAGGTCAGACAGAGGCGAGGACAGGCAGGTGAGAGCTCCAGAGGGCAGAACAGGTGGGCACAGTAAGAGCACGAAGGTGACGGCAGCCTGGGAGTGGGCACCGCGAGGGTAAAAGTGGGGACATGCAGAGGAAAGGACACAGGTGACGCCAGTCTTAGGTGGGCACACGGTAAGAGGACGCACCCCAGGCGAGGACCCTCAAAGGTGGGGACATACATAGGACAGGGCAGAGGTTAGGACAGGGCAGGCAGAGGTCAGCGCAACGAGGGCAGACAGGTAAGACCGACCAGAGGTGAGAACAAACGCGGCACTGGCATGTATGGGCGCGGATGCCACCATGCCATGCTGCACTGGGGATCACGCCGAGGAACTTACCAGGACCAGTCAGGGAGGTCGGGCAGTGCCCAGCTCCGAAAAGCCAGGGCCTCGTGGGGTGCGCGAAGGGTGTGTGTCTGTCCGCAGCCCCCGGGCTTCCTGGGGTGTTTACACACAAGGCGCAGTGTGCGCCCAACTGACTCAAACTTCATCACAAGTAAAGCCCAGAGGGGTGTCCGCTTTCAGCCATGATCAGCCCAGAAACTAGAGCCGACGGGGCCCCGCCCCCAAGCCAGCAGAGGGGCAGCATGGGGGGCAAGGCAACACGGGACAAGAAGAAGGGCTCCAGGAAGAAGAGGAGGAGCCGATATAAAGAGAGAAAGAGGGGATGGGGGGGGGTAAGAGGGTGGCGAGGTAGGGAGGAGGAAACGTGGGCGGGAGTTAGGAGAAGGAAATAGGGGGAGAAAGAGGATTGGATGGGAGACAGTGAGGGCAGAGGATGGGGACATGCAGGAGGGATACTAAACGAGGGGAAAGAGACTCGAGTAAGGGGAGAGAAAAGGAGGAGGCGGGAAGTAGAATAGAAGAGAGATGGGAGGATAGAGTTGACGTTGAAATAGAAGGAGAGGCGAGGCGGAAGAAAAATAGGAAGCAGGGTCAAGGGGAGAAGGGGCAGTGACGTAACATAAGCCCACACAGACAGGGGTCCCCCTCCAGCCCTGGCAGGCCCCTTGAAAGAGAGCTCCCCCACCATGTACCTTGCAGGGGACCAGGCGGTCAAAAAACGCAACAAAAGCCTCGTTAACGAGTAAATGGTCTTTTAAAGACCTGTGAAGTACTCGAGTCCAGCTGCAATTAGACGGACGCCAGCCCACGAGGCTCTCTCAGCCGGGCTGATACACATGACGGGGGGGGGCTGAAGCCCGGTGAGGCCAATGGATGTTGCGCGCCTGCAGGGGACCCACCCTCAAGTTTAGTTACGCCACTGGAGGGGGGGGGAGGGAGATTGGGGGTGGGTAGAGAAACACTGGTTGCGGGTTATTGTGGGAAGCAGGCCTGGTGAACACTGCTGCGCTGGGGATACAGTCATACATACCATGTGTGCGGTTTATTTTACTCTGGCAAAGCTTATTCGGACTTCAATCCTTCTGAAGTCGGGGACTCGGGTACTGTTACAACGCACGAGCTACAGTCAGTCATTTGAGTCTAAAACTGATGTTTTACCATCTGCTAAAATCCCAATTCCGGGAACCTTGTCAGGCGTGCAGGTCACTAAACGTTTCCACCCTGCAATGGTAAAACGTGTATTAATGAACAATCAAGGGCAGGAGGGGCGTGTGGTGTCTGATTGCAAGTGCTGCAGTTTCCATCCAAAGGTTGCTTCGTTTTCTGCTCCTGTGGCAGTAGTGTCTGTGTGTGTGTGGGAGGAGCAGTGGGGCGGGAGTGTAAAGCAAGTGTGTTTTCTTAAGAGGCGAAATGATTCCAACTCTGGAGGTGATGCTGTTTAGGCTATGCAGCTACAGCTCGGACTGGGGGAGGCTGTGGGTTCAGGACATATGTCCCGCTCTGCAGACAGCTTTCAGCCCCTCCTTTCTCTACAGAAAGGAGACATACGGAGGGGATGGAAGACAAAAGGAGGCAGCGGAGAGCAGATGTCAGCACAGATTGGGTAGTGGGTACCTCGAAATGTTAAAAAAACAAGGAGGAAGCTGCGAGCTGCACAAACCTGATGCTGGACACCACCGCCTTTCTCCGAGGCACAGCAGAAATGCCTCGGAGAAAGGGAGCGTCCTTTTCGGATTCGGGGGCGTGTTTTGCTGTTGTCTCCTCCCTGAGACTTTTCGCAAAACACGCCCCACGATCCGAAAAGGACGGGGCAGGATTGGAGTGACGGGACCTCTTCTCCAATGGCTGGCCAGCATTTACTAGGCCAGCCAATGGAGAACAGGGGAGAAGAGGGGCGGGTTCAAGCCCCTCTTCTCCCAAGTCATTATCTCTCGCGAGCGAGACTGCGCAAGCGCAGCCATCGCTAGCCGAGACCTAAAAAGGGGGGCTAAACCAGCAGCCAACAGCACCGAAGGGCCAACCGAAGGACCCTGAAGGCACACCAACCACACAGAACACACAACCGGGGCTACTCGTTACTAGGCCCCAGAAAACAATGGAAGAACACCTCCCAGAACACAGACCGACATCCAGGTTCACTGAGGAGGAGGAGGAGGACGAAGCCCCGCAAGGAACCTTTGAATGGCAGAATCTGCAGGGGCGTGAAACAAAAGAGCGCCATTGAAGGGAAGGTCCACCAGCCGCTCCCTAACATTCTCAGGGAAAACACTATCCCTCAGCCACGCATGGCAACGGATGGCCACTGAAGAAGCCATGGTGCTACCAAGCACCTCAGAAACATCCAGAGCCGAGCGAAGAATAAACGCCGCCAGCTCCCGGCCATCCAACACATGGTGCCGCAGATCAGCGCAGGCACCCTCCTGAGAAGAGGAAGACAGAAGGGACTCCGCCGAATCCCACAAGCAGGAAGTGGCTCTGGCCAACACACAAAGCGTGTTGAGCGCCTGCAAGCCAGCACTGGAGGAGGCGAAGATGTTGCGCCCCCATTAATCCAACCACCGGGCCTCCCGTGACGGGGGAGACAACACCGATGGCAAGGAGGGAAAGGCAGTCTGCAGAAGAGGGCCCCTGGTAGAAAGGTGGAAGGAAAGGCAGACAGGATCAAGCAGAGCAGGACGGTGGCAGTGCAGAAGCGACTGGGGCACCGGGTCCCCCGTGGCAGGATGCCCCCAGACCCCCAAGAGAGAATTATAAAACGAAGCTTCGAAGGGAAGAAGCAGCTCCCGTCCACCAGAGCCCTGATGGAGAACCTCAAGCAAATGATCCGCGGGGAAATGGGCAGACGTGTTGCCCATATGCAAAATCCCCGCGGCAGTGGAGACAGCCCGGGCGAAGGCAGCACTCGCCTCCGTAGGGCAACGCGGTGGGAAAAGCAATTCCTCCGTGGGCAACGGCTGTAAGCTAAGCCGGCCATCCCCCAGTCCAACCGCAGGAAGGAAAGGCCAAGCTCAGAATGGGGGAAGGTTAACCGACGAGTGGGGAACATGAGGCGCCCCCGGGGAAGACTGTGGGTGCGGGGACGTCAAAGAGCCCTCCCTGGAAGACGCCGGGAAAAAGGCCACGACGAAACAAACAGTTGCCGAACCTCTGGAGAAGAGGGGGCCTCCGAAGATGAATCAACAACCCGACGCCGGCACAGCGCAGTGGAGTCCACCACCGGCATCAGCTCAACGTCGACCAGCGCCGAAGGGGACGCCGAGACGACCGCTGCCACAACTCGCGCAGTGGGAGAACGGGGCGGGGTCGGAGCCGGGGCGGCCATAGAACGGCACCGAGAAGGCGCCGACGAGTCAGCCGCCTGCGTGGAGACAAGGGGGGCCCGGGGACGCGTCCCGGCCCCTAGCCAGCCACTGCGGCGCCGCCAGGGCCAGCAGCTGCCGGCGCCTGAGCGGCGTCAGCTCGGCCTCGGACAAGGCCGCCGCCTGCCCACAGGACCGAGGGGGACTCGAGGAGGAGCCCCGAGTCCCAGCAACCTCCCGCGACACCACAGGGACCCCCACGGGGGTTTGCGACAAGGCAGAGGCGCCGTGGTCCGAAGGAGGGAACCCGGTAGGGCCGCACCCCGACGACACCACATCTCCAAGACCTGAAGGCCCTGCACATGGCAAGGGATGCGCAGACGTCCCAGGAAGAGGAGGAGCCAAGGAGGCCTGCAGGGCCGCAGCATAGGCCTCCATTTGGGCCCTGGTCGCCCCCACGCCAGGAAACGGCGGGTATGGTGGCGACGCGCAAGGCCGCACGACCCACGGAGAACACCCGACACCCCCACATGGCAGGAACCGGCCACGGGGACAAATTAGGACACTTACCAACAGGCGAGCGACACCCTTGCGGCCTCGGAGAGGCACGATGTCGGAGACGGAAGCGGTGGTTCTTGAAACCTTCCGTGGGGGATGGACATGGTGACGATGCCGACCTCCGAGAGGAGTTTTATCCGGCGCTCCTGCCGGGACTTCGGCTTCATCTGCTGACAAGCCTCGCAGTCCGTGGAGTCATGGTGCTCCCCCAAACACCACATACAAATGGGGTGAGGGTCAGTCACCGACATCCGGTACGCGCAAGACGAGCATGTCCTGAAGCCCGAAGGCATTCGCACACTGTTCCCAAAAAGAAACGCAAAGCGTGAAAAGAAGGCCTGAAAACAGGCCAGGAACACGATCCGGATCCGCGCTGCATGCGGAAAAGAAGGAAACTGACGTCAGCGCTCCGGGGTGGGGCTTATGTGACCTCGCTGACGTCACGCCCGCGGAAGACGGCGGGGCGGAGTCGCGTGGTGCCGCCCCCCAGCGCACAGAGATGCTGGGACAAGAAAATTTTCCGGGTCAAGTGTCCCGCCTCGGATAATTCTATGTTAAGGAATCTGCGGCTAGTAGTCTCTATCAGAATGTAATATACACAAACCACACACGTTTTATTGTCTAGAGGTACTTGTTCAAAAGACACTCGCCCTCATGTAGCTTCATGCTGCATGTTGCCTACCGAGGACAAGCTATACACCATCAACCACTTGTAAAACTGTGAACTATTTCTATGATGAAAAACAATGCATACCTGTACCAACCAATAGAAAGACAATACTATCATTTACAGCTCTGGCAGTAGTCATGCAGTGGATTTCACTCGTCCACTGATGCAGACATTGTCTATGTCCATGCCCTAGTTTTGCCCAAACCCCACCTAGCCCTGTCCAGTATATTCTGCTCCTCTAAGCTCTCCTTTTACTGGACCGTCCCTTCACTCTCTTGAACAGAGCCCATCAGTCACATCTTTGGCTCCTTACCAGTAAATATCACAGTATTCAGATTGGATTTCCCCCACAGCTCCATGAAATGGACAACATCTCCGAAGCGCAGCGAGGGGTGGCCCGTGAACACGACGCAGGGCTGCTTAAAGTCGTTGCTGAAGTCTCCATGGATGCTGGGGTAGTGCTTCAGCTTGTTGGTCTGAATGAGCTGAAACCCAAAACAAAAGCTAAAGTTAGGTCATGTAATTTATTTTCCCATCGCTTGCAACAAAAATGTCTCACACTCAGTAACTATGCTCTGCAGTGTACACTCAATGCCTCACACATTGATCGGCAGGTAGTATGTGACTTTAAATGTTTTCCTCTTCTGTCAACTTGCGAAAATAGCATCCTGCAGTGAATGATGGGGGTGCTATCCTTGAATGATATTTAAATACAAAATAGGATGTTACAGAGGAAAAGCAAAAATCCACAGATATCTGTATACTCCAAATGTATGCAGATTTTGGGTGGACCTTCGGCTTGTGTTAATTAATGTCTGTAATACTGCAGGTGTTTCTAGATGCAAATGATTGTCATGCACAAACAATTGGCATAGGCATCAACTGCATATTTGAAATAAAATATGCACCTAACTTTAGGTTAATTGATTACATACATATAAACATCACTTGTGAAAACAAAAGCAGCTCTTAGACTTGTGAACCTATTTCCAACATGCAATTCTGCTGCTGCGTTGGCCAAGTTGTGAGCTGTATCAACAGCAGCAAATGTGAATCTCATGTACAGCCTTACAACTAAATGTGCTCATTTTCATGGACTGCTGTTCTGTTTGTCTGTGGGGTCCGATTTCCTTAGCACAGTTTTCTAGTGAATGCTACTCGTGAAAGGTTTCCTTTGATAATTAGCAGAACATAAATCATCAATGCAATTGATGTAACCAAGTTTTCTCTATCCAAACCTCCTCCTCCACCTTCTGGACTGTCTCTTAAAACCAAGGTTCCACCATTTCAAGCATCTCCTGCAGACACGATTCCTCCATCCCAACCTACACTTCCACTCCAAACCACTCACGGATGGTACGCTCATGGCAAGAATACCACAACTCAACCGACGCTTACAGCTACAGTCCCTCCATGTCAAACCACTCTTAGAGACGGCTTGCTCATGTCAAGGATCATTCATCTGAACCTACGCTTACAGCTACGGTCCCTCCATGTCAAACCACTCGACGGCATGATCGTGCCAAGGATCAGTCATCTCAACCTACTCTTACAGCTAAGGTCGCTCCATGTCAAACCACTCTTATAGACGGCATACTCATGTCAAGGACACCACAACTCAACCTACATTTACGGTCCCTCCATGTCAAATCACACCTAGAATCGGCATGCTTGTGCCAAGGATTATTCATCTCAACCTACTCTTACAGCCAAATTCTCTCCATGTCAAACCACTCGACAGCATGCTTGTGCCAAGGATTATTCATCTGAACCTACTCTTGCAGCTACGGTCCCTCCATGTCAAACCACTCAGAGACAGTATGCTCGTGCCAAGGATCATTCATCTGAACCTACTCTTACAGCTAAGGTCCCTCCATGTCAAACCACTCTTGGAGCCGGCATGCTCGTGCCAAGGATCATTCATCTCAACCTACTTTTACAGCTGCGGTCCCTCCATGTCAAACCACTCTTAGAGGCGGTATGCTTGTGCCAAGCATCATTCATCTCAACCTACTCTTACAGCTGCGGTCCCTCCATGTCAAACCACTCGACAGCATGCTCGTGCGATGACTCATTCATCTCAACCTACTTCTTATAGCTGCGGTCCCTCCATGTCAAACCACTCTTCGAGACGGCATGCTCGTGCCAAGGATCATTCATCTCAACCTACTTCTTATAGCTGCGGTCCCTCCATGTCAAACCACTCTTCGAGACGGCATGCTCATGTCAAGGATCATTCATCTCAACCAACTTTTACAGCTAAGATCCCTCCATGTCAAACCACTCAACGGCATGATCGTGCCAAGGATCATTCATCTCAACCTTCTCTTACAGCTACAGTCCCCCCATGTCAAACCACTCTTAGAGACGGCTTGCTCATGTCAAGGATCATATTCATCTGAACCTATGCTTACAGCTACGGTCCCTCCATGTCAAACCACTCGACGGCATGCTCGTGCCAAGGATCATTCATCTCAACCTACTCTTACAGCTGCGGTCCCTCCATGTCAAACCACTCTTAGAGACGGCATGCTCATGTCAAGGATACCACAACTCAACCTACTCTTACAGCTGCGGTCCCTCCATGTCAAACCACTCTTAGAGACGGCATGCTTATGTCAAGGATACCACAACTCAACCTACTCTTACAGCTACGGTCCCTCCATGTCAAACCACTCTTAGAGACGGCATGGCATGCTCATGTCAAGGATACCACAACTCAACCTACTCTTACAGCTACGGTCCCTCCATGTCAAACCACTCTTGGAGCCGGCATGCTCGTGCCAAGGATCAGTCATCTCAACCTACTCTTACTGCTACGGTCCCTCTATGTCAAACCACTCTTAGAGGCAGTATGCTCGTGCCAAGCATCATTCATTTCAACCTACTCTTACAGCTACGGTCCCTCCATGTCAAACCACTCTTAGAGGCGGCATGATCGTGCCAAGGATCAGTCATCTCAACCTACTCTTACAGCTAAGGTCGCTCCATGTCAAACCACTCTTATAGACGGCATGCTCATGTCAAGGACACCACAACTCAACCTACATTTACGGTCCCTCCATGTCAAATTACACCTAGAATCGGCATGCTTGTGCCAAGGATCATTCATCTCAACCTACTCTTACAGCCAAATTCCCTCCATGTCAAACCACTCGACAGCATGCTTGTGCCAAGGATTATTCATCTGAACCTACTCTTGCAGCTACGGTCCCTCCATGTCAAACCACTCAGAGACGGTATGCTCGTGCCAAGGATCATTCATCTGAACCTACTCTTACAGCTAAGGTCCCTCCATGTCAAACCACCCGACAGCATGCTCGTGGCAAGACTCATTCATCTCAACCTACTTCTTATAGCTGCGGTCCCTCCATGTCAAACCACTCTTCGAGACGGCATGCTCGTGCCCAGGATCATTCATCTCAACCTACTTCTTATAGCTGCGGTCCCTCCATGTCAAACCACTCTTCGAGACGGCATGCTCATGTCAAGGATCATTCATCTCAACCAACTTTTACAGCTAAGATCCCTCCATGTCAAACCACTCAACGGCATGATCGTGCCAAGGATCATTCATCTCAACCTACTTTTACAGCTGCGGTCCCTCCATGTCAAACCACTCTTAGAGGCGGTATGCTCGTGCCAAGCATCATTCATCTCAACCTACTCTTACAGCTGCGGTCCCTCCATGTCAAACCACTCGACGGCATGCTCGTGCTAAGGATCATTCATCTCAACCTACTCTTACAGCTGCGGTCCCTCCATGTCAAACCACTCTTAGAGACGGTATGCTCATGTCAAGGATACCACAACTCAACCTACTCTTACAGCTACGGTCCCTCCATGTCAAACCACTCGACGGCATGCTCGTGCTAAGGATCATTCATCTCAACCTACTCTTACAGCTACGGTCCCTCCATGTCAAACCACTCTTGGAGCCGGCATGCTCATGCCAAGGATCAGTCATCTCAACCTACTCTTACTGCTACGGTCCCTCTATGTCAAACCACTCTTAGAGGCAGTATGCTCGTGCCAAGCATCATTCATCTCAACCTACTCTTACAGCTACGGTCCCTCCATGTCAAACCACTCTTAGAGGCGGCATGATCGTGCCAAGGATCAGTCATCTCAACCTACTCTTACAGCTAAGGTCGCTCCATGTCAAACCACTCTTATAGACGGCATGCTCATGTCAAGGACACCACAACTCAACCTACATTTACGGTCCCTCCATGTCAAATCACACCTAGAATCGGCATGCTTGTGCCAAGGATCATTCATCTCAACCTACTCTTACAGCCAAATTCCCTCCATGTCAAACCACTCGACAGCATGCTTGTGCCAAGGATTATTCATCTGAACCTACTCTTGCAGCTACGGTCCCTCCATGTCAAACCACTCAGAGACGGTATGCTCGTGCCAAGGATCATTCATCTGAACCTACTCTTACAGCTGCGGTCCCTCCATGTCAAACCACCCGACAGCATGCTCGTGCCAAGACTCATTCATCTCAACCTACTTCTTATAGCTGCGGTCCCTCCATGTCAAACCACTCTTCGAGACGGCATGCTCGTGCCAAGGATCATTCATCTCAACCTACTTCTTATAGCTGCGGTCCCTCCATGTCAAACCACTCTTCGAGACGGCATGCTCATGTCAAGGATCATTCATCTCAACCAACTTTTACAGCTAAGATCCCTCCATGTCAAACCACTCAACGGCATGATCGTGCCAAGGATCATTCATCTCAACCTACTTTTACAGCTACGGTCCCTCCATGTCAAACCACTCAGAGACGGTATGCTCGTGCCAAGGATCATTCATCTGAACCTACTCTTACAGCTAAGGTCCCTCCATGTCAAACCACCCGACAGCATGCTCGTGCCAAGACTCATTCATCTCAACCTACTTCTTATAGCTGCGGTCCCTCCATGTCAAACCACTCTTCGAGACGGCATGCTCGTGCCAAGGATCATTCATCTCAACCTACTTCTTATAGCTGCGGTCCCTCCATGTCAAACCACTCTTCGAGACGGCATGCTCATGTCAAGGATCATTCATCTCAACCAACTTTTAAAGCTAATATCCCTCTATGTCAAACCACTCAACGGCATGATCGTGCCAAGGATCATTCATCTCAACCTTCTCTTACAGCTACAGTCCCTCCATGTCAAACCACTCGACGGCATGCTTGTGCTAAGGATCATTCATCTCAACCTACTCTTACAGCTGCGGTCCCTCCATGTCAAACCACTCTTAGAGACGGCATGCTCATGTCAAGGATACCACAACTCAACCTACTCTTACAGCTACGGTCCCTCCATGTCAAACCACTCGACGGCATGCTCGTGCTAAGGATGATTCATCTCAACCTACTCTTACAGCTACGGTCCCTCCATGTCAAACCACTCTTGGAGCCGGCATGCTCATGCCAAGGATCAGTCATCTCAACCTACTCTTACTGCTACGGTCCCTCTATGTCAAACCACTCTTAGAGGCAGTATGCTCGTGCCAAGCATCATTCATCTCAACCTACTCTTACAGCTATGGTCCCTCCATGTCAAACCACTCTTAGAGGCGGCATGATCGTGCCAAGGATCAGTCATCTCAACCTACTCTTACAGCTAAGGTCGCTCCATGTCAAACCACTCTTATAGACGGCATGCTCATGTCAAGGACACCACAACTCAACCTACATTTACGGTCCCTCCATGTCAAATCACACCTAGAATCGGCATGCTTGTGCCAAGGATCATTCATCTCAACCTACTCTTACAGCCAAATTCCCTCCATGTCAAACCACTCTTAGAGGCGGCATGCTTGTGCCAAGGATTATTCATCTGAACCTACTCTTGCAGCTACGGTCCCTCCATGTCAAACCACTCAGAGACGGTATGCTCGTGCCAAGGATCATTCATCTGAACCTACTCTTACAGCTAAGGTCCCTCCATGTCAAACCACTCTTGGAGCCGGCATGCTCGTGCCAAGGATCATTCATCTCAACCTACTCTTACAGCTGCGGTCCCTCCATGTCAAACCACCCGACAGCATGCTCGTGCCAAGACTCATTCATCTCAACCTACTTCTTATAGCCGCGGTCCCTCCATGTCAAACCACTCTTCGAGACGGCATGCTCGTGCCAAGGATCATTCATCTCAACCTACTTCTTATAGCTGCGGTCCCTCCATGTCAAACCACTCTTCGAGACGGCATGCTCATGTCAAGGATCATTCATCTCAACCTACTCTTACAGCTAAGATCCCTCCATGTCAAACCACTCAACGGCATGATCGTGCCAAGGATCATTCATCTCAACTTTCTCTTACAGCTACAGTCCCTCCATGTCAAACCACTCTTAGAGACGGCTTGCTCATGTCAAGGATCATTCATCTGAACCTACTCTTACAGCTGCGGTCCCTCCATGTCAAACCACTCGACGGCATGATCGTGCCAAGGATCATTCATCTCAACTTTCTCTTACAGCTACAGTCCCTCCATGTCAAACCACTCTTAGAGACGGCTTGCTCATGTCAAGGATCATTCATCTGAACCTACGCTTACAGCTATGGTCCCTCCATGTCAAACCACTCGACGGCATGCTCGTGCTAAGGATCATTCATCTCAACCTACTCTTACAGCTGCGGTCCCTCCATGTCAAACCACTCTTAGAGACTGCATGCTCATGTCAAGGATACCACAACTCAACCTACTCTTACAGCTACGGTCCCTCCATGTCAAACCACTCTAAGAGACGGCATGGCATGCTCATGTCAAGGATACCACAACTCAACCTACTCTTACAGCTGCGGTCCCTCCATGTCAAACCACTCTTGGAGCCGGCATGCTCGTACCAAGGATCATTCAACTCAACCTACGCTTACAGCTAAGATCCCTCCACCGCCACACCTGGTGGTAGAACTAGAACTTGTTGCTTCTGGTGGGAAAAGCATAGGACATATCTGTCTAATGCGAAAGACTTTCGCTTGTAATGCGAAATCCCCCAACATATGCCATTGCACCACGCTGTGCAATTATGCTGCAGTTTTCGCAAAATTATAACGAAGGAGCACTTGAACAACTTTAGTGCAAACATGCACCTTATTGTCAAAAACTGACATGGGGACGCATTCTGCATTACAATAAAGCGCTGAATGCTACATATGCATTTTGTGCCATCACACATAATTCTGCATAATATCCCCGACATTTGGTGTACTTATGTGAATGAAAATAACTTGTATTTCGCAATAACAGAGAATGCAGCCATCGTTCTCAGAAGCATGGCTACTTTGTATTCACAACTCTTGCTCCCTTTTAAACTCCTTCACATGGACGCATCTGCTTTACGACAGTCGCACTGGGAGGCGGAGGAGGATTCTTAAATTGTGCGCTGATTTACGAAGGGCGCTAAATGCTTGGGTCTTCACATGGAAATAACTTTACCCAATTGTGGAGGGTCGTTTCACCCCCGATTTGTAGTAAATGGGGAGCCGACAGCTCCAACTCTTCGCTGCATCATGTTCTGTGCGTGGCTGCCATTAGACGTGTGCTCGAGGTGGGCGTCACCTCTGTGACGTGGTATTTACCACCCACTAGAGGAGCCTCAGGCGTGGCGGTGTGCGGTAACCCCATTTCCCACCTGTCACAAGAGTGCGGGTGATGATCCGAAGGACCCTCAGAGCAATAAGCGACTGTGCGCCACTTTATGTTCCACAGATTTACACATTATACAGAAGATGAAACTGAAGCAGTCAGAAGAACCAACACAAGCGTGACAATAAACAGTCTGCACTAACATTGCTTTCTGATCTCCTCCTTACAGGAGGATACAATGAGGGCCGAGCACCGCAGCTTTATCCAAAGAAATGTAAACCGGAGCGGCCCTGTGCATTTTAAGAATGTGTGACGTTAGGGGTTTGCTTACCTCTGCATGAGGAAAGGGAGGCTCGGGCAGGTAGACTTTATTCTGTTTATTGTGGCACAGCCTGTAGAAGAGAAAACACGCTGGGGATTAGAAGACGGATCAAAACATGGTGCCTGCCGCCCTCTGCTGCTGAAAAGACGTAACTGCACAGTCTCGGTGCAGGCCAAGACAGGGAAGACGAAAGGAAAGCCAGAGGAGTCAGGGCGCACAGGGGCCCCGACAATAATCTGCACCTCAATGGTACACCCAGAATGTGGGGCGGGTGGGGGACGGTAATATCCTCCAATAAGGAGGGAATGTGTCCCAGAGACAAGGTTCAAAACAGCATCTCAAAATGCAGTCAATGGAGAAAGAACTCACTGCAAAGCTGAGATCTAGCGGGGTATTTAGAAAACTATGAATACAATACAGAAATTGCAAAGTGCAGCTGTAGCAATAATCTCATTTAAGGGCATAAGGTCATTGCCATAACTGCTCTCAATAAGAACAATGCAAAATAACAGACACAATCAAAAACAGACGAAGTCTCAAATGAGCAGCACACCAGTAAGAAATTGGGCAGCATCCCTAGTAGTGATCAAAAAGAACTGGCGCACCTCCAAAATCAAGGGTTGTAAGTAGCCATTTTCACCATTAGAAAGCATGGAAACTGCAAGGTCACCGTGGTATGAGCAAAGAATGACATTTCCAACAAATTCGTTTACAGCAATATGAATCCTCATAACCCTATCTATCACCTTAGCACTAACCCACTACATGTATATTGATTCAGCACCTCTGACTCAATGTCATCTAGAGGTGTCCGAACGAACTAGTTACAAGACAGTAACTCATTGTGAATGAATGCAATGCTGCGTGCAAGCAGAAGGTCCTTGAAAATATGTTACAGTGGGCCCTCTAGCTGGTTTTCTTCAAGAACAGTGCAATTCAGAAATAAACCAACCCACCCCTTGCTGACTGTAGTGACAAGCAGAAATACAAACAGAGAATAAACAAGATAATGTGACCTCCATTTTGGACAAGATGGCGTTGAGGCCTAACTGAGGCCTAGTTAGCTTAAGCCAGAAATACACACTTTAACATGTAGTAATAAATCGTTTCGACTGTAACCATTCCATGTCAGAATGCACATGTGTTTCAGGTGTAGATCAAGTGCTCTGTGCACTGTTAATAATGCACATTTTGATTTAAATGCACAAACGCGCTAACAGTAGTCACTTCGGCACCAAGCAATTCTGAACAGGTCTACATCAGGATATGAACATTTTGAAAGCTCCAATAAATAGAAAATAACATGGAAAACATAAATGGTTCTGATTTTCTATGGATTCGATGAAACTGTATTTTTATTTAAAGCAAATATGCTAGTATTCAACTGGCAAATTAAGCGTGCATAACCCAAGATGTTACACCAATACATTTTCGCTTGTCAGTCTACAACTTTGGTCACTGCCTGAGGTATCAATTGCCGATAGAAAGATAAGCCACCATCGTTAACTTCTATTTATAAAATATACGCTTACATATTAATTACCTTATGTTCTTGGGTGTGAGTCACCATGCATACAGGGTCATCCCAAAATATTTTGGCACTATAGGTAAAGTAAAAAAATGTATACCCCCTGTATTTTTACTGTGGAAGGCATACATGCCCCCCGCTTTGTTAGTCTCCACAGAGCAGGGTAGTTGCTAAGAGTTGAATGATGGCATAGTTAATAAAGGTCTGTACGGGCCACAAAATAATTCAGAGGGTTAAACGGCTGAAACTGCTGTGCTTTAAAGTTAAAATTTGCATAGCACAGGCACACCTTTATTTGTTTTTAAATAATTCTCTTGTCCTTAGTTCGGGCTACTGTTTCTTTCGCACTAAGCTGATGTAAGTATGCATAGCAGAGATATAATAAAATTAACCAAAATGCTGCCTAGAAATATTCACAGTGATTTTGTTTACACATTTCCAAAAAGTTCTTTATTCTTTTCTAGTCACACAGATAAACCTTGCTCCGCTCATGAACCCCAGCACATGGGACACAGTGGCGGCTGGTGACAATTGAAAGTGGTGGACCTTGCTCCGCTCATGAACCCCAGCACATGGGATGCAGTGGCGGCTGGTGACAATTGAAAGTGGTGAGGCGTAAAAGTTTAAGATGAGTGCCTGGTGGCGAGTTTGCCTAGGGTACGAGCCTGACCGCTATAAGGGGTCCTTATCATCGTTTTTGTAATCCCTACGACAACCCCCCAGAGCTCAGCTAACCCCGGCCTATCAGTATTCAGATGCTGATGCAGCCACAGTGTAATATCTGAAAAACTCTGGGTGACAATGGCGAACACTGCACAGAGATGGTACCCTGACCACCGAAGCACACACAGTAATGGACATGCACACAATGCATGCACATGCGAGGTAATTAGCCAGGGCGGGTAATAAATGGGGACGATTGACAGCCGGAAAACAAGTGACATATGCAGCGAAGAAGCCCCAAGACAAGCTATGTGACCCAAGAATACCACCCACCATAGATGCATTGAGAAAGGAGTATGCATGCAAAATAAATGACAAGTGAAGAGAGGTGTGCCTGAATAAACAAAAACGTATTAAACACATTTATGAATGAAATAAATGAAGTTACCAAGCGGGAAAGAAACACTAAAATGCTAATTTAGAATGTGAGACTCCATACCATTCCAGCTCCTGTCAGAACATTTCAAAACAAGTGACATCACACAGCCGGGCCCTTACCAATGCTAAACATCCCACCCTTAAAATACAGTAATCCGCATAAACCAGAATCCGTGTGAGGACACCATGTTAATCTTAATATAATTCTCTCTCTGGTATTTTAGCTCAAGCCCTTGCGCACACGGTTGTGTGACTGTGGAGTGCGGTTTACATTCCACTCGCTCAAGAAACGGAGGTTCTTATACACTTAACTTCCTCACACCTGTGGCACCCACACCGTTCAGACAGCAGGTGCCACAGGTGTCCACTTTTCTAGTCCTAATCCCGTCAGAATCACGGTTCTTTCCTTAGTCTGCTGTTTACCTTTTGCCAGTTTGCCGCTTGTCTGGAAACCCCTGAAAAGGTCTGATTTTGAGACTCGCTTATAATTAGTCACGTAGCAGCACTAGCGTGCCAGAATTCACGTCTGCCATTTTAACACTCTCTGACTTCAGCCTGGATACACTCCAGATGCTCATCATTCGAATGCATAAACCTCCACCTCTGGATACACAGAAACATGAAAGAAGAGCCATACTCACAGGTGCTGCTGCTCAGGAGAAGCCTACAGAGGCTAGACAACAACAAGGAACACATGCACTCGTATATACCTTGAAAGGACTAGCGTGGATTATAGCTTTTGAACCTGGGCATTTCTGTGCAATCCTCTCTGGGTCACAACATTCGCTCAGAGGGGACACTTAACCCCCTGCAACGCCCAGTCAACAGGTGCACAGCTGACACCTGCAGCCTCTAAAACCAGCAGAGCAGAGGCCACAGACACCCCCCTCCCCACTCCAAATTCTCTAAATGGACTGCCCTGCCCCCAGCCATTGAAATTAATAGAGGGCTTCCGACTCCTCCCTGGGACATGGGAATAGCGCCCAAACTCAGTCTGTATTCTGGCAGTGCGACACATACCACGCCCACCAGTGTGTCGTCAGTGCCCTGCTTTCTGGCTGCAGGTCGAAGAAATCTTCGCCCAGCCAAGGCAAGCCAGAACCAATGGCCATCCTCCCCCCACCCCTCAAAGAAAAGGCAGATTTGCACGTTTGTTCACTGAGCAGCCAGCACAGTTTATAGCTGGCTGCTCCAGGCTCCAGCTCACATTTTGTGAACACCCCGCGGTGGCGGGGCGACGCCCATCTCACCCCTGTACACCAGCCATGCCTGATGGGACGCTGTGGATGCACTG
Source organism: Triturus cristatus (assembly GCF_964204655.1). Taxonomy (NCBI): domain Eukaryota; kingdom Metazoa; phylum Chordata; class Amphibia; order Caudata; family Salamandridae; genus Triturus; species Triturus cristatus. Next base: position 1,770,133,238 of record NC_140589.1, on the reverse strand, counting down.
AATTCAATACATCGTGGCGAGACGGTAGACTTGTGTGTTGGGATGTTCGATGCAAGAAAAAGACTACTATGTTCAGGCATCTGCTTTGGCCTGCAGAGGGGTTGGCTTGGGAGGAAGACCGCAATTGACACCACATGGGTTGGCTGCATGAGCTGACTCCACCCACCTTCGAGAGAACGATAGCTAATGCAAGGCAGTTTTGCTTAATCATCGCACGCATAGACATTAATTTCTCATTAATTTGAACTAATGCTCAAGCAGTATTAGAAATCTCTACAGATGCCAGCTAAGTTTATTCAGGTGATGGATACTTTCTATTCAGTACTCTTTCCTTAGTTGGTCTTTTGGTTGCAGGTGATTTATTCTTACTGTTTTGAGATTCTATTTCAAGTATCTCTGGTTCTTCTCTAATTGACTCTGGTTTTTGAGTCTTCCAGTGCAATCTTTTGCTTCTTCTTAACCAATCCAGCCATTTGTCTCCTTGATGCACTTTACCATCTTCAGATTCTCTTGTGACTACTGCTGAATCTTCTTCCCTCGTCACTAGATGTTTATGTTCATTCACATCAGCAACTTAACTTACTAAAAGTTGCTTTCCCTTGGGGTTATTGATACTTACATTTTCAGCTTTACTCTCGCATGAACTGGAATTTCAGTCTCTTGTTCTTGATATTGCAATTGTTTCTTCTTCTTCTTCATGATTTATGTTTTCTTCACCAGAGAGAGCTGAGGAACTCGCTGGATCAGCTTCAATATCTTATCCCCTATCTGGACCTAGGCAGCATATCTGTGAATCGGTGGTTGTCGCCCCCACCTCGTCATCTGCAGTCCTCGCTTTCTTTGTGTGAGCTGCATGGATCCACTGTGGGAGTCCAGCACACTACACAGCAGTGTTAGTTATGAGAATCATAAGCTGAGGTCCTTGCCAATGTGCTTCCAAGCAATTCTTGCAAACGCGTTTCTTCACCACTAACCAGTCACCTGGCAGCAGTGTGGCACTGGCCTTCTTTTGTTGACGGTGTTATCACATTCGACTGATGAGACATTTCACTACATCAACCAGACCTTTACAGTGGTCCAATACAATCTCATCAGTTATTGGTACAAGTGCTGCTGAAGGAATGCAGGGACTCGTATTGCCCCTACCATCACATTTTATGTGGTGAGAGACCAGTCTTTATTTGTGTTTCTAATGCTCGACATCACAAGTGGAAGTGCATCTGGCTGATACAAAGTCATCAATGCACATATCTTGTCTAGCGTAGATTTTATTGTGCCATTCATCCTTTCCACCACTCCTGACATTTCTAGTCTGTAACTGCAGTGGATCTTTTGATCAACTTCCAAAGTTGTACATGGTAAATTTAGGGTCTCATTTTTACAGCGGGTGCCTCCGTCTGTGTTCATAGAAGTCTGCATTCCATAGCGTGCTATTAGTTCCCTTACTAATGGTTTGACCACTGTCATGCTGTCAGATCTCCTAGATGAGTAAGCCCCACCCATTTAGAAAATAAACAAATAATCACCTATATGTACCTAAACCCATTGTGAATAGGCATCTCAATATAATCCGCTTAAAGTCTAGTCAATGGTCCCTCAGACTTGCCTATGTGACTCAATATAACTAGAGTACTTTTATATTGAATCATCTTCTAAAAAGCAATGCATCTTTGGCATAAATCATTACTACAGCTCTAAAGTGACTATTACACCAGTAGTTCTTAAAATCTTTCACCATTGCTTCTCTCCTTACACGTCTGTCCGTGTATCAATCTTGCTATACTTGATGTTACATCATGAAATACATATTGCTGTTCTGGGGATAACCACATTTCATTGTAGTCATTCTCACAATCAGTCATTTCCCACTTTTTCTTTTCATCCTCTGGTACTTCCTCCTGAAGTTCTCTGAGTTCACAGAGTGTTGTATGCACTGGATTCAATAAAAAGAATTCTTATAATTAGTAGAGTAATCAGTTCCTGTTTCCAATTTACACTGTTCTATCTCTAGTATTTGCTCTTTTGAACAAATTGTCAGTTTCAAAAGTACAAAACCTAGCAATTTGGTTGGCATTGTTATTGCCCATGGTGACTATGTCATCACCCGACTTATGGGCAATACACTTTACAGCTTCTTTAGGGTGCTGCAAAGCTTCCAACAGATTCAAAATGTATGTGTCTTTGGTAATGGGAGTACCAGGGGATGTCATGAAACCTCTCTGTGGTCATAGTTGCCCAAAATCATGTAGCACTCCAAATCCATATTGGCTGTCTCTATAGATCGCTACACTTAACGCATTAGCCATACAGCATGCTCTTGGCAGGGCAACCATTTCTGCTACTAACTTGTGCTGAGGGTACAATACATGATACTTCAACAACTTCAGAGATGAAGTAAACTGTCGAAGCTGCTCTTAGTTTTCCTTGTTGGACTCTCAGACAAGAACTATCTACAAACAGAGGTAGACCAGACTCATCAAGCGGAGTATCTTGTATGCCTGGTCTTGGTTTGGTACAACATTCTGTTAAATCAGTTCAATCGTGGACAGGGTCTTCATTGTCTTCATCATTATTTGGAATTGACAGCAGTGTTCCAGGATTTAAAGTTCATACTTTGTAAGAAGGCTGTTTGTCATGTACTGAGTTTGTGTACAAGTCGGCAAAATCTCAACTGAATGTGGAACCAACACAATAAGTGTGTAACCCATCACAATTCCCTTATTCTGCTCTAAGGGAAAGACAGAAGTACTCGAGGGGAACTGGAGGAGGAAGAGGGATGCAAAAATTATTTTAGAATGTTGGGAGTTTCCTTAATGACAATGGCCAGGAAGAAGCTGGAAAAGGTTGGAATGAAGCTTAGGTTTTGATTTCTGTTGTTCGAATACTTGTATGGCCCTTATGGCTCTTTCCTTTTATAGGGCTGTGGCTCTATTTTTAACCCAGAATTAAGGCACTATTGACTAGTATAGCACCCCGCAGCGGGCTACAATGATATGCGTTTCATTTTCCCTTCATAATGACAGGATGACAGGGTCAGGCTGCAACACATATGTTAAAACCAAAGTTCTCAAGTGTGAAGATCAGGCATTTTAAATTTTCCAAATATCACTGTGACTTAGCCCCAGGTCCTACAAAACATTCCAAACACAATCACTATGTGTGACCAGTGGTGGAACATTATCCCCCACAGTGCGGGGGGCTGAGCTCCAGCAAGCCCCCTCTGGCACTGTGCACGGGTGGCAGGCCCCTGGCATGAGAGCCCCTCACTGGGTCAGGAGGGGGCGCTAAAGTTTTGTTAAGCCACTGAGTGACAACTCACCCTGTGTAAGAGTCAGCCACACAAGGAGTAATTTTGCTCCACAAGTACTGGGGGAGAAGCTTCCTAGCAATCTGCTGGTTGGTAAACATCAATGGACCAGGTCATAGCCTACATCGGTTGTGGTTCAGAATGAAAATTTTTAAAATCTAGTGGGGCCTTGCTGTAGCCTCATTACTCGGTTCTCCAGTTCTCTACCACGGAATAAAGTCCCTCAGTAACCTGTTCTTGGGATAAAGAAATGCATACTGCCAGCCAAGGCACCACGCAGAACATACCTTACCTAGCAGTCTGCCCTTCTGAAATGTTTATATTGTTGTTTAAAAGCGTTGATCTGGAACACAGGCAAGCGTTGTCCATTCCTAAATCAATTTATAGCATTCTTTAGTCTGCTGATATTGCCTTAATGCTAGTTGGGGTATTTTTGTTTTTCAAATATTATTTCATTATTTTAACGTATATGGTCTGGTTTTCCATTATTTTATTTCTCTATAGTCAGTGAATTACACTGATTCATAACTGATGACATTTCTGTTCAGAAGAAGAAACTGCTGTTCCATTTGCGTGGGACTTTCTATGTCTGACTTGGGATGGATAACCTGGGCTGATTCATGCCTTCCTACTCTTTCTCTATAATGCTACATGACACAGGCATCTCTCCATAGTCACTAGATATTGCACCCACCTCTAATCAACCAAATGATGTCTTTTTTCCCCAAGTTCTACATTTATACATACAGATCTTCATTTCATTTCTTCGTTTCTAGCACCCACACAACATCTTTTTTTAACTGCTTTTTCACTATTATATAACAACTTCTGCTCTAGGCCATAAGATGTGCAAAACTGAACTTCCCTTCATCCCTTCTTAGGCCCTGCCTCATCTGCAAAATGTACTTATAGTTATTTATTCTTCTTTTTCCTCTGTTCTCCTGGCTTTTCTAGCTCTAACATCTTTTGTTCTAGTTATATGCATACCTTTGGAAATTCAAGCCATGCAAAATATGCTTCTTCATAAAATTCATTTTGCTAGAATAATAGGTATGATAAATAAGAAAAGAGACTGCACAAAGTATTAAAAAAAACACAAACAAAAACACAGACACATGTAATATGCGCCAACCTCTGCTTTTTTTCTAACATGGCCAAAACTGCCTTTAAGGACTTACTGAAGACAACTAAATAATTGTAAATTCTTATCACCTTTCAAAACCTGTAAGGGCAGACCTAGCCATTTGTTAAGTACATAGGGGTTATTGACTGTGTTAACATATGTCAATGTCATATGCTGAGGATATTATCACTTCTAAAGTTCTTACTCAGCAGTCCTGTGCCCAAGCGGAGGGTGTGTAAGCTGAGGGGAATTAATATATATTACTTATATTAACATTCTGCTGTATGTGAGCAATACGATTATTAAAACCAGCTTCACCAATCACACCCAGTACAAGCTAACACGCCAACTGCCCAGATCTGCCGCTTGAACCTGCTCCGTACTTCTACTGAATTTAGAATCCATATACACAACGGATGGTACTGGCATTCCAAGCTTTCTGACTGGATGTGACAATATCAGCATTTCATACTGGGTACGTATACCTGCAACTATTCACAATGGCATGTGCGAGAAACCACAAGTTCTACAGAACATACCATTCAGCGAAGATCTGGGAGAATTCAAGAGAGCTGTTGGCCACCGGTGAGATGAAGTAGAAGGGCACATTGGAGAGCCCGGCGGAGTCAATGTACTGATACAGGCACTCCAGAAGATCATAGATCACACCGGAGGGGAAACACGGGACCAACACGTTTCCCCCATTCCGCACGGTCATGGCTGCAGAAAAAGGAAGGAAGACAATTCCACAGTGCTTACAGACTATCAATGACACATTTGAAATGGGGTACAAAGCAGAGAGCAACAGCATCAAAATTCGGCATAACTCAAGTTATAATGAAATAAGGCACAGTGACAACAGTATTTTCTTGTTTTTTTTATCCTTTAACGGCTGGTGAGACTGCTTTTTAGGTCTGACATTAATCGTGAGCTTTTGGTTTTTACCATAAATATTCGTATGATATACTTACTTACAGGGGTCTGTCAACCAGCCCTCTTCATCCATTGGTCTGTTGTGTCATTCACTGTTTTCTTCCCTCCCTACAGCATGGGGCAATGGGTCAGACAACTTCTGACTAACTGCATGATGCTCTTTCACAAGGAGCACATGCCCAACAAAGTAGTTCCCTTTAGTGCCAGGGATGGCTATTCAATGTGCGCCTTTTAAGACAATGCTGCCTCAACTAAGTCCTTCCAAAAACCTTGACAACACTAACATTGTGAGAACCAAAAAGCTGGCAGTCAGCGCCCGACATACTGGCTTAGCAAATGCTTGTTTATTTTATGGCTTCATGGCGGAACATTAGAACTTTAAAGATGTGGCAGGAGTAAAGACAAATTACTTCACTTCTTAAAAGTTAAGGGGAACTTGGCTAAATATCCATTTTATATCTCAATGAAAGTGAATGGAATGGTGCCCATACCAAAGCGAGCTTTCTGGACAAGGAAAGAGAAGACATGAAGACAGGCAACCTCATTTTATGCACCAACATTTAAAACAACTCTTATTTATCCCTCTTCATCTGACCCCTAAGAAAGAATTGGAATACCTTCTTTTCTCACAACATCTCACAACATCCCCATACTTTCCATCATCTTTCGGTCATTGGTTCAGCTCTAAATCTGCTGATTTTGTCAACTTTCCAGTATAATTTGTAAACCTATGATTATTTCCTTTGTAACATGAAGATATACAACTCTTCAGTGGCAGCTGGTGACATTTGAAAGTGGTGGGATGTAAAATTATTGTTGTACTGCACTGCAGTAAGTGAGCGTAGCGAGTGCGCCGGAACAACGTTCGAAGGTGTTCTGCCCCCTTAGAAATTTAAAAAAAAAGAGTGGACAAATGGTGCATTTTCAAGCAAATTTGAGAAAGCAAGCAGGTTAATAAAGCAATTGTGAAAGTGCAGTTATTACATTAATAAGAGATGTCATATAACAACATAGGAAGCTGCGTATTCAGTATAACCACAGAGCTTCATACCAGACTTCGAGATACAATGCATTGCTGTTTACCTCACATATTTGTTTTATTTAACATACTCACCCCGGTAGGAGAGGCATGAGACCAATTATTCCACTAGGCCCCAATTAACTCACAAACACCAAACACAATATCACGAAGAAGGGTGTCACTTGGCCAATTTCCAACAGGCGTGATATTAAACGCCAATAAAGCCTGCCGAAAAGAACTATACTTAATGAGGAAACCATGGGTCAAAATCGCTATGCTTGAAGTCCAATCAAAAGCCAAAACTGAAAATACTGGCAAAAAACATCATTGTTAAGTTTGCCGTAACCCTCGTGGCCTGAAGGCCATGATGAAACAACAGACAAGCGCCTACACCATTGAGGTACAGCTCATGGCTGCTGTTGGCAGTGCTGGCCCTCACTTGACATGCACAATATCACCATGATCACCATAATAGCACCGAGAGCCCTCACGGTGTGATAATGGCACCTACATCTCTGTCTCCAGAGGTGCCTAGTCGCCCTCGAGAACCCCCACCGCTTGACTCCTCGAACGAGCAGGTCAGCCAACAGAGCGCTTAAAAACACTCCAACTTCCCGCTATAAGAAAAGACACAGCCTTACAGATTATTAGCTCAGTATGCTTCTGCTCTGACACCAAGGTTTCCAGTAAAGTAGTTAAATCCGTGTAGACATCTGGTCAAGTGGAAATACAATTTACACCGGTTGTGATGGAGGCTGAGCCTCAGTAGGTCTCAGTTTACTAATTTTGAGTTTAGCAGCCCTTTGCTGGATGATTGTGTTTTGCTCTTTTCTCAGAAAAATGAACATGAAACAAAGCAATGGAGCTGGTATACTGATACTGTAGGTTTGCTCTCTTCTTTTTTTTATTTACCTCTTCTAGGTCATTCTACCTTTATTCACATCCATCGCACTAGGAAGGCAATCTCACTAAGTCATCTCCAGTGTTGCAATAAATTGTAAACCTTTTCTGTTACTACTCCAGGTGGCCACTCCGGCGACACAGCCACGCACACCCCAGCTGGAGGAAGACACAGCTGACCTGCAAGACCCCCAATCTGGTGAATTCCGTGGCAAAAAGTCCATACCCCCACCCTGAGCACAGCGGACCCCCAGCCCAGTGAACTCCTTAGAAATAGGCCATGCCCCGCACCGCCTGTCCGGACTCAAGAAGGCACAGCAGACCCCCAGCCGGTTGAACTGACTCCTTGGAAATAGGCCATGCCTCCCACCCCCTGGCCGGAAGAAGGCACACAGCGAACCCCCAGCTCGGTGAACTCCAAAATAGGCCATGTCCCCAACGTGACGACAAGGCCCTAAACGGGCCCACACTAGAAGTTAAAAATGACCATCTGGGCCGGTGAACTGACCGAGTTAGTTCATAACGTCAGCAGCCAGTCCGGCCCACTCTCTGGAAAGCAACCAGCCTGCAGTAGTGCTGTCAGCGGCAAGCAACTATTGGACTAGCAGCTGCCGGAACTGTGCAGTAATGATGATTTAGACGGCCTCTGCTATAAAACGCAGTCCGTCTAGTGACACAGTAAAAAATTCACTCCGACTGCCACACTGCAGAGTGCAGACTCATGCGCGGGAAGCTGCCTGAGAATGAGTCTGCCCAGACTCGATTCCTGCTTCCTACCTGCCACACCCTTTCCCAACTCATCACAGGGTGGATCTCACCACGTCCTGTAACGAGTTGGAAACGGGTGTGGTGATAAGCTCGCCACTCTCTCTGATTGACGTGGAGGATTAGCGATCCCGGGCTTGTATTTAAAACGCCTGGGGCTAACTTTACTTCCACGCCATCAGGGGGTGGAGACTACGCCTTGCAGCTAGGTCTTTGCCGAGCTGATGAAATCACAGCCTTCAGGGCTATTAGGTTTTCAGTCCGGCAAACACGTAGGCTTCTTTGGGCCCGCCCGGGGAGCAACAACAGGGGAGAGACTAGAGAGAGTCAGTCACTGGTCACGTGACGTCCAACAGCGGCAATGTCGGTGAGTGGGACAGACAGTGCCCCGTGTTCAAGTTCTAGCTCTGCACTGAGTGTTAGTGTTCTGTAGTACACTTAAATGGCAGCTGATAAATGGGCATTTGTTTCTAAATTAACTATGAGCAGAGCACTAGAATGTAACGGGGGAGGAGCCCCGACGCCCTCGTACAGAAACCACCACTTGTAATAACCATGGATTTATGTATTATGGGTTTTTAACATAGATACTGGAGGACAAGATCAATGTTAGGATTTCAGGATACATTGATAGAATTTCAGAATACATTGAAACTCAGTCTCAGTTGGACTAATATACTTAGTCAGAGACTATATTTAAAAAATCGAATGGGTCCATCTCTTATAGACCTACCTTGGACAACCACCAGATGTGTGCTGCTCTCAGCATCTAGAAAGGATTGTTCTGGCTCTCTAGCTATTTGGATGGTAAGATTAGGGCTTGAGATTGAAATGTCTGATGCCACTTGGCATGATGTAGATTCGACTGTGTCGTGGTTTGTATTTAACTTTGTTGGTACTTTGAAGATCTATGTACCATTACTACTGTGTAGCTTGAAATACTTATAGTTAAGGCTTATGTATAATCTGTGTAAATGTAAAGCATTTGCCTTTTAAATTCATCAAATTATATTATGTTTATTTATTGTGATGCTGTAGTGCATTTATGCCAATAAATATTATGTTGAAGTGTGAAGGTGGTACATTAAAGCTAAAAGTGCATGAACAAATATTTATTTTATGTATTTACTTAACAGCACTGCTACACCATACATTATCATTATACTTTACAGTCAAGTAAGGAAACAATATAGAGATAACAACAGTTGAGCTGAAACACAATGGTAATACTTAAATCATTGAATAAGCTCTGAGTTCAACTGGAAACATGGTCCTTCAGGTTGTTAGGGAAAGAGTGGGGTCTTAATCAATTCCTGAAAGACATGAACTTGGGTTGATTTCTTAAGCCTTGTGAAAGAGATTTTAGAAGGTTATTGCAGCTATGAGAAAATTAGGTTCAGTTCTTTGGAGGTCTTGGATTAAAGAAGAGCCTTAACGAAAAGCACCAAACATGTTACACGTATCCATAAAAGAACAAAAATAGTGTTGACTATTTTGTATCACAGAATAGTCATGAAATATTTATTTTCATATTTGAGGCTTAGAATGAAGCATCCACCAAATTATCATCATCATTAGTGTACATAGGCAGCAAGTCTTAGCAGTAGAGTGCTGCTAACCTTTTTTTTTTTTTTAACTTTCTTTTTCTATTTTTTATGATTGAAATAACCAACATTACAGCATGCAATAGTTTGTAGGTATTTTGTGCACAACCGCTATGTTGCAGGTGCCAACCTCAGAAGTCTTGGGGGCGATAGTATAGTTAACAATTAGGGCTATATCATACCCGTCATCATAGTGGACTATAAGCATTAGGGTAAGCATTCATTCCATCAGTCCACCCGCGCCCTCCCCCCTGGTTTTCAACTTGGTTTGTTTCCCTCCCGCTGAATGCGGAATCACTCATTTAATTCCTCATTTCGTTGATTAATTTGTTTAGCAGCCGTAGTAGTGTTTCGAATAGAAACACGATCACGTGGACACCAAGGAAAGGGAAGATGGTCAGGAAAGAACAACAAGCATTTGTAGTTATTTGCAATTAGGTAGCTAGTTTATCCATGGCCTGGTACCCCTCTGTCATTCTGAAACATTCTCCCACTCAGTTCGGAGAACCTTTCACATTTTCCTCGTCCCATGACTGTGAGTGATACCTACTGCTGAGGAATCATCGCTCAAGTCCATACCCGAGCTCGCACTCACATAGAAACAATTATCCAAATAAGTGTCAATGGTTCTAACATTGGAGTCTCCTTGCATCAGTTGTTTTCTGGTTTAGAAGACAGCCAGTGTAGCTACCGGATTACAGGACTACATATCCATCAACCTTAAATAGTATTGTTAGAGCAATCTTGTAGGAACATCATTGGTTATCAATAGTGCAGGTTTGTTTATTTTGAACTTGTCATTACCATTGCACTTCACAGCACTAGATTATACGGAGTCATTCTCATAATTGATCACAAAGGACTGGTATTGGTGGATATTTGTGCAATCCAGACACCATGGCGCTTTAATGCCTCGTCAGGAGTAGTAAGCGCTGTATACGTTCAATTACGGAGTTCTTCTTTTAGGGTGATCATAATAAGTAAATCATAACATTATTATTTTAACCCCTTCAGTGCCACGCCCTTTCCCCCTCCTGTGCCGGGCGTTACATTAGCGGGCGGGGTCCATGACGAGATAGTCTCGTCATGGGCACAGCGCAACCGTGCTCCATGACGAGACTATCTCGTCATGGGCATAGAAGAGGTTAACACATATATTGCACCCTTAAGTAGGAGTATGTACATGCAGACGTCATAGCTCTAAAAACATCAACATATCTCCGCAGCGCCACGTCAGGCAAAAATTAAAGAAACAGTAATGCATTAAGAGATTGCTTTAAGAATCAAAGAAGAAAGACAAAGAAAGGAAGGAAATCAAAAAGGCAAGAAAAAGAAAGAAAGGAGACAATCGAGAAAGTGAAATAAATAAATAATTTGTGATGGGAAATGTTCTCTGATAGGGATGCAAAATCTTACTAAATCCATAAAGGTAGAATATGGATCTTCCATCTTTCTATAATTATTATCATGCAATGGTGCTGTGGACACTGCCTATGTTGAATGGTTTGTTTGGTGATCCATTCAGCAGCCATGAGTCATAGACGACACACAAGGATAATGTTAAACTATACATATATAAATATACACAAAGTGGTTCTGCCTCAAAATAGAAACATCTTAGTTCAGTGACTCTTGAAAAAGTTACTAGCTTACACACACCTTCTACATGACAAATTTCCTTTTGGGGTGATCCCCAGTATATCACTCAATGGGTGTTGCTTCCAAAATTAAATTGCTAAGCATCCTCCAAATGTAGTTCTCTGTACTCGTATTTTTAGTTACAGATTCGTGGAGCTTTTGCCACGACTTCAGTACATGGAATTGTTCCCCAGAGCATAAGATCTGTATTCAGTCAACAGAAATACAGGCTGTGTGTGTAGGAGGTGTGGGGAGGCATGAGGAGGTGCACTGCATGTCACTAAAAGGTATATCATGCTCCATATAGGATCTAGAAACTTTTGGTGCTCCTGGTTTATCCAACGTGTTCAATGTACAACAGCTGCTTGCGTCATTAGCTCTACTACCCCCTTTAGTGGATCTTAACACTTTGTAGCGGTGGAAAGTAGGATTAAAGGTGAAAAGAGTTAAGGGACGATTATGTTCATGTAGGATTGGACCAACCCTTAAACTCCTCACTCATACTTTACCTGTTTATGTGGCTGAATGTATTCCACACGCCTACAAGTTAAATTATATCTTTATAATGTTAGTACATTACACACAAACAGCACTCAGAATTGATATGTTTTGGAGAGCTTCATGGATGATTTTGTATTTGTTACGATAATAAATTGTATAAATGTTCTGAAATTATTGTGTCTCAAGCCAAGTTTTCGATTTAAGAATCCTGACATATTTGTTCTGTTACTGCTAATAAATATTGAGTGTTTGACTAGCTGACCAATTTCAAAAATTTAAAAAACTAAAATTGGGTTGTAGTAGATACAAAAATTAAATCATGAACAAAATCTACAAATTGCTGATTTGCTGTGTCCAGTTAATGGAGAATTCCACAGAACAATGGCGGCGAGGGCATCTCAACTCACCCAGGTTACTGCAGAACTCTCCCACCATGCCGTCAGGATTTGCCGTAGGAATCTGAGTGAGCCCTGTCAGAATTAGAACGTCGCTGTTTTTCAGAGATGTTTGATCCATGGCCTGCAACAAAGCAAACAATTTTCTGGAGAGTTAGCATACTTGTATTTATTTAAATGTATCTCTATCTTGCAAATTGTACATATTTGATGTAAATAACCAGAGTACACAAAGCCATTTTTGATTGTCGCCACTCAAACATTTTATTATCATGTGAATTTCTACACCCAAGTGCAAAACTGTGGAGCCACAACAAAATTGGGCACATGGACACCCAGCAATTTATTTCCTTTTTAGCATGTTTTATGTTAGCATTTTCAAAATACAGTTATATCAGACATGAAACATTCAACAATGCATGCAGGGTTTATCTCACATACAAAAGGTCTGAGGGCCTGATGTACAAAGACCATTCATGGTTACACACTGCACAATTCACAAAATCACTGGGTTTGAGGCAGCAAAAAGCCTATTTACTAATAAGTAGGTTTTGCAATGCCTTTCCGACTCACAAGGTGTTATGTGGCTCATTTCAAATCACATTTAGGTGCAGTCGTGAACGGGGCGTCCTATCCTAATTAGGATTTGCAATATCATTTATCAATGATCTACGCAGACCTTTCATGAGTTGACAACACTCGAGTTGTGCCTGTGCGACAGCTTTCCCTTTGAACATCAGACTGGGTAGCCTTTTAGCAGAGGAGGGAGACAGAAGGCAGCGGTTAAGGGACTGTTCCCCCAAGGTCTTCCTAACGTATCATCTAGACCCAGATGTACGAAGGCTTTTTGTGATCGCAAGCAGTCTGATTCGCAGAATCTGGTCATTTGTGACAGCAAAAAGGCCTTTTCTCATGTACAAAACTAAATTGCAAGTCGATAACACAATTTAGGTTTGTGACCAAATACAGATTCTGTATTTAAAAAGGGCGTGTTTAGGGCATCTCTTCCAAATGCAGAGTTGGATTGGATTGGATTACAATTTTGTGACTGAATTCCGGTTGCAAAACATTAATCTTTTACCACCTCCTCAAAGAATGTAGTAAGCAATTAGCAAACAGCAATTTGTGAATATTGACAAAAACTTTTTTAAGAGTAGAGTGTGGTCCCATGGAATATGAACATCTGCTATAAGCTAGAACATCACAAGTACCATTTCCACAAGAATAGTGTCCGAATCCGGGACATAAGTGGCTGTCTGACCCCTTCGGAGGGCCCAGGGGCAAGCAGGGGCTACTGAGCCTTAGTCGTAAGGGTTGACATTGTTTGCTTCTGATGTCTCTGGGTCCTACTATGACTCTGCAAAATGAGCCAAGACCAACACCTGCTGCACTTGACTCTGTAGCAACAGTGGGAAGCAGTAACAGACTTCTCTTCTAGTGAGTGGGGGGTGCTTGGGCTTAGAGCTCAAAACTCAATCAGCAATTCAGTAAGCGAATGTCTAGCTCAGTGCTTCTCTGTACTAAAAAGGAAGTACTTTATCACACACTAGAAGTCTACACTACCCACAACCAGCAACAGAAAACAATTTTGTGTTTCTGAGTGCTATTCGGGTAAGTGCTGCAAACTGTGCTTTATGTGGGGGGTTACATTAATAGAGGGACTCTAACTCAGGTGCAGATCAGCCACCTCCAGATATATGTGTGTATAGTCTCAGTTCAGTGTCTAATCACACTCAAGTGAAATCAGTACTCACAGGTCAGCCTTGCCTATTCGAGCCTTCAAGCATGTCCACATACTCTGCTTAGGTAAGGATGTGCTGGCCACCAACTCTTTTTCTCTCCTACCTTGGGCCCTGGGGCCGTGTAAGGAACAGTACCCACTCCAGGCCTTTCAGTACCAGGAGACAGCAGTCCTGGTTTGGCACGGTTCCGACTGGACTGATCGTAGATGTCTCTGGCTTCTTGAGCTTGGGATATGCCACGCCAAGGCCATCAGGTAGTTGCTTTGCTCCAATTGGGGTGACGATACTGTGGGCAGATGCAGCCCTCCACACCCACGCTGTTCCTAATTTCGTTGCTAAAGCCCCAATCTGGGCAGGAACAACTTTGCCAGTAATAACCCCCACATCGGCTGATCACCTTGGCAGATGCAGCCATGCACAGGCCAATCTCCATTGGAGTAGTTGTGGCCACGCACAGGCCTATCTTAAACCTGGCAGTTGTGGCCATGCACAGGCCAAACACAATTTGAGCAGGCATGGCCACACAAAGGCTGCTTTTAACTTGCCAGTTTCTACCACTCATAGGCTGATCACAACACGCAATCACAGCCCCAGCCGGGTCTCAGCATCTCCAGTCACAGAGACAGGGTTCTGTCCAGGAAATAGCATGCATATTCCGTAGGCCTGCAAACGATCATGTGAAACTGATAATTCTCTAGCAGTCCTCTTTTCTGCGTGCCCCACAGAACCCGGGACCACTGTACCTTGTTCTTTCCTAGACATACACTCCCCCTGCAAGGTTTGCAGGCTCCTTCCCTCTCTAAGCAGGCAGACAGGCTTCTAGGTACTCCAGAGCAAGAATAGATCTGCTCCACCAAGAGATTTAGATCTCAGGTGATGTCCCCTCACATGTGGGAGACTGGCTGTCAGGTAGACAGCAGCCCTGGTGGCACAGCAGTCCTGAGAGTACTCTGCCAAGTACTCTCTTCCTTGACCTTTGAAACTTGGTGCAGCATGTAGGTACCACTTTTATACACAACTGGCATACAGGAGATGAGGGTACACTGTCAAACTGTAGAACCAGTTTAGGGTGGCTTTCAAGTATCATTGTGTAGAGTGATGGTTCTCACTGCAGGATAGTCTCCAACTGTCATCAGCCAACTGAAGGAGTAATCAGGGAAAGGTAAAAGGGAAGGTCTCAATTAAAGGTTCTTCACCTTGCACAGCAGAGTATGCAGTCCCAAACCTCACTCCTACCACCCACCAAATGGCAGTTTTCAGGAAGACTAAGCAGCAACTCCTTTCTACAGGTAACCTAACCAAAAATATAAAGGAACACCGTCTCAACTCACTTCATCTTACCACACTGTCTAGGTCTCCTCCCTTGAGCTCCAGGAACGCGCCCAATTGGCCATTGCATGTGTTTCAAAGTACTAAAGTAAAACCATTAATTAACGATAAAGTACACAAGCTCAAACGAGTCTAGCTGCAATTCAAATCTCATATGGGGAGAGGAGTTGGCCTAACGGCTAGGGCGGTCGACCTAGAATCTGGGGAACTGGGTTCGAGTCTCTGCAATGATGCTGAACATCCTGTGATTCTGGGCAAATCACTTAATCTCCTCGTGCCTAACAAAAATTAATGTGTCCTCATGTAATGCAACTGGTGCTATATAAAGTGCTCTGATACCCAATTCGGGTCAAGTTCGGGCTATATTAAACTCTGTTAAAAAAAAAAAATATATATATATATATATGAGAGGAGATCGTGTGATGAAGGAAACCTCACTGCAATATTGGATGTGCTATGTCATTCAGCCCCTTGTGATTTCTTCTCATCCCTTTAAAACTTGACAGATAATGAATCTACCGCAAAGAACCCTCCACTATGGTCCATATATTTTAGATATCTTTTGTAGTCAATGTAATATCTACAGCATTGTTAATAGATGTGTTGATGGTTCATGTACTGTTTATGCCCAAGTGTTACATTTGAAAATGTGATACACTTTGATCCAGTGAATGTGAAGCAAAAACTGAAACAAAGGTGTTAAAACATTAAAATAAAAATTTATTTTACAAGGTTATAAATCAGATTTCATATACATTTTTACAAAACTAGATATTAAATTCCAGGTAAGAAATTAGGCACACAAAGTATAAAAAAGTAAAATAGAGAAGTAACCAACCATACAATGACTTCATTACATTTTTACAACTACTAATGGATGAAAGTGCATTCGAGTTTTATCAAGTTACTCCTTAACTATTAAGCTGCCCTAATAAATTTTATTAGAGCAAATTGAATATCTGGTGGAAAAGTGCAGATTATATAATTAAAAAACAGCTTTGAATCACTTACACTGCTCACATACATATAACAAACAAAACAATAAAGGGTTACAATTAACGTCCTAAAGACGAGCAGAGTTAACATCTCCAATAGTGACCCTACTCTACCTCAAATGCTTTGCTTCCTACTGTGCCCCCGTTTTACTAGCTTTAGTGCAACTGACAGTCCTAATATAATTTCACAGAAATGTTTTGACACTTGTATTCTATGATTTTTTGTAACAAAACCACATCTTTAAATTTTACTTTGATTGTCACTCTTAACTAGAGCTACCTGTTACAATGCTTAAGACAAACCGCTAGACTGGATCTAATAACAGGATCTTGAATGAAAGCACTGAAAGCTTCCAGTCCCTCTCACACATAAGCCCTCATTGTCGCCCAGTAAACTATAAGTTCTAAGTTATTTGCTCAGTTGAAGTGAAAATACTGTAATAACTCTAGTAGGTCAGTATCGAGTTGTATTTGAATTCCCCTTAATGCGGACGAAAACTCTTTGACGTCCTTTGCGCTACCTTCATAGTGTGAAGAACTTCAGCTGGTCGTCCTCCTGGTGGGTCACAGAAAAAGCTCTGGTTCTCTGACTGGAGGCTCCCTGCATGGTAGCTTCAGAAGGGGCTAACACAGAATCACTCCTGCGTCAGCTCCCATGATTCCCCCACCCATCAGTGATGTCAGTGGGCCATATATTTATATAGGAAATGATCTGCCCCCACAGGGAACGGAAATTTTGGTGGCTGCCATTTTGGTTTTTAGTTTTGCGCTGCCAGCGGCCTTTCCAGCTTTCCCAAGCAGAAATAAGATATAAAGGCATAGTTGGGAAAGGGAAGAGTTTTCCCCTGCCAGTGATGTCTTGGTGAAACCGATCCCTGTTCGTGGATTGTGACTGCACTGCAATCCACTAGGATTGTCTTAGGGGGGTATGGGTCGACCCTTCTTTGTATATTTATGTTTTCCCTTCTCTCTAAGGGGGAGGGTGACCATATTGGCCCCCAAGGTGGTGCACAAATGGACTCCTAGAGAAGGGCAAGAATATGGAATACCACGCACACCGTTTCTAAATAGGATAAACCAAATTCAAAAGTTCTGAGCGTGCTGAAGAGGAGTCGTCCTCTAAACCAAGGCGAAAAAATAGACAATGAATGCACCACTCAAGGGTGAGTGATGTCCCTCTTATAGCACAGCTGTAATGTGGCGATGAAATCGCAAATGTTCAAGCAGAGTCCAATAAAATTAACCTTGAAAATTTAATCAGCAAAGATATCCATTGGCATCATGAATATTTAAACAAAATTGTCGCTTAGGCAATTCGAATAACTTTTTGAAGGAAATCAAAGGAAAATCCCCAATGCATTTCGGGTGGGTAACCCTTCGTCAGGAGGAATCCTAAAGGATGTAAAGATAGGAGTGAATGTCACAACCCACTGGTTAGTGTCCACTTGTAAACAATATATGTGAAGTGATGATTAAGGTGAAAAATAATTAAGGTGAAAAAAAGGAATGGTAATGCGAATAAAGATGAACCAAAAGACAATAGCCACTGACTTTAAATGTGGCTCACGTCCAAAATAAAGAATTAAGTGTCTAAGAGCGTTCGATAGACAGAAAATCACTGTGATTAAATGAAAAAGTCCATTGCCAAAGTACAACGCCAGAGAATCAACGTGATTCAAAAAACTACGAGAACATTCCAGAGGTGAAGTTTCACGACGACAAAATAACAACGTGATTACTAAAAAATACAAAAAAAGACAATAAGGAAAATAAAATTCACCGTGATTGTTTGAAGTGATGCTACACGGAATTTTAGGCGAGTAAATGTGAAAAATGAACGTAAACGAGTGAATGTAAAAAAACTGTGAGTTGCGTTTAAATACCATTAACAGAACGAAATATGATAGTGACCCTCTTTTAGCAAAAGTAATAAAACATAGCTCAACTAAAAATGAAGTTACCTTCGAATGAATCACAGCGAACATCATTGCTCGCGCAGGCAGTGTAGCAAGTGTCAGCCATTATTAAAACCTCGTTCTAAACAAAATAAATACCGTGACGTCTAAATGGCGGCCATTTTGGAATGGGTAGAACTCTAAGCTTCAAACATAACGCGGCGGCCATCTTAAGGTGTTTCAATAACGTAAATGTGAACACAGATAAACACAGACAGTAAAAGATGAATTTAAAGAATATATAAAAAAGACAATGAACATGAATGTTCTAAAGAAAGGAAAACCGTACGATACCACCCTTAAATTATAATGAAATTATGAGTCAATAAAGATTAGAACAACGTACACGTAAACATTGGTGATCAAACAATAAATAGTAAAAAGGATAAAAAATATGAAAAACATGGAGTGTAGAAAAGGAAGTGTGGAAAGATACCAAAGAAAATAAAGATAAACAATTGTGGAAAACAAGGCTAGTGAAACATAATTCATGGAACCAGTAACATAGTGCATAGCAAGTTCAAATGAAGCAACTGAGTTCAATTCGATTGTTGAGTCCATTCGGTACCAAGGAGTTCATTTTGTAAATCCAAAAGGTTTCACGTTGGATCAAAAATTTACGGTTTTCTCTACCTTCTTTAAAAGGGACTATTTCACAGACCAAGAAACGTAGCTGACTGATGTTGTGGTTATGTTCGTTGAAATGAATAGCTACAGTGGATTTCAGATACTTGTTCCTGATGTTGCTTTTATGTTCATTCAAGAGTGTTTTTATCTTCCTTTCTGTTTTACCAATATATGCTAAGCCACATGGGCATTTCAACATATAAACCAGATTTTTGGAGTCACACATGGCTGAAACAAACAGTTTGACGTTGTATCCACGGGTAGGATGTTGAACGATATTCTCTTTAATGATACTGTTGCAGTTACTGCAGTTGTGGCAAGGCATCGTGCCCTTGTACAACGAAGATGACTGAGTCAAAGAGTGTTGTTTTATTAGTTCCATCAAATTTTTGCTCCTCTCGTAAGCAAACAATGGTTTTTCCAGAAAAATCTGGTTGAAATCAGGTTCAACTTGAAGCATGGGCCAATGTTTGAGAATGGCTTTTTTAAGACTGTAACTTTCTGTGGAATATTTCGTAACGAAGACTGACCTGGAGATGGATTTGATGTTCATCTGTTGTTGATCCAATAACTGTACCCTTTGTTTAGTTGAAGTTTTGTCAATGGCCGTGGCCAGAATTTCAGGTGGATACCCTCTGTCTAAGAAACGACGTTCCATGCTTGAGACTTGTTGAGCAAATTGAGTGGGTTCTGAAATAATGCGTTTGATCCTGAGAATTTGAGAAAATTGGTAAATGGTTTTTCAAGGAAGGTTGATGAAAACTGGAATAATGTAAAAGGTTGTTTCTGTCAGTTATTGGACTCTGCTTGAACATTTACGATTTCATCGCCACATTACAGCTGTGCTATAAGAGGGACATCACTCACCCTTGAGTGGTGCATTAATTGTCTATTTTTTCTCCTGGAGAAGGGAACATTTGGAAGTCATTTCTTTTTATGTACCCGGTGTGAGAAGTTGGCCTGGTATATGCTGTCCACTAATTAAAGTGGGCACCTTGTACCAGTCAAAACAACCCTTAATGATGATAAGGTTAAAGACAACCTTTATAGAAAGCTATCCTAGTGGTAGCTGTAGAGAGCAGCCTTCAGGCTAAGTCTCGAAGGAAAGTAAATCAGCTTGTTTTACAAGATCAGAATCTCCTGAATGACCAAATGAAAGGAGAACCACACAAGAGATATATAAAATATATGTATTTATTACTAAACACTCTCTACTAACCTCTTTATGAGATTAAAGCACAAAGCACACAATATTAAATCACTAGAAAGACAGTAAATAGCACAATACACAGCGGGCTTCAGGGGAGAACGAACCATATACTAAGAAAGTGGTATAACAACCACGACTTAACTAGACACAGTGCCTAGGGCACGTAGAATCGCTAGGACCCCAAGGAACCACCCAAAGTAGTGACACAGGGGACCCACGGAGGACGGGTGCAGTGTGAGAACACAGGCGTGAGCGCCGTACAACCTTATGGGAAAGTCGCTGTTGGAAATTTAGAGTTTGAGGACACTTCGGAGAGGACTTTAAGCAAACCCTTTGGAACATAGAAGGTTCTAAGGCCAGCACCCTTGTGAGTACCAAGGTACCCGTGTTACCTATCCCAGGGGAGCCGGTACATAGGGGTCAAGTGGTGTCGGAAACCTTCGTCATTTTCAATGGCATGATGTGAGAAACTGCTGCTGCCGGGAAGATGAAAAGTGTCCAGTGGAATCCAGCCTGAATCCGAGGTGAGAAGAACCTGAAAGCAGAGGAGACAGAGTCTGAGTCACTTCGGGGTGACCAGGGGTTCAGTAGATGAATGCCCACCGATGTCGGGTGCTTCAGGTGAGAAGACAGGATGCTTGACTCTGCAGCCACGTGGACCAGGAAACGTCGACGACGACCAAAGTCCGGAGGTGAGCACCAACAAGACTTGGCAACTGCAACCCACGCGGATGGAGGAAACAAGCTACGGTGAGGACCAGCAAGGTCCTGGGGACTTTCCAAGCAATGGAGTGTCAGGGCACGTCTGGAGCAACGAGGAAAGCCCAAGGAAAGTTACCTTCACAGGGACCCACAGGCCAACGGACCAGGGATCACAAAGGGACCTCGAGCACAAAATACCAGCCCACAGAACACGTAGAGTGCAGGCCGGAAACCTTCGGTGGAAATACTGCTCGGGGTCAGGACTACACGTAGCCCAAAGCACAGCCTCAGGGATCGCCAAAAAGCATATGCTGCTGCATAAGTACATGGTGCACAGGGGTTCGGGTTGCACGGTTCCCACAAGGGATACTGGTCTCAGAATTGCTGGGAGGTCAGATCAACCTCAGGGATGCTCAGGAACTCACCTCCTGTGTTGCAGGAATCTTCAGAGTCTTCAGGAGCTGCAAACTGGTCGATGCGTTTAGGTGCCTGCTGCTGCAGGGGAGTAACTCCTTTACTCCAAGGGAGATTCTTCAGTCGTCCAGCGAAGCGTAGATCGTCAAAGTACTTAGTTTCTGTAGCAGAGTTTAGTCCAGGTAAAATCTAAAGTCCTATAGTCAGGGTTCCTACTTTATACCCAAGGAAGGGGTGGGACAAACTCTGGGGACCCACCTATGGGAGGGTCAGGACAGAGGGGTGGCTACACCCATCTCCTTTGTCCAGTTTCGCACCAGAGCAGGAGCAAATTGCTCCTGCACCTGTTTTGAACGGGACTATGCACAGGGACACCAAATGTGCCCCTAGTGCAGACTTTCAAACACTCTCAGAGTGCACCCACCCAGCCCCAATACACTGAATCCTGTCTGGGAGGTGGTCATACCTCCCTGTGACAGGAAACCTATTGTCAAGCCTTCCCCTGTTTGAGCTTGGCTCAGCAGCAGGAGGGCAGACTTGTGTCTGTGGCTGGCAGCATCCATTCTGTGATGCCCAGGTCGAGAAAGCTGGTACCGGGTGTACCGGTGTTTCACATAAGTCCCTCTAGAAGGGTGGAATCATACCTCCCCCGCCAGTTACTGGCAGGGAGGTATGATTTCAAGGTGTTTGACACCAAACACAACATGTTTCTAAGCAGCCGTTTTAAAGTTAGCATGTACCGCGAGGTTATAATGCACTTAAATATATATGGTTTGCTGCATCACAAACAACCCCGGAAAATAGGTTCCGAAGGTTCCAGAGGGGCTCTGCTCATGCAGGGGCGCCCTCTCACAAAAAACCCAGCACCCTGCCTTCAGGATTGATAATGCCTGCCATAGGGGTGACTGATAAGTTTATATGTACAGTGATTTAGAATAGAGATAGTGAACCTATATCTAAGTAAGGGGTGCATGCACCACCTTACATAGGCTGCAGTAGCAGACCTGTGGTGTCAGTTTGAATGGTCCCTCAGGGGTGGCACAATACATGCTGCAGCCCCTGGGAGGCCTCTGGGGTACCTATGCCCTGGGTACATGGTGTACCATATACTAGGGACTGATAAGGGTACCCCAGTATCCAATCTGGAGCGTACCTAGAGAACATGCAATCAATTTAGAGGCGAAAGCAGCTAGACTGGGCTCCTGGATAGCAGGATCCCAGTCAGTCCAAGTCGAAAACAGTGATACATCAGCTAAAAGTGGGGGTAACTATAAGAAGCAGATCCTACTCTCCGACACCCGGGGCTTTACTAGTGCCCCACACCCACACCCACCCCCACTCATGAGTGGATACCCGCAGGGGTCAATATTTAACATTTAGTTGTTTTCCATTCCATGGGAGGGGGGCAGGGGGGTGCAATCAACCTGTCCACAAAGTGAAAATATGGCTGCCTTTTATATATGTATGTGTGCCTGGTATTTTTGGCAGCTATTTCCTTAGTACTGTTGCCTTGGGGTTTTTGGGTAGCCCCTCCTCGGGAAGAAATTCAGCTACTGATTAGTGTGATATTCATGTTTTATTTAAACCAAGAAGCTTAGATCATGAGGCAGTGGTAGGCCAACTTCAGCCAGTGATCAGTTATTCAGTCATTCATTTTAGTATGGTTGCAGTATTCGAGGAGGCTATAGCGGGTGGGCTGACACATTGCCATTTCCTGAGGGGGCAGAAGCAAAGTGTGTATGGCTGAATAACTGAGCAGCGGCTGAAATGGGTTCAGCCACGCTGGACCTACTTACCATATGAATGGCACAATACTTGATAAATGGCTAAAGTGTGCTCACCCATTTTCGCAATGATATATGCAGTGCTGGGGGAAAGTAAAATGTGAATGACACAAGAACAAATTAATCATGGGCTGTGATGGGTGGTAGCAGAGGAGCACAGAGTGCAAATGGCTGACCCTAATTCTGCTCTTTCACAAGGAGCACGTCTTGCAAATAATTTTCTCCAGTTATTGGGGAGAAATGTAGCATAATGTGCTTTTGTCTTATTGTGTGTTGCAACATGAACTAATATTTTTCTTATCTTTTTCTCTTAGCTTTCTTAGAGTAATTTCTGTCAGTGTTGGATCTTTAGAGAAGTTCTTTGTGTCCGATAAGTGCGAGTTTGAGACTGTTGTTCTGGTGCTCACACTGTTCTACACGCTCATAGCATTACATTATTTCACTTCATAGCACACCTTTTTGACCCCCACACACAGCCGTCATTTTTACAAGTACCTCAGGATTCAATATAGGTCAGAAAGTTTTAGTTAGAAAATAGAGATGGCATCTCATTGGATGATTGTTTCTGAGGCTCTAACTCCAATATTGGAGGAGAGCTGAGGCAGAGTCTGATACTGAGACAGGATCACAGGGAGATAGTCATGGAGCAAGATATGGGATTGCTTATTCAGTCGGAGGTCCTTCTGATGACAACTCATCTTCCAGGGATTCCGAGGAACATGGGCCTGGCAGTCGTGATGTTCCTTCACAAGCACTAACTATGCAGCAAAGATCTAGAGACAGTGTAGACCAGTGTAGACAGCAGGCAGATAGGGCGCTGAGCACAGACAGAGTGCTCACCTGGCAGACTCCTAATTTACTTCAGCCGGTAATTCTCCCATTCGCTGGAGATGTTGGATATACGGTCAATGCAGCACTTTATTTGCCTATTGACTACTTCCATCCTTTTTTTATGCAGAATTCCTTGAGAAAATTGTGCAGCAAACTAATTTGTATGCTAAACAGCCTCTGAGTGAGAATTAAGGCACTTTGGCGCCTCACTCTAGGGCACACATATGGACTCCCATTTCACTTGGGGAGCTGAAAAGATTTCTGGGCCTAACGCTACAGATGGGAATAGTCCACAAACCAACCGCACAGTCCTACTGACCACACGTGCGGTTTGGGTAACACCCTGCTTTGCACTAGTCATGAGCAGAGACAGGATTTTGATTTTGCAGAATATGCTACATTTTAATGACACTTCTGCTGCATTGCCCCGGGACAACCCAGACCATGACAAATTATTCAAAATTCTTCTGCCTAAACTGTTGGCTAACTGCCTCAGCCTTCTGATGGAAGCTTTGATGCAGCTGGATCAGGCTAGCTTCATATAAGGGAGAGCAAACTCACACAATCTACGTACCCTTTTTTTGGTACTTTAAGACATCAAGCCGGAGTTGACTGCGGTGACTGTCTTTTTGGATGCCACTAAAGCGTTTGATTACCTGGAGTGGGATTTCCTCCTAGTGGTGTTGCGGCGCATGGGTTTTCCTCCTCTTTTCCTATCTTGGATACAACTCCTATATCATCAGCTACAGGCAAGAATCTCAATAACCGGTGTGTACTCTCCCCCTTTCACCATATCCCGAGGCACTAGGCAGGGGTGCCCGCGGTCGCCCCTCCTGTTCGCCTTGGCGGTAGAGCCATTGGCGACTAAGCTCAGGCAGCATCATTGGAAATATGCACCTAGATACCCGACCAGACATCTTTTGGTGTCTCTCTATGCTGATGACAACACTTTGTATGTAAAGGACCCCCAGAACAGTCTCAATGTCATACTCCGGGAACTCATAAGCTATGGAGTGCTATCTGGGATAACGATTAATTGAGAGAAATCTCAGATCTTCCCTCTCACTTCTAACACTCCCCAATACGTCCCAGACTACCTGCAAAAATGGAGTGATTCTGAACTTAAATATCTGGGAATAGTCATTTCTAGGAATAGTGAGGACATCATGCAGGCGAATTACGGTAGAACGCTGGACACAATGACTGATTCCATTACCCGTTGGATTTCTATGCCCCTGTCCATGGTGGGTCGCATATCATTGACGAAGATGATAATAGTTCCCAAGCTGTTATATCCCTTTATTAATATTCCCAATCCCCCTGGCTGCCAGTTTTTGAAAACTATGAAAACGCAGTTAATCCGATTTGCTCGGGGCAAAGCAACCAAGGCTTCGTTGGGACATACTAGTATAGCCCTTCTCAAAGGGAGGGTTTGAATCTCTGGATTTGGAATTATATTATTTATGTGCTCAAGCGCACTTTCCGGCATATTGGTTTCACCCCTCCCTACATGCCCCATTTGGCGGTAGAACAGGGATATATGGCACCAATCCCAACAACCACTTTCCTAGGAACATGATCGCAGGAGACGAAATCAGATGCTTCTGTGGTTGCCTGCAGCAATGCGACCTGGCAAGGCCTAGTGAAACGGCTGCATGCACCCGTGATTTACTTCTCTCTACTGCCAATTGCCTATCATCCTCTACTCCCTGTAACACAAGAGGTGGTATGCCGATGGATGCTTCACAGCTTCAACATGCATACCTCAGGAGACCTATATACGGACTGTAGTTTTCGGTGCAAATACTTTTTTGGGGAAAACACACCCATCCCCATCCCCATGGAGACATTCTTGTACATTAAGTTGAGACACAACGTCAAGGCCGCCACTCCAGATTTCCTGAAAGAACCTCCCGCCCTAGCCCACTTGCACATGCTGCTACAGGCTACTACCCGTTCGCACACTGTCTCGCAACTATACTGCAGTACCCAAGCAGACCGAACTGAGGCGGCCGTGAATCACGGTCAGGATGGGAGGCTGAGCTGGGAGCACCCCTCGACGACAAGCAATGGTACTATTGCTAACATTGGACAGGGATGATAACTGCCAGTAGTCGGTTACATATTATCCACTATAAGTTCTTACACCGTATGTACTACACCCCAGTGAGGCTACACCGGTTTCGCCTGCGGATATCAGACAATTGTGACAGGTGCGGGGAGGATGGGCGAACTTCCTCCACCTAGCGTGGTTGTGTGGCTCGGGATTTCAATTCTGGAACAAGGTAGCAGAGGCTCTGTCCCAAATGATGGATACACAGATGCAACTTACCTCCCTTACAGTGCTACTAGGATACACGGACACTGTAGAGGTATCCGTTAGATGATTTGTCTTGCTGGGGTTATTACTAGCAAAACAAAGGGTGGCATGCAGATGGGGACGTGAGAGAGCTCCCAAATTTAAAGACTGTCTGAGTTATTTATTATACAGTCAGAATCAAATGTCCACATACTCAGAGCTCTTATCAATGTCCTTCAGACCAAAAGACATATGGGAGCCCTTAAAGTCCTACATGCTGCTACATTCCCCGGGCAATGACGAGTCCAATGTACCTAGTCTTCCCTGAAAAACTGACACCCGACCTTCGCACCACGCACAATAATCTGACATGGGGAAGGGAACTCTTGGTATTCATTGATTGTCTTCATACAGTGGGTGTAAATTGCATATACTGAGAATGTGGGAAAGGTGGGTGGAAACGGATACGATATGTGTAGGATATGTGAAAATGTCTTGATCGGTTACAAAGATACTCACTTTCAATATATGTAACTGTGTTGATTGAACTGTAAATGTCAATAAACAAAAAACAAAACAAAACAAAAAAAGATTATTCAAAATTAGACCCGTCATTGAACATTTGTCTGCCAAGTTTCCAGAGATTTATATTACTGGAAAGAATATACCAGTTGATGAGTCCTTGATATTTTAGAAAGGGCGACAGCTGTTTCAGCAGTACATACCTATTAAAAGAGCTCATTATGGCATCAAGATGTACATACTGTGCGAGAACTCTACTGGTTATGTGTACAGCCTGAGAGTATACACAGGGAAGGACTCCAAAATAAATCCTGTAGGTTGTCCTTCCCCGTTAGGAGTTAGTGAGAAGTTCATATGGGAGCTTGCCCAATCTCTCCTTCATAAAGGTCATAATTTTATGTAGATAACTTCCATACAGGAGTCCAACTGTTTAGTGAGCTGTACAAAGCTGGCACTGTGGTTTGTGGCACCATTAGAAAGCACCGCAAAGGATTCCCTCAGGAGCTTGTTTGCCACAAGCTCCAAACAGGACAGAGTAGTGTGTTGCGTTGCAACGCACTCCTCGCTGTCAAGTTCTCAGACAGGCAATTGTGAGTATTTCTCTTGTCATGGTTTGGGGACAGATGGCAGATGTCCACAAGCCCACCTGCATACCTGATTACAACAAGTTCATGGGTGGGGTAGATAAAAAGGAACAAGTTCTTCAACCATATAATGAGAGTCGGAAAACTCGCACATGCTATAAAACGCTGGCTACTCACCTGAAACAGTTGGCTACATACGTTGCGTATGTTGGCTATCGACAGACTAACACAGGAAGACTGATGTCCTTCCAGGACTTTAGTTGTCTCTTACTGAAAGCCTTACTGCAGTATAAGTCGTAGCCTTTACTTTGTCCACTGTGGATGCCACTGTAAGACTACAGGATCAGCACTTTGCATTCCTGCAACAGAGCAAAAGATTTGCCGATATCGCGGATGCAGAGTTTGTACTTGGCAAAATGGTACAAAATGAGTAGCTGTTTAGCCTTGGAAATTAGTGCATCAAGTTTGAAAGAAGAACAATAATCTAAGACTTTTTATTTCTAAATTAGATTTGAGCCACCATGTATCTACTGACTGCAGCAAAGTAGCACACATTGGTCTTACTTTTCTCTGCTTTCCACCTTCATCTCGCATAAAAAATGTGGTAGAAGTTCTGCCCAGCACATTACAAGTGCATTTCGGTGAGTGCACTGCCCATAATGGTCAACAGGACATGCGTCATGTTTTGACCGAGTACCCTGTCCACCAAACCCTAATGTCCTTATTCTTTCCAGAAGTGCTCTTTGGGTAAAAGGCGGATAGGTGGATCGCGGAACTTGAGCTCTCCAGGGTGTAGTTACACAGAATCCCCAAGCCATAGTAGACCTCTTAGCACATCACTGCGAACAAGTGTACACTTCAGCGCTTAAAATAACGCAAGAGGATGCGGAGGAGTTCCTCCGTGATATCAGACTTCCCAAGCTCACAGAAAAGGAGTCTCAACTATTGGAGGCAGAGTTCTCACCGGAAGAAATAGCGATAGCATATTAGACATATGTGGCTCATATGGACGACACTCGGGATACACAATAAATTGGACTAAATCAGTGTTGTATGTTGTCTTGAAAGGGCCTCCACCAGCATTGCCGGCTGGTTGTGACATGACGATCACTGAAGATCGCTTCAAGTACTTGGGAATCCATGCCACCCACAACCCCGAGGTCTTCATGACTATGAATCTCCAAGCCCCCCTGAAACGGCTACAAAGAGATACTAAACTATGGCAATCACTGCCACTAACGCTCCTGGGGAAAGCACCACTCTTTAAAAGGATGGTGCTCCCGAGGTTCCTCTACGCCCTTCAAAATACGCTGTTCTTAGCCCCCCAGTCTTATTTCGGAACCATAGAGGCGGAAGTCACCAAATTTCTCTGGAATAATAAACCAGCTCGCATAGCTATGACGAAACTGTTCCAAACCATGTACGACGGCGGCATCGCACTCCCAAGTATACAAACGTATTATTGGGCGTCCCAATGGACATTGATAAATCACAGGCTACTCGCCCCCCACACGGACCCGGCCTACAGCCTTGATAGACTAGAGTTGGGAGAGGAAGGACTATATTGAGCGCTCTATAATAAAACCAGGGCCCTACTAGGCCCAACGAACCACACACTCCAGGTATGGAACATAGTGTGCAGAAAGTTAAGATGGCACAATAAGATCTCACACGCCCCTCTGGGTCACGGATAAGCTAGGCAGACTGGGTAAGAGTAAAGGCTTCAAGCACAGGGACAATATAGGGATATCCAAGGTGGGAGATCTCTGGGTATAGGGAAAGATGATCCCCCTTTACCCAACTCCAGGATCAATACGAGATGGCACCGACGGAACAATTCCACTACCACCAGATCAAGTACGCCCTGGAGGAGGCAATTCCCTCTGACACCAATCCACCCGAGGCCTCGCCGTTAGAAGATAGACTACTAACGGATCTCATGTATACGAAAGAAATCACCATGACATATCGAAAGATTATCAATAACATGCCAGACCCTATGCAAAAGCTCCGAGACAAATGGCGAATGGAGGTAGGAGACCTAGATGACATTGATTGGCAAGAGGCACTAGCATCTCCCAGGAAAGTAGCGATTACATCCAAACTACGCCTCGTACAGCTGAAGATCCTCCATAGGATCTACTACACCAGAAACACTCTTTATAAGATGGGGAAAGCTGACACCCAACTCTGTCTGCAGCAATGTAGGGCGCCCGGCACCTTCTTCCACACACTCTGGGACTGTCCCGCAATAATGCTATACTGGAAAGCAGTCATGACCATCATCACAAGAGTAAGCGGGAACCCAGTTCCCCCAGAGCCCAGAAGTTGCCTTTTAAATATTTGGGAGGCGACGGACCTTAATTCCACAACACAGACCTGGGTGACACTGGAAATGATGCTGGCCAAAAGGAACATCGTTAAACATTGGGGTGTGGCCACCACCCCCACGCTTACGGAATGGTGTAAGGATATGGACATAGCCATGGTGGCGGAAAAGACCGTATATGTACGTAGAGGTTGTCCTAAAAAGTGGATAAGACTATGGGAGGCTGGAACACTTACAGTGGGGGAAATATGTGCATAGCCAATGGTGAACCGCGAAACGGAACCAGATTAATGTAATTTGGATACTAATGTATGTAGCGAGATGAACATACGAAGCAACGTATGAGCAATACTATAATAGTAAAGATAAACGATGTGTAATGTATGGAATGCATATATAATGTTTGATATGTAAACGGACGATATAAATGTGCCACTTATGGTTAATAAAAAGAATTAAAAAAAGAAGTGCTCTTTGGGGAATTTAGGGCCTGATTTAGATTTTGGCGGATGGGATAGTCCATCACAAACATGGCGGATAAAAAGTGCAATAGGATTTAATGCACTGCAATTCAGCAGAAGGATATTGGTCTCATTTATGAGTAACCCTGTTCGACGAATTCTAAATCAGGCCCTTAGTATAGTCTGCCCCAGAATGCTTAGCTCCAATTTCAAAGGCAGATTTGCTGACACTGTCTGAGCAGTGGGCCAAAAATGCATCCTCAGTCACCCCCCAACTTACTTCCACACACTGGAAGGAGTTGGATTTAGTACGCTGATGGTGCATGAAAAAAAAATCTCTCAGAACCCAATCAAGCTTCCAGGGTGAGGCTTTAATAAAGGTGCACCTGGCATCCTCACAGTATTAGACAGCGGGATAGATGGACAAGAACAGAAAGTCAAACCATAACCTTGATTTGTTTTCATAGTGATCTTGTGAAGGAAAAAGCAGATTTTCAAGGTCGAAGTGAAACTGTTCAAGGCACTAACCCAACCACAGCTGGCAGTATGTGTGTAGTAGTGAGTGTGCAGCTGTTGGCTTGCCGGAAGCGTGGCTTTTGGCTGGTGGGAAGCGTGGCTGTCGACTAGATGAACGCATGGCTGTCGACTGCCACGAAGCGCGGCAGTCGACTGGCGGGAAGCGCGGCTGTCGACTGGCGGGAAGCGCGGCTGTCGACTGGCGGGAAGCGCGGCTGTCGACTGGCGGGAAGCGCGGCTGTCGACTGGCGGGAAACGTGGCTGTCGACTGGTGGGAAACGTGGCTGTCGACTGGCGGGAAACGTGGCTGTCGACTGGCGGGAAGCATGGCTGTCGACTGGTGGGAAGCATGGCAGTCGACTGGCGGGAAGTATGGCTGGCTGCTAGTAGAATGTGTGGATGTTGTCTGGCAGAATGTGTGGCTATTGGCTGGAGGAAGGTATGTATTGGTTTGCAAAAGGTGTGTTTGTATAATAACCCGATGAGTGGTTGACTGGCAGTGTGACTGGTGTTTTAGTCCATTTAGCGTATGAATGTGATGGACCCTTGAATGGTGGTGGTTTGTTGATGTGAATGTTGTGCGTGTTGGGTCCATGGCAGGCGGGATGAATGGCATTATGGCGTGCGCATGAAAGGTGTGTGAATGTACCGTAAAGTGGTTGGTGCTTTGACGCTGCTTTACGGTTCACTAACGTTCAATGATGGGTTCAATAGTCAGATATTGTTAACAGTGTTGACGTTTTGACCCTATTACTACAGGTATTGCCAAATCCCATCAGTATGAATGTGTGCTTCAGTTGTGCATAGACTCAAAAGGAACATTTACAGCCCTGCACATTTCTGAGAACTGGACAACTGGGGGAGTCCAGGAAGGCATGCCTTGTGTGGATCCTATGAAGTCTTCTTACCCTCCCATCCCCCATCCACCCAATGGCCTGCAAACCTCAAACCTTGCATAAAAACGCATCTTTTCCTTACATTTCTGTGAGGAAAAGATATGGAATCTTTTATTTTTCCAAACCAGTCTATGGCCATTACTTTTTGTGGTAAGCCTAATACAGCCCCTTAACTTAGGAACTACACAACCCCCAGGGTTAGCTAAAGTGATCACCAGAGGGTCAGGGTCACTAAACATTGGTGGACTAATGGCTGCCTCCCATACGTTATTAGCCAAATCACTGGTGGCAAAGATGTAATCGATTGTGGTACAATTACCTCTCCCCATAAAAGTAGGGGCACCGGAGATCCCCGACCTAAGCAGTTCCAAGACATTATCAACAGCAAAGCGGAGCAAAAAACTTATACAACTGTTCCCGCCCTGAATCTCTACATGCAAACTCAACCCTGGAGTCCCTAATATACTGAAGACTGAAACCATATGTCAAATTCGAAGTAACAATTTGGTGTTAAAATCTCCGAGTTCCCCCAATAAAATGCTTAGTGCTGATTCCCATAATAAAATCAAACAATAAACTAAAGTTCTTGTTAGCCCTGTTGGAGAAATTGTCATTATGAAAATTAAACAGGATCAAACAGAAAGTTTTGGCCCAACAAAGGTAAAAAGCCTGCATCAAATTACTAGGCACATGACATGGAGTAATAAAGCAATTTAAAGAGACCCTAATCCAAGTGGTAAGACCAGCACGCGCCCTTCCAGCTGTTGAGGGGGCTGTCGGTTTACAAAAACATACTCTTTAAAGAAAAATTCAGAGGTCAATCAGATATCTTGCAAAAGAACAACATCGTAATTCTTTTATCAGGCTGATCCAGGGTTCAACGTGTAATTTAGGCCTCAGTCCAGCTATCTTTCAGCTGATGAATTTGATAGCGGGGTGGGTGAAACAGACGCGCTAAGCATCAGCAAGGACAGCAAAGCGGTCGGAAGAGAGAATCTGGGGCACAGACATCTCTGGGACTGGAGACCTCCTGACAGCATGGTTACATGGAAGGATACAGGATACAGAGGGTGAAGGGGACAAGAGCCAGTAAAAGAAACCCAGAGGTAAACGCTTTACAACAGAAAAAGACAGGAGACCCGTGTCAATTGAATCCAAAATCTGAGCCTAAAGAAAAGGGTTTCTAAAATTAATTATAACACAGTCACTTTTGTAGTCCTTAATTAACGGCCCAACCCAAGCTACCCTGTGCACCATCAATATATCACTGTAACAATACCTGTTAAACTAGACATAGCGTTTCAACCAAGACACACTTTGTTTTTTTAACTGTTCTGTTGTTTCAGAGGCTCCTGAAGCTAAAAGGGGAACGTTAGTTAAAACTATAATATAATGGCACGCACATGGGGGGAGATGGACCACTGCTTCTTCTCTACGCGAGTCCACAGTCGTAGGAGGCGAATCCACCCTTACATTAGGTGTGCTTGCTACGTGTTGTTCGCTGGGTCTCAGTGAGTAAACGCAATGCCGCCTTGTAGGCTCCTTGCCATATCGCTAATAAATGAAGGAGACTTCCACAAATGGTGAGCAACAGATGTGGAAGGTGAAATAAGTCCTGGGGCTCCTTTTGGTGGTATAATTTGGTGTAAAATCCACTGGCTTAGTAGCTAATTTCACCAGGGCGGTGTCAATGGCACCTGTATGGGAAGAACACTTTCTGACAGAAGAGACTTACATTTTTTGTAAAACAAGTCAGTTATTCCAATAAAATCAAAAGGGGTCGCAACGGCTCAACTGTATTCGATACAGGACCAGGTACTCAAACCTGCCTACTCTGTGTTTTAGGTGGTTTCTTTAATCGTTTCAGGGCAGGCCCAGAGTTGGAGGCATGTGAGCATGGAAATGATTGAAGGCTTGCCTTCGGCGGAGTAGGAGGAAGCTCCTCTACTGAGCTTTGAAGCAAAGGATTGTGAATTTGAGCTTCCACAACTAGCAAATTAGACAGAGTATGGCCGGAGGAAGGGGTCTGAATGAAAACAGATGATTCTGGAAATAGAGATAAACGTTTTTCTGCTATTTTAATTTCCGTGGAAATTACTCCCATAGCACAAGTTAAGAAAACCTTCAATGGTGGTTGTATGATTTACCTCCTTACAGCAGTCCCCAGGCAGCTTTGGGTTTACCATGGTTAAGGGGAGGAAAAGTCAAAACAAGGCGAGGTGGCGCTGCCCAGACTCGGCCAGCTGCGGATGGGGGCACACAGGCTGGCTCTTGGCCCGGGCGCGTCCTATGCAGAGTACTTCAAGTACCCTTAAGTATTGTCTAGACCCTCCTACACTTCATGAAGAATTACGGGCCTTGTGGTTCAGGAGCCTGGCAGATAGACAGAAGGCAGCAAACAGTTTATCTGGAATCTGCAGGGAGCTACAAATTGCCTACCACCCAGCATTCCCTCAAGTCTCTCAATACAAATGGTGCCATACTGGGGTTGGTAGGCCTAGTACCTGCAAAAGGAAAGGGCCCAAAACACAAAAATGGGGATAGCTGTAGATTTTAGGTCCTAGTTCAGCCGTCACCTAAGAAACCAAGCAAACCTGCACATTTTTGAACACTAGATACCTAGGGGAATCCAGGGTTGGGTAAAGGGTGGCTCTCATCAAATTATTATTTTATTTTTTTTAAACAGAATTCCTTGCACACCTCAAACTTTGAGTAAAAAAAGAACACGTCTCTCATGTTTCTGCAATGGAAAGTTCAGGAATCTGTTGGGAGTCACAACTTTCCTACCACCCTGAGTTCCTACATGTCTCCTGATACGAATGGTACCACATTTGTGTGGGTGGTTCCAGAGACAAAAAAACACAAAAGGCCCTAAAATGCTCTGTTGAAAGATAAGCAATCGGGACAGCTGCAGTATTTTGGGCAGTGCTGTGGCGCCGCCCATGCAAACCTACAAACCACAGGAATTTTTGAAAACTAGACAACAAGGAGATTCCAGGGTGGTGTGTCTTGCATGAATCCTGCAAGGTTGTCTTACCCACCATAACCTGCAAACATTAAACTGTGCCTGAAATCACACATGTTCCTTACATTTCCGTGCTGGACCTATGTAAGCCTCCCCATCCTGGATGGTATACCCCAGGTGTCTAGGTTGCAAAAATGTGCAGGTTTGATAGGTTTCCCTAAGTGCCGGCTGACCCAGGGCCTAAAATCTACAGCTACCCACTTTGTAAAAGAAGGGTCAGTTTGTCTGTTGAAAAATGTAATGTGTCCCTGTTGCATTTTGGGCCGTTTCCTGTCGCCGGCACCAGGCGTATCTGCACAAGTAAGGTATCCTTTTTTATCAGGAGACCTGGGGGAATGCTAGGTGGTAGAGAGTTTGTGGCTCCCTGCAGATTCCAGAACTTTCCCTCACAGAAATGTGAGGAAAATGTTTATTTTTAGTCAAAGTTTCAGGTTTGCAAGGGATTCTGGATTAGGAAACCTGGTGAGAGCCTCGCAAGCCACCCCACCCTGGATTCCCCCAGGTATCTAGTTTTCAAAAATGTACATGTTTGCTAGGTTTCCCAAGGTACCGGCTGACTTATGGCCCAAAACCTACAGCTATCCACTTTGCAAAAAAGTGCCAGTTTTCTGTGGGAAAATGTGATGTGTCCATGTTGTATTTTGGCTTGTTTCCTGTCACAGGCACCAGGCCTACCTACACAAGTGATGTACCATTTTTCTTGAGAGACATGGGGGACTGGTAGGTGGAAGGAATTTCATGGCTCCCTGTAGGTCCAAGAACTTTCCACCACGGAAACATAAGGAAAATGTGTGAGAGCTACACAAGTCCCCTTGTTGTCTAGTATTTAAAAAATTTGCAGCTTTTCTAGTTTTCCCTAGGTGGCACCGGAGCTCAGGCCCACAATCCACAGCTACCCACAATGGAACTAAGGGTCAGTTTGCAGTGGAAAAATGGGATGTGTCAATGTTGCGTTGTGAGCATTTTCCAGTCGCAGGCACTA
This sequence comes from Triturus cristatus, assembly GCF_964204655.1. NCBI lineage: Eukaryota > Metazoa > Chordata > Amphibia > Caudata > Salamandridae > Triturus > Triturus cristatus. The sequence continues at coordinate 1,770,097,848 of NC_140589.1, read as the reverse complement.
GGCCTACCCACACAAGTGACGCACCATTTTTATCGGAAGACATGTGGGAACATAGAATAGCAGAAGTTTGTTATTACCTATTGGATGTCACTGAATTGGTGCCTTCCAAATGTTAGCCAGTGTGTAAGAAAGAAGACATTTTGTAAAATGCCCTCTGAATCACGCTAGTATGGGTACCCACAAATAGAGAGGTGTGCAAATAACCAGTGCTCCTAAATTCCATATCGTGTACCAATACATAGGTGTCTTTGATACCCTTTATCACTCTACATATTTCACCGTATGACTTGAAAAACATTCTAAAGTGCAGCTCTGCTGTCGGCTCTGGGTAACTCAGGTTTTTGGAGAACTTACAAACCCTTAATATATCCCAGCTACCAGAACGGTCCAATGCAGGTAATGTTATATTGCTTTTGTAAATTGGCCATTATGACAAAAAGTAACAGATGAGAAGGTAGTCACAATTTGTAGTTTTTCCCTACTCCTTTTAAATATTTCTTTATTTGAACAGTTATGTTTTTTTTGGGAAAAACATGCGGGATCTACACATATGACCCCTTGCTGAATCCAGAAGTTTGTCTACTTTTCAGAAATCTATAGCTTTCCTGATTCACCCATGTGTTTCACACTGGTTTTCACCACAAATTGGAAGTAGGTTGAAAGCACAAAAAAATAGGAAAAAATGGGCTATCTCTTTAAAAAATGCCTAAACTGCGGTAAAAAAAGAGATTTTCTAAAACAATTCAGCTCTGTATGTTCCTGAAAGCTGGAAAGAATGTGACTACAGAACAGCGAACAGTTCATTGAAGCCATTTTAGGAAAAAATAGACGCATACAGCACATTTTCCTTATTTTTCCCCCAAAAAAATGTAGCAATGTTTTGCCTATTTTCTCAATCCCCTCCAGGGGAATCAGCAATCACTGGGTACCTTTAGAATCCCCAGGATGTTGGAAAAACAGGAAGCAAATTTGACATGGAGGCATCTGTTTGGGTTCTAATCTCTGGAGCATCTTTATTATCTGCTGCCTACTGGTTTTATCCCATTTGCAGTAGCGTTCATTCCTTTTGTTTTCAGAACTTTTTCTTGCATTTGTACTCTTCCAAATGAGGCAAGGTATTGTCATTGATGCTAGTTCTAATGTTCTGTTAGTTCTGACACATTTTTCAGACTGAGGACTTATCTACATATAGTTATTTACTCACACTTACTCATGAGAATATTAACTATGTTGAAACTCATGTGTGAATCTCTGACATATGCAGCGTACGCATTTCTCAGCTGGAAGGCCATCAAATTTCACAAGCCTACTTTTTAAGTAGGTGCAACCAAATAGTCTTGTCGTTATTGACGGTTATTGACAGTTACTATGAGCGTATTGATTTCTGTTTCTTTCTATTATATAGATTTTGCAAAGCCTGTACGGTACCGCAACCAACCACTCTGGAGAAAGCTTAAGGAAAAATCACTGTTAACACTTTGACAGCAGAATTTTGTTCTCAAGCAACAATTATAGAGGAAGGCTTTGGAAAGGACCTCTTAGAGATGCAGTATCCCTGGTGGTTAGCAGAACTAAAATGCACTTAAACAAGATCTGCAACCCAGCAGTTTACCATGACAGCCGAGCTTCATGTAATTATTTACTACAAACCTCAATGACTCTGTTGTGAATCATTGACTGCAGATCACGTTTATAGCATTGTAAAGACTTTCCACTGAGCTAAGCAAAGTAGCAAAGCAACCAGTGTTCTGCTTTTTTTTGTACTAAGCAATGGTTCTCGGGACCCCAGTTGCATATAGAGCTTTGTACGTTTACATTTAGCAAATGTATATTAGATCATTGTAAATCCTGTACCTATAGACCACAAGCCCCAACAAACGACCATAAACTGTGAACCTCTTGAATTAGATGAGCTGGCTGGGAATAGGTATATGCAAATTTTAACAAGCACTGGCATAGACAATAGGTCTCACCGATGGGACCTTATAAGTGTTTAGTCAGGGGACCTTATAAGTGTTTAGCCATGCAGTACAATGGGCATTGGGAGGATGGGTGGGTGAATTACTGTGCACTTGATTATTAAGCACTTCCACGTGCAGCTTTCTATGCAACACTAAAACGTGCAGGGTAAGAGTGAGGAGAAAGGCCAGCGGGCCTGCATTATCATTTCACAGAAACGTAAATATGCAAATTCGTATGACCACTAAGAAGTATTGGAGATTCCCAGGTCGGAAGACGCCGAACCAAATAAGCCATTTAATGTTAAGCGAATGGAACTGGGAATAAGCAGGCGTGACTTTGAAAAATTTGACGATTTCTCTTGAGATTATAGTTTCTAAATGGCAATGAGTTTGTCAAGAAGTGTCGCTTATGTGACTAGGTATACGCATCCCCACATGGGCCTTTCACATGCACCAGCATACCAGAACATCACTCCAAAAACCAGCCCACTTCTTTCTGTTAACTTTCCTCCAAATTAGTCACATGACCTACAACTGCATTTCGCTTCATGTTCTAGTAGCCCAAACTTACGGCCTTTCTTATTTTGTTGAAAAAATGTTATATAAACATGTAGTTTAACTGACAGAATTATCTCAAATCCTGCAGACATATCTTGTTGGCTTCAGGGACTTTTAAAGAGCAAGCAAAGGCGAAGTTCACCCCTTTTTGAATGCATGCTCTCTTACTCCCATTCCATTTGGCCTTCCCACTGTTTGGCAGCGGAGACAATTTACTTTCCTACCCCTGATTTCATGACAGGGACTAAAGGGGGCAGGGAAGTTTTGCCACAAGGCTATACTGCAAGAGCCATTGCGTCTCTGGGTCGTAGAAGAACACAGTGCTGTACAATGACACGAAATAGCCCTGGGGTGTAGGAGTCATGCAGTGTCACAGTATGATTAGGAAGCACTTCTAAGTTGAGTTAAAACAAGGCTTAGAACCACAGTGGGCGCTAAGATTGGTCATATGTCCCAAGGAATGAGCAGCAAGTCTTGGTGGAATACACCAGTAGGGTAACGTGCCAACAAGGGATACGTGCAAAACAGCATGCATTGAAGGGAAAATTAAAATGCATGCAGAGGATTTGCACTGGAAGGATCACATACCCCCAAAATGGCATCATGTTGCCACCCTGGTGTGAGCCCGCACAGCAGGTGGGGGCAGCCTGTCAAGGAGAGGGTCTCCAGGAGGAGTTCAAGGGAAAATCAGCAAGAGTAAGAATTTTACACAGACTGCCAAGTGCGCAGCAGATGCAGGAGCCCAGAAACTGCACAGGGTATGGCTGAGTACGTAATGGGGCTCTGACCTCCATCATAATCAAGGAGTGGGAGGGAAGGGAGCTTCAGCAACTGCTTTGTTCACGGGGGTGAATCATATGATACGCCGCAACAGGAACTGCTGAGAACTCCTCAGAGACTGACTTACCTTAAACCAGGAGCTGCACCTCTAACTCACCTCACGTATAACTTGTGTTAAAGCCTCTCACCTGTAAGCCGAAGCTGTGCCCAACTGCCCCACGCCCAGTGGGCGATACAAAGATGCCCAGCGAGTGGCTTCCCCATACTCACCCGAAGATTTGGTTCACTTAACCCCTTGTGGGACATAGCTCGGATAGGGACAGCTGGTGATCTGCCCCAGCTGCAGTGTTCCCTCGGAGGAAGTGCTGAGGAACAGTTCCTCCACCAAAAGGCAGACAGTACCCTCATTCAGGACCATGGCAAACGTGAAGACTTAGCAGCACCCACAATGCTGCTACTACCGGCTAGACATATACAACTGTTTAAATGCAGCACTTTCAGACTGAGTTCCCAGGGCTTCTGCAGCTACTAATCCACTGCCTCTGGTGCAGCTCTCCAGTACTTTATTATGCACACCACAAGGCCTCAGCTGTGCACACTTCACAGAGTATTATTCACAGCCACCAAATCAAGGCCGAAAAGGACTGTAAAACAGGCCTGGTGGGGGCATGGCAAATAAAGCGGCTGTGCGCATTTCTTTTCTGAACATGGTGCCATAAATAACCAAAACAAACATGGCTCCCAAAGTAAATAAAAAACAAGAGAGTGCAGCGGCCGTGAAGAAAGATCAAGCACGGCAAATGAAGAGGCCGCAAACCTCTTATCAAGCCGGTGCACAAAGTAAACAAAACACTAACATTTAAACACGAGCAGAGGCAGGAAAACAATAAAAAGTGTGCTCTCAAAGTAACCAAAATAACCTGAAGAATAAGAGCACATGTAACAGGGGCAGTCCTCATGGAAGGATATAAAAGTCCAAAAGGAAGGACTGCTAAGCATATTCACCAAACAAAAGTCAGCATTTACAAAGGACAGTAAGAGGAACCAATGAAAAAGATGGGCGGTGCGTGAAGCCCATATTGTAGATACAGCATGTCACGGAGAGACCGCACATATGCCCTGCCTAAGGGAGACCTTAAAATACAATATAATGGGCAGCATTCAGGACTTCCTTCTATAAAAGCTCCTAACTGCTCCTAAACCCACCACCAAAACTGTAGGTTTTCTGTATGTGTTGATTTAATGATGATGGTGCTTGCAAAAAACAAAGGCCTAGTAATATGATTAGAACGTAAAGGCACCTTGTGTCTACTAGTCTTGTATTCTATAGCCTACGAAAACTCTGTAGAGGGTCATGACTGATGAACTCCAGTCCTACTTCAAAGTCAAAGTTATCAATATACTCCATCATTTTTAAATTGGTTCCCAACCTAACAACTTTGCAACTTAGATGAATTATGAATGTAATTTAATTTTAGCGGCCCTACGCTGTCATTTTTGTTAGAACTTTGAATGGCTTTCACTACTATTGATCATGCAGATGTGGGTACAAGAGGGACAGCTCTTGAATGGCTCACCTCCCTCCTGAACAGCCAGCTTCAGGAAGTGGCACTTTTACTCTTTCTCTCTGCTTCTCAAGCACTCCTGTGAGGGATCCCTGAAGATTCCACGTCACAGTTTCTTTGCTTATGTCTGGTTCTTAGACACTCTAGTCACCAACTTTGGTCTTTGCTTCTAAATACAAACTGACTGGACTTGGGTCTTTTTTTAACTGAGGGTGAGAGTCTCTCAAACTTCCATTGCATTCTGGTTCTGTCTGTTAGCGCCCCAGGTCAAGGTAGGCCGTTAATCTGGGAATTCAGATGGAAGATCCTTCATTGCAGGCACAGACTGGTGAGGTCTTTAAATCCAATATCCATCAATCGCAGATGCTTCTCTTACTCTCTGTGAGAAAATACCTTGATAACCACGTCTGTGATCTCTTCTTGTTTATATAATTGTTGCAGCCTATATCTCAGTTGCCAAAATACATGAGAACATTGCTGCAGAAATTACAGAATGCTGCAGCAGAGCTGGTGATATGGTGCTGTGTATCACCAGCATAGGCCTTCTATTCTAGCATAGCTACACTGCCGTCCAGTTAACCCCAGATTGTATTCAAGTCATCGCTGGCAAAAGGTCATTCATGAAGTTGGTCCTTCTTTTCCTTCTTCTTTACTCATCACTTCCAGTGTTGCCTTCCAAAAGGTGTGCTGTGTTCAGTGCATGTCAGTCCAGTCAACGAAGGTTCCTCGCTGGTTTATGAGGATTTGAGATGAACTTCTGAAAACAGTTAAAGATATAGCTTGTTCAAAAGTAAAACCTGCAATGCACTCTCATTCATTTGTAAGAAACCATTGGCAATTGAGTACCAAAGAGGAATAATTAACCTTCCATAAAGCTTACCATGGTGAGGCAGTTTATTCTAATCTTATGTTTAACTTGTTTTTCAGGTTCAACTTAAATAGGCAGAATATCAAGACGAAGAGGTGGCTACGTGGAGGGCATTTTAGGTCCAATTAAAGTCTCAAGTCCATAGTAGGCAAAGGGACTCTGGAGTATTGTTTGCAGACATTAAATAGAGATAACAAGGTGATCCAACCCATTACAGTACCTTGTGCACGGCAGGATGAACCCTTAGTTTTTTGATACATCCAGTTCGTATAGATCATAATGCATTGAGTTCTGAAGTTAGTAAATTGTGGGTAAGGTTCTATTATGCATCCATGTTATCTGTTGAAGGGAACCCATTGAGTCGGACAGATAAACTCCAAGCCCAAAGTCATCAGCTTCATTAAAAAAAGAAATAAGCATTGCCATAGCCAATAGGTTTCGCCTTTGGGACCTTATAAGTGTTTAGCCATGCAACAGTTTGTGTTGTTGCACCAAGGATATTCTGCTGGATAACTAAACACTTATAAGGACCCAAAAGCGAGACCTATTGGCTATGCAAATGCTTGGATGCAAGGCCGATGGGAGAAGGGTGCAAGGCGGAAGGGGAGAAGGGTGCAAGGCGGAAGGGGAGAAGGGTGCAAGGCGGAAGGGGAGAAGGGTGCAAGGTGGAGAAGTGTGCAGGTTGGAGGCGGAGAAGGGTGCAAATCGGAGGGGGAGAAGGGTGCAAGGTGGAGAAGGATGGAAGGTGAAAGGGGAGAAGGTTGCAAGGTGGAAAGGGAGAAGGGTGCAAGGTGGAGGGGGAGAAGGGTGCAAGGTGGAGGGGGAGAAGGGTGCAAGGTGGAGGGGGAGAAGGGTGCAAGGTGGAGGGGGAGAAGGGTGCAAGGCAGACGTGGAGAAGGGTGCAAGGTAGAAGGGTGCAAGGCAGAGCATGAGGAGTGTCTAGCAGCACCAGGCCTGTCAGCAGTTTTTACGGACCCATATACAAACAATTATGCAGGGCCCCAAGTCACAAGCGCCTGTTTCGAAGTTTAAAAATAAAGTGTTATGGGAAAGAGAAAACACAGTAGCTCCAGTCTCCGCCACCAACTAATGATTTCAAATGCATCAGCTGACATGAAAAAAAACAAAATGCTAGCTTCAAAACCTATGCATAGATTTTATAGCACAAGCACTGGTGCTGTCAAAGCGCAGGGTCTGAGGAAAAGAGTCCCTTTGGCAGTCCTTGAGTGTCTGTATCAAAGTGTGACTGCATCAGTGCTCCCTTTACACACGGTATCGCAATCAGCGGCTGTCTCCTCCCGCGCGTGGCGGTGTCTGGGGCCTCAGAATATATTATGATGGTGTCGAGGCCTCTAAACAGCAGCAGGCTCGGTATTAGCGAGAATATGCTCTGTATACAGCGTGCACCCGTTCTCATCAGAGCCGCGCGGGCCAGACACGGCTGGGGCTGGAAGCTTCTCATCACAGCCAGCGTGTTTACCAAGGAGACGTGTCCTTGACAACCACTGGCCCCAAATTCATTTCTCTGCAGGTCTCACTAATGAAGTAGTCGATCCCGAGCTGGTGGGGGCCCGAGGGGCGGCCACACAGGGCTAAAGTCACAGCAGGGGGGGTGCACAGCAAGGGATACAGGTGAGAGGGGGGAGAGGGGGGGAAGGACAGAAGGTGAGAAGGGGGTGAGTGGCCGCGAAAGGAGGGAGGGCGCAGAGATATTCAAAAGGGGGCTCTGGTGAAAAGGGGCGAGCAGGAGGGTTTCAAGGTGGGGAGGGGTGAATGTAGCAGAGAGAGGAAGAGAAACAGGAGACAGGTGTGACAGGGGGAAGGCGGCACAGGGAGGGATAAAGGTGAGAAGGGTGTAAAGGAGTGGGGAAGGGAGGTAGCAAAACGAAGTAAAGAGAGGAGCCAGGTGAGTAAGAGAGATGTAAATATATTAGAAAAAGAAGGCATTAGGGAGCGAGAAAGAGAGAGAGAGTCAGGTAAGGGGCTTATGAAAAGGGGAGACGCAAGAGAAAGTGACTGAGGATGAAACCGATGAGACAGTGAGCAGGTGGGTAAATGAGGTATGGGGGAAGAAGGAAGTGGGTGAGCGAAAGGCCATTAAGAGATATCGAGGAACAAGGAAAAAGAGAGGACAGACAGGTCATATGTGACTGGAAGGAAGAGGCCGGGTGTGCATCTAGGCCGCGAGAAGGGGGGGCAGGGCGAGATGAGAGCGGGTCAGCAGCGGGGAAACAGGTGGGGGCGAAGGGGAACAGGAATATATAGAGGCGGAAAAGGGGAGGCCGACGAGCAGGAGAGAAGGGGAGATCAGAGGGGCGAGGAGGCGAAAGAGAGGGGGGCTAAGTGAGTGGGTGAAATGTGGAGAAGGGGAAGGGGCGAAAAGGAGAACAGGTGGAAAAAAAGGAGTTCAAGCAAATCTGATGCTGGAGGGGAAAGAACGACCGATGTAGAGAAGCGCGGGGGGGGAGACGGGGTTGAAGGGAAGACAAGGATCAATAGGAAAGAGGTGTGTAGCAAGAGGAAGGGGAGGAGAGGTGGACAAAAATGAGGGAGGAAGAAGGGATCACAACGGAGCCATGAAAGAAAAGTGAGATAAGAAGTGCAAAAAGGAGGTAAAGGGGAGGGGCGTGGTGAAGAGGGAAGGTTCACAAAGCAGCGGAGAAACACTAAAATGTTATGAAAGATGGTGTGCAGGAAGAAAGTGCAGGGGGTGGGATAAAAGTGAGAGAGGGGGAAGATCGCAGGTTAGGAGAGATACAGGGAACCAAAGAGGATGGAGAATAGAAAGATAAGAAGATACGGGGTGCCGCTCGTGCCAGGGATAACAGGAGGAGAGGCACAGATAACACGAGGAGAAGACGCACGGCCGTAAAAGTAACGCGGCCACGTGGCCATGAAAATACTGCCTCACTGAAAACAGCAAAGTGGCAGCGCGGCCGCTAAAGTGAAAGTGATTGCGATCAAACGCGGCGAGCGATGCACTTAATGAGCATGACGAGGAAAGCCATATAAGCGCGCGCACATGCATGCAAGCTGTAGGCCGGCCATGGTAGCATTTTTTGAAGCCCTAACTGAAAGTCTCGCCAGACCAGCGCATGCGCTGGGTCAGGCGAGACCTAAAAAGGCACCCAGAAGTGGACTTCAGAATTTTATTCTATGAAGTATGTCTGCATCTCTAAAATATACGTGGATGGTTGGGAGACTGCTTTCTTCATTATAAATTCTACAAACCACCTCTTTGGAAGCAATTTCACAATAAGTTATCTGCCTAGAATAATTACACTGATCCTATTATTTACATTTCCTACAACTTACCATGGACAGATTTAGCACTATGCCCACCCCAACATCAAAGTTAGAATTAACACATGTGCCTGGTGGACTAAGAAGCCCACTGAGAAACAAAACATCACTGTAATGTTTTAGTTTCGGATGAGTACCCCAACATTGTTGTCCAACATTTTTTTCTCAACAGAAGAGACAGGCCACATATACTTTTCACTGTCGGAGCCCAACTTACAGATTGCCTCCTAGTGCTTTATATACAGGCAGAGCTGAAGGCAATATCTAGAGGTAGCAATTTCTATCTCCATGCTTCTTCTTGTAACAGCTGTTAGTTGGACCCCTAAGTATATGTTCATCTTTTTGCTTATACTCACAGTTAGGTTGCTTGCACTGCAATCAATAACCATTTACTAGAGCGTGCAGCCTCAATCTTTAAATACACTGTAAATGAAACCATTCCCTTCACGTTTTCACATATCACAGTAAGCAGTGACTACCATGCTGGCAAAGGGCATCAGAAACCTGGGTTCCCTCACCTACTACCCACTTCACCAAAGAAATCTATAATCCCAAATTGCAGGACAACCAATGGTATGTGCAAAGTAAATAAGAATAATACGGTGTAAAAATATGTGGATCTGTAGGTTTGTGAGGGATGCACAACACTGCTGAACACAGTCTGCACACTGAAGAGAGGAAGAGGCATGCACCGGATCAGTACGTTACATACACCGAAACTAAAACACAATGAGCCACTAACACTTACAAGGTCAGTAGAAGACCTTAAAGCCATTGTCCTCATAGAAGGGGTCAGACTGAATTAAACAATAGACTTGGGCAAAAAAGAGCCACATTCACAAATCATAATTCAAGTCTTTGCGATGCAGTAGATTGGTAGTACCCAGGCAAACACTTGTGGTAGTATTTGTGGTAAGTGCTGCATAATAAAGTACATTATGGAAAGCTGGATTTGATTTTAAGTTAAATTTACAGGGGTTAACAAGATCATAAACTATAGGGACTTTGGGGTAAATCAGTGGCACTATGCCTTTTAAAGTCAACCAGTAAGCTTATGCTACCAACGGTCTATGTGTTTCTTTGTTACTTCCCTTCAGCTTTTTGCCTACTTACAAGCTTCCCTGGTGCCACTGCCCAATATCCCAGCTATTCTTCATTCATCTATTTCAGCTCTAACTGTAGTAATGCACAATCCATTGACAAACCAGCCACAGAAGCATCCCATGTTGGCGCAAAAGCAGCCAACCTGTCCATTTGGCAAAACCTTTATGACAGTGCCCTGCTGCCAAATAGGCCAGTCCCGACCTGCCTCATAAAGAATCTGCTACAGAGATATCTGTAACAAATGGACAACGGAATACAATGGGCTAACCAAACACTAACAAGCCAATGTAACAGACACCCAGAAACTCAGAACCAATCGGACACATGAACTGTCACAAGAGCCAACCCAGCCTAAGAGCGCCTGCGTTTTCACAAAATCTACAGCGAGTAGACAACAGTCTGTATTTAAGGACAAGAGACAGGGTCCCAAGCTTGTGAACAGTTGTAAAAGCCCACACCAGCCTGCCATCAACAAAGTAAGAATAAGCAGACAACAGTTTGCACATCAAACCATTCAACTGCTCGAATAGACCAAGTAGTTGATGAGCAGAGTAATATAGAACATTTGCACAAAATATACAAGATCAATATGACTATTTTTTCCCAAACTGTCACGCAGGGTCACTTTACCACAGGGCTGCAATTTTGTGATTCACGAGCAAACTTCCGCTTTGGCCATAATTAGGATACTAACTTGAGCATTAATTATCCACCTAGAAAATTCTGGCCAGCACAAATGTTGCCTTTGCCAAAGCTGGACCAAATTGTACAGGCAAACTGCATGAAATCAGATTTGGTGCACTTGGGAGCAGGGGAAAACATGTGTAATTATCAGATTACCCCCATTATGAGGTTTGAAGCTCAGAATAGTGAGGAATGTGGAAACTAAAAATAAATACCACACCGCGAAGTATCGTTTTTTACTGTGCATGTCATTTACACTAGGTTTAACCACCTTAGAGATTTTTCTTGTGACAATGTAGTGTCTTCAAATTTAATGTTCCACTAAATTGTTTTTATATCCTACTGACTGTGAAGAAATCGAAGCATGTCCCGCCCCAAAGGCAAGGGAACATAACAAATGGAGCACAGTAGTCTTTTGTTGAGCCATAAAACATATGCACAATCCACTATTTGTATCTAATCTCAGATCTAAACACCAATGTCTATATCTTCTGACCATCATATAGCTTCAAGACATGTAGCCTTCTTCCTTCTGAATGAGGGTATTTATAATCATAATCCTTGTTTCTCATCAGCCAAACGGTAGGTTATTCTGTGAAGCAACATGCTTCGAGGCTGCTTCTCAGGGATCATCTGCAATGAATAACATTACCTTATAAAAACTCAAATATAAGTACTACTTTTGATCTAATGCTGTGCGATATCGAATGCAAAAGGGAAAATGTTACAGAAGACAGTACCTAATTGTGCTCAAAGTAGGACTTTTTTTTCCCTGACTCTGCGTGAGTCCCTCTCTTGAGGCTCTTTCCTATTGCCCGAGAGAGAAAAATGGGACTAGTACATACAGATCTGCTTGAACACACATGACCTATGGACGCAGAGAAAACAATGGTTGTCGCTTCTTCAAGAGACGAGATGCTCCAGGAGGCAGCGTTAAACCTATGGAGCGCAGGCAAAGAAACACAGTGCCAATAGTGATATTGTAACAGGGGTTTTACTTTTGGTGAAATCTCGAAATGTGGCAAAGGAGGTATTTGAGAAGGAAGCAATCTAAGTAACAGCTCGGCAGGATAGATTCAGCACCCCAGTAGTCTCCCAGTGTCCCAAAGAATAAGAGCAAGGAGTTTCAACAGCAGGGCACAAAGAACTCAGGTACTTAGCATGCAACTCATTCTAAGGCATTTCATGCTCAGATATAAAATGAGGATGGATCTCTCAGTGTCATTCAAAGGAGACCTGATGAGAAGTACATCAGCATGGTTGATCAGCCTGCTTGTTTTGAGGTCAGCTGGCATTTTGTGGATCTCAGTGGCTTCTGGAGCCAGGCAACTATTAAAGCTGTTCAAAAGGTCTGGTGGCAGATAATGGTATTGGAGGACTCATGCAGAATGAGTGAGTTATCTGTGTGATGTCAAAAGGAGAACAGAGAGAACATTTGAGAATCACTGGCCTAAATGGGGGCTGCAAGATTTTTCCTGAGGTGTGGAAGGTATGGGCCTTTTCAGGGCTAGTTTTACAGTGTCTTGATATATAAAATATGAACTATCTTCCCTTCTTGCTTGTTCCTTGTCCACTCTGGCCCAGGTTTGCATTAAAGAGATGTCAAAATATTAAATGGTACTAGGTTGTTTTAAACTTAAGTTGGCAGTGTGTACCTTTGGATACCTTTTTATTACTATTGTATTGACATGTTAAGTGAACACTTAAAGGTCTACATTTCATGCTGTAAAAAGATTGAAATATTAAAGAACTGGAGTATTGACACAAGACCAGTGAATCCAGTGGCTGGCCAGTTTGAACAGACTGTTTGATGGTGTGTGTTCTCTGATGGCGGGCTTTGTTGTGGAGGTTAACCTAGAGCACTTTGCAGAATTATTTCAGATAGGGTCACAGCACCAAATACATTCTTCCTAGACATATTGGTGACAATGTTGTCGTTCTTCGAAAGCAAGAGGCTCCCTCAGAACAAACAGTGCTCTCTTCTGACATCCACTCCTTCCTCCTCCTCTTAAGGTCCCTTGATGTCAAAGGATCCACCACCAATCACCAAGTGTATTTCCAGTATCTGTCGGACATCATTAAAATCCTTCCATCGTTCAAGAAATCCTCATTCCCAGAGCCATCTACAAGGATGCCATCAACCTTGGCATTCCAGGCCTTGCCCGAAGCAGAACTAACCTTGATATTTTATTTGCTTTCCACAGGCACTGTAATGCATGAACCTCAAGCATGTCATCTTCGCACGTCACCATGGCTAATTGACATCTTTTTTTAACTCCAACTTAGCCTCACTGGTGCATATAGTGGATGCTCATGCCACTGGCTAATAAATGTATGCTGGAGAGGGACAGAACTACATGCTCTAAAAATGAGGACCGATTTGGGAGAGTCGTCAGGTAGCAGTCTGAAGCAAAGTCAACATTGAATGCAATATACTAGCTTTGCCCTGAATTGATTGTTACACCGCACTACATTACTTCAGAAGGTTTCCCTGGTGAGCTGAGGAGGTCATCTGGGCAGCGGTGGAGATCAAAGGGCAGCGGTGGAGATCAAAGGGATCTGGTCTCCGGCAGAAGGCCCGCTCCACATCAATCTGCTGGAGTAGCAGACCATTCATTTGGCTCTGAAAGCCTTCCTCCCACTCATCAAGAGGAGGATAGTGCAGGTTCTCACAGGCAATTCCAACATGTTGTTATTTTGCAACAACCAGGGAGGAGTGGAGTCCTGAACCCTGTGGCAGGAGGCTTTGTGCCCCTGAAAGTGGCCAGAACTTCAGGGTATTTTCCTGATCAAGAATACCCTCACAGCATCCCTGAATGCCGAAGCAGACAAACTAAACAGGCCATGCCTGGCGGATCATCAGTGGCATCAATGTTCTGGAGTGGCACAGGGTGTAATTTAACAGTGGGAAGTACCCTTTTGTCACATTCAAGCCCATGCAGTGTCACAAGTTTGAGTTTCCACAAGAACACTTGTTAAGAGATGCATTCTGACTGGAGTGGAACCCAGGACTCTTTTTTACCAAAAAATGTATTTGTTTATTGAGTTTAGCAAACAAGAAAACATGACAAGCAATGTCAAACAAAAAATGAAATGAAAATAAATCAGTCACAGTGTACATATACAAAATTCAGGATACATGCCTTATATCAGAGCACAGGTTCACAGGTTTGTACAGTATTGGAGCGCAAGCATCCCAAGGAATTCTTATACAATCATTGTTGGGGAAACAATGACAATACGGAGGCAGAACCCCTGTAACAGCTTACAGAAGCAATACACCTAGTTGGCACATGGAGACGAGGCCCAAAGGGGAAACCGATAACACCCAACCATTACACACAGACAAATACCCACAGCAAGAAAGTGACGAGTTCCCCAAATACCAAGTTTACTCTTTACCCACTAAATAACTCTGGTATAGGCTCCAGAAATTCGACGACTTTGGAGGGGGGAGCAGCTCACTGTATAGTTTGGGTTGCGTGTTGCAATATAACATGTCTTTAGAACATTGCACTGTAGTAGGAGGTGGCCCAATAGCCCAACGCATAGCAACCACACATATAACTATTAATTGTCCCATATCTACCAAGCGCCTAATGTCTTTACGTATATGCTTAGAGAACCAAGCAGAGCCAGCAATGGGTCCGGGTTCAGAGACTCTCCTGTGATAGCGCTAAGTTTCTGGAAAATGGCTATCCAATAGTTGGCTACATCTGGACACAGCCAGGCCAAATGGATAAACCCTGCAGGATCTATACCACATCTTTCACATCTCACTGTGTCCTGGAGGCCATATTTGTGTAAGCGGATCGGGGTGTAATATACTCTGTTGAGAAATTTGAAATGTATAAGTCGATGTCGTCCATTCAGGGAGACATGCCGTGTAGCCTCACAACAATAGTGCCATGTATCAAGGTACACTCTGTGACTGAAAAAAGACAATATAAAAATAAACAAGTCTTAGAATTACCCACCCACCACCCATGCCATGCAAACCCCAATATAGCATAGACGACACCCTCTCACCCCCCACTCTCCCACATAAAACCATAAACCAGCAAAAAAAGTACAGCGAGTAACACACGGGATGGATGTTACCTTACTACCGCTAAGAACACTACAAAGACAGAAACATAGTAATGCCATTGAATATACATCTGGAACATCCATGCATAACAATGACAAAGCTGTCCTTATATCTATAGTAGTCCGGCGCCTACCGTCCATGCTTACAGGATGGAGTATCTACCATCTAGGCTCACAGGTAAGACGATTTAACAAATCCCTACCCCACCAAACAACATGTTAATTGAACAATACTTGCGATACGCTGGCTTCGTGACTCAGGAAGAACAAGAACAAAGAGTCGGACTTGAGTTCGTAATCTGTTGGATTCAAGGGTGGGGGGGAGGGCAGGGTTGCACCTGGTGCCTCGGAGTCCTAAGCAAAAGGTGTGTAGCGGAGGCCGTGCTATTCCTCTTCTCCCGCTGCACCACCAGCTGACTCATCCAGTCCCTCAGTTTCATGGCTGCGCCCCGTTGACTTGAAAAAATCCTTCAAGGCTTTCTGTAGCGATTTATGGTTGCGGAAGGTTCTGGATTGGCCGTTCATATTGACCCTCAGCCTGGTGGGGTAGAGCATGGCATAATCAATATTTTGATCCCGTAAGCGCCGTTTCAGAGGAGCAAATTGATGTCTGGCTTCCTACACCTTCATAGTAAAGTCCGGGTACAGTGAAATCGTGGAATCCTCTTACTGCAGGACTCCTTTTACTCTTGCTTGCTTCAAGGCCGCATCCCTATCCCTGTAATTTAGGAGTTTCGCAATTACTGGGTGCGGTGGAGCCCCCAGAGGGGGTCCAGGGCCAAGCGAGCGGTGTGCACGCTCCACCACGAATATGTCCGAGAAAGTTTCTCGATCTAGAAGTGTGACCAGCAACTTTTCAATGAACACTTCCATATTGCCGACTGAAGTGGATTCTGGCAGCCCCGTGATTCATATATTGCTTCTCCTAGATCTAGCCTCCAAATCTTCTGCCTTCTCCTGCAGCGCAGTTAGTGTTTTTGATAACTGCTTTTGGGCTGTGTCAACCTCCGACTGTGCTTCCTACGCTTCAGAGACTTTCCTCTTAGCCATGTCAATACGTTCAGTATGTATGTCGAGGCGCTCCGACATTCTATCCATCCGGTATGCAAGAGTATTGCTTTTCCGGTCTATGGTTGAGAGGCTTTTCTGCATCGCCGCAAGAATCTGCTTGAGATCCCCTGTCGCCTCCTCCATCATATCGGCCTGCTCCTCAGGAGGGGGGCCCTCTGTGTTTCTGGACCTCGATTTTCGTTGTTTGAATTGCAACTTGGATTGGGTTCTGTACACCTTGCCCATGCTGGACCGCAGGAAGGGAGGGCCCCAACACCACCAAATCCTATTTCACTCGAGCACCAGTCACAGATCAGGGAAGCACACGGACTTCACACTTCAAAGGCTGAGGCCCAACGTTGTCGTAGAGGACGCAGGCCAGCAGGTCGCACCTGGCTCTTACTGTAGGTACCACAATCGAGGGGACCACTCTAGCGCACCTGAGGCGCAGCACCCACCGGATCTACGTAGGGTCGACTACTGAAAAGTGTGCCCTAGGCAAGCAGGGCGCGGGGACCCATCCAGGGTGCAGGCAGAGCTTCACAGGGCTGCAACGCCAATTAGAGCCTGGGCTGAGTTAACTTCATGTCCAAGCACACCCAGGAGCTCACTCAAGTTGCGCAACTTCGCACATGTCCCAAGCAGATGGGGCCTCAGAACCCAGCTCCCCGATCCTCATGACTACGCTCTGCTGTATGCCACAATAGGATTCCCAGATGGGATGCCCTGTACAGGCAACAGGGCCTCTCAGGTCAGGATCAGCGCCACTGCGCGCAGTAGAACACCAGCCGCTGGGCCCACTCAGTAGGCAGAGCCGGTGATCTCCTGCAACGTAGCTGCGTAGCGTCTAGGCCTATTCCAGCGCGTTACCTCGAGGCGTCTCAGTGCAGCTTGATGGCGTCTCATATCCTGGGGTCGGGCAACACAATCCACTTTCTGGCCCCCAGGGCTCAACGCCGTCCCAGGCCAGTGCACCGCACTCGCGCACCAGTCTTCAGCGGCCGAACGCATGGCCTCCAGTTGGCAACCGCAGCACAGCAGTTGCGGCCCACCGGGTGTCGTACCTGGTGATCAGCCGGTCCGACGTGCGCCCACCGTTCACTAGCATACTCCCATGGGCCAATGCTAGTGCTTGGGGGAAGATGTTGCTCCTGCGTTTAGGACGCATGTTCGCTCCGTGGCCCAGCGACCCGTCACACCGGTTTCACGCAGGTGGGCCCACGCAGGGATCGCAGCCAGTCAGGACAGCGCAGGAGCCGCAAGCATAGGCTGCAGCCACCTCAGGTCCCCTGAGCACTCAGATTCCGGCGGTAATAGCATCAAACGATGGCACTGTCTCGGGTTACCTCCTGCCGCTGATCTGAGCTTTCAGGGAGTGCATGGATGCAGGACAATTATCGTATTGTAGCGATGACAGGCTGAGCTCGTGCAAAGCGCGGCCATCTTGGGCTATGGCAAGCTCCACCCCCCCCCCTCCCGGGAACCCAGGACTCTTACATGCCTTCCCACCTCGCCTCTCTTGTCGAGTTCTGAAAGAGATCAGGAAAACCAGACTAAGGTCATCTTAGAGCCCCGAGTTTGGGCCAGGAGATTGTGGTATCAGTACCTTCTGAGCATGAGTATCTGTCCTCTAATCAGACTACCACTCAGCGAGGACCTACTGTATCAGCAAAAAGGTAAGTTCACCCACCCGGATGTGTCCCCATCTGCCCCTACCTGCGTGGAGGCTGAGTGGCGGCAAGAGCCTGCATTTGATATGTTTGCTGAAGAGATGGATGAATTCCTGGATGCCAGACAAAACCCATTTATGCTGCGCACTGGGACAAATTTGTGGCCTGGTGTGTTGTTCACAAGACTAACTCGTTACAAGCAAAGCTTTTGGACATCCTTTTGTTTGTTATATTTTTGGCTAGCAAAGTCTTGTAGTGGGCACTGTTACAGGTTATTTGTTAGCCCCTTTGGCCTTTTTCCATTTGCTGGACCAACTGTCCTTGTTTAAATCACCTGTTGGGATGAGATTTATTAAAGGTTTGACATACAAATTCCTACTTACATGATCGAAGGTAAATAACTTTTTCTTCTGATGAGTACTTCTAACAGCAGATTCCTCACCACCCTCCCATAACCCTCTTCTGTGGAGTGGCCTCTTTTTAACACATAGAAAGGTCGCAAGTTAGTATTCAGCACACTAGTAAGAGCTATAGTTCAAGCTACATGTCTGAGGGCACGGTAAGGGACAAAAGACGAAAATGATGGCAGCACAAAGGAGTGCTGTTTATCTGTGGCTCTATCTTGTCACTGTCGGGGTGGTGTGGAGTGACAAAGAGCTGCATGGCGCCATCTAACAGCACGTGAAATCATTAGGATCAGAAAAACGTTTTCTGGATCCAGTCTGGTGCCTGGGGAGTAGTCTAAGGTGAGGAATCTGCGGTCAGATATAGCATACTCCAGAAAGAGCATTCATTACTTGTTCATCTTAGTTATTACATGATTGGTAACTAAAAAAGCCTCTCATCTTTATTCACGTTTTTGCAGCAGAGGGAAAGCCCTTGCTGTGTTTAGTTAGTTGCTGTGATGCCAATGTTTTCTAAATGTATATCAATACACTTACTGAGATGCCAGATGTCAAATGGCACATGAGGTTAGTTCTGCTACATTTGAGATTCAGGTAAATTGGCGTGCACGGTTAAACTTGCCTATTAGAGTTTTCTTTAGTTCTGTGCAAAAACAATGCTACTTTTGCTTTTAGTCCCCCTGCCTCACCCTAAGACTGACATAGGAAAGTCTGTAATTTCCCCAACAAACTGGTATGAAGGGTCCAGATTAAAGTGCATAAAATAGCACAGGCTACTAGGATGAGGGCTAATAATATGTAATACTTGATGCTCAGCATCAGCGAAGTGCATCGGTCTCCACCATGTATTGTAAGTAAGACACACTGGAGAACCAGATTGAAAAGAAAATATTCAGTGTGAAAGTCTACATCAGCAGGCACATCTGCGAAACGAACATGTAACAGATCCAAAATAGCTAATGGGAAATTGAAAAAGGAAGTCTCAACACAAAACATTATTTGTACACTGATAGGTGTTAAAAGGTATACACTTTTAGCAGCACAGACAAGAGATATATACAAGGAAGAAATCCTAGCGTAAAAGTAAAAGCAGGTGATGAGACTCGGTAGCCTGTTAACTGGCGAGATGAGGCCGGGGTGGCTGATGGAATCTCCGATCCAGTCACTGACCTCGGAATGGGGAATTACAGACCCTGATCAGCAACTCATTCTGGATTTTGGGCCCAATAAAATGGCGCTTTGGAGCTGTCATTTACCACCTGCTTTGAGTGGGTAGCAAGCTATAGCAGGGGGGGGTGCTGCAAGTACGGGTCAGGAGGACGACTTTCGGCTTTCCTGTTGTGCAGGATGGGCCAAGTGGGAACCTGGCTGCCCCTCTACCAGCAGGCCATGCACACAGTCATCTGGGGTTTCAACGGTTGTGGATTCACACCTGGTAGAACTACATCTGCTGATTCGGAAGCCAGGATTACTGGGTTTGTTATTTGTAGACCCGGTATTTCTGGGTCTCGAATCACCGGGCCACTTGTAGTTGCCGAATCACCATGCCCCAGGGATACCTTTATGGCCAACTTATAATGCGACCCCCAGTGGACTCTACGGTGTGGCTGTATGCAGTGAGTAACACAGATGAGATTGGCCAGGAGTTTTACACGTTTAAATCACCTTTATAACAACACTGGCTTAAAAGACACGGGCTATGCGAAGAGTTTGAAGACCTGACCTTCCACTCTTCCACCATCACAGAAAGACAACTATCTACTCATTCAACATTTCCACCACTTAGGCTGACAGGGCCCTTTTCAATGGCAACCCCCAAGAGGGGAACCTACACCCTCCAAACCACCTACCCACATCAATGGGGTTTAGGAACAAGATTCCTCAGTGGAGACCCTCTGCTGTATGAATTACTACCACCGGCTGAGTGATGTCTGCATAAAGCGCTAAGACTAAGAGGCCAAGTAACTGGTGAACGCTTCGCACCCACTGATATAACTTGTCTTAAAACAAACATTTCTTGACCGATCCCATTGATAATGCGTTTGACTATTGCTTGTAGAGGACAAGGACAAGCACATCCACCACCTAGATGCTCCGGCACATTACCTGTGGGTGAGTCGTTAGCAGTGAAGAGCCAGAGACATAGGACACCTTTTCATGATGCGACTGTATGATCCAGTTGGAGCTTCCAAGCGCGTAGCCGGAGCTGAGCGGTGTAATCTGCACAGCGCCAAACAGTTCCTGTCAAAACAACAGCAGGCAAGCACGTCAGACTACGCAATGAGGAAATCAAGACAATGCTGTTACTTCCTTTAAGCAAATGTCAGCTTTCTTTAAATAGTTTATATCGTTATATCCAGTATTTTAATTATGTCTGCTGAAAACCTCAGCCTCCTTAACACCTTGTCTAGTGTGAAGTCTATTCAGAGCTCACAACAATCCCAGTAGTCTGGATCTTGCAGCCACTTTCAGAACTTGTTTATTTCTAAGCATTTTTTCCACATATTGCTCCTACCATTTATAGACTGCATAGTAATAGCTCGAGCTGGGCTTGCATCTTTATTCAGCAATCACCTAATTCAACTGAAAGTAGCTGATAACAATAACATGGAGTATGCAATTCCTTCTCTATGCAGTTTCAAACACAAAATATATATATATATATATCTATATATTTTTCCCAAAACGCTTTTTCTCCATGTTCATTTCCATCGGAGACTTTAGGCACGGCTATAGCCTGAAATGCTGAACAGAATTATACCAAATTTGGCAAAATGGTAGCTCTTGGTCCAGAAAGCACTCTTTTTGTTAAATGGTGTAAATCTGTTCAGTAATTCCTGAGAAATGTAAAGATTTCTCAGATATACAACTGTGGCTGTGGTGGATCCGTGAACCCTCCTGATCTCGTGCCAGAGATCTGATAGGCTGCCAACACTTCAAACAAGGAAGTGGTGGCAGCGATCTTGTGACTCAGTTGAACCGAGTCACAAGAAAAAAGGTGAAAAAACAAGAAAAGGGGGCAGGGGAGAAACCCCCTAGTCCCCTAGGCCTGTTCAGGGGGTCCCAAAGCGACCCCTCAGGGCCCAAAAAGGTATTTAAAAAAAACATTTCGGCGGGATTCGTGGTGGATCATTGAATCCCGCTGAAATTATTTTTAAAAACGAAGCGTGGTGTCCTGCTCTTTGTTTAATTACGTCCCCCCCAGTCCTGGGGACCGCCACCTCCCCTGGAAAATATTCATGATGGAATGCATGGAGGGGCTCCAGCACCCCCAAGCAGCACCGGAGACCGCCACCTCCCCAGGGCTAATACATGAACATGCGAAGGGGCCACGCGCCCCCCGCTGCCCCGGGGACCACCAACTCCCCAGGGCTGGATATGAACATGTGTTGGAGGGGTACAGCCCTCCACGCAGCCTGGGGGACCTTCACCTCACCGGGGCTGATGTCTTCTCCTGTATTTTAAAAATAATAAATACAGGCCAGGCCCCCGGGGAAGGGGTCCCCAGGCCAAAAACTGGCCCAGGCCAGGGAGGCCATGTGGCCCCCTTTCTTTATTTTACAAAACAAAATTAAAAGGAAAAGGCCTTGCATGGGGCCAAATCAGGCCTGGGCAGAAGAGCCAAGCGCGACACACACATGCGTGCGCGACCCACACACATGCGTGCCACCCACGCACGCGCGTGCCACCCACACACGCACACACACACACACGCGCGCGCGCAACCCACACACACACACGCGCGCAACCCACACACACACGCGCGCAACCCACACACGCGTGACCCACACAAACACGCGCGCGACCCACTCACACACGCGCGCGACCCACTCACACACGCGCGACCCACCCACACACACACACACACATGCGACCCACACACACATGCGACCCACACACACGCGCGACCCACACACACGCGCGACCCACACACACATGCGCGACCCACACACATGCGCGACCCACACACACACACGCACACACACGCGCGCGACCCAACCACACACGCGCGCAACCCACACACACGCGCGCGACCCACACACACGCGCGCGACCCAACCACACACACGACCCAACCACACACGCGACCCAACCACACACACGACCCACACACACACACACACACACACACACACACACACACCACACCACACACACACACACACACACACACACACACCCCTCCCCCCCAAAATGACCTCGGAGGTGGGCTGCGCGGCCCCCCCCTCTGTTTTATTTCATTTAAAAAAACAAAGAAATGGGTCAGGCAATGGGGATGGGGTCCCTGGGGCCCAAAAGGGTGAAGGGGGGCCATACAGCACACCTTCGAAAAACAAAATTAAAAAAAAAACAAAGCCGGCAAATCGCCGGAGGCCCCATCCCCTTTTTCCAGTAGTCTGAAAACGCGCCTCCTGGCGCTCTCTTGGTTGGGGATGAAGTCCCCTTTGCTGGTGAGGGTCCTTGCTCAGAGGTGATTGGAGGCTACACCCCTTTTTACACAACTCTGCAAATGCACTTCTTGGTGCACTGCAGGAGAGGCGATGCTGTCTCCTTGCCTCCTGAGGGTCTTAGCACTAAACTGGACTTAATCCCCCAAGCAGCAGTGTGCCAGGAGGTGAGTTTGCAGAGTGGTGGAGAAAGGGGGCGTGGCCTCTGACCACCTCTCAACAGTTCAGCTGTGTGGGACTTACTGGAGGGAATAGGAGGGGTTGGTGCCCCCCCCCAGGACGCCCTTGGGGACCAAGTACCTCTCTTGTTACCGCCAATAAGTCCTACTGAGTGGGATTTCTAAGAGGTCTTCAGGGGCCGTGCCCCCCTTTATCCCCCACTCTGCAAACGCACCCCCTGGCGCATTACTGGCTGGGGGATGAAGTCCACTTCAGTCCTGAGGGACCTTGGGGGCTGTCGATGATGTCATCACTGATGTCATGAGTGATATCATTTGAGATGTCATCAGTGATATAATCAGTGATGTCACTGACCATGTCATAAGTGATGTAATATGTGAGGTCATAAGCAGTGCATTGCGGGGGCGTGAGTTATAGTTAACTCAGCAAACTATAAGGTCGATTTTCTCTGGTTTTGTATGAGTAAAATCTGACCCTAACTATAACGTCCCTGTAGCCTTTGTTTTTTTCAGTGAATATATATATGTGACTATCTCTCCCACATCTTTCTGCTTTGCGCCAATCTTAATGGCAGCCACAAAGTCACTGTCACTTGATTGGAGCACACCTCCCAAGACACCAAAATACTTCCCACGACGATAATACTAACAACCATGCACAAAAAATGGAGTAGTAACATTCGACCACCCAAAAAGCATTGTAACGCCTCATTAGGGGTAGGAAACTGATATGCAAATGCCACAATCAGTGTGTAAAATAAGTGCAGAGTCCAAAGTTTTGCTCAGCCTACGACCTGCGCTACGGAGTACCACATTGCTGAATACCAATGCTGGGTAGTTTTTATTCCACCTACTGCCGCTTTAATCCACCAAGAGACACTCCCTGCCCCTTTATCTCACTCTTGCAGCTTTTTTCATCCCGGCTTTCTCCCTCTGTCATGGTTTTCCGTCTTTCGCTTCCTCCTTAATTTTTACTTGGGTGTTTGTTTTAATCTCTTGCTCTGTGTCAAAATCTGATGAGAAAAAATAAGTGCTTATCCCCAAAAAATGAGTGGCGGTGGGCCCCACCGGCAACCACCAGCTCAACTTAAGCACTGGGTACAATACAATGTCTTTTAGCTAAATTGGTATGTCAATGTTGAGGAAAGTTCCTTATATTTAGTGGAGATGAAAGCTGATCAGTACGAAAGGTGCTATGTTCCACAGACTATGTTCCACAGCTAGGATATTCTAATGTCAAACCACAAGAACAGAGCTAACAGGGGCAGGACCTGGCCTGCAGTTTCAGAGCCTGAAACGGGTGCCCAGTTCAGTGTGTCCCTCAGCTGCAAAGATGCTCGTTAGAGTGCTCCTCAGCAGATGGCCACTCAAGACTGCACCTAAATTAATAACTCACTAACTCCCAAAAGTTGGGTACAAGAAGGACTCTCAAAGCAACTAAAAGAAAGCCCCTCTTTTTCGTAAGAGTATTTGTGGTAGCATTGCCAGACAAGAGCAGAATTCCATACAAATAAAAAAAATCTACTGAGAAGAGGACAGTCCATTGAAAGAAGCTTTCACTGCTGCGATATTTAACTATCTACACGGGGGGGTCGCCATCTATCATGGTATGCAAAGAAATACAGGGGGCAGCACTACAATTCTCCCAGTAGTCAAAAAAGACCAGGGGAGCAAGCATATGCAGATGTGGCTCCCTCCAGGCGGTGCTAATGGGTACTAAAGAGATTCGGAACAGACTTTTCAATCCAGACACTATTATTCACATTGAGGATTGTTTTCAAACAGTCTTTCTATGACAATACTGAAAAAAACACTCTAATGGTTGTAGATGTTACACCAAGCGCAGGACTTGATATCTACCAGATAATGTACATTATTTGCTTTAATGGAGTACAACCTAGCAAAAACATAAAAAAAATTAGCAACGGACAACAGCCATTTCTTAGAAAAAGTAACTTTGCATATGGAGAACAAACAAAGAACGCTCAAATATTACTGCTGAAGTAATAAAAAACAAGCAATGCTACCCTAGACGTCAACCATGTCAGGCAAAACTGGTAAATGAATGTAATCCCCTGTATTTGGGATTTTATTTTGGGTTCAGCATGCAGCCTCTAAGTGTGTGTTTAAGAATGCGCTGCATCCATGAAGGCAGAGTGGGGAAGGGGGCAGAGGAAGTCAAGTAGGAGGGAAAAGGTGCTCAAACAATAAAGAATCACAAAGGCACTGAACTACAACTAGTGTCTTCAAAGAGAGCCATGCACAGGGAATAATGTTAAATACATCTTTTCATAAAACAAATGAGATTTCATGATTGTCCCTTATTACGAATGTCAATGTCTTCTATTCAAACACTAATACTGTCAGAGACAGACCTTTCTAGCTCTCAATTTCAAACCACAATAAATTTAAGAGGCAGGTCCACAAGATGAGAGAGTCTGGATCTGAGTGCAGAAGGTGGCACTCTGGATATCTTTTCATGAGTTTGACACTGTTTATTTTTCCACTAAAATATGTAGCATCATGGCAAGTCGTGGCGAATACTAAGGAATAACTGTCACCCAGCATTAGACCCGGGGCCCCGGAGTCCTGTCATGGGGAGTTATTTCATAATGAAAGCAGAACTGATAATGCAGCGTAATAGAGTGTAAACAATGCCATCCGTGGATGTTGTATGAGGGTGTGTGTATGAGAGAGTGCAAGTGCATGTGTCGGTTTGGAGTCCACGTGCGGAGGACTGGAAGGGGGCACAGTGAAAAGGTACAGGGCTAACCTATATACCTTGAAGCCTGGGTTTGAATATACGTTATGAAAAACACTGGTTCCTACAGAAAGGATTGCAAGCAAAACTTATTTATTCAGAGACAGAGAGTGAGAAATCCACCCCACCCAACAAACAAAAAGACCAATGTTTTTAGAGAGCAGAATATTTGTAATCCACACAAATAGTCACATTGCTATCGAAATTTAAGACAAAATAAATGGCATTCGACAAGGTGCTCACTGAAGCAAGTGCATAGTGCAAGCGGTGGTGCTCGTGAGATAGTAAAAATAAAAAACAACACAATTGGTTTAGATCCACTTGAGATCACAGCTGGCTGCCTCTGGATTTCCTAATGAGTGAAAGCGGATAACTATGGTACAAAATTGCACCCTGCACTTGATGAATTCAAAAACATAAGCAGTCCGATCATAAATTATTGTCGATGTTTTGACCCCTTATTGTGTGATGAATTCCATTGGGTTTTTCTCAGGAGAAAGGTAAAGATTCATCTCAGTCAAAAAATTGGTATCAGAGAAGAAAAATCTGTCCATATGGTCCAGAGGCGGGTTTCCATGTGTCGTGGAAGTGCAGCCCAATACCATTCGGGCTGGTTACTTACCTGTGGTGCTCAACAGTGGGGCCAAGAAGTAACCGGTAATAGGATCCTGTACGAGGGCATCACTGAGAGCAAGACTCCACAGAGCCCTCAAGAGCTGACCAGGGAGTCATTACCCGGCAGGTAAAGTGGCGTCTACCCAGATACAAGGGGTTCTATCACCAGTTGCTTCTTGGCCTCATTCTTTTACACCAAGGGTGTGTAACTAACGCAGAGGTTACTGGGCTCCTGGGGGGTGTTCCGTGCGGGTCATCTGGAGTACAGGTGTGTGGCATGTGAGTACAGGCAGATTGCGGCGCATCAACTGAGGCTGCACAGAGTCAACCTGATTGGGTTCCAGTGCAAGTCAGTTGGTGCTGGAAAATGAGAGTATACCTTGGGGGGAGCAGTGTTCCTGGCTGCATAATAGAGTGACTTGCTCGCTAAAGAGCTTCACTACTGACTATAATTACAAATCTTCTTCTCTGAAAGGAAGTGCATAACCAAAACCCTTTTATATATATATATAGGGTTAGCTGGACAGAGCATAACCAACACCCTTTTATATCTAGGGTTAGCTGGACAGAGGGGCAGAGCTTGCAATGGAAATACCCTGCTTTATCTCTGCATTTTTATCGAGTCTCACTAATTACAGGTAAGAGAACACTACAGAATTCTAAGGAGAACTTTACCAATGACATCTACCTCCCAACAAGCAAACCTAAAAACCATACATAATACATAAACCACTAGCCCGATGCATCGCACCAGTCCTAAGTTGAATGCACTGGCTTCCAGTTAAGAATTATATTTGGGACATTTATGCTCAAAGCAGCACGTGCAATGCCCCTGTATACATGAAGGAGAAACTGCACAGCAAGTAAAAACGGGGATCCAGAGGTAAAATGCCATTTAAAAAATGAAGTTCAAAGGTCTCCAGCTGGTGTTAGGAGTTGTAGCCTGTGAAGCCACTACTCTATGAAATGACCTATCTGAAGAACTTAGACTTTGTCCCAGCTTCAGAGGAGACACTTTTAGTGAATGGCCCCTGGCCAGCATTTAGGGTAAATCAGCGATATATAAGCACGATGAGGATGAAGACGATGATGAGGGACTCTTCAAGGCCTCCATCAATAAATCTCCAAGATGTGAGCCTTTCCCAAGTAGGACTCACGACTGACAAAAAACATTTTGAAGCTAATGACCATACAAAACAAATCATCATTTCCATATTAAAATGCCTATGTAACAATAAGCATTTCCAGGCATAGCTGGGGAAACAATTAGATCAGGTCCCTGAAAACAGTAGGAAACCAACATTCATAAGAGATAATAAATCAATTGTTTTTAAATCTCTCATGTTGTCCCCACTGCCCATTTCAATTGAGATCTACAAACCTATATTAAAAAAACATTGTCACTTTTTTAATTTGTTTTTGTAAACCTATTATGCGCTCCGAGGTTTAAGAAAGCGCGGACTGGAGGGAGATCCTTCATGATTGCGGCTACTAAGCTATGGAATGCCTTGCCTAACTTTTTGCGGCAGATTGAATCTGAGCCATTTTTCAGGAAAGCACTGAAAACCTGGCTTTTTAGCCTAGAACCGAAGGACTCGGTTAGCGTGAGTAGTTCTTGTTGCTCGCACTTCTGTCTTGCTTCAGCGCCGGAACATCTCTGCTTGAGGTAGCTGTTCGTGCTTTTTACAAATGTCGTTATTATTTTACAAGAAAACTACTCAATTTTCCCTAATTCCCATATAGATCCTAATACTGTACAGCAGGCTATATATCAGTGCCACGGTGGCATGTAGTGCTTCATAAGTTTTATATTTTAAACTGTATATTTCTAGTGTCCAGTTTGTGCCCAGCAGATGTCGTCTACATTTTTTTCAATAACAGTACTAAATATGTTAAGTGGAGACAAGCTCTGTTTTACAGTGTATTTTTACAGTTAGTAATATTGCATATATACTTACAATTTTTTGAGAATACCCCACCAGTTGGATCTTGCTCAGGGCCGAATTCACCTCTTGCATGGTGTAGCACTTTCTCCATGTGGCTACCTCCACCGCATCCTTTAAAGGGGCTGGAAGCAACCTGTGGGAAGACCAGGTTTAAAATATAAAACTAAAGGCTGACCTCCTTACAGTTCCATAAAGAACAACGGCCAACACATTTTCACACGGGAAAACTCTGTCCACCATTTCACAGACATTTGATGCATCCAGCATGAAAGGGTCAACTTCATGCGAAAGAAGCTATTTATAAGCAAATAACTCTTGTGACACACATCTTCATGTAATATAAAATGTTTGCCAAGCCAAACAAAGCAACGTCCCTTTAAAAGAACGACTGTGGGAACTCTATCTAGTCTTGAATATAGAGCTTTCAATGAAGTTGTTCAATGTTATCAGAAAAGCTGTTCAGTTACACACCCGAGAAGATAATGCACTGGCTAATTCTTAGGGTGCCACAATGAATGATGCAAAACAAAACAAAATGTTGATCCTCTCAATTCTAGGTGGAGAGCAGTCACAATGAAACGCATCACTAGTCTTAAGCGTATGCTTTCTGGCTGAGTCTTAGACGTAGATAAGTAAAACATTCTGTATGACAAAGCAGAAAGTCGATTTGGCAAAAGCAATTCTATTACAGGACCGGAGGCTTCGGATTATGCTTCTCTTTCTTGTATTTGCTACTCACAGCAGCCAATGAAAAACGTTTTGTATGCAAACAAAAACTACATTTCCCATGATGCTCTTCCATACATCACATCCTGTATAGCCCCATAAGAGCCACAGTGTCCTGTTTCTCCTCCTCTTTCTTTGCTGCTCACGCAGACAGTTAAGTGCTCAGAACGTTATGTTGTGATTATGTCTCATTTGACTGTTGAATTTCTCCTTGATGATGTTGCAGTTATGTTTGCGCTCATATAGCGCTAGGTAGAATAACGATGTTTAAACATGTGTGTTCTTGTGCTGGGGGCGATTTGTTTTCTGTTTCCGTTGCCATATATTTTCTCGATTTAGCGCTCGCGGGCGCCATTGTTATTGGCTTACCGGCATTTTCAGAGGTTCCCGCTGGGAGATGTGTGATCTGTGGGGCAACTTCCACTAAGCGTTGTGCATAATCATCTGGGGTCCCCTTTGAACATGGTTTTTCCTTCCCCGAGGGCCGGCAGACCCTCTTAATGATTCCCGATTGGGATGCGCTCCCGCTCGGAGCACAACTGTGATAGTGCGCTGACGGCCCGCTCGGCCTTCGCTTCACTCCCTGCTGGCCGCTGCGTACCGCGCTGTTATTCACGCGCATGGCCCAATTAAGTCTTACAACGGGCGCGCGCCGCCATTTCCTAGTTGAAGGCGGGTTTTGCGGGGCGTTCCCCGTCAGGAGCGGGGAATCTTTAATGCGGGCGGCCTGATCAGGCTTCATGGTGCTCCCGCTGGCCTAGAAATGTTGCGCTGCCCTCGGCAGCTTCCATTGCCGGTTGTCGGCCACAGATTCTCTTCAAGTTTGCAGCGAGTCTATGTAGCCTAGGGGCAAGGCTTTTGCCTCCAATCCCGGAGGTTCGGGGTTCGCACCCAGGTTCGCCGGGTTGTGTTTTCACTTGACAAGATTGTCTTTACATTTATTTTATATTGAATTTTGAACTCTTATTATAATTTAGGCGTGATTTTTTCTCTCATGAATGCTCAGTCTTAATACTGCACTGGCTTGGGTGCGCGTGGTAGCACTCTTGGTTTAGCCCGCCAGGGTTCAGATTGGGTCGCTCCCACAGGAGTGGAGATGACGCACTGATGTTGCCTGCGACATAACTGATTGGGCCTCTGTTGATCCTCATGGGAAGGACTTGGTACGGCCGAGCACGGAATTATAACGCTCCCTCAAGAGCTGAAATACTGCGCTGTCTTTGCAGCATGCCAAATGAGTCACTTGTGACAGAGGTTACGTCTAGATTATTGCTTTAAGGTTAGGTGTTTCATTGATTATGGTTACTGAATTAGCATTACTCCCGTCACTTCCATAAGGTTGTTCTGCTCATTGCGCGGTTTCGTGCTTTCTCCGCCAAAGGTTTTCCCGAGTAGCCAAGTGCGGTTATGGAGTCATAACGCTCTGGTGTGCGTAACCCAATTGGGCTGCATTTGGGCGTTCTTGGTCTACGCACGTCGCACGCGTCCCTGTGTTGCTTCATAGGCTCAGTGCCTCGTGCCTTACATAGGCAGTTTTCTTTGTACGCCTTCCAGGCTGTAACAATCGGCTGGCCCTTGGAGTGCGCACACGCTCCAAATATTTCTCTATGACTCGGACGCCCATGGGGCTGGAATAATTTGACTACAGCTTTGCTGAGGAGCCGTGACATTATTTTTCAATTCTCATGTGCATAGGGTTGGCTCCCCCTCTACTGCTCCGTCACGTTGTGCTTGGCACTGCTATATTGAATACAGGACACCCCCTGGCAACGCATGGGTGAGATATATGAGGAGGATGTGATCTAGTCGACCGGAGCGCACAAGGCTACTGCATTAATTATGTTGACGCTCAGGTCCTACACGTCCTTGAGTAGGTCAACCGGGCCCCAGATGTGACCGCCCCTAGCTCGGGGACGCAAAATTTGATTGACGCCCACCATTCTTGAGTCCTTTTTCCTTGGGCATGTATTTGCTCTATATCATTCAACATGACAAAAATTAGGGCATCGCACGCGCGCGACGGGACTTAGATAAGGACACAATAGTTATAGTTCGGGTACCGCGGCCGGATACGCTGGTTTCGGCGGAAGAGTCTTCCGGCGCCAACACCGGTCTCCTTCTTTACTTGCTAGTTGTACAAGAATCTCAGAAAAGGTCTTCCCGGAGCTGGTAGGTTGCCTGGGCAACCTCCTGGTCAGGGTCGGACACAAGCAGCGATGGACGATTCTGATGTCCTGACTGCGCGGACCCGTGGCGACGGACCCCATCTGGGACAGCTTTGTTGCGGGTCGCAACTAAGATAGGTAGGCATCGTTAACCTTTGGTCACGCCCTCTGGATTTCGGGGGGCCTCTCACGAGGCCGGCCCTTTGTAGACCGTTTAGGGATTCTGTTTGTTTTAGCAATTACTTTCCCACTATGTCCCACAAATGTTTATTATATGGCTTTCGGGGAGCATCTTGTGGGATGTCTATGTAGGTAGGTAGGTATAGATGTGTGTATATATGTGTGTGTGTTATCTTAACAAGGACATAGGCCTTAGCCTCGCATCTTTCCAGACGTCAGATTTCCTCTTCGGATTCCAAATTGCCCTCGGGGCTACAATGTGTAATGGCCTTTTCGGCTCTTCACTTGGATACACTGGTGTCGCTTGGTTTCAATTTTATTTCCAGCGTTATCTCCTTCCTCGCAGATCAGCTATGTCTTACAAGCCCTAATTGGGAGCTTCAATGGGGCCCATTCTGACGTTACCCATGCAGAGGGTTCCATTTCGGGCGGTTGCCGGTGTAGTGGGGCGTTTAGCATAGTCTGGCAAACTGTTTTTCCTGCCCTCCAGTCCTTTCGAGTCCTTTTCCACATAGGTCTCTTGACACGTACTTCTCACCACGTGTAATATCTCGGTTGTGAGAGCTATCGATAGGCCAAAGGGTACGAGGTCATGTTCCTAGCGGATTTGGTCACAGACTGTTGGCATTCTGCCGGTAGTAGCAGATTTCGGTCATTACGGAATAGAACCCATAGCAACAGGGCACTGTGGCGGACTGGTGATTCTGGTATCTCCGGAGGGCAGTAGGTGGCAGCTTCACCCGAAGGGCATTCAGTGGTTGTAAGCCTTTTTTTGGGTTCGTGCTCTGCAGACCCCCTTTTTAGTGGTAGGACTGTTTCATCGCAGACGTTCCGCTGGGGATAAAATCCATGGGGTAAAAGATGTATGCCTTGTCTCACGACTGTCGGTGGGACTGACCTATGTTTTTCCTCCATTCCATCCACATTTCGGAGAGGGGGACGCAAAAAATTGCAATAATTAGCGGACGCGATCTTTACAGCGCTTGTAAGGAAGTATCCATTTTTGTTTTTCAGTACTCCTTGAGTCGGCGGCGCCCGACTCCGAGTTCTCCGTGACCCTCTACACCATTCCATTTCATGCAGAGGCGAGCATGGTGAATTGGGGCAGTGGTCCTTTATGATATACCTAGGAACTATAGCTCAAAGGTTAGTCTGGCGCATTTGGTGGCACAGGGTCAGGGTTCGAAACAGGTCAGGGCTGTACATTCAGTTTTCCCAGGTGGTATATATTTTTCAAACATCGTTTTTTGTTATATTCTTCGTTT
Source organism: Triturus cristatus (assembly GCF_964204655.1). NCBI lineage: Eukaryota > Metazoa > Chordata > Amphibia > Caudata > Salamandridae > Triturus > Triturus cristatus. The sequence continues at coordinate 1,770,065,528 of NC_140589.1, read as the reverse complement.
TCGGACACATTGTCGGTGTTCATTTACCAACCCTGGGTCCTTCCGTGCAAACGCAATAGTTTTTCGGCGTCGACAGATCGCGCTTGTTGGTACGTACACGTCGTGTTCTCTCCGTGAGGGCTGATTTTCCTACTTTGTATCTTTTATCAGGTAATTCGGATTTGCGTGGCGTTCACTTCGCAGTGGCCATCTCGGCCATTTATGCAGGGCGTTTTCGATACAGGCAAGTTGGTGGGCTTGCGTCTGTTTTTCCCTGGGAGTTGTTGAGAGGCAATGGGTAGCATAAACACCCATACCAAAATAATCCTCTGTGGAGGTTCTCTCGTTTTTCTTCTTTGAAAAGTGGCCAGCAAAATATGTCGACAAGGACTAGACTATAGTCAGGCTGTGTTACGAGACCTTTTACCTCTCGGTGTTCCGACAACGGGACAGGCCCACGCTTTTACAGGTACAGTATCTACTCCAGGAAGTTTCATTATAATTAATGTCAGAATTACTCTGGTCAAGGTCTGTTCATGCTATGTTTTTCCAACAAATGCAATATACGGGGGGTTTCCATGCCTCAAGGTTTACATGGGAGATTACTTGGTGTTACTACCTACGGTTGTGATATACTTGTTGTGCTATAACTGTGTATTACATTATAGAACCTTTACATATGTCTCAGGCTTTATAGCCGGTGGTTGATGGCAGTTATGCCAGCATTCGGTATCCATCACCAACTGTTTGAGACAGTCTGTTAGTGGGACCATATCTCTCAATATTGTTTGCTGATTTCCATAGTACAGGATGTTTCAAGATCTACTGATTGATTTTCTCACTCTATATTTAAACAGTTATTATTAAACCGGTGGGTGATATGACTGTAGTTGTGTCGGATAAGCGTTAAACTAGCATAATCCGAAGCCTCCGGTCCTGTAATCGAATAAAAAATTAGCTAGCATTCGCGCCAAGAATTTTCAATTCTATTAAGGACACGGAGGCGAGGATTATCCCACCCGGTTTATTACAATATTGGTAATAATTACCCACCCGCATGTACTTGATATTCTGTGTGAGCAGAAGTTACGGGTTTCCCTGTCTCCTTCCTTTCAGGTTCTGGGACAAGACGGCGGAGCAGGTGTACTTCTGGGTTAGAAGACGTGCAATTCCGGTTTGGATATGGATCTGCCACGTTGGAGGATGATTATTGGACTCATATTCCTTATTGTGGACTACTGTATTAATGTTATTGATTGTTAAGGTTCGAGCAAAGAAAGAGGAGGAGAAACAGGACACTGTGGCTCTTATGGGGCTATACAGGATGTGATGTATGGAAGAGCATCATGGGAAATGTAGTTTTTGTTTGCATACAAAACGTTTTTCATTGGCTGCTGTGAGTAGCAAATACAAGAAAGAGAAGCATAATCCTCGCCTCCGTGTCCTTAATAGAATTGAAAATTCTTGGCGCGAATGCTAGCTAATTTTTTATTCCACAAGAAATTCTTTAACCATAATCTGAATGACAACTCTCTGGTACATTGTATCAAAATGAGCTCCCTCCCCCTCTGACAAGACTACCAAAAGTCAGTACACACAATTGGCTAAGTATAAATCAAACAATGCATCTACGTCAAAACCAGCTGCTCAGATCACACAACAATTCAAAAGCACTTCATTGTTATCTACCAGTGGTCTGTGGTGCCGCACTGCACTGTTATCGGTTCCAGAAAACACAGCATACATGTTCATTCACATGCTGCATCACCACTGGTGGTCATATTACCTCCAGAAGATGTGGTGGTGGTTGTGCCGGGCAAGGGAATACATGCATGAATGTGTCAAGGCCACCATGCTTCCAGGATTGGGCAGTTCCTCAAGCTGGGGCAGCTTGCTAGTGGGAGGACTGTTTGTTCAACTTTGCTGGTGCAGTGGTTGCAAATACTGCTTATTATGTCTGACAGCAAAAAGTTAAAGCAGCATGAAGGTAAAGATATGTGCTTGGCAGAAGATCAGCACATTCAGCTGCCAATGGTACCTGCCCATTTTGCAGGTTGATATCACTATGCTGCTTGATGCTGCCATGATGTGCAAACTAGGGAGGTGGAGAAGTAATACAACATAACATAACATAACATAAACATAATGTGTATTTATAAAGTGCACATTCATCCAGAAGGGTATCTTGCAGCCGAATAACACATGTTTAGTGTTACCCAACTCAATGGTACTCGTTTTATCGACCTCAGAAGGATGAAAGGCTGAGTGGATCCGCCAGGAGGTCGAACACAGGCTCCTACAGTGAATTTATTAGTCCACTAAGCCACCGGACCCTGCTTCACCAAAGATCACTCTCTCTTCTGGAATTTTTACCAGCTGCTGCCCTGGAGAAGCCTGAATTCATACTGAATGAGCTAGTTTTCAGGGCATCTGTTCAGGGAATTCAGCGGGTTCTTGGGCCTTAAAGTTATCTGGACTAAATCAGCCCTATTTGTATTGCCAGGAAGAATTCCCCATCAATGGGATGGGTGGCTATCAGGATAGAGTGGGAACCCTTTCAGGTTTGGGATGAATGAATGCCCTTGGATAAGGTGAAAATGTTTAGCAAATGTACTACATGTGCCAAAGAATGTTTTCTGTGCCACTGATGGGCAGATTTCTCTAACTAAAATGGTCTTTCTCCTAAGGCTGTTACAAATTTTTAAAGTCACGCCGAAACGTATCCAAACATAGGGCCGGATTTAAATCTCGGCAGACGTATTACTCTGTCACAAAGGTGATGGATTTACCATCCACCAAAATATAAATACCATTAGATCCGATGGGATTTATATTTCGGCGGACGGGTTATCCACCACTGTTATGATCGAGTAACTCACCTGCCGAGATCTAAATCAGGCCGTATTCAATAAGGTGGTGCTATCTCATTTGGAGGATGAACTGAGGGTGCCTCACTATGAGGCCTACTACATTGTGGCCGTACTACAAAAATTATGGTAATGGCAATCGCTGTCTGCTCCTGTAAGACATAATAGGACTGGTGGCAGCTCTGCTGCGCACAAGGCATACAGCACATACTTTTTGGAATGTCACGGCACATGCCACATTACTCCTGTATATTTAGCAGAATGCCTACTTTGTAATAATACAGTATTCATGGGAGGTGCTTATGCTCTTCGCCGTGAAGTCGGAGGCACACAGGAATTGAAGTTGGCTAGCCCATTGTATGAAGATGGCCAACTCATTATTTATGATAGGTTTATCGCCTGCTCCGGAAATCTGGGAATGAGGTTCGGATAGGTCGCTTGTCTCGCTATGGGGTCCCAGCACGAATGGCCAGGCTTTCCAAGAATTCCAGCCATGCACAGGGATCACAATACGCACAGTAGCACAAATTTACGTGTGGAAGTTTAGCAATGCACCTCTGCACCAGCCCACACAGTGTGGGATAGATGGAAAGAAGACTTGGATGGACAGTTGACTAATGTGGTCCGTAATAATAGATCCAGAAGTATTCAGTACAGCCTGTTGAGGGCCTATGTGACTCCTCTAATGATCCACAGAAATTAACCATTTAACTAGCTTGGGTAGTCAGGTTTTATTTTATCTTTTTTAAATTGGCAGGAGTGTGCGATTATATCTTAATTTTGGGAAGCAGAGGAAGTCACGTCACTTAGCCCATTAGGGTTTTTGCTGACAAAAAAAGTTACCTTAGGTTTTCAGTATTGGGTCTACTATAGCCAAATGCTTCATAGGATCACCTAGGACAGCGGCATACCCTGCAGACCATCTAGTTATAAGATATTAGGGAATAAATGAACAATAAAGGGATGACTCCAAAGAATAATGCACTAACATGCACTGTGAGGCCTGCACATTCTTTGATGTAAGATTATATAGAGGCAGAGAACAATGAAAGCGATGTTAAGCCTTCAACCCTGAGCATGTAGACCAGTGCGACAGGAGCTGGGTTAGATCATAACAATTTACTGTGCATTAATTCTTTTAAAAATCTTCAGTTAGCCTTGACCAAGGCATGGCAACAATACCAGTGTAAGGTAACTCTCAATACATTTGTGAACAAATTATCCTGCACGCCACATGGTGACGATGAGGATCATTCCTATATTTCAATTGCTTTGTTTTTTAATGTACTCAACTCCTGATTTACCCTATAACTATGGAGATAGTTTATTGTTTGTAATTTGTGTATAACAGTAGCAGTCTTACAAACTGTCTGGGGCTAAGAAAAAAGGATAAAGAAATAAATAAAATGACATTACATTTCCCACGACTCCTTTCTGTAGTTTAATGTTTTGGAATAGCAGAAACTTTCTTCTGGGGACCAACATTTTTCTTGCATTCTTGGAAATCAGGACGTTACCAAGGATGAAGTAAGTTGATGGCTCACACAGCTGCCACTTGTGTTCAGTGGTACAAACTAATCATTGCAGAACCCACAGAGTCTTCAAGCAACTTAGACGCAAATATCTTTTAGGATAACTCTATGTGCCATTTACCCAACTGAACATAAACACAAGACTCCTCTAATTACAGCTATGATTCTTCTACCAGTCCAGCTGTGAGAATCTCCAGGAAGCCTGGGACTGAAGGGCACGGTGGGGTTTGGTCTCGTGCAGATCATCGCAGTCCCTGCAAGGCACTGTGAAGTCAGAAGAAAGCAGAATGTTTCGGGAGGCAGTTAGAGGATATGCAAGGTGTCTGTGGTCACTTTACCTTCACTTGTAGTGCAGTACTTCCCATTAAATTTACAAGTAACCTTGTAGATTGTTGTGAAGACTACATCTTTTCAGTGTTGACAAGGGATCTGGACCCCAGACATGCTGCATTTTCCCTCGAAGACCCTTGGTGGATTCCTTATTTGGAGTGTGACGCGGTCTCCATTGTGTTCATGTACTGTTTGTTTTCAATGAATGACTCCAACCGCCTTTGAGTGCCATGTATGTACTTTGGATGCAGTTGGTACCATGGTGAGTGTCTGCCGACTCTTTCTAGCCATCTTTGACATGTTATGTTATGTTATTTGGGTATTTGTTTAAGCACACATACACCAACAGGTTTCTTGGTGCTAAAGTTCATAACAGAGACTAGCCAGAATAGAGAGCCACTAGTTATAAGCCAAAGTAAACAGCCATGTTTTGAGCTGTTTTCTGAACCGCATGTAACCCACCTCAAGCCTCAAAGAGGTGGGTAAGGAGTTCCAGAGCCTCAGACCCAGAAAGGAGAACCGAGTCCCACCGATGCGTTTGAATCTGGGAACCACCAAAAGATTTGAGTGCATTGATCTCAAAGTACGCAGGGGAGAGTACTTACTGATGCGTGAAGAGATTAAATTGGGCCCTGTTCCCTGGATAGCTCTAAAGAGAATGCAGCCAGTTTTAAACATAGCTCTCTGGGCCACTGGAAGCCAGTTTAGATCTTTTAACAATGGGCTAATATAGTAAAGTCTATCCTGAAGATGGATGAATCTAGCTGCTTGATTTTGAATCATCTGAAGTCGATGTTTCTGCTTTTGTGGGAGGTCAAGATAAAGCGCATTACCGTAATTGATTGGATAGGATAAGCGCAATGACTATTTGAGTGCAAGCCTCTTTGCTGAAGAAACGTCTGATCTTGCGCAGCTTGCAAAGTTGGGAAAAGCAGGAAGAGGTAACTGACCCAATTTGGGCAGTCATGGAGAGACCAGAGTCAATGTGGAATCCCAGACTCTTTATCACTGGTTTAGGGAGTGGAATCGCCCCTAGTTCCAGAGGCCAATGAGAGGGTGCCAAGTAGCTGAGTTTATTACTGGGTATAATAATCTCAGTCTTGTCTGAGTGTAATTTTAATTGATTATTATCCATCCAGTTTTTTATGTACAGCATGGAATTCTTAACAAAGTCTTTGGATTCATCTGAATTCTGCAGGGAGAAAATTTGCTGCATGTCATCAGCATAGTTAAAAAATGTTACCCCATCCGCCGGAGGCTAGAGATCAAAGGCCGTATATATATGTTAAAAAGGATCGGTGAAAGAGAGGAGCCCTGCGGGACATCACAGCTAATTTCTACAGCACTAGACTTAAAAGGGGAGAGCCACACAGACTGTTTGCGATCTTTTTAAAAGGATCTGAACCAACCCAATGCTGGTCCCCCGAGACCTGCTGCAGCTATCCAAATCAACAGAATTTTGTGGTTCACGGTATCAAATGCCACAGAAAGGTCGAGGAGGATCAGAGCCTGAGTACAGTCAATGTCTGCATAGCATTTGAGGTCATCCATGACGGACAGAATCACAGATTCAGTGGAATGCCCGGGTCGAAAGCCCGCCTGGTGGGTATCCAAAAACATGGTTGCTTCTAAGAAAGTACTGAGACATGTAGCTACATGAGCCTCCAGCAATTTAGCAGGAAAGGGAAGTAGCAATATTGGTCTATAGTTCTCCAACTTTTTTGGATCCATTCCCTGCTTTTTTTGTATCGGGAGAACCACTGCTTCCTTAAAGACTAGCGGTACAATGCCTTGAGATAGGGACAGATTGAGAAACTCCAAAATAGTATCAGGGAAGGCCCGATATATTGCCTTAAGTATATTAATAGGGCAGTCCTCCTTGGGGGAGCCTGATTTGATCTTCGTAACAAGATCTAAAAAAGGTTTTCTGTCCAATTTAGGAAAAGTATTAAGGTAAAAGGAATTAGGATAGGCCAAGTTGGCATCTGTGCTCAGGTTATTTGAAACAATAGTGTTGAATTTTTCTAATTTTTTCAATGAAAAAAAAGTTCCGATCGTTGCAGAGATCCTGGGTGGCCGTGACTGAGGGAGTCACTCAGCTGGGATTAGATAGCTCTTTCACGACCTTGAAGATTTCCTTAGACCTGTTCTCAGAGAAAAGCACCTTATTCATAAAAAAGGATCTCTTTGCCTCCAAAATGGCGTTTTCGTACATGTGCAGTTTAGAGGTATATGTTCTTTTATCCTCCACTAAATAGGATTTGCGCCATTTCCGTTCAGCTTGGCGCACATGAAGTTTTGGGGTTTTCAGTTCCTTTAGATGCTTCATGTTGCCTTAGGCAGGACGTTTTGGTGAGAGGGGGAGCATGACGATTAAAGGCTTTCATTAGCCAATTAGTGATATCTTTTTCACAGTTATCCAGTTTGCCTTCTAAGCCAGGCTGCTCACAGGATAAAGTATCCATGAGCGACTTCAGGTTGGTACGCTTCTAGTTTCTGAAGATGCTTTTTAGACAGGAAGGGTGTTTCGGCGGAGACAGATTAATCAGCGTAAAGCTGATGATAGAATGGTCTGACCATACACACGGGTAAACAACCAAATTATTCAAAACAATATTAATGGACCATACTTGATCTAGGGTGTGGCCTTTTAAATGCGTGGGAGAATGGATATGTTGGGTGAGGTTAAGGCTGATCAGGGACTCTGAGTTCCCTAGAGAGCATTCCTTCATCCGTCTCATTAGCCCAATAGTTTAAATCTCCAGTGACCAAGACTTTATCGAAATCAGTGGTCAAGGTTGCGATGTAGTTAGCGAAGACTTTCGGAAAATCAGGCATCGCTGTGGGAGGTCTATACAGTACTACACATATGAGCGTGCTGTTGTGTAGATCCAGTTTGACAACTAAGTTATCAACTGCAGGGATTTCAAAATGGGGCAAGATGGTAAAAGAGAGATCTTTTTTGATAATGGCAGCTACTCCACCACCTCTTTTCCCAGATGGTCTATTTGTTTGTGAGAAAAAATAATTATCGGGGAGTGCAGCTAGTATCTCCGGAGAAGATTCCTTTGTAAGCCAGGTTTCAGTCAGAAGAAGCAAGTCAGGCGCTTCGGTGACCAATATGTTCTAGATTTCTAACTGATGCTTGACCAGGGAACGCGTGTTCAAGTACATGATGTTGAGGTTTTTAACTAGCGATTTATGCACAGCAGTGCTAGATAAGGTAGACAGGCCCTTAGACTGCCCACCCACTTCTGGAAAGTCAGTGAAAGGAAGAGGATTTACATTAAGGATCTCCAGCTTTTGCAGCAATTGCTTCATATCGGCTTCAAGCGGTTGCAAATGGTTTGGTGCCATGTTTTTAAGGTTAGCTGCTGTGTACGAGTAGTCTTGACCAGAGTAACATGCCTCATGCCCCGGCCTGGCGCGGACGGGCTTGCCTTCTGATTATACTCTGTGGGCAGCCGTCCCCTTTTCGGGCGCCATCTTAATTTGGGAGTGTTCGGTGCATACCGTAGCGCCGAGGTACCTGTTGGGTGTTTGTTGCGCTTTATAAATGCTGCATACAATACAATACACTACCTAGTGCATTGTGGATTCCATTTTAGATTGGGCGCTAACTGGAACCTTACTTTAAAGCATAAGTGTCATCTTCAATTGAGCGAATTTCGATATTTCCATTTTTTGGTATGTGTTCAGTGTTAGCCTGAATAATTAGAAGCTGTCTCCTGTATTGGAAAAATACATACATTTGTTCACTTTTGTGTTTTAATCCTTGTTGAAGTACTTCTGCAATCTGCTTTGGATTACATCAGCAATCTTTTGAAGAAAAACTTTGAATTGGAGGTTTTTGTAAATAGTTTTTTATCCTGTACTCTGTATCATGAATGGCATATCTGTTCCCGCTCAGTTGTTGAAAGATCCAAGTAAATCTCCTTTAGTTTAGCTTTGTTGGAAAGAGGCATTTCAGGCATATTTAGATGTTACAGAGGGTGATACCTTCACCAATAAGAAAAAGAATGCTTATTAATACATAATTTGGGTCCTGAAGGCAGATCGGTTTTGAAAATCTTACCAATACTAGAGGTCAAGTATCAGGTTCATCAAAAACTGCTGCTGGAGAAGAAGTTTCTGTCGAACTAGCTGATGAATATACATAAAAGATTCTTACTGCACAAAATGTTGTTTTAGAAAAACATATGTTTTTAATAAGAAATCAACAAGAAGAGTCTATACGTGACTTTGTCTCAGCCTTACGGAAACTAGCCACCACTTTTAACTATTGAGGATTTAAGATTCAACTCATACGAGATCAACTAATTGAAAGAACAAAAAATCGTAAGATACAAGAAAGATTATCGTCAATAGAAGATACAGATCTTGAGAACGCCATAACTCTTGCAAGAGCTATTGAAAATTCTGATGTCTATTTTGAGAAACTATCAACTCCCACTGAAGTTGTACCAGCAAAGGAAGTAAATGCTCTTTGTAGTATAGATGACCATAAGGAAGAACGCAATGATTTTAAAAGAAGTCTTGGGGCAAATCTGAAAAACGTCCATACAATATTAAGAAAGGTGCCGTGAATCCCATGTGTAGCAAATCACATTTAACTTTTGCAAAGTCATGTGCAGTCTTATCACAGACTTGCTTTAAATGTAATCGTAAAGGGCATTTTGCAACATTGTGTCACAGCATACAGAAAATAACTTGCTCAATCTGAAGAATTTTGATCCAATGTGTCTGATGAGAGTAATGATGTTGTTTTGACAATAATTAGTGACGATAATCACTGTAGTAATGAGGATATTATTCAATGTGTAGCCACGTTGAAAACTTTCAAAAGGAAACCTCCTTATTGTAACAGTTATATGAATGATGTTAATGTGCAATTGATGTCTGACTCTGGATCTCCATTTACATTAATTGGCCCAGACATTTTTAGTAAACTTAGCCCTCTGAATTTGATGCCTTTGACCATCAAGATTTTTGCTTACGGTGACAAAAGATATTGAGGTTCAAGAGGAATTTGAAGGAGTAATATAATTTGGGGTCAATAAAGCTTGATTTACTATTTATGTGGCAAATAAGGGTTCTAATTTGTTAGGATGGAACGATCAAGAGGAACTTGATATGATTTTGGACCCCAACCACCCCGATCGTGTGATATTCAAACCTAAAATAATGTGCACAGAGGTAGTATCCAATCAATTAATGGATAGAGAAGTTTCCAACTGATAGCCTTGGCAAGCTGAAAGGTTTCCAGCATAAAATAGTTTTAAAAGAAAGAGCCACTGCTGTGGTGCAAAGTATGTAGGGTAGCTTTGTTCTTAACATTCGATTAAAAAAAAAATATGATAAACTTCTCAAGTTGGATGTAATTGAGCCCATTGAAAGGTCTGGTTGGTCTTTGCGTTTCACTATAAACACATGCCATTAGCTTTAGCATCCGCATCTTCAGTGTGTCAAAGATTGATGAAAGAAATGCTAAAAACAATGTGATGGGGTCTTTTATTTTCAAGACAACAAAATGACTTATGGCCATGACATTGAACAGCACAATTCCAGGCTGCTGCGAGTGTTATAGAATTTTTGCAAGAAAGAGGGCTAACTCCTCGAAGTGAGAAATGCAAATTCCCTGTACCAGGTGTCGATTATTTAGGCCATCATATCTCTAAGAGAGGGAAAGAACCCAAGATGATGCTCATAAAAACTATACATGATTCACCCGCCCCACTCAATAAAGATCAATTAAGATCTTTCTTAGGGCTAGTTGAATTGTATTCAAACTTTGCTCCCCATTTTTCTGATAACACTGACCCGCTGATACATCTATTGAAAAAAGGAGTTTCATTTGAATGGGATTAGCAATGTCAAAGTACTCTCATAAGAATCAAAAAACTTATTGTTGATGCCAAGCCATTGAAACCATTCAATACCACAGAATGGGGGTTGGGTATGGTGTTAATGCAAAGAAGAAAGAATGGCTGTGAAGGAGGTAATTGCATTTATGTCCATCACCCTTCGTGGAGCAGAATACACCTATCTTTGAGGTAGGATACCAAACATTTTCAAATGTATGAAGGGGGTACCGCACATCCTTCATACTGATCACTAATCCTTGCTTGATCTTTTCAGTACAAGGAGTGGCAGAAAAGGCACTTCCAGAATTGTCAAATGGCAATACTGCTTTCAAGAATACAATTACAATATTGAATAAGTGCCTGGCAAAAAGAACATAGTAGCTGATTGTCTTTATCAGTTGCCCCTGGAAAACGATCAGGAGATGGAGTGTGAGGATAATGAATGAGTATGTTTGACTAACCTGTGGGAAGATGTACTACATGGTGCTTTGATAGAGAAAGAATGGAGAGATGGCTTAGATGGAAATTCATTCTGAAAAAAAAGCTATAGCCTCGGTTACATTATATTGGCTGAATATGAAGAGTTCATCTGAAGATGCTAAACCATGTGCACATATTTCATCTGAGTTGATGTGTGAAGATGATTTCGTCCAGAGGTTGGGTCATCTTGCTGTGCTTTCTTCTTAGGGCTAGCCCATGAGGGCCAAATTGGAATCTATGCCATGAAGCGTAGAGTATATGACGTTTTTTGGTGGCCTGGATTTGATAAAGCCATTGAAGAATGTGTTAGACATTGTGGTCCCTGTATTGTTAGTGATAAAACCCAAGTCACTACTCCATCTCAAGTGGCTCTCAATGGTTCACGTACCATTCCACTGTCATAGGTGGCCTTGCATACCACCTGTCCTATAAATGTTCTAGGAGATAGGTCTAAATATACCATTGTGCTAATAGACTGTATGTCAAAATGACCAAAGTTTGGTTTTGTAAACAGCATGACTAGCAAATCTGTTATTCAGTTTAGGCAGAGCAATTTCAGAAAAGAGGAGTTTCCCAGTGAAATAGTAGCAGACAGTGGTACCCAATGAGTTCCTTCTGAAATGAAAACATTCTTAAATCAATTGTTAATTTCTACCATAGATAACAAAGAGACTTTAAAACAGGGCTGGATTGTATTCAACATTAGAATGGAGTAGTTTATAAGATAGGTGAGTGGGACATAAAGTAAAAAATATACATCCTGTACAAATGTACGTTGGAAAAAAGTGACATAAGAATGTGCTAGACTACCAGTAAAAGCAGCTACCCACCAATGGGCATGAAGCCATTACCATGAAGAAATTAGTTTAAGAAAAGTCTGCCTTTTGGAAGCAGACAAAACTACTTCAAAATCAGGGGATTGTAGAGAAAGTGCACCAAAATAGTGTCTGGGGAGGGTGCATATTTTGGAATCACCGAAAATGTCCGTCTGGCATGACTCCACAGCCGGTTCCTGGAATGGTCTGATATCCTGTGTACATGGCTATAATCCATCCATGAATTAGTTATGAGACGTGAGAGTTAAAGACTATGATTTTAGATCACTGCTTGTTGATCGATCCAGCTCTGGCAGGACTAGCTAGCGGTGAAAAATAGGATGGCCGAGACGGATCAGAGGATGCAGGAGAAGTAGACATATGGGGGGCCTGCAACTTCATCCTGCATAGGAAAGGCTACTGTAACCCGACTGGAATGAAGGCCTCAAGCAGGGAGAGCCTGGAGGTGCACTGATGCAACTGCTCAGAGTATACGGATGACCCACCAAGTTATCAGTGTGACACCCTACCACTGCCATTAGAAGAAGCGATGTGGAATGCACCCGGGAAAGAAAACAAAAGCTACATACGGTGCAGTGACCTGGAATAAAAGGATTGCCTCGTGACATTGAGACAGAAGTCAGAAGACTGCTGATGTTACAGAAATAGCACATAGACCTAAAGGGGAGGCAGGCCAGTGCCGAGGAGCGCTAAGAGAGAGAATAATAAAGAAGGAAGAAACATCTAGAGAAAACTGTTCATTATAAAACAGCTTGATCATGGTGATGAGACATTGGCGATGGGAGAGGAACTGGTGAATTGAGAAAATTAAACCAGACGTGCTGATACCCTAAGGGTAGCGATAACCGGCTGGCGGTGGTTATTACTTACCCACACACTTGAAAAGTGTCCTCCTCTCATACATCCCTTGTATACCCTACTCTTTTGGAAATTCACTGTGTCACACACAAGAGTGTTCCTGGATGTGTGTCCTCGTGCGGGCACTTGCCCCCCACCTGGAAGAACTCCAACGCAGAGTACAGTGTGCTCTTGTCCAAGCCTAGAGGGCATGAATAGTAATATCTAATTAAAAGTAATGAGCAAGAACAGCTCGAAATCAGCCAATAACAAGCACTATGATGCCCCATAAACCTTTTTTTTTTTTTGCAGAGCATAAGGGGCATAACAATGATAATAAATAACAGGGAGTTTAAAAACACCATTTGGTCAAAACATACAAATCATGAATAAAATCAATATAGAATAAGTACAAAGAAGCATATTACAACAATAATCTGGCGGCATCGCCGTTTTTCAAAATTGCTTAGGTCAATATCCTGACTTTTTACAGATGTGCAATTCTAACATACTAAAATGCTAAAGTGCTATAGTACATGAAAAAACCCAGAACAGGCTATCCTTTACCAAACAAGATAGCTCCACAGGATAAGCCAACTTCCAGTACGTGTCCTTTTTTTTTTTCACTACATATTAATTTTTTGTAGAGATATTAACTCCAGCCTTAAAATGTTGTTAATCCTGCTTAAAATATCGATAAGATTTCTATTCCGTCATAGTTTCAAGATTCAGTAAGTATTTCCAAACCGCAGTGAACTTTTTGTAGCGCCCACCCGCCTAGGATATGCTTTCTCGAACATCCTGGTTCGTTTCATCTTATTTACCCACCTCGAATATGAAGGTGCTTCCACCGACCTACAATTCTGGAGAATTAGGGAGCGAGCAACGAGGGAGGAAATAGCTAGAAAAGTCTCCTCCGCTTTTGTTAAGGTTACCCTAGATCTGGTAATGCCGAAGAGGCCTACCTCAGCCTCTGAACCTAACCTCTTCTGGAATGCCCGGCTTATGGCTGAAAAAATATTGACCCAAAATGGCCCTAGCCTTGGACACGTAAAGAATATATGTAGCCAGGCCCCTTCTCCTTCTGCCTGACAGCGGAAGCACCCATTCTCAACTTCAGGATATTAGTTAAGTATTTTTAGTGTATAGTATGCCATCCACCGAGACAAAAAGGCCATTCTTTTAAAATTGGCAGCTCAAAGCCTTGCTGGGATATGATCTGCTACTCCTGACTTGACAAGGTACATTGAGTTTCCTGGGTTACTCTTTCTAGGAATTTCTCGACCAGTGGAGATTCACTTTGGTTACACAACAAACGGTACCAATTACCCACCCCTCTTACTTTTGCTCCAAATAGAGTGGTCAGCAGCTTAGTCGGGCACCACTAGATGAAAGTTTGTAACTGTTTAGAAAATATATAATCTGTAAATATTTAAAAAAGCCAGGCTTACTCCGTTCAACACATCTATTCTGAATCTCTTGCCATGTAATTACTCTGTTCTTCATTAAAAACGCCCCAGTTCTACTAGACCACTTTCCTTCCAATTTCTACGGTGACTAAGTTGGATTTGAAGACCCAAACTTTTGCATTCACCTAGTTTTAGATCGTGAAACCCAGAAGAACCAGCTTGCTTAAAAAAGACTGTAGTCTAAAGGAATATTTCTACAGACACTTATATCTGGTCCTCTTGGGGAGGTTAGATGTTTTTAGAAAAATCGGGATCTGCAAACTAGATTCCTGCACCATTTTATCCATAAAAAAACCTATCTATTAAACCATTTGATTCCAGCAAACGAGCTGTTAAACCTAGGATAGCCGCTTCATAGTATGTACGGATTTTCGGTAATGCTAACCCACCCTAATTAATATCCAGTTGTAACGCTGAGATTAACCCCGGGTGCCTTCTTACTCCAGACAAACTCTCTAAAAATTGTTTCTAGCTCTTTGAAATAACTAGTATTACTTTTTATGGGTACATTTGTGAAAATAAAAACGAGTAGAGGGAGTATGGACATTTTGATGAGGGCTCCACAGCCTATCAAAGTTAATGGTAAAAGTGACCAATTATCCAGCAATGTTTTGATTTTACCCTGCATAACTTCATAATTCACTTTATATAGGTGCCCAGATTCGTTAGAGACATATATCCCCAAATAGTGTATTGGATCCAACTTAAGGGCTTGGTGTTTGAAATTTGCGGGAAGAAAATCACAATCAATATTTAAAGTTAGAATCTCTGTTTTGGTTTGATTTATTTTATAGCCCCCAATTAATTCAAATTGACTAAATTCTGTTAAGACCCGATCAAAATTCTGGCTCTCAGGACTGAGATATAGAATAATATCGTCTGCGAACAACTTTAATTTTTCCATACCCGGAATCGGTGCTTTAATTACGTCGTTGTCACGGATTTTTATAGCCAGGGGTTTGATAAAGAAAGTAAACAATAGGGGAGACAGCAGACACCCTTGTCTAGTCCCACGGTTGATATTTACTATCCCTGCTTGAATGGCATTTATCACCGCCTGGGCCCCCTGGTAGATATTCCTAAGCCTTTTTATGACCTGGAGGGGACACCAAACCTGCCCAGATCATAAAAAAGGGCATCCCAAATAACCAGGTCAAATTCCTTTTCCATCATAATGAGCGCCGGAGTACAATTATTATTAAAAAGTCGAGAGCCTGTATTAAAAACCCTGTATTTGAGGACATCGACCTCCCGGCGACAAATCCTGCCTAATCTCTGTGGATCACTTTCTGTGCTAGGGGAGTAAAACGCTGAGCCCAAATTTTCATTAAAATTTTGTAGTCGGCATTAAGAAGGATAATATGTCCCATAAACATATTGAGTTAAGGAATGGCAATTTGATATTTGACAAGATAGGAAATGGAGGAGGATTTTAAACCAGCAATTTAACTCAATTTCAAAGAGAATATAGGCACTATTTTTAAACCGACCACAGTGTGGGAGGCATAACACTCCAAGATTAGAGGACCGGATTACCTGTATTGGATACAATAAGTATAGAAAGAGAAAAGAGATATTTCAATTAAAAACACATTGTATTGTATTGCAGCATTTATATAGCGCTTAATACCCCTATGCGGGGTGCTGAAGCAATTGCCTACATGAGCAGCATGCTACACCATGTAGGGTGTGTGGTTGGTAGGATGTTGTTTGTGTTCTGATTGAACAAGGGCAGTTGTTTCTATGTTGTGCGTGATGACCGCCGAGGTGCGGTTGAAGTGTTATGGGATGCAGCACACAGCAGTGTGCTGGATGATGAAGTTTAAGAAACAGACCTGCCCAGTTATATGGTTTTCAATATGCTTTAAGCTTTGAACAGCTCTGCAGGTACCTTTATGGTATTTCATATGATATAAACATGACACTTTGACAGGTAATAGAAGGTGACTAGTGGCATAGCAGTGGCTCAAAATAAAAGCACCCGAAAAGCACTGGCAATAAAGCAGGAAAACTAATTGTGTTGCTTGGCAAGCTGGAGAATAGTATTAGACAAATACATGCTATAGGAACCAAAACATATGACGGCCTAATAGGGGGTCAACAAATAGACACCTTTGATTACTGTTTCGAACACTTAACCAAAAAGATGATACGCTATGGTCGAGCTGGAACAAAATATTGCAGACTGTAATATGGAAAAGATTTAGGAACAATAAAGATCAAAATAAGACAAGGAATTAAACCTCAAAAGAAATTACAAATACAATCACATAACTTCAGTATTTAAAAGCTCCAGGCCCAAATAGCATATTAGTTGAGAGGAACAAATGGCTTTCCAACGCAATAGCCAGACCACGATTGGATACGCTAAAGGAATCTATGCAGAATGGAGCACTTCCACATGCCCTGAGATCAGCTTGTATTGTTATGATGCATAAGGAGGGCAAACACAGAGAAGATTGCTTGTCAGATATTTTACTAATAAATAGTGAATCTACGAATGTTGCCAAAATATTGGTGAACTGTGCCTGCTTCAAGATGTACATGAATTGTTGCAACCAGATCAGTCAGATTCAAGCTACACAGACTGTATATCTTGCCATGTGCCTGGTTTGTGGCCCAGGTAAGGTGTTTAAGTGGTCCGGGTCTCACCGGTGGTGAGCACCGGCAGTTTTTTAAAGGGGGCCTCGAAAAGGGTCTCTATAGGGCTCTGTTTTGTGCCCTGGCACAGGCGGACTGCAGTGACAGCAGGCACATCGATGTGGGCGTGCACACACTGCTTACTTCTCACTAATGGAGAAGTTAGGGCATGACGTCATGCCGGGTGAGCGTTTTAGGGGAAGGGAAATCCCTTAAAGAGTCGTTTTCTCTCTGGATTTCCCTTCTCTTTTTGAAACTCAGGAGCAGCCACATGCAATGGTGTCACCAGGGCATTAAGTGGAAGCTTTTTCAATATTATATACTAACCATAGTTGCTGCTGATTTATCTTATGCAACTAACAATCATTGACAAAGCCAATAGTCCTGACTTCTTGTAGGTATGATGTTACTTGTTGCATCATATATCTGGATGCAATGACAGAAACAGCAAAATGCAAGTCGGGCAGCACAGTATGCTAACCACAGATTTTTAGCTTACGTGTTTTAAGCCACACACTTAATTACGTCGGCCACGCCCCTTTGAGAGACCCCACAGTTTTTTCAGCCCATTTAAAGCCCTGGCAGAGCTGACCGTCAAGGAGGCGCTAGACATGCATAAGGCCTCTGACTCTACTGATCTACAATCTCATTTGTTGCACTTGAAAAGATAGGGATGGGGCCATCAGTGTCCTGGATTAAACTGCTTTATTGGAAATGCCTTGCGAGGATCCGTGTTAATGGAACACACTCACGAACATTTAGGAAAAAGCGGGGGACCAGTCAAGGCTATCCACTCTCCCCTACCCTGTGCTCTATGGCGATAGAGCTCTTCCAAAGTGGATCTGCAGAGGTGTGTTGGCAAGGAGATAGAAGAGGTGTGAGGAATGGGCAAAGCATACCTCAGTCTATGTAGATGAGATTCTGCTTCACATCACAGCCCGACAAAACTCTAGACAGGTTGAAGCAATATTGAACTCATATAGACGGCATAATGGAGTCCACATTAACTGATCAAAGACATTTGTATATCACCTGAACAGATGGATCCCACCTGTGCATCCCTGCATGCTGCTGAGAATAGAAATGGACAATTTTAAATATCTAGGGATGTGGATCTCAGGAGGTCCAGACAAATTCTACTCCGATAATGTAAGCCATCTGCTGGTTAATTTAGAAAAGGAGGCTCCCCCTGGAAAAAAACACTCCTGCTCTCTCTTCTAGGCAAGGCCATGCTTTACAACGTGACTGCCCTGCTGAGGTTTATCTATGTATTGCATAAGACACCATATGAGGTACTGGGTATGTCCTTTAAGAAGCTAGTTCACACTGCGCGTTCCCTACTATACAACCATGTAGCACCCGGGACTGCTATAAAGACATTATTTAGGCCTGTCTGTGAGGGAAGGATCTCAGATATGAAGAAGCCACAGAGCTGCAAGTCTTTGATGAATAGTCGTGCATGTTACAAATTGAACCTGCCGTTAGAGTGAACAGGAATGGGCAATGGAGCCTACACAAAAGTGTTAAATGGAGATAAATTAGCACAAAACATCCTGTTGCAGGAGGGAAACAAGATCCAGAAACTGCATAAACGTCCGATATAAAGGGGGATGGATGAGATAGGGATGTATACCCTTTGGAGAGCTGGACAAATTTGACCAAAACAACTACTTTAACACTACTACAACACAAATATTCTTTAGCTGGCTCCCAGGCTTTTAAATATATACAATTAAGACCCGTACTAAAACCACACATGAAGAAAGGCGATGGAATCCAAGACAAAACACCATTAGAAGGGAGCGCCTCAGTACCAAAATCCACAAAAAAGAGATCTCCCAGATAAATAACATACACAGGAACAAAAAGCAGAAAGAACTAGACAAACTCAAATCACCATGGGAGGCAGATGTGCATGCACTAGAAGATGTAGTGTGGAAAGAAGCACTCGTGCACCCTAGAAAAGTAGCGCTGCGGAATGGGTTCTGCCTGGGACTGCTAAAAGGTTGGCGCAGATCATTGTGTACTAGAACACAACTGTACGAGTTTGGAAAGACTTCTGCGTGTAACAGTGCAAGGAGAGAATTACATGAATACAGAATAGAGAACTACCCACTGATTAAGCAACCCTGGTCCAGAGTTTTAAAAGAAACAGATGCGACTCCTCCTAGACCTAGAGTTGTCTGTGCATGTGAGGATGTGGGCGGGATCACGCTCTTACCAGATACCCAAAAATATTTGAATACCTGGGACTTACTGTGGCAAAAATAGAAACTGCACAAAGATGAGCTAGTGGTGAACTACCAACCCTCGAGATACTAAAGTCAAATACGGAATAGTGTGTGGCAGCGCAAAAAAAAATGAAGTATGGTGCACATGGATAGAAAGACTTAGCACAACATACTCCGAAAAAAGAAATGTGTGGATTGAAAGGAGGCGTAACAGGTAAGCCTGGGCGAAGCACTACGCTACGCTCGCGTAGTTTGCGAAGTTCGCGCTACTTCGCACTACGCGAACTGCACGTAGCACAGTGCGAACACGCGTAGCGTAGTGTTGCGTAGTGCTGCGGTAATTTTTTGCTTGCTCGCGGTCCTCAATGTCAAGTTGGCGACCGCGAGCAAGCAAAATGACATCCCGGCGAGACTTTTTCCTTGTTCGCGATCAGCAACTTCAAGTTGGCAATCGCGAGCATGGAAAATAAACCTCTCATGTCTTTTCCCGATTCGCAGGGGCACCCCTACACCTGCCTTGAGTAGGGAGATTAGATGGGAACCCGACTGCTTCAAATATCTAGGGGTGTATGTCTACCACGAACCTTCTGGCCTCCTTGATGGGAACATTGCCCGGGGCATCCGGGCACTGCGAGGCAGTATGGGCTTTTGGGCCACGCTGCCGCTCTCGGTGGCAGGGCGGATCGCTCTGCTTAAAATGGTGGCGCTCCCCCGGCTGTTATATTATTTCCGGACACTACCGATCTGGATCCCACCGACCACGTTTCGACTATTACGGTCCATGATAGTCGGATTCCTTTGGGGCTCGGGCCGCCGGCGGGTGGCCCTCAAGACCCTGATGAGGCCGAAGGAGGAGGGTGGGCTTGCGGCGCCGGACTTCGAAAAATATTACTTAGCGGCGCAGCTCCAGACCTTCACCCAGGAGATCGCTCGGGAGTTCCGGGGCCCCGAGGACAGGAGGGGAACGGGTATGGCCAGGCATGTTCTCTCCTTCATAGTGATGAGGCAACGATTGGCCTTGCAGGACTTGTCCATGGAGGAGCGGACTGTTCGCCTGTGCTGGAACCGGGCTCACGCCCGGGGCCACCAGCGAACACCGTATGCACCCGAAATACCGCTGGGGATGCTAACGGCTTTGCCCCATGGGGGTGATTGGTCGCGGCTGGCGACCTGGGAGGACGCCGGCCTGCAGCTCATCGGTGATCTCTACGAGGACGGGACGCTCTTGCCATTCCAGGAGCTCATTGATCGCTTCGGGATTCCCCGCGGCGACTTTTTGTTGCACTCGGCCCTTGTTCGAGCGATCCAGGCGCACTGGAGGTCCGGGCAGGCAGAACCCCTTTTATCCCCAGTGTGCCAATACGTGATGATGTCCGCGGGCACGGTAAGGGCGGTCACATGCCTTTACGGTAGACTGCTCAAAGAGGGGCTGGCTCCCCTCACCACCCTGAGAAACCGATGGGAGGAGGACATTGGCAAGGAGATCCCAGAGACGACCTGGGCTCAGCTGGTGCGGCGTGCCTGGAAGGGCACACGCCACGCCCGCTTTCAATTAGTCCACTATTATGTGCTCCATAGAGCATATTTGACCCCGGTGAAAATCAGGCGATATTTTGCGGCGGCCTCAGCGGAGTGCCCCAGGTGCCCGGCCCAGGAGGCGGACCTTCTCCACATGCTGTGGGCCTGCCCGGGATTGTCGGCCTATTGGGAGGAAGTGGGGAAGACCCTGGAGGAAACGACGGGGAGATCTCTTTCGTTGGATGCGGCGGTGGGTATCCTGCATTGGTTCCCTCATACCCCCAAGAATAAAATATCTAGTAAATTCATCGATTTGGGGCTGCTCCTTGCTAAACGGGAGGTGACCAGGAATTGGAAGGCACGGACCGGCCCGACAGGGAGCCGGTGGCACAGCGAATTTTTGAAGTGGGCGGCGGGGGAGAGTACGCTTAGATACCAGCTAGCTTGGAGGCAGCGTAACGAGAAGGCCGAGGAGACAGCGCTGGAGTGGGAGATGCTCGTGCAGGCCCTTAGGGAGTACTGCGCCCCCGGCGATGCCGAACATGAGGTAGCGGCGCGCCCTGAGTCCCGGTAGACGGTTGCACTTCTCAGCTTTATTGTTTTCCCCATGGGTCCCCAAGAAGATCCGGTTGCGGTTGATGCCGCGCGCTGATGGCGGTGGGGGGGAGGGTTTTTCTGGGATTGGGGGGTTTTAAGGGTGGGGGGGTGTTTTTGGAGTTATAGGGTTGTTTAGAAAAGCAGATGAAGGACAACGAATCCTCCGGGCCGACCTCGACAACCTCCTGAGCCCCCACGGACTTTCGCCGCCCGACCCCAGGGTTGTGGGCCGAACGGCTGTGTAAGCAACTTCCGGAGGGGATCGGAGAGTTGGGTTTCAACGCTCCGGCTTGAGATGTAATGCTGGCCGATTATGTAAAGATTTACTAATTCCTGCAATAAAAATAATTTAAAAAAAAAAAAAAAAATGGAAAATAAACCTCTCGGCGAGATTCCCAACGCAAGGGGGTCAGGTTTCTCATTGCGAGTGGTCGCGTATGCTCGCGACCGCTCGCGATGAGAAACTACCAGTTCGCGTTGAGAAAGCTGAAGCTCGAGTAAAAATCTACTCGAGCAGCAGAAAACTACAGCTCGCACTGTGCAAGATGCCATTTTCAATGATTGCACAGTGCCGGTTGCTTGTCCGCACTGTGCAATCATTGAAAACGACATCTGGGACAGTGCGAACAAGGTACTACGCAGTTCGCGAAGTGCTACACGTAGCTCGCGTAGTGCGAACTTCACTTTGCGTAGCTTCGCGAAGTGCTACTTCGCGAACTACGCCCAGGCCTAGTAACAGGGACATGCTGCGACTGGACAATCCGAGCTGTCAAAGGTATGAACAAAAGTGATTGCCTAAGCCAAGAGGACGAGCTGAGAAAGGATGATGCACAGACGAAATAATGTAAATATGGAAGCACCAGATGGGTGTGTTGAGAGAAACAGGCTTGAAGCCAGTGCGGCAATACGTTTTATGACGAGTAGGCTCACAAATAATAAATATATTGTTTAAATGGGAAGAAACAATACAATGTTTTAAAGAAACCAACCAGCGTCCATATCTGCAGGTTATTGGTATGCAGATTGCAATCACAC
This sequence comes from Triturus cristatus, assembly GCF_964204655.1. Classification (NCBI taxonomy): domain Eukaryota; kingdom Metazoa; phylum Chordata; class Amphibia; order Caudata; family Salamandridae; genus Triturus; species Triturus cristatus. The sequence goes on along the minus strand of NC_140589.1, from coordinate 1,770,043,313 downwards.
AGAAGTATGTGCACAAGCCGGGTGAGTTGTAAAGATTCTAATATCACAGTCACGTTTACTTGCTGCCATCAGAGTCTCCCCCACCCGATCCTGCAGAGCCTTGTTTACATTCTTTGGCCCGTGGATTTAAAATCAGAGCAGAGTTGGCAGCGGTCTGCCTGGATCATAATCCTGCAGCCTCTCAGGACCGCACAGAGCTCCGGGGGAAGGTCAGTGTTCAGGGCGCCCTGTCCACACCCATCGCGCACAGTCCTGGCGAGCTGCTGCTGGTGCCAGGGCGGAGGACTTCCCACAACGCCAGGGCCGAGAGGGGGGCTAGGCTGGCAGGGATCTAAAGCAGCAAAACGTCCAGGGACAGAGGTGCAACCAGAGGGCAACCTGTCTCTTTAGGCACAGCAAAGGAAATGAGCCTGTGGGGATTACAGTGCAGGTGCATCGAATGAGGCAGAAAGGTTACGTTTGAGAAGCTTTTTATCTTTCGTACGAAACAAGGGCCACAGAGCATGAGATCAGAAACAAGGACTTCTGCCATCTTCCTGCTCTGTGTGCTGTCTACAAGTAGGGTACATGAAATGAACTACGAATTCTACTTTAGCACCCAACTTAGAAAGACACAAATCTGTTCAATGTGATGGAAGTTTTTTTCAATTCCAGAAAACTGAAACCTTAGGTCAGAGCCCACAAGAGTAACAGCCCTCGCCCGACATAAATCTACAAGAGGAAAGGGCGCCTCCTTGCGAGGGTGGCACCTGGCATGAAATCTACGAGTAACAGGTACGGTAACAAACGCACCGTCTGATGCTAATCCGGGCACGTCCCCATTGATTTATGGAAATTGACAAAGCACCTCTGATCGATTTCCAGGAAAGGCCCTTGTGTTTATAGCCTGATCTGCTATCACAGTGAACTTCCTCACCATAACTCAAAGCTCGGCTAAAAGCACAAAAGACAATGTCCTGCCAACTCTACGTAGACCTCTTACCCGTAGACTAGAGTTAGTGCACGCGCTGACGCGCTGTAAATTACACAGATTCGGGAATGGCTGATTCCTTGAACAAGTCGTAAAGCATCTCTGGACTGGAGCGGGGTCAGGTGGACCAAGGCGCTGGTGAAGGGGACTGCGGCGGCCTGGAGTTGCCGCAAGAGTGTTTTGTCGCTAGTGTTGATGCACCAGAGAAGAAGAATTCATGCTTGGTAGGATCGGGTGCAAACTGGACACTTCCCAGGGCATTTAGACCAGACAGGTCCCATGGGGTCCGATTAGAGTGGTGCGGGAAGCCTCCAATGTTCCTCCACTAGTTTTAAGGATGAGGACTGCTAATGCGCAGTATGAGTGCTGCCACCATTTGAGTTCAGCTAACAGGTGCTGGTGCTCAGATGGACTCATACAGCATCTGTCCCCATTGCAGCATTCGCGCATGCGTGTACATGACTGCTTCAGAAGGCTGGCCTTAGCCAACTTTAGATGTGGCAGTGGGTTCTACGACCCTGCGTCACCCACCCCTCTGTCATGCCTCTGCTTCTTTTAATGCCACAAAACTACACTGGTGGCCACTACTATCTTAATTGAGATTTGTCCTATTATGTGCAGGGGCATAGCTTGGTCAGTAAGACAGGGGCGGAATTAGCTTCAAAGTTCCCAACTACCACAGTGGCATATCATGTTATGATACATTATTTGAGAAGCAGGGCATGAGGGGGCAAAAGCGGCAGTTGAAAGGGAGAGAAGGGCGGATTAGGGTTACTTAAAAGACAAATTGCTGTAAAATAACCAACAGTTTTAAGAACTTCAAAACAGAGAGTAGAGAGAAAGTGTGTGTGTATGTTTTGTCGGTGTGTAAAATGTAAAAATCCTAGGTGAAACCAGTCTGAAAGCACCTGTACCCAACGATTTACTATACCCCAAACACCTCCCTGAAGCCACGCCCCTGATTATGTGGCAGTTGGTGGCTAGGGTGATACGTTTACATTTTTCATTTACCGTGGCTGTCATTCATCTGAGGTACTTTCGATACAATTTGGGCCATTTTAAACACTACAGATCAACAATTTACTCATGCTCAAGTACCTCTGTAATTCCTTGTTCTTCCACAGGGAGGTAGCTTGATTCTTTGGTACTCGTTCAATGAAGCTCACCAGCTCTTCCATCAGAAGTCTGAGATATGAGAAAGGACACTGTCACACAATCACAATGACATTACTTTGCCACATGGTAAGAGAGGTGAACTTAAGATACCCTTGTGCTAATTTGTTATTACAACAAGGTTGTGTACTAAAATAAATGCAGAATATACAAGAAATTTAGGTCGATCTTAACTCAAAACACAAAATAAAAATCTTCTAAACGTTCTTCTTGCTTATTTTTCACCACTTTCGAAATGTTCACTTCTGATCCTATATCACGTCTGCTCAGAGTTAAACACGTTTCGTCCTGGTTTGTTATCACAGCGCCATCAAGTGAATAGGAATATAGACCGGCACGGATATGTTCTGTGGTAATGTTAGGCATGTCACCTAAGCATGAAAGGAGTCAGGACAGAGCTCTCGTGAGTCACACGGATGCCAGACCTGGACAATATGGAAACTTGGACATTGTGGTTGAGATTTAAAGCTCTGGTTCTTGTGTGGATGACAATCAGGAGGAAGTAGGAAGGCAGAGGGCTGCTACAGGTGTGCATTAGGAACCTTCATTAGCTGCTCATTAGGAAAGCTTTCAAAGAAGAAGGTGCTGCACATTCTCCCTCATAGTTTAACACCACTGCAGTGTACAGCGCTCTTTCTGACCTGGAGCCAGATTGAAAGAAAAGCCCAGGACAGACATGGCTGGAGAGTCTGGTAGATGGCCTATACCCCAGGAGAGGTACTAGGCATAAGCGAGTAAGTGTACACGGTGCTTTAAATGGAGAAAGAGACGTGCCAGTACTCACCGAATTGATGAGGTGGGTCTTGAGTTCTGGTAGGGGCGTGGCTTCTAAGAAGGCATTTAAAGATATCCGCATTTTCTATTTCATTGTAAAGCATTCAAGTGCCCATCTGCCAAGTTTGGTGAAAAAGTGCAGAGCAAATTGGTATTTGTTGCAGTTTTATATGGCCCCAACTTGGCCCAAGAGCTTTAAAGCATATTACATGCGAAGCAGAAGTTTTATATGAAAGCATACTTCTTCTTTTTATGGCACGGGTGATTAAGTGATTTGCCCAGAATCACAGGATGTTGAGCTGACGCTGAGATTTCACCACAGAATGCGTTAATCTAAAACTTGAGCTCCTCATGTATAGCGCGTTAATGCGCTCATGCTTAGTTTGCGCCATATATAACTGCAAAAAAGTACCAACTGCACACTGCACACATGAGCCCAACTTGGCCGAAGGACCTAAGGCCCTCTGACAGTCAATGGTAATTGCATCCCAGCGTTGCAGCCTTACACTCTTGACAGCGGGATAATTCCAATATCAGGAGCTCTAGACGTCAGGCCACATCTCCTTATTCCTGTCGCGCTGTCAGTTAGAGTGTAAGGCTGAAGCAGTAACCTAGTGCTAGAATACACTCGCCATTGACTATTAGAGCGCCTCACAGACACGCTAAATCTCAAAGCTTCCTATTCAGCAACACAAGCGCTGCACCTACCCATACCCCAGAGCCTGACCCAAACTTGCCACTAGGAGTACCGATACTCTCTTGACACAAGGAGAAGTTCTGGTACTCAAAAGGAGAACACAAAGAAGTGCTGGTACTCAGTACCAGCCCATTTAAAGCACAGAGTGTACAGCTTACTACTCTACTAGGAAATCAATAAACCGAGGGGTATATGTATCAAGCCCTTCTCCCGTTCGCAAACGGGCCGATTCTCAGAATCGGCCCGTTTGCGAACGGGAAAAGGCCTTTTAGGATGTATCATCCCAAAAGGGCATCGCAAATTAGAGAATCGGAAAATTTGCGATTCTCTATTTTGCAATTGCATTTAAGGAATCGCAAATTGCGATTCCTTAAATGCACTGTATGAAGCACAGAAAAAGTGTGATTTGGCCTTAAGGAATTGCAAATTACCACCAATTTCAAGTTGGTGGTAATTTGCGATTTCTTTGAAAAATGCACTTTTTTGCATTTTTCAAAGTGCCATGTGGCGCACATACATGCCCTTCGGGCATGTATGTGCACCACCTGTGCACACATACATATTTCAGGGGTGCAACAGGGTGTCCTTTTGACACCCTGGCACCCTTGAAATTGCATTCTCATTTTGCGATTCTCTAATTGCGAATTGAGAATGTCTTCCTATTCATTCCTATGGGCCGCCTAGCCCATAGGAATGAATGGGAAGGTATTCCTTAATTACGATTCGCAATTTGCTAATCGCAATTAAGGAATGCCAAGGAATCACAAAATATTTGCGAATTTTTTATTACATACCGATTTGTGATTCTCAAATAGCGATTCCCTAAAAATCGCAATTTGAGAATCGCAATAACTGTATTTGATACATATGCCCCCAAGTCTCTGTGGGTTTTGCAGGCATTAAAAGAGCCAAATGACCAAATAGAAATTTCCAATTCCAAAACAGAAATGTTCACCACAAGTATTTTTGCTGTTGTTGCCCACCGAGGCATGGCCAATGCCTCACCTGCCCATGTCACTGAAAATGTAGGGAAAGATGAGAAAAACAAACCAGTAGTAACTATTGAAGGAGACTGCGATAAAGTAAATGACCATTAACACTGCTCATCCTTCCTTGGCCTGCCCTTGCACGGCCAACCCCAGCTGTCACTAAAGTCACTAAGGCATTTGGAAGAGGATACCAACAGGCACCCAAGTCGGACTCCCTCAGATGAAGCACCAAGGCTTGCTTATAACTCTCTTTGCCCTTGTCCACTAAGGCCTAAACAATCACAAATTACACTCATGTTACTCGAAGGGAAGAGACCAAAAGGTAAGACTGCAGTGGGACACTGTCTCCATCTACCAGTTCCCTGAAGTCACCTATAGTGTATGTTCCGATCCAGCTGACACTGCTCGCATTTCTTTCATCTGACGAACAGGGGTGGTGTAAAGAAGAAGTATGCCTTTAACTTTCAATTCCCAGGGGTGAAGCAGTTTTCTGCACGGTTTGCTACCACAGTTGACGATGCACATGTTCAGTTTGTTTAAGATGCTTCATTGGGTGCGAAACAGAATCACAATACGTCTAAACTTGTTTCGTCCGACCTTGGCCCAAGACACAATTTTCCCATAGATGCCCGTTTCAATCCTCATTTTGCCCTCACTTTTGCTGGATATAAGGAAAAGTTCCATTAGGCCCTTGAAGAATGAATACTGCTACTCAACACATGCCACATTCTCGAGATCATCATTGGGTGACAGCTTGACAGGCTCTTTTCTGTTTAAGGAAAACAAAAACTGCTCTTCAGACTCTGGCCCAATGAGAGGAGGCTATCCCTGAACCGACCGCACCCACTCAAGCGGGTGAGCTTATCTCTCACCTGGGCACTGGCACCTGGCCTGAGACAACAGTATTGAATGGAAAGGCAACTCTGCCTGACACAACCACATACATCCGTTTCCTAGTTTGCACAGGCCCATTGCTCCATGGCTAAAGGACTCAAAGCAGCGACATTCCACAAATTAATTAGCCGGGGTTTTCACGTTGTTCTGTCTACAGCGAGCACGGAAGACGCCTCGCTGCTGCCTCCTGCCTGCTGCCACGTGTCTCGCAGTTCACCAGCTCTCGGACTTCGGCCCCTGGCCCCCGCTGGTACCCATCGATTTTTTTTTCTACACGGGGGCCCGTAAAACCATCTTTGACCGAGGCGGAGACCAGCTAAGTTCGCCCCCCGCGGTGGGCAGAGCGGGGGCAGTTGAGCAGCGGGAACAAAGCGAGAAGCAGGAAGCAGAAAGTGGAGAAGAGGGGACAAACGGAGAACTAAGAACCGTGACAGAGGGAAGCAGACTGAGCAGCAACGGCAAACCCCCCCGTCTTTTTGCCCCGCAGAAGTGGCTCGGTGGTCGGAGCAGCGGGCCCGTTAAACAATCAATCTTGCAGTTCTGGGCTGTTGATCACCAATTCCCAAACAGAGGGTAGGCTCTGCGAGTGGCTATCCAAAAATAATGTGCGAATGGAGGACTGGTCTTGGCTGCCTGCTTCATTGGCAAAGGTTTCCCGTGGAGACAGTAATTGAATAACCGGAGCTATGGATGTTAATGTAAATGAAATAAGTCTATGCTCCTGGAATGTCCACGGATTGCTCCATTTATTGTCAGACCCAGATACAATATTATTTCTAAATTCATTTGCAATTCTATTATTCCAGGAAACAGGGTGTGAACAGATGACCCCTTTGTCTGGATTTAATGAATATATTATACCGGCAGTGAAAACCAAAAAATGTGGCCGTGCTAAATGTGGATTGGCATGTTACATTGCGGCTGACTTAAACCTAGTTGTGGATAAATAGATTTCAATCTGGGGTGGCTACAAGGTCTTGTGGTAAACACCACTGATCTGAGTATAATTATCCTTAACGTGTATCCGAGTGCCAGTAAAAACAAGTCTGCACAGTTATATATCTTGCGGGATGTGCTGACCACATTAATAGTTCAACACCCAGATGCTGGTTTAATAGTATCAGGTGATTTTAATTTGCAACTAAGCCGGTTCTCAGATTTTAACTGTAAGTCTGAAGGTCTGGCAAAAGAATGCTGTGACATTATGTCTGAGGCTGGAGTCAGCCAGTTAAAAGAAAAATCTAGGTTTACTCCAACGTTTAAGAATTCTAAACATGGTTCAATCATTGATTACACATTTGTATCAGACATCCTGAGATCAAATATGTCTGACTATAAGGTAATCGGCCGGCCAGAAAGTGATCACAACCCCCAGATTGTAAAATTGAATCTTCTTGTGAAGTATCACTCTAAAACGAATGATCTTCCCAATATGGCACATTATGCATATAACCTGAAGAGGCTGGTTTGGCATTTAGCCAAAGAGGAGGAAATTATGCAAACCGCTCAGGTATTACTAAAGGAATGTGACTTGGGCGCCCAGGGCGATATGAATATGATTAATTAAATGGAACTTTTTTACAAGTTCCCTTGTGGGGAAATTTGTAGCCGGTTAGACTAGGAAAATTAATACCCATGTAAATACTCAAAAAATGTTGTTTCCCGCCAAAATACATATGGAAAATCCTATTGATACATTAGATGGATGAGTGGGGAATAATATATTATCAACCAATGTGGGGAACGGAGAGTGCCTGGATTTGAATTCCATTGACCATCTTATCGACCCCAGTTTTGATCCAAATCTTGACCTGGAAATCCCGAGTTGTGATCAAGTATTGACCCTGCTAAGTAGGCTTCGAGCAAATGGTGCCCCCGGACCCAATGGGTTACCTAATGTCCTGTTTCGTGCTAATGGTGACATGTGGGCTGGCATTTTGCATTGTCTATTCAGGGAAGTGTTGAATCTTGGCGAGGCAGCATACTGCAACCCATTTATAAGAGCGGCCGGATGGCCAACCCTGCAAACTATCGATTAATATCGCTTACTGATGTCGATGCAAATGTGTTCGCTTCTACTCTCTTGATAGAATTGGAAGACTGGGCTACGCAGGAGGGCATTATTCCATTTAATCAGACTGGTTTCCGGAAAGGACAATCCACTATCACAAATTTGCTGACTTTAACCTTACTTGCGGAGAGGGCTGTCTTAAATAAACAAAATGTATACATTACTTTTGTTTAATCTTAAGGTAGCCTTCGACTCTGTGCCACGAAACCTGTTATGGAAAAAATTGGTGGATCGGGGCATTTCAAGGAAACTGTTGAAGGCTATCATTCTTTTGTATACCGATACTTGGGTTCAAGTTAAGTTGGGTGATGGGAAATCCTTATCAAGGAAAATAAGAACATATAACGGCCTAAAGCAGGGTTGTGTCTTTATCCCCTGTCTATTTAGTTTATTTTTATCAGATCTTTCCCAACAATTGGATGTTGTTAATGGGCATGTTCCTAGGATGGGGGGGGGGGGAGAAAATTAGTTACCTCCAGTATGCCGATGACACCATCCTCGTGAATCATACTCCTATCGGCCTACAAAGACTTATTACCGCCTTTGATTACTTCACCCAACAGAATGGCCTTGAATTGAATGTAAAAAAAACCAAAGTGATGAAAATTGGTGTAGCAAAACAAAAGTTTAATTCCTGGAAGGTAAGAGCAGGTATAATTGACACTGTTAAGATGTATAGATACCTAGGGGTGGTGTTTGACAACCGTGTGTCTCTTAAATTTCATTTTAAGGATCTAAGGGCCAAGGCTGTGACCTTGATCCACGCTTTTAAATGTCTTAAAAAGTCACTGAAATGCCAATCATATGATTTTATTCTTCAAGTAATTAAAGCCAAATTACAACCAACCCTCATACATGGTTCTCCCAATATTAGAGGGAAAGATTTGAAGATGCTTGACCTATTGGTTGCCAAGGTCTTCAAAGCTACTTTTGGGATTGACAAATCAGTGTGTCAAGCAGGAATAAGAATTGAGTTTGGTCTCCAGAGACAGAGCCTGGTATGAAAAGGAGCTTTTTTTAAATGCATGGTTGCACAGTCAACATCAGTACCAGCATCCTTAGGGAACATTTGTTGGCAAGAAATAGACAAGTCTGTCTATGCGGCTAAATGGAGATCTTATATTTTAACTTCCCTAAGAGATATCGGCCTGTAAGTTGCACTGCAAGATCTGAAAATGCCCAATTACAAGTTAATTTTAAAAAAGCTTATTAAAACTGAATCACTTAAATTGGATAAAATTGAATTAGCAGAGAAAAATTATGCATGGTATGCGATTAATTCGTACCAATCCCTGCGTAGTCAGCCGTATTTGAATGTTTTTTTCTCAGCAAAGTTTAAAAATACTTTTTAAGGTTACGTATGGGATTAAACCCAACAAAGGAGGGCACGCAATCGTGGATCAAGCAGTGGCAGGACTCTAACTGCAGACTTTGTGGTTGGCCTCAGGAAACACTAGTCTATATAGTGTATGTGTGCCCCAAGTTTATTAAGCTTCGACGTACAGTTTTGAGACCATATTTCTTGAAGAGCGGGGTGAGATCTGCTCGTCAGGCCTTAATGATGTCACTATCTGGCGAATCGATTCCATTGTGTCATGTGGTAAAAATGTTATTGGCAGTTGAAAAAATGTTTGATACAATAAGGTAGATCTCCAGTATTTTTATGGTTGTGCTGACTAATAGTATTATCTGGCTTATAATCTTTACTACTTAATAATAATGCTACAAGGGTGACAATTTGACATGTTAAAACAGACGTGCCACTACTACTGTAAATTGATGCACTTTATTATTGTTTTAATATGATGGTCGTTGTAATAATCACATATTAGCACTTTACAGTACACTGACGCAATTTATTATTGCTTTGATATGATGGTTTCTGCAATAATTGCACATTAGCACCTTGAAATTTAATTTATGCATGAAATGTACATTAGAAACTTTTTTGTTTCATGTAATTTTGCATCTTAGCTTTAATGCTTTGAATTACAACATGTGTAAAGTTTTCCAGCTGAAATTAATGGTTATTCGTAAGACTATCTTTACATTGTGTATAAGAAAACAATATGCTGTGCACGCCGTCACCTTTAAAATATAAAATGTGCAATATTATTCTGTAATTATTGATGTTATGTGATTGGATTTTATTTGATTGATAAGTTTTAAACTTGTATGTATAGGACTGTTTCTTATTTTATGTGATGAGAAGATGTTTTGCTCGTAATGAATTTTTAATGATTAATCTAGTTTTTAAGATTGAGATGTGAAGTTGTTGTGATTGCAATAATTTTAAGTAATCAAGCAATAACGATTATTATTACTTACTTAGCCGGGGGGACATTCCACAAGAAGTTGTGGTTGTGAGGGAGGGGAAGGTTTTGTCCAGGGAAGCATATATACCGTAAACCCGGTCCAGGAGGTAGATCCAGTGAATGTTGACAGTGACAATTATGCATGAGTCATGCAGCAAAAGGAAGTCTGGGATCAGCAAATCTTAACTTTTCTGTACACATCCGCACTTCCTCAACCGTGCATATTGCTTTTACTCATACAGTTATTAATTATATGCCATCAAGATATATAATGTAATCACACAGACAGTGACCGGGTAACGTAGACACACACAGAAAAATGATATCTCATAAGGCTTGGTGCTCTAGGAGGAAGGGAGGCCACCTACCAACCTTAAAGAAACAACAAGTTAACACAGGTACAAAAAACCCAGTGCTCTGGGTTCTTTTGGAAGATACATAATTTGCTCTGTACGCCCGCATTATTCCCATTTCTTCGAGATCCATTGTTCTTAGTTCTTTCTCTTCTTTCTTCCCAGATCCACTATCCACTTCTATTTGCACAAACCACATGGTGAATGTAGGAAAGTACCCTTTTTGACATGGTTACCCCCCACTTTTTGCCTGACTGATGCATCTTTGACGGAGTGTGCACTGGGTTCCTGCTAACCAGGTTTCCAGTATCTCTGTTCTTTTCTAAAACTGTACCTCTGTTTCCACAACTGGCACACCTCTGGTTCACATATAAGTCCCTTCTAAAAGGTATCAGTGGTACCAATGGCCTTGTGACCAGAGGGGTCTCTAAGGGCTGCAGCATGTATTATGCCACCATAAGAGACCCCTCACCAAACACAGGCATACTGCCACAGGAGTCAGCATGTTTTGGTGCAGATAAAAGTGAAGAGTTTACCTGGCACACATCCCTGTGTGCCAAGCCTACCAGCACTGCAAGAGGCATAGCTAAGTCGGCCTTACAGCCATTAGCAGGGTGCACTATACATTATGTGAGGGCATAACTGCATGAACAGATATGCCCCTATAATGTCTAAGTCCATTCTTAGATATTATGATTGCACAGTGAAGCCATACTGACTACATTGGCTGGGAGCTTGTCACTAAGAGTTGCACAGCTCCATGATGGCTTCACTGAATTCCAAGATATTTGGTACCAAATATCTCTGTTTAATAAACTAACACTGATGCCTGGGTTGGATTTATTAAGAAATGCAGCCAGGGAGCACCTCAGAGGGGCCTCCTGAAATCCTACCATCTTGCTAGTGTTTGCCTGACTGGTCCCCACCAGCCTGCTACCTCTAAACATGTTTCTATCCCCCTGAGGTGGGAGCCTTTTGCTCTTGTTGTTCAGAAACAGAGCCTGCTCTGGGTGTAGGTGCTTTACACCTACCCCTAAGCAGGGACAGCATAGAAAGGCAGTAAGCCTCAAAGGCTTCCCGTCCTTTGTTATGCTGACCAGGATCTCTCCAGCTAGTGGCGATGCCTGCCCCCCTGTCCAAGCACCATTTTTGGTGGCAAGGTGAGCGGGAAAATTAGTAAGCAAGAGAGGTGTGTCCCCTCTCAGCCCCTTAGGTGCCCTGAGATGAAGTAGCCCCATCCTTTCAGAATCCTCCATATTATTTGGAGGACTCTAGCCAATAGGGTTAGTGATATGCCCCATCCCCAGAGGGAGTGGACATACAAAGGGTGTAGGCACCCCAAAAATAAGTCGCTCAATGGCCAAACCCACCGAACACGCCCGCAACCTAGGCATCATCCTTGACAGTAAGCCCTCCATGAAGACGCTGTCTCCTCTGCCTGCTGCCTCACCCTCCAAATGCTCACCCAACATCAGGCCAACTGTCACACAAGCTCTCGTCATCAGTAGACTAGACTACAGCAACTCCCTCTACGTTGAAACCACCACCCAACTCATGACGAAACTCCACACTATCCAGAACATTGCAGCCAGTCTCATCCTCGATCTTCCCAGGCGGACACACATCACCCCTCACCTCAGGAAACTCCACTGGCTATCAGTCGCGAAGAGATGCCAGTTCAAGCTGCTCAACCATGACTTTAAGGCACTACACAATGAAGGACCGGCGTACCTCAACACTTGAATGAACTTCCACCTACCTACAAGGAAACTCTGCTCTGAATCCCTCTTCCGAGCAGTCACTAATCGCATCCGCTGGACCAACAGCGGAGGCTTCTCCTTCTCCCACCTGGCGGCTAACCTCCACTTGCACCTCAGAGCATCACCATCGCTCCAGCAGTTCAGGAAGGACCTCAAGACCTGGATGTTTAACCAATCGGAGAACTGGCAGATCGTCCTCCCAGCGCCTCAAGACCCTCATGAGTGATGCAGCCACGCTCTACAAAGCCGACTGATTGATTGGCTACTACCTTTTGACCTCCGTAAGGCCCCTAAAGTTAGTATTATGGGGCACTCCTGACCCTTAATCCTCAGATTACCAACGACCTACAAAGAAGAGGACAAAGAAGAGCCGATCCCTGCACAATAAGAGGCCCAAGCCACTGACTCGGTCCCAGCCCTGCAAGCCTGTCTGCGAACTTCGAATTTTGCAAGCTTCTACGACTCGTCCTTCAGACCAGCAACCTCAAACACCCTGGGAGGACTGCCTGCCTTCTATAAAGATTCCTGATCTCCCATGGACAGCGGACTTGTCCGAAAGAAAAACAACTTTCAAATTCCAAAGCCCTGCCTGTGAAACTGCAAAACAGACTACCTCTGAACCCGACACCCATGGCCAGAGTCCCAGTGGCCCACCAGTCCAGCAAAGGTTCCCCAGCATTTCAGAGCAAAAGTCCACCGTAGGCTGACCCCTGCCAGACTCCATGTAGATGCCTGCAGCCTCAGCACGATGGCCCCCCCAACCGAGACTTGCACAAGTAAGCTGTTTTCTGATGCCAGAGGACATCCCTGCACCCGGAGTCCCTGGGTCGTGAGGAGATCAACCAACGGTGTCCTGACACGCCTGCACATCCCAGCTTACCTGTGCAGTTGTAGGTCTCCTTCGATCGGCCTCCTGGTCTGAGCCTACAGCCTTTTTCGGACTTTGAGATTCCCTATTGGTTTGCATTGGGGCCCCACCGCTGTGTTGGCACGCTACACCTGGCCGCCCCTATGCCACTGGAGGTGTAACTTTGGTGCTGCCTTGTGGCCCCCCCCGTGCTTCCCTTAACCCCCGGAGGCTTGGTTACCATAGCGAGTTTGACCTTTGCACTCGGCCGCCCCAGTGTCGCTAGTGGTGCAGTTTTGTCACTTACCTGAACCTTACCTGGTACTGATTCTTTATGCAGGAACTCAATACTGTAACTGTTTACTTACCTGCATATTGCTGACTGCATTTCCTCCCATAGAATAACATTGTATTGTTGAAAAGAACAAGTTACTTACCTTCGGTAACGCTTTTTCTGGTGGATACAATATCTGCCTGTGGATTCCTCACCTTTTGAATACCCCCTGCTCCAGCATTCCGTGGGGAAATTCTTTCCTAGCTCTCCCACGTCGACGAGGACGTCACAATAGCACGGCTCCGCTCGCGGCACCGTATGACGTCATCGGAGCCACATAAGGACCTCATCGGCGTGCTGACGTCCGTGCCACCCATTTTTTCAGTGCCATCGAGGCAAACGGGCGGACCGACACATTTTCAAATGCACACATAGCATATCAAATATATACATAAATATAAATTCACAAATGCATAATCAAGAAAGGCATAGAGAAATAGCCACAGAAAAATCATTTCTCAATATTAAAATATAAACATGATTAAGACATATTAAAATAAAACATTTTTGGGAAGAAACCGGTGGACAACGGGGAGGCGGGTGGGAGCGTGAGCAATTCACAGCAGATATTGTATCCACCAGAAAAAGCATTACCGAAGGTAAGTAACTTGTTCTTCTGATGGATACTTCTGCCTGTGGATTCCTCACCTTTTGAATAGATTCCCAAAGCCGTACCTCACCCGGAGGAGGGTGTCCACCTGACTAGACCAAAAAATCCTGCAAAACAGAGCGAGCAAAATGGCCATCCCTCCTAACCTCAGAGTCCAAGCAGTAATGCTTTGCAAAGGTGTGGAGGGAGGCCCAAGTTGCTGCCTTACAGATATCAAGAACAGGAACACCGCTTGCCAAATCAGAAGAAGTAGACTTAGCACTGGTGGAATGAGCTACGATACCTTCAGGCGGTTCCTTCTTGGCCAGGGCGTAGCAAATCTTGATGCACAAGATAATCCACCGGGAGAGCGTCCTCTTGTGCACTGCCTTGCCTTTCATTTTCCCAACGTAGCCCACGAAGAGCTGATCGTCCAGCCTCAGATCTCTAGTCCAATCCAAGGTAGGTAAAGTGATGGATTGTCCTATATGAAAAGGGGTAACCACCTTGAGAAGGAAAGCAGCCCTGGTCCTTATAACCAACTTATCCGCATGAATGATCAGGAAAGGAGGTTTCGGACTAAGAGCTTGAAGCTCACTTACCCTCCTAGCCGAGGTGATGGCAATCAAGAAAAACGTTTTAAAAGAAAGAAGCCTCAACGGGCAAGAGTGAAGAGGCTCAAACGGAGAACCCATTAAAAAAGTGAGTACGAGATTCAAATCCCACTGAGGAATAATGAAAGGTATGGGAGGAAACTTATTTGTAAGGCCCTTAATGAACCTCATGACAATGGGGGACTTAAATAAAGACGGCTGGTCCGGCAAACATAAAAAGGCCGACAAAGCCGATAAATAGCCCTTAACAGTGGCTACAGCACAACCTTGCTGTGCTAAAGAAAACTCCAAAATATTAGACAAGCGGGCCTTCAAAGGGTCAATGTTTCTCTCTCCGCACCACTTAACAAATCTGGACCATCTGGAAGAGTAAACAGACTTAGTGGAGTGTCGCCTGGATGATAAAATAACGTCCACTATCTCTGGCGGGAGAGAGAAAGAACTCAGGTTGCCCCGTTCAATCTCCAGGCATGAAGGTACAAGCTCTGGAGGTGGGGGTGTAGAACCTGCCCCTGCGATTGCGAGAGGAGGTCTGACCTGAGACGGAGACGGAGCCGAGGGTGCGACGAGAGGTGAAGTAGGTCTGTGTACCACACCCTTCTTGGCCAATCACGGGGCGATCAATATAACTTAGACCCGGTCATGGCGAATCTTCCTCAGAACCCGAGGAATTAAGTGTATGGGAGGAAACGGGTAAAGGAGTTGTGAGCTCCAACTGAAACGCGTCCCCCAACGCCCCCCTGCATCGGAAACTGGAGACTACAGAATGACGGGCAGTGCGCGTTCTCGTGAGTGCCAAACAGGTCCAACCGAGGAGATCCCCACATCTGAAAGATGCGGTGGACCACCTCCGGATGAAGCCGCAACCCGTGATCGGCTGAGTAACGCCGACTGAGACTGTCTGCACGAACATTCAGCACACCGGCTAGATGATTTGCAAATGCACAAATCCGTTGGCTCTGAGCCCAGGACCAGAGCCGCAGAGCCTCTCGACAGAGGCGATAATACCCTACACCTCCCTGTTTGTTGATGTACCACATCGCGGTAGTGTTGTTCGTCAGGACCTGAACCGACTGACCGCGAAGGAAAGGGAGAAAAGCCTTCCGTGCCAAACGTATCGCCCGCAATTCCAGAAGGTTGATGTGAAGCAACCTTCCTCTGGAGACCAAAGACCTTTGACCTCCAGATCCCCCAGATGAGCATCCCACCCTAGAGTGGAGGCATCCGTGATCACTGTGGCCACCGGCGGAGGAGGCTGAAAGGGCTTTCCTTGAGACAGGTTGCCCTGCACACTCCACCAAGACAGCTCCACTGCAGCTCCTCTGGAGATTCTGATGTTCTCCCCGAGATCTCCATTGTGCTGATACCACTGCCTGCGGAGGCACCACTGGAGTGCCCTCATGTGCCGGGCGAAGAAACTTCAGGACTGGAACAACCGCTCCATCGTGAAATAAAGGAATCATTTCCTGTATGTCGAGAATCCTCTGCGGAGGTGGGAATGCCCGACACACATAAGTGTCCAGTATTGCCCCTATGAACAGGCTGCGCTGAGAAGGCACCAGGTAAGATTTGGGTACATTTATCGAAAAACCCAACTTGAACAACAGTTGCGTTGTCACTTGCAAGTGGCGCGAAACCAACTCTGGAGACTCCGCTTTCAACAGCCAGTTGTCCAGGTAGGGGAAAACAGGAACCCGTGACCTTCTGAGATGAGCCGCTACCACCGCCATCACCTTTGTAAAGACTGGAGGCGCGGAAGTGAGACTGATCAGAAGAACCGCAAACTGGTAATGTTGCGATCCCACCGTGAACCCGAGATACTTCCGATGTGACTTCAGGATGGGATGATGAAAATACGCATCCTGCAGATCGATGGACACCATCCAGTCATCCTGTTGCAGCGCAAGGAGAACCTGAGCCAAAGTCAACATTTTGAACTTTTCCTGCCTGAGGTAAAGGTTCAAAATCCTGAGGTCCAAGATTGGTCTCAAACAACCATCCTTTTTGGGGATCAGGAAATATCGGGAGTAACAACCCTGACCCCTTTCCTGCTCCGGAACCACCTCTATCGCATCTTTTTGGAGTAATGTAAGAACCTCCTGCTGCAAAAGCAACAAGTGGTCTTCTGAACAACCACCCTGGTGAGGAGGGTAAGGAGGAGGAAACTCCAAAAATGGGAGGGCGTACCCATTCTCTACAAGATTCAAGACCCAATGATCCGATGTGATCAGTCTCCAATCTTGTAGAAAGTGGGACACCCGACCTCCAACTGGACCAACATGTTCTAAGATGGGGAATCTAGAACTGCTTTCCTGATGTACCAACGGTGGCAGGAGGTGAGGTAGAGGAAGAGGAAGAGGTCTGTTGACGATTCGCACCCCTGAGGCCTCTCTTATTCTTCTCTCTGTACGATTTGTACAAGGGATTTTGTTGTTGATGGCTCTGCTGAAATTGTTGGCGGCCACGAAAGGAAGCAGATCTGCCAAAGCCCCGATATCTCTTGTACCTCTAGACTGCACCTGGAGGCCTAAAGATCGTTGAAACGTTCTAAGGCTGAGTCGGCCTTAGAACCAAAGAGCCTTGACCCATCAAAGGGCAAATCCAACAAGGTCGTCTGCACATCAGCCGAAAAACCTGAAGACTTGAGCCAAGCCTGTCTCCTTGTAGCCACAGAAGACCCCATAACACGAGCCACAGAGTCAGCAGTGTCCATGCCTGACTGAATCACTTGTCGTGCTGCGGCCTGCGAATCTGAAAGGACTTCCAAGAAGTTGGCACGATCCTCCTCAGGCAACTTAGGAGACAATTGAACAACAGAGTCCATCAATGCATGTATATATCATCCAAGAAGTCAAGTCGCATTAGTTGACTTTAGAGCCATACTCGCAGATGAAAACACTTTCTTTGCAGCTTGCTCTGTCTTTTTTGAGTCCCTGTCACTCAAAATGGTGGGAAAAGCACCAGAAGACTGTTTTGAGCATGAAGCTTGAACAACTAGACTCTCCGGTGTTGGATGTGATGACAAAAAAGCCGGATCACCAGGGGCAGGCTTGTATCTTTTCGAGATAGAACGAGATACAGCCGGAGCAGACAAAGGCTTCTGCCACACCTCCAGAATTGGATCTATTAAGGCATCTGTGAATGGAAGTAGGGGCTCAGGAGTTGATGAAGAAGTATTCAAAACTTCCGTCAGTATATTGGACTTAATCTCAGTAGAGGGAAGTTTAAGGCCCAATAAATCAGCTGCCTTCTTTATGACAACATGGTATGGTACAACGTCCTGCACAACACATCCACTTGCAGATGGTAAGTCATACTCAAGGGAAGTATCTAGGCCACTAGCTTCCTGAAGGCCTTCAAACCCATCCACAGAGTCCACAATGTCTATTTCCTCCTGTTCTTGCAAATACTCCTCCTCCTCAAGCAATCTCTGAGCCTCTCTTCTGGAGCGTTGCTTAGGCAACGGCGTCGGTGGAGCCACATGTGGCACCAGAGAAGACACCAGCGGCGTCGATGGAGAAGCCTCGACATTGAATCTCGACGTCGATCGAATCCGAGGTGGAGCAGACTCAGCAGCTGAAGGAGTCCGGGGAGCCGGAGTAGACTATCTCGGCGCCGGAAAATACCAAGCCGGAGTCGACGGCATGCCTGGGGATAGAACTGAAAGAGATTCCAAAAGGACACGCGCTTGCGCTCCAAACTGTCGCACTGCAGAAACAGGAATATTTCCATATTTTACACAACTATTTTTCTTCTTTTTGCTGTTTACCAAAATCTTCATTTTTAAAGTAAACCAAGCTGTAATCACGAAACCTTCATCCACAGTTCATCCATACTTGCACCATCACGGTGGGAACAGCGCAATTCCAACATGATCCATTATATTTACATATTCAAATGTCTCCTGCATGCCCTCCGGGCCTTCGACAGCGACACGTTGAAATGAATCATGCACAACAAGTTGGCTCATCAAAGGTATTTATTTCTTATCACCCAATGCATTTCGGGCCACAAGGGCCCTTCGTCAGGGGTCACTGAAAAGAATGATAATGCAGACATCTCAACCATCAAAATGAAAATAATACAAATACTGCATTAAAGTAACAATAATGTGGTTTAAACTGCACACCCCGATCGTTTTACCCTCTATTAACCCTTGTTTGCGATTGAAACCAGAAATTCAACGTGCTCAATGTGTCCCACCACCCCGTAACCCCATAACATACACTCAAAAGTTCAAATTAATCCAGCGCATGAAAACTGAATGCTAAATAAAACCCCAAAGTCTAGCCCGTACTGATATAAACATCTTAACGCTGAATAAAACCCCAACCCCTTGTACGTGCTGACATAAACTGTCCAACGTGAAACCCTTTCATAAAAGCTCCCACTTAAACTGATACCAAATCCCTTTAGTGCAATGTAGCTTATAAACTACTAAATCACCTTCAAAGCCGAAACCGGCAGCCTCTTCATAATGTGCACATCTATTCGCCTCTGCCAGCATTCAGTTTAACGCGAACCTTTCTGAGCGTTATTTTATAAACACGTGCACTCCAACAGTCAGGTGTGGTTTTAACCCCATGACCTGATCCAATTGAAATTCAAACGCTTAAAGAAACAGCCTACAAAGATGTCAATCTGCACCCACCACCACAAGTGCGCAAATCCCCACACCTCTGCGCTTCCCAACCAACCCATAATCCTACCGCTATAAACCATACATTAGCATAAACACATGCCTGAAATATACAACCGAAATTGCATAAAAATAAACAATATAATGCAAATATGAAAAATTAAACAATATAATGCAAATATGAAAAATTAAAAAATAGTGAGAAAACAAACATTTTGAAAATTGAGACCTCCCATATAACTGGCTTCGTTATCTTGATCCGTTATAATCCATTAACATTCCATGAGCACCACTCAGATTTTTTTTGGTGTCCTCACGCTGCCTCCGGAGTGATGAATGTAAACGTGATCAGTACTTGTTTATTCGAAACTTTAATCAATGGGGTGCAAACTTACGTAGGGACAATTAATTGAATAACAAGAAAAAGATTAAAGAATGCACTCCTTCCCTTTTTAATTTATCATTATCGACCTGAATTGAGAAGTTCTTGTGAATTGATGCGTGCGAGCAGTCAGTGATCTGTCCCAATGATCACTATTCTGTGAAAGAGATTCCAAAAGGACGCGCGCTTGCGCTCCAAACTGTCGCACTGCAGAAACAGGAATATTTCCATATTTTACACAACTATTTTTCTTCTTTTTGCTGTTTACCAAAATCTTCATTTTTAAAGTAAACCAAGCTGTAATCACGAAACCTTCATCCACAGTTCATCCATACTTGCACCATCACGGTGGGAACAGCGCAATTCCAACATGATCCATTATATTTACATATTCAAATGTCTCCTGCATGCCCTCCGGGCCTTCGACAGCGACACGTTGAAATGAATCATG
The DNA here is from genome assembly GCF_964204655.1 of Triturus cristatus. Classification (NCBI taxonomy): domain Eukaryota; kingdom Metazoa; phylum Chordata; class Amphibia; order Caudata; family Salamandridae; genus Triturus; species Triturus cristatus. Next base: position 1,770,023,461 of record NC_140589.1, on the reverse strand, counting down.
CACAACAAGTTGGCTCATCAAAGGTATTTATTTCTTATCACCCAATGCATTTCGGGCCACAAGGGCCCTTCGTCAGGGGTCACTGAAAAGAATGATAATGCAGACATCTCAACCATCAAAATGAAAATAATACAAATACTGCATTAAAGTAACAATAATGTGGTTTAAACTGCACACCCCGATCGGGGATAGAACTGAGGCACACCCAGGTTGAATGCCAGAGGACCAACGGGGCCTGAAGGCGCACCGGATGGAGTTGAGGCTCTTGTAAATAAACCAAACATTGCATTGAGAAAATGCGAAGAGTCAGCCCCAGGAGCAGGAAAAGGAGGATACGGATCTGTACCTTCCTGTAGGGGAGTCACCTGAGGTCGCACTGGAGCCTGCGGAGCGTGGACGGCGCCTGCTCAGGTGAAGCCACAAGGCCTGGAGAGGACCCACCCAGCACCGGTGACGTCACTGGAGCCAGTGATTCTTCATGAAGCGAAGAAGCCTCTGAAATCTGCGATACCGCAGCTGGAGATGGTACTGGCGTCGCTTGAGGAGAAGGAGGAGGGGAGATGAAGTCCCTTCTCCGATGTCGCTCAGCTGGAGCCAGCGTCCTCGATTTCGACCTCGAGACCCTGGCTTTCGAAGTTCGATGTCGAGAGGTATGTCTCCTCTTGGATTTTTTATGCTTTATTCGACCTCGAAGTGTGAGAAGACGAAGACTTCGCTCTCTTCCTACCTCTCTTTTCCTTTTTGGCTTTCGCCATAAACAATTTGGCTTCACGTTCTTTGATAGCCTTAGGATTCATTTTCCTGCAGCTCCTGCATTCCTCGACGTCGAGGTCTGAGGATAAATAACACAGGCAGTCATCATGCGGATCCGTGATAGACATGTGTCCGCCACACTCTCTGCAGGGTTTGAATCCGGTCTTCCTAGAAGTAGCCATTCTGACAAACTACGAGATACAAAGTTTTTCATGATGAAAATGGAGAGCCCTGAAAAAAAAACATTGAGCATCGACGGCGCGGAAAAAAGGGAACTGACGTCAGCACACTGACGAGGTCCTTATGTGGCTCCGATGACGTCATACGGTGCCGCGAGCTGAGCCGTGCTATTGTGATGTCCTCGTCGACGTGGGAGAGCTAGGAAAGAATTTTCCCGCTGAATGCTGGTGCAGGGGGTATTCAAAAGGTGAGGAATCCACAGGCAGAAGTATCAATCAGAATGCACCAACTGTCCACTTTTTACACTGAAAATCATTGATATTGCAAAACTTATTTACATGCAACAAAGTATCTTTGGTTCTATAAAATAAATATACTAAAAGTATCATTTTTACAAACCATTGGTCTCGGATTTAGTCACTGAGTGTGTGTATTAGCACTACCCTTTGATAGGCCTAACTGCTCACCCACACTACCACAAAAGATAGCATTATCTACTAGAGCCTCTGTAAACCACTGGATATCCACTGGACTCTGCACACTATACCTCATTTTGGTATAGTATATACACAGAGCCAGCTTCCTACAGTGAATATGAGGAAAAAAGTGGTTTAGAATCACATTTTCTTCACATGTTCATACCATCTGCTGTTGTGGTAAAAAGGGAGGTGTATTTAATCCAAATAAACTTCCACATTTGTTTGTGTCCACTGTTTAATCACCTGCTAGGAGGTGGTGGTGTACTTCCAATCAGCTGGGGATGTACCGTCTCCTTGTTACTTTAACGGATTCACATCGAAACATTGTGGTATAAAAGTGTACATTTTATGATGGCTTATTTTCTTGTTTAAAGTGTGTAAATTCACTTTTCTTTTAGCAAAAGTACCACACACATTAACTACCGACCAGCGTCCACAGAACATGAAACAGTGGGATAGATTTGGAAGGCACTTTCTATGTATTTAAGAACATTAGTAGCATTTCCACTCATTGGCGATCGGAAAAGTTCAGCAAGCCTTAACATGCATTAAAATAAAAAATATATTTCAGCATACATATTTCAAGCATGAACACGTCCCAAGGTGACTGCACTGTGTATGCAACACGCTCATGTGGACTGTGGTCTGCAAGAGTCTGGCTAACTGTTCTCTATGTCACATTGCTCAGGCCGAGTGTTCTCTAGAAGCAATATGATATCCTCCCCCAACTAACATTTCTCGACTGAATCTTCCTACAACATGCCTCAGGCTAACTTCGCTCTATGTAATGAGCCTTGAGCGAACGGTTTTCCATGTGAAAAATGTCTAAGCCTGAATGATCTCCGCATGTAACTTGCCACGGGCCAACTGTTGTCTGTAGGCAGGCAACATTGATCTGTATGCACCTTGCCGTACGCAGCCTGTGCTTCGCGTGTAATAGGCCTTCAGGCTGACGTTTCTGTATTTAACATGACTAAATTAAACATACGAGGGACCATCATGTTTCAAAACAGAAACGACAACAGGAGCACACGCTCTCGCACGCTTCCGGCGCAGGTCACTGACGTATGACGCACGGATGAGCGCAAACAGGCGTGGTCGCCTGCAATGCCACAACACCACATATTTAACATATGGTTTGCGATCAATATTGCGGGTAACCGCCATAAATATTCAATGAATATTCAATGAAAAAACATCAGATCTCAGAGGAAGGTGCGAGGGGAAGGAATAAATGAGGCAGTCCGTGTTATTAAGAGGATGGGATGTGCAAGTGATGGGCACAAACCATTTAAATAGATCGATAAATTAAATCAATCGCTCAATGATTATCTGACAATGGAAACAGAAACAAAAAACTGAAATAAAAATTGGAAAAAAGTTCTTGTGCAGAATGTAAATCTTGGCACATTTCAAAATGTTAGTTTGAAAGAGCTTTTTTAATAAACATACTAATGAGACACCGTGCCACACATACAGAAATAACATTAGCCGAAGGCTCCTCAAGCAAGCTGTTTGCACATTTATAAATCAATGATCCTCTGTGAAAATAAAGTGAATGACCATGAGGACTGCTCACCTGGCGATCTGGACGGTGGGCTCGGTGGCGTAGACCGTGCCGTTGAAGCCGGTGTGCTCGGTGATGTACGGCAGGGCCATCATGCAGTGATAGTTAGAGATGAGGATCACATCTACAGTAGACAGATCTATCAACTCTGTCTGGAAAGAAAGAACAAACAGTACACACGCCGCAAACCCTGAAGCTTTTCTTGAACAGAGTCCAGGACGCTTTAAATCTCAGTTACCCTTCGTCACTCACCTACCTGTACATGCAGTACAATAAAAGACTCATCTGCTTGTAGTACAAGGCACCCTCCCCCTCCCCGCACCCCTTCACCAACTGTACCCTATGCAGACGCTCACTGCTTGAAATTCCACAGGAGAGCCTTCGGAGTTGAGAAAATGTACATTCATCTGAACATTTCATATCTCAAGGGTGCGGGTTTTTGCCTTTCCCTATGCTGCTGTCCTTGTCCCTATTTTTAGGTCGAGCTCACCAGGCACCACTGCTGCCTGGTTGAAAAAGACCTATTGTCGGTTAAGAACTTACAGGGACTTAAAACCTGTCCACTGCTTGCTATTCGTTGGCTTTATTTTAACTCTCATTTGCTTGATTCTTATTCGATGACTTGCCTTACCCTTCTTCCGTTTGTCCCTACTGTGGAGCACAGCCTCTTTACAGTCCTTTTGATTTGAGGGCTTGAGTCCTAAAACTGCTCGATCTTGGGGAATTTTTTTTTCTTTAAGCACTCCATGAGAGGATATTAGTTTTCTACTTCTCTCTGTTGTGTGCTGCTTCCCTCCTCCAAACACCTGTCATGCCCCCGTGCGCTGAGTTTCTCACTCCCTCATATGCTGCTCTTTCTCTCTTGTGTAATTTTCCCCCAGCCTCTGCTCTTCGTGTTGCTCTCTACTTTGTGTCCTGGTCCCTTCCCAACTGTGTCTCCCACTGCAGTCTGTTTGGCTCTCTCCCTAGTGTGCTGCTTTGCTCTTCCTCCACCCACCGATTTTTATTTTTACTTATCACCCCACCCCCAATGCTATCTCTTACATGCTCCTCCTTTCCCACCCCACCCCATCCCTCGTGGGCAACTACATTCTTTTTTTAAATTTTCATTGGAGCGCCTGGCAGGTGCCACTTGCCCGGGAGCTACATATATTTAATTTACTTAATATTTAATTCTTTAAATTTACCTATCTCAGTGATGTCTGCCATCATACATCGTCAAAAAAACAAAAGTAAAGAAAATGGTGTCTGCGTCATACTGTATGCGTACGCTGATAAACCAATATGACCAGCAAGAGTAGCCAAAGACCGTTTTTTTTTGTTGCTGATGCTGAACTTTATTGGCAAACAACTATGACAAAGCCATCAGGTGAAAAAGGGGAGACCGACTAGTTTTGCCAATGCTTGTTGGGTTATGTTCCTACTCGCTGGATCTTTACACCAGACCTAAGCAAACAAGCTGCTGACAACTTACAAATACAATTTAAGAGTAAGATAGGGCAACATGTTAAGGAGTGTCAATCTGTGCTCTCTAGTCCCATGTAAAGCACAGGTCTTTGAGTTTACTAAGCTTTAGTGGTAAAACTAGACGACACACAGTAGTGTCTGTAGGGTTAAAAGTTGTAACATAGTGCATAACCAACCTACTGTGGGATTCTTTGGGTAGCTGAGAAATCTAATGGTAAATTCTAAGCACATAGAAATAACAACATTTTCAGCGTGAGGGATTTGTGGTACCCACCTTTCCCTAATGCAAGCAGCCAAGCATGTCCGTGCTTGCTGATCTGTTTTTGGTACTGCTCTCCTTTTTACGGGCAGTTTCCTATCTTATGATGATCTGTTTTTGGTACTGCTCTCCTTTTTACGGGCAATTTCCTATCTTATGCTGATCTGTTTTTGGTACTGCTCTCCTTTTTACGGGCAATTTCCTATCTTATGATGATCTGTTTTTGGTACTGCTCTCCTTTTTACGGGCAATTTCCTATCTTATGATGATCTGTTTTTGGTACTGCTATCCTTTTTACGGGCAGTTTCCTATCTTATGCTGATCTGTTTTTGGTACTGCTATCCTTTTTACGGGCAATTTCCTATCTTATTATGATCTGTTTTTGGTACTGCTATCCGTTTTACGGGCAATTTCCTATCTTATGATGCTACACACGCATTGCTGGCACAACTCTTTTTATTCATGAGGAACACTATCCCCCACACATTACTTGGGTACCAAATCACTGGTATCACACGTGACAGACAAAGCTTAACGTGCTTTGACCATGAGTCCTTCAGACTCCTCAACAAAGCGTACACCAGCTCCCACTTATGGTAAGCTGCCCTGTTTCTGCTGACAGTGTCTGCTAAACCGGTGCTAAATACAGATGTTCTGTGACAACACATGATCCATGCCCAATGCCATAATGTTTAAAACTTCATGGAAAGTATGAGACTTTCTCTCACCATGCTTTGCACATCAAATCATGGATGTCATGATGACTGCGTGGATCTTTACATTATAAGGCTTTACTCAAGGCAAGAAAATCTGCAAGACTAGACGTCTAACTAGCAATTCCAACACCTTTGTGTGCGATTCTTCTACCAGACTCGACCGGTGAACATTAGTGAAAATATCCTGAAAGTCAGTGCCCCTGTATTCCAGGGATGTATTCCCAGTAAGAACAAATGATGGTTCTGGCAACCAGAAGGCTTTCAAGGTGCCATCCAACAAGTGGGGTCTTCCACTATAGTGCCTCTGACCGTGGCCTGATTGCCCCTCTGGCCGTCTGTTTGATGCCATCCATTAGACTAGTTGCAATAGTAATGGCCTTGTGCTGAGGCTGCAATGTGATAACATGGAGATGCAGGAAGACCTCACAGAAGTAACTAAGATTTGTGCAATGTGACTTATTCCTGATGGTGCTGGCATGATTCACCAATTTCTGCATTTTACTGGTACACTTTGTACTGAATTTTGCCAAAGTCCTCAGTGCGTGACAGACCTAACAGTTGGTGTAGGTTGGGTGTAGTTGTAAGAAATGACTTAATTCGTATTTCTCCTTTCTGGTTTTCCTGGTATTGGAACTATGTGTGCTATACCATTGCTAAAAAGTAACACAGAGCATGTGCTCTCCCCCTAAAAAACATGCACTTTGCACTCGATTTAGCTAATTGGCTCAATCTTTCTTTCGTAAGGCCAAGGTGGAGGGCTCTGAAAAGACACCAAACGCATGGGCGTCAAGAGCCATATGTGGGCTGTAATACACCACCCACATAGATAACAAAAATATATGGCTGCTAGGAGCATCACTGTGTTTTGGCTGTGCTGCAGTTTAAAGCAGCACAGTGATAACTTGGGCAGTAAAGGTGGCTTGACATGTAGGAAAACCTATTTTTATACTTTAATATGTCACCCTTAATGTTTGCCTTATAAGCCATCAGACTGGGACCTTAATATATACACAAGTGGCCCACTACATGTTTGAAATTGTGTGCCTTCACAGAAACTTAATATCCAAACGCTGTTTTCACAGTGTAGGTCAAACTAGATTCTCTAATAACAGGCCAGGTAAAAAAGTTGATTTTTGATACCTTTCACAGAAGATTTACTTTACAACAATTTACTTTCTGTTGCCTGAGCCAAATCAAGCTTAGAAGCTCTTTTGCCACCCAGAGGTCCAATACACATTCCTGGCTAAAGGTAAGTACTTTGTTCTTTGGAGGACAATAGCCTAGTAAGGCAAGGTTGTAATTCACAACTGTCCACTTAACAGGGATTGGCTATCTTTAAGAGAGAAGGAACAGTTGGTATACCACAAGACAACCTCCACACTACCTCTTTTGAGTTAGTTGGCGATGCCCCATGGGGCTGAAGGGATCTGTTAGCCATTCATTCCCAGGGCCCCACTAGACTCTTTGGCTCCAGTCTCAGCAAGTGGGAAACCGTTTTTTGACCCTGTCAGGACACCTCAATTACATAGGGGAGTCGTTTAGGGAGAGCAATAGCCCTTTCTGATGAAAGAAGGCGGTCAGCAATTGTGGATTTAGGGATTCTGCAAATGTTTGTTTTACAGGAAATGAAAGAGGAAGTCATGCAAAAGGAGGTGCGCATACTGGGAGAAAGTAGAGGACTGGAAACATTCTCCAACAACTGGCTAGTGCACAGGATAAGATTGGCACCTCGGAACATTCATGGAGCTCATAAGACTGCATCTGAAGAAGAAGGCCCTTCTATAAAGAAGCATTGGCAAAGTCAATTGGTCTCGTCTATGCAAGAGCTATTGGTTTTGCCAATGTGTCTTTGCCATGGTGTACACCAGACAGGCTGCTGTTCATCATGGCTTAAAGTCAGTGGCATAGAGTGGCTAGAGTGTTGTAGAATAGAGTATCGTAGAGTGGAGTGGCGTAGAGTGAAGTGGAGTGGTGTAGAGTGGAGTGACCTAGAGAGGCATAGCATAGAATGGAGTAAAGTGTTGTAGAGTGGAGTGGTATAGAGTGGAGTAAAGTGTTGTAGAGAGGAGTGGCACGAAGTGTCGTGGAGTGGTGTACAGTGGAATGGTGTGGAGTGTTGTAGAGTGGGATAGAGTGTTGTAAAGTGGAGTGTCATAAAGTGGAGGGCACAGATTGGAGGGGTGCAGAGTGACAGAGAGGAATGGTGTAGAGTAGAGTGTTGTAGAGTGGAGTGGCACAGAGTGGAGTAGAGTATTGTGGAGTGTCGTAGAGTGGATTGTAGAATGGAGTAGAGTGATAGAGCAAATTGCATTGAGTAGAAAGTCGTAGAATGGCATACAGTGGAACAGGTGAAGAGTGGAGTGGCTAAGAGTGAAGGGGCTTAGAGTATCGTGGAGTGGTGTGGCAGAAGGGCGTACAGTGGAGTGATGTAGAGTGAAGTAAAGTGGCAAAAAGGGAATTGTATAGAGAGAGAGTCGTAGACTGGAGTGGCATAGAGTGGCCCAGAGTGGAATAGAGCATACAGTGGAGTACAGTGTTGTGGAGTGGCGTAGTGTAGAATGGAGTAAAGTGTTGTCAAGCAGAGTGGAGTGGTGTAGAGGGGTGTGGTATGGAATGACAGAGTGGAGTAAAGTGTCGTAGAGTGGAGTGGCACAGAGAGGAGCAGAGTATCATACAGTAGAGTGGCACAGACTGTCATGGAGTGAAGTGGTATACAGTAGAGAGGTGTGGAGTGGAGTGTCGTGGAGTGGAATAGAGTTTTGTGGAGTGAAGTGTCCTAGAGTGCAGTGTTGTAAAGCGGAGTGTCCTGGAGTGGAGGGGTGCATAGCGGCATACAGTGGAATGGTGTAGAGTAGCACAGAGTGGAATGGTGTAGAGTAGCACAGAGTGGAGTGCAGTGTCGTAGAGTGGAGTGCAGTGTCGTAGAGTGGAGTGGCATAGAGGGTATGACGTAGAGTGGAGTAGAGTGGAGTAGAGTATAGTGCAGCAGAATGAAGCAGAGTAGCATACAATGAAGAGTGGATTACAGCGGCATCGAGTGGAGAGTCGTAGAGTGGAGGGGTGTGGCGTGTCGTAGAGTGGAGGGACATAGAATGGAGTAAAGTGTTCTGAAGTGGATTGTTGTAAAGTGCAGTAGTCACAGAGTGGAGTGGCATAGAGTGTTGTAAAGTGAAGTGGCTTAAAGTGGAGTGGAACTGAGTGGCGCAGAGTGGAGTGCCAAAGAGTGTAGTGGTGTTGGGGGAGCAAAGTGTCATAGAGCAAAAAGCGCTTTGACGCCTCGTCAGGGGTAGTAAGCGCTATATAAATGCAATTATAATACAATGGAGTGGAGTGGCGTAGAGTGAAGTTCAGTAACGTAGAATGGAGTGTCAGAGTGGAGTAGAGTGGTCTAGAGTGAAGTGGCATAGAGTGGAGTATAGTGGACTATGGTGCAGTGGAGTGAAGTGTTGTAGAGTGGCACAGAGTGACGTGGAGTGGCATAGAGTGGAGTATGGTGGACTAGAGTGTCGTAGAGTGTAGTGGAGTGTTGGTGAGTAGAGGGGAGTGGAGTAGCCCAGAAAAGAGTGGCATAGAGTGGAGTATGCAGGGTATGGTAGTGCACTGCCATTACAGACAACACATTTTCAATTGAATTAACTATTAGATTTGCACATACCGTTTTACTGATAAAACTATACAGTGCCCAAAACAATAATGTTTGGAAATGGTATCACCTAGTGTATTAATTTGTTTTGATCGTATTAAAATATTTGTTTTCACCACACTTCAGAATAACAAACAATGTGCTTCATTTGCGCTTTCCTACTTCTGATATATTCTGAAAAAATCTGCACAGTTAATTTACAGACATTTAGATTTTGCTGTGTGCTGGAAAAAATACCCTTTCCTTCCCCTCCCCCACTACCCAACAAGATTGTCAAATAAATTCTCTCACTTTGAAGTCTGAAAAAGAAAAGCAAACACCAAGCTCACTCGAAGACAGAGCCTGACATTTGACCTCTGTCTTTGAATGCACAACAAATGAGACAAGATAAAAGCAAAATTTAATGGCTTGTTTACAGAATGCATGCACTTGTGGAAGAATATAGTAAACAAGCTATTCTCTATTGCAAGGACAAAGACATGCTGAACAGCCTAAAACAAATAAACCCAGTAAATAGAAAAAAAGCAAATGTGAGTTACAAAACACAAAGCCAATGGTAAGCAATGGGTGGAATGCACTCATAGGGAAGCTTTCAGAATGTCTTCAAGAAGTCTTTGTGCAAACAGACCGCTCCCCTGTTTGGTAGGCTTCGCCCTATAAAGAAGGCTCATGGATTCCTGACTCTTGATTGCACCCAAGAACTAGAACTGCTCTCCAAGGGTCAAGTGGCTAGCCTTCTCGGAGAAGGAAACAAAAAGTAGACAGGCTCATGACACCAAGAAGGCAGGCAGGCCAGTGAGAGCTGGAACGTACATGGAACCTAGCTGGAGAGAGGCCTTTGCCATGATGCCAGTCCTGAGGACCAGCAGGAACTTTCTCAGCAGTTGAGTAAAGTGTGACTTAGAAATCATTTCCACCTCCAGAGAAACAGGAAAAGGTGTTAAGATTTGCTCAGGGAGATTGCACCATATGCAGCCATAAAAACACATTTTGTCTCACACGGAATATTTTCTCACAGGGAAAACAGATTCAGTAAGTTATCTCAGTAAAGTTATCTTGCCTTGTGGAGACCTGAACGGCTAAAGCTTCCAACCTTGCCGTGCTTCAGGATTATGAGGCTACAAAATCAAGCTTTGTCCTATTCAGAGCTCGTCATAAAGACAGCATCCTCAGCAGGAACTCAATGATGACAAATTTGACTTTCAGCATCCCTTGCTGGCAGTTTATTATGCTGTCTTCCTGACTTCAAAATTGTTGGTACTGCTTGAACTTAGCATGCATTTCCCTGGGGTATTGTCTGCTCCTTGTATCATAGTTACAAGTGGTTGAGCAGCGTTTCACTGAATCTTGCACTATGACCTAACCAGGTTGTGCTTATTATGCTTTATCTAAAATGTATTTATGTACCACTAACCACCGTGAGACACAGGAGTGACCAAACAGCATCATGGACATAGATGTTTATAACGACGAGAGGGGCAACAAGAAAGATATTAAATAGGCCGATTTTAGCCAGAGGTTAATAGAACTCCATAAAAATATACAATGTTTTGATTAGGCTCTTCAATAAAAAAAATGTAGGCTAGTTCTACTCTGCATCAATTTTAAAAATGAGCTCAGTCTACTTTGACGCCAACGAAGGGGCTGCCACTCTTTATTCATCCATAAATGTTTGCCAAGAAGATGCTTTTATTGCACACAATGTGCATGCAAAAGAATCCCACACTATATGTTTCTCCACTTTGTGCTTACATGTATTACCAAGTCAGCCATTACGTACCTCAGGCAGACAGAATTCCAGGACTGAGTCCACAAACACATGGCCAGCACATTCTTTCAGCTCCTATAAGGAAAAGTGTGAACACATTTTTAAATCTTAATGTATTATGCTAATTATTCTAATAACTGCACATATAACCCTGAAAGTATCAATCGATTAAATCAAACATGGATGACAATTTATATTATTTTGAGGCTTTCTGTAATACTGAATATGGTTGCTAATTTTCATGACACGAGTCGGTCCAGAGACCATATGGCCGCGCTGTATCATGCACATGCCCTAACAGCTGAACCTTGTTTTCAAACCTGGCAAGCGGGAGCAGGATGTTGTGAGGCTAATACTGTAGGTGTGAATGATATGAATGATATCTGCTCCTCAAGGCCAGTCATTCAATACTTCCTGGGATAGGGTTAAGGGGGGCAGGGATGGATCCTGCCATCTGCACTGTAGATATGTTTATGCTGAGGGTAACAGGTTTCTGCTACATAACTAAACTTCATTGGCTTGTATTAAGAGAACATAAACTTAGCAGCCTAATCTTCTATGTATTTTAGCTTTAGACTTCAATTATCTGCTTTCTAACTAGAGCCCTGGTCAGTTGAAATGTCAACTGTCTTTGATCTTTTGCTGTGCCTTCTGCTTTTTTGCTTTAAATGCTAGTTGGATTGGAGGGTTTCTGATGTTTTGGGTTTTACTTTTAACATATAATGTATGCAGCAGCGAGAAGTTCCCCAACAAGGGAAGAAGACAGGGGAGCACTGAACCGGTCTCCACATATCACCACCAGACACCAGAATTTAATGAGAAGTTTCTCCGGGAGAATGGGGGGTGGAGAACTGCCCAGCGCCGGAACTGGCAATTGGCTAAAATATAAGCGCAAACCTTACCAACAGTTTAAGTAAAGTGTCACAGCATTTATCGTTCGGCTGATGCTTGCTCGCATGGCTTACACTGTTTAAAGTCAATGTATTTTCAAAACGGGTGCAAGTAGTTGTCAGTTGGACAGGTAAGAGTCCAGAGAAAAAGGGAAATGAGTAAGAGTGTGAACCAAGGATATAGAGCTAGCGGGTTCAAGACAAAGTGCAGCAGTGATGATAGACAGCAATGTCAAGACCCGAAGCACAGACCCTTGAAGGATGAATTCGTGAAAGAAAAAGACCCTCTGATCTAATACCCAACCGCTTCATGAGCCCCTCCTGGTGTAGACTGAAGGTTCATCGAAACCAATGGTATCTTTGGAGGCGAGTGCACGATACCTTCCCTTCTCCCTGTTCCGTGAGAACAGACAGAACAAATAATGACCGAAGTGAGCCCTATTCCGTTTCTGTTGCCTTTTTAACCGTCTTTCACAAGATGAGCTGTGGGCAAAAGGCCTGCAGACCATTTTTCCTTTGCCAAAGTGAGAGTGGGTTATGACTTATGAGGAATCACGATGGGGGCCGGACAATCTAAACGTAGCAAGCACCCACCGAAATGGAATCCTGCCCATACTAGGTACTAACAATATGCTAAACGATTGGGTGGGACTCACTAATTAATTTCGGAAGAAGTCCTTCCTGAGCACAGCACCCTCAACATAGAGGGATTAGCTAATTTACAGAAGAGGCTGATAGAGCCCAAAAATAGAATGGAGCAGTGGCCGCTCTTTATCCAGCGGCATGAGAAAGTATATACATGCATGCATGAATCCCATGTCCAGAGCATGAAAGATACTCAGGAGAAATTGGAATACCAAATTAGCCACCTTAGGGACAGAGGCAGGGGTGCTGCTCCAACTGCTCCGCTTCCTCCCTACATACCCAAGAGGCGAAAAAGAAAAGCTAGTATAAGGGACGGCATGTTCCACATGACAGTCAATGGGGCTGGGAGGTAACGCGTGAGTGAGTGCTGCAAAGAGATTGGTAGACAGCAAAACAACCAGGTCAGAGTTTGATTCCATTGGTGTGGATCAGTCTAGAGCATGTGAACGCTCTGCCCCGGGAGTAAGTGACCCGCAAGAGGGAAGTTCTATGATCACTCCTAAAACTTGACACAAACCGCAGGGTGGCTGTCTAGATGGCCTTCCCCTTCTCTCCATCCAAGTGATGCTGATGACGAGGCACCGGGGGTAAAGTTGTGGATCACATTTCTTGAACACATGAACATGAACAAATGAATGTACATAAAGACAAAATTCCCCAACATTCTGGAAAATCCAACTAAACTGCAAGAAGTGCGGAGTATGTTTGAATTGTAAAGACCCAATTGGGCAGATGTGATTCAGTTGTTGCAACCAATAGTGCCAAGTGAGATAACAGAAAGACTGGTGGAGAAACAAGCATGGCCGAGGTTGGTCCCTGAGAATGATGGGGTGTTGAATGTGGCGAAGGATCCACTGTTGAATGCAATTACAGAGATAAGCCAAGTGAAAAGCCAGGTGAAAAGTGTCTGGACTAAAATTTCCAATTATAGGCAGAATAAGTGTAATGAGCCAGATAATTATTTGAACAGACTTAAGGATGTGTTTGAAAGGTTTTCGGGTATAGCAGGGCCAGCACAGATGGCTTCAGAAGCTGTTGGTGCTGCTTTTGTTCAGGGATTGTTAACAAGCGTTAAGAATCAATTGACCACTATTGTATTGGATGACAAAATGAGAAGTTAGAAGAGACAGTGACCATTGCAAACCATTATGTCAAATCACAGGCGAAAAAGAAAGAATGCTGAATCCAAACTGAAGATGCAAAATATACAGCTAGTGATTAAAGGGGCAGTGCGAGGAGACTGACAAAGAGGGAAGCGCTACGGGGGTCAGGGAGTTGGGCAGAAGTGAGGTGGGAGGACTAGAAGAGGAAAATGGAAGTGGCAGCGCAGAGGCCCCCTGGTTATGAGTGTTGAGAAGTGTCCAGGAAGCAGGATTCCACAATGAATAATAAATGAAACCAGACTCTGGATAGTTGAGGAGGAGGCCAAACTGCATGTGACAGTACCTAAATAAACCTTCAGGAGTTAAGAAAGCAGTGAGGTTTTGCGATTCGTCATCCAGAACTACCTGATGGTAAGCACTGGCTAGGTTAATACAGGAAAACACTTGTGCACCAACTAACGTAGAAACCATTTCATGTAGATTGGGAAGAGGGTGAGCATCCACCCAAATGGCACTGTTCAAACTGCGCAAGTCTACACATAATCTAAGTTCCCCTGTGGGTTTAACCGAAATCACAATCGGAGAAACCCACGGAGATGATTAGATGGGTTAAATTATTTTCTTAGTGCATAAATCTTTTAAAATATCCTTGAGCTTGGAACTGTAGTATAGGGGCACTTCCCTTACCCTGTGACGAACTAGAATAGCATTGTCACAAAGTTCGATGCAATGCTTAAATCCTTGGTACTCTCCCAATTTGTCGCTAAAAACATTAGGAAATTCTTTTTCAAGTCAGAAATAAACTTAGAATTGTTATTACCTAGAGAATTTGAAAGTTCGATCACATAAACAGGTGGATTGGCTCTAGGGTCAAGTTTAATCCCCATTTGCTCTTGGTGTGGCCAACCCAAAAGTGATTGACCAGATTTTGCCTCATATATTTTCCCAAATGTTTGGCGTCCTGAAAATACTAAATTGGCCCAAAAATATCCAACCAAATCAATTTTTTGTCCAGTATACCCAGCGGGTGCTACATCAGGAGCAAACAATTTCTTGTTAGGCCATTTATCTTTTACAATATTTTGTGCAATAATAGCATACCATACACAAGAATCAACAAGAAGTTGTACCTCAACACCATCAACAGAAATCATGCAAGAGGGAAACTTGCGGATGCCTTCACTCCCACAAATATTAATGACAGTGTTGATATCATTTTCATAGTCATCACAAAAACTTTCACTTTTATTATAACCTTGGATCATATTTACTCTCTTGGGCATAGATCTGCATACTTTGCTGAAATATCCCTTCTTGCAACACTTGGAACAAATCTTGTCACTAGCAGGACATCATTTTGAATTACCTAAATGCCCAGTACTCCCACATCTATAGCATGACAATATATACTTTCTGTTATCCACCCTTGTACCTTTATATCTTCCATCAAGTTTTTGAAAACTCTCATTCTTTTGCAAATTAGTTTTCTTAGTTTTGTCAGCATCTTTAGAAATGCTAAATACCTCACTTTTCGTTACCTCTTATTTCCTTGAAAAACTTTTCTGAGTGATTAATAGATTTGGCAATATCAATAGCGACATTTAAGGACATATCAGATGTGGTCCACAACCTTTCTTGAACGTTTTTGTTATTTGTTCTCATAAGAATCTGATCTCTAAGCACCTGTTCGTACGAAATATGCTCAAAATCACAAGTTACTGTGAGGGACCTAAGCACTGAAGCAAAGTCTTCAATGGTCTCCTCGGGTTGTTGTTTCCTTGAATAGAAAATAAACCTTTCCATGACAATATTCTTCTTTTTCCCATATCTTAAATTAAGTTGCATAGACGCATATTGGTATACATTGACATTGCCAGGATTAATAAGAGCATGTAAGTTTTTGAATTCCTTTAAACCATTACCACCTAAGCAATGTTTTAAAAGAGCCAATTTCCTTTCTGGCTCACATTCCTCTCCCTCCTAAAACTTCAACCTAAGCTAGAAACACCGGCTCCCATACCTCCCAATCCATCAATGCTTCACCAGGTGTGGCTAGAAATGAAGGAGGAGGAACAATACCAGCCATAATATCATATAATAATGCAATAAACACAAATTATTTTGGAATGTACATTGTGTGCATATTATAGAAGAAATGTATGCAGAACAAATAATAAACCTGTGAAAATGCGTTGTATTAACATCCTCGTAGTATGAATACTTGAATTCCTCAGGGAAAACAAAAGCGTGCGTATCGCTGTACACTTTAAATAAAGCAACAACAGACTTGACTCATAAGCGTGCCTATCGCTGTAAACAAAATGAAGAAGGCATTGTACACGTAGATGTGGTTGCCGTAGAAACATAGCATTGGAGACTGGTGTTGCCTTTTAGAAAATACAAGACGTGCGCACGTTACGGTGTTTCTTTGGATACCGCAATGCCTGTGCACGTGACGGTGTCTCCCTGGATACCCTTTGATGCGTCACCACGTTCCCATGTGGTACGGGCCTAACTAAACAGAAGGACGCTGCAGCATACCACAGTTCAGGATGACGTGCACATGGTGCTCGAGCCTCGCAACCATACAGTTTACGCAGGTAGGAAAATAATAATATCCAAATTCATGGACAGCACTCCTTTGTAAGCCTCCGTGAGTTCCTTGAATATCGTGAAATCCATAATTCCATGAATTGTGCCAACTCCGTAAATCCAAAGAGACTCAGGATACCGACAAGATCCGTTACATCAGTAAAGTATGGACATCCAATTTCTCAACGGAGAAAAAAATATATAATAATAATGATGGCACAGCTTCGTGCCCGCTCATCGCCAGTGTTGAGAAGTTTCCAGGAAGCAGGATTCCACAATGAATAATAAATGAACCCAGACTCTGGATAGTTGAGGAAGAGTTCCACCTTTAATGTAGAGGACTGTTAAGTCCGAGTGCCAGTTACAGAAAGCCTAACAGTTGGCCCTGCAAACCTTATATCCACCCCGTCATTTCAATAGAAAACATTTCCCCCGCGAGAGCAGAACTATTATAAGAGGACCATGAGCGCTACACTGTGTGTCACGCTCATGACCACCAAACAGCACAAGATAAGGACACACAAGTAAAATACCGCTCGCGTGCACTCAACAATGAGATTCTTGCTTTGCATGTGGTCAGCTGGAGCACTGGAAGGGAGCCTGCCTAATACTGCCTCTAATGCGCCAGGAACACCTGACCAACTTGGATATCATCAAATCGCTCAGAATCCTTATCCCAAATTGTAGGTCAGTCCAAGAGGTTCTGACTGTGTGAAGTATACCTTGATATCTCTAGATCAACCTATAAAACAATCCCTAGATGCGCTTCTTTGGCCATGCCCTTTTTTGAGAACCACCACCATTTTCATTCCACTTAAATCACTCTAATGGGGGAGACACCATACAGCTGGATTTGGACACTGCTTGTGGCGGGATGCGAGATGTGAATTTGCTAGACATGGACCACCAGAAGTTTAATTTCTCAATGCTGTGAGTCTTATACCTGTGACTAATTTTATTAAGGCATTGGTGAATGATAGGAGGCATAGCCTGCTTAATGTAATGGAGTAATGCAACCTGGGTTATTTGGGCTCACATATCACTTCGTGCCTTCCCAAATACGCAGATATTTCATGTGATTTGTTTGCTCTCACATTTTCCCTCTTCAGAATTGGTCCAGATCTTTCTCTTTTTTAGGTTGAGAATCTCTAACGTGACATGTTGTCTCAGTAGCCCGAAGGATCCTGACGTTTTCCCAACACCTGAAATGGGAGGGGTGTGCAGACCATGATGCATGTTCCCGGGCACTCTTTGAGAAGGCTGCATGCACAGGAACTGCAAATTTCCAGCTCTCCAGAAAACCACAGTTGTTTTCCATCACGGAGTATCGTGTACTAGAATGAAATCATGAGAGTGGCGGGCTACACATTTCCACTCCACCCCCCTCTTTACTTTGTTGGCCAACCAGACAGAATGGTCAGTGGGGTTTCATCCCTCCTATATGGTGTCTGTAAGAAGTGCATCTGTGGTTAGCAGCTTATATTTAAGGCTCAGGCTGAGGAGGAGGCGCTTCACTGGTATGAATGTTTCTCTTGGTCTCTGGACTGTGCTGGTGTATTGTGGGTAAATATTCACCGAATTACCCTCGATCGTCCATGGCCCACGTGTATGTGCCATCTGCAGGAAACGGTCACAGTTTCTGAAGTTCAACAGTCTGGCTATGATTGGGCGTAGGTGCACTCCCAGAATTGGAGAGCGCCTCGGGGTTCTGTGAGTGCACTCTACCATGTTTAAAGTCGCTGCCTGCCTGCCTGCCTAGTACCAGATCAAAGAGCCACTGTTCAAAAAACAAATCTGCACTCGAGGAACACCAATTATAAGCACAGAGTTGTGTCGCTGTTAAGAGTCTTGACCTCCGTTTGAAGTTTGTGCAATTGAGCTGCATTGTCCTTGACCACCCGCACAGTCTGAGCCAGCGCTCACTCTGTCTCAGTCACTTTCCCAGCCCGTTTTTTGCAGTCAGCGTGCAGTAGGCCCACATCTAGCGCAACCGTTTCAATTTTGCGTTCCAGCGCTGCTTTACATTCTTTAATCGCCGCCAGGATCCGCTCTGTGTGGGCTTCCAGGTGCCTTTCCTCTGTATGGTATCTTGCCAGTCCAGTGTCTTGCCCCATTTTGTTTGGGATGCACATTGTCGATGGCCCCCCAGGTTGCGCAGTGTCCGTTGGGAAGACTGCTCCCAATCTCAGACCGAGATGTCTGTGAATACCTGGACTGTTCAGACATATAGTAAGCCCTCCCCTGGTGGGGCATCCTCCCTGCCGTTGTCCTGGGCTCATTCTGCGTGCCCCTCTGTAGCCTTTTTCCTGTTTGGGGTATTGCACCAGCAGTGCCTAGGAATGGGGGCCCTCCCCTTTCGCCTCCACTCACTGCCTTTCTCTGGATGCCAGCTCGCCCCCTTACTGGTAGTGGTAGGCTCTCACGTGTCTGGTCACCTCTTCAAACTGGCACCCCTTCCAGCTCTCAGGGGCACCACAGGGGCCTCTGCTAGTCTTCTATATCTGAAGGCCTCACAACACTGGGCCACGCACCTCACCACCCCTCTCCCCCGGGTTGAACGTCGCCATCTTGGCCACACTTCAGCTGCTGCCGGGCAACAAAATCTGTGAGGGCGGCCTCCTCCAGCAACCCTTCGATGGCATGTGGGGGGAACAGCCTCCAGGGAATCCTTTGGGACCGGGGATCGATGTCTCTGCACCTCCCGCCTCCTACAATGCAGGCCCAGCTGTCTGTCACACAGGCAGTTGGTCCGTCCTCTGCGCTCCTGGAGGGGGTTCCTAGCTTGTCCTCCCCCACCCCCCCCATCATCTAATGTCTAGCGGGTTGCTCTTGCCCCGTAGGCTCCAGAATTAATTAGCCTGTGGGAGTTGAGGCTGCAGAGTTCATCACCCCATGTCTTCCGCCATTGCCAATCAGGCCATACCCCCCTTTTTAAGATATACTTAATTTCCAAACCCTGCAGTGTACAGCCTTTAGCACCGAGAAGCCGAGGTTGGGTGCAGGGCATGGCCTCTAGTTTGAAAGTCAGAAGCGATTCACAAGTCAGGCACAAAATGGAAGTCAAATACAGTACCAATACCTGCTGGAATACCTTCCTGCTCCTGAATTTGAAGGAGTTGTCACATTCCTTGGCATCTCTTAAACCATCCAACCATTTCAGTAATCCACTCCACGCCAAATTGCTCAAAGACCTCAACGTGGCCATTCTGCCTCTCTGGTCCAGGATCATCCAACAATCTCACTTACAGGGGAGGATTCCCGACTGCCTTAAAATGGAGCAAGTCACACCCATCCCCAAAAAGCCCAATGCAGACCTAACAGATCCCAATAACTTCCGGCCGATCACCAGCATCATGTCTTTAGCGAAACTGTTTGAGAAATGCGTTCACCCACAGCTCAGTGACCACATCGAGAAATTTCAGCTCCTAGACCAACACCAGTCAGGCTTTAGATCTGGTCATAGAACAGAAACAGCTCTAACTCACATTGTTGATGACGCCTTGAGAGCTCTTGACCAAGATACGCCTTGTCTTCTAGACTTGTCCTCTGCTTTTGACACTAACAAACATGATAACTTGATTAACCTTCTTCAATATAGGATGGGGTTATCTGGCCCTGTCTTAAATTGGTTCTCCTCTTTCCTGCAAAACCGAACACAAAGAATCAAACTCCACCAATCTCTGGCAGCCAGCACCACGGTCTCTATTGGGGTACCCCAAGGATCTGCACTCTCGCCCACGCTCTTCAATCTATTCATGGAACCTCTAACTGCTATTCTGAACGGTTCAAACATTCAGTACCACATGTACGCGGATGACACTCAACCGTTTTTGAAGATCTCTTCTCCAGATGACATTAAAACTCTTAAATGGAACACTTAAAAAACTCAACAATGGCTAACACATAACCATCTGTTACTAAATTCTCTCAACACAGAATTTCTCCTGATTACCCCCCACAAACACGAGGCCCCCATGTAAAACTGGATCAAAAAAATCTCCGGACTCAACTGCACCCTGCATATGGTGGACTCTGCTTGCTCTTTAGGTGTCACCCTGGACAAATTTCTAAACATGCAAGGTCACATCAGTGCCACCATTAAGAATGCCAATCATCAGCTTAACACTCTTAAGAAAATCAAACCTTTCCTACCTCCCGAGGACATCTAGTCAGCTGTCCAATCACGAGTAGAATATGGCTTGGTGACCCTAGCTGGGCTTCCTAAATCTAGGTTAGCTCCGCTAAGAGCTACTCTGAACGCCTCTGCCAGACATATTACAGGCACCAGAAAGCATGATCATTTTATACCTGACTTATTTCAGCTTAACTGGCTTCCCATTGAAGCAAGAATCGGCTTCAAGATAGCCTGTCTGACACAAAAAGCTATTCACTTCAATAGCCCCGTTTACCTGGCAAAAAAACGTGAGCTCTCCGGTTCCAGACGAAACTTAAGAAGCTCCAATACCCTACTACTGAAACCACCTAAATTCAACAAAAAAGAACTTTTAATCGCACCTTCTCAGGGCTGGCTCCAAGAATTTGGAATGCCCTTCCCACAGAGATCAGAGCCAAACCCTTGACTGCTTCATTAAAAAAACAGGTCAAATGGCTACTTTTGGAAGAACTTAATCAGCAATAGACTCTATGTCATTTGCTAGACTCTTCTCTCTCGTGCTTGACAATCATTTTTACTTTATGTGTTGAAATGTATGCTTGACAATCATTTTCACTTTGTATTTTGAAATTTGTGCTTGACAATCAATTTTACAGGGGGTTTCAAATGTATTTTGTCGTTCTTTGGATGTAGTGCGATGCTAAAACTGCACAGCCCCATCTAGTAGGGCTTTTACCTGTGTGTTCACTTGCTACCTCGTCTTCCCCTAGCACCCACATTTACTTTTATGTTTCAGGTTCCTCTTATGTTGCCTTATTGTATTGTACTTATACTGTTTCTTCACGTCAACGTTAGTCTTCCTCTTTGTACAGCACTATGATACCCGTCCGGGTCGGTCTTGTTCGCACTTTATAAAACTTTTCAAATAATTTAAATAAATACCTAAAATGGACACTCCTGAGTTGCACTGAATGGATTTCCTCCAAAAAAGCAGCCCTTCTGGGTAAAGTTTTATTTCCATGCCAAGTTTGATGTAAACCCGTTCTGCCATTCAGAATTGTAGATAAGAGTAACATTTCCTGTGGGAGCTAAAATGGGGTAACACTTGTTTTCTCCCCCCCTCCACTTTACTGGTTTTACCAGTGGTTGATCTTTATGAAGCTTGGAATGCAAACCCTTAGCGGCCTGAAATAGTAGACTGCCATTTTTCATGGAAATCCATTCAGGGGGCTAAAAAGTTATAGGCAACACAAAAAATAAGTTTTCAACAGAAAGTGAAGCTGAAGCCTAACTACACAGTGGCGACTGCCACTGTGTAACTTATATACGTATAGTAATTAGAAGTACCACTTACCATCTAAGCTGCCAAATAAATATAAATATACACACACATATTTACATATAGATAGAACTACTAATAAATATTTTATGTCTTTTTTTATTCATACATTTTTAATTAACATTTTAATTAAATTAAATTCTTTTTTATCTTAATATAATATAAAATGACTTACCCATACACAAACCATCCCTTAGCCCTAAAAAACCCTAAACTACCCTGATAAAGATTTAAAATATTCAACACAAAATATTTACAGATTTACTTAATTTACTTACATTTACGTATTTCTTATTACTTCAGTTTAATTTAAATGTAATCATTATTTTTAATATTTTAAGTGACAATCTTAAAAATGTAAATAAACATTAGAGTGCACATACACATCTGTATATAAGTGTGTGTATGTGTGTACATGCATACAATTAGGTTTAAGTCACTCACAACCATTAAAACCTAATTTATCTGCGAGGTAAAAGACTGCGAAGTACTGAAATCCTACCCTCGAAGTAAAAACTCCTAATGTACTCGCAATGTAACAACCCACGATGGGAAACCTATGATGCAATGGTGACGTACATACACCCACACTATACTGCACTGCATATCTGTGAATCTGACAGCCATGTCCAAGTGATCTTAAACTCAGGTCTTGCATCAATCATCATTCAGTATACCATGCCACAAGCTGAATCACTGTCTGCAAAACTTGACAGATTTATAAACCCAATGTAAAACTTCTGCAGTGTCAGCAACAGCTGCCTGTAATACCATGGTTACACATTTTACAGATTAAATGTCCCCAAATTCATTTTCATGCCATAAATTGCTTATTTGTTCTGGTAAGTAATCCTTCAAGAAAGAGCTGAAACGTGTATTGCGCTTATCTTACTCCATACTCTTCCTGCTGACGACAAGAAGTGTATTTTATAAGGATGCCAGAACACACAAAGGTCTCAACGGCCTCTGGGGACTGGATGCGTTAGGGATTCCACTCATACATTACTGGCTCGAGAGCATTCTTTTTGGACAGACTGCAGCAATGCAGAGGTACACACTAACAGAGAGATCAGAGTGTAAATCTCCATATTATGATTGCAGAAGCACTGACTAATGCTCCGGCGGGTCCGTCGCTTTGATAATTTGTGCACACCCGGTGGAAGCATAAAATTTAAAGACAGACGCGGTTCTGGTGCTTTTCGCCATTTACTGTTCTTCCCGGTAATTGAATAAGGTTTGGCTGGCCCAGGCGGTTTCAGCTCCCTTCCCTCCTTGTCTTCAAGGACAAGCCTAGTACATTTTACAGGATAAGCCTGGTCAATCCTTGCACAACCACTTAAGATATGAGGTTAATACACATTTTATCTTGTTCTATTTTGATAGATGTCTTTTTTTTTAGTTTCTTTAGGATATTTTCAACTGACAGATTCAGAATCGGAATTCAGAGTTCTGCAGGAAAATACAGACACCTGCTATATTTTCCTTTCACATTTCAGGAGGAAACACTGGGTGAAATGTGAATAGGAAAACGACTTGAAAAGAGGATAAATCTATGCAATCAGGGGCGCAAATCTTTTGGCGTGTTCCCCTTGTCTTTTTGCTTTCTGACCTCCCAGTTTTGACTCTGTTTGTGCTAGTTTAGTGTCTCTGCGCACTCTCTCACTGCTGTTTAGTGTTAAAGTGCAAGTGCTCCTTTTGTAAATTGGACTATGGATTGGTGTTTCCATGACTGGCATATTTGATTTACTGGTAAGATCCTAGTAAAGTGCACTGAGAGTGCCAGGGCCTGTAGATTAAATGCTGCTAGTGGGCCTGCAGCACTGATTGTGCCACCCACATGAGCAGCCTTTCAAAGTGTTCTCAGACTTGCCACTGCAGTGTCTGCACACAGTTTTTACTGTCATGTCGACATGGCAAGTGCACCCACTTGCCAAGCTCTAACCTTCCCTTTTAATACATGTGAGTCACCCCTAAGGTAGGCCCAATGTTTCCCTATGGGCAGGGTGCTGTGTATTTGAAAGGTAGGACATGCTCTGGTGTGTGTGACATGTCCTGATAATGAACTACAGTGTAATTCATTTTTCACTGTTGAAAGGCTATATGTCCCATAGGATAGAATGGGGAGTACTCTGACATTTTACAAGTATATCTTCCCATTGGGACAAGATAGAGAAATAGAGTTTAGTATGCCCAAACTCAGAATGTAGAAATGCATCTTTTAGTAAAGAAGATTTTATTTTCTGTGTTTGAAAATACCACTTTTAGAAAGTAGGTATTTTCTTGCTAGGCTATCCTGTGTGCCTCTGCTGGGTTGTGAATTGACTGTCTGGCTTTGGAGTGACAGGGTCTTGGGATGTGCATTCGCTTCAGACAGCCACGGGGGGGGGAGGGGAGGGGGGGAGTGTCCTGCCTTTCCTGGATGAGTCAGGGCTGGGCTGAATAGATCTGGGCCGCATTTAGAGTAGTGGGAGGGGATTTCATTGCACCTGAATGGGCCCAGTCTGCCTTGGACAATGCGGTCTCCACCTCCTGCTGGAAAGTTAAGTTGGGCCAGAGAGGACCAAACTGGTTTGGACTAAGCACAGACACTCTCTGCCCAAGAGAACAAAGAGACATGCAGTATAAATATTGGGGAACAGACCCCAGAACTTTAGAAAACACCTGGATCAAGGAACCTGCCAAAAAGAAAAGCTGGAAGAACTGTCAGGAGGAGTACTGCCCCTTTGCCATGTTGTTGCTTTGCTGGGTTGGCCTGCAGTTGCTGATTCCTTGGGCAGGGAAAGGACTGGACTGAGCTTTCTCTACTTGTTGCTGAGTATCCCCAGGGGCTTGAAATAGAGCTTGCCTCCTGTTTACGAAGTCTCAGGGACAGCAAAGACTTCACCTACCTCTGGGTACCGCCTCTGGAACCGCAGTTTCAGTTGCCACAGAAGGGGAAAGGAACCAACACCGCCCCCGACACCGCTGCGGACTCCGTGTCCTGAAGGCACCGCCACACTTTGCACCACAACACTGGTCTCGCCGATGTCGACTATGACTGCCGCCCCCACCGAGCCGCTGCTTCTACCGCGACCTGTGGGCACCGCATTCCGCAGAGCCTCGCTTCAATCTGCTGCCCTGGTCTCACTGACGACGTCGCTGCCCACTGACTGCAACACCCGTGTCTGCACCGTGGTTTGGGGGCACATCTCGTAAGTTACACGACACACCACCCCATTCCACACCGCAGTCTGGGCCGACCAATACTTGCTCTGTTTCCACAAACCAAGTTAAAATAACCAACCTTATTTTTAACCTCCGATTTCACATAAACAAATGGTTATTAAAAAGTGCACTTTTACGTTTTGCTTTTTTATGCATATATATTTAATGAATCTGCTAAAATTACTTCTTTTCCTAAACTGTGGCTGACCCCCTCTGAGCAGGTGTTGTGCACTCAAAGGGGTATGCGCACCACATGATAAAAACCAATGATGTAGTGTAATAGAGTAACACCATTACAGAGAGCACAGGCCAACACTTCTGAGTGCAACCCACTCCTGGAATCAACATTTCTTCCAACTACACGTGGTAGAATTATGCTGACGACACCCAGAAAATCATCAAACTGAATAAATTAAATTACCTTCAGCACTCAAAACTGGATGACTGCCTGGAGGCCACCAACCAGAAATCATGAAAACCCAGACTGTGTAAGCACTACACTGCCAGACAAGTGTGCTTCACAATTTGATGTGCGCATAGGTATATATTATATGTCTTGCTACTTTTATTGCATAAAAAGCAGTGATTTCTAAACTTATATGTCACAGGGATGATGTCATACCTGTGAAATATCTCCACATTTCATAGGAATTGCATGAATCCCCTGAATTGTGCATTTTGACCATAAAGAGACCATATTCTCAATGTGATTTTATTCCCTACAGCTAATTAGTCTTCAAATATGACGTTTATTTAAACAAGGGCAGCTCTAAAGAACAAGTTACTTACCTTCAGTAATGCCTTACTAGTAGCCGCAGCTTCCTCACATTTTGAATATTCCACAGGTGTCATACCGGATTCGGAAACATTTCAGCAGTACTTCTGCATGCTCGAAGGGGGCGAAGTGTGGCTCTGCAACAATGGCGTTCCACTCTGGTAGTAACGAGTGGAACCTATATATGCGCTGCCTAAGCACGCTGTGGTCAGTTGCTTTCGAGATGGTCTGCACCCCCAGACACAAAGTTCCAAACGCAAACTGGTACATCGGTGTACAGATTCCTAGACTTGAGATCTTATTAATGGATAGAGTTCAGTCACAGAACGGGAGGATGGGAGGTTCGATGATGAATCTGCGGCTAGACAGATTCTCTACCAGAAAGTTCACTGCCGAAGGTAAGTAACTTGTTCTTCTGATAGAGACTTCTAGCCCCATATTCCTCACCTTTTGATTAAATACCAAAGCAATACCCATTCAGCAGTTGGTTTGTGAATTGACATAAACCAGAAAGTCCTGCTTTGGCCAATGTGTAGCAGATGTTAATGCAGAGCACGATCCAGTGGGAGATGGTTCTTCCTTGTACAGCCTTGCCTTTCTTTGCTCCCAAGAAGCAAACAAAGAGAGGACTGTCGACCCAGTGGTCTCTGGTACATTCAATGCAGAAGCTCAGCGCTCTTTTGGGGTCCAAGCGATGGAGCCTCTCTTTCTCTTTATGTTTAAATTTCTTTATTGACTATTCGAGATAACCATAAACAAACAACAATACAATACACTCTGTGAGTCTCTCCTTCTCTTTAGAGGGCATGAGGAGGAGCATATATTGCCGGCAGGGTGGTGGTTTGACCAACATAGAATGGTGTCACAATTTATGGCAGAATGGATGCCTGCATTAGCAGAACCAGTTTGTCTGGGAAGAAGGTAGTGTGCGGTGGATCGACACAAAAAGCCTGAAGTGCCGAGTTTCATGTCAATGAAGAACACCGTCTTGATATTAAGGAGCGATAAAGGACAGCTGTGAAACCGCTTGAACAAGTGCATATCAGATACGTTAGGACCATATTATGGTCCCATTAGGGAATTAAAAAGGGAGAAGGAGGGGACATGTGTTGCAACACTTTCAAAAATCGCATCCCAACTGGTGAGTAAAACAACAAAGTCTGATCTGGCAACCATCAGAAGGCCGAAATGGGCAAAGGAGATTCCTTAACTGTACCCAAAGCAAAACACTGCCGGGCAAGAGACAGAACAAACAAATAGAAAGTCAGACAATTTGGCCTGCAGGGGATAAATCTAGTGTGTGCCGCACCAAATCACAAATTTATACCAATTTCATGCTTATACAGTTTTTGTCGTGGGACGCCTGGCTGACAAGGCTACATGAACCATTTCTGGTAGGAGGTCAAAGGTGTTCAGCGGTCGCCATTCAATCTCCAAGCATGGAGGTGGAGATTCCGAAGGCCTGGCCTTGTTAAGGCAACAGCAAGCCTTACCGGTGGACATGTGCAGAAGCCCACGTACTCCATATACTATACTCTCCATGCCCAATCCGGGACCACTAGGATGACTTCTGGACAGTCAGCCCTGATCTGGAAAATTAAGTAATGAGTGGTATCAATAGAAAGGCATATAGGAGTACCAAATTCCACTGGAGGCAGAAAGCCTCTCAGAGCACGAGACGCCATGGAAACTCCAATGCGTAGAAGTGCTGACATTGCATGTTCTTGGTGATGGCGAATTGATTGAGCCAATGTTCTGCCCATTTGCAGATGAGAGCTTGTGCCACCTTCTGGTTATAACCGTCATCTGTGGTCCATTTGGTGCCGACGGCTGAGCTCGTCTGCCCTGGCAACCATTTATTCTGCCAGGTAGCTCAGCACCAAGAAAATCTCTTGGAGGTTCAGTCATTTACAGACTGTTTGTTGCAGTATCATATGGCCGTAATGTTGTCCGTGAGCACCTGTACCAGCCTTCCCTTGGTGGACGGAAGGAAGGCATTTAATGCAAAGTGGATAGCCTTCAGCTCCAGAAGGTTGATGTGGAGCTGAGGCTCCGCCGGAGACCAGAGGCCTCTGATCTTCACCTCTTCCAGATGGCCGGCCCCAACCCAGAAATGATGCATCAGTCACCACTGACAGCTCTGGGTGGGGAAGGGCGAGGGGTCTGCCACTAACCGAATCATGGTCCAGCAGCCACAACTGCAGATCCTTTGCAGTCTCCTCCGAAATATGAACGTGGTCAGAGTGGGCCCCTGGATGTTAGGATCACTGGCCCTTCAGAAGCCACTGCAGAGCCCGCATATGCCACCTGGCGAGCGCGACCAGAAGGATGCAGGAGACCACCAAGCCCCGGCAGTCTCAGTGTCAACCTCACTGAAATCCAGGACCGAGGTTTAAAAGTCAGGATCATAGCTTCAACGTCCTAGACTCTCTTCCCTATAGAAAGGCACAAAACTGAACCATGTCCAGAATGGCTCCGATGAAGAGGAGCAGCTGAGAAGTAGTCAGGTGGGACTTTGACGCATTGATAGTGAACCCCTAAGATGACAGGGGGTAAGCCCGCATTCAAAAGTCAGTCTTTGAGGTAGGGGAAGGATTGCACCTCTGACCTCCGAAGGTGTGCATCCACCACTGCCATCACTTTTGTGAAGACCTGAGGAGCGCCAGTGAGATGAAAGGGGAGCACAGCGAATTGAAAATGCTCCTGTCCCACCATGGAAAGCAGGTAGCACCGATCAGCCGGCAGGATGGGAATATTTAAATAGGCATCCTACAGATCCAATGCCATCATCTAGTCACCAGGGTTGAGGGCAGTTCAGACATGGGCCAGGATGAGTATCTCGAATTTCTCCTTTAGGAGGAAGGCATTCTGAGGGCGCAAGTTTAAAATAGGCCAAAGGCCTCCATCCTTCTTTGGCACCAAAAATTAGCTGGAATAACAACCATGTCCTACTTCTGGCTCCTGCACCCTCCTGATAGCTGTTTTTTGCCAAAAGGGTTAGCACTTCGTGTCACAAAATCGAGAAATGGTCCTTCATCAGTCATAGGAGGGGACTGATGGAGGAACGGCGAAGAAGAAAGAAAAGGTAAGGCATAACCCTGGTGAACGATCTGCTCGATGTTATTGCCTGCCAACCTGGAAAGAATCAGTGGATTCTGCTTCCCACCGGGTGGCTGAGCTCCTGTAAAGACACACTAAAGAGGTTTGGCAGGTGGGACTGTAGGGGGAGCAGTAGAGTAGGCGGCATACTAACCTTGGTCAAGGAGGCAGTGGCCACCTCGGCAGTGACCACTACACTGCTGGGTCCTCTGTGGAGGCTGGACAGTCTAGCAGTAAAAGACGCCTTGGCTAAAGCAGCGAAAAGAGCAGTGGAATTGTTGTGGTTAGCGAGATGGAGCATAGAGGTTGAGAGAGTGAATGGCAACCCTGCTAACCTTAAAATGCTCAAGAGCGGAATCAGACTTGTTCCAAAACAGAGAAGTCCCATCGAAAGGCATGTCCATCATGGAAGACTGGACATTGCCGAAGAACCCAGTCGATTGCAGCCATGCATGGCAGCGAATGGCAACACTGTTGCTTATAGTCCACCCGATGAAATCGGTGGTATCAAAGACACAACGCATAGTGAACTTGGCTGCATCACACCATCTTGAATCGCCTGAGAGAGCACAGGACGAAGGTCTTCAGGCAAACCAGGGAGGACTTATGCCACTGAATTCCAAACAGCCTGCGAGTAGCATCACAACAAACAGCTAGTGTTAACACAGCATAGGACCAAGCTGATTGAGCAAAAGTCATGTTCATAGAAGGTTTACGACAGTAACAAGGGGTAACTGTTTCTGTAGTGCTTAGTCTCAGGTTAGGTATGTGGAAAGGGAGGGATCTTCCTTATTAGGAAGTAGTGCTCTCACACACCCGTGAAGGTGTTATGCTTCATCATGGGGCTTACCTCCTCTTGGGGTTGGAGCTGCAATACCCCACGGGCCCCGCAAGAGGGCTCTTTAGTGGAGATCTTTTTACAAATAAGCTGTGATGGTGATTGCAGGTTTCCTACACACCCGCACTCACCATTAAAGCTTATTTTTAAAAAGATCTCCAATAAAGAGGCCTCTTGCGGGGTCCGTGGGGGTACTGCATCGTCGACCCAACCAGGAGCTATGCCAGATGAAGAAGCATCACACCTTCACGGTTGTGTGAGGGGACTACTTCCTAATAAGAAAGATCCCCACTTACCACATACCCAACCTGAGACTAAGTACTACAGGAACAGTTAGCCCTCATAACTGTCATAGTTGTTCTTGCGAGCAAGGGTTCTGGACCTTCTTTTTTAGCTCCCCGTCCCTCTATATTTTTTAATAATGATACAGAAGGTTTACACCCACTTATTTAAGGTATTTATAAAGTGCAACACTCATCCCCTCGGGGATATCACAGCGTTATATATCTCCCTATCGTTCAGATAAAAGAAACCCCACCGAAGGCAATCTCACATACCGAACGGATGTTAACCCAGTTAACATCCAGGTTTTCAATTGCTTGCTAAATTTCATATAGTTATCCATGAAGCGGAGATCCAGTGGTAGAGAGTTCCACAGGGTTTCTGCCAAATGCGAGGATGATCGACCATCTGATATAGCTTTCCTCGTAGTACCTTGGCTAAGGCCAGATTGCCGGACCTCAGGTTATAAGGTGGCTTATGGAATTGAACTCTGGCCCGTAAAATTTGTGGTCCGGTGTCGTAGAGGGCTTTGTGCGCATGACATAAGAGTTTGAAACCAGCTCTTTTCCGTAATTGGTAAGCAATGAAGGGGTGTCATACAATCCAAAGCAGAGCCACATCTGTCCATATTACAAATGAGTTTGGCGGTGCATTTTGAATTACCTCTAATCTTGTGAAGAGGTAATCTGCCATACCCACAAAAAGGGCATTGCCATAGTTCAAGCGATTCGTAATCAGAGCCTGGACTATGGTTTTTCGCCAGGCAACCAGTAACCACTTATACAGCCTTCTCAGCAACTTGAGAGTGCCGAACAATTTACCGCAAGTAGCCTTCACATGCTCTTGCATAGAAAGCAAGACATCCACAATGATCCAGATATTTTTAGCTGATTTCTTAGGGATGGGCATATCCCCCAGAGAGTCTGGCCACCATGCGACATCCCAAATCAAGTGGGCCTCACCAAATAGCAGGATCTCTGTTTTGTCTGCATTTAGTTTTAAGCAGTGCCGGGGCATCCAACCTGCTGCTTTGATTAGGCACTCATGTAACTTGCCTCAGGTTTCGTCTTGATTCTCACCCAGCGATATAATCAGCTGGGTATCATCAGCATAAGAGCAGACATCAAAGCACCATTTCCTTGCACTTTTTAGGTCTCGGCTAGCGAAGGCTGCGCTTGCGCAGTCTCGCTCGCGAGATTTTATGACTTGGAGAAGAGGGGCTTGAACCCGCCCCTCTTCTCCCCTGTTCTCCATTGGCTGGCCTCTTAAATGCTGGCCAGCCACTGGAGAAGAGGCCAGTCACTCCGATCATGCCCCGTCCTTTTCGGACCGGGGGGCGTGTTTTTT
Organism: Triturus cristatus; assembly: GCF_964204655.1. NCBI lineage: Eukaryota > Metazoa > Chordata > Amphibia > Caudata > Salamandridae > Triturus > Triturus cristatus. Next base: position 1,769,992,401 of record NC_140589.1, on the reverse strand, counting down.
GCGAAAAGTCTCAGGGAGGAGACAACAGCAAAACACGCCCCCGAATCCGAAAAGGACGCTGCCTTTCTCCGAGGCATTTCTGCTCTGCCTCGGAGAAAGGCAGTGGTGTGATCATCCGCTCCCCCTTCGTCCGGTTGCTGCTCTGGTCTCCTTAAGCACAGTCATTCAGAACGAACTTAAACACGTAAAAAATGCAAATAGATGTCAATAATGTTTGCGACGTAACATGTATGCCAGTGGACATCGGATTTGATTAATACATTTTTATGTTTTTTCAGTCTCAACCCCCGAGGACAGCCCAGAATTAACCAAACGGGTAGTTCTTGTTGATGACGTTATACATAGTATTGGCCAGGGAGGCCCTTAGCAATTGTAAAGGTCAGGCAAAACGTCACTTTTACTCTAGAAATATACTTGAGACAGTGACGTCTCGACCGGCCTCATGTTGGTAGCAGCCTACAACCCAATGCCTATAACACTGAATAAATAAATAATATATATTTTATTTAGTATGCGTGGAAAGCGGCAGTCCTTGTGAGACCTACATTGCGTTTTCAATCCTCAACCCATTAAACAAAGGATCAGGACAGTCCCAAGATGGCTCCTATTTTATTACACGGTATCTCGCGTGGGTAAACTATCCAGTGTTAGTCCTTTGTTTGTGCCTACTCTGAGTGCACTTGACTGTGAAGTCCGTCGCCTGTTTCGCTGCGGAGTAATGTAAGCCGCCTGTAACTGCTGCAGCGGCAGGAGTGTGGCTGTCACTGGAGTGCCGGAGATACCGCAGCGGCGCCCCCTCCCCCGCTGTCCCAGCTTGGCAGCCCAGGAGAAACCCGAAGCACGGGCAGGAGGGAAATATTTCACAGCTGATTTAACTCGGGGACGATACAGCAGAAGGGGAGAGCCCGGACTCAGCAGGATCAGAGCACTGTCAGCAGTAGCAGGGCATGATGAACAGGTTCTGAAAGTGGCTGTACAAACACAAGGTAAGTGTCTGTCCAGGTCGGACTGGAGATACACAGTCAACATCTCGTCAAGGTCTGTTCACCCTTTGTCGTTTTAAGTGTAGACGGAAAGACATCCCGTCTACCAAAATATGGGGAGCTATGGGGCAGACTTTTGTCATTCATCAAGGTGTGGCTATAACCTCGGGACTGAACCCCCGACCCTCAAACTTCAGTATACCGCGATAGTCGTGATAAGCATGGGATAGGTAATCACACTTGCAGTGTCCTTCGAGCAGGGGGGAAGGGGGTCGGGGAATCGGGTACCTCAAACACCTACTTTATAATCCAGGTGGGGGATCCGAAACTACCTAATGGGAATCCCACAACCCTTCCAGACTTCCATTATACACTGAGCGACCACTCTGTGATTTTATCATGTACATGAAAGTGCGTGTGTTAATATCCGGGGAGCGTTCCCATGAATGTATGGGTAGGTATGGCAGCGCGTGCCCACCCCCTTCTGGGTCATCATTACCCTTTTGGTGTTGAGTATCGTTGGTCAGTGGGACATTCACCCAGGCACAGAGATGCCCACGCATGTGCCTCGCCATCTGAATCTTAGTTCTTTGGGCCTGAGATCACCTGCCTGAGTCACACCAGTCTCCTTTGTTGTTGTCAGGTCGGCGAGTTTCCACGATCCAGAGTGCATGCCTCCTGGCAATGCAGACACTCTTCGCTGTGTCCAAGAGCACAAACCATGCCCCCCATTCAAAGTCACAATCTGTGCCTACGACCTGCGCCACGTCCCTTGCACAAACACACCTACCCCATGCTCACGCACTCAAGCTCCCTACTCTCACCCCATGCACACCGTACCCACCAATACACAATATACTTCTCCTTGGCCCCATGAATCCCCGTATACTGTGTACCATCACAAACCAAAAAGTGGTCTCAGTTGCCATACAAATGCGTACTCTGCCCTCCACACTGCACTAACCACAAAAATACACTGCTGTTAAACCCTCTGATCCCACGCATACATGGGTTGTTAAAAAAAATACAAGTACTGGCAAAGCAAATAGTTCTTGCTGTGTGTGTGTGTGTGTTTTTTAAAGAGCACGTGGATGTGTCACTACGTAACTGAATCCTGCATCTGAAAAGTGCTGACTGCAAATTGTAAAGGGCATGCAAGTGTGATCTTTAAAAAAGCAAGGTCTATTGACTTTAGCAATGCTTGTTTCATATTGTATTCCCTGTATGTATATTTTATGACTGTTAAGCTCCCTTACACTGTACTCCTGAATGGAGAATCCAGATACTACATTAAATATACCTTGGTGAATTTTATTTTTAAGAATGTTAAAACTTGTATTTCAGGACAACGTATTTAGATGTCCATTTTCCATCCACCAAATGTGGAAGATTAGACAAAGGTGGAGCCAAGTGCCAAAAGAAATTCCTCTCCTTGGCCTTTTGCATTAGCGTTTACATTAACCAGTTCACAGGAGGAAATGTAAAAGGCTGCTGCCATGTGAACTTGTAAAGGGGATGCAGAGACAAGGGAAATGCAGAGGTGCTGTAGAGCGGGAGCACTGGGGGCTTTGAGACTGGAAAAGGTGGGGTGATGATGAGTGGGGGTGTGTGCAAGAGGGGCGGCAAAGAGGGAGGTGCACAATAGCAGGTAAAAGAGAGCTATTGGCATTGCTCATGACATTATTTTTGTTTAAGTTTTAGTTTTTAAAACATTTAAAGAAACGGCATTGTTATTTACAATGTCGATAGCTTAATCTGTGTGTGGGTGCAAATGCAATAGGTCTCGCATTTGAGAGTGATTAAGCTATTGACATTGTCAATAACAATGCCGTTTCTTTAAATGTTTTAAAAACAAAGACAAACAAAAATAATGTCATGAGCAATGCCAATAGCTCTAACTTTACCAATGCCGAGACCATTGCATTGTAAATGCTTGTTGCTAATGGAGCCACATATATATTAAAAAGAGTAGGGCTCAACAAAGCGCCCTGTGGAACTCCACATATAGATTTGTGGGAATCGGATCTAAAAGTGCCAAACTGAACTGAATATGATCTATCATTTAGAAAAGAGCCAAGCCATTGAAGAGCTGTAGAATGTAAGCCAATGTCATAAAGTTTATTAATCAAAAGGCTATGAGAGACCGTGGCAAAAGCGCTTAGGGAATAGTTGGAAATGTGTTGGGATTAAAGCGGCTGGCAGACCACTAGGCTTTCAGGTGAGGATGTTGTTAAAGAAAAGCTAGGTCGCTGGGAGCAGGGCTATGGCGTCTCGCAATTTGTCGATTGACTGGTGGGATAGAGCTTGGTTTGGCCCAAGCCCAATATAAGGTACCAGTCACTGCCTCGTTGAATGGAAGAAGGAGCTCAAAATATGTCTGCAATGTTTGAAGGACCAGTGCCAAGACATCTGTCTTAACTTCCAAGGTGGGTAGCTGGAGGTCAAAACTTTCGATGCCCTATGCATCACCATGGCATAGGAGGAGATTCCTCTTTGGCTGCTCGAGTGGGTGAGAAGAGACATAGTTCCAGGGAGGTATCAAGGCCACTAGCTTCCTGTAAGTCCTCATACCAGTTGCCACCCTGGTAGAGCTGAGCGAGATCATCACCTGGGTCGCAGTCATTATCTCCATTTGTTACAAAAAAGGAATGCAGAGAGGGTTATCACCCTTGGAGAGGTGGCAAATCAAGTAATGGAAGTGGTGCCTTGGGCGGATTCAGTGTCAACGCACCTGGAGCCAGAGCAGCTTGTAGTGCCAGAAGCGGGTCAGAACAGGAGCCAAAGGTAAGACAGGCTCAATAGGGTCCAGCTGGTGCAGAGAGCAAACCTGCCGGTGGTATTCCAGGAGGAAGGCCTCTCAGCATCTTAGAGCCCAGAGGCGTGCCAGAGGGAGTCTGCAGGGATCGAGACTGAGCATGGCTGCGCGGAACTCTTCAGTCTGATGCGGTGGCGGAAGGCCCCGAAACTCAGGTTTTGCCGGAACCAGCTGTAGGATTGATTCCAAAGTCAGCCAACTTCAGGAGCGAGATCAGAAAGTGTGGTGCAGTCTCCAGGCCTACTCAGACAAATGTGAGTGGTGCGAGGGAGCGAAATCCCACTTCAATCAATCAATCAATCAAAGACATTTATAGAGCGCACTACTTACCCGTAGGGTCTCAAGGCGCTGGGGGGAGGGGGGTGCCGCTACTGCTCGAACAGCCAGGTCTTCAGCTTCTTCCTGAAGGAGAGGTGGTCTTGGGTCAGGCGCAGGTTGGTCGGGAGGGAGTTCCAGGTCTTGGCGGCCAGGTAGGAGAAGGACCTTCCTCCTGTGGTCGCTCTTCGTATGTGGGGGACGGCGGCGAGGGCGTGGTTGGCTGATCGGAGGTGGCGTTTGGGAGCGTAGAAGTTGATTCGGTTGTTGAGGTAGCTCGGGCCTTGGTCGTGTAGGGCTTTGTGTGCGTGGGTGAGGAGGCGGAAGGTGATTCTTTTGTTGACGGGGAGCCAGTGTAGGTCTCTCAAATGTCCGGAGATGTGGCTGGTTCGTGGGATGTCGAGGATGAGTCTGGCTGAGGCGTTCTGGATCCGCTGGAGTCTCTTCTGGAGCTTGGCGGTGGTACCGGCGTAGAGGGCGTTGCCGTAGTCCAGTCGACTAGTGACGAGGGCCTGGGTGACGGTCTTCCTGGTCTCGGTGGGGATCCACCAGAAGATCTTCCATAGCATGCGTAGGATGTTGAAGCACGCCGAGGAGACGTTGTTGACTTGACTTCGATTTCTTGAGTTTCTTTCGTTTATCTGAGGATTTAGAGCGTGCTGAAGACCAGCCTCTGGAGCAGCTCCGTTAACTCAGGCAATGGGACAGAGGTCAAACCTGGGACGTGGAGCAGGACGTAGAGCATCTTTTTATGCTTAGCGATGTAAAGCTTTGCCTTGTGGTCCCTAATGGCCTTCAGGTACATCGGCACGCAGTCGCTGCAAGTCTTGTAGCTGTGGCTTGACCCCAGGCACACCTGATCAGGATCAGTCTCAGACATCGGATTGAGACAGTCCCTACAATGCTTGAAACCGGTCGTTTTTGGGGAAGACATCCCTGAATTTTATTATTTACCAATCAAGCAACATGACCTATTTACGTACTTCCGGCATTGTATCACTTCCCAATTGTCCACTGTCCAGATTCATTGGTAATTTTCTTTACAATTAATCCTCCTTTCCCTCCTTTCAGTTCTTACTACATGAGGGCGAATTTATGTCCCGTAGTGAGGCAATGAAGACAATTTCGAGGTAACATCTTAGAGAGACAAGACAGAGAGCTCAGGATCCGCGTCTGGAGGCACGGAAACAAAAGACTGACATCAGCGTGTGAGAGTGGCACTATTATAGGCTCCACACTCACTTCCAGAGCGGAATGGCATCAGTGCAGAGCCGCAGGGCACCACCTTCCGGTGTGCAGAGGTGCCGCTGAAAAGTTTCTATAGACTGACGCCTAGGAAATATTCAAACAGTGAGGAATCTGTGGCTAGAAGTCTCTATCAGAATCACTCTTTCTAAGCGTTATCATTATACATTGTTTGCCTGATATTGAACATTCTATTCTCGAGAGGTAAACACAGATTGTACATGTTAGCTGCAATCTAGGCACACTGTTATCTGCTTTCTGCAGTCACCAGCTTCTAACATATGTGACTTGTAAAGACAAAATGTGTTTTTAAACCAAGCAAAGGGTGTTTTTTCTAAATCTACAACTTTTTAACTACAGATTTAAATATCTCTCTACTTTTTAATGCAAACAACCGAACAGTCCAGTCCAGTTCTTCACTTAGTCTTTGCAATAAGCATTTACCTTTTTGAAAAGTAAAACACTGTTTCCATGCTAACTGCACTAAAAATACACATGTAACATAAGTACACACAACTTGCAGCTCATGTAATGTGGTCCTATATTGCCACCTTGGGGTTCTAGCGACATATACAAACCAATCCATCTTCATCATCATAGTTTCAGATTTCCACTTAATTTAAAGCATAGAAAAGTGCCTACTTGAAGGCACTTAAAACAGTGCAACTAAATTATTAACTCGAACTTTAGCCGAGCTCTTAATCCTACATCCTAACTCTAATCTTGTATCCTAACCCTGTGTTTACACCTCAACATAACCCTAATGCTTTAAGTCTAAGACTATTAGTAATCTTGGGGGACTATGATTTTAACTGGGGCATTTATAGTCACCCCCAGAGAGGCCTGACACACTGATCTTCTGCACTGTTTCTCTGACTCCACACACTGCCTTGGAAGCTGTACCTGCAAAGTTAAGGCGCGGAACAAAAAAGCACTAAACGTGGCATCGTGCCTGAGATACCAATCACATGAACAACCAAGTCCTAGCCTTACATCTTCAGAAACACTGCACCCTGCAATCTGAGAGGCGGAACCAATGACTGCACCAGCAGCCGAGCTACCACAGAATGTGCAGCAGGTGCAGTGGCACTGGGATCCAGAGCCCTGAGGGACCCACTGGACCCTGACAATGCTGCATTTTACCATCCCAGAGACTGTCAAAGGTGCCCTTCTTCTAGCTTGCACCAGGGCCCATCGCATCCTTGCGACCCTACAGCCAGCAGCAGAACTGCACCTGCGGCAGCCCTGCATTTCACTGCCCTTCTCTTCAGGGGGCGTGGATACAAGACAACTGCTGCATGCAATGATCACAACTGAGATGGAAACGCGCACTGCTGTGAAACTGCACAACCAAAACCCGGAAATGGACTCCAGCTCCATTCCGAGGTTCACTTTAAAATGCATCGAGGGGTTCTCCATCCAGGCTACTGATGGGAAAAGAAGCAGGAAACGCAACGATGTGTTTATTTATATATAACATATGTGTGATAGCAAGGGTCAGGCCATATAGGCGTCTAAGTGCTGTACAATACTACAACAACACGGACCCCGCGTCCTTCAATGTGCCAGCATAAACACCGCACGATTCATGTCATGGATTTCTAATATCTTAAACCCCGATCGTTATTAAGAAGCAGAGAATAATACAAATATATCACAGCCGCAAACAGCAAGACGCCGAGTTACAAGCATGAAGGCGGCCGAGGTGCATCTGCTGTTACAAGATCGTCCAAGCCAAATTCCATTCTCCCACAAGCCTGTGCGAGCAGAGCTTAACATTTGGTCTGTGTATTCGTTTCAAAAAGTAAAAAGCCAAAGAGTCATCTGCAATGACATTACCTTCTCCAAGAAGGTGCTGCCGTCTTTAGCAATCCACCCAGGGAGCTTCGAGAGTCTGAGGCTGAAAAAGAAATGGGACAACTGAGTGCCACGAAGGCGCATACAGCAGCGTGAAGGCGCGTTCACAGCCTTGATTATCAAACAATAAAACACAACAAGATAACATTTATTTCAACTAACAGCACACTATATATATTTTAATAGGCTATAATTAAGGTGAATGGAAAATATCTTCATCTTTTAATAAAGTATTTTCATGCTGCACAAAAAGTGTTTGTACATTTTTGATTTTACTAATCACTAACCACGGAACATGTCCAGATTTGTCATTCATTTTCGTTACAATGATTCCTCCTTTTCTTCATTACATTTCTTACTACGTGAGGCGAGTTCGCGTCCAGTAGCCAGGCCGTTGTGCCTTACCATTGTTTATAACAAAACTAGCAGAGACACCATCGGCCTAAGGACAGGGATCACACTAGAGAAGAGAAGTGAGGGAACATATGGAGAGTGAAGTGCAGAGCAGGCGTGAGTAGACTCACATGTAATAAGAATAGCCGAATAAAATATACTGTATTCTATTGCATTGTAGCCTCTGAATAGTGAGGGCTTCATATCAGTTAAATCCTGTACCGGCACCTACACATTGCAGGGCTGCGGAGAGGTGCAAAGAGAGTAGGGCTTGCCGGTGTGTGCTGTCTTCATCTAATCTGACGTGAACACGTCATGCCTTTTAGAACAGCCAGGTCTCTCCGTTGCCCCACTGTGCAAATCAAAGCAGCTATGGAAGACAGGCATTCTTGCTGCGAGGAAGCTCTGGAGCTTTGTTGTCTGGACCAAGGAAAAGGTACTAGTGATGCGAGACTTTCTAAGACAGGGATGGTCTGGAGTATCCCAGCTAGTTTGGATTGAATGTGCATTGGCAGTAAGTGAGAGGTTGGAGTTGAAACAAAAAAATCAGTTTAGCACTATTGGTGGCCCAGGAGGGGATGCAGCATAACATAACGTGTATTTGTGCGCACGTTCACCCCAAGCAGGGTATCTTGGCGCTGAATAACAGAGGTTTATTGTTACGCAACTCAATGTTACTCATTTTATCGACCTCAGACGGATGAAAGGCTGAGTGGACCCGCCGGGGTTTGAACCTGTGATCATGAGGTCGAATACAGGCCCCTGCAGTGGATGCATTAGTTCACTGAGCCACCAGACCCAATAGCGGAGGAAAGTAGCCCCGCCTGCTGCGAGTGCAACAGGCAAACACAAATAAATAAAATGCCATTTCCACATAATTTTATTTATTTGCCACCGCACCGGCTCGCGCTGTCTACAGCACAAGGGTGGGGGCGGGGCTGAATCCTGCAAATGCAGCATGTGAGCACTGCTCTATAGTGTGCATCTCATATTCGCCGTCTGTCATGCAACAGCCAGCCCAACATGCGCACTGTAGACCCAGCAATCCAAAGGCTGTAAAACAGCCTGGGGATTGCTGACACAGGCCCCAGCCTCAAAATGAGCGCTGGGTGAGCCTGCTCCCACCAATCATGGAGCTGCTTCACAGCATAAAAGCAGCTCCAGGATTGGTTGGAGTTCCGTTCCACAAGGAGGAAGGAGGTCCTTCCTGTTCCTGCTTGTGGAAAGGAGAAGTGCCGCAGCGGTCACGCTGTTCTGCGTTTATGGTGAGCAGCGCTTTCGCGCCCCACCATTTTTTATTGGAACTAGTCGCCACTGTGCAAAGGGCCTCAAATGAATCAGATTTTACTCCCTACCAGCTGCCGGTGCAGAGTTTGAAGCGCCGGAATGTTGAGGTCGCACATAAGAATGTGCATGACTTGTCTGGCGGCATCATTCCAGATTTGCTGGGGTCTGTACAGTAAGTAGAGATGGACCCTGTGGGACAGTCCATTGGCATAATATAGCAACAACAGGCCCAGGATAGCAGTAGCATAAAGTTTGCACAGCGACGGCACCTGTGGTCACTTGACTTGGTTCAAGAGATAGAGATTGGACTACATGATCACTCCCAGGTTCCTCAGTTCTGTCAAGGGGGCAAAACTCTCACTGAGGAGTTCAGCTTCACATGATTGGGATTTTCTACCTTTAGAAATACCTGGGTGTCGTCAGCAAAGTTGTAGGAAGTAAGGTAATATAATTGGATGAGGTGCAAGAGAGAGCTGAGGTATGTGCTAAAGAAGAGAGATGGTAGAACCTTGAGGAATGTGGTGACAGAGGTGAATGGTGCCAAAGCTGAAGACTGAATAGCAACAATATTGGACATTTCAGAGTTATGGAAAAATCCCAGCCAGGACTGTACCTTGAATTCCAATGTCACCCAGTCTCTGGAGTACGGTGGGGTGATCTATGATGTGAAAGACAGAGAAGAGGTCCAGTAACAGGAAGACAGACCTTTATTTGCATTGATGGTAGTCTGCAGTGACGGTAGAAATGGAGGCGGTAACGAGCCTTGTTGGTTTTTTTTTTCATTCTCCATTGAGGAGTATTTTTTTGCTTTAAATGTTTTTTCATCGAGTAGAAGCAGATACTCTTCAGTGGATGCTGTGCATGTATGAAAAGGTGTTCAGGAGGATCAAAATGTTAAAGACGGTGGAGAGCGAGGCGTGGAACTGCTGACCTGTCATCACAGGGCAGATTGGCTTTGAACCGGACCTCTGGTACTGGACAGCACGGTGGTCACGTTTTTCACTGGTTTGAGGTGGATCTTGGTGTTCAGAATGCATGGCATAGAAGACCTGGAGGGAAAGATCAGGTTGCAGTAGATTGTATGGTGGCCGCTGAAGGTGACAAACTGATTTCTTGTCAACATGATGTGTTGTGGCACGGTGAAGATTTTGTTGAAGTGTGGCAGGTTGCATGTGTGGGGCTAGAGACCACTTGGTAGAAGTTCCCAACTATTAGGTTGGAATGGAGGGTTTTGGATTGTCAAACCAGGCATTGCAGTCACCCAATATGCAAAGTTTGGTGGCAAAAACAGCAATGAAACGGAAAAAGAAATGTGGGTTGTTTAAAGAGTGTCTCTATGTCAGTACAGATAAAATTAGGTAGGTGAAGCTGAGCAGCGATGAATAATGACAAACATTCTGAGGTGAAAAACCATGGAAGCTGGTGGGAAAGAGTTATTTTATTATTAAACGAGCTCTGTTCTTCCACTGGTCCTCTTGGTTGGACAATTTCTTATCAGGATTTGATAACCTGATGGGTATGGCCATGTGGAGGGTGGGGGACTACTTTGTCTGCTCACTATGTTTCTCTATTAAAGAGCAGGTCCATTATGGAGTCACAGATTAAAAGGCGGATGTTCAGGTGTTTTTTGCTCATAATCTAGCACTAATGAGGATGCACAATAGACATTGGTGAGAGGATGAAGATGGGGATTGTTTAAATGCACCAAGGTGGGGTCAGGGACAGAAGAGAAGGGTCACTATTGGTCTCGAGGAGGTAGTAGTGATTTGGTTGAGCAAGGAGAGTCAGTATGTATTTAAAGATGGGATGAGTGTTGAGATGCAAGGGGAGAGGGGATGGAAGTGTAGGAAAAAGGTCAGGGATTGATAAAAGTGGTTGGCTGGAAAAGGAGGAGATAATAGGGGTGAGGGTCATAGCGGGGATGTTACTGGTAGAAAAGAAATTTGAGAAGGGGAGGGCTTCATCACAGTGGCGTAACATAGGTCCCCATGGTGCGGGGTGGCCCCCGAGCTCCAGGGACCCCCTCAGCACTGTGCCCTAAGCTGAAAGCTCCTGATTAAGACCAGAGGGGGGTCCCTCCGTGTACCTTGCAGGAAGGCCCCCTCAAGTTTCGTTACACCACTGCTTCAACAACAGTTCGTACAACGCTTCAGAAGAGCTATTAATATGCCACAGAATTCAACCATGAATGCCGAAAATGTTTATCAGCAGTGTGCAAAGTATAAAATGCAGCAATGTAATTCTTAAGTGGTTCAAGACTCATTAAAACATACAGCTAAGGGTACTGTGGCAGAAAAGTCGTGGCATAAGGCTTGCTCACTTTTAACTACTCAGGTTTGCAATATCCTTCGAAATAAAATTAGGCTAACATGATTGTTTAAGGCAGATTAAAAAAACCAGACCGGAATATCCGAGACCCATGTATTGGTTACTCTGAGGTCATTTAAACAAAGTAGCACATTTATTTCCTCCTTGATGACCCTGTGTTCCATCCTACCAGTTGCCGAGCGTGTGTGCTAATCCGCTCAGTCTTGATTGAGCCTGTGTGCTAACCTGCCCATTCCTTAACCTGTATGTTAATCTGCCCATTCTTGAGTATGTGCGCTAACCCACCCATTTTGACGCCGTCACGTGGCCCGTGGGGTCATTGCCGTTTTCTCTAAATTAGCATGAGCTTTGCAGACGGTGCGTGGCTTTATGCACGTTACTACTGAACTTTATTTTTCCAAAGATTTTCTCGGTTCTTTTTTTTTTTTAAACAGATTTTATTTGTCAGAGTGATATATACAATGCAGATCTCTGAGTCTCAGAGACAACTGCCGCATTAAAGATACAAAAGTTGGACTTTGACAATTTTACACATTTATGTAAAGGAAAATATGAAACGCAATACAAATAAAATCAATCCCTGCAAAACAACCAACACCTCCCCCCCCCCCCCCCTCCCCACCCCCGAGCGCGCTGTCTCCTTGTTCCGGAACAGTACATCACTGACCCAGACTGCCATTAACCCTTTCGCCGCGGCGGGAATTCCGCCGCGGCGCTGGGGGGTGCGGGGGGGCAGCGCGGTGGCCCGGTGCTCATGACGGAGCCGCTCCGTCATGAGCCACAGTTGAGCTGTGCTCATGACGGAACGGTTCCGTCATGACTCCGCCCAGTTGCGTTGTCCCCCTGCACAGGCGGGGAAACAGCGCCGCGTGGGCGGAGCGGCCGCCAACGGTCGTGTCATGACGGAACCGTTCCGTCATGAGCACACGGCAACCGTGGCTCATGACGGAGCGGTTCCGTCATGAGCGGGGAAGGGGTTAAGCTACACTAGAACTCAATAACCACAATACCGTCTCCCGCCGAGCACCCGCAAGCCACTCAGGAGAAAAGCTTAAGGTATATGAAAGGCCAACAGACTACCCCGGGTCACGGCCCCGGCCCCCCCTGCGGCGGCTCTAGCTCCAGACCCCGCTAATCTGCCCAGCACTTCCAGATTTTATAATGTTTCCGGGGGCACCCTCTAGCTCCAAAGATGGGATCTTCAAGACCCATACAGAAGTCCAGCACATTTTTCCAAGTCGAAACGGAAGGGGCAACCACCGCCTTCCAGGCTCTAGCTATGTCCCTCTTCGCTAAAGTAAAACCAAGGAGCATGAGATGTCTCTTATAAATATTGCCCCCGATCCCTTCCATCACATAAAGGAGGACAAGCTTTGATGAACTAGGAAGCTCCCACCCCAATACTTCAGAAAGACAAGCCAAAACCCCCCTCCAGAATCGTTCTAGCGCTATGCAGTGCCATATAGTGTGCAACAGGGTCCCCTCTTCCTGCCCACAACGGAGACAAAGCGGGGAAGCCACCAGGCCCGCCGTGCAGAGCCTAACCCTGGTAAAGTAAACCCGATGGAGATATTTGAACTGAATCAACCGCAGGCTCATTGCAATGGCCACCCATCACGGGGAAGCCAAGGCTTCCGTCCAGTCCTCTTCCTCCATCTGACCCACATCTCCCTCCCAGGCCTCCCTCAAACGCTGCAAGGAGGGGGAACAGTGCGTGACCAAGGATTGATACATTTTAGAGATCTTATGGTCTAGAAGGTCCCCCATAAATATTTTAGCCTCTATTGAGCTGAACTCTGGCAGCGAGTTCAATCGCTCCAAGCTGGGGGAAATAGCACGCCTAAATTGCAAATATTTAAAGAATTGTGTTTTGGGCATCTGGTAATCCCTCTGGATGTCTTGGAAGGATTTTAAAATAGTGCCCCGCATAACGTCCCCCAGAGTAGATATCCCAATACTGTCCCAGTCTCGAAAGCCGGAGAGGCTCAGCAACTGTGGAAAGCGGCCATTGTGCCACAATGGGACCTCCAGAGTCAATCTGTTCCACCAGCCCATCCTCCGCAACACCTGCCTCCAAAGCTGAAAAACAATCCGACTGGCAGATGGAAGGGGGCGCCTCAGCTGAGCCGAATAAAGAAGAACATGGAGGGGCCGATCGCCCATGGAGCGTCGCTCCACAGCATATGCCGGGTCCGCCCTATCCCCATACAACCACTCATTTAAGACAAGTAGATGCGATGCTACATAATAAGACCAAATAAGACCAAATATGGAAGGTGGCCAGGCCCCCGTAATATATCAATAGAAAACACGTCCGGATTGCCACCCTCACCGCACCACCATCCCAAAGACCCTGTCCCAGGATAGAATTCACCTACCGGAACCACCGTGGGGGAATCAGGTAGGGATGATTCTGTAATTGATACAAAAGGCGCAGGAGTGCTACCATCTTGAAAATGGCTGACCGGCCGTAGATGTTCAGGGGCATGTGGGACCAGGTCGTAATATCCTCACGCACACGCTCCCATACCGGCGCAAGATTCCGCTCCCATGCCGTGGTGGGGGAGTCGGACAAGTACACCCCCAAATATTTCATGCCCCCATACACCACCTGTACCGACGATGCCCAAGAACCAAGCTCGCCCCGACCTCCCAATACCCATAGGGTGGATTTCCGAGGGCTCATATAAAGACCCGATGTTTATAGGAGCTGCACACAAAAACCAGAGATCTTCTGAGAATAATATTGCTTCTTAGTACAGGGAGGGAGTTCAGGCTCCATTGTCCTTTCATTATGACATCTCCCTTTATGATATATGGACTAGCTGTTATATTGACTGTATTTGAATTATGCATTTTCTTCCTCGTTGTGGCACATATACTGCATTTTAGAGCATGTTAGTTGAAATAAATATTTTAAACTGTTTCATGTCTCTGTCAGATCTTATTGTGGTCAGATACTAGAGTACGAGCGAAATGGTGTGTCTTGTAACCGCGAGTCCTGAGAGATTCGGGAGTGTTGTGTTCTGGGTTGTCTAATCACTTGTTCCTCTGTGGGTGAGTAGGAGGGCAAGTGAGACACTACAGCTAGTCGGCCCTGCACTTATGGGCACTCAGGGGGTAGGATGACTCAGTCCCTGCTCACTAAGTTCCCATAATCCTATGCATAGTTCTGTTCTTGGGCAAAATCCCTACAACAATTCCGGGCCTGCGTCCTAACCCATCCATTTCTGGGTCTGTGCGCTAACCGGATGATTTTCGGGCCTTTGTGCTAATCAGTCCATTTCTGTGCCAGTGTGGTAATCCGCCCATATCTGATCTGTGTGCTAACCCAATCATTTGGAAGCCTATGTGCCAACTCACCCAACTCAATTCTTGAGTCTGTGTGCTAACCCACCCATTTTTTAGCTTGAGTGCTAACTCGTCCATTCCTGAGCCTGTTAGCATGCATGCCCGTTCTTAAACCTTCCTGCTGACACGTCCATTCCTGAACCTGTGTGCTATCCTACCCATTATTGAGCCTGTGTTCTAACCCACCAGTCCTTGAGATAGGGCACTAACCTACCCATTCTGAGAGTGTCCTAACACACCCATCCCTATGCGTTTCTGCTACCCTGCCCATTTCCAAAGTGGTTTGCTAGCCAGTCTAATTTCAGAGATGGGGTAATATATCCACCCTAAAACCACAAGATTATCCAACCTATAAAAAATTCTGTTTGCCTCACATATGCAAATAAGACACTACCCTCTGACTCACATTCATTGTCAACACCTCACTCATTGGAACCTGTAAACATTCCTGTTGTACGTTATAATTCCTCATTTCCCTGAGTGGACGTACAATATTAAGTTCTATGTTTGGTTCCATTTTATCCTATTCTGTGTACAAAAGGTTCTGTTGAGCGTAAAAAGTGATAATAAAAATTAAAAATCTTGTCTGCGCCAAGCCATGAATCAAGCAACGCTTTACCATCCCAGATGCGACAGTAGAATCAGAAAACATAGGTGACCAAGATGTAAGATCTGCCTCCTACACAGTGTTACATGCTGGCATGCGTTCTTCAGTGCTGGCACCTGTTTCAGCGCGTGTTTCCTACGCACGCCTTAGCGGGCGCTATGTTATTGTTATCTTCTAAACTTTGCATCCAACAAATGGAGTTCTATGTTCTGCAGTTCCTGTTGCTGATTGGTCGTTTATCAATGCCATTCAGTAGCGGAACTGTAGGGATGGAGGTCGATTGAGGATGGGCTCATCGACTGAACTTCTTTCAAGTGGAATACATTTTATCTACAAACCTACCTGACTTCTTGTGGATTATGTACATCGCTGCAACATGCTGTTGGCGACAGGATATTTGAACCCTTCGTTTTCTGCTTATTTGGACGCACTTCCGCCTCACACGCTTCATCAAGCACGGCAATTCAGGTTGCCTGGATTTGGGCGGGGCGCTGTGGCTCAGCAAGCGATCATCTGTGGCAGGGTAGCGCTGCCATTCCTCAATTTGCCCCGTTGGGTGGACCGCTCCTTCAGGCTCTTCTCTCGATTGGAGGCGGAGCGGAACTCTTACCTATCACGTGTGCCATCGTAACCAGCACTGTCACATATAGTTTCCTTGTTGGAGGCTGGAGAAACCTCCGATCACATGCACGGAGGCTGGGCAAACCGCCGATAACACGCGTGTACTGTTAATTTGATTAACATAAAGAAACAATGGTCCTGGACCAGTTTTTCAGGGAAGAGTTAATTTAGCAGAATTATCAACTTACTTGTTACCCAGACCATCCATGGAACGTAATATTCAGGCCCGTATGCGTGGCAAGAGTTGGCTGCATGAATCCGGCAATCCGGGGCACAGCGTAATTTATACGACTGGAGACGATCTGATCGACGTCCTTACTCCATCGCGGTTGCAGCCGCGATGGAGTAAAGACGTCGGTATACGGGCCTGAATATTACGTTCCATGGATGATCTGGGCACCACCGTCATGGTTTATATCTACTGAATAACGGGATTTGTCCTTAGTTGGCCCTTGCCGCTTTACAGGCGGCAAGGTGTAATCAGGTTTTGGACTCCAATATAGCATTGCAAGATTGATGAGGGTCACTTCACCTGTCCCCTTGTCCTGAGGAAGATCCGCATGGCTGAGGCATTAAAGTCCCTCGGTTGCCGATAAGCCGGATCGAAATGTCGACGCTATCCCCCACCGCACCTGGCCCAATTTCCCCTTCCCCATTACCCCTGTTTACAGCCTTAAGGAAACTCTCCTTACAACTTTAGAAAATATAATTCAAATGAATAATTTGCATGTGGCCAGGTTGCATCTAACTGTTTATTGGATATCAGGTCTGTACAGTCTTGTAAATATATGCCCTTTACTTTTCTACACACTTTGAGCTCTCTTGACTCCTTTATATACACTTGAGCACTCTTTCTTACACGTTCCCTAGAACATTCTCCAACCTTCTTGACCCTCTAGTCAGTCTAGTGATTGTTCCTTTAAATGACTAATTAAACATATTGTAATAATACCTAGTGGTTTTTCTGCACATTTGTTTGTTTTAATTATTTTCACGATTTACAGACGTTTGTGAGCTGGTTAATGTAAGCTCAAATAAGTTGATAATTCTGCTAAACTAACTCTTCCTTGAATAACTGGTCCAGGACCATTGTTTCTTTATAATAACTGATACCTGGGGTCCAGGGACCATTTGGGAATACCCCGTTGTTTATAATGGTTAATTTGATTAACAACTTCCCTACACGCGACCTCTCAACCCTCATTAATTGCTTGACTTTCAAGGAGTACGTTACTGACTACCCGGACAAACAACAAATTGGTGAAGTATAACGTTGTGACTGTTTTCTTTTCTTCATTGTGAATTGCCAGTTGCATTTCTTTTTGAGTGTATATGCCTTGCTGTGCTGCCTTCTTCAAGGAAGTTGTGACTACTGTACTGTTATTGGGAGATTGTTTTAAGCTTCATTTCTTACTTATTAATTCCAATTCTCATTTCACTAATGTCTGGAGGAAATAATTCACACCAACAACCTCCAAAATTTCTTGACAGTCCTGGGAACCCAAAATTGGAATAGAAACATTGGTTTAAAGTGTTCAAGAATTACTTAGTAGCTATGATGGCGTGGAATACAGTTCTGCCAGGAAACAAGCCATACTATATGGTTGTTTGGGCACTGAAGGGCAAAACAAAAAGTTTTATGAACGATCTACCTGAAATTCCTGTTCCTGGGGGAGAAACTGGTGATACATGGAATGTTTTCAATGAGGCTGCGAAAAGACTAGAAATACAATTTACAGCTGAATCTAAGGTTGTTTTAGAGCGTTTAAAATTGTATTCCAGCAAACAAGGTTTTGAAGAGAGTATTGAACAATATGTAGCCAATCTTCATATTCTAGCCACTACTTGTTGCTTCAAGAATGCTCGCAATCAATACTTAAGTGATCAAATTGTGCTTAATTTTTATTCCAAAAAAGTACAGGAACATTTACCGTGCTGCACTAATCCTACCCTGGAACAAACGGTTAAAGTTGCTCAAGGCATAGAACGCTCTGTTACTTCTGTTAAGGCACTAACTAATGCATTTTCAGCACCTAATAATTTAAACAGCACAGAGGTGAATGCTGTAGAGAGTATTAGAAGCAATGTTTAGCAAACCAAATGCTTGTTATGGATGTGGTTCATACAACCACCTAGGTAATCGTTTGAGTTGTCCTGCCATGGGGAAAAGATGTAATAAATGCGTAAAATTGGTCATTTTATGAAAGTATGCAGAAGTTCTGCTTCCAATGCAGTTAGAGTAAATTGTGTACCTGACGTTAGGCCGCATGTTACCTATGACAATGATAAAAGTGTTCAATATGTTACAATTTAACCTTAGAATCAACGTTTTCTGACAAAACTACTTCTTTGGTTGAGTATGATGCTGGAAGTGTTGCAAGGAAGAATGGACCATTTCCCAAAGTCCAAATAGGTACGGTGGGTTTATAGATTATGTTGGATTCGGGGTCACCAGTAACTATGCTTTCTGAGGAAACGTTTGGATTACTTTGGAGTAACAAAGCACTAGAAACTCCAGAGATCAAAGCTGTAGCCTATGCGGAATCTGAAATTCTTACCAGAGTGTATTTTGTGTATGTTCTGGAGTTTTCTGGGAGACCCATTTCCACTAAAATGTATGTGGCTGTGAAAGGACGTGATATCATGGGTTGGATAGACCAAGGGAGGCTCGGCATAGTTTTAAGACCGGGTACTACCGTACCAGTCATGATTGTAGAGAGTCATTCCTCCGAAATTGATAGTATCTTGCAAAAGTATCCTGGGGTGTTTTCACTCTATTGGCACAGTTAAGGATTTTGAGCATGAAATAGTTTTGAGGACAGGTGCTGTACTAGTTAAACACAAAGTCAGAGATGTTCCCCTTTCTCTTTAAGATGATCTGAGACTACATCTGGATCAGCAATGTGCAGAAAAAATAATTGAACCTGTCAATGCTGCTGAGTGGGTAAGTGCAGTCGTTATAGCTGAAAAAAAAAAGAATGGAAACGTTTGTGTGCGGATTTACGCTCATTGAACAGAAACATTCTAGTTGATTGCTATCCCCTGCCAAAGATGAATGAGTTAATCTCCACTTTGGATGGGGCTACCGTTTTCAGCAACATTGACTTGAGAGCTGCGTATCATCAAGTCATGCTCAAGAAAGAATCTCAAGCTCTTTGCACTTTTATCACACCCTTTCGAGCTTTCAAATATTTATGGTTGCCGTTCGGTCTTGCATCAACAGCAAGCGTGTTCCAAAAGTTAATGTTCACCTTGTTTAAGGATGTACTCAGCGTTTTAGCTTTCCAGGAAGATATCCTTATTTTTGCCAAAGATATTTGTGAACACAACTGCACCTTGGACAAAGTTTTGAAAATTTTGTCTAATCATGGCATGAGAGTGTCAAAGGACAAGTGTAAATTTTTGACTGATAACGTACAGTATTTAGTTCACCATATTACTGCAAAAGGTATTAAACCAAAAGAAGATCTTATCAAAGCCTTAAAAAATGTACTTGCACCTAGCAATAGGGACGAATGAAGGTCTTTTTTAGGGTTGAGCGATTATTATGCCAGATTGGTTAATGGTTACGCCACCCTTATGGAACCACTTAAAAAAATGTTAAGACCAAAAGACATTTTTTATTGGGGTACGGTAGAACAAAGTGTCTTCCAGGAGATAACAAATATTTTATCCAATGTTCCTGCTTTGAAATCGTATGTGAGTGGTCATAAATGTATTAAAAATTTAGATGCCAGTCCGTAGGATTGGGTGCTGTCTTGTGTCAGAAAATAGGTATGTCTGAAACTACCGTTGCTTTCGCCTCCAGAGTTCTAACCTCAACAGAGAAGAAGTATAGAACTATAGAGAGAGAATCACTTGCTTGCGCGTGGGCCATTGCAAAATTTAAAACCTATGTTTGCGGTACGTCTTTTACTTTGTGCACAGATGACAAACCTCTTAAGTATTTACTAGGGGATAAAGGAACTTCTTGAGCCTCCTCCAGACTTATCAGAATTTCGTCCAAATTACAAGAATATAACTTTGATATCATGTATATACCTGGAGCTACGAACTCTAGAGCTCATTGTCTATCCAAGTTACCTACTCCACCGGAAGGAACTCCGGATATTGACTTGTTTGAAAATTAATGTATTGTAGCAAACATGGATGTTGTACAGCTGTGCAAGGGTACCATCTCTGAAACAGAGTGGGTCACAGCTTGCAATGAGGATGCTATTTTGAAAGATGTAAAGTGTTTCATTCAACAGGGTTGGCCCCATGTTAAAAATCTCAAAGGGAACTTATTTGTGCTTTGTCAGCTAGCTGATCAGCTTACTGTAGAAAATGACATTCTTATGAGAGCTGAGAAAATTGGGGTTCCCAGTTGGCTTAGAGCTAAAATTCCAGAGTTAGCCCACAAAGGTAATTTAGGGGCTACTTCTACCAAGAAAACCCTAAGATGTTATTTCTGGTGGCCTTACATGGACTTGGATGTGAATACATTTGAAAGCAATTGTCAAGAGTGCATTCTATCCAATAAACATTGGAGGGCTCAGGCTACTACTTTGGTCACAAGCTTAGCTTGTCCCGTTGGGTCTTTGCCCTTCGACAACAAATATGTGATTGTTGTCATAGATTATTTCTCGAAGTGGACATATTATGACTTTGTGCAAGAAACATCCACCCAAGAAGTCATTAGATTCTTGAAAAAAGTCTTTGCTCTGGAGAGGTATCCAGAGGAACTTGTTACAGATAATGGTGTACAGCTAGTGTCAGAAACTATGGAATCCATTTTAATGAACAAAGAAATTAGGCACTACAATATTCCTCTGTACTCGCCCCGCTCTAATGGAGCAGTTGAGAGGGCCAACAGATTAATCAAAGAGGGTATTCAAACTGCTCTCACGTTCAACAAGTACGTGGTCAAGTTTCTCCGACAAAGTTTGGACATGCCATAATACTCCTCATAGTTTTACTGGTGTTTCACCATTTTCTTTATTAAGAGGCAGACAAGCTCACACTGGATTGTGTCCAGTGTGGCTAAAAGATAAAACACCAAATGGATTGGGGAAGGTTATAAATCTCAAAGAAATGGAAACAAGAGTTAAAAAATCACAAATGAAATACAAAATGTTTCATGACAACAAAAGGAACATTAGTTCAGATTGTATTTAAGTTGGGTCATGGATCATGGGTCATGTTGAAAAATATGACACCTAGAAGATCTAAAGTAGAATTCAATTTTAATGGTCCTTTCAAGGTTACCAAGGTTCCTCGTTCATCTGTATTACTGGAGGATGGGCGATGGTGGGCCATAAAGAATTTGGTGTTGTTAAGTGATTTTCAAAGCACTGTTGTTAGAAACTATTTTCATCCACATAAAAAAATGCTTTATTTGTGCCTCCCCTAGACTCAATTGTCACTGATTGGGGTGATAATCATACATTCAGCAGTTTCAACCAGAAAATGTGGGTGATCAACAAACTATGACTGAGGATGTTAATAGCTCTCAAGGGATTTTAAGGATTGTCAGTGACACTATTAGTGAAGTAAGGCCTTCTTTTGCCAACAAATGTATCACCACTAAAAGTGTCAGGATTATTAAACAAAAACATTGTATTTGCAAGATTTTACTGTAACGTTCTCCTTTTTGTTTCTTTGTTGAAAAGGCGGGAGATGTGTTACATGCTGGCAGGCGTTGTTTCAGCGTGTGTTTCATACGCGCGCGTTAGCGGGCGCTATGTTATTGTTATCTTGTAAACTTTGCATCCCACAAATGGCATACCACGTTCTGCAGTTCCCGTTGCTGAATCGGTCGTTTACCAATGCCATTCAGTAACGGAACTGCAGGGATGGAGGTCATTTGAGGATGAACTCATCGACTGAACTTTGTTCAAGTGGAATGAATTATATCTGCAAACCTACCTGAATTCTTGTGGATTATGTACATCACTACGAAACACAGTCATTGGAAACCACTGGGGCCCCAGGGCCGCACATGAATGATCGAGCAAAGCAGATTGGTTTCGTAACAAAAAAGAGATACCATTTGTGCTTGACCTCTCCTCACAATATATGCAAGATCAAAACAGTACTGTATTTGCTGGTATGTTGTCTGCCGGAATCTCAAATCCTAACTATATAAAAGCCTCTGATATGCTGGTCCCAAGCAATGACCTACACGACTAAAGCTTCATCAAGACTAATTTACAAAATGTCCTGGAGTTAATACTGCTGATAATTTCAAACACCGCTACCCATTTATGTTAGCTTCAAAGTCTCTTAGTTTTCCATATTGCGTTTTTATGCTGTTTTGATTATTTCTGGATATCACAGCATGAAGATGAAATCAAAAGTTGACTGTCAGCCCAGTCAAGGGCCTTATTCAGCGCTCACTTTTTTTTGTAATTCTCAGAGCATAAGTAAATCAGTCCATTCACCTGTGACTTCTTTTTACAATGGCCACCAAACCCAGCATTAATGTACAAGAAGTGACTAGCCAGAATATGAGTTACATTGTCCAGTGCTAAACATTTAGCACACCCTCCCTCACTCTCCACAAATACAGAAACCCTATGATTTAACTTTTAGTTGCCAAATAAGAAATATATAGTCAGAGGGGCCTGACAAATAGGTTGATGTACCTTTTACTCATCTTCCTTAATGCCTTTGTCTTAGATAGATAATACAAATGAGAGGGTGTCCATTAGGAAAAGTGGTCACTTTCAATCAACTGAACAATAGAATAGCCCGATACATTGTTAAACAACTCCAAGCTCACAAATGTACTACCCAAGACCGGTCCTCCTGAGGGTGAATGAACTGTCCTATATCGAATAATCTAATTTAAATTGACCAATCAGAGTTAATCCGAGAAACTAACATGAACAAATCTTCCAATTTTTATACTTTCTGTGTTAGAACAGTATTGAGAAAATATTCCACAATTGATCATGCAAATAGTAACACTCCTAGTTGGATGAAATGAAATGAAATGAAAGGTGAAGCTTATATAGCGCGCCTGTCACTCCTAACGGAGTCTCTTGGCGCTGTAAATGACAAGGATCAGTTGTGTAGATTGGGACCTAAATTAGGTCCAGGCAGCAGGCATCAGGTGTTCCAAAGATCCATGTCTTTGAAGCCTTTCTAAATTGCCCCTCCTGTTCAATTACTCTGAGTTACTTTGGCATGCAATTCCAGGCCTTTGCTCCCAGAACCGTGGGTGATTTCCCACCTCTAGTTGTTCATTTGAAGCCAGGAACTTTGAGCAAGCTTGCAGCGCTAGAACTTAGAGTTCTTGCAGTTGTGTATGGTTTGAATCTTGCTGAAAGATACACCGAGCCCAGGTGGAGGTATGCTCCGAAAGTCGTCAGTAGTTGTTTAAACAAAATTCTTTTATGAACTTGGAGCCAATGAAGGGTCTTCAGGGCGGCAGAGGCCGATGCTCTACGAGGAAGCCCTAGGACCAATCTGGCTGCAGCATGCTGAACTACCTGTAGTCTCCTCAGGGTGGTTTTATTAATCCCTGCAAGAAGACTATTACAGTAGTCCAGCCGCAATAATATGAGAGCCACTGCCACTGTTTTCCTAGCGGCCAGCGGGATCAGATTGAAGAACTTTCTCAGGGTTTTTATCAGGCCAAAACAAGTCCCAGTTACCTTCAGAACATGAGGTTTAAAAGAGAGGGAAGAGTCGAACCAAACACCCAGATTTTTTGCAACCACCGCTGTAGTGTTATCTGGCCACCAATCCTTTGGTTGGAAGGAGTTGTTTTTTCCGATGGGTAAAATTTCTGTCTTGTCAGTGTTACAGCAGAGATGATTATTTTTCATCCATTTGATGACTGCTGTAAAACAAGCTTTAAAATTTTCTTCGGCTTCAGTAGAATTCTTATCCAATGACAGGATCAGCTGAGTATCATCAGCATAAGATGTAATTTGAATCCCGTAAATCGAAATCAACGAGATAAGAGGGGCCATATATATGTTAAATAAAAGTGGACTAAGCGCGGCCCCCTGTGGGACCCTCGTAGAAACGGTACGTGCTGGTGAAAGAAAAGATCCCAACGAGATGACCTGCTTCCTATTTGACAGGAAAGATGTAATCCATGTCAATGCAGAATCAGAAATGCCACAAGATCTCAATCTGGCTAGCAGGATGTAATGCGAGATGGAATCAAATGCGGCAGACAGGTCTAGTTTAGGCTTAAATTGAAAGCTCCTGCAACTACAAAACGTGCATCAAGTAAGCATACCAACTAAAATATACGAATGAAGTCAGTTCTAAAATAAGTTTTTCATTAAGTAATATGCAAAGTGTGTACTACTCTAAAATTATGGATTTTAAGAATGAAAATACTACATAGATTCTGGCAACCGAGTTGCATGTTAGCATCAAAGTAGGCAAGCAAGTCGCTGCTTAAACATGCTGATACTTACAATAACCATTTTTAGCCCAGGAGTGATCAAATACTATAGATCCAGGTTTCTTGTACGCCTACAATTCTAAAAATTGATGTGGCTCATTGAAAATCCAGGAGTACAATTAAACTTTTAAGATTTGCACAGTTCCAGGATAAGAATTTCAGTTGAGAACAAACATTCTGTGATTGTAGACTAAGGGACTCTGTAATTGGATTCCCCTCATTAGAAATAAATAGTACTTCCCTAAGGTTAGGGCAGCAGTTATTGAAAATCAGTCTTCCTTACATCATTCTCTATTAGAAATATTTCAGTGGTTTTGTTCATAGCATATTCTGCATATATCTTTCAACCAATCATTCTCAAAATATTTTTGTATCAATTTATCCTTGTGTCAGATCCCGAAAAATTATTTAATACTAGAACTTGGCTCTTAGAATGTACCCTCAACACCATTTTTTTTGTTCTTAATATTTATCATTTAAATCCAAATGCTAGCAAAATACTCTGGGTAAGTGAACAGAAAAGGCCCAGGTGGCAAACATATCTTTTGATGCCATAGTATTTTCCACACTTTCATATTATGCCCAGATCCCTTTCATAGTTTCAATTGTTTGAGAGGTAGAATAACAAATACACTGAACTGTGAATATAACTGTGGTAAGTTGGTTTGTGAATGTTAAAGGTTCTAAATATTCCGGACATTCAAGATGCCATATAGCCATTGAGATTTAGGTGTAGGTGTCAGCAAAGTAATAAAGTGCTTAGATAATGTGTCTAGTACTGATTCTATACTATAAAGAAATGCCTACAGACCTGATCTTACAGAGTTACCCTCGTATCCAGTCAGGTGTCACACAACCGAATAACGTTCATGGTTGTTGGTCTTTATTTTATTAATAAGTATTTTTTTTCCCAAGGACTCGTACACTAGAGAAGTGAGAGTTCCATGGAGATTTTGTAATGAGATCCCATGCGTCACCCGTAACATATTCATTTCCCAGGATGGTATATCTTATACTAAATCAAAATTAGCCATGTCCATGCTAGAAATAATTCCATGCTTCAAATTTCCCTTCTCGATTTTTAAATATTTGAGGACTGTCACAGCTTTGGGTATCCACTTTTGGCAGATTGCAATTAGAGATATCTATAATGAAAGCAACAGACAAACAAATATTGCACCAAAATGCACATCCTGGAATGAGGATCTAGAGGCCCCACTCATGGATGGTGAATGGAGAAGGGTCCTGGCACAGGTACGGGAGGTGGCTAGTAATGCCAGGTTTATAACAAACATTTTTATTATTTATATAGGGCTTACCTAACACCACAACACCTACATAGAGTTTATCCTAAGTGCCCTGTAGGTTGCACTCGTTGTGGTGCGCTCCCGGAGGGTTTTGGACACATCACTTGGGATTGCCCACAGCTGCAGTCCTTATGGAGGTGAGATACTGCAGGAGGTGCATAGAGTGAAAAAAGTGAATGCAGAACTTACAATCCGACACTGCCTCCTGGGGCTATGGTCTCTTCCCAGCAGGGTAAACAAATGCTGCATAATTTGCACAGCTGGGATTGGTGCTGGCCAGAAGGCACATAGCCATACATTGGGCTAGACCAACCCCCTGATTACGACCAAATGGCTGGCTGATCTCCTGGAGGGGGCAGTAGCAGAAGAGTGCCGGCTTCGGAGAGTCTGTACCGTAACAACATCGAGCGGGATAAGTATGATTGATAGACTGACCGACCAAAACACCGAATGGGATGACAACTTGGACTCCAACTCATCAGAGGGAGGGAACACTAATCCCCCTATGCTGACTGCTGCTCAGAATGAGCCGACAGACTGAGGGGGCCCTCCACTCATGCACTTAAGAGTTATATTGAAAATAGGCCAGAATAGAGACAATGGAGCTAGAGCCAGCAGCGTGGATCGAGCCTGTTTAATGTGTGAGGGATGCTGTCCCCCTTCTTCTTCCACCACCTTGCTCGTCCCCTCTCTCCACTATTGGATTATGTATTGGGCTCCTACGGCTTTCACACAGACGCTGATGTTGTACTGTTTAATTTTGTTTAAAATATTCTGTTTTTCATAAGGTCACTGATATGAAATCTTTGGGTGGTTCAAGCATGGACACTGCTCATGTATTTTATAATTCTACGCTGTTTATATCGTATGACCTGTATTGTCTTAAACAGAAAATGAATAACAAGGTTTCACCCAAAAAATATATCTATAATGGTGTTCAAGATCCTTCACAACACTTTTGTTAGGCCGCGGATCAGCTGAGCAGGGGGAATATCTTGTGAGATTCTCTCCCTGATTCAACTGGTATCTGTTCACATGTGTACTCACTTTTGTTTAGGTGGCATAACTAAGAAGAAAGAGAGACTGCAGTGATCCATAGGTCAATGGAAGCTGGGTAGATTTTTCAAATTAGAAATGCATTAAATTTAGGCTTTTGTTTAAAATTCTAAGTAATCCATCTTGGCAGCTTTAACACTTGTACATAAGCCTGTATGAATGGCTTGTATACATTTACCATCAGTTGTTTACATGGAAGTAACAGATACACAATTAACCCCTTGTGTGCCCATGACGAGCTGGACTCGTCATGGGCCGCGGTTGCGCTGTGCCCATGACGAGTCCAGCTCGTCATGAACCCCGCCCGCTAATGTAACGGCCGGCACAGGGCGGGGAAAGGGCGTGGCACACAAGGGGTTAAACGATCCTAGAGTGGGGAAACTAAATGTATCAATAGCCCTCCTTTCTACAAACTGGCATTAACCATTTTACCAAAATAGTCTTTGTTCCCAGATTTTACCATATCCCACCCCTTTCCTCATATTCTGACTCAACTCAGGCGGTGTTTCCCTCATTTTCAGAAGCTTACTCTGTTTTTGAACAAGTATTAATTTTTCACAAAAATACTCAAACTGATAATACGTATCAGAGATGCAACAAATATAGAGGCCTGCTCCTGCCCCCAGCCATACAGCAGAGCAATGTCAATAAAGTGAAAGATCTGTTGCTGCTGTTGCAGCAAAGTCCTACTCTTATTGCTGACTGTAGCCAGCCATCCAGACAGCTCAATTTGTGATAGCCCCTCACCCTTTTCCATGCCCACTCTCCAAGACAGATCCTAGAGCGTGTCCACAAAGGAGGATCTCGCAGGCAGATTTCTTGCAGCTTAAAGTTTACAGTGCAAACTTTCTGAGAGAAATAAAAGCTCTAATGCACCTTTGGCAGCCACGTTGTTCTCTTATGGCCTCTTGTAGCCAGTCTAAGATCCCAATTCAAGGAAAGCCCTACTTGGTTCCTCGAGCCTTTTCCTTCCAATTTGAGCCTAGATGCAAAAACTGGGCTACATTGTGCCAGATTCCTCATTATGGGGTCTGGCAGTCACCAGAATGCTCAGAGGTGAAAGTGCACTGTGAATTTTTTTTTCCCAAAGAGAAGATGTGAATTACAAGAGCTGAATTGCATCCAGATCATTTCCCATGCCAGGCTGACTTATAATGCTATTAAGTACTGCTTAACATTGTCCTCTGCCGGAAGGAGAGGACAGCTCAAGAAGTCCTGAAATCCTCCACATCACTGATCTCAGTGGCCTGTCTACTGTCAGTGGATGGGCATTCCCAATAGGATCCCTGGAAGATCTGCTAAAGAATGAATGGGAAGTTCCACTACAAATGTAGATAGGGCAGGAAACAAATATGTGCCTCTCCCAAACACTGAAATCAGCATGAGTGACATTTTATGTGTCCTGGCATGAGAGTGAACACTTGACGAAAAGTGGATAGGCACAGGGTGTCCTAAACACAATTTCTGAATGACTGCATCTATAGATTGGGAATGCAGATCTGGATTCAAATTGAAAAACACAGACATCTGTGCACCAATGCAAGAAGTGAAAAGATCTTCCGATAGAATAAGACCCCAAGATAACAAATGAGGGAGCGTTTCCGGGGTGGGATAGTTATAGGGGGCAGAAGATACTGGTTTGCATTGGGTGTATGTTAGTTAAAGGAGACATCGAGCCACTGGAGATCGAGGGGGACCCTTCCCTCTGCGAGCGGCTTAGATTTGGGGTTCCTGGTTGGAACATTTAAACCCAGTCGGACCAAACCAAAACAGAGAGATGTGAGGGAGTGATATATTAAGCGGTAGTAGGTAGATAATCTTGTATCAACATAAAACCTGTAATTAACAACAGCTCCATTTAAATTATACAGTGATATGTACTTGAGGTAATGATATATGAGCACATGTTTAATCAAATTGCGTTGTTACTTTGAAATGATGTAAAACTAACCCCCCCAAAAAAACGAAGTGAAAAGATCCCAGACACAGGGCCCTGAGCAATCCATGAGTGCCTGGAAGATTCTCCTAATCAAGGTCTAAATGCTTCAGATTTGCAAGTGATTGAAACACCCATTTAACATTCAATCAGCAAGTCCTGGTAAGCATTATGGGTGCATCAAAATCTGCTGCTCTAAGCAGCAATGTCAGAGGTGTTTTGGTAAGGCTGCCAGATCACTGGATCATATGCTCCCTAATCATTATACATTTAGAGCGGACACAAAGTCCATCCAAAGCAAGATACAGCACTTGACTAGATCTCCGTGCTACATTCTCTAAAATGTTCCAGTATCAGCTTTCGACACCCCCCTGTCACTAACGACTCGGTCAATGTGCCAAATCAGAAAACCAGTTGGACTACAACCCACACACAACTCACAGAGCAATATATGAGTAAGATGTGGTTTGGGTAATGTTCAGACCCATGAGTCATAACTGTGCCAGTTAGTGGAACACCAATTCCTCTTTCATTAATGAATAACCCACTCAATGGTCACAAAAAAACAGAATACATTTTACAATATGTAATTTAAAACCAAAACCCCATCAACGTCTGCCAGAGCCGCAGAGGTCAAATTATTAACCCAGTGGTGCAAGGACTTAGTTCAATGCACCAGTACGAGTTATTCATCTAGCTGGAATGCTAGTTATACACAACCAACTAAGCAATACTGTGTGGGGGTGTTTTCTGGTCACAATTTGTTCCGC
This sequence comes from Triturus cristatus, assembly GCF_964204655.1. Lineage (NCBI taxonomy): Eukaryota > Metazoa > Chordata > Amphibia > Caudata > Salamandridae > Triturus > Triturus cristatus. The sequence goes on along the minus strand of NC_140589.1, from coordinate 1,769,963,123 downwards.
TAGACGGTTTCAGGGACACAGTAAAACTCCAGCCCTTCTTTGGTAAATGAATAACACACTCAAAACAGCAATAGTAAACACAGGGTGAACCTATAAAATGTTTATTTCTATAACCTAAATCTAGTGCATAAAATATGAATGGTAACCACACAGAATGCAGAAATAAATCAAAAACATGCACAAGATTGACAGCGAATACAAATATGAACAGCCATAACATGGTTGGTACCTTCCTATCATCCTAACACCCCTTTGCTTCTTCTAAGCACTATGCTAACGTTTAGCAGCAGCAGATAATAGCTAGCCTATGCGTTTAAGATGGATCGCACTGCATCCCTTTCTCAGCGAGGAATAGCTGGTTAGCTATCAGCTATTACAGCTCATGCCCTGGAATGATAAGCAATGCTGAGCTGAAGGCCACTTATCTGTTGGAACCCCAGAGCAACCCAGACTAGGGCTGATTTGCAGCAAACTGGTGTGACCAATGGTCTGATAGTTCAGTCGCAAAGCCTCTCCAAGCTAGGGACAAATAAAGGGGTTTTATAATACCTGACCGCTGACTTTTATCTTATCTTTATAAGTTTGGAAACAAATGTGTCATCTCAAGTCACACATTGATATTTTAGCCTCCACTATAAACGTTCATATTATAATGGCAGTGACCATAACAAATATGTCAGCCTAGATAGGTGGCAAAAATGATGCTAACACTTCTACACATGTCTAAACTTCACACTCTCTAACAAAGAGAAAACAGAGTTTGCAGGCAAGCATACAATAAAAATAGAAGTTTAAACAAGCCCCGTCATAGTATTTATGACAATTGACAACCCTAATCTAGTGCACTGAACGTGAGTTGTTACCACATAACATTAAGATAAACATTAAGGCAGCACAGACGTTTATGAGCAGTGTAAGCAGCATAAAATACTCCAATATTATCGCTATGTATTCTAGAGCACTAACACCCTAATTTACTACTTCTAAGTGCTAACTAGTTCTAGCAGATTAATGAATAAAAGCAGATTCTGAGGTTTAAAGATGGTTCACGTCCACATACATGGTTTCAGAACAATAAGTTCCATTTTCTGCTCACACAGCCAACAACACGCTCGGCCAGAAAGCTAGTGAAGGCCGACTGCCTCCCAGTTTCAGGTAAGGCGGGTGCACGACTGTCTGTCGCCTGGTGTAAAAATCCACTTTGATCATTAGCAATCTATGCGCAGTTCGTAAAAGACTATTGAGAACTTTGTTGAAGACCTTCAGAATAAACATTTAACAAAGAATGGTGCAATGCTCTTTCAGCTATTTGTCTCTTGTTGGAAAACCACTCCCACACTAGAAAGGGTGGTGGTGGTCTTCCGGACACACTGTGGTAGCTTGGCTCGAGTGGTCAGGAAACAGGCGCAGTGCTAAGCATACAATATACCCATACAATAACCATGCGTGCATCCGTTCCAAAAACGACTCTACACCGTAAAAATTATGAAAATATGTTTCTTTATCTTTTTCTCTTAGTTGCTGATTGGGAAAATAAATAGGTCAATCACAATATACAAATTTTAAATAGAGCAGGTCAAATAAATATTATCTGAAAATTCAATAAATAGGGATGATCATAAATAACAGGGCATAAATACAAGTGCAATATATACAGACAATTAAATACTTTGAGGCAATAAATACTGTACCAATAAATATTGTACACCATCAAGTCCTGTGGACCTATAAATATAGTGAAGCAATAAATAGGTAAAAACTCAATAAATACAGTGCCCCCAATAAATAATTAAAAGTATACAGCAACACTCATGTAATCAGATGACACTTCAATTCTTAAGGGCTGATTTGGCCCAGGCACAGCTTGTAGGGTTGTGGAAGGCTTGAGGGGGGCTACTCCCTGGCTGGGACAAGGCTGAGGCCTAAGCTGAGGTAGATCAAAGGGGGGAATACCAGTGCCCTGGCTTTCTCTCTCCACACAACCTCTCTAGGTTAGTCCCAGTTCACCCCAGGCACAGTCAGGTGGGTTTCAGCACCTCCCTAGCCCCTTAGAGCAGTCTCTCAGGTCTCCACAGGGCCTTAGGCGCCCTCTACTCCACTTACTGCCCTTTTTCTGATGTTCCGACGCCGCTGGAGTCGTGTCGATGCCGTGAGGCGGTTCCGGTTCGGTCTCGGCGGCCTCGGCACAATGTCAGTTCTTTGACGACGCCGGCAGGCGGTTCCGGTCCGATGTCGGTGGCCTCGGTTCGATCTCGACCTCCGATTCGACGGCGTCGGGCAGTCTCTTCACGATGTCGACTTCGGGCGGCTCCGGTCCGATGGCTCTCGGCTCCGATGACGTCGGCCGGCCTGGCCTCGATGTCGACTTCCGGCGACTCCGGGGTGCGATCCTCACCCCCGACCTCCGGTGCTCCTCCTCACAGGCTCCGGGCGACTCCGGAGTGCGATCCTCACTCCCGACCTCCGGTTCACCTCTACCTCGGACTCCGGAGGGCGGACTTTACTCCTCCGATGACGCCGCTCGCTCGACCTCGGTTCACTTCCTCCTCGACCTCTGGTATTCCTCACGACCTCCGTCGGCGCCCTCTCACGACCTCAGGCGGCTCCGGGTACGACGTCTGCTACTTCAGTCAGCGCCGCTTCTCCACCTCGGGCTCCAGGTCTTCAGGCTACTCGACGCCGGACTCCAGGGAAACCAGTTCTCAGGTCAGAATCTTGCTGCTTTCTTGGTTCTAAGGCCTGTTCCTGCTGTCCAGGTCCTTAGGATAAGTTTCTTCTGTCTTCTTCCCACACAGGGCTATAGGCTGGGATCCATCAGTAGGGACAAGTATCAAGGGTGGGTTTATGGACCCCACTCCAGGCACAAGTTTCCACCCCTGCTGCTTCACTCCTTCCTCCTTCACTGTTGTGCTCCTCTCTCTTCACCAGTCAGGTGCCAACTGCCAGCTCCAACTGCCAACTGCCTCTCTTATCCTCCCAACATTCTAAACGGTCTCCAACTGTCACAGAGTTCTGGAATCTCCTGGAATGTTCTGGAAGGTGCTGGTAGGTTCCAGTGGATGCTGGTGATGTCACAGGTGGCCACCATTTTGTGCTCCAGGCCCTCAGACAGAAGTTTCAGGGGTAGCTAAAATGGCTCCCTGAATCTGCAGCAACACGAAAAAGTCTGGTGGTTCCCAAAGAGGAAAAATTCAAACAGGGTTTGAGGCAAAAGTGGGACAAAATAAATAATGATGAGGAGGGACCACCCAAAGGGCGGACAGGTCTAACATCTCTCTATTAGGTAGTGTCCTTTTGAAAGGACAACAATGTGTAACACATAATTATCAACCATCTAGAAACGCTATAATTCCATAATAATGATAAACCATGAAATGCAGACTGCAATGATTAAATACCACAACTATATTCATGTAAGGTTGGTTATCATATTTGCAAGAACAGAACAATAGGAAAAAAATGTGCACTTGATTTAATCACGTGTTTTCAAATTTGATTAATTAGGTAGCACATCATTCACAGAAGGGGAAATCAGAAAACATGATATAAATAATCCCCTTTAGCAACCTGGGCCTTTTACTGGGATAATTCACAACAGACATTTCAAAATCCTCTTTCCTCCTTTTAAGAAGTCGCAGCACCAGCACCCTAACCTAAGCTTTTAGAATCCAACTCCATAACCAAGTTTACAGACTTCCTGAAGAGGTCTATCATTCACTGGACGCTGTGTGTTCCAACCACCATATAAATTCTGTACTGACTTCGGTTGGCATTGATATTTAATCCCTTTCAGACAGACCTTTCCCAAGGCAAAGGATCTTCCAGTGTTAGAAAGACCTTTAACAAAAAGGTCCTGGGAAGTCTGCCTATATGAATGCAGCTTGATGTCCAGCTATCTGGGCCACCATCCTCAACCATATTGTGCTTTATAACAGAGTTCTATGAATTTCCCTGGTGATCTCGCTCACCTAAGCCACTGTGAGGCAGAGGGTAGCTTTTTTTGCATCTATGGTGAGCCCCACAATGTCTCTGAAGGAGAACTACTGCCATGGACAACTTTGCCTTTTCCTGTGGCATGAAAGGCATGTTAGCCAGATAAATGATTATCCTACTTCCTCTCGTGTGAAAAATGGCACCATCGGCAACAACAGTTTGGTGGAACACTAGGGACACAAAATCAGTAGACTGCAGAATTCACAGACTTGCACACATCTGAAACCTTGGAGAGATTGCCTAGGTAAGGGAATCATTGAGATCATCAGATGCACAGAACTTACTCTTATGGTCATCCTACATGCTCTAGCACTACTCATCATGGGCCTGAAGAAATGTGACCACATTATCTCCACCCCGAAGAAACTCCACATGCTCTATTTGTCCACCTACACCATCTTCAAAACCAGCTGCATCATCTACAAAACTATTGTGATCTAAACCCTCTATGTGGTTAAGAAGCTCTCCACCTCTGGTGGCTCCCGATGGCACATTACACACCCACAACCAGGACACCCTTAGACTAGAGATGGAAAAGAGTTAATAAAAAAACTAAAAAATAATGCTAGAAAAGCCTTCCCCATTTATTCACTCACAATTTGTAACTACATTCCTGTTGCCATCAATACGGACCCACCCTTCCTACAGGTCAGGAAAGGGCACAAGACAGACAATTGTAAAAAATACTACATTATGACAAACTAAAAATCCACTTCACTCTCAGAACCCAGCTAACCTTCCAATCAGTCACGGTCTCTTTGCCTTTCACCAGTTCAGTGTTCCGTTATTTTTTGGCTAGGTTTGCACTACACAAATGCCACCTATATACTTGCACTACACAAATGCCACCTATATACATACTTACATGAGCAGCTATACGGTCTACAACAAATGAACAGTAACTCAAGTAGTCACTGCCCAATCGTTTGTTTTCACACAACACAAGGAAGGATAAACAACGAATGTGTCTAATATGTCAGCCTACACACCAACTTGATCTCTGAAACCAGGTAAAACGTGGCAGAAAAGGTTGATGTCAGATGACCAAATGGAAAAGGAGGAGAAAATCACAATTGGGAATTAGGTTTGGGTAGGAATGAATAGGTAGATATAACCTGTTATAATGTACAAAAGTGACCTCAAAGCCCCCATCAATAACCTGATTTAAGACCTACTGTTCACAATTTTATGCTACCATGAGCAAGATCTACTATTGCTGCCACGAAGTCCACAGAAAAGGTGAAATAAAATGCATTAATTATATCTCTACTCAAGTTCACCCAGTCCCTTCCAATAAGCCAGTCATGTGCGGGCCAGATACAGGCACATCTTCCAGCATCACGCTTTAGCCCTGCTCAGGCTCCCTTGCACAAGTATACTACAGTGTAGCCTACATAAGTGCTGTCGATCTACTTCAACTAACCTGTCTGCAACTATCATTGCTATATTCCTATTGTAACTGAACGACGGTTACAAGTCCTGTAATTTATTTTTGTACCACTTTTTCTGCTCGTTTGCAAACTCAAGGATTAATCAATGCTATGAAACTCTTTACATGACAACAGAAATGACTACCTTCTGCTCAATACCTCGAAAACAAATATTCCTTAAACAGCCTCAAAATAGATCTGTTTACACCTGCTCTGAGATGAAAAATAAAGCTAAAATTGTTGACACCATCAAGGATCACACCCTGAAGCTAATTGACCTAAATGAAACCCAATTCACTGACAACTATACCACTCTAGTGGATATCATTCTGCCAGACAATTTCAAGATTCCTTAAAAAAACGGTAGAGCAGGCAGAAGAATAGTTTTGGCACACGCAAACAACTTACTGCTCACAAGCTGTCATGGAAGAGAAGACTATTTTTGAGTATTTGGAGTCTCGGATTAAGAAATGCACGGTGGATGGAAATATCACCTTGACCAAGCCAACTGCTTATAGGTCTATATGCTCCAATGCCAAGGTCCTGCATGGAGACTAACTATTAACTCATATCTTCTCTCAAAGTTAAGCAGAATAGTATTTTAGGAGACTTCAATTTATGGATGGACGACTACTGAATAAATCAGCTAAGAAGACATTCTTTGTAACATGTTCAATTTAAGTTTTAAACAAATGGTTCACAAATATACAGAATAGGTTGACCATACACTAAACATACGGTAGTATATCATTCTGAGACTGGAGGCTATACCATCCATGCGTAATTAAGGTCAGATCACTTCTTGATAACCAGCCAACTCAAAAACGTGGGAATGAAACCAAATAACACACAACAGCCATACCCAGAGGTAATGTTGCTCAGGCCTTTAAAAACCTATCAAGCGTAGACGTTTTCAGCACTTTCCAGCTTACATGTTTCAATCTGCACCAAATTTCTCATCTATCTTGGAGCCTAAACAATTTACACACAAAAAGTCACAAGAACCTTTCCACATTCAACTTCAGTGGCAGGTACTTGGTTAGAAAACACTGAGGCTACTATACCAGAAAACATACTTGCAATACTTTGGCAGGGGCGCTCGATTTGAATGGTGCTGTTGTGGGAAGCTAAAAGTGCTTTCTAGCTAGAAGGTGGAGGTGCTAACTTAAACAAGCATTTGCAATGCAATAGGTCTCGAAATTTGCGAATTTTTAAGCTATTGGCATTGTAAATGACAATGCCTTTTATTTAGGTTTTCAAACCCAACACATAGATAAAAGGTTTGTCATTGACCATGCCAGTAAGCTCAAAGTCTCGCAAATGCGAGACCTACTGCATTGAAAATGCTTGCTTAGCTTTCATGGCACAGCATCGTTTAAATACATGGTGATGTTAATATATATATATATTACTGATAGAGCGATATGAAATAGCAGGCATGAAGTATGTTGGCGCTATAGAAAATAAATACAGCATGTGAGTGTGTGTGAGAACAGATGGAGAGTGAAGGACATGGAAGGAAATTGAGAATTGTTGAGGGAACAAAACGAGATACCGAGAGAGCGTCTATATACGCACGCGAGAGAGAGAGAGAGACAGAGGGGAAGGTGGAGAGAAAAAGAAAAAAGACAGAAGAAGAGACAGGGAGAGGACAGATGGGATAGGGGAAGAGAGATATATTAACGGAGGGCGACACAGAGGGTGTCAGAGAGAGGGGAGGGTCCGACCAGCATGTGAAGAAGGCACGGCACGTGCTTGCAGTGCCGCTCTCTCCGCCCCAGCTCCCTCCTCCCCGAGCCTTTCAGGAGCGCACTATCTGCTGTACACTGTTTGTAAACCAGAGGCATAGCTAGAGCTTGTGGCGCCCGGGGCTATCCCTCAGATTGCTGCCCCTGGGGGGAGGGGTGCTGGGGAAAAAGGCCGGTGAGCACTTGAAAGAGGTCCGAGAGACACGTAGTATCGCCGCTAATAGTTACATTGATCTTGCAAGTTACATGCACAAACATGACACTGTCCAAGGCTTCACAGTGAGATGCACCGGTGACTGGCAGTACAAAAGAGAACACACAGACTGCATGATTTATCTGGGGACTCAGAAAAACTGCATGTGACATCCATCAGAGAGATGCATGAACGATTACCAGGTAATCCCCTCAGCACATTCCAAACATGCACATACATGACGCTGTTCAGGGATCCATCATCTACAGCTGACATTCAATGACCATACATCATATCTTTTTCTAGATCTAAACATCAGTTTGCACAGGGGCACATTATCAACCTCCTTGTATAAAAAACCAACAGACCGCAATAGTCTGTTATTATACACAAGTCATCATCCCCGCAGCCTGAGGGATAATTTACCCATTGGACAGTTCCTTAGGGTAAGACGAAATTGCAGTGACTTATCAGACTACAGGGTAGAAGCGAAGAAATTGGCTAATAACCTACGGGCACGCAACTATCCTGCCAAACAGATAGCCCTAGCCAACAAGAGAGCCCGAAATAACAATCGAGAAGCCCTGTTGGAACCCAAAATAACAGCTCCAACTGAGATCCTGACGTGTGTCACATCATTTACCCCATTGTCAAATCAGATCACCAAGACAATCAAAAAACATTGGAACATTTTGAACACAGGCACTATGCAACTTGAAACCCCTAGATTTTCATTTAAACGCACAAAAAACTTGAAGGACACCTTGATTCACACTCGTCCACGTCTACAGGGGCAACCAATCCAAAGACAATTATGGGATTTGCCACCTGTAACTGGACATTACCCCTGTGGCTCATGTTCGGTATGTCCCATGACTACAACACACAAGTCTGTCCTCTTTGACAATAACTTTAAATGGGAGCTACGTCGCCACACTAATTGCAACACAGCCAATTGCATATACCTGATTACATGCCCCTGTAGATTACAATACGTTGGCATGACCACCCGCCCTATTAAAACACGCATGACTGAACATCGCAGCAATTTTCGCTGCAAAAAAATTAACACTAGAATGTGTACACACTTTCTAGAAAAGGGACATCCTCCAGAGTCATTTACCTGGCTCATATTGGAATCGTTTTCCAATATCACCAAGGAAGCTTTGCTTGCCAAAGAACAGAGGTGGGTGTTTAGATTGGGCACTCATGTGACAGGATTAAATGACGCCATTCCTTGGGCCTCCATCAAACCTCCATGAACAACACCACCCTTGTACTAATACTAATCCTTGACAAACTGCACTCTCCGATACTGATGTATATGCTTGAGTGGACAATAGAGTGTTTTTCAATTGGAGACCCTGAAAGAAATAAATAGAGTGAATCATACAGACCCACAAAATAGATTCTGTTCCTTGGGGTGACTGCCTCTATGTGTGTATGCAACAACAATCGACTTAAAATAAGAACAGTTGCATTTCACGAGCGTCACGATAACACCAAATAAAATCACGCAGACTCGCAGAATATACCCTGTTCCTTGGGGCGACGGCCTCCATGTGTACATGCAACTACAATCGATTTAAAATAAGAACCGTTGCATTTCACGAGCTTCTATACGACACCAAATAAAATCAACCCCCCCTCACTCAAGATGGCGACCGGATTCACCACCGGTCACAATGGAGCGATGCAATCTCGAGTGTCCCTTTCACTTCCGGGTCTGAATCTAACAAACGCCGCCTTCAAATACCGAAACGAGACTCGGCATATCGCCACCCAGTCCTGGTAGAACGGGGTAGGTGTTTACGAGACACGGACTCGGCGTGTCAGTAAGTAGACAAATTCTTACTTGTTGATCCTTAACTGTCCAAAATTAGGTTGTGCATTGGGTGAATACATTTTGGAAACTGGGATCCGGCGTGTCAGTAAATAGACAGGAACCTGACAGTGTTGAGCCCATGGTATGGTTTAGTTTTTAACTAAGGCGCTACTCGCTGATTTACCGCGGCCCCTTCAAAGTTTATATATTTACTATGTGGGTGATATTCATTTCTAGGTTTTACATTAACGGAGGATAGCTTTGACTGTCAGAGTCAGTCTCTAATGGGATACCATTTAACGCTAACCTATTCTATGTTGTGTCTTATCATGTATTTGACAAATGTAATCACAGCACACAACTACCCTGACAAGAGCGCTTGAGATGGCCACTTCGACATCTACTGAATGTATTTATTGAGTAAGAGACTAGGGACAGCACCATCTCCAGATATAGGGGTTCTTGTTATAGCCCTCACCGACTGTAGCTCTCTGTAGATCATGATCTATCAATGCCTTTACGAAATCAGAGAAGGGATTATTTTAATTCAGGAATAACCTGTTTTTAACCACACTTGCCAGTTTGATGATGTAACTTCGGCAGTAAGAGAAGGGGTTATTACAACCCTGGAGTATGTCATTTTTAACCACCCCCGTTCCTCTAGCTTTCTCCCTATATAATTACAGAACGCGAGGAACTCCTTGCGTTTATCTACCAGGAACTGCAGTGGACTATCCTTAGGAATTGTTAGGGTAAGTCCCTTTATTAATTTAAATTTCACCTTCACCACGTATAGTAGAAGTCACTTCACAGGGTTCAGATTCACCTAGTTTTTTACCATCCTTCACGTTTAGAGTGCACTTTCACCACATTTGCACTCAATTGTTCACGAGATATTTAATGTCAATACACAGTGACTGTACCATGCATTCTTTAACCTCCTTGGCCTTTATCCCCTTACAGGTAGACCGAGCTGCAGGTAACACTACAACTGTGACTGAGAATGCTCACTGTTTACTAAGATATAATGTTGAATTTTAGATGTAGATAGAAAACATCTTTTGGTCCTGAGGAATCGCCAGAGTATTTCTCTAATGGAGCGAGAAACATGTCGACCTGACTGAGGCAGTGTATATAACCTAGTCGATAACCCTAAGTTAATAACACTCAACCTCAGAGTTTTTTAATTAGGGGAGAAGACTTCCTAATAAATTGGTTGAGTAATTACTTCGACCCCTATTTTTAATAATCAACACACTTCATCTACATCACCCTAGAGCCCCACACACCCATGCAACTACCGGCTTCATTGGATAAAAAAGATCTACATAAAAGTGCTCCTTAAAAAAGAGCCCGTCGGGTATTGCACCAGCCGACTCGACGCAGGAGCAGCCCGATGATGATGCTATACATTCGAAGGGGTACGTGAATTACGATACCCTTTAGTTTGTGTGAGGGCCTCAATATCCAATATTTCAATTGTCCGTGAACACAATTCCTCCCCTCTTCCTTTCCCTTGTCTTTCTACCTACAGGAACAGCTCTGTCATATTTTGTTGTACCAATGTTAAGCTTCCATCACAATGTGGACCATGTGTGCTCACTGGTAATGTCATGCCTTGGTTATTGTAACAACATGTACATAGGTCTCTGAAGAAGAGTTTACATCAACTTCAACTGCAGCAAAGATGAGTAGTGTGGCCGGTATTAGGCATACATAACAACAGAACTCATCACTCCTGTCCTTGGAGCCTTACATTGGCTGCAACAACAAAAAGACCTTCAAGATGCATTCTATTATCAATAGAGCATTTTAGTCTCGGGCTTTGGACACCTGTCTATAGTATTCCACAACTACAAGCCATCCTGCAGCCTGAGATTGGCATCTTATAACAGGATTACCCTAGCAACTTTCAACAGATAGGGTGTGCTGTAAAAACCCAGGTAACAAGTGGTTGGAAATCCTGAAACAGTCTGACAATGCCCTCATATCATCTTAAGTTTTAAAGCAAACTGTAGACTTACCAGTCTATTAAACTTTGTATGAGTTTGCTCCCGGATGAGTTGGCAATCTACCTAAAATTGTACAGAAAGTCCTTAGACAACAAATGCATCCATGCTCAGAAAGCTGGAATAATTTTGGTTACAGCACTGGGGACTTCTATATCTCTCTTAATAATAGGTGTTGGAATGCACTGCCTGGATGCTGTGAATGTTAGCAGTTTCATCCTTGTAGACAATCTTTCACTTAAAATATTTTTATCTACCACTATCATTCTTCCTTTCTGAAGCAACCTACAAGCAGTATATTGTCTAAAAATCAATAAATAATTCTATGTCAGGACCGGAGTCTCAGATTATGCCTTCTTCCTTCGCTTTATTTTAACAGCAGCACATTTCTAAAAACACAATAACCAACTACATTTCCCATGAACAATAGGGAAACAAAAGTTCCAACAGGAGTCCTTCCTCGCACTCCAGCCAGCCAGCATAGTCCCTTCACGCTGTTTCCTCTTTCTTCGCTGCTCAGCAGCAGATAAGTCGATTTTTCTTTCTTCTCTTGTTATGGGGGTCGTTATTTTGCATTTGGTGGCGTTTGCTAGCGCTTTGTATATTATTCTGTTTGCACAGATTCCCTTTAGTCACGGGATGTGTTTAAACGTACCTTACGTGACTGATTCCCTGCGAGGTGCGGTGTGGTCCTCCTGCCGCCAGGGGGCGTAGTTCACTCTCTATAGGCAGTGCGAGTAAGGCACTAGCATTAGAGTCCTGACGAGCGCTGCCCAGTGAGAGCTCAGCCTGGTTTCCTGCCACCCGGTTTTACGCCCTGTGGGGTCTCCATTTTTTCCTGATTTTCACTGAACGCCCTCTTGAGGGTCTGTAAGGCATCCTTGAACACCCTGCGGGGTCGCAATTGCACCGTGACTTGTGGTGACTGTGGGACACTGTCCTGGGTGGCTGCCTTGTGATCAGAGGGCTGGTGTGTCCCTAGGGCTCTGCCCATTAATCATGTGCCCTTGGCCACCCTTATTTGACTGGGCTCCCTCCCAGCTTGTTAACAGAGCGCCTGTAGTGCTTTAAAATAGTGCTTTCAGCACCAAGCTGCCTGTGCTCCTGATATACTTACTGCACAATACCTATATACTTACCATGCAGTCGGAGCAAGATCAGTACCAGGAGTAGGACCCCTTGGTTTAACTCCCCTGGGATGATGACTTTTACCAGGCAGTGGATGACTCCATCTACAGGGCTGTCAAACAAGCCATGGAGCCTTTGGAGCAACGCCTGTCAGCGCAGATAGAGAAAGAGTGCGCCAAGTGGGCTGTTCCCGCGACAGTTACCCCTAAGTCCCCTCCTGCGCCTCAACCTACTGGTTCTCACCCTGCTAAAAAACCATGTCCTCAAGGGGTGGATGTAGATACTTTTGCCCTACTGAAACAGACTTTCTTGGTGCAGGTACCCCACAGCCTGATCCGGTGCCCCCCGCGGACTGCACCCCAACGTCTCAGCGCACCGCTTCCCCGGACCCCTTTGATAATGGTGGCTCCCCCGGGGACACTGACGAGGAAGCGGGTTCCTCTAGGTCTTGGCTCCCGACACCCACTCCTGCCCCAGGGGGGGCCTTGATATGTTGGATCCGGATGACATTGTCCACCCCAGGTCTACGGATTGGGTTCCCGGCGATAAAGTGGCCCAGTATGTGGCAAGCCGTCTGCGCAAGCCAATGGACAAGGACGCTCGCAACCGCCTTCGGGCGGAGTGTCCCTGCCCCAGTTTGGAGGGAAGGGTTGCCCTTACACCCAAAATAGATCTCAAGATGACAACCTTCCTAGCAAAATTCGTACGGGTCCCTAAAAATGGCATTAATCGCTCCTGGCGTATGTGCCAAGACAAACTGCTAGATGCAGTGGGGCCTGTCACCAAAATTCTTGCCAAGGTGTGCGGTGCCCTTATCTCCCCGGAGGTTCTCTCGAGCTGGGCGCAGTGCACGGTCGGGTTTATTGGAAATGCAAATTGCGCGCTCTCCACGGAGAGAAGGCGGTCGCTCCTAATTAAGGTGGACCCCAAGTGGGGTGACCTGGCTTCCTCGGAGGCAGGCGCTGTGGCCCAGGGGCTTATTTGGTGACCCGTTCGTCAAAGAGTTAGGAAAGTTTGTGGTGTTTCGCCTCACTTGACAGAGCCCAGTCGAACATCAGGAAGGTTTTTACTCCCCGGGTCGTGGTAGGGGATGCACGACCGACTGCTTCTTCAACTCTGACAGGGGGCAAGGCTCCAGGCGAGGACAATATCAAGACAATGCCCGCTTCAACAATTTCTACCCCACCAGAGGTCAGAAATTCCGTGGCCGTGGAGGCCAGCAACAGAGTGCTGGAAGAGGTGAGTGTAATACCCTCGGCGAGCTTGCAGGTGGAAAGGCGCTTGGCGCTATTTTCCCCGGCTTGGGCTTCCCTCACGAGCGATGCTTGGGTGCTGCAGACGGTCCAGGGCTTCCAGTTGGAGTTTCATGGCCGTCCACGTCAGCTAACCCAGCCCCATCCCATCTCCTTCTCGCAACGCCATACCGAGCTGGTACGCAAAGAGGTCTCTGGCCTCGTCCAAACAGTGGAATCTGCTACGCAGCAGAGCATCCAGGTGGTTGCCTCAGCAATCTTTTCTTAATAGACAAGGTCGACGGCAGCCAGTGGCCGGTCATCAACTTGAAAAGTTTCAATGAGTGGGCGGTTTACCGCCACTCCAAAATGGAGGGGATCCACCTCCTCAGAGATGTGCTGAGACCACTCGACTGGATGGTCCGGCTCGACCTGAAGGACGCGTACCTGATGGTCCCTATTTTTCCCCATCATTGGCGTTTTCTGCAGTTCAGGTGGGAAAGGCAGGTTTTCGAGTTCACCACGCTCCCTTTCGGGCTATCCTCCGCTCCATGGTGCTTCACAAAGGTTCTCAAACTCGGCGGTGGAGTTTCGGCGCGTGTAGGGTGTTCGAATGATCGTCTACTTGGAAGACATGCTCTTTCTGGATCAGTGCCCCAGGAGGCTGTCCTACCAGTTGAGGACCGCTGTAGACCTTCTTGTCATAAAGAAGAAAAAGTCCCTGTTGGTTCCGGTCCAGTGTGCAAGCTTTTTAGGTTTCAATATGGACTCCGTGTCTTCCACTCTGAGTCTCCCCGCCAGGAAGATGGCGAAGACCAGGCACAAACTTCACCAGACCTTGGCGAAGACGCAGATTTCCTTGCGCCAACTGGCGCGTCTCGTAGGTCTTCTCTCCTCCTCAATATAGGCCATTTTTCCCGGTCCTTTGCACTACCGTGCCATGCAGTGCCTGAAGGCGCATCACCTCGGGAAGGGAAGGGTTTGACGTACTCCCAGTGGATACCCCTGACGGACGATGTGAGGGACGAGATGGAATGGTGGCTCACCCACATGGAGGCGTGGAATGGTCGGGCCATATTCGGTTCCGCTCTGGATATTGTCATTGAATCAGACGCCAGACGCTTCGGTTGGGGTGCAAGGTGCAGAGAGTTCTCCTCGGTGGAGCCTGGTCCACTCACAAACAGTCATTGTACCTGCTGCCTGGAGCTGCTGGGAGGGTCGTTTGCGGTGCAATGCTGGACGAAAGACAGGGTACAAATGTACGTCCTTCTCAGGATGGACAATATCTCTGCGGTCCGGTACATCAACTACCTAGGTGGCACCAGATCCAGGATGTTGGCGAACCTAGCCAAGGACTTTTGGCACTTCTGCCTAGACAACCAGATCTCAGTGACGGCGGAGTACCTTCCGGGGCGGGAGAACGAAGTGGCCGACTGGCACTCTCGTCACCTCCTGGATGCCAGCATGTGGAAGCTGGACCCTCAGGTCTTTTCTCAGTTGTCGGAGAAATGGGGCCCCTTCTCGGTAGACCTTTTTGCGCCCCAACTAGATCATCAGTTACCGAGATACTTCAGTTGGCGGCCAGATCCACAGGCAGAGTCGACGAATGCGTTTCTCCAGGGCTGCCAGCGGGTGCAAGGCTATGCCTTCCCTCCGTTCTCCATGATCACGCGAGTGTCCGTGTTGCTTCACCACCAGCAGGCGGAGGTGGTGTTGATCACACCCTGGTGGAGGTCTCAATCTGGTTTCCAGTTCTACTGGAACTTTCTTGGGATTTTCCAATCCGACTCCCCCATTTTCCTCACATTCTCCTCAATCCCGATCTCGTTCCCCATCGGCTGGTAGTGGAAGGAACGTTGAGGATGATGGCCTGACGGATCTCCGGTGTCGCTGGTCGCTCCCAGGCCTTTCGGGAAAAGCTGAGGACTTGCTCACCAAGGCATGGGCGGACTGCACGACCAAGAGATACCAGTCAGCCTGTCACAGATGTTGTCGTTGGTGTGTGCGACTGAGTATCTGAAAGAGACACGTTAGTGATAAATTCCTTACCATAGAATATTCCCCAGGCGTCAGACTGGATCCGGAAAGTTTTCTGTTTAGCAGTACCCCTGCGCGACAGTAGGTGGCGCTGTGCGGCTCCACGCCCGTCACCGGCATCGTGCGCGCCGGGATGACGTCACGAAGGCTACTTAGGCGCCACCCATGCACGCTGACATCAGTCCTTTCTGTTTCCGTGCCGAAAGCGCAGACCCGGATTGAGCACGTACCTCGGTCATTTTTTTAGCACTTTTTTGAGACTTTTGTCTCCTTCTCTTGTCCCCTGGTGAACGTAGGGATGCCCGGCATTCAGTCTTGCTGGTCGTGCCACCCTAATATGTCGGTGGCAGACCCCCATGATGTCTGCCTCTACTGCCTGGAGACCAACCACGACTCCTGGGACTGTCGGGACTGTCGTACCATGGCCCCGAAGGCGTTACGGGAGCAGCGCCGGAAGTTGCTGGAGGTCCGGCACTTCTCTCACCGCCGCTCCGGGTCTAGGGGCCGTTTGCGGGACCACTCGCGGGACTGCGGTCGTCGCTCCTCGGACTCCAGTGTTCACCTTCGGATTCCGGTAAGCGATGCCATAAGAAGAAGTCGAAGAAGCGTGTTCGCTCTCTGACTTCCCCCCGTCGCTCCCCGGAGTCAGACGTGGGGGACAGGGGCTCCGCCCCTGCGGCTCCTCTGGCTGCCTTGGACCGCCTGTTTAGGCCTCGGGCTCCCGCCGGTGTGCCTATGGGCCCAGGGGCCCCGTGTCCAGATCCTGTTGACCCGGCGGCACCGCCTCCGGCGCCAGCCCCGGAGCCACTGGATCCAGCGCCCACGGCTCCGGCGCCACATGGTGCAAGGCCGCTGGCTCCGGTCCCGGCGCTGCCCGTGGCTCCGGCCCCAGCGCCGCCCCTGACTCTGCCACAGGCGCCGCACTGAGTGCCGTTTATCCCGCCCCTGCCTGGGTTCTCGGACCATTTCGTTCCGACCTGGGATCCTCATTGGGATGGGGCTCTGGTTCGGCCCCGGCCGGCGCCGCTTCCGGCGCCGCTGGGCCCCTCTCCGGCTCCGGTCCTGCTGCCGCGACCGGCTCCTTCTACCCCGGAGCCGGATGAGGACTGGGACGGCTTTGTGGACCCCCCCCTTGCGCGGCAGTGTGACTCCGAGCAAGATTGGGTGGATGACCTTCATGACACAGGTGAACTTGATGTGTCTTCTGACCCGGGGTTTGCCTCACCCCCACCTACTATGGAGGAGGGCGCTTCCTACACTATGGTGCTGCGTCAAGCTGCGAAGACTCTCCATCTCAACCTCCCTACGGTGGCCTTTATGACCAACCTTCTTACGGAGGTGCTCCAGACGGTGTCTACGTCGTCGGAGCCGTTGCTCCCTTTCAATGAGGCCCTTACCGAAGTCCTCTTGGGTACTTGGTTGCGGCCGGCCTCAAGGGTGCCGGTGGATAAGAACGTCGCTAGGCGTCACCGCCCGGCGCCTGGTGATCCCGCCTTCTTGATCACTCACCCCACGCCTGAGAGCCTGGTCATTCAGGCCTCGACATCGCAGAGTGCCTTTCCCTCGGCTCCGCCGGACAAGGACTCTAAGAGGCTGGACCAATATGGCAAGAGGTTGTTCTCCTGCGCCAGATTGGGGTTGAGATCGGTTAATATCGCCTGCCTATTGGGCCCTTACTCCCACGCAGTGTGGAATTCGGTGGCGGAGGTTCTGCCTCAATGTTCTGAAGAGGTCCAGGCTGTCCTTTCCCAAGCATTTGCGGAGGGCAAGGATGCGACGAAGTTTGCCATCAGGTGTGGTTTGGACACCACTGATTCGTTGGGCAGGGCGATTTCCTTGATAGTGGCGTTGCGGCACCACGCCTGGTTACGTTCCACTGGTTTTTCACCCGATGTCCAGAGCTCGCTCATGGACATGCCCTTTGATGGCTCCCACCTCTTTGGTGATAAGGCTGACAATGCCCTGGAGCGCTTTTTAAAGAATCTCGTGCCACGGCCAAGTCTTTGGGTCTTTCCTCGAAAAACCCTGCCACGACGGGGTTTCGTTTCTTTCGTGGTCAGGGCAGGGGTACCCAAGCGCGCTCTTCCAGCAAACCTGTGCAGAACCAGCCTCAGTGAGGCCACGGCCGTGGGTTCCGATGGGACGGGTCTGGTAACCAGCGTGCCGGGCAGTCCACTTCCACCCCCGCTGCTTCTGCCTCGAAAACTTCCTAATCCAAGCTTCAGGGGGCACCCCACGCCAGTGGGTGGCAGGGTTCACCTCAACCTCCACCACTGGCGCGAGATTACGTCGGACAAGTGGGTGCTGCAGATAATCTGCCAAGGTTACTCGCTCCCCTCAGTGCCACCGCTTGCCGGGGATCATTTGGCTCTTCGCCGTCAGGAAGTCACGACCCTCCTGGCCAAGGTGGCCATCGAGTGCGTTCCAGATCAGGAAGTAGGGAGTGGTTGCTATTCCCACTACTTTCTGGTCCCCAAGAAGGACAAGGGGGCCTGTGCCCCATCTTGGACCTCTGGGACGTCATTCTCTTCCTCGGGAAGGAGAAGTTCAAGATGCTGACTCTGGCTCAGGTCCTGTCTGCTCTGGGCCCTGGAGACTGGATGGTAGTGTCGGACTTGCAGGACGCTTATTTTCACATCCCCGTCCTGCCGGCCCACCGGCGTTACCTGCGGTTCACGGTAGGCCGGGAGCATTTTCAGTTTGCTGTGCTCCCCTTCGGCCTTACCAGCGCCCTTCGAGTGTTCACGAAGGTGATGGCGGTGGTCGCAGCTCATCTGCGCAGGTCAGGGGTGTCAGTCTTCCCCTACCTCGACGACTGGCTGCTGAGGGCGGGTTCGCCCCAGGTAGTTGTCTCCCACCTCCAGACAACGGCCGACCTCCTGCATCTGCTGGGGTTCTCCATCAATGTGCCGAAGTCGCACCTGAGTCCCTCTCAGAAGCTCCCTTTCATCGAAGCGGTTCTGGATTCGACATTGTTTCGGGTTTATCCTCCCAAACAGCGAGTCCAGAATATTCAGGCTATGGTTCCGCTCTTTCAGCCTCTATCCCGGGTTTCAGTCAGGATGACCCTCCGGCTTCTGGGCCTGATGACCTCCTGAATCCTGCTGGTGCCACATGCCAGATGGCATATGCGGGCTCTGCAGTGAGAACTGAAGTTCCAGTGGGCGCAGCATCAGGGCAACCTGTCCGATCATGTCCAGATCTCGGAGGGCGCTGCATGGCAATTGCAGTGGTGACTCACGAATCGCGATTGGGTCAATGGCAGATCCCTCTCCCTTCCCCAACCGGAGCACACAGTAGTGACAGATGCGTCCCTCCTGGGTTGAGGAGGCCACATGGGAGAAGCGGAGATCAGAGGCCTCTGGTCTCCGGCGGGGTCCCGGCTCCATATCAACCTTCTGGAGCTGCGGGCGATCCGGCTTGCACTGAAGGCATTCCTTCCCTCTGTCCGGGGAAGTGTAGTGCAGGTGTTCACGGACAACACCACCGCCATATGGTATTGCATCAAACAGGGCGGGGTGGGGTCGTGGACCCTATGTCAGGAGGCTCTGCGCCTCTGGTCGTGGCTGGGACATCAAGGCATTACCTTGGTGGTTCAACACCTGACAGGTTCTCTGAACGCCAGGGCGGACGAACTCAGCCGCCGGTGCATGGTGGATCACGAGTGGCGTCTGAACTTGGACGTGGTGCATGGTCTCTTTCTGCGATGGGGAGAGCCTTGGTTAGATCTATTCGCCACCTAAGAGAACGCGCAATGTCATCAGTTCTGCGCGTTGGAATTTCCAAGGCGGCACTCGCTCGGAGAAGCTTTTCGTCTCCAGTGGAGCTGCGGTCTGTTGTACGCCTTTCCGCCTATACCACTTCTGCCCAGAGTACTGAAGAAGATCAGGCGCGACCGGGCCCAAGTTATTCTTGTGGCTCCGGACAGGGCTCGAAGAGTATGGTATTCCGAGCTACTCAGTTTGAGCATCGATCCCCCGATCCGTCTGCCTCTTCGGGAGGATCTTTTGTCGCAGCAGTGGGGGACGGTCCTTCACCCGAACCTGTCCAGCCTCCACCTCCTTGCTTGGAGATTGAGCGGCGACAGTTGGCACCTTTCGATCTTCCTCCTGTCTGTGATGTCATCCTGGCTGACGCGTTGAGGGATTGCTAGTTTCTCGTCGCATGCGCAACACTTTATTTGCTCTAATTTTTGAATGATAATACCAGAGAACCAGAGATCAGTGATAATTACATGTGAAAATCGTGTTGAAACGAATGGCACATAACAGATGATTATGTTTGTTTACAAATCTAAAAACTCAATGCTGTCAAGTGTTTTTGTAACAGCTCATGTGCAGCTTTGGCAGTGTTTATTTCAGCGCTATTGCGCTGGTCTGGAAAATCCTTTGTAAAGGATAGGCTACTGTGCCTGGATTACTATACTTTCTTTACATTAGTATATTAACAACATGAGGTTTTCCAGATTATCATTACTTCACTTTGAGCATGGGCTTGATGGAAGTCGATACAGTGTTTCGCGCGGACACGTGGAGGGATTGCATGTTTCTCGCCGCTCGCGCAACGCTTTATTTTGCTCCAATCTTTGAATGATAATACCAGAGAACCAGAGATCAGTGATAAGTACATGCGAAAACCGTGTTGAAACGAATGGCATATAACAGATGATTATGGTTGTTTACGAATCTAAAAACTCAATGCTGTCAAGTGTTTCTATAACAGCGCATGTGCAGCTTTGGCAGTGTTTGTTTCAGCGCTATTGCGCTGGTTTGGGAAAATCCTTTGTAAAGGATAGGCTACTGCGCATGCTTAACTGATCAGGGTTCTCACCACCGCGGGTGCGCGGATCAGATTGTAATGACGTATACATCGCAGCTGTGGCCGATTGGTTCCTACCTTGGAACACTACTTATACGGCCCCATTCTAGCAGCAAACTCACCTCCGGTCGCCGGCTCAATTTGTCGCGGAGTACCGACGGAGAGGTGAGTTGGTCTGCAGTGGGCTAAAAGACTTTTGCCGGGTTGGGAGGTTTTATCATCTAGTGGCTCCTGCCTGGGTTCTTCTTCTTTTTGCCTCTAGAAGACACTAGATGTTTCAAGAGGTCTTGTTTTAAATCGCCATGTTACCATTTGTAACTTGGGAAGATAGTTGTTTGGCAATTTTAAAAGCTCTGTCTGCATGCCTGTCGGGCCTGAAAGTCAACTGGGGCAAGACTTGTGTGTATCCCATCTCACAGCATGGGCGGACCCCCCCCTCCCAGGGAGCCATCCGCTGTGAGGACAGCTGTCTGCCGTATTTGGGAGTGCATATTTACCACACCCAGCACGACCTGTTGGAGGGGAACGTGGGGAGGGCAATCAGGGGCCTGGCGGGCAGTATTGGTTTCTGGAGCACTCTCCCTCTCTCGGTGGCTGGGCGGGTGGCGTTACTGAAGATGGTGGCGCTCCCACGCCTGTTGTATTTTTTTCGTACGCTCCCTATTTGGGAGGCGGTGTCGCTATTCCGCAAACTCACGGCCATGATCACGGGCTTCATCTGGGGAGCTGGCAGACGGCGGGTGGCGCTGGCCACTCTGCGACGGCCTAGAGCCGAGGGGGAGCTTGCGGTACCCGACTTCGAGAGGTATTATTTGGCTGCCCAGCTCCAATGGCTCACGCAGGCAGTGGCTAGGGAGTTTAGAGGCCCTGAAGGCCCGCAGGGCAGACTGATCCCGCGACATGTGCTTTCTTTTATTGTCTTCCAGCAGCGACTCGAGCTGTCACAACTAACGCTTAAAGAGCGAACGCTCCGGCTGTGTTGGAACCGAAGCCTCCGAAAGGCTGGCATTGCTCACCCCTACGCCCCGGAGATCCCATTGGGTATGTGCACGGCCCTCCCCCATGGTGGGGATTGGTCGGGGCTGGCTACCTGGGAAGACCTAGGGATACAGATGGTGGGGGACCTGTACCTAAATGGAGTGCTTCAGCCATTCCAGGGGCTGCAGGACTCCTTTGGGATCCCGAGGGGTGACTATCTACTCCACGCAGCCCTGGTGGCAGGTCTCCAAAAGCACTGGAATGCGGGACTTTCCGAACCCCAGACGGCTGCCGGCTGTCAGTATGTGGTCATGGCGGCGGGCACAACTAAGGCTATCACATGCCTATACCAGAGAATGGCGACGGAACATCTAGCCCCTCTGACCGCATTGAAGGACAAATGGGAAATGGACATCGGGAAACCCATCCCAGCTCTGACGTGGCCCACGCTGCAGAGACGGGCCTGGAAGAGCACACGTAATGCCCGGTTTCAACTGGTGCAGTACTTCATCTTGCATAGGGCATACTTGACGCCAGTTAAATTATTTCAGTACTTTGGGGGCCCCACACCGCAATGCCCCCGTTGTGGGGAGGAGGGGGCTGACTTCAAACACATGTTCTGGTCCTGTGGAGCAGTAAGACGCTACTGGGAGGAGGTCATCGATTGCTTGTCCCAAGTGACAGGGCGCGAACTGGGGGTGGAAATGGGAGTTTGTCTGTTGTTATGGTTTCCCCACACGCCGCGCATGAAAATCACGAGCAAGTTTTGCGACCTAGGGCTGGTTGTGGCTAAAAGAGAAATCACCCTGCACTAGAAATCAGGAGCTGGTCCCAGCTTTACGAGATGGAGAGCGGCCTTCACCAAATGGGCGGATAGTGAGGGCACACTTCGGCTGCAGCTAGCGCTGCGGGGAAACTATGAAAAGGCGCTGGCCATGGCACATGCATGGAAGCACTAGTGGTTGAACTCCGAGGGTGGGGAGCAGATGTGGAGGAGGGCACTGAAGCGCAGGAGCAGCCTGTAGAAGCGTATTCGTAGAGAGGTACTCGATAGACCACGCGGGAGGGTGGGAGGGCTTTCCTTCTCCTTACTGCTCTGAGCCTGACTATGGGGGTGGGGAGTGGCCTGCAGCCACTAACACGGCTACTTCAAAAGAGAGACTTCTCCTGGTACCTGGTGTTATGGCACACTGACATGTGGGTGGGGGGAGGGTGTAATTGCATATGGGAGTGCTGGGGGACAGTGACTTACTAGCTGGAAGTGGTTTAGACTGTATTAGGCACTGGTTCCTACATGCTGGATATGACCAGGGGTGTGATGATGTTTGATGATGGCAATTGTAATCGGGTAAAGCAATAAAAATTGTTTTTGCAAAAAAAAAAAAAAAAAGCTCTGTCTGCATGGTGCGTGGTATTTTGGTCTCTAATTAAACCACTATGGGCCTAAGATTCTGTGTGCAGTTTGTCTTTGTAACTCACTCATTCCACACCATAATGAGATAAGAATGTAATGTTTACTAAAGATACTAGGTCTATCAAAAGTATTTCGTTTGGCTAAACAAATACGCATAGGCCCACTGAGATAATTGGTTTTACTATATATAAAGTTCATTGATTGCTCCTTGTTCTCCTTTTATTTTGCTCTGCTTTACATGCCTCATTGACAGTCCACAGGATTTTAAGTAGCCGTAGACCAGTGAGGACATTTTTTCCTAATGGCATTGTACACCGTTTTTTCAGAGCGGTGCCCCCTTCCTGAGCGGCTGCCAGGCTGAGGTGGGTTTGAATACCCAGCAGTTGCGGGTAAGATTTGCTATTAAATATATTACACAGTACCACATGATATATTAGTGCACATATTGATTATTTCTATTTTACAATTTCTTATTTTCTTTAGGTATACTCGTCCATACTACAACGGCTGGACTGAGGTTTGAGGCCAAATACTAAAATATACATATCCTTTCTGTATTGCACTCTATTTGTTCGCAGCAGCACCTGTGTTAGGTCCTGAAGAAAGCCTAACCCACGTTTGGGTATAAAGGCTGAAACATGTTGACCAACCTTCTTTTTCACCATAGCGGTTATAAATCCATACCGCTGGTGCTCTGGTTTTAATCCTAGCAGTGGGTATCTTAGAATAAAATTAGTATCGACACCACCTAGCTAGTTTTAGTTTCACTGTTTTCACTTGTTTTGCGCTGCGCCCTCACTTTTTGAACTATTTTTGCTCTTCATATGAGGATTTAGTTTATCCTCGGTGTGACAAAACATCCCTGAGCTCCCCTCTCATGGGTGCAGCCATCAAAGGAACTAGGGTTTTCCTTTGAGAGGAGAGTCCCTATGATGAAGCATGTCACCTTGTGGTGAGTGAGGGATTTCGTCCTAAAAAGGGAAATGCCCAATTTTTCTTTTCATGGTGGTATCTGTGTTTTTCTTTATTTGACATGTAGTTGTGGACACATTCTTTAATGGTAAATATTATAGACCCAGGGATTTCGTACTGTTATGTATGTCATCCTGGCAGCCAGGCGTCCCTCCACTAAAACGGTGTACGCCTGTAGGTGGAACAGATTTGTGGCAATGGTGCACAGCTAAGACTGTGGATCCCCTTCCTGCCCCTCTTTCTGAGGTTCTTCTGTTCCTTCTCTCTTTGGCCCAGCAGGGCTCTGCTCTGGGGACTCTTAAAGGTTACCTTTCGGCCATCTCTGCCTTTCTATGGCTTCCAGATCAGCCTTCTCTTTTTAAGTCCCTGGTTGTTAACCGTTTTTTTAAGGGAATTACGCATACGTTCCCGCCTGTGCCCTTCATAATGCCTCAGTGGGACTTGAATCTTGTCTTGACTTTTCTGACGTGTGCTCCCTTTGAGCCACTTCATAACTTCTTTCTTGTCAAAGGTTGTCACGCCCTTCTACATCGGGCAGACCATCACTTTGCCCACCTTTTTTCCGCCTCTGCATCCTTCACGGGAAGAGGAGCGGCTCCACGGTCTGGACCCAAAACGTGCGCTCGCATTCTATCTGCAGCACACACAGCAGTTCCGGGTGGATGATCAGCTCTTTGTGGGCTACGTGGGTCGTTCTGTGCATCAAAGCCTGTTACTCCTTGGCCTAGAAGGAGCCTACTGTGGGACTGCGTGCCCATTCGACCAGGGCGACTGCAGCCTCTATTGCCTTGGGGCGCAGTGTCCCCTTGCAGGATATTTGTCAGGCAGCTACGTGGGCCCTCACTGCACATGTTTACCAAGCACTACTGCCTTGACAGTCAGGTCCGGAGAGACGGCTTCTTTGGCCGTTCTGTGCTCCGTGACTTTCTGGTGTTATCTTGTTCACAGACCCACCACCGGGGTTGGTATTGCTGGGGTATCTATTCTTAGGTAAGTAATCTATCACTAACGTGTCTCTTTCAGATGCACAAGTTACTACTTGTGTGACGATATATCTGTAAGAGACATTATTATTATTTTTTTTGATAATCAATTTTATTGAGTTTTCAATGTAACCAAACAAACAGCACCATTCAGAATTACATCGCATGAGATTAGTTCAGGGTAAGCACATTCCACATCGATACGAAAAGTGACATATATGCAAATCAAAGATCAACATATCCAGAGGCATTCTGTAGATCCAACCAACCCACCTTAAATCTCTATCACTCCCACCCACTTCCCCCACATTCAGCAACATTTCTCGGAGCATCCCCTGGTCACATAAAGAGGCCATTCCTGGACGGCACACCAGTCCACCTCCTTGTGCCAATGAGCCAATGTTGGTGCGGTAGCAGTCAGCCAATGGGCAGCGATAGCTCTCTTTGCTACCACCAAGGCCATGTTAAGAAAAAGCTTTTCGGCTCTGCTACCATCCAATCCATCAGTGATGCTCACAAGAACAAGTGTAGGAGCCAGAGGAACCTCCCAGCCCAAAACCTCCGTCAATTCTATTATTAAGGACTCCCAGTACCTCTGTATCGCAGGGCAAAGCCACACCATGTGATAGAAGTCTGCGCGGGGGTGGGAGCAGCGGGGGCAAAGGGCATCCGACCGGAGCCCCGCGCTGTGTAGGCGCAGCGGTGTAAGATAGGCAGCATGCAGGAAGTAGACTTGGACCAACCGAAGCCGCGCTGAGACCGTGATTGTTTTAGGGCCCATCAAGGGCAAGGCATCTCTCCAGTCGGCATCCTCTAGAGCCCCAAGCCAGCCCTCCCACTTATCGCGGAGTTGAGAGAGGGAGTTGGGGGTATTATTGGTAAGTAAATCGGTATATTCTGGAAATCTCCCCTTTCCCCAAGTCACCAGTCATAATCTGAGCTTCCGGCGGACTGTATTCCGGCAAGGAAGTACCATCTGGGATGTATGAGTGGAGGGCATGGCGCAGCTGCAGATAGCAGAAAAATTGGTAGGAGTGGGGAGAGTGCCTGGCTTGCAGGTCTTGAAAGGAGCGCAAATGGGTACCGCTCCAGACATCGCCCAACAGGGTATCCCAATGAGGTCCCACTGCCGGAACCTTGCCAAGGAAGCCACCTCTTCGAGCCGGGTGCCGCACCACAGGGGGGTATATTGAGTCAGCCTGCCCGACCAGCGGGTGTGGCGCAATGAGGCCCGCCAAGCCAGGAACACTCCACGGGTAACCTCAGGGAGAGCCCGAGGGACAGCCGCACCATATAGCATCCCCTGGAGGGAGTCGAAGCGCAGAGTGTGCAATTCCAGGCGATACGCCGGGTCAGATCATCTGCCGTTAAACCAGTCGTGAAGCGTGAGGAGTCGGGTCGCTAAATAATACAAATAGAGGCTCGTCAGACCAAGACCACCGTCAAAAGGTGGAATGCGACATTGGGCCAGGGCCAGCCTGGGCCTCTCCACCCCCGCCCCCCATAAAAACTTTGTGATCAGACCATCTATCTCCCGGAACCAAGACCTGGCGTACAAGAGGTGTGTGTTTTGGAGCATGTAGAGAAAACGAGGTAAAATCATCATTTTGAAGAGGGCTATACTTCCCAAAGGGTTTAGGGGCCGAGCACGCCATTTCGAGAGATCCGCACGGACCCGCTTGACCAGCGAGATGACGTTTAGTGACCATGCAAGTTCGGGGAGAAGGGCCACCCAGATCCCCAAGTACTTGAAGGACTGCCGTCGAAGGGGAATCGTCGACTGCCAATCAAAGCACTCCCGCGATACGTGCAGGGGGACCAGAACGGACTTAGCCGGGTTGAGCCGTAAGCCAGAGGTACATTCAAAGAGGCCAAGCGCTCGGAGGCATCGGGGTCCCGACTGGGCCTGCCAAAAACAGCAGGACATCTTCCGCATAGAGTGCGATTTTGTCTTCTTCAAAGCCGGGCCACCGCCAGCCCTTGAGGGAGTGGTCGCTGCGAATAAGGCAGGCAAGGTGCTCCATAGCCAGGGCAAAGAGGATCCCTGCCGCGTACCATGTAGAATGGGGAAAGGGTGGAATAGAGCTCTGTTAACTAGGACCTGCGCCCGGGGCCGATGGTACAGCGTCCTCACCAGCTTGCGGAAGGGAGCACCAAAGCCCATCTGCTCCAATACAGCCTCCAGGTAACCCCAATCAACCGAATCAAAAGCCTTCTCGAAGTCTACAAACAGGAGAGACAAATATGGGGACAGCAAGTGCCGGTTCTGTAAGAGACATTAGTTGGTGATAGATTCCTTACCGCCCCACCCTTCCTCCCCGTTCTGCGAACTGATTACTAGGGTTAAGGTTATCCCCTTTTAGGGCCCTAGTTTTATGCACCTGTGGTCAGTTTCTCGCATGACTCTGCGTTTCGGCATGGAAAGTTGTGTACAGAACGGACGTCAGCGCGCATGGGTGGCGCCTAAGTAGCCTCCGTGACGTTATCCCGGCGCGCACAACGCCGGTGACGGGTGCGGAGCCGCACGGCGCCACCTACTGGCGTGCAGGGGTACTGCTAAGTAGAAAGCTTTCCGGATCCAGTCTGACGCCTGGGGAATATTCTAAGGTAAGGAATCCATCACCAACTAATGTCTCTTACGGATATATCGTTACACAAGTAGTAACTTGTGCGTCGATCCCGTGGGGGCAGATGTAGTCCACGTCCTTTATTTTCTGGCGAGTCTGGCGGAGGATGGTCTGGCCTATAGGTCAATCAATACCTTCTGCTCCGCGATTTCGGACGGTCCCATTATGGTGCAGGGCTCTCCGGTGGGTGAACACCCTTTGGTTTGCCGGCTTCTCAGATGAATTCGCCTCTCCCCCCCTCCGGAGCCTCAATATTCTGTCCTTTGGGACGTGAATCAGGTGTTGAACCTTTTTCTTTCTTGGCAACCAAATAGGTTTCTGTCCTGTAAGAAAGTAACCGCCAAATTGGCAATGCTGTTATGCCTGGTCTCATGCAGACGCGTCTCAGACATGAGGGCTTTGGACATATCAGGAGTGCTTTCCCCAGAAGGGGTATCGTTCACAGTAAGTAGAAGGATCAAGAGTAATACCAGGGTCATTTCGTTCCCAGCGTTTCCAGATTACCCAAAACTGTGTGTAGTGCAGTGCCTCTGTGCTTATGAGGAATTGACTGAGGAAACTCGCCCTCCGGGTGAGAAGCAACTGCTCATTGCGCTACGTAAACCGTACAGAGCAGTCTCGTCCCCGACCATCGCAATATGGGTGCGTTGGGTGATGCAGCAGGCGGGGATCGATACTAAGCAGTTTGGTGCTCACTCGGCAAGAGGAGCGATGGCCTCCAAGGCTTTTTCATTAGCGTACGCGCTTGGAAGATCTGATGCGCGCAACCGATTGGTCCTCTGACTCCACCTTTAAGAGGTTTTATTTCAAACCAGTACTGGAGGTAGCAAGGCTAGTAGTCGACAAGCTTTGAACTGGCATAATCTGAGCCTCCGGTCCTGACATAGAATGAAAATGTAACTAGCTATTGCGCTGGTAAGTTTAAATTCTATTAAGGACACGGAGGAGAGGATTATCGCGCCCCATGACCTCTGAAGATGTGGACCCTCCCCGTTCTAAAGTAAGTAAGCCATTTATGGGTCTTTACAAAGTGGAAATGAGTTGATGACGTTACTCATATATTGTTGTTTGCTGGTGTTTTACTGCAATTGGTTCCAGCACAGTCCTCTGACACTACCTATTTTACAGGAAATGACGGTTCCAAACAAGAAGCGTGAAAGCTGACAAGAAATGGTTCGCAGGAAGGAAGAGGAAACAGTGTGAAGGGACTATGCTGGCTGGCTAGAGAGCGGACAGCGAGGAAGGACTCTTGTTGGTACTTTTGTTTCCCTATTGTTCATGGGAAAAGTAGTTAGTTATTGTGTTTAAAGAAATGTGCTGCTGTTAAAATAAAGCGAAGGAAGAAGGCATAATCCTCGCCTCCGTGTCCTTAATAGAACTGAAACTTACCAGCGCAACAGCTAGGCAAATGTTCATTATTGGCTTAAACTACTGTGGTCCATGATGCCACCCCAAGACCTGGATAAATCACTGTAACTTCGACATCTCCTCCACCCCCCACCAGCCCTGGAAATCGGTTATCTCATGGACCTGGAAGCAGTGTTAGGTTTTGTAGCACACGCTACACAAACAAATAAACATAAAACAAAAATCTGTGAAAGACATGCGACGTGCCACAACACTGAGCAGAGGTTGCAGTACCTTGATGGAGCTTGAAATAAATACATGATCAGTCAATTATCCCAAAATATTGTTTGTACCTGTCTGGCTGAAGTTTATGCAAACCAAATGCCTGGTAAAAATAGTTCTCCAAGTGAAAAAAATCAAAAACAACAAAAATCTGCCTCAAAAGGATCAAGTTTCATTTTTGGTTTGTTTTTTTATTGATTGCAAAAAACGAATGAGAGGAGATACAAAACAGCATCTCCAGCGTGTTTAAAAAAATTAAACTTGTAGTAAGAGTAAAAAACAGGATGCCGTCAATGAAACGTGAAAAGTTATGTTAAAGGATTTATAAAGCGCATAGCTGCCCTAAACAGGGCATCCCAATGCTAGACCCTGACAACATACACGCTACAACTGCCTAAGAGAAGATGAGAAAGTGAGGCTAGAAGGAGAAAAGCCAGGTCTTGAGAGATTTTCTGAAAAGAAAGTGGTTCTGGATTTTCCTAAGAGAGAGGGGGAGAAAATTACGAAGAGATGGGACCAAGGCACGGAAGGTTCTCACGCCCACTCTAGCTCTTCCGACTCGAAGAACAATGGATGAATAGAGGTCAGCAGAGCGTAGGGGACGAGAGGGCCTGCAAAGAAAAATAAAATTAGACAGGATGGGGGTCCCTTGGGAGTACAAGGTTTTATGAACAGTGGAGTCTTGAAGTGGATACGTTTATCCAGAGGAAGTCAATGTTGCTTACAAATAAGGCCCGATACGGATGAAAATTTGGGGGAGTGAACAGAGCGGTCTGGCATTGGCATTTTGGGTCACTGCAGTCTTTTGATGACTGATTTATTGGCTCCGAGATAAATAGACATTGCAATAATCCAGGCCGGACAAAATTAGCACCTGGATTATGGTTTGCAGAGGGGAGAAATCAAAGAAGACCAAGATGGGCTCAATGCTTCTCAGGTGCCCAAAGCAAGTGACTGCTACAGTCAAACGCCAAAGATTTGTCCATCCAGCCTCCAAAGGTTTTTACCGAGGATTTGGGCTTAGGGGAAGGACCAGGAGAATGCTGCTACCAGTGGTCATCCCCCTACTGAGCATGTTTGCCCAATAGCAGAATTTCAGTTTCATTAATGTTCAGGCAGAGACAGTTATTATTCATCCACTCTGCCACCGCAAGAATTCCTTTTTGAAAAATAGCCTTATCGTGCGTGGTATATACAGAGAGTGAAAGAAGAAGCTGGGTGTCGTCCCCATATATTACCCACATATATATTGTGGTAATATACAATCAGTGAAACATAAGAGAGAACACAGGCATATCTTCGTGATAAAACTATTTTAAGGCTCACATCATATAAATAAAACACAGTGATCTAATTCAACCAAACACGGGGATGAGTTTGGACAACAACTCCTCGTAAGCACCGCCTTACATCGAGCCACCTAAAGTGGGCAACTGATAGGACATAAGAGTGACCAAACCATCAAAGGGAAAGTGATAACAAAACATCATAGGAAGAAAAATTAAACAAATAAAATAAAAAAAAGAACCAAACTGGTTTGAGACTTGCACATGTAACCCAGTTCATGTGCGTCACATATAATATCAATCACACATATTACTATGGGAAATTAGTGGTACAGATGCAGGGACATAGCATTCCTTCTTTTGGACCATTAGTTGTTTGTAGTCAGGGGCGGCTGGTGACATTTGAAAATGGCGGGGCGTAAAAGTGCCCCGTAACAAAGTCGCGTCAAAACGCACTCTCAAACTAGGACCAAAACACCCCTTCCCCTCCATGGATTTTCTTCAAAACACTTGCAATCAAAATTAGACCTTCCCAACTCTGATCCCAGCTAAGTACATATCCCGCCATTTTCAAATGTCACCAGCCACCCCTGCCTTTAGGGGCTGGTCTCCCCACGGCGAGCTTGCCTCTCTGTGTCCACAGCTCCAGAGTAGACCCCAGCAGATCGTTCCTGGCTACTGTTCCTGCGCCGAGTGCTGCATTGCCCAGGTTATGAGCCTTTTTCACAAGGGAAGCGTCACAATGGAGCCCTTTCAACATGTCACTGTGACATCACTAACCCTGCGTGGGCGATTCCATCTGTTTCCACGCCATTTGGTGGGGGCAGTAAACCCTGCGGAAAATAGCCTGTTCCTTCACAGGATTAGTAAATAGGACCATAAAACCGATTAAGTCATGAGCCTTAACAGAATAACAACTGCTACCCGACAAACTGCCACAGCAGCGTTCTCTGTTACTGCCTGCTGCAATAGCGACCTCTCCTGAGCAGCCCCCTTGTCTTCAAGGAACCCTGCGCCTCGTGACATCATTCGAAGCGGCTGTGACATAATTAATGTTACCTTCGTAGAATTCTAGTTATGGTGCTGGCTGCTGTGAAGGGGTCAAGGCCTCCAAGTCAATGTTAGAATGCACGTTTTTCTCAGTTCTGTTTTAACATAAATTATACTCTCAATGTAACCCTCCACAGTTTATTTGCGTCTGACCCGCTCAACTCCGCTAGTAATAATGTAAATACTTTCCCTCACTCCTTATGTCAGGGAACAATATTGAAAAAGGATTCGAGCAGAAAAAAGAGTAAAAGCTGCACTTCATGTATTATTAAAAATTAAAAAACACTTACCTGACCGCCTCGCTCTTCTCCTGGTCCGCGTTGGCGCCTCTCTGCCTTCAAACGGTCCGGAACACCACGTCCACGTGACGTGACGCAAGTGACTGCAACCCGGCCCTCAGCCAATCCTGGCACTGCAGCAGCGCCAGGATTGGCTGACGGCACCGCCTACTCCTCGCCCGCCGCCTGCCCATTAGGAGACCGAGGGGCTCCTAATGGGCATGCGCAAGGCAGCAAAAACGCAAGTACGCATGACTGGGCACGGAGTAAAAATTAAGCTCCATGCCCACTCATGCGCACTTGTGCTGCCTTTCCCAAAGGCGTCTGACAATGATGTCAGTCAACATGACGCCGAACCGCCCACGGTCCGACGTCATGCTGACTGCCATTCACAGAGGAGGGAGCTAGGAGGGAGCTGCGGGCGCGGGCGGGGGGGCTACGCCCCCACGCCCCAATGGACGCACCGCGCCTGTTTGTAGTTAACAATCTGATCTCACGTAGACCTCACTTTTGAAGGTAGGCAACAATCAGTCCATATAATGACATAGTGTTAATGGTCCATCCACCATCTCCATACATTTTGACACACATGGTTACTGAAACAAACCCACGCCTATTTAGTATGAACAAATAGTATTTCTACTATTTTCTAGTTAGCAACAACAAATCCAGGTGAAACACATCAGATCTATTGAGATCTATTTCATTAATAATTTCGCCTCCTTTATGAAAATTAGCTGACAAATTCAACTATATTGGTATTCCCAAAAATACGGGGGATCTCTTCTGCAGCCTTTAACCAACAAGAATAGTGCATTGTTAATGGAATAGAAGGTGCAACAGATCCACAGGCTCAGAATGACAATTTCAGCATTTACTGGATGGTACAAGTACATTTTAGCCAGTTTCCAAGCAGTCCTGTGAGAGGTTAAGAACCTGCTTGATATTTTTTATGAGAATTTTACTAGTTACTTCCAAACGTTTTTCCACTGTGAACCCAATAACTGGTGAGCATTTTAAGTGAATATTGCTAGTTCAGCTTTCTCCGTGATTTTGCAGTTCACCATAGGAGTTGCTTCATTCACACTTTTTGTTTTTAATCTGATTCCTAGGCAAAATGCCATCGCCAAAAGCACCTTGTGTAGAAAGTGCTTATGTCTCATTTCAGCACGTGAGGCCGAGCCATTGTTAATGCTACTCTTAATTCAGTACCTACTCATCCAACATGTCTCAAACAAAGGATCTGACTGAGCATTGCCCCACAGGCATGTTTACTGTATTTATAATCAACTTTTTCTTTTCTTAATTTTTTTTTAGAGTTTTATATAGCGTAAACTAGACCCGAGACATCGGATATCTGAGCGCTTTACATAGCACCAGTTTCGTTACACAAGGACACATTCATTTTTGTTAGGCACGGGGAGATTAAGTGATAGCCCAGAATCACATGAAGTTGAGTGCCGTTGCAGAGACGCGAACCCGGTTCCCCAGCTCGAGGTCCACCGCTCTAGCCGTAAGGATACATCCTCTCCCCTTGATAGTTTTGTTATGCCATCAAGACACTATATTGGTTTGGTTATACTTGTGACCAGCTTAATATCTGTAACTAAAGTCCTAGGAGTATCCTACGTGCACAAGTCACTTGCGTGGCTAAGGATTAATAAAGAAAGTAAGTCTCAAGGCACCATGGCCTATTTCTCGCCTGTTGGCCAGTTTGGTCACTCAATCAATCAATCAGTTATTTATAAAGTGCTGCTCTTCACCCTGGAGGGTATCCAGGCGCTGAGGTTTCGCTGGTCTCAGTTGAAAAGTCAGGTCTTATGAGTCCAATTCTGAATTCTGCCAGGGAGGGTGATGTGGTAGGTGGAGGGGTAGGTTGTTCCAGGCCTTGTCGGCGAGGTATGAGTAGGAATGATCTCCTCTGTGACTTCGGTGAAGGCGGGGGTGTGCGCGAGGGGTAGGGTGGCATAGTACAGGTGTCCAGTAAGTTGGTGGAAGTTCAGGCGGTGGATGACTATGCAGGTCCTTGGCTGTGTAGGGCCTTGTCGGCGTGTGTCAGTAACTTGAACTGGCATCTCTTCTGGACGGGGAGCCAATGGAGGTTCCTGATGTCGGGGGTGATGTGGGTCCGCTTGGGGAGGTTGAGAATGAGTCTGGTTGCTGCGTTCTGTATGGTCTGGAGCCTCTTGATGAGTTGGCTGGTAATACCAGTGTAGAGCGCATTTCCATAGTCTAGCGGGCTGGTGACAAGTGCCTGGGTGATGGTCTTTCTGGTGTTGGTGGGGATCTATCTGAAGATTTTCTGGAGCATGCGGAGGATGTGGAAACAGGAGGGAGGATGAGACTGCATTGATTTGGTGCTTCATGGTGAGTTTTCTGTTAAGGATGACGCAGCGGTTGCAGGCGTGGTCTGTGGGTGCGCGTTCGAGCTCAGGAGCCCACCTGGTACTACCTCACAGGGAGGTGTTCTTCCTGAAGATCAGCACTACAGTCTTGTCCACGTTGAGCTTAGGCAGTTGGTTCTCATCCAGTCGGCGACACTAGTCATAGCGTTGCGGGAACTCTTTTACAATACAATACAATACACTGGCATTTATAAAGCGCAACAGCTACCTCAAGCAGAGGTGTCCCAGCGCTAGCGCGATCCAGCAAGACATGGGAGGAAGAGGATAGCAATCAGAAAACGGTTTCAGGCTAACGGCTAAAAAGCCATGTCTTTAAAGCTTTCCTGAACTCCCCTTCAGACGGTATAAACCGAAGTCTGTCCGGAAGGGAGTTCCATAATCTGGTTGCCACTACGGAGAAGGCCCTGTCACCAATGCGAGCTTTCGCAAATTGGGGAACACACAGCAGATTCTGTGAGTTGGAGCGTAACGAGCGCATTTGCTGATAGGGGCGAATGCATTTTTTGATGTAATTCGGGCAACTGCCTTTCTGGGCCTTGAACACAATTGTCAAGTCCTTGAATTCTATTTGCTTCACAACCGGCAACCAGTGGAGCTGTTTGACATGCGGAGAGATATGTTGTTTAAATGGCACTCTTCTAATCAATCTCACAGCCGCATTCTGCACCATCTGCAGTCTCTTTATCGGAAACGGCTGAAGATCAAGAAACAGACTGTTGGCATAGTCAAGTCCTGAAGTCACCGTGGCATGAGCAACTAATTTTCGACAATTCTCCGGGAGTAGATATAGAAATTTCCTCAACCCCTTCAGAATTCCGAAGCAAGTGGATGTAATGGACCATATTTGGTATGCAAATGTCATATCAATGTCCCATTTTACACCCAGGTTTTTTACCGTAGAAGTCGGACAGGGTGAGGAACCCATTTCCTCCGGCCACCACAGACCAGGCAGCGGTGCAGAATTCTTGCCGAAGAACAAAACCTCAGTTTTCTCTGTGTTCAGTTTTAGCTTGTTATTATTCATCCAGCTGGAGACGTCACACAGGCAGCCCCTAAACCTCTCAAAAGAGTTTGCCGACTGGTCCTTAAAGGAGAACACCAACGGTGTGTCGTCTGCATAGGAGATGGTTTTTATTTCCCATTTTGAAATGAGCGCACACAAAGGAGCCAGATAGATATTAAAAAGTAGCGGGCTCAGCGCTGAGCCCTGCAGCACCTAACACCAGAGGAGTTTAGCTTCTGATTTAAAAGGGTGTAATATCACTCTTTGCATGCGATCGCTGAGTTAGGACTTAATCCAGGCGAGTGCCGTCCGCTTCACTCCCGCCCACTTCAGTCTGGCCAGCAGTATTGGATGGTCCACCGTATCAAAAGCAGCGGACAGGTCCAACAGCACTAGCATAGCTGAGGCTCCAACGTCCACCTCCATTCTTATAGATTCGGCCACCTCCAGCAAAACTGTCTTGGTGCTAAAGCCCGCCCAGAAGCCAGACTGTGTTTCATGCAGTATATCGTTGCTGGCAATGAAATTACTGAGTTGATGTTGAACCAATTTTTCCAGCATCTTTGCTGGTGCCGGGAGAAGAGAAATAGGGCGATCGTTTTTTAAATCCACCGGGTCAGCATTAGGCTTTTTTAGAAGGGGTAGGAGCATAGCATGTTTCCATAACTCTGGAAAGATGCCAGTAGTTAGTGAATTGTTCCATATGTGATTAAGAGTCGGATTGAGAGTATAGGCAAGGGCTTCCCACAGTTTCGGGGGACAGGGGTCTGCTGGGGATCCTGACTTGCATTTCAAAATTCCCCCCAAGGATACCTCAAGTGAGATGGGACGAAACGCAGACAGGGAAGCATCCCCAGCATGGCTCTCCTCATCTACAGACTCGATGGTGTCCTGCGTAGGCGAAAATGCCTCGTAAACCTTATGTATTATTTCCTAAAAAAAACCTGACCGTTTTTCACAAAATAAAGGGGATGAAGGTATCTTACTATCTAGCGCTGTGGGTTTGGTGAAGGAGCGGACAATATTAAAAATTTCTCTGCTAGAATTATCTAACGTATTGATACGCTTCACAAAGTTGTCCCTTCTAGCGATTTTCATAGCTTTCTGAAGATCTTTTAAGGCATACCTGTAGGTCTTTTTTGCCAATGGACAATATACTTTTCTCCAGAGATGCTCTATGCGCTTACAGTTGCTCTTTGCCATTCTCAGTTTTCCGTGAACCATGGCGCCGAAGGTGCCCTTCTAGTAGAGCTGACTAATCTAGCTGGCGCAAGCTTGTCCAACGCACCCGACATCCACACATCCAAGTCCATAGCGTCCTTATTAGGGTCGTTGGACCATTGGGTTTGGCTGTCCAGCAATACCAGGCCTAAGGAGACTGGTGTCAATTTCTTCCTGTTCCTTTTGAGCGTTTGTAAAGGTTTTCCTTAACATTGAGGTATTGCTCTGCTGCAAGAGAATGGGATCAGAAAATGATCAGTCCAAATCTGTTGTTGCGGGGGCTCAACAACCAGAGAAGAGATGTTGGAAAACACCAGGTCAAGTGTATTACCAGCACAGTGAGTAGAGAACTTTACGTGCTGCGTAAGATTGTCTCCCTCAAGTAACAACAGTAATTGTGATGCTTGAGTAAATTTCACGTCTGAAATGTGGAGGTTAAAATCTCCTAAGGCCAAAAAGTTTTTATATTGTTTTTTCTAGTGGTAGAGGGGTTTTCGGTGAGCTAGAGTATGAGTTACGTGTCGTCTGTGTAGGATTTGATGTAGAATCTGTGGGTTCTTACGATGTCAGTGAGGGGGATCATGTAGGTGTTGAACAGGGCGATTGTTTAGGAATGTCGCAGATGATGCTCTAGGGTTCCGAGGTGAAGGATGGTAGGCGGATTCTCAGAGGTCGTCCTGTGAGGAAGGATGCGATCCATTTGAGAACATCCCCCTGGATGCAGATGAGGTTGAGTCTGTTGATGAGGGTGTAATGGGCTATGGTGTTGAATGCAGCTGAGAGGTCGAGGAGGATGAGGGTTGCTGTTTCACCCGGGTCGAGGATGGATCTCATATCGTCGGTTGCGGCTATGAGGGTGATCTGGGTGCTGAGGTTGGTGCAGAAGCCGGATTAGGAGGCATTGAGCAGGTTGTTCTTTTTTAGATGCCCGGTGAGCTGGTGGTTGATGGCCTTCTCGAGGACTTTGGCGGGGAACGGAAGCAGTGAGATACAACAGTAATTTTTAAGTCAGCAGAGCTTTCCTTCAGAAGGGGTCTGACCTCGGCGTGCTTCCATCTGTCAGGGAAGGCCGCATTAGTTATGGAGGCATTGAGGATGTTGGTGGGTTCTGCACTGATTTCTTTGCTTCCAAGGTTGAAGAAATGGTGGGGGCAGGGTTCAGTGGGTGCTCCAGAGTGGATGGAGGACATGATAGCTGTGGTGATCTGCGTGATGAGAGGATTTCATGTGGTGATTGAGACATGGAGTGGTGGAATGCTGGAAAGGCCATTTGATACTGAAAGGTCATAAGATAGATAGGCGACAGCCCCATTTGGTTCCTCAAAGCTAGCAATTTAAGTCCCTGTGCATGATGCACAGGATCTTCTATGGGCTTTAAAAATATGGCTTTAAAAAAAGATTTTCCAAGAAAAATAGCTGCCAGTTCTGTTTGGTCTAATTCTCACCTCCTGATGCAGTTTCTCACTTCAAACTAATTTAAGCATGTGGTCGTTACCTCATTCCTAATGCTAATGCTTTGGAATGAACTACCTCTACATTCTGTGACATGCAGAGCCATCTTGCCTTCAAGAGGATCCTACAAACAGAGCTGTAATGCTGACCTTAGTTTGTTTGTTCTGCGGGGCATTTGACATTTTTGATCGGAGGTTCTCAGCACCAAGATAGTCGTCAGCATGTATGAGAGCTCTGAAAACAATAACTTATAGAACATTATATAGAATAAACCCATACATCTTATATTTTAAGACAAAGTTGAAGCAATATTAAACAGTGAAACTATTTATATTATAGAGAGGAGAAATAGGAAAGAAGCATTAGGGAATATGAGAAATAATACAAAAACCCAGAATAAAACTTTAGGGAATCACAGGGAAACGATATTAAATTTATTATAAGGTTCAATTGTTTACATGCCTTATCCGGAACTATTCACCGAGTCACTAGAAACCTCCTCCTCAATCTCTTGAGTTCAATCAATTCTATTTTTTCCTAACACTAACTTCGAAAATGGAAGCTCCAACAACTGTATGTACAAAAGACACCTTTAAATGTAATAATTTACCAGATAACCATTTAGCAATCAAAGAGACTGTTAAGGTCACTTGTCTTATGTAAGAAGCCATATTCTTCAAGCTTTCCACCAGTTTCAGAAATGGTCAATTCCTAAATCTAACATGTCATAACCCCGATTTAATTAATCCCAATAAATCATACTATCACAATCCCATGGTAAATTCAGTTCATCCTGCCGAAATTCCACTGTTTCTAATTAAGCATTCTATCATTATTCTATCATTATTTTTCACACTGAGTTGTTCCACAATGAAGTGCATAGACAGATTTAAATGAACCCCTTTTCCCTTGCAAATTTCCAAACCAGATATTTTGTTACATGTTAGGGAATGAATATATTTTCAGATCAAACTTGTATTCTACAATAGACCAACTTTAAAATATCAAGGCCTCCACAACATGGACTTTTAATATAATAATACTGAATCTTACGAACAGTCACATCGCTAAAGAAAGCCAAACCCTCCCCAGAGAACTCTATTTGTAGTCCGTTCAATTGGATGTTAGTCTTAATATTTTGACCCCCAAAGAAATGAGAAAAAGCTTTTCAATTTGCGTATACTTGGAAATTGGACAATGTATAACCCAGCTACATACAAAACATTTGAGGATACTGAAATTTGCAATGAATGCTTGTACTGTTTCCAAATACAAAGACAAACAAAATAACAACATATTTACATTTTAGATTCTCGTGGTAATTTCTCATATTCCCCCTAGCATTTCACCTGGAGACTCCATTTAGAGTTTCTGGGTAACACACCAGAGATCTATGGCTTTACAGAGGATATTGTAATCCATAATCAGCCAGTAACCAGGTCACCAGCCAAATTGCAATGTCCTGTGACCTCGTAATGAGGCGCAAAGAGCTGTTGCACACAACTACATTCTGATGTTGTCTACCATTTTGAGAGACTTTTCTTCTTTGCTGTGAAATTGATTTCTTCCAGGAGCTAGTACAACGATGAGCAAAAACATCTGTATCTGACAATTAGAAATTTAACTTATTGTGTGCAAGACCTTAGGTGTGAGACATAATTTTTTCTTAAAAAGATTTGTTTTCTCTTATGCAGCTTAGCACTTTTTGCAAAGTAAAAAAACTGAAAAAGAAAGTAGCATAGTACATAATTCAAAAGGCTGTTGTTTAATTTCCTGCTCCTAGCAGACAGTCATTTGACTCGCCCTGAAAAGGAAAGGACTACAGTCAAGCTGGAAACCATTTCTGTGTTGTGTCATGCTCTGTCATGCATGGGTGCAGATAAGTCAGAGGAAGTTGAAACATATTACCTTTCTTCTTCGATACAACGTGAATGGAGAGAAGGACCACTGCACATGTCCTCCCATCTGGTCTCTTAATTTCAGCAAAAATGTAAATTAATGTAATAATTAAATAACTATTACCATAGATGTGGCTCCAGGGGAGAGGAATAAAGAGGGAGAAATATGTGCGTGTGAAGGAATTCAATGTCCAATAAACTACCAGTTCCTAAATTAACTGTTGGGTCAACCCCTAAGAGAGACCACCAGGACCATTGGTGTGTTACATGAATTAGCGTGTGTGGCTACGACGTTGTATGCTGGCAGCTGAACATGTGGCTCCCTACACACGAGACAAAAGACTCGGTAGTCTATTCCCCTTCCCCTCCTTCAATTTTAGTGTATGGTTGGGGTCCCCCCATTTGAGGAGCATATGTTGTCACTTTCGCTCTCGGGTTGCCTTGCGGGTGTGATTTTATGTTGCTGTGTTGTATAAAACGAAACCGTATTGTGGGCTCAGAGTCATGTGGCCCACGTGGTTGATACCTCCTGCTTTAGCGTCTCTGTAACGCCAAGTGCCTTATTGTATATATGTCATTTATTTCTGTCACTTTAGCGGCCGGCCGGAAGGTTGTAGGCCCATACCTGTATATATTTGAGATTGTAATAAACGGTTTCAAAAAAAAAAAAAAAAAAAAAAAAAAAGACTCGGTAGTCACAAACGTGTCATTTTTCAAGTCTGCCTGCTGTAGACAAAGTTACCACCACGTCTAATGAACCAGGATGGACCAATATGAGAAAGTGGGGCATGTCTACACAACACCTTCAAACTATATTTTGAGTCTTAGGATATTAACGAGTAGTAAATATCCTTTTTTTGTGGTTTGGGGTCCACAATGTATCTTTCCAAGAAGAGAAAAGAGAGGGTTTCAAAGAGGAGTGGTGCAAATGTGGAGTTCACCGCACATGGTTTTCTTCAGCTTTTGTTACACTTTAGAGACAAGAGTACACACCACAACATACCTGTGGACCAGAGGCAGTGGGAGAAAATTAAGTGTAGAAGTCATATCCAACCCACAGTCCAACATGATGGTGGTCGATTTGAACTTGAGGATGTTGCATGGTAGCGTTGGGTGCCCCGACAAGCAATACTATAAAAGAGAATAAAGAAACAAGCACACCAGTTAAAACGTACAAAAACATATATTGAACACACTGCTCAGTAACAGAGATACCGAAGCAACAGAAGCAATATATGAGGGACAATGAAAAGCTACTGCTGGCTTAGTGACAAGACTTAAATGGCTAATGCAATGCTTGCATGTAGACATCTCTGCTGCAAAATGCTGCCGTTACAGTAATGGCAATAGACAAGGTGATCAAACTAGACTTAAGAAACCTAATTACTGTCCATCAGTGGAGTAACAGTACCCTGCTTACATATAACAAGTGAGCCGTGATTATTCAATTCAAAACTTGCATTAAGGCTGTGATAACATCAAGTGACCTCCGAGATAAACCATGTAACTTAAATAGGAACTCGAATACAAAGAATGTTTTAGCTAGCAGGGTACCACCATATAATGTACTAGGCTTACATATATGCCTGGAAAATAAAAATAAGAAAATGAAAAATGAATAAAGATGGAAATAATGTAGGGCCTGATTTAGAGTTTGGCAGACGGGTTACTCTGGTACAAACGTGACTGATATTCCGTCCGCCTTATTACTAGGTCATTATAGTCTATAGAACTTGTAATATGGCAGACAGATGGGACACCCGTCAGAATGTGATGGAGTAACCCTTCGATCAGGCCTGTAGTCTCTTAAGCAGGAATACTAACACGGTTTTCCTTTTCTTTATAAAATGCCTTGTTTGCCCGTAGGCATCTAGGTATTAGAGGAGTTCAGCAGAACAGAATTGTGTTAAGGAACTTCCTAAAAGGTAGGTCATTTTCAATGTGCTTGACAAAGCTCGCAAGGGAGTTCCACAGTAGAAGAGCCAGCACAGCAAAAGCTTGGCCTCCTATTTTCTTCTTTTCATATCGAAGGGTAATCACCGTGTTTTGTGTTTCAGCAAAGATTCCTATCTGGACATCACTGAATGGCCGGAAGGGTACAGAGCCTTGTGGACACTACATAGTGTTTACAACTATTTTTAGAGAAAGCACTGATGGTTATACCTCCTCTAAAACGCTATTAAGACAAGCTAAGTTTTTTTTATTTATTTTTATTGGCATTTTCAAAATACATGAACGGTAACACAACCGAACCATCCATTCCATTAGCACTACATCAAGAATGATAGCTCAATGAAGGCAAGCTAAGTTCATAAAGGTCAGCCACTGAATATGTGTGGCTGCTAGAGTACTGAGCTTTGAATATTAGGGCGCTTTGAGTAGTATTGAGTTGTTGTCTTTCTATTACGAAAACGGAAGAAGATAACAAGTGGCAGCAGAGAAGAGATTAATACTGGGTGGTACATTTAGAGCTGCAGAAGGTGTTCTTTAGGGAGCAGAACCAAAGGCAATGGTATGATAAACATTAGTTACTTATTGAACATTATGTGTTTTGGTCTGTTAGGGAAAAAGTAAGTGATGGGACTGTGGCTGTTCACTGTAGTGTTCCACTGTGAGAAGTGTGGCCTTGAACAGCAAAAGGGAAAGGAAGACTCACAGGTCATAAGGGGGCTGTTCAGTAGCAGTTCTAGTGGAAGCTTCAGAAGGGGCTGAAAGACTGGAATCTC
This sequence comes from Triturus cristatus, assembly GCF_964204655.1. Lineage (NCBI taxonomy): Eukaryota > Metazoa > Chordata > Amphibia > Caudata > Salamandridae > Triturus > Triturus cristatus. The sequence goes on along the minus strand of NC_140589.1, from coordinate 1,769,920,788 downwards.
AATGTGGAGGATGGGGAGCCGGCTATCATAGGCAGACCAAGTTTATTTCAAAAGAACAACGGAAAAGAGCTTCACATCGGTATTATAAAAGCTTCAGAAGATAAAAACTGTTGCAGCGTTCTCTTTTAATTCTAATAGGGACAGGGAGGCAAGGATTATGCTTCCTTTCTTACTTTAATCTACTCTGCAGTCACAGAAAAACAATTTTACAGTACCTATACCTCTAAGGGTTTAAAGCTACAAGCATGAGACTAAAACAAAACACACATCATACAGTAATCCATATAATCAGGACTGCAGTGGTGGCACTTAACATTTTGAACAAGTGCAGCACCTTCTGCACGCACATTCACCCCCATTTCCAAGAGGCTGGCACCTCTGTGCCTCTGTAGAGCACCGTTGCCTAGGCGGGAAAAATCAAGGAATTATGCGAAAGAGCAGGTCATTGATTGACAGCATTAGAACTGTCAGGATGCTGACGTAGAATATAACTTAACTGAGAACAGTGTCAGAACTTGCATACTCACTCACCCTCCTATTACATTCCTCTCACTGAGTTAAGCACCCGCTCCAGAGATCTGTCTGTAACCTAGATGCCATTCTGCCAGAACTGCACTTACTCTGTAAGCCATGAGAGCTTGTACTAGTCTGTTCTGCTGAATCTGTTCTGTGGGGAATGGACGACTGCACCAGGTGCCTTCTGTAAAAGAGGGACACCTGCTTTGCCAATGCCGTGCTGTACCTGTTCTGCGAGGAAGCAGAATGTACACTGCTGCTGAATTTTTACATGCTCTGTGATTGGAAAGTTTGAGCCACTGTCCTAGCTGTAAGTGTCTCTTAAGGAGGGAAGCTGACCCTACTTCAGGCACAAGATGTGTTTGTACCATGAAGAAGTTATTCTACTGCTATATGAAAAAACAGGATATTTTGAATGCCCTTGCATTACATGCCCTATGAACCAACCTATGTTTCAGATAATTGATGTGAGATACCAAAACATAAAGCCCTGAGGAAGGTGCCTAATCCATAAGGGCAATATTCAAGCGATGAAACAAGTGGATGGAAAAGTGAAGCAAGTTTCATTGCTCGAGCCTCCTGTTTCTAAACATTTCATAGGAAGTCACAAGTAGAACTATTTTTAGTTGATCAGGAGACAATTTAATATAGATCTGACAGTGAGTGCCATTATTTTGAGTTGAGACAAAATCTCATTTAACCTAGACAACCCATAGCTAGGCAACTATACAGCCAATGAATAATAGGATGCATCCTAGTGCGAGAAGCAGAATCCACTGATGAAGCATACCACTCTATATACACAAGGGTTAATCATCCTTGTGTTCAGATGAATGTGTGGTAATTAGGAAGAGAGCATACAACAGTCCTTTTACTCTTTTCAAGCCCCTTTAGGTCGAGCGTGAGCCAGCACGCAAGCGCTGCTCTGTGAAGAGCTGTGGTAGTTGAGTATGGAGAGAAGCTTCGCCCACTCCCCCGCCCTTATTTTTCATTGGCTTGTGTGTTTGTCCTTTGTAAGTGCTGTCTTCTGAGTCATTATGAGGCTTATTAGTCCCTCCTGTGGGCTGGATAGTTCCCATGAGGCACAGGGTCAAGACTGATTTGCATATAGCTGTGTCTGAACTGGGGTGGCAAAGTAAGCTAAAGAATGATGATGGATTCAACCCAGATCTGTGACTGGGGGGTGAGTGTTTGAAAAGTTTCAGCACTCCGTCCATCATCTCCTTGCGTTTGCTTTGTTCACCCCAAGTTGGCAGGGTATGCCCAGACGTGGGTCCCTTGCTCACTTTGCCACTGGATTCAAGCTAGCCTGGCTGAAGAGGGCTGTTAGCCCGAAACCAAGTGATCTAAAGAATGTTGATGGATTCAACCCAGATCTGTGACTGGGGGTGAGTGTTTGAAAAGTTTCAGCACTCCGTCCATCATCTCCTTGTGTTTGCTTAATGTCATGTATAACACCTTCAGCCAATTCTAACATTATATTCAAAAGCACTTTGCATTCTGGTATTTTAAGCCCTGAAAGACAGTGTTAGAAGCGGAACTACAAGCCCCACAGTTTAACAGGCTGTTGGCTGGTAAACCAGAATAACTGATGGTATCAAATCACAGAGTCACTTGGCAGATTTGTGAAATACAAAATTAATTTAGTTCCTGGCCTTTTGCCTTTTTTTCTTGTAGGCAATTAAGGGTTACAAAGCCCAGTGGGTGAAGGGGCTCACCAACATAGGTGCTGAAGCAAAGGATTTCCTAGTAGAAAACGGAGTCGCCCTGCTTCACTGGGTCAAATAAGTGTCTCCTCATACACTTTTAAACAAGGAACCACACACAATCTATTGTATTTTGGAAATCTTGGATTAGTAACCGATCCGGTTATACCCTTTGTGCACCTGCCCACCATGAAGTGATTATGTTGGGTGTGAAAATTCTTCCACCTAATCCAGAGGTCTCACGTCGAATCCCCTTTTGTAGGAAATCAAACAAAGCAACATTTTCAGTTTGTCTTACGATTGTTTCCTCCTGGACAAATATTCATTTTCAGGCCAATTTGTTTTAAGTCTAAAAGAACCATGTTACATCCCATACGTTTCTGAATTGTGGTTTTAGAGGGGTTGACAGTCTAATCCTTTCAAGACTTTGCATACTAAAGGATGTTCCCCCACTTGCTTACCTGAAATCGGAGGATGGCTGTCAGAATCAGCTGACCTACATATGCTTACCCTCCTGTAGGCTAGGTCCACTTCAGCTGCAGCAGGTGGGAAATTTACGACATTGACAATGTCTGTCCCCAGTGGAACACAAGCACTTGTCAGACAGCAACCAATATTATTTACTGCAGGTTAATATTGTTTATTGATGGTGACTGCCCATGTCTATCTGAAAGCTTGGGACTTTCCCAGAGATCCTCCAAGCCAGAAGTTGAATATGGCTCGCCACACCTCTGCTCTCCACAGTGGAGTCACTAGAATCAGATCTGCTTCCTGTTGCCCAATCGGGGCTGTTACTCTTGGTATCAGTAGAAAAAAAGGGAAGGCATAATTCATTTCTGCACCCAGTTCTGAAGGAAGGTGTCAGTGGCGACTGCCTATTGCTTCAGCCTTCAACTGAAGGATCTCTGGAAATGGATGCTGAGGTGAGATGTGAACAGATCACCATACACAAGCCCATTTGTCAATCAAGAGTTGTGTACATCCAGCTTCCAAACTCTGTAACTCACCAGAAAGCAGGAGTTTCCAAACCGCTATCACATTAGGATCTCACCGCCAATAGCAATCATTTCCATAACCCACATCAGATTCCAGAGAGTCTGAATTTGCTTCAAGTTCTGAGGTAGAGGGATCATCATCATCCTCTGGAAGACATACATCTTTGTTCCCAGGAGGTCCATTTATTTGAATGGCTGAATGCCCATCTTGCCCTCGAAGAAGGCCTTCTTCAACTTTTCAAATAGGTCTAGTGTTGGTTCCTGCCTGTGGTGGTGTTTCTTTAGGTCTCGCCTTGCTATCGCGTAAGCTATCGCAAAGCGAGACTATAGTAAGGGGCATTTAAAAGTGCTCCGAAAAGCGGATTGCATGGCGAGCACGTGCATCGTGCCGCCATGCAATCCGTTTGGCATCGCACTTCAAAGGGTTCGCTCCCCCGCCTGGAATGCGCTGCCCCGCCCCTGCCAAGCGCGCGCGCCACGCTCCGCCGGGCTTGTCTTGTTTTGCCTTTGCTTTGGGTCTTCTAAAGAAGCCGATGGAGGTAATTCGCACCACTTTCTACCAGGGTGATATTTTATCGGGGAGCCAGACGTACTTTCCCTTTGTCCATCGCTTTAACCTTGCGCTCACTGTCAGCATTTTATCTCTGGGCCTGTATTCTGGCTTAAACAAGATTGCTGCCATGCCCACGTGTTTATGCTGTTGTTTATGTTAAACAGCAGATATCGAACACTTAACAGATTTGCTTGTTTGCTCCTTTCTTCCATCCACAGCGAGAGTAAAGTGCACGGAAGTTCCTTTTCATTTGATGTCATAGTAAGGCCACATCACCTGAGTGTGTAGGTAGCCTCGTATGACATTAAAATGGTGGTGGTTGTTAGTCTTTTAATAAACCGACATCCTTGGCTTGCGCAGAGCTGTGAAAGTTGTGGGTGAATGATGTTACTAGCCGTAAGTTTCAGTTACGTTTGTACAGAGGTTTCGGCCATTACAATTCACATTTCCTTCCAGCAGCGTGTTTCCACACTGGGATGGCTAAACCCATCAGTTTAACACCATTATTGAATATGGACAGATGTGTCTCAACAGTATAAAATATGATTTAGATCTCCAATCTTCACACATTCCATAGGAAAGAAGTGACTTTTCTTATACACTTAACCTTCTTTCATCAACCGTGCGTGTGTTTTTTTCCTAGTTAAGTGCGTTTACCAAAAGCAGTGCTGGAGAGGTGTTTCCGCTGATCACTGCCCTTTTACAAACAGGACAGACTGTCCTGGAAACCCCCACCAGTTCACTTAAAATCACTAAGACCGACTCCCTTCTCGACTCTTGTTTAATTCTTCCACTTTACCCATAAAATTAATGTATTGGTTGTCTGAAATGCGTCATAGATGCCAAGCTGTGCGTGCATTCAGCACCACATGCACGCGGGTCTTTAGTTCGTACAGAGACTGGAGCGGAAATATGTTGAAGCACAGTTTAAAATATCCAACTTGTGACCGACTTCCGATGTTTCTGCTTCCACGTCAGGCGCAGTTTATTTACTCCAATTGATACACTGTATATGTAGGAAAAATGAATGCACGCACTTTAGAGATGAAATATTAGCAGCACCAAATTATTTGTTTCTAAGAAGGATGTTTTCACGCCTTTTAAGTCAATAAACTTAACAATTCCAAGCCAAGAGTACCAGACTATTTCAAAATTAAATAAAAGGACTACCCGGGACTTTTTTAGATAGATGTATGGGCAAGAGGCGCCTTTCTGGATTGAAGCATGCCTCTTTTAACTTCTTAGTAGTGTTATACCAGCATACGACAACACCCGGTCCTTTACATACATTCAAGGCAAACATTTTCGCAGTTCTTCCACACTCTGGACACCGTTAGACCTGACAATGTGCGCGATAGCCGCGATTTATCCTACATATAGCTTGCCGTACACCCATAACCCGCCCGAGGCATTTAGTGACTTTACAATTATTATTTAAAATGCCTCTAATGTGATTTTCTACCTACACTGAAATTGTGAGTTATTATTCGCCAGCTTATTTCAACCATTGTCTTGACTTCTGCATTATGCTGCCAGGCTCGAACTTGTAACCTGCAGGTCCACTGAATTAACTGACCGACCCTATACAAAGGATTCCCAGGAAGGGACACCTCAACCCACGCCTGATCTCCTGACTTCTCAAATCAAAATGGCTGCCATCAGAATAACTTCTGATGACCCTTTTATTCATCATCACAGCGACCCCTAGCGACAGCACTGCAGAAGGGGCAGGACAGTCAGCGTCCAAAACCGAGGTATTGTGGCATGAGAGGAAGAAATAAATCAAAACCACAACCCAGCTATGTGCTCAACTAGAAACACTGGCGAAAAATGGAAGGACTGAAGAAAGGATGAATGAAAAATTAAGAAAGGTGCTTTAGAATTTGAAAGAATGAATACACCCCTAACATCCCTGGGGTTAGACACGCTTGGCAGACAAGGACAGTATTGGACTATTTCATGCGCGCTCAATGGCATAACATAACTTGAGGGGAACCCCCTACAAAGTGCATAGAGGCCTTTCCAACAAACACTCTGGACCCAGTGAGGAGCTCTCAGGCCAGGTGTCTGCACCCTGTGCTCAGTACAGGAGGGAGCCCCCTGGAGCACATCTACACCGTGGGATCTGTTGCTATGCCACTGTGCAAGCTCGTATTACTTAAGCCAGTTGAGGAACAAACTTAAATTCTTAATTGGCCCCATTTTAGCATTTTTTTAGGTTAAGCCTGTGCAGCCCATGCGCTGCTCTGCGAGGCATGCCGTATTAAGGTACGGACATGAAGCTCCGCCCACTTCCTGCCCAGTTTTTTCAATGGCGTGTCATTGTCCATTGTAAACTGTGGCTTTTCATCAGTCAATAGGCTTAGTAGTCCCACCTTAGTACCACCTTTTCCCATTTTGTAACCTCCTATGAGGACACCCCCTTCTACGTGTGTTGTTGCTCTGTAGGCTTTAATTACAGCCTCTGAGCACTATTTTCTCAAAGATCTTTGTCTTGCTTGCTCTTGCTGGCAGGAAAAAGCAGGACAGCTCTCTCCTAACGCATTTGCAATGCAATAGCTCTGATATTTGCGATAGTTCAAGCTATTGACATTGCAAATAACAATGCCTTTTATTTGTGTTTTTGTTTTAAAAACATAAATAAAAGGTATTGTCATTTACAATGCCAATAGCTCAAACTCACGTAAATGCGAGACCTATTGCATTGCAAATGCTTCTTTTTGTCTTGTTGACCGGCAGTCCAGCAAAAGATTAGGAAGTTCCATAGGTTTTGTGAAGATTTAACATCTCTTTCCTCAAGTGGAAGGGTGGTTTTATTGGTGCTGCAAGTACCTTTAACGTCTCACTGAGCAACTTTAAAGCTCCAGGTGATAGACCACTAAGGTGTTGAAAACTTGTGTTCTAGGGCATACACCGTGCACTACACTTCACGGTTTTCATAACGTCGCCATACCCCTACAATGAGCCTTAGTGAGGGTATGAATCAATAATCTGAAAGGTTTTCCTACTAGCTACACACCAATAGTCCTATTTAAAGAGGATGTCTTGTTTGCATTGTCAACACATTGTTATGTCTCAAAAGTACTGATATATCTCAAAAGGCCACTTCTTCTTTGGGGAAACTCTATCCTCAAGCAGTAGAACATTTGTAGGGGAGATACTTGGTAGTCATTTATAGGGTTCCAAGCGTATCACAAAACTGCTGCATATTGGCTCTCCGACCACGTCCCTGCTCCCTCTGTGTTTTGCTGAAGTGACATAGAAGTGCCAAGGAGATGCAGGTCTCAAGTGAAGGCTCACCATAGTCAGCCGTTTCGCCACATAGGTCACAAATTGCCAGACTGATACAGAGAGGGAAAGACGACGATGACTAACAGATCCAAGCTCTCAAAATGGAACTAGTGTTTACTTGAGGTTATACAAACAAAAGGAAGGTGCACTCAAAACAAGAGTCATTCAGAACCACAAATGTTGTTCATTAGTATTTCAAGTTTATTCCAAATAGGTAAACAAAGACGGCAAACAGCCAACGCGTTTCGTCCCTTTTGCCAAGGAACCTCTTCAGGGCTGTGAGAATAACATAAAAAAACACAATTGTAGTGCGACAACCAACGAAAACACACAACAAATACAAATACAAATATATAAATACACATTAATCAAAAACAAACATTAATATTGTAAACAACATCATATATATATAAAGACAAAACAGACAGATTACATATAGCGTATTTACTAAACAAACAATACATATATTTAGTTTGTCAATATAAAAACTTATATAAATATTTTTTGTATAAGAGCAAACACCCAATAATGGAATTCCTGAATATTCAAACTCTGTTTTTTGCTGAAGTGACATAGAAGTGCCAAGGAGATGCAGGTCCCAAGTGAAGGCTCACCATAGTCAGCCGTTTCGCCACATAGGTCACAAATTGCCAGACTGATACAGAGAGGGAAAGACGACGATGACTAACAGATCCAAGCTCTCAAAATGGAACTAGTGTTTACTTGAGGTAATGTCCTCAAGCAAGAGTTGTGTTGTTTGGCTGGATTTCAGACCTTAAATTCTGCACACGCTTTTAAGAGTATACAAAGTAAAGCCTTGATTAAAAGATCCATGCCTAAAGCATGTACTGAGAGACAGAATAAAAAGCCACTTCTCTCTGGCTGCCAAGCAGCAATTTAAGAGTTGGGGGGCGGGGAGGGAGAGTGATCAGTCATGGTTATATGGATCACTGAATGATGTTCGACTCGTTTTAGTCATGTTTTAAACCCTTGAACTTATGACTACTGGAGTACTGTATTTCTGTGGCTATTGAGTTGATCAAAGCAAAAGAGAAAAGCACAATCTTCACCTCCGGTCCTGACATAAAATTGTTTTGAATACCAAGGTCAGCAGTTTGGATGTCTAATATGAACTGTCACATATAGCCAGCCTGGTTTCACAATGGGAGGTAGGTGTCTATCTGGAAAAGATGATGAGGATGTACATGGTAAAGTTTATTAACTTGCCTAGGGGAAGAAATGCTTACTGCAGTAAAGGTCAACTGTAAATATGATTAGTGCATTGATTATTGCCTTGGCTCTGTGAAATATGAGCTGGAGATGTTTCTTGTGTACATCCAGTACCTGGCATCTTACCGCTCTAGTAGCAGCACTGACAAAAAATTTCTTAATCAATCTGGAAGAGTACCTCACGATTTCTAAGAGAAAAGGGTGATGTTACCATGGCCAGTGCAGAAGGAATGAGATTACATCTGGAGAATGGTGTACTGAAGACAAGAAAGTATAGTATTTCAGTTTTGGATGAGATCAGGATCAGGAAAAAGAGTCATCCGGTGACATAAAGCAATTAAATAGTCCGTGATGGAAAACTGGAAGATAGGGGAGAAAAGTAAGAGTGAGAAAAGGATCGGAGTGCCTTCACGTGGAGGTGAACAGAAAAGCCTACAATATTACGTCACCTGAAAATAAATTGGGTTTGTTGGTGTCTGGGGTGCGAGCCCTGGTCAAGCAGCAAGTACAATCCTTGTCAGGGATTAAACCTTATCAGGAATTAACCTGTGTTCAACTCTCTGGTTGCTTGGCACAAAGCAGTCAGGCTGAACTCAGAGGCAATGGTATGTGTGCAATACTTAAAACTGTAATAAAGTTTAAAAAAAATGAAAAAACACCACACAAAAAGGATTCCACGCCAAATTAGACAGAGTTATTTTTAATAAATAAAACTTGAACTGAAGATAAGCAATTTTAAAGATTTTTCGTGAAAATAGCGCCAAAAAGCACAAAGTGACAAGTGTGGATATCTGGTTGCACAGGACCAGAACAAAGTCACAAGTTCAGGTTGACCGCGACAGAGTGGGCTGGCCATAGCGACCCAGTTAGGCCAGCTGAACAAAGTACCTTAGATCAAGGTTTGCGGAGTGTTGCCATAATCTGCTTCGAAGATGTGTTGCACAGCTGAAGCAATATTTTGGTTATGAGGTGGTGCGAGGTACTTCGTTGTTGTCACGGATCCTGTTGACGAGGGCTTGTGATGCAAAGTCCGGTGTCGAGGATCTGTCGGTACCGAGGAGCTGCAAGGCTGCAATGTTGTGTCCAGTGTCACAGTTGAAGCTGCCATCAACAAGTGATGCGGGGGCCTGTGCTGCGCAGCAGTAGGTCAGAGGAGGCTGCACGTCAGTTCTGATCGATGTTGCAGTGCACAGCAAAGGAAAAGCATCAGCTCCGCTGGATCCACAGAGACTGGCAGAGCTCCTTAGGCCCACTTCCAAGGGTCCAAGAACTGGGGTGGCACTACTTGACAGGGGAGACTCATAGATGGCAGAGTGCAGGTACTGGGGTTGAGGTTGTTAGAGCCTTCTGTCCCTGAGGTTCAAGTCAGGAGGCAAGCCAACTAGCCCTTGGTGTCAATCTAGGGTCCTGGGTTCAACAGATGATGACCCAGTCTCTCTCACCCAGGCAAGAGGGCAGTAAGTCGGCACAGCAAGGCAGCAGTCCTTCAGAGCAGCAGTCCAGCATTGTGGTAGTCCTTTCAGCAGCACAGCAGTCCTTCTTCCTGATAGATTATCCAAACGATCAGAAGTGTGCTGAAGAGTTGGTGTCTGAGGTCCAGTGTTTATACACTGTTGTGCCTTTGAAGTGGGGAAAAGCTTTTAGAGGCAAGCCTTTGAAATGCACAGGTGCCTGCCTTCCTGGCCCAGGCTTCAGACTTACTACACGGGGTATGCAGCTGTTTGTGTGGAGGCAGGACACAGCCTATTCAAGTGTATGTGGGGCTGGGCTCAGCTTCTCCCTCCCATGCGGTCAGTGATGGCCCATCCAGTTACACCTAAGCTCCCTATTGTGTGTGGCTATCTAGGAGGAATATACAAAGCCCAACTGTCAACTACACCCAGTCATGTGCCCCAGAGACAGACTACAGGCACTAAATGGCTAAGATAGGAAAATGCCAGCTTTCTAAAAGTGGCATTTTCAAAATTGTAATTTAAAAGCTAACTATACCCCAAATTAGGATTTTTCATTACAATTCCAAAGACACCAAACATGAACTTGTTTCCTGCTGCCATTTGGAAATTACAGTGTAGTAAATGTAATAAGCTATCTCCAATGCTATCTTAAGGGAGAGGCAGGCCTTACAGTAGGGAAAAACGAATTTAGGATTTTTTCACTACCAGGACATGTAAAACCTAAACATACATGTCCAACTTTTTAAACACATTATACCCTGCCCTCTGGACTGTACAGGGCCTAACCTAGGGGTGACATATGTATTAAAAAGGAAGGCTTGGGCCTGGCAAAAGGTTTATTTTGCCAGGTTGAAACAACAGTTTAAAACTGCACACACAGGCTGCAATGGCAGGCCTGAGACTTGTTTAAAATGCTACTTATGTGGATGGCATAATCAGTGATACAGGCTACTAGTAGCATTTAATTTACAAGCCCTAAGCACAGGTACTGCCAACTTACTGGGCACTTACAAGCAAATTATGTATGCCAATTGGGTATAAGCCAATTCTACCATGTTTTAAGGAGAGAGCAGAAGCACTGGCTAGTCGTGGTAAAGTGCCCAGATTCCTAAAGCCAGCAAAAACTAAGTCAGCAAACCGGAGGGTTGAAGGCAAAATGTTTGGTGGAAAACCATGCCAAGGACACCAGGCCTGAAACTACCTATGAAAGTCGTGTAAAGAGAGATGAACAGAGAACTCAGTCTGTCTTGGAGGACACCAACTTGAATAGAAGTTGGTACAGAGTAGTAGCTGACCCAGAACAATCAAATGGGGAGGCAGAAGGATCAAGAATATATAACCACGCCTATTATACCAAGGGTGTCAAGCGTTGGGAGCAAGGTAATGTGGACATTAGTGTTGGATTTGTAGACAGGGCGCGAAGAATAAGGAAAGGTGATTTTGATGTGCTTAGATGAAGAAGTATGACACATAAATACGTTTTTACATATTGGATTGATCCAAAGCCGAACGGAGGAGGGTAGGTAAGATTATGCTCAGACCACATACATGTCAATTGATTGCAAAAAGTTGCAGTTCTTTTTAAAAACAAGAGTAGTTGAACAATAGGGCAGCACTTGGAGGGAGAGGGAGAAGGGTGTGAGGTTTTCAGAGCAAAAGCAGAAAATTCATGAAAAAATCTGGAGATCAGTGAGTAACTTGGAAACAGAAGAAGGTTGAAGAGAGTTATGTGCTTGAATGATTGCGGGATGAGCAAGTCAGGTGGTTCACAAATTGGGCCTGCAGGCTGAGTACGGGAATGGGGTCTGTGGGAGTTATTAGCTGATTTCTGCCGTGCCAAAGCAATGGATGGAAGGTTGCAAAGAGAAAGGGAGTGCCATCTCGAAAGGATTGTAGATAGCTGTGATTTATTAGAACTTTTAGAAGGGAAAATCTTAGGCTCAGAAGCACGATTCAACTCTAGCAATGTGGTGTGGTCAGGCAGAGTATAAGAGTGCTAACAGTGCAAGTGTGATGTTTTTATGGTCTGGCTTGACAATGCGGCTGTCAGTAGACAGTTATGCAAGCATAACTAGAGAGGGGCCTTGGCTCTGCCCACACATTGGGAGCAAGGAGTACATGTTTTGATGGGAGGCGTGGCCAAGCACCTAAGATGGCGGACGCACCTTGATTGCCCTCCGCACCCTATCCCCTGATTATCCTGACCATCCTTACATCCAGCGGGCCTAACATGAAGTTAAGGGCACGGCCGATGTGCGTTTAAGACTGCTTCACCCTCCGGAGGGCTCTCTGGGGTCGAGTGACAGGAAGTGGTGCCTTGAAGGACGCGGCCTGCCATCCTGGGAGAGCCTGTCTCTGGCCTGCCCATATGCAGATTTGCAGCCCTTGTTGAGGGCTCTGAGCTTTGCTCTCGCCCTGTGGCCCCCACGATCGAGTGGCAGCCAAGTATCAGATCGCTGGCGGATCCGGCGCGGAGGTGGGGTGCCGCCTCTGAGGTCAGCTGGCACCAACGTTGGGCCTCGATTCTTGCTAGGTTTTCGGTTCTCTGGAGGAGGCCTTCCGCCCTCCTGCAACTGAAGTGAGGTGCCGGCCCGGCCCAGAGCTCGGAACTACATTAGTGGCTGCACTCCGGGAAGCTCTACAGACTGAACAGAGCAAGCCCGGGACGGAGCAGTCCTGAAGCTGACCTTTTGGGCCTGGTGTTGCCTAGCGAGGTGTAGAGGGTGGGCGCGGGAGGACAGAAGATGGCGTTGTGAATCCTGGCCTGGCCTGCTGGGTTACAGTCCTCCGCAGGCCGCTGCTGCACCGGACGGTGGGTGCAATCATCAGCCACTTTCGGCGGAGGAACCCCTGAACCTACCTGGTGAGAGACGCTGACTGCTTCCAGCGTGGGTCTGCTCCTGGTTTGATCCTGTCCTGCCGCCTCACTCCTGAGGAGGCCATGCGCTGCCTCTGGGACGCAGCGGCATTGCCAGCTCTTGAGGTGGGCTCGGGGCTGCGACTGGGGCCCTCCACCACCCTTACAGCGGAAACGTGTCGCTCTCCTGTCCCGAGACACGGGTCTAAGCTCAGGGAAGCACATAGGGAAGACTGGCTGGCAGCACACGGGATGTGCTCAGGCAGCAGCAGCCTCTGGAGGCAGCGGAACGACCTACAGATATTCATTGATCGGGACCCTGTCTGCGGCCTGCTCCCTTCTGGGCTGTCGGCCCTTGCTGTGGGCCCAGTGATGATCCTTAGCCCCTTTGTCACTGAAGCGGTGCGTGCGCCACACATCTGACTGGCTCTCAGACCGTGCTAAGGCACAGGCAGGCCGTCGCTGACACTGCCGGGCCCCATCGCTATATTGCTGCCCTCCCCGATGGTTCGGGGCTGAGGCAGGAGCCCTTCCTTCCCTTGCTGCAGTGACAAGGCGTTCCCCCGGCTGGGGAAGCTGCAGGAAATGGCGCCATGACTCCTGACCTGGCGGGTGATATCACAGGCCTCCACTAACTGCTGCTGTGTCATCGGATGGTTGACGGCGAAACAGCGGTGAAAGGTAGGCCCACATAGTGCACTGGTGACGCCCATCCTGGGGAGGGGGGCACGGAGGTCGGTCGGGCCTAGGCCCCCCTAGGAGGCACATCATAGGGGTGACGGCAAATCCTACTCAATCCACTATATCCTGAGAAGCAGCGCGGGGGTCGAGTCGGGCCTGGGCTGTCCACCCCCCCATCCTGCGGAGACCTCTGGGTTCCCTGAATTAGAGGGGACCGTGAGGCGTTCGGCTCTGGGTCCTCCCAGTGGCATCTGGTAGTGTGTGTTGCATGTGCTGTGGAAGTGGTAGACACGCGCTGGGGGCTGCACTGTGCTGGCTCGTGGGTAGCATCGGGCCCAGGCTGCACCTTTCCCCCTCACGCACAGTTACCTGAAAGGACGGTGGCTCTACCGGGGACCGACCATCCACTTGCTCAACTAATACTCTCTGACTTACAGACCCTTCTGGGGTTGCAGAATTTCCAAGCTTAGGGCTCAATGTGCAGGATCAGACCTTGGGTTCGCTCATATACTTCCATTACACTGCACTGGGCCCCCCCTTAATAACTGCCTTGCAACGAGGTCAATATGGACGATACCCAGAACTTTCAAGCAACTCCCACTTCACATCACTAAGGGGACAGGTGACTAGCTGAGGTTGGACACCCGCAGAGCTCTATAACCGCTCAATAACCCTGTGACCCGTGAAGATCTGGCTTGGGGCCCTATCAACCGAGACGCCTTACTCATTCCTAAGAGCACCTGTGAACATTGGTAGTGACCCGCCCTCCCCTAGCGTCTGTGGCGTACAAGTCCATTGAACCGCCTTCACTCTGCCTCCGTCCAGGATGGCCCTCCTCAGGGCACGGCCAGGGGAGCATCAGGAGGTGCGGGGAAGCCCTCCGAGCCTAACCAGGCGGACCTCTCGGCAAAGCTGGACTCAGTACTGGCTATGAGGGAGCGGATAGGCACAGCGTTGGACCAAATTCAGACCTCTCTTCAAGACAGAATAGACAATATCACCTCTGACTTCTTGCTTCTGCGCGCGGATCATCAAAAATTGTCTGGGCGCGTACAAGGAGCAGAGGTTACACTGGCAGACCTACAGCCCAAAACCCGCAATCACACAGTGACGCTACAGGATCTACGTGACCGTGTCTGCACCCTCGAAGAAAAACTAGATGACGCAGAAGGTAGCTCGCGTTGAAACAATATGCGGGTGATAGGCCTGCCAGAGGGAGCAGAGGGGCGGGACGCGGTTGGGTATGCGGAAACCTGGCTGAAAGAGTTGCTCCCCGCGGGACACTCTCCCCGCAATATGTTGTTTAATAGGCGCACAGGGTCTGTGCTCATAAACCTACCCCCGGGGCTCACTGATGTCCTTTTCTAATCCGCCTGTTAAACTTCCGGGACCGGGATGCGATACTGAGAGAAGTCAGGAGACATCCAGGCCCCAAGGAACAAAACGTCTCCGTCTCCCTCTTCTCGGACTATACTACTCAGGTACAGAGGAGACACGCCAATTTCGGAGCAGTGAAACGTCAGCTGCGAGCCAAGGCCTGCCATCGGTAATGGTCCTTTTAGACATGTCAGCCGCATTTGATACGGTAAACCATCAAATCCTGCTGAACAGATTGGAGCATCTGGGAGTTACGGGCTGTGCCCTGAGATGGATACGTTCTTATCTCACAGGGAGACAACAAATGGTTTCCCTGCCCCCTTTTACCTCCAGCAAAACCATGGTGGAACATGGGGTCCCCCAGGGATCCGCCATCAGCCCCATTCTCTTCAATATCTATTTGCAGCCACTAATTTCCATCATTAAGGCGCATGGGGTTGACATCGTCAACTACGCGGATGATACCCAACTGGTGTTCTCACTAGAGGGAAGGGATGCCATAACTATGGATGAATTCCATAAATGCATGAGTCAGACTGCGGACTGGCTCAGGGCTAACTCCCTGCAATTTAACAGAGCTAAGACTGAGGTGATTTACTGCTCTCCAGCGAAAGTAAGGGATATGCCTTTTGACCTACGACTGGCCCCAGAAATAGAGCCCATTGTTCCTGTGACTACGGTGCGGAATCTGGGGGTCATGTTCGATAATGATCTGCAAATGGCCTCACAAGTTAAAAAAACTGTGGGGGTGTGTTTTGCCCTTATGAAAGCCCTACGGCAGATTCTACCCTTTCTGCCGGTGGAGAAAAGACCTCTAGTAGTTCGCAGTATCATCTTGAGTAGGCTGGACTACTGCAATTCTCTGTATTTAGGAGCCCCTCTTTACATCTTTCAGAGATTGCAGAGGGTCCATTCTATGGCAGCCAAACTGGCACTGACTAGGAATCGGGGCTCCTCAACCACGTTGGCGCTCCAAGAGCTTCACTGGCTTCCTATGAGGGAAAGGGTCAAATTTAAGTCCCTGTGCATTGTCTATAAAGCAGCACATGGCACTGGCCCAATCTCCCTACAGGAGAAGATTTCTTGGTACAAACCTCAGAGGACTCTTCGGTCCTCGAATGCCTTTTTGTTAAACACTGGCAGGATCAAGAAGGCCAGAATGGGAGGTAGGGCCTTCAGTACCGTGGCTCCACGATACTGGAATGAACTCCCTCTGAATATCAGACAGGCTAACTCCTTGATGGAGTTCAGGCGAAATCTGAAAACCTGGCTCTTCCCTAGGGAGAGGCCTATGGCCTTCTAACTTCTCTATCGCCTGCCTGGCTCCCACTCATTGATTTCTCACCTTCCTTCTGTCTCGGTAGTTGCACTTTCTGGTTGGTTTAAAAGTACTGTTTCCATCACAGTCCTAGCGCCAAGATACCCGTAGGGTGATAGCTGCGCGGTACAAAAACTAAATACATACATACATACATACATACATACATTATTCGCTGGTATTCCCAGCCCGCCTCTGGGTAGTCCACAGTGGCACAGCGCAGGTCTTCGACTCCCCCTCCGACGCTTGGGACTGGATTGAAGAGAATAGACTAGCAATGGTCTCTAGGCCTCAGGAAGACACCACGTCACAGAAAAGATACAGGAGTAGACGTCGGAGGGGCAGGGGTGGAGGATCGCAGCGTCAGACCTCGCCTGTCAGAGCCCCGGACCCAGAACAGATCCTATTGGAATGCCAGGACGCACTACACATTGCATCAACCCTTCAATTCACTAGACTGTCAACTGAATCCGCTTCATCGCCTTCCAGTTCCAAATGGGACACTGATTTCTTGCAAGCCTGGTCTGAAGACCTGGACTCTCCTCACCCTCCAGTCGTCACGCTTCAAACATTGGACAATATTGTTTAATACAGCAGATTGTATCAGTCACCACCATAGTATAGGACTGCGGCTTATTAGAGTTGTGTAATTGTTACCCAAGTTCAGGCTTTGACACCCTGCACTGCACGCTTGCATCAAATTATACACCACCAGAAATTGCCTTAGGATGCCAGTTCTTATCGTTATGTAGTCGAGGGATAGGTCATTGGAAGCTATCCCTTTCTCACACATACCCCTTCACAGTCAACATCTGACTACGTGTTAATCGCCATGGTTAGGCACATCAGTTTGGGTCAATCCTCGTTTAGGGTTCGCTCTTATGTAGTTCTTCAACCTAGGCTGAATATTTTTGTTTCTCCTGCCGCTTATGTTGCCCTACACATTAACCTGAGGCCTTCCCTGCCACATCTACACACTTCAGCTGCTACACAGGCTGGGTTCTATAGACCTGCACCAGACACATGATGGACATTAACATCATTTCCTGGAACGTTAGGGACATCCACACCCCAGCGCGCAGGTATTCCATATACGCCTACCTATGGCGCAGGTCCACGGGAATTGCATTCCTACAGGAGACGTACCTGACGAGTCTGGAAGCGGACAGACGTCGTCACAGCTGGCGCGGCCATGTATACAGCACTAACTACTCATCTCAGGCTAGGGGTGCCCTGATATGGGTGAAGGCGGGGATCCCATGGGAGGAGGGCGAGGTTGTGGTTGACCCGGCGGGGCACTATGTTTGTATCAAGGGCAGACTCAATGTTCAAACTCTCCTGCTAGGTTCAATTTATGCTCCCAACACTGATCAGAACACGTTCCTCGGCAACCTCTCCACCACACTTTCCAGATGGGGAAGTGTCTCTTGGTTACTGGGCGGGGACTTCAATCTGGTATTAGATGTCCAATTTGATCGCTCCTTCTCACCCCTTACCCGCACCACTGCCTCATCTAACGCGCAGGCACTGCGCAACTGACTGGGGCACTGGTCCCTAACAGATGTATGGCATGCACGCCATCCTGAGTTGAGGGTGTATTCCTTTTACTCGTCAGTCCATGATCTCCATGTGCAGCTGGATCGCATCCTGGCAACAGCAACACTACTCCACTTGATTAGTGACACCGACTACTTGTGCCGAACTCATTCGGATCATAATCCGCAGATCATGTCGCTAAGTTGGGATGTGAGATCCCCTCGGATCCCTACCTGGCGGTTGCAGACGGCGGCGCTGGAGGATCAGACCTTCCGCTGCTCCTTGGAAACGGCAGTGATCGGATATTTCGAGCACAAGGTCGGCTCCACGAGGTACCCCCAGATAGAATGGGAAACCTTTAAGACCACTACAAGAGGCCACTGCCTGGGTCTAACCTGGAGCATCCGCAAACAATTGGATACCTCCATCGCCTCCACTGAACGGAAGCTCCTTCATTGGGAAAAAGTGTCAGTCACATACCCCGAGGCATGGGCAGAGCTCGAGGCTCTGCAAACGAACCGGCTAGAACTGCTAGAAAAGTTAAGCTGTCACAATGACCTAACTCATTATGCCCGCACCCACTCTTCATCAGACAGGGCAGGTAAACTGCTTGCCTTCCTTATAAGGCAGGAGCACCCACATCATCCCATACACGCAATTAGGGATGAGCTCAGTCAGCTGAGATACACGCAGCGCGGCATACAGGAGGCCATGACCAAGCATTACGCCGCACGGTGACTCTCACCAAATAGGTTCGTTCCTAGACTCAGTACAGCTGCCCACCATATCCATTGACCAATTTCTAGAGTTAGATTCCCCCTTATATGAGGAGGAGATCAGGGAAGCGCTATCGTCCCTTGCATCGGGAAAGAAACCAGGCCCAGACGGGTTCCCTGCAGAGTTTTTCACGGCTTTCGCCGAGACCCTGCTGCAACGTTTACATGCGCTCTAAACAGCGGCGCTCGACAGCACAACTCTCTCTCCCTCTCTTTGCACAGCTAATGTTGTCTCCCTGTTGAAGCCAGGCAAGGATCCCACAGTCCTGGGGTCTTACAGACCTCTAGCGATCCTAAACACTGACTATAAAGTCCTGGCGAAAGCACTCGCTAAACGGCTTGCTCCCTACGTACCCTCCTTGGTGCACGCGGACCAGAATGGTTTCGTCCCTGCCCGGAACACCGCACTCAACCTCCGTCGCTACTTCAGGGTAGCCGAATACGCCCCCCTGAACTGGCCCCGCACTGGATGCCCTGTGCTCGACCTTGAGAGAGCATTTGATTCCTTGGAGTGGGTCTACCTTTTTGCAGTGCTGCCAAGGTTTGGCATAGGCCCCTATTTCCTCAGCATGGTTCGGCTATTATATAAGCGCCCAACAATCAGCGTAAAAACTGGGCCCTACATATCGGACTCTACCCGGGTGGGCCGCGGGACTCGCCAGGGCTGCCCACTCTCTCCGCTCCTCTTCTCCCTGGCGCTGGAGCCCCTAGCGTCATTCATTCGTGCCCGGGCAGACATGGGTATTCCCCTGGGTGACAGCATGCATACAATCTCCCTATATGCCAACGACCTTTTATTATACGCAAGAGACCTTCACGCTATACCCCACTCACTAGACTCAGCACTGTCACAATTTGCCACAGTATCAGGGCTGAGGGTCAACGCAGCAAAATCCATTCTCTTCCAGTTCTCGTTGTCCACTCCAGATCCGGGGTACTCATTGGGGGAGGTTCCAGTGTCCTGGTGCATTGGTACATTCTGATACTTGGGTGTCCACATATATAGCAACAAAGCAGACCTATTCGACAGAAACATCACTCTACCACCTCTTCCATTTACTCACAGATGACATTCTGGAAGACTCTCCCTCTGTCTATTTCGGATAGGATGGCCCTTGCGAAAATGGTGGTTCTACCGCGTCTGCTTTACTATTTCGCTGCCCTGCCTCTTTACATTCCCCCCCTCCTATTTCACTAAACTGGAGGCAAAGGTCAGGGATTTTCTTTGGGGAACGTCCAGGCATAGGGTCTCCATCAGGAAGCTATACCTGCCGGCAGGAAAGGGCGGATTAGCAGTGCCTAATTTTGAGCACTATTATTTAGCAGCTCAGCTGCAATGGGTGGCCAGATTCACGGCACCTGCCGGATACCGCCACACTGCTACCTCCTTTGGCGCTTCAAACTTTGCTCAACATGTTTCACCCTAGCGCTAAGCCCAGAAAAGCAGACTCCTTGCTGCTCTCCATAGCATTCAAAAGCAATTACAGAAGCCTATACATCACCTGCGCCACCACACCATATGCCCCTGCTATTCCCCTACTAGGATCACAAAGGGGTGGGTCATACATCACGGCAGCGGAGTTGCGAGTCAGCGGACATTCATGACACTGGGGACCTTTTTAGAGACGGCGCCCTAATCCCCTATACAGATCTAATCTCAGAGGACGGTCTACCCTCGGTGCATTTCCTATTGCACCATGCGCTCATAGGCTCACTCTCAATTAGGTGGGGTAGCTTAACAACAGAACCTCCCACACACCACCTGTTGCAGTACCTACATATGATGGGCACAGGGGGACACCTGATACGCTGGTTTGCCTCCTCCCTCCGTCAACATACTGAGATCTCACTGACCCCCCCCCCCCCCCCCCCAGGCACCTCCCCCCCCCGAAACAGCATTGGGGGGAAGACCTGGGACGAGCCCTGTCGGAGAAGGAATGGGTGGCAATACTAGAAAGTACGACACGTGTCCCTCGCAATCAGCGCTTCCGGCAGATTCAATATTTTATAGTCCATCGCGCGTACCTCTCCCCTGCTCCAGATAAACAAGTAATTCCATCGGGATGTCTCTGAATGCCCCAGGTGCTGTCTGCCCAATGCAGATCTCCTGCATATGCTCTGGCATTGCCCTGCCCAGGGGGAGTACTGGACTGACATAGCGGCCACTTTGTCCCGCTGCACCAAGCATGAAGTTCCCTTTCATTGGGAGGTGTATGTATTGCAACTCTTCAAGAGGAGCAGGAAACACAAGGTCACCACACAATTCTTAGACCTGGGCCTAGTCACACAAAGCGCCTAATCACTAAAAGATGGAAAGCAACGGCGGCCCCCATGCATTGGCATGGCACCGCTCCTTGCTCAATTGGGCCAGGGCAGAGGGTGTGGCTCTGCAGAGGGAGGACCTGCTGGGGCTTCGCAAGTTCCCCCTAGCTTTAGATTGGGGGGCTATGGTGAATGAGTTACAGAAGTTAGTTACACCCACTGAAGACACGCAGGAAGAAGCAGGGGTCTCAGCAGCTCTAAGATAGCATACCACTACCATTAACGCGATGTCTCAATAAGGGCTGCGCCCCACAACCCCCACTCGCCTTGGAGGATCATAGGACGCTACATGCAGTTATCCACCTGTTGCACCACTTCAAGGCCTTAGGTCTGATAATTAGATAATGTTTTTTCCTCAGGCAGCAGCACAGATGGGAGGTGGGCAGCCATTAACATACAGGGATTTTTATGCCTGGCCTGACAGACATTTTAACCTACACCAATATTATTCTACAGTTGTTTGCTTCCACACAAATACATATTCATTGCATGCTATTTACTTCTAATGTGTCACATTACCATACAGAATTCTTGTAAAGCCAGAAATATTTGAAGTATGTTGCTTTAGCGTGATTGCGTGCTGATGTGAAGGCTTTATAGATCAGATTTAAATGTGACATAAAAAGCAAATTCATGTCTGTGAGTATGCGGAAAGAAGGAGTTACGAAGAGTTGAGGGCAGGTAGCTCTTGAAATGAATGTGCAGGAGTTGGGGGTGGGAGGGGAAAGTCTCACCAAGCAGACTGTAGAAGGTACAATGAAGTAGTGGAGCTATGGGAGTGAAAAGGCATGAGTGGTCTGCCAAAAAGGCTCTATGTCAGCCAGAGGAAGAACAGAATCAAACTCTCCCTATTAAGATGGTTCCAAACAGCCATTACAGTAGTTATGAACTGTTCAAACCCTGATGCCAGTCAGCAGGCGCCACTCCATCCCGACACTCGGTTAGGGAGTGGGTGAAAAAAAATGGTTATGAATTAACTTCATTACCATTTAATTTTTTGTCTCTGAGGGCATTTTAGTGGGGCGATGATCCTCCGCTACAATGGAGGAGCCGAGTCAGAATTACTTTCTCACACAGAGTATCTCTGTTGTCACTCGAGTGTTGTCCCATCTAGCCACCAGGAATTCTTCAGGGTTCCTATTCGTGCCACACTGCAAGCACAGATTGGGTGCCTGAACACAATTTCACAACCTGAGCCATGGGGTGGCAATTTTTACTTCCAATTAGCTTGCAAAACAATTTGGACGGCATTTGTGGTCTCTGCCATAAAAATCTGTTGCTATGCGGCGAACCCCCAATCAAAATCCAGAGTAGCAATCTCCATCACTCTCATATTGGCTGGGCAGCTACACCCCAGCCCTCAGGTTCTAAATATTCACAGTTCAGTTTAGGAATGCTAATAAGATTCTGTAACATTTCCTGTGATAAGATCCCAAATAAGATCTTCAGAGAAAAGCCACATTTACAAAGATGACA
Organism: Triturus cristatus; assembly: GCF_964204655.1. Classification (NCBI taxonomy): domain Eukaryota; kingdom Metazoa; phylum Chordata; class Amphibia; order Caudata; family Salamandridae; genus Triturus; species Triturus cristatus. The sequence continues at coordinate 1,769,898,700 of NC_140589.1, read as the reverse complement.
AAGCCACTATGGTTTATCTCTTGTGTGTGACAGATAACCATGCATTGCACTTGGAGGGTAGGATGTTCATGCCAGATGATGTGATGATGTGGCATTTATCATGTCTAGATAAAATAAATCCAACTCATGGATAGTGTCCTATCCGTCTTTTTTTGGGTCAACCTAACTTATGCATGATGACCTATCATTATGTCCTAGGGGATGCAAAGAAGTTGTAGATTTTTTTCTTCGACCTTACCACACTTTGGCCACGTAGATCCATTGGGTAATACAGGAGGAAGATTTTGATACTTCTAGATTTGGGACACAACCATTGCAGGGGTCATGATGTCAAAGAAACTTTTGGTGGGTAGCAGATGCAAGCACACTATGAGATGTGCTGACTGGTCTTCTGTGAGACCCCATCCAGGGGTAGGGAGTTGAGGGTGGGGACAAAGGGCACTACTTTGGTGGTTGAGATAGTTTGTCACTTGCGTCATAGAGTCCGTCCAACTATTGCTTTACAAACTGAGCCAAGAAAACTCTTATATATTTGACTCTAAGGGTGGCAAAGGCACACAATAAAAAGGCTTCTGAGAAAGGTAATGTTGTGGGTGAGGGGAAAGAGCTCAGACCTCAACAGTTAGCCAATAGACATAAAAATAAAGTCCAAGCCAAAGTCAATCTTTTGGTTCAAAGAAAGTACTCTAATCATGCAGCAGAATGAAATACTGCAAAATCCACGAGGTGGCTTCAGTTACAGTGTTGCACGACTCCCTGAAAAGGCAGAGAGAAATGGGATACCTCAGTGATGCAAGCTTCCTCACTTCTCTCTACCTGGGAAGTTCCCCTGTTAGGGCAACATTTGTAAAGAAATGGAATAGGTATAGATTACACTTAAATGCAGATCACAGGCAATTACCCTAAAAGTTATCTGGAAGGTTATTTCAATAGTCTGTCAGCCCAGCAAGTTTGTACTGGCAAGGGTTATCATTCTAGCAGCCACACTTCCCTTTGGCATACCAGGCATAGTCTCACAGTTCAAGTGGGCACAGCCTTGCGTTGCCTGCTCAATATTGGTAGGAGTCAGTAGTACTGCCCGGTGCAGTCAGTGTCCTCTCCACATCAGCACTCAATGTTAGGAGACTGAAGACAGTGGTTGCGTGCCACTTGGTACCTGCAGAATTGAGCAGTGCGAGCAGCAGCTATCATGGTTTCCGAGTCAAAGCAGGCCGTCGTTCATCTTCAGCAGATGAGGTCTCAGGAGGGGCCAATTCAGGCAGATGCTTGTCTTTGGTAATTGCATCCCTGGGGCTAACACAGAGGGGTGCTTGCCTTCAGCAGTTGCCACCTCCAGGCAGCGGTTCCTCACATGTGGGCACCCTTGACCCCCCCCCCCACCTCGACCGATGCCAACTTCGCAGCCAAAAAACTCCACAGATGGATTTCCAACTGTGCAGACGAGTTCGCACCCCTATGGAACTCCGACAGAGAGCGCCCCAGAAAGGCCACTTGGTTCACCACCAACCTCCAAGAATCCAGACGCACCTGTAGACGTCTTGAGAAGAACTGGAGAAACAGCAAAACGTCAGAAGATAGCACCACCTACAAGAACGCCATGACGGAATACCAGCAACGCATCAGATCCACCAAAAGGACCTACATCCAAAACAAGATCCGCTCCAACTCCAAGGAACTCTTCAGCATCATCCAGGAATTCACCAAGCCCCCAGCGAAACAACGGACATTACCCCCTCCCAGGACCTCTGCAACAAGCTTGGATCCTACTTCCATCTGAAAATCAAGGGTCTCTACAACCACTTCAACGACCGGACACCTGAACCCGAAACCACTTCCTTCTCCAGCAACGCCAGCCAGCCCACCATCTACTCCTGGACCGCAGTCACCACCGAAGACATCACTTCGACCATGAAAGGCTTCCACTCAGGAGCCCCCATGGACCCCTGCCTGCCGCACATCTTCCACAGAGCCGCCACCGCTCCAGAACTACGATGCACCATCAACACCACCTTCAAGACCAGCATTTTTCCCGACGACTGGAAACACGCAGAAGTCAGACCCCTGCTCAAGAAGACCTCAGCAGATCCAGAGGGCCTCAAGAACTACTGACCCATCTCCCTCCTCCCCTTTGCGGCCAAAGTCACCGAAAAGACTGTCAATGCCCAGCTAACATAATTCATTGGAGAAAAATCCATCCTCGACCCCTCCCAATCCGGATTCAGCATGAACCACAGCACAGAGACCTCTCTACTCGCCGCCACAGACGACATCCACACCCTCCTCGACCAAGGTCACACCGCAGCCCTGATTATACTTGACCTCTCTGCAGCGTTCAACACCGTCTCCCACCGCACACTCACCACCAGACTCCACGATGCCGGCATACAGGGGACCACCCTCGACTGGATCCGCTCCTTCCTCACCGGCAGAGCCCAAAGAATCAGACTGCCACCCTTCCTCTCCGAACCCACGGAAATCAACTGCGGAGTACCCCAAGGATCATTGCTCAGCCCCACGCTCTTCAACATCTACATGGCCCCCCTCGCTGCCATCGTCAGACAGCACGGACTCAGCATAGTATCCTACGCCGACGACACCCAGGTCATCCTCTCCCTCACCAAGGAGCCCATCACCTCCAGACTCAACTTCCAGGAAGGAATTAAGGACGTCGCATCCTGGATGAGCAACAGCAGCCTGAAGCTCAACTCGGAGAAGACAGAAGTCCTCATCCTCGGACCCTCTCCCTCTGCATGGGACAACACCTGGTGGCCCACCGCCCTCAGCAGCCCTCCAACCCCCACAGACCACGCCCAAAACCTCGGCATCGTACTCGACTCCTCCCTCTCCATGACCTGACAGGTCAATGCCATTGCCTCTAGCTGCTTCAACACTCTCCGCATCCTCTGAAAGACCTTCAAATGAATCCCCCCGAATCAAGAAAGACCGTCACCCACGCACTCATAACCAGCAGACTGGTCTACGGAAACGCCCTCTACGCCGGGATCAACAAGTCTCTGCTCCGCAAACTCCAGACCATACAGAACACCGTGGCCAGACTCGTCCTCGGCATCCCTCAACATGAACACATCACCCAACACCTGCGGAACCTCCACTGGCTCCCCGTTGAGAAGAGAGTCACTTTCAAGATACTCACCCATGCCTACAAATGCCTCCCCAACACCGGCCCCCAATACCACAATACCTCAACAAAAGAATCTCCTTCCACGTACCCAAGAGAAACCTCCTAACCTCTGATCCACCGACCTCACCCTCGCCATAACCCCATGCATCCACAGAGCCAGAATAGGTGAAAGAGCCTTCTCCTACATCGCAGCAAAGACCTGGAACGAGGTCCCGATCGACATCATACGTGCCCCCTCCCTGAATCTTTAGGAAGATACTCAAGACCTGGCTCTTCGACTGAATGGGGTTGCTTACCCCTCCACCCCCAGCGCCTTGAGACCCTCACGGGTGAGTAGCGCGCTTACAATTCCCCTGATTGATTGATTGACAGCATTTGGCCTTCAGCAGAAATGCCTGGCAACACGATGACGAATCAGCAAATAGTTTTTTGCACAGCTCATGGTGGGAACTGCAGCAGGAGTCTGGGGTACCCTTCACACGTCAGGTCAGTACCAGCTTTCCTTTCTGCCAGTAACCGGCTAATTCTGGGTGTTCCCCACCATGGGTTTGTCATCTTGGACAGTCTCTCCTCCTACTGCGCCTGGCCCTCTCTGAGCAGGCAAGCAAGCAAGCATGCAGGCAGGCTTCCAGGTGCTTAATAAGGCCCTGAGCTTCTCCAGCAAGTTGCAGACACCAGGTGATATCCCCTCACCTCTTGGAAGACTGGCAGTTGTGCAGACACTACCCCTAGTCATACAGCAGTCCTCTGAATACTCTGCTGAGCACTACCTTCATTGGCCAAGAACAACTTGATAAGGGAACAAAGTGGGGTTGTTTGGATCCCACTTTAAAACACATCCATACAGAGGACATTGTTCCCGTTTACAGTCTAAGAACTGGTTTGGGCTGGTTCTCTTCCAAATGTTATATTCTGGCTGTTCTTCAGACACTGTGTTTGTGCAAACGGATGGCTTTTACTCGAAGTAGCAACAATGCTGGCTTCAAGCAGGAATATCCAAACCAAGGGCACAATAGAATGTGAGATATCTGCAACCGGCTGTCATAAACCTTCCTGAAGAAGTAATCAAGGTCAGATAAAATGGCAGGCCCTGCTGTGGTATATTCCATTTCCCCTTCTATATAGTTGGTATGTCAGGTCTGTAGTTTCCAGTGCCCCATGTACAATGAAAGGTTCTATATGGGAATGTTATTATTGAAAGAGGGAACGCTGTTAAGGAAGGGGAAAGATGAAGTCTGTGCTGTGGTGGCTGGAGTTTCTTGTTTGGAATAAACTCAGCTTTGCTTTGAAACTACATGCTTGCTGAGTCATCTCTACATAATTAAATGGGATTTCACATCTGCCACAGAAAATGCAGTTGCTCCCCCTCTCCCCTTATATCTATCAAATGTCAGAGGTTAGGAAGGTTTAATCAGCAGCCCTTTACTAACAAAGTCCTCAAGGAAATTCTAAAGGCAGCCCTGTCTCCATCCTCAATACTTCAATGTCTGGGTCTCCATCCTCCAGCTACAGGATTGCAGTCAATACACTTTCGCTGTTTGGGGTAGCCACATCCATCCTCCATCTTATGGCAGGATAAACCAGGGGGCCAGTAAAATGGATACCACTTGTTCTAGTACTCAAACACTTATCACACACAGCGTTCCACTATCATGCATGCGTCTCACAGCACATACACGCACTTGACCTGCACACGAGATGTCAGCACAGAGACCTGTAGCTCCCAGAACAGCAGAACTTTAAATGAGGGGGACCAGTAGATGATGCTCTCTTCTGACAGGGAAAAAGGTCTGGTCATATTAAAGATTCACAAAACTTAGTATACTGCCACAACTGAGCTATGTGATACACCTAGGGCAAGGACATTAGTGGTATGCCCGCTATGACGTCACACATGGTGTGCCCCCCCAAGTCACAGAATAGGTTTGGAACTCGCATTACCAGGGACATGCCTACACCTATATGCACATGCTAGATTTGCTTGCCATTGGGGCGTGGCTATAGCAGCCAAGATGGCAGGTGCAAGTTAGAGCTTCTCCCGGCCCCCTCTCTGCATCGGCCGACATTCGTGGCCTGACAGCTGTCCTTAGTGCCCCCGTTTTGCTGCCAGTGGGGGACCTCTAGCGGAGAAGCTGTCTGGCGTGCCAGGGAGAGTTGCGTGTGGTTGCAGATGCAGGGGACGAATCGGTTGCTGCGCGGCTTGGCCTAAAATGGCAGCCTGCTCCCGGGCCCGAGAAGCTGCGGATGGGGGACGGCGCCTGGAGGCTGCCGGACGAGGAGATGCTGGCGGGCCGACCGGTGTTGCTAAGAGGAGAGCGACTGGTCGTTGCCCACACCGCGGTAGTGCTGCCTGACAGCTGCCAGCACCGATGCGTGAGATGGCTGCTGGGTGCATTGTGCTGCCTGCTCCTCCGCTCCTGGATATGGTGGTGAGCAGAGCTGGAGCCCTACTGCACTATGGATTGGGAAACGCTGTAGAGACGAGCTGCACTGGTATGAAAGGTGCGATGAGCAGATTGGGCGGCACAGTGGTGTCTTGGGCCTGGTGAATCTGGTGCAGTGGCTTGTGGGGCCTAGTGAACTGTGTGCTGGATCACACCTGTTTGGAAGGGCTGGGCACAGTTCCCTTCAGTGTCTGAGGGGGTGACGCTCCCCTGGCTAACACTGACTGTATGCCTGCTGCAGAGCCTGGGGGCAGGCAAATGGGGTGTCCGTACCCTGTAATATGAGATGTTGGGACCCCAGGCAGTGTGAGGTCTGTGGAATGGCTGCAGCAGGTGGCTCTGCCCAGGGTCCCATTTGCCCCGATTGACTTTCGCCCGCCCTCAGTGGTATGAGCACTGTTCGTGGCAGCCCCCATCCCCACTGTTAATGACTCCTGGTTGACCGCCCTGTGTGCAGCAGACTCCTGTGGTGTGGCTGCCTGGGGCCGCATTCTCCGACCTAGCATTCATCTGGTGGCTCGCCCGCAAATCCAAGGCTGCATTTTCTTCATTCGGTTTTAGGTCGGTTTGCTACCTAGGACCTTGGCCTACTTGGAGGTGGACCCTCTACCCTGGACTGGGCATGTGTCGTTGGCTGTGATCTGCGGTCCTCCGCTTGCAACCTCTCCCTTCGCCTCCATTTGGCCCGGCTGGAGCTGGGGGACTAGGCATGTCTACGGGGATGCAGTTTCCCTGGCTGTGCCTGCTGCCCTTCTGGGTAAGCGTGCCACGAGTTGTGAGAAGAGGACTTTTTCTACTGCTTCTTGAGGTACGTAGAACGGGCATTGGACGAGACAAGCCGCGCCTCTAGCATCGACCCAAACCAAGACGGATCAGTATACCGTGCAGGCCTCAAACACCACAGGTACTGCTGATGCCTCCATCCCCACAGGGGGACACAGAGGTCTCCTGTGCAATCCAACCTTGCCACGGTACTTAAGGCAACCCAAGACTCGAAGGAGACAATAGAGACTAAGGTGGGCGAGGTTCAAGTGGATGTCTCCTTGCTGCACCAGGACATCATGAATGTTGCCGGGAGGGCTACTGAGTCAGAGATCCAGATGTCCTCGGTGGAGGACGACTTGACTGCACTCAAACTTCAGGCTTTCAAATTACTCTCAACAACAGCTGCTCGAGGAGTGGGCCACGGATGCTGAAAACCGGTTGCGTAGGAACAACCTTTGGTTTGTTAGATTACCCAAGGGACTTGAGGCCTCTGACGCAGAGTGTTTTCTGGAGGAGTGGCTGCGGTCCTGGGTTCCTGCTGACAAGCTGTCGCCGTGGTTTGTGCTAGAGCGAGCACACCGATCCTTGGTCCACCGACCTCCGCCTGGGGTCCGTACGATGAATGTGAGGATTCCCAACTATCAGGACAGAGACGCTATACATCAGGAGAACAGGGCCCCCCCAGGACCTTCATTTTCAAAATTCCAGAATTATGATTTTTCCTAACTATATGCGGGCGGTCCAGCGACGTAGACGATCTTTCGAGGGGTTCAAACAGAAACTTTGTGTCCTCAACCTACAGTACATGATCATTTTTCTGGCAAGGTCGAAAGAGATCTTCAACTCTGACACTTATTTCTTTGATACACACATTCATCGTACGGACCCCAGTCGGAGGTCGGCGGACCAAGGACCGGTGTGCTCACTCTTACCGGAACATGCTTGGTAATGGGCAGCGGAGAGGAGGGTTCTCCGGCGGATGGATGAACCTGGAAAGACCAGACTCCAGGTGGGGGTAATGCTCCCTATCTTCCTCCCAGGCAGCCGAGACGGAAGTGAGCTCACTCTCATAAGAATCGGTCATGCCCCCGTGGCCGACGGGGCTTCTCTGGATCAAACAGGGGCATCGCAGTATCTGTAGAGGCCATTTTCACTGACACACTGGACCTCTTCTGGTCCCAGAGTGGAGACCCTGGCGCCCTCCCATGAGGACCTGTGCAGGCCTGTGGGTCCACTTTGGAGAGTGGCTGACTGATACAAGGGGAAGGTTATATCTCGGTTTCGTTTGCACTTTTGGTTGTACTGGGATTGTTGTTGCTTCTATTGGATTTATTTAGCACATATGAAATTTAAACAGCAATCAGGCACCAGTATTCTACAGGAAGGAAAGGGGGCACCTGCGGCTGTCGACCTCGGGGCATGTTTAGATAACTGTATGTTTAGGATTAGGAAGACAGATGCTTTCAGGGTAGACGTATGGGGTGGGTCGGGTGTTTATGTTTGACCATGCATCTCATTGACACTGATTGCCACTCCCAGATGCATTCCTTCCGAGTCGCCACTGCCCATGCCGCTCACGTTGTAGTCAGGCTGGGTCCACCCACATCCCTTTGCCTGGCTCGGGGCTGCCTGACTCTCTACCCCCATGGGGAGCAGTTAAGCTATTGTCCTAGAACATGAATGGTTTGCTGAATCAAATTAAGAGGTCCGCTGTTCTTTGCTATGTCAAACGATTTCAGCCGGCCGGCCTTATATTTCAGGAAACGCATTTAATAGGCGCCACCTACCCTTTCCTCGGCCGCTACGGCAGTCTATCATGCAGAGTTTACCCGGGGGTCCGTCCTGAAGAGTGGCTATTTTATTGCAGAAGGGGTTTCCATTGGTGGTGACTGCCACCCATGTGGACCCCCAGGGGAGGTATGTGGGGGTAAAGGGCCAGCAGGAAGGTCGGCATTGCAATTTAGTTTATGTCCTACAGCATCAGCTTCCTGAAACGCAGCACTCCCTTGGGTCCCTCCTGTTGGGTCTTCCACAGGGAGTCACTGTGGTGGAAGGGTATTTCAATGCGGTCCATAATCCAGAGATGCATACCTCCGGCTCACTACGTTCGGTGTGCCAGACATGCTCCCGTCAGCTGCCAGCCTGGGAAAATTCCATGGGACTGTGTGATGCATAGAGAACATGGCATCCCGTGCCATTGCTTACACTCACCCATTTAGCAGACCATAAAACGATGTCACGTATTGATCTGCTTTGACTACCGACTGTGGACATCCTCCTGGTGTCAGGGGTTGAGACCTTGCCCCAGGGGATTATAGACCATGCTCCCCTCCTGCTTCACTTTGGTTGTCCAGTCGCTGCCCAACATCCTACGTGGGGTAACAATGCTTGGTACCTCACTGATTAAAGTTGTTCTGATTATATTGAGTTGGGAATACAATCTTATTTGTGCTCAATAGGGGCACCGTTGAATCGGCTGGTACCTTATGGATGGCCAGCAAGCCTGTGCTTTAGGGTTTGGTTAAGGGCTCCATCTGGGGCAAGGAGAAACAGATGCTAGAGCAGATTATGACTCTGGAGACTCCATTTGGAATGGCGGGCGCAGCAGCGGCCCTCTAATAATCTTGATCATTGATTGATGCCGGCGCGATCTCTCATGCAGCAAATCTCGCTAGAGGAAGCCCGGCAGTGTTGACAGGCATCAACCCAGAGGGTTTAGGAGCATGGGGACAAGTTAGGAAAACTTCTTTATCGGTATGCCACCAGAAAGGTTGCCTCCAGGGTCAACACCCAGATCAGGGCCGCCGGGAGGAGCTTGCATGAGCGGGTCCTTGAGACTGTGCATGTCTTTGTGGACTATTATCACACTTTGTACGAACGTCGTCCTAGGCCCCCGTGAGGTTGTGCACGCTGTAATGGGAGACACCTTCTACCCTCTGTTCCCCTGTCGAGGCAGTTTTGGGCGGGTACTCTTGTACTGGCTTCTGGGGACCTGCAAGAACAGTACCAACCTTTCACAAATACCTGCAGTTGCGCCATGCATTGTGAGCCATTACCCCACCTCTGTGGCGGAATGGCGGAGTGGGGTAAATTGGTGTGCTCAACAAGAATGGCCTATCTACGAAGCACTACTGAGCTGTACCGGTTTTTTCGAAAGATACGGTTACGCTACTTCTTCCGTCAGGCTCCTGTGAATACGATCACATCGTGTACTGGACTACGCACTCCATCAACATTTACACCTACCTCTCAGATGGTTTCACATCGGATTTTAACCTACGAAAGTACTGTACTAAAGGAGGCGCTAGGAGTATGCTCCACTAGAAAGTATGTCAAACATAATGTCACCTCAGCGGAACGGAAGGCCCTGGACGATTTGAGGAATAACCGTTCTATTGTCATCAAACCCGCTGACAAGGGAGGAGCCATCGTACTACAGAACGTGGATAACTATAAAGAAGAACTTTACTCTCAATTGAATGATGGCATTAGCTATACTAGACTCAACCTAAATCCCACGAAAAAGATTAGTACCATGATCCTTCGAGTAACCCAAGAAGGCCTTGCCCAAGGCTTCCTTTCGAACCTGGAGTTTCAGTTCCTGAATCAACCTCAGCCGCGTCTTCCGACAATCTACACCTTACCTAAGGTACATAAAAACTTGGAAAGACCACCCGGCCGCCCCATAGTCTCGGGGTGTGGCTCAATCCTCGAGCCCCTTTGTAAATACATCGATTTCTTCTTGAAGCCCTTGGCAGAGAATACAGATTCTTACCTGCGGGACACGATGCAAGTTATTAATCTGATTGATGGGATGCCCTTCGATCCAACCACCCAGATTCTAGTGACAATGGACATTGTGTCTTTATACACAAGTATCCCTCAACAACATGCTTTGGAGGTGATCTTGAAATACCTGGAGACAAGAAGCCAACCGGTGCAAGTCCCCTCGGATTTTATCATCAAATTACTCAACATAGCAATGACGCAGAATTTCTTTTTCTTCCAAAATGACTTCTTCATGCAAACGAAAGGCGTGGCGATGGGTGCCAGCTTTGCCCCAGACCTGGCCATTTTGTATATGGACAACTTCGAACAGACCTTTGTCAGTAATATCACCAACCCATTCAGGCAAAGAGTCAAATATTGGAAACGATACATCGACGACGTCCTGATGATTTGGACAGGCAACGACCAGGATCTTGATGAGTTTTTCCTTTGGTTGAATGGTAGATCGGCAGACATTCGGTTTACCATGACCAAGGACAAGTCCAGTATCGATTTCCTTGATATCACTATCAAGGCTATGGACGACTGTCTGTACACAACCCTGTTCCGAAAAACCACGGAAAGAAACACCCTATTGAGGTATGGAAGTCACCACCCGAGAGGACTACGTGATAACCTCCCGTTCGGACAGTTCCTGAGGATCAGGAGGAACTGTTCCAGAAAAGACGATTTCTTCACGGAATCTGATGACCTCATCCTCAGACTGATTGAACGCGGCTACCCTCGGAGGCTTGTCAAGAGGGCCCGCAAGAGAGCCTGGTACAATCATAGAGACCTCCTCCTCACCCCTAAAGCACGGATGGATGATCCCAACAGACTTATATGTGTCACGACCTTTAACACCAGGAGTAATGATATCCGTAGAATTGTCAATAAACATTGGCACTTGGTTTCAGCAGAACTCCAGCTCACCGAACCCCCAATGCATGCCTTTAAAAAAGGCAAAAATGTCCGCGATCATGTGGTGAAATCACTCTTGGAAACACAACCTAGACCAACAATTGAATCGCTTTGGCATCTTCCGCCCCCCACGGGCCATGTTAAATGTGGACAGTGCAAAGCCTGCAATTTGACTCTTGAAACAAAGACGTTCCAACATAACAACTGCACGGTGGATTTAAAGACGCTCACCAATTGTAACACTAAGAATGTCATCTATGCAATAGTCTGCCCTTGTAACAAGATCTATATAGGCCAGACTACCCAGAAAGTGAAATGCAGGATACTACAACACTGTAGCAGGATTAGATGTAACACACCTGGTGCACCCTTGGTTGACCACTTCAATACATGTAACCATTCCCCTGAATCGCTTAGATGGCTGGTAATTGAAGCCATAACACTGGGTGTTAGGGGTGGTGACCTCGGCTCAATTCTTAACATCAGGGAGTGTAAGTGGATGGACCGTTTTGACTCTGTCATCTGTGGCCTGAATGAACTTGACGCAACCTTCACCCAAATATCTTTAATAAACAATGGGTAAACATCTAATGCCATTATGGGATACACTCTTTCAAATTGTCTGGTATAATTCATGGTGAACCCCACTACATTGGGTATTTGCCGTGGTTATATGAGTACGCCTCAATTGCTGTGCCGTTTTAGTGATACCATTCACCTGTGTTATTCCGTATACTATTTTGAGCGTCACCATGGGATGTATTAATCATGCCCAATGTTTTGGTTGGTTTCCGTATCATCTATTGCTGTTACCATACTACTGTATAAATTAATGTATTGCTTTTTAATACTGTGATCATGGATTTAGAACCAGCACATTGGTCCCTGCTTTAGACGAGCTGACATCAGCTCAGTTTACATTACACACCCCTTATCTTCCACCAATCAGCACGCGTCTGATGGATATATAAGTGATCATGTGACGCGGCTCTTGGCTAGTTGTCAGACCGACTTACGCGGCCCTCGAGGTATGTTATCGCTTGCAGCTTCTGTGGTTTCGCTTCCCTCCGTCTCTCTTTAATCTCCAGACCTTCGGCCGGGTTCGTATTCGAACACGTGACCTGACACACCCCCAAGTCTACCAATCAAGGCGCGACCATTTGGTTGTGCGCGCGATTGGCCCGTATTTGTTTAGTCATGTGACGACACCCAGGGCTAGCTGTCAGTTTCACGGCGCGACCCTTGAGGTATGTTGCAGTCTACGCACTCAGTAGCTTTTCCCGTAATGTTACTAGTGAGTTTTGCCACATTTTCAGTGTACATGGGATTCCCTACACTTCTATACGCCCTGTCATAGCATGCAGACGTACCGGTAATGCGCTGCGATTTAATTTTGCTTCGCGCTTTTCCCGCGTAATATATTCAGGTCAAGTAACCTTATATGCGCTTTGTTCTTCAACGGGATCCGAGTGTGGGAGATCATTAACCCCCCTCCCCCCCCCCTTTTCTTTCCAGCTTTTGACACCATTGGATGAGTGTTTATGCTGATACATTCAGCCCTCCCTTGTCTCATTTTTCGAGCATTGGAATATTACACCTTGGGTGAGTTTTTGGTAACTTAGGTTTTATTGATACCCGTTGTTTTTGAAGTATGGTTTTAGTATTCCTCGTCTCTTTTCCTTCTTTTCCTTCTTTCTAGGAGCACTGACTGGCCCCTTCCCAATTTTTCCAGCTTGATATCTGCTGCTGATGCTGGTAATTAATTTTTCATAATTGTTCTCTCTTAATTATAATGGTCCTCCATAGACACACCTCACGGTTTTTTATCTTTGACCTTTGCCCCCAGGTGTAAGCCCTTTCCCTGGTCCTGATGAAGACCCCAACCCCAAGCAAACCAATTTGCTGGCTTTAACAGGGGTCGAAACGTCGACTTTTTCCTTTCTTCAATCAACACAGGAGATTGTCAGTGAATGCACAACTGCTGTCTTAGTCTGTGTTATTTAATTTTAGTTTTGTGGCCATTTAACTGGCAGGTTAGGTTCTTCAATGAATTGTGGATGTTCCTAAATTTTTCACAACCTCCCTCCCTCACTACGCCCTGCACTAATCCCGAAATCCTGCACCTATCACGTACCTTACACCTATATACATTTGAAAATGTTGATACTGTGATGCTTTTGGCGCTGTGTTGAATTACTGATCCTCTGTTTGACTGAAAAATTGGACAATCAATTAAATGATGAGCATACATGCAAGTAACAGGTGTTGTCGCAAAATTTGTTTGTATTGCTAACAGATGTATGTTCTTTTACATTCCTAAATGTGTTTCCACTGTGACAGTTCTTTGTGTACCTATCTACGAAGCATGGCGTTGCTCCTGGAACCATGGGAAGATATGGGGCAAATGGTGGGACTAGCACGGACTAAATGCGGGGAATATCTGAGACGTGATTACAGTTTGTACTGTTCTGTGTTTTGCAAGGAGGGCTGTGGTCTTGGTTGTGTTTGGTTGTCAGTGTATGCAAAAATCAATAAAGTTTGGTTATCAAAAAAATAACATTTGCTTGATATCAGGGTCAAACAAAAAGTCAGTATAACAGTTTCAAACGCAGTCAGGAATTAAGAGGACAAATGCATGTCCGTTCACCATGCAGGGGACATACTCTTCACAACATTCTCAGATTCCACTTTCAAAAGATGTTATTTTAAACCAGTTGTAGCCATAGCTTCCTTAGCAGTGACGTTTAAATAACCATAGCCCTCACCTCCGATCCTTCCTCAAATTGTCCTAGCTATTGTGACAGAAAGTTTCAGATACATTTAGAAAGCAGATGTCAGGATTCTCTGGTTTTCAGAGTATGTATATTATGTAGTATATTTAATTTTGTAACTCTTTTTATTAAACTGTATTCATCATACAGTTAATAGAGTATTCAAAGCAATCATCCGGTGTACACTTTAAGCAGAGCAGACAGCATCAGATACATGACAAAGATAGTCAGTACAAACTGACCCACTCCCTCACACTGAATATCCTCGTTATGTACGCCAGTTGCCCCACACCTTTTCCCATTTCCTAAGGCAGTCCCTGCTTTGGAGACCAGTTGCTCTGCACGCTGGCATCAATCCAGATCAGATTCCCAGTCTTCAACTAAGGGGGCATCGTTGCACCCCAAGTACGTGCTACATTACACTTGGCCACCCTGCCGTCACAATCAGCCAAATCTTCTGGTATCTTGGCCATGTCGCCTCACCTGTAATATCCAAAAGGAGCCATTTTGCATCTAGGGTAAGCACTAGATCGAGCACCTAGGCTTTTGCAAAGCTTCTGCCAAGTCATCATCTTCTAATGTCCCAATGTCTCCTTTCCAAGGCCTCCCTCAGTGACATCATCGATTCGGGGGTTGTTTACTATTTTCTTATATATAATGGAAATGGCCTTATCTGTTAGTGGATCCGTGAAGAGGTGGTCTTCCAATGTCATCGCCTTGGGCAGTTGTTACCCCTCTAGTATGTGTTCCCAAAGCGTTATGTCCCAGTTGTAGGTAACTAAAAAGCTCAGTCTCCGCCATCTCGTATTCATGTTGCAGGACCTTGAACGTCACCAGTGATTGTCCCCTCCATATGTTGCCCAATCGTTCTATACCAATTAGGGCACCTGTAATGCAATTGAGTGTTAGGTGTTATTTTTGTATTCTGCCCACCCACTGTTGAAGGATTTCTTAATTGCCTGTTAAAGCATAGCTGATGGCCTACAGACCTGCCTCCACTCTCTGGCCCTTCAACTCTAGTCATGAATCTGGATGTAAAAAGGATGACAAGCTGTCTTTTTCAACTTAAATCAACTCTGTGGCTGGCACCTGCTCAGGAGGTTTTCGGATCTCCTAACCTTGAAGACATCGTAAGACAGTGGTTCATGCTTTTATAAACTTGAGACTGGACTACACCAAGAGTCTCTATTTGGGTCTCCTTGACAAACTGACCAGGAAACTTCAATTTGTCCAAAATGTGGCTGTTCGTGTCACCTTGGATATTACTCAGAGGACGCATATTTCTCATCATCTCTGAGAGCTACGCTGACTACCACTCAAAAATAGGACTGGCTTCAAAGCTCTCACTGTTATACACCAGGCATTCTATAAATTGGTTCCTAGGTACCAGATTAGGAGAAGCAGGAACTATCAGCCTTCCAGATCTCTGTGTTATTCTACAGCTTTGCTGGTTACCATACCAAGGTTTTCGTTGGGTAAAGCTTAGTGGCCGGTCTTTCATGGTTTTGGCAGGTGGCAAATGAATGGGTTACTACTCTGTCTCCGGTTTACTTTGCATTAACTGTCTTTTCGCAAAGTCCTAAAAACTAATCTCTTTTCAGCACTCCTTTTACCTATCTTTATGCTGAGTATATGGGTATGTAGTACTTGGACACTCCTCGGAGTAGCCATGTGCTTTAAAAATACCTTCTTTCATTCATTAAAATAATTGTATTTGGATCTCTTGGATTATAAATACCTGTGGAACTCTGGCTGCTTTATGAAAGTCACTTGTGTTTTACTAGTACATTTCCACTTTTCAAGAAGGGAGACAGCAATCTGGCAGAAAATTAACATCAGATCGCCCTTCTTGATTCGGTGGGAAAAGTATTCGCCCAATGTTTACTAGCTCAAATCGATGAATGGGTGGAAGAATATAAAATCCATGGGAGGAAGAAGCCGAAATACGGAAATTTTATATGGTCCTTGGGTGCCCAAAAGCTAGAAATTGTGAAATCGTATACTTTCCTGGGGAAGATAATGTGTGAGAATCTATGTGAAAAAGCACATATTGAAAATATCACTACCAAAGCCCTTTCTCAGTCCAAATCCTTAGGCGCTTTTTATAGGGCTACCGGGAGAAGGCACATTTTGCTCTTGTTAGAGGTTTATCTAGCGAAAATCCCTCCTCCGTTACTGTATGGATTAGAACTGATTGATATTTCTAAATGGAGTTTTTTAAATGTGATGGAAGGCCAAGTCCTTAGAAGCTTAGCCTCCGTTAACACAGCTCTGTGGCAATCTTAAGGCTTGAATCTGGACTGAGAAGGGCCTTTGTCTAGGGACTTGCATAGGTGGTACACAGGGCCGTGTGTCTTGCGAAGTGTGATGATGGCTCACTAAGGTCTAGTATATAGACAGAAATTTTGGGTGGCCTGAGAGGAAATTCTCTAATCTAAAGAAATGTTGCTGTTGCGGTTGATAAGCTGCAGCTGGACCCTCTTTTGTTTTTTACGTTATCAAAGCAGCAACTAAAAGTTAGTTTAAAACAAGCTACATGGTCCTTAAGTTTTCGTTTGGACAGGGATGGTTGTGTTAGAAAAAGGGGTGGCCGAAATGCAATAGACTCCTGCGTGGTAAATAAAGCAGAGCCTTATATCCTTTGGAATTTGCTTCATGGATTGAGACGTTTTTGGATTCTCCTGAGGCAGGGTATGCTTCCGCTAATTCCCCTTTTGGCTAATGGTATGGCTCTTTGGCGACTTGTAATCTGTTCCAAAATGGCTCCCAAGATCTAAATCAGGTCCTTTTTATGTGTCCTGCTCTCTTATTATGTTGGTGGAATTGGTTGAGGTCTATATGTTTGCATCTATCTATTCCTTTTGCCTCAACTATGTTACAGTCTCTTTATGCAACACCGAACTAAATGTTCTGCTATGGAGTTTTTAACTTTTTAGTGTTTTTTAAAGTTGTATTAATGATGCTTTGGCTTGAATGAAATCGAGGATGAAAGTGATATCCAAGCTGGAACCCTGCTCCTTCCATTTGATCTATATTTCGGTTTGTTGATGTTATTGGATAAGGCCTATGTTATATCCAGTCTTCTGTATACTTTGCACTAGAGGCACCATACTTACCTTATGTACTTTTATGTGCAATACTTCTACACTGTGAAACTGCTAAGATGTATTTTAAATATTGGATCCTTTTAAAGTGATTTTTAGGGCTAATGTCGTGTTGGTCTTATTATACTTTTGAGAACAAAGCTGCATGCACACTGTTTATTTTTCTCGCACTTTTGTGAATATATGTCCTGAATTTTTTTTATGTGGTTCTCTTCGGAGTTCCGCAACACAAATAAAAATAAACTTGAAACTTGAACGAGTACATTTCCATGTTGTTTTGGGAAATGTAAAGTGTTATGTTGTCTTGTTGGCTGATGTTTTCCAACTAAGGAAGTTGACAATCTCGCCTCCAAGTTAGCCATGAACTCCACGTCGAGTAAAGATTGAGGAAAATGTATTCTCATATATGTGCCAAAAATAAGCTGTCTTACTATACGAGTCCTGGATCTATTTACCAAATGGGCAAATACCAAAATGTACTTGAGTTGTACACTTTCAGCTCACAATTTCTCTGTTTGTGAGCTCATATTCTAAATTGTACTATTTGCTTGCAATTTTCCCTTTGTAGCTGTTCATTATCTGGTAGGTTTTCTTTTTTTTTTTTAAATAAATTCTCATTTTGCGGGTCTACGGATGTGCTCAAACCAACGTTAATTTTAGTTCAAATTAGCATATCAGTGTATAGAGGCATGTGCGTAGGACAGAAAATTTGACATCAGAACCTACAAAGGTTGGCTGAAGAGTGATTGCTGTCAGGGCATAGAGACACGGTATCAATCAAAAATCTCAACTTCTTTTTTTTTTGCTATGCAGTACCACGTTTCCATTTACAAATCCGATGCGGTCAGTTAACCTGTATAATATAATAGTGAAACATTATATTCGACACAGTGCTGTCCACATAGAGGCTAAAATCTTATACCACATCCGGGTGTTCTAACAGATAGCATGTAAGCGGGCCCAGACGTTTTTAGGTCTAGAGGCCTCCGGCAATTCCTCCACGTAAGTGTCCAATTGTTCTTTACAATAAACAAGCTCTTTCAGCCATTGACCCACCTTGGGTACTGTTTTCCCACCCCAGTGTTTAGCAACCATTCGTTTCATCAATAAGGTAGTGACTTCTACAATGCGCCTGTTGCATGGCTTAAACTTTTTTACTAGACCCAATAGGCATATTTCGGGCGTGCATTCTACAGTTTCCATTATATTCAACATGAGTGTCCGTGTAACATTCATCCAGAAGTAATTAAAAGAACTACATGACCAGGCCAAATGTGCGAAATCTGTCCCATCCTCCCTGCATCTCACGCAGCCCATATCTCTTCAACTTCATCGGTGTACAATACATTTGATGTAGGAATTTAAAATGAATTATACGGAGATTACAGTTGGCCGTGAGGCGGCCTGTCAATGCACAGCATGCTACCCAATCCTCCCAGACCAGGGGCACATCCAACTGTCTATTCCATTTGTCGAAGGAGGTGGAACCTTTCACATCTGTTTCTCTTTGGGAAGCATTATATAGTCGGGTAATAAGCCCTCTAGCTTCCCCCACTGTTAAAGCGATTTGTAATGCTTTCAGCATTTTCAGCTCCTCTGGGAATCCTAGGTCCAGCGCCCTTACAGCCATACGCAGCCTGGTGTAAACAAAACCCCTGCATCGCATTGTATCGGTTCCCCTCCGTGAAGTCATTTAGGGATAAAAACTTTCCATTTAGATACATACCACCAATTTAGTAATGCCCGCACCAGACAATATGCCCAATGCCCCCTTCTTGCGCACAACCAAGACATCCGGGTGCGCTGCAATCGGAATGGCTGGTGTATATAGATTTTCATGGCCTGCACGAGTACCTAGGGCCCTCTACGCCTAACGGTACACGCTACCGTATCAAACTCTTTCTTGCTTCCAAGTGTTTTGTGTTGTAGTACCATAGCAGTCAGTGGGATCGGATGTGCGTTGTCCGCCTCCACCGCCAAGTGTGGCAGGTAACGCTGGGGGAAGTACCAATAATGAACAAATTGAGCTTGTGCACAGAGATAATATAGACGCAAATCTGTGGCTTCAAAGCCTCCCTTTTCAAATGGTAACGCTAGTATTTCCCAGCTACATCTCGGTTTTTAACACGCCCAAACCAGTCCCAGCAAACATGACTGCATGTCCTGAAAGATAGCACCATTAAGTGGTAAGGGGATGTTCACAAACAAATACAACAATTTGGGGAGAATTGTCATTTTGGTAACGGCGATCCGGTCGGCAAGGGACAGAGGGAGGCGAGTCCATCTAGCAACCTGGTCACCCAATTTTGCGATCACACGTCCATAGTTCATGCTGATCACAGTTTCAGGGTCCCTGTGCACCCAGACTCCAAAATATAGCACAGGTTCATTCCACCAAACCAGCGGAAACTCCAACTCCAGCACTTTTGTGCATTCAGTAAGGTGAAACACCATAGACTTGCTCCAATTAATACCGAGGCCTGAGTATCACTCAAAGCGGACTTACTCCCTTAGCAGGGACTCCTAATGCAGCGCAAGTTCCCTTACATACAATAGCATATCGTCTGCATACAAGGAAATAGCAAGCAGGCGTTGCCTGAAGCCCAGTGCCGCAACAACGTGACCCTGTCTTATCTTGCAGGCCAAGGGCTCCAATGCCAAAGCGAACAGCATTGGGGACAGAGAGCATCCCTGCCTGGTGCCCCTGTAGATAGCTATGGGATCCAAAACCACCCCATTTATGCACACCCTGGCAACAGGACCAGTATACAAGAGGCACGCCCATTTAAAAAAAAAAGTGGCATCCCCATGCGATGTAGCAGTACAAACATATAATCCCAACGTAATGAGTCAAAGGCTTTAGCCACATCTAATAGCATGGCCGCAGCCGGGAGCTCAGGGTCCAGCTGATGCAGCACAGCAAATATAGTTTGTAGGTTATGTGTTGTGGATCTTTTGGGAACAAACCCCGATTGACTAACAACTTTGGCTATTTTGTCTGGCTTTAATAACGTAACTATGAGGGCTTCTCGCAGGGAGGGGTGGGGGGGAGAGGGGGGGGTGGAGTGCACCTGTCTTGTATGCTTCAGTGTACACCTCCAGCAGCCGGGGGGGGCCAGCAGGTACACATAGGCCTTTAGAATTCACTTTGCAGGCCGTCAAGGCCCACTTCCTTTCCATTGGGGAGCGACACTATGGCCTCTTTAAGGTCCTCAACCGTCCAGGGCTGCGTGAGATACTCACGCTGGCCTAGAGACAGTCAGCACAGCGCTATGTCATCTAAGTAATGTGAGAATTCAGATTCCTCAACTAACGATACCGGTCCGTATAGTTCAGAGAAAAACCTCATGAACACCTGACTGATCTCCGGTGTGGTATATTGTGCCGACAGATTATTGTCTAAGATTTCTACGATATGATCCTGACTCACTGACGTTCTCAGTTTGCTGGCCAGAGAGCGGCTCGGCCTACCACCCTCACCATAGCACCGCGCAACCCATCTCCTGGATCTATGCCGCAATTGCTGCTCAGCCACTTCGTCATATTCTGATATTAAATCTCTTGTTTGGGCCAGCAGTGTAGGGGTGGGAGCCTGTTCAGATGCACATTCAAGCTCGCGTATCTTATCCTCCAGTCTGGTTCGTAATGACTTTGAGACCCCAGCCTGGGCTCCTATGCATTACCCGCGAAGAGCAACTTTAAAGGCCTCCCACAGAGTCCCAGACCCCTCAACTGTGCCCTCATTCTCTGAGAAAAAATTTGTGATAGCGGACCCAATCGTGACACGAAATACTTGATCAAGCAATGACGACGGCTGTAGACACCATTGAAATGCCAGCCTCAAGAGGGTCGGTATGGCCAATTCCAAGAGCACAGGGGCATGATCAGAAAGTGTCTTGGCGAGATGGTGTATCGACAAGGTCCATGCACTAACCTCCTTAGATACTAGCCAATAGTCCAATCTGGACCATGAGCCATGCACAGTGGAAACGAACATGCCCTCCCTGCCGTCAGGGTTGTGGTTGTGCCAAAAATCGACGAGGCCAGCCGCCTCCATTATCTCACTGATCATCTGTGCAGCATGCTTTCCATGCCATACCGTATTAGCGGACCTATCCAATGGTGAGTCTAGGTACACATTCAAATCGCTACCCCAAATCACAGCAGTGGAGGGCACGCCGCAATTCCCCTCCAGATGTCATTATGGAATGCGGGGTCATCCACGTTAGGACCATAGGAATTTACAAATAGAAGGCTTGTGCCTCCCAGGACCCCCACAGCAGGAGTACCCTCCCTGGTCATCTTTCCCAGAGTGGATCAGTGTGAACGGGGTCCCCTTCCTTACCAGTATCAACACACCCCTTGAGTATGTGGAATATGACGACACAACCCTGACTACAGCCCAGCGTGCTCCCACATTCTGTTCTGTGGGCTTAGTGAGATGGGTCTCCTGTAAGAAAGCCACCAGGATGTTTTGCCTGTCTAAATACGCAAGCACCTTATGGATCTTTTTAGGGTTATTGAGGCCACGCACATTCCATGTTAACTATTTCATGGTACCACCGGGGCCTTCCCATGCCTATTTGGGACCTGCTATTGTAATTATTACAGAGGTTTCTGTCAGCACTACGTGTCGGAGCGGCCAGCACATGCGGCCTGTCCTTCACTTGTATCAAAACATACACAAACATCCCTCCCCCACCCACAACTTGCCAAAGCCATCCCAAAAACAAATGAACATAACCCAATTACAGAGCATAGTCCACAAATAGAGGTGGGGTACCAGAGTGCAATCAACCTCCCAAATGAAAGAGAGGTGCCCGAACGTACACAGATATCGCTCATCAGTAATGCATCCATACACAGGAGGGCCTGTGTGTATGGGGTCAGTGGCAACAATGTTAGTACAATACTCACGCACCAATAGCCAGATTTACGATCAGTAATCATGCGGAATCGTCATTATTCGATCACCCCTGGCAAACACAGATACCATCAGGCTCGATCCCCGGCAACAGTATCCACCCCCAAATAGCAGTTCTAGGACCTAAATAGCCACAATAGTTCATGCGGAACAGCGGTCCTCAGTCGTCCTCCTCCTCCCCCGGAGTTCCAGAAGTGTTGCGTAGGCTCCCCTTGAGTGATTTTGCGTAGTCCATAGCAGATTTGGGGCTAGTATAGATTCTGGCTTTCCATTCTGTACCAATTTGCAATCGAGCTGGTATAACATCGCGTACGGGATGTTCTCCGCCATTAGCAGTTTGTTAACAGGTTAGAATTCTCGCCTCCCCGCCTGGACTGTAGCAGTGAAATCCGGCTAAAGGGCCAGGACATTTCAGCAGAAATTTATGGTGCCTTTCTCATGGGACATGCGCAGGACTGAGTCTTGGTCCCTATAATTTAAAAGGCGGGCAATGATTAGCCTCGGCAGGGCGCCCGGAGGAGGGTGGACCGCTAGCGAGCAGTGGGCTCTCTTGACGATCAGCATCGTTGACATTCTCTGTTCCAGAGATCTCACGGAGCATTATAGGGTTCCAGTCTCCCCGTGTTGGTCGATTCTGGCAGACCCGTGATCCGTAGATTATTGCAGCTTGACCCAGCCTCAAGGTCCTCGTTTTTCATCTGGATAACCGCGAGCACCTTTTCCATATTGAGGGTTTTGGATGCAACTTTTTGTAGACTGACCTCTGCATCTGAGATGTGCTTTTCAGCCTCTCCCAGTCTGGTGCCATGCTTATCAAACTTCCCTAACATATGATCCATTCTGAGATTGAGGGCATCAATTTTCCCGTCTATGGATTGCAGGCTGCTTTGCATAGCGAGGAGAGTTGCTTCGAGTGATGGTGTGCCCTCAGAAGGGGCGTCAAGCTCAGAGTTCGATGTTGCCCTATGCTGCGATTTACCAGGTTTCCGCAGCTTGAAGGTGAGACGCGATTGATTCTGGTTTGTTTTACCCATTTTATCCGTATAAGCCACAGCTGTACGTGTGGAATGCATCCCGCCGGTTGACTATGCACCTCGCAGCGCCCCTAGCCCACCTGGTCTCTCACACACAGTAGGGGACCCCGCCAAACACAGCCGGTTTCTAACAAGTTCAATAGGCTGCTTCGGTGCTTTCCTATTACATATGCTGGTTTCAAGGGCACCTCAGTGATCTCCCAGTGGCTATGAGCCCCAGTGCGCATTAGGTTGGAAGCAGGTAGGTACTCCAATTCTTGTTTATTTTTTTAGTGTGGCCTCACTGGGGGGCAGAAGACCATGGGACACCGCATGTAGAGAGCGCCACAAGCCCAAGGCCCTCCGCCGCTGCGACCCGAACCAAGCCGTCACATCCGTACCTGTAGGCCTGCAGTGGCACGTGTCGTGCATCAAGTCTCACACCGGCCCTGGGATTTGCTTTCGGATGCCGCAAGGGTCTCTTGGGAGCGGCTACAGAAACGCAGGCATCCACACTGGCCTGTCCATGACCACTCGGGAGCTCCTGCAGCCGCTTCTGTTACTGTATGGGGCCCAGCCTCCTGGAAGGGAAGGCCTCCCTGTTGAAATGGCGCCACCACTATTTCGGGCTGAAATGCATTGTCCGCACATCCGTAGTGCGCCGGGATCCCTCCAGGGCGCAACTCCCAAATATAGGTATAATGTGGCGCAGGGCTCAAGCCGCGGTCCAATACCTTGTCCGCCAGGCGAAGCAGCTTTACACTATGGGGGGCCTACTCCGATCAAGGCTGCTTGTCCGCGGCGGGCCCACTGGCTATATCCTGCTCAACTGGTGCCCAGCAGGTGCAGTCGCTCACAGGGGCCCCGGTACACATGGGCCCGCTCTGCACCTCCGCGGCAGCTCCTCTTACCAGCTCCCAGCCAGGGTATCCACCGGGCCTCGCTGCCACCGCGATACACACGGGGTCGCAGTGATGGGGATCGGTGAAGGCAGGATTAGGGATCTCGTCGCCGGCAAATAGCCACAATGTCCGCTGAGCCTCAATGTGGAGCGCCAAGTCTTAGGCTTCCCGCAAGTGTCCACGGCCCAAGCATGCCCACACGGCACCTCCTCGACAGCCCCGCTCACCAGCTTCCAGCAGGGGTCTCCGCCGGCTCACACAGCTGCCATGTTGCAATCAGGGCCGCGGCAGCGGTGATCTGCAACTGCAGGATTTTGGGCGGTCAGACGCTACACCGCCGTCTCCAATCTCACCACAGCGATTCGGCCACAATGCTCTATAGGTTTTAGTGCAGGATGCCCAATTTAGAGCAGGAAAATGAATGGATTGAGTGTTCGGCCGGCAGAGCTGCACTAAAGTGCAGCCATCTTGCTGTGCGCCCTCTGGCGCCCCAAAAATCTCAACTTCTAAGCACTCAGTAATGGTGAAAAGAAATAAATGCATTGAGTACAGCTTGTTTTTTTTCTTTTCACTATTGGTGTTAAAGTGAAGTTCTATCCAAGAACATTTTCAATGTCATTTGCACAGATCTCTCTCTCTTAGGGAACGTTCACAATGCATGCTTGCGAGAATAGTCCCTCACAGCTGTAAGCTGGGCTGATTCTTTGTGGATTCAGATCCAGCAGGAAGAGAAGGCGGCACATGGAGTTCCCTGATAGGGTTACAGTGACAACTTGAAAGGAAGACTGGCAGAACCTGTCTAAATAAGGTGTATAAAATCTTTTGCTGGGATGAAATTTTTGAACCTTGCCTAAAAGACAGCCCAAGCTGTCTGATTACCAAAGAGCTGTAGAGTGCTTCGGCCTATAGACTGCCCATTGTTTACCACTTGTTGGCTTTATTGTCACTCTCACTGGCTTTCTTATTCAATGTCTTGCCTTCCTCTTCTTGTGTTTGACCCTGGCCTGGAACTCATCCTCTTTACCATCCTTTTGATTGGTTGACTTTTATCCTTCCACTGATTACTTTTAGGGAATTAATTTTGTTTTTGTTAAGCACTCCATGAGTGTGATTTCCAACTCTCTCCCTCGTGTGTTCCCCTTGCGAAATACCCGCCTCCCACGCTCCATGTTGCTCTCTCACTTGTGGGCTGCTCGCGCTCTTTCTTGTGTGTTTCTCTCCCTGATTAAGTTCTACAGCCCCTGCGCTACGTCTTTCTCTCTACCTCATTTGTTTCTACCATACAGGTTGCTTTCTCCCTGGTGTGCCACTTGCCACCTTCTCCCCCACACGACTTTGCCTTTTATTTCAATCTCCCTCCTCACTCCCTGTTGCTTCCTTCCAATCCACTCCTCAATGGTCCTTTTTTTTAAAAATCTGATTTAATACGTTTATGGTTTAAAAGTTTTTATTAGTTTGCAAGCTTCAAACAAAACTACGTACACATAGCGATCATCATACACTGCTGTGATATAACCATTGTTTCAAATCGCTTTAAAGCATCATCTGAACAGTGTGCGCATAGCTGAATAATAACCTTGACAAAGAGAAACAATAAAGTGAAAAAGGAAAACCCCCAAAAGCCCCTTCCCCTACCCTCGCCCCTCCCCCTCCTCGTGCTTCACATCCTTTCTCAAAGTCTTGCCGAACACCTAACGCCCCTTTCGGCAATCCTACCCCCGCACCTCTGTGATGCGCAACAGCCGGAGATATCGGGGGCATGTGACTTCTCTAAATTCAGCAGCCAAAAGCGATAGAAAGGGCTGCCACAACTCGCCATATTTGTCCCCCTCCCCCGCCATAGTCAGTGCTAATTTCTCCATACCTAGAACATACCACAAACGGTGCAACCAGCCGGTGAAAGTCGGGATGTGGGGGGTGCACCAGTGTGTAAGTATGTTTTGTGTAGCTGACCCTAATGTGATGGCCATCCGTCTGCCCCTGCGAGATTGCAATGGGTAAGTCAAAGGATTGGGAAGACCCAGTAGTACATAGGCTGGAAAACGTGGTATCTCAGTCTCAAAGTGTTTGTCCACTTCTTCCAGCACCTGGTTCCAATAGGGTTGAATGTGTGTACATTCCCATAGCAAATGGACTAGGCTTCCCACCTGGCCGCAACCCCTCCAGCACGTCGCCTCTCGAGATCGATCCATTGCATTTAAGTGTTCTGGAGTATAGTACCAGTATGTCACAATCTTCGTAAGTGTCTCCGTAAGCCTCATGTGGTTTGCAGAGTGCCGGGCCCTATAATAAATGCCATCCCATTCTTTGTGACTGAGTGTTCTACCTAACTCCCGTTCCCATCGCTCCCTACTAGGATTGTGTGAGTGCTTGTATTTAAGCTGCAACTGCTTATAGAGATCAGACATGAGATTTGTTGTCCGATGTGCGTGTGATGAGCCATCTTTCATAGGGGGAGAAGCGTCTGTTTGCCCCAGAACGAACCTGCGGCTGAAGCGACCAGTGCCTCACCTGCAGATACCTTAGCCTCTCCGTCTCCGGCAGCCCGAACCCGCCGCATCTGAGTGAACG
The DNA here is from genome assembly GCF_964204655.1 of Triturus cristatus. Lineage (NCBI taxonomy): Eukaryota > Metazoa > Chordata > Amphibia > Caudata > Salamandridae > Triturus > Triturus cristatus. Next base: position 1,769,872,375 of record NC_140589.1, on the reverse strand, counting down.
AATTTACCCCCTCTGCCCCATAGACATGATAAAAAACCCGACAGCCAGCCACCCTCCAGCCTGCGAAGGCGGCGTCCTCCATCCCAGGGGTGAAATCAGGATTGCCAATCAACGGGGTAAGCGGAGACAGAAAGGATGTGAGCTCGTGGGTGAGGTTAGTGGCATCCCACACTTCTAGGGGGACTCGCATAATATACGAGGCATATAGATTAGGGGGCCTGTGGGGCTTACGCAAGAAGGGGATTTCCTGGTCCTGAAACAACCAGTGCCTCTCCGATTCCCATCTGCTCCACTCCACTCCACCAGGTACCGCAATTGAGCTGCCTGAAAATAGAGTCCAAGATTAGGAACTCCAAGCCCTCCATCTTCCGGCGCCAACGACACTAGTGTTCGGCGCATACGCGGTTTCCGACCGTTCCAGATAAACCGGGCTAAGTCGGTTTGCATCTTTCGAATTCACCCAACAGGCGGTCGGAGATGTATAGTGCGAAAAAGATAGAGGATCTGTGGGAGAATGGTCATCTTGACCGCTGCAACCCTGCCTAACCAGGAGAGGGGGCACTGCTTCCACCGATCGAGCTCTCGTCGGATTCTGTGCGTAGTTAGTATGAACCACCTTAGGAAGAGATGGGGCCAGCTGAATCCCTAGGTATGGAATCGTGTCGGTCGCCCAACGGATGGGGAGCAGGGTTTGCAGATATTCCCGGGTGGGACTTGACAACGATAGGTTCAGAGCTAAGGATTTTTCTGCATTCACCTTAAACCCGGCAGCTCGAGCGAAAGCATCCAATTCCACCCAGCAGGCCGGAAGAGCGGACGTCGGGTCGGTCAGCGATATTAACACGTCATCCGCGTATAGGCTAATCGTGTGGACGAAGCCCCCAAATGTTATCCCCGTGATCTCTGGGTTCTGCCGCATCCTCTGAGCTAAAGGTTCCATGTAGAGGGCAAAGAGAAGGGGGGACAGCGGACACCCCTGTCTCGTGCCCCGTTCAATATGAAAGCGGGAGGATGTATAGCCGTTCACCCGGACCGTAGCTATGGGAAACCTATAACAGTTAAGGACATACGTGCGGAACCGTTCTCCTATCCCTACCCTCTCTAACACCTGCTCCAAATAGGGCCAGTGCACGCGGTCAAACGCCTTTTCGGCATTGATGGCCAGCATCATGAATTCCCCTGGGACCCGGGGTAGCCTTCTCGATAAGATGCAGAATCCGTTTAGTATTATCCGATGTTTGGTGTTCAGGGATGAAGCCTGCTTGGTCCGGGTCAATGTGGCAGGGCATATGGGGGCCAAGACGAGCGACAAGTATACCTGTGTTTAGTTTAAAATCTATATTAAGGAGGGATATTGGTCGGTAAGCTCCACAGTGTGAACTATCTTTCCCGGGTTTGGGAATGACCGCTATAGAGGCATCTAAGAGATCATTCGGGATCGCCCCCTGATCAGCAAAGGAGTTAAACAACCGTGTGAGAATCGGAGCGAGCAAGGGGCAAAACTTCTTGTAAAAAATAGCGGGAAAGCTGTCCGGACCGGGGGATGTCCCCAGCTTGAGACGAGATATGGCGGTTACGACCTCCTCTAGCTGAATGTTTCTGTCTAGGTGTTCGGCCTGTGCCGTATTCAAAGCAGGCAAAGTGACAGAATCTAAGAAAGCCGCCCCAGCAGAACGCTCCAACGGTGCCCCCGCGTAAAGAGCGGTGTAGAAATCACGGAATGTCTCTGCTATAGCACCATCATCTGAAACGCATGTACCGTCCGCCCGAGTGATCGTTTTGACTCCGTGTCTCTGGCGGACCTCTCTCAGTTTATGAGCTAGGAGGCGCCCACACCTGTTCCCCCGCATAGTATGCATGCCACAGTCGCAGCGCCGCAAATTCTGCCCTATCTTGACCGAGCGCCGTTAACTGTTGGCGTGCGGCTTTAAGCTGCCGCCACACTCTTGGAGCTCCCGTCCTCTGGTGCATCCGCTCTAACTCACGGGTCCGCTGTGTGAGCTCGCCCCTTTTGCACCCTCGTTCCCTATTGTCCGCCACCGAAATCGAGATGAACACCCCCTAATAACTGCCTTCAAAGCTGCCCATTGTGTAGCAAGTGTGGTGTCCGGGTTTGCGTTGTGCGTAAGATAGTCGCTTATGGAGTGCTGGATGCGTTTAACCACATCCACCCTGTGCAGAAGGGTGTCCATAAGGCGCCACACTCTAGTCGGTCGTGACATGGGTGGAAGGGTGAGGGTGGCCAGTACCGGAGCGTGGTCTGATAGAGAGGCCACCCCTATGTCAACAGTGGTCGTGAGCACTCGCACTGGAGCGGATACTAAGAAATGGTCCAGTCTAGCATAGTTCTTGTGTGCATTGGAATAAAAGGAATATTCCCTATCCCGAGGATGAAGGCTGCGCCAGAGGTCACATAGCCCCAAGTCCTGCAAGCCCCTCCGCAGAGTGTGACCCCGTCTGGTGAGTGCGCTGACTGGATCTGTCCTTAACGTTATCGAAGACCAGGTAAAGGTCGCCCCCTAAAATGATATTGGGATCTGGCGTAGCCGTGGCCTCGGTGAGAGCAGAATGTAGGAACCGCTCTGACCCCTCATTCGGAGCGTATAGGGAACTAACAGTGAACGTCATTCCCCCTAGTGCAAAGCGATATGTCAATAGCCAACCCTTAATCTCGGCCACCTTGTGCACGACCTCCCCCCGAAACTTCTGGGCCACAGGATCTCTACCCCCGCTGTTTTAGTAGGCCCAGTGGAGAAGAATTGGGTGGGGAATTTCCGGGTTCTAAGACGGTGACAGTCTCGCAGCAGGAGGTGGGTTTCCTGCAGAAGGCAGAGATCTGCTTGTGTATTCTCTAAACATGACAAAACAGCCCTGACCTTTACTGGATTGTTGAGACCCCGTACATTAAGGGTTAAGATCTTAAGTGTGGTGGGGGGCATAGTATGTATCGAATAGGAGTCGCTGCGGTAGGGAGGTGGCTTGCAGCGCGTCACCGGCATGCACAGTGTTCAGTCGGCCCAGGGGTGCTTGGTCACGGGGGTCGTACTAACTCTAGAGGAAAGGTGGATGTGGAGCACCGAGTTGCCTCCCCAAAAAACCCTAAAAAAAGAAACAGTCTACCATAATAACTGAGAACACATAGTCCATCATTGGTTGGTGATCGGTGAAAAGTCATTGGGGTATGTCCACCAGCAGTGAAAGGAAGCCCCTCTCCCGCCAACGATCTGAACAGTAGTAAAGAAATCACTCGGGTACAGCATAGCGTTCAAATTTAGCCAAGGTTGGAACCAGATAGGTCCGCGGATACAGTCTCCAGAGCCGAATGTCGGCCCCTCGTAATCTCCGCGGCCGGTGGTTTCCTGGGACGGCGTCTACAACCTTGCTGATGCCAACGAGGCCTGGTGTCATCTGGTCCAGCCTTGAAGTCCCCCTACCCGCCCTCCTCCTCCGGGAGGCCCACACCCAATAATTTGCTGGCCTCGGACAGGGAGCGGAACTGATACAGTTTGTCATCTTTACGGAACACCAATCGAAAGGGATGGCCCCAGCTGTAAGGAATGTTATGTTGCTGAAGGTGCGTAGTGATGGGTTTAAAGAGGCGCCGTTTTTGCAATGTGAGAGCGGATAAGTCCTGGTACAACACCGGCATTTGATCTCGGAACTGCAGGGGATGCATTTGGCAAGCTTTTTGAAGTATCGATTCCTTGGTGCGGTAGTCCTGCACACAAACTAAAATGTCCGACGGGGGGGCCGCTGGCGCCCTGGGAGGACCCACCTTATGCGCCCGGTCTATACACAATTCTGTTTCCAGAGGCCGACCCAGGATGTGGTTGAAAAGTTCCCTCGTGTAGGTGAAAAGGTCCTTCGAGGCTTCATCTATTTTAACCCCCCTGATCCGAATGTTGTGGCGGCGGGAGCGGTTTTTCAGGTCCTCAAGGTGGACTTGGAGGTCAACCTGTTGATCATGAAGTCTAAGGATCTCCTGCTGTAATGTCGCTATCTCCATGTCCCTTCCGTCGCTCTTACCGTCCAGGTCTGCAACCCGTTCTCCAATGCCGTCCATGTCGCGACGGACCTCTTTGATCTCGGATGGGAACTCCTGCTTGAGAGTGTGAATGTCTTCCCTCAACGCGACAAACATCGACTCCAGAAATGCCTTGGTGATGGGCTCCGCTCCCCCAACCCCCGTCGACACTTGTCCCGAGACCCCCGCATCTGCACCAGAGGCCATTTGTCCGGCCGGTGTCTTGGCGATCAGATCTTTAAGGGTCATGTCCTGCCACTTCCTGGAGTTTGACATAGTGCTCCTCAATTAGCCCGAAGAACTGTGTGCAAGGTTCCGGTCCCCCGTCACCAGACCCTTGTCAGAAGATAGGTCCCGAAGGAATCCCCAACATAGGGCCACGCAACGATGAAACCTTTCCTCGGGGCCGTCTTGCACTCTACTCAGCAACTCCTCCAGGTGGCACTCCCACCCGGGAGCCTTACGCGTCAGCTCAGTGCCGCCGGCGTCAGCCTAAATACCTCTCCAGCAGAACGCTCCGCTACGGGGACACGTCAAGAGAGCAGGGCTGCAGAGAGTGGGGTCCCAGCAGCTGCTCCCCCAGCTCCACCCCACGCAGCTCAACAGTCCTGGGCCCCCGCTAAACCAGGCGAGTCAAGGGGCGCACAGGATTGGTCCCCCCCCCCCTGGAGTGTGTCATGTGTTCCACTCGACCGGTCGTCGTGGAACCCGGGATCAACCCCGACTGACCTGGTGTCCCAAAACAGTAGGCCCGGCTCACTCTGGCCCACGACCTCCCAGCAGGCTTCTCCAGTGCACCTCCCTCGCCTTAAATGCTACTGCCACTGGTACCTTGCAAACGAGCTGCACAATTCGGGCCAACCTTCCGCTCCTGCATGGGCAGCACTGTTGTCCTCTCACAGCTCTGCATGCTATTCAGGGAATAGGCCCCCCCCCCTTCACTCCAGGCAGGCCGGTGTCCTCCCCTCCGCCAGCGGCGATCACGCTGTCTGCCCGCCACCTTCTCCGCCTTCAGAGCACACAAGTCGGCGCCTTCCGCAGTGTGGCAGGCGCCGGGCGCGGCGGTAGCAACGAGCCCCAAGGCATCCGCCGCCGCTCCCACCACTTTGCCGCTGTTCTCCCAGGCTCCAAATGGCCAAAGCTCCCCACAGGCTGCGCTGGATCCCCAATCGATGGCCCAGCGACCGGGGAGGGGGGGGGAGGGGCGCACGCAGCAAGCCCTCAGTCACCGCCGCCTCGGCCCCAGCTCAAACCTCCGCTCTTCCAAAATGGCAGGCCGCTCCTGATCGCGGCTCCATGCTGGACTCCACAGCCGCTCCTCACCTTCCCCTCCGTCGCCGCTGCACCTGGGGGTCCCCTCCGGCCACCGTTGTCTCCGGGTGGGATAGGGCCCGGCTCCCGGCTCAGCAGGCTCTTGTCGTTACTTCGGGCCCCGGCTACACCCACGCGGCCCCGACGCCGCAGTGCGCTGGTCGTTCCCCACAGGAGCAGAAAGCAGGCTTCGTCCGCCGCCATCACCGCTATGGCGAATTCTCCCAGCTCTGGGACTCTGGCATCTACTGTGCGTGTACCTTCGGTGCTAATGACGGCCCACCGGACGGTGCTCTGCAGATCTTCGGCAGGAGCTCAAAAGCAGGACGTCTGCTCACTCTGCCATCTTGGCCCCGCCCCCCTGATTTAATACTTTTAAAGGAACAGCTAGCATACTGCTACCAACCTGTCTTCCTTACAAAAACTCCTTTTGTGCCAGTGAAATTACATTTTTCTTTATTTCCCAATCCATTTCGGACAGGTACATTAAAAAAACATGGTGCAGGCATAATTTCAAGGGTGCGTTTATACGTGGTGATGCATGCGCGCATATTTCATCGCACATGCAAGCAAATGAGGCAGCCATGTCTGAATGCTGTTTTTGCCCAATGCTGAATACATCATCTGCAAAAAAACGGTTTTTGCCAGGGCTGAACAGCATCGAAAAATAGCACTGGCAAAGCGTAGGTCCAAAAGTGAGAAACATTGTTTTTTTCCAAAACTTGTTTTTTCCTTTTAGTCTGTCTGGTTGCTCTTCATCTGCATAAACTACTGAAATGCAGAGGCATCCTGCAGTACTGCTTCTAGTAGTACTGCAGACCTTGCCAAACCGCCCAAACTCCTTCGCTAATGTACTTTCATTAACTTACAGCAGTCATTGGTTTTCCATTACGCTGATCAGAGTGGACACAAGATGTTTTTTGTGAACGCTGTAAAGCAATTAGACTCAAGTGCCCGAACTTTGACAAAAATGAGTACCAGAGCTCACTGTCTTGAAAGATAATTTCAGTTTTTAGGAGTAATTTAAGTCCGAGGTAGGACACCGTCTGATGCAAACACAAGTAGTTGGGCAGGGCTGCTGAAAGTGCATATGACATAGCTTTTATAATGTACACTGCAGAACATCTACACAGGCTGCTCTTTCAGGATATTTTATAAAGGTATAGATTAACACACCTTTTTGCAGACACAGTTGTTTACACATTTGTAAAGTATATCCAGTAGAATAGAGTTGCAGTAGCGGCATCCTGGATAGGATCTGCATTCCAGCGGTTTGCAATGTATTAAAGTACAGAAGACTGCATTGAGTACAAGTGATTATAGAGACCCTGCTTTGCCCTTCATACAGTCATTCTGGGGAAGACTTACATTCATGGATTTGATCGATCTGTAGAAGTGGACATTACAATCGTAGGCTCCAGCGTGCTGATCTCAGTTATGTCCATGTTCCCACATCTGGCTAGGGAAGAGGGATCTGTGGATTCAGTACTCAAGCTTTTCATAGGAAGTGACTTTAAAGAATCCATCACAGTAAGCGAAAGCATAGACGTGCTCTGGACATCAGATATGTGGCATCTGCAGTGACTGCAGCCTGTTGTTCCAGCCCCGCTACATGCGCTTTGTATAAAGGATGGGCAGAGCTGTTTCTCAATTAACATAGGTATATAAAGCAGCTTTCTGTGTGTTGGTTGCCTGCACAACTGCAGAGAATACAGATGTGGAGTGCAAAAGTCAAGGACAGTTTTGTCTCATCTTCTCAAACATCACATGTGGTTTAATATTGCATTCCTTCCTAGGAATGTGGTCTTTAGACAGTTGGCCGCTCTTCCTTGAGGGGCTCCGGGGCACCTGAGGAGGAGGGGACAGGATCCCCAGTATTAACCCACACTGTGCTGTATGCTCAAGCTGCAGCATTAAAGGTCTGCAGGCGATTAGTGGGTAAAAAAGAAACTGCTCTCTGTGACTGTCTTTTTGTCACAGTTGTAACCCAGAAGGTGCGAAAGGGAACCCAGTTGTGATACTCACTCCTGGCCACATACAAATTTAGCTGCTAATCGAATATAAGCATTGGCAAAGCCAATAGGTCTCGGCAATGCCTGAGCCATTGGCCTAGTCAATGTGAATGTCTTTTAGCCATGTTGTCTAGCAACACATCTGCTGTTCAGCATGGCAGAAAGTTACTGAAAGCCCAGAATAACAGGATGTTGAGCTGACGTCGAGGCTCTTCGCGTCCCATGTTGAGTTTTTTGTCCTGCCTCTTTTAACACAAAAAAGCGATATGATGTGGCCGGTGCCGGCAGCATCATGGCGCTTTTCTCAGTGAGTTTCAGCCATGCTGAACAGCAGATGTGCTGCTAGATAACATGGCTAAAAGACATTCACATTGACAAGGCCAATAACTCTGGCATCGACGAGATTATTAGCTTTGCCAATGCTTGTTTAGTGTTGATGGGGTCTTGCTGAACAAATCTGGAACTGATAGTGAGAAACAGTTGAGGGGCTTCGAAGTGAAGCACGGATGCGGCGTAACAGCCAGAGTTACCGACAGGGGAACTGGGGACCCAAGTTTGAATCTTGGGGTCGTCTGAACAATTTGTGATTCTAGACAAATCAATTGCTTTTCGCCCTGCCTAGGACAATGAATGTGTCACTGTGTAATGTAACTGGTGAGCTCTGAATGCGCTCCAATACCATTGGCTGGTGTTATTAGTATGGAAATATGGAGAACAGAACAAGCAATACAATACCATCGGATTATGCAAAAAAACCAAAAAAACAACAACAACAACAAAAGCAACAGTGACCAGGGAGGTAGTGGGGGGATGGGTCAAGCAAGGAAGCAGGATGGGATGAGGAGATTGGCAAACAACAACATGAAACAAAAACCTTAATTGAAGCAGGAGCAGCAACAAAAATTAAAGTGTTGTGAATTGTAACTAGTGAGCACTTAAAGCGCTCCAAAACGGACGATGAAGTGAGCACTCCAATACCATTGGATCATGCACACAAATAATAAATAAACAAGTGCTGTTAGTGTTTTAACAACTTTCTAAGAAATGCATTTGTTTATGTACACGCTCATGCATTCTAGTGGTATGCATGTATGTGTACAAGGGAGACGGCCTGAAAACACAAGTACCCCGTTGGAGTGCGTGAAAACAAAGAATAAAATAGCTTGCAAACCGGAAGCAGTGTAAGGAGACATGTACTGGTCCATGCGCTATAGGAGGGCCAAACACAAGAAGAGGGCATGACACTCGCATGCCATGACGAATGGCATCGAATAAAATAAGAATGACACTGAAGTTTACCAATGGTAGGAGATGGGCAGCCTGTAAGCCCATAGATAGAACACAACATGCTTCTTCGAGACAGCGCATTTGCTGTCTAGTTGAGACCTAGATAACCAATGCAAGTTTTCAAAAGGAAAATTAAAACGTGTGTTATAAACAAGAGCAGTAACATCCTTACTTTATCAGACACAAATAGCATGCAAATCACTCCAACATGTATGCAACTGTTTATGGATAGCCCAAGAATTATATTCTGTAACACACAAAACCATCAGAATTGTTTGTGAACTTCATAGATCACAGCCCACCACAGATTAAAAGTTAAGCAATGCAGGTCACAAGATTTACCACTGGTGCTTAACCAAATGAACTAATTTCCGACATCAGAACCTGTGATCTGAAAGTTAGACAAGGGCTTCTGCAACAAACACATAAATCCAGAATTATATTACTAAGGTTACAACCTGGAACCTAAAGGATTAAATTTACTGCTGTCCAGAAGACATTAAAATGGCTACTGTGCTGCAAGACTATGGTAAAAGTGCAAGTAAAACACAAGTAGGTGTGTGTGTGTACATATGTGTACCTTTTTTCCCACAGCCCTGAGGTTCATTAGTTTGTTATCATGTCTTCTACACGGTGCTGTAAAGAGGCCCAGTAGTTTCCCGCAGGTAGTGCTCAACATCCCTGTGTGTTTGAAGCAAAGGTGACAGTAGTATCCTAAAAGACGCACATCAGTAATGCGTATTGCTGCACACTGGATGCAGATAAGTGAGGATTCCATTGTCGTGGGAGCTCCTGGAATAATGGCAAGGAGACTCACAGGCTTTGCAAGACAAAAAGGTACTCGGGGCTAGTGGAGGGTGTCTAAAAGAGATCAGAGGAATTAAAGTCATTTAAGTACTCAAAGGGTCTTATGAACACATTTTCCTATAGACACAGAATGGGTAAAACACTTTGATACATCTGGCTCAAAGTGAGGAATGGGCTAGAAGAGGAGTTTTGCGGCCGTAAGGCAGTCAGCAGAAAGTGTCAGAGGGTAAGCATTAGTGAGCTTTGCGATATACTGCAAGAGCCAGAAAATGTGTCTCAGGTGCTCTAGAGATGGCTAGTATGGGACTAAGGGTCTGTGAGGGCAAGTTGAGGGCCAATGAAGGGCAGCTGAGCGCATGTGAGGGCCTACCAAAAGCTTTGGAGACTTCAGTAAGGGTACCTTGGGGCTTCCTTAAGGTATCAAAGGTCCTCTTAGGGTTGTTGAGGTTATCTGTGGAACGGCTAAGGCCCAGTAGAAGGTTTTATTGTCTAGAAATAGGCAGAGCTGATCTGAGTCTCAACTGAGGGCCTACTGAGTGTGACTGAGGAACATCCGGAGATCTACATCCCAGCTGAAGGACTCAAATAATCCAGTGTTGGTTCCTGGGGTGTTTGAGGCATTACTGAAAGTGTCTCAGTACTGGTAGAGGGCCTCTGAGAATGGCTGAAGACACATTTTTTGCTGGATGGGATATGGCCTTGGTTCTAATTGAGCGACAGGTGATGGTTGGTGATATTGGTTGATGTAATGCGAGAACAATCTAAGTGTAGTGAGAGCCAGCTGACGATCTTTTATGACAATCTGAGGGACCTCTTAACAACTGCATTATGGGTCATGTAGCCGGATTCCGCCTCCTACAGTAGTCTCCTGGCCCAATCTTGTACTTTTTATGATTGTGAGATACGTTTGCATTGTTGCAGACAGTGCTCACCCTGTTTCGTGTCTCAGTGATATCTGCATCGCTGCAGCTTCTGATGTACCTGCTCTAGTGTTACACACTAGATTTCTGGTTGGCAGAGGTATGTACCCTGTCCAGTCAGGAACCACAATCCAGTCAGGGTAAGTCACAAACACACCCTAAAATTAACCTGTGCTCACACATCTGGTAGCTTGGCACAGAGCAGTCAGACTTAAGATAATAGGCTATGTGTAAAGTATTTGTGCAACACTTCAAACAGTAAAACAATGAAAAGCACCTCACAAAAAGATCATATACCAGGTTAGAACAATATAACTTAATTTAATAAATAAAATAAGATCAAAATGACAAAAATCCAATAAGTAGAACCGTTGTTATGAAAAGTTAAAGAATAAACTGAAATGAAGTGCTTAAAAGCATAAAGCGTCAACCGGGGTTATCTCCTCGCAATAGACTGGGGCAAATGCAACATTCAGGCCTATCTTGATGGAGCGGGATCAAATACAGGGACCAGCCCATGCCCACTGCAAAGTACCTTGTTTACGAGGAGCAGAGGAGGTGATGCGCCGATCCACAGGATGCAGGCGATACGTTGGCTCCGGGCCGTGCAAAGTCACTGCCAGCACCCATTTACTGCTGCTTCTTTCCGCAGTGCTACCGATCTTACTGAGAGATAAACTCAGCCAGCCTCGCCTGTCAGCTACCCCAGGTACAGGTTTCAGTGCCTTAGGCCCGGTGCCACTTCCCACCTTGCCACATTTTCTCTCTCGTGACAGTTTCTCACTTCCCCAGCGCACCGCCTCCCTGACCTATTTAATGAAGGCCGCACTGCGGCCGCGCCGCACCAAAGGCAAGGTCATCTGCACCCATGCCCGAATAGACCACGCGCAGCGCCAGGTACCCTGGCCTTTCGGACTCTCACAGGTACTTTGCCACAGACCTCCGTGCCCTGGACTCCAGACACAACATCAACTGCTGCCTCGCATCTCCTCGCCACACAGCTGGACAGTTTACCTGCCTCCGCTGCAGATTCACTTCCATCCCAGGACGACCGCCCCTGCAGAAACCAGATCAACCCCGCCACGCCAGCCACTACCTGACTAGATGTCTCCAATGCCAGATCACTCTTCAAACACACCACCGACGTCTGGGACACCATCTCCACCCTAACCCCCGAAGTGACCTTCTTCACAGAGACCTGGCTCACCCCGGCATCGACCCCTGACATTGCCACTGCAACACCCTATGGCTACAAGATGAAACACCGATACAGCACCAACAGACACGAAGGCGCCATCGTACACAAGGAATCAATCACCTGCACCACCACTGATGACAACACCACGGCAATCATGGAACACCTGAACTTTCAACTCCACACCAACAACAAAACCACCATCAGATGCACCCTCGCATACATCACTCAGCTCGCCATCGAATCTGAACACTACATCTTCCTGGGAGATCTCAACTTCCACCTCGAGGACCCCACAGACACCAACTCCACCAACCTCCTGGAACGAATGAACAACATCAGCCAGATGAAAAGTTTCTTGACTCGCTCAAGAAGGGGAAGGAAAAAAGACTTGAGCAACTGGTCCAAAAGTTCCAGAGAGCAGGTAGGCTGAGGAGTAGTATTAGGCGCAGATTGTCTGTGCAGTGGGGGGACATGGGGCTCCCGACAGCAGGGGATGAGCAACAAGATGGAAGGGAAGAGGGGTCAGAACGTGTATTAGCAAATTGGGACTTTTTGGAAGCTTTTATACGTTTACCCCTAGAAGGAACGCCCACACGCTTTCTTTTTCCATTGATAGGTTTGGACTTATTGGTCAAAATCGGGGTAACTAAACGTGGCTGATCAATAAGGGGCGGTAATGGAATAGCACTAGAATTTGGGGGAATACCACTATCTTCGGGAATAATTATGGTACCGGAAATATCGTCCAGAGAACTATGTAAAGATATATTCGACAACCCAGGCGCATTACTGTGCGACAAATCAGACACCAGAGGTAAGTTCCTGCATTCGGGGGAAGTGGCTGCCATAATGTTGCCAAGCGACGATCTCTTGGCGGATATTTCTAATGACAATCGTTTTTCAGTCAAAGAAATTTCTTGTTCAAGGACCCGAGCATCTCTGGTGATGAAATTATCTAGGGTCCCTGAAATACTACCCCCCCGTGTTACCCTGCACAAACTTCCTACCGGATCTTAGGGATGTCATCTTCGTGAGGGAGGAAGAAGGACAAGAGGGGGGACTGCTTATGACAGTAACCAAGAACCCTAAAAGTACAAACTATTACAAATACCTGCAAATGTGAAGGATGTAAAACGAAACAGTAGCAGAATATTAGCAAAGCACAGGTAGCAACCTAACTTGTATACTACTTGCGCACAGTGTTAGGCTACCGTTTATACTCTAGTCCAATCAATCTCAGAGGGGTAGCCCGTCCCGTCCACACCCGTCCACGAACGGCCACAAACGGCCCGCTCTTTGCCCGGTCTTCGCCCCGAGCTACGTCCCGCGCGCGTTCCGCTTGCGCGTCGGGGCGGGAGCGCTACTAATAGTTACAATGTCAAGGAGTAGGCGTGGCCGGGAAGAGGCACCAGGTGTGCTGAGAGAATTAGCAGCGTGCACCCTGGGCCTCGCAGTCCCTTGTGTTGAGCCTCGTCAGTGCCACCCTCCAAAGTCAGCAAAGCGTCCACTCGGGGCAAACAACAGCAACAGCAATCCCAGGAAGGACCCAGCACTTATAGCGGCGAGAAGGTGATGAAGCCTACGAGCGGCACCCGCGAAGCGGGGGCCGCGAGGCGCGGATTGGTCAAGGGAGGCGGGCCGGGAAGAGGCACCAGGTGTGCTGAGAGAATTAGCAGCGTGCACCCTGGGCCTCGCAGTCCCTTGTGTTGAGCCTCGTCAGTGCCACCCTCCAAAGTCAGCAAAGCGTCCACTCGGGGCAAACAACATCAACACAGGCAGCTTGTCTTTCACCACCTTACTCCAAGAGTGTGTGAACCAACAACAATATGAACAGAAGCAATTCAAACAGCTCAAATAAGTGGAAGCAGATATATTCCGATTTTTCCCAGGGAGACATCTGCCAAACGATTGCACTAAGTATGCTGCCTGTGTTTTTGTGTGGGAGGTTATGCAGACAAATGTTCTCCAATAATATACAGCATCAGAATATACAATAGAGATTCATAGGGCCATAAACATGAAATTAATTAATGAGAAAAAGAGTTCATCAGATTCTGAATGGTTCCTGGTTGTGTTTCTTGAGATCTGAAGGGGGTGGCGCAATCGCAATGTCCTCAAGGGAATGCAATTACGTTATATACTTTGTTCATGACCCCAATTGAGAGTCAAATTGTGTCTGGCCCCCAGTGTAGAAAGTGTCAACGTGTTTTGGTCGTTATTAGTATAGGGTTTCCTAATGACACTGACCCTGCCGGCATGAAAATCCTAGGGGAGTCCTAGGTGTTTTTTTCAGGGGAGTGGATTTCTTCTGAAGAGAGTTGATCGGGCCAATTTAGCAAAAATTAAATCTACAATGGGCCACACACAACTTCCAAATATTTTATAGGAAACTCTTCTTTGCGTCACCAAATGCACCTCAGCATCCATATTGTTTAGGTTAACAATAAGAGAGCATCATAGCGGCCATGTGCACAGAATCATTTCAAGAGACAATGCCATACCTGTGCATCACAAGGTGCACAATGTGCAACTTACAACAAGGGAGAACTTGCATGCTTATCTTGATCAGTTATCAGAGTAATTGAACCAACAATGAATGGATTGGCAAAAAAGGGGAATGTTGTCCTCTGCTGAAAAATGTTGACATTTTTGCACAGTTGGCCATTTCTTTTTCTTCTCGGTCAACAGGAGATCTGCCTCCCATCAGATTTAATTGGTAGTGCGATCTTCATACTGGAATTGTGGAAGAGCACAATCAAGTTCTCAACATTGTGTAGGATATATTACAAGAACATGGCATCACAGTGAAGAAAGAAAAATGTCAATTTAGGACTAGCCATGTTGACTATTCGGTGCACTTCTGACATTTGAAGGCACTAAGCTCAAAGGAAATCTTATCAGAGCTTTTACGAAAGGACCCTAACCCAAGGAGATGGATCAAGAAAGATGGTTTATTGGGATTTCTTAATATTACTCACGGTTTGTGAAAAGATTTGCTGTATTGACTAAGCCACTTAGAAGATTGCCATAGACATGGTAAAATTTTGTATGATCTGATGTGGAGCATAATTAATTAGAAAAAACGAAGAAAATGATGCTAGGCATATCTGCCTTTCAGCCATATGTTGAAGAAGAGAGTTGTCTCATTACTGTAGATGCAAGCTTTTATGGTCTTAGTGCAGTGCTAAGTCAAATGCCTGATCGGAATGAAGGAACAGTTGCCTTTGCGTATAGGTGTTTGAAGAATTCAGAATTGCACTATTCTACAACTGAGTGGGAACCCCTCGCATGTATGTGGTCAGTGGTGCACTTCAGTCCCTTTTTGTGGGGAAGAAAGTTTACGCTCTGTCCTGATCATAAAGTCACTAAACTTGTACCTGGATTCATTGCTGAGGTTTTCCCAAAAGATAGCAATATAATTGTGCAAAAAAGTTTGCGCAAAGGTGTAGAATCCTCAAGAAAGTAAAAAGTAGGGGTATGATGCATGTCACCATGTCAAGTTCTCACAGTTGAAGGTGAGGGCTTGGTCAGAATCAGACAACCGGGTATTGTGCATAAGGGACAGTCCAAATTATTTTGAATCCACTCGCATTACCAGGGTCGATAGGGGTTCTGTGAGAGTAGAAAACGGCAAGTGGTAGTGCAAAAGCGGGCAAGAAAGATTTCCAGGTGGACATTGGTTTGAGTTCAGGAACAATGGTGGTCAAGATCATTGAGGTCCGGCTGTGGGAGAAGTATAAGTACCTGGTGATTGTGCAGGTTCTGACAGTGTTTATGCTGGTGTGCCTGGTGGTGGTGGTTTTGCCTATGGTCTGGTAGATGATGTAGGACTAGAATTGGTTGCCCCTTCTGGTGTAGGTGTGTTCAATGAGCATGCTGATTTACCGCCTACTAGACATAGGGATATTCCCAGCTCACCTTCTTATCTTAATGAATACAGTAGATAATTTTTAACAGCTTTCAATTTTTCCTGTTCCGATTGATTCTCTCCTCCCCCTCACCCCCCATTTTTAGGTCTCGGCTGCGAAGGCTGCGCTTGCGCAGTCTCGCTCCGAGATTTAATGACTTGGAGAAGAGGGGCTTGAACCCGCCCCTCTTCTCCCCTGTTCTCCATTGGCTGGCCTCGTAAATGCTGGCCAGCCACTGGAGAAGAGGTCAGTCGCTCCGATTAGGCCCCGTCCTTTTCGGATCGGGGGGCTTGTTTTTTGCGAGAAGTCTCAGGGAGGAGACAACAGCAAAACACGCCCCCGAATCCGAAAAGGACGCTGCCTTTCTCCGAGGCATTTCTGCTCTGCCTCGGAGAAAGGCGGTGGTGTCCCGGCGTCTGACGCATTTTTTAATACACAATGTGTGCCCCTCACAGACCTGTGTGTGCTGTGTTTTCTCCAAGTACACAATGTGTGCCCAGCGCTTGGCAGGCGGGGTCCGCAGATTGCACAAAAACTGCACTTTAAATACCGGATAACTTCTCTTTTCAAACTCCAGCGGGGAGCATTCAGGGAGGGCAGGGCGTCTGCCAGCCAGCTCACGGCCCGGGGAGGCTCCTCACAGCTCAGTGCGGTTCGGCGGCCGAGTCCACACGCGGCCTCGTCACAAACATCTCATGGAGACCGTCTTGAGCACCACCATGGCATATACGCATGGACGTATGCCTTTGTATTGTATTCCTATGCAATTGTGTCCTTCCACGCGGCTAGGTATGCGCGAGGCATACACGTGCTTTTATTAGCGTGTGTGAGAAATTAAGGAGTAGGCCTCCCCCGACCAACCTTCGCCGCGTGGCCTCGCCTTTGTCCAGAATATAGGTCATATTTTATGAACCATGCCCTGAGGAGCATTATTTACGTTCGGACGCAGACTGGATTTCATGCATAATTCTGTGCAATTTTTATTATAGATTTGCCAATGAAACTGGAAGCTTTACCGCAGTTATAAAAGGAGCCTGATATATATATATATATATATATATATCACAGCAGGTAACCTCTGAGCTCAAAGACGTTGAAAAACGCACTCTCGGAATCTGTAGTTTGAAGTATATATATAGGCACGCACACACACACACATATCGAAAACATAAGTTCTCACACGTCCTCCACACTCGATGCTGGGAGCGCGGGAGCGGGCGGGCGGGCTGTGAGACCCGTCGTATATGTATACAGCAATCCAATAAAAACGCCATTCCCCTGCAGCTCCAACCGTGAAACTAGTCGGTGTAATATATATATATGTTTGTTTGTGTGTGTGTGTGTGCGCGTGCGTGAGTATACATAAATTTATGAGCACACAGCACATTTTACATATATGTATATATGGATGAATGAGAATGTGTAATGTTATGCGTGTTTTTAACTTTGTGACTACTTACAATTCTTCTTATAGGTGTGTATGTACATATGTATGTGTACGCACACAAACACAAATGCACACGCGCACGTACATAAACACACAAAATGCTTGCAACTCATACACTAAAATAAATTGAGTATACCTTTAAACGCCTGGGCCTCTCTCTATATATGTATGCATGTACGATTAGAGACACAAACATACATGTATGCATGTGCACACCCTCTCGCAAAATCAAATTTGGGTACATAATGGGAGGGTCAACAGGAGAGCATGTTATTGCGTATAGAGTTCATTAAAACGTATAAAACAATTCGCCTCGAGCGCTATGAAGTTGCCTGTTGATATTTGGGTTTATTTTATAAACTGCGAACAAGACTATAACACAATCACACAACAACCCACTCTGAAGGTGTAAGCATGTACCACCATCCTGAAGCTCAGATGAGTAATACTGATATTTAAAATGAGTATGAAATATGGATTCTCTATCAGGTTGCTTTCATTTGCAACTGGACTGAGTGCCGAGGCTTTTTATGTTTGTTTTCTGTGCTTCCATTCCACCTCGGGGTGCTCGTCTAGCGTGGTTGGGGGAGGGGCGGCAGTGTGTCCTCCTCGTCAGTAGCCTCGTGCTCTGTGCGCCTACAGCTACTGACCGGCGATGTTGACTCGCAGGGAAAGCAATCACTAGTGCAAGGGAAACTCATATCTGCCCATAGTTTGTGGCCCCTGCACACAAGGAATGACGGAAGATCCAGCCCAGGCCAGCAGTACTGTCAAACCTGCTACAGTCCTGTGCCCAGGGCTTTAAGTGGGATAAAAAAAAACTGGGGGGGGTCTCAAAGTGGCGTAGTAAATGTAATTAGGGGCGTGGCTAAAAACACGTAAGCCAAAAATCTGTGCTTAGCGTAGTGTGCACCAGACTTGTATCTTGCTGGTTCTGTCATTGCATCCAGATATATGATACAACAAGTAACATCATACCTACAAGTCAGGACTATTGGCTTTGTCAATGGTTGTTAGTTGCAAAACATAAATATGTAGCAACTGTGGCTTGTATATAATATTGAGAAAGCTTCCACCGAAAGCCCTGGTGACACCGCGACAGTGTTGCTGCTCCTGAGTCTCAGAAAGAGAAGGGAAATCCAGAGTGAAAAGGATTTCCCTTCCCCCTACAACTCTCGCCTGGCATGCATGCCGTAATTTCTCCACTAGTGGTAAGTGAGCAACGGACACTAGTGAGAAGTGAGCAGTGTCAGCAGCGCACATGATTTATTTATTTTGACATTTGTAAAGCGCGAAACGAAGGCCCGTGGGCATCTCGGCGCTAAGTATCTGCAATGTTTAGCCAACAAGGGGACTGGGAGATCAATGATTAAAAAGCCAGGTTTTTTCGGAAAGACCAGAGGGACGTGCTGGTCTTGATGGGATGAGGCAGTGTGTTCCATAATTTTGGAGCAGCCACAAGAAATCTTCTGTCACCCCAGTTGACAGATTTAGTTCGGGGGATCACCAGGTCCAGGGAGCTGGAAGAGCGCAGTGCTCTGGATGGACAGTAGGGGGTAAGGTTCTGAGTGAAGAACGCTGGGACAGCGTTGTGTAAAGCCTTGTATACCAGGCACAAGGTTTTGAACATAATCCTCTTCCTCACTGGAAGCCAATGAAGTTGTTTCATGGTGGGTAAAACCGGATGGAATTTGGGGATTCGCCCTAGGAGCCTGGCGGCCGCGTTCTGTATGGACTGCATTTTTGTTAACACTCTCTCCTGGGCCCCTAGAAACAAAGCGTTACAATAGTCTAGGGTGGAGAGCACCAGGGAGCTTACCAGCGTTTTCGCCATGTTTTCAGGTAAAAAGGGCAGAATTTTTTTGATGAGCCTAAGTTTATGAAAGGCTGAAGAGGATATCTGATTGGCGTGTGGTAGGAAGTTCAGACGGTTGTCAAACATGACTCCCAGGTTCCTCACTTTATCAACCGGGACTGGGGGCTGGCCCATGGATGACGGCCACCAACGGGGGGACCACTCCGGAGAGAGATTGCCGAAGATTACAACCTCCGATTTATCGGAGTTTAGCTTCAGACAATTGTGTGACATCCAGTTCCCGATAGCCGACATGCCCTGGTTGAACATGTTGGCTTTCTGAAGGCCGTCGTTTTTGACGGCTAGGACCAGTTGAGTGTCATCAGCGTATGAAGTGAGGCTCATCCCGTGTGCCCTGATGACATTGGCAAGGTCCGACACATAAATGTTAAATAGTGTCGGACTAAGGGATGAGCCTTGGGGAACTCCACACAGTAGTGACAGGGGGGAGGATTCAAAAGGTCCCACTGTGACGACCTGGGTCCTATTGGCCAGGAAGGAGGCAAGAAGATTTTTGGCGTTACCTTGGATGCCTATGCTCTCGACACGGTCGACCAAGGTGGTATGGTCGACCGTGTCAAAGGCCGCCGACAGGTCTAGTAATATCAGGACGGCGGTACCTCCCGCATCCCGGATAGATCTGATGTCGTCCGCCGCTTTGACCAAGGCCGTCTCGGTTCCGTGGAAGCGACGGAAGCCAAACTGTGATTCATCTAGGCATTTGTTATCCTCGATGAAGGAGGAGAGTTGGGCATTCATAATTGTTTCCACAATTTTTGCTAATAGTGGGAGACTGGCAATGGGGCGGTAGCTTTTGGGTTCTTCTTTATTAAGGGTAGGTTTTTTGAGCAACGGTTTTATTAGGGTTTTCTTTAGTGTCTCGGGATAGATGCCGGTGCTAAACATGGAGTTGCAGATATTGGTTATAGAGGGTAAGACTGCATCCATGATAAGTCTCAGGACCTTCAAGGGACAAGGGTCGAGGGCCGATCCCGATTTGATGGTGGATATCGTTTTTAGCACCTGCGGACACGTGACCTCGCTGAACTGCGAGAGAATGGGTCCTTCAGGTTGAATTGATGG
Organism: Triturus cristatus; assembly: GCF_964204655.1. Taxonomy (NCBI): domain Eukaryota; kingdom Metazoa; phylum Chordata; class Amphibia; order Caudata; family Salamandridae; genus Triturus; species Triturus cristatus. The sequence continues at coordinate 1,769,852,523 of NC_140589.1, read as the reverse complement.
GCTGTGGAAGAGAGTGACGTTATTGGCGAAAACCCTGTAAATGTCATCAACTTTGCTGAAGAAGAACTTAGATAAAGCGTCGCAAAGGGTTTGGGACGGGGGAGGTGTGAGATCCACAGAGAAACCCGCCAATTGTTTGGTGGTCTCATATAGACATTTATTGGAGTTTTGTGCTGTTTCAATTTTATTGCAATAATACTTTTTTTTGCGTCCAAGATAAGATGTTTGTATTTTGCTACCGACTCTTTATATAAGAGTTTGGCTTCGGGTGTGTAGTCCTTCCGCCAGTGTCTCTCTCTATTTCGGCACTTTTGTTTTTGGGTACGCAGTTCCTCTGAGTACCACGGGGCCGAGGGGGTAGATCTATTGCGTGACCGTTGTTTAAGTGGGACCAGATCTTTTGCTGCTGAGCTCACCCAGTTGTAAAATTGGGACGTGGTGTTATTGGGGTCCGGAGATAACGTAGGGAGGGTATCATTAAGCAAGGTTTCCAGCCTGCGTACATCTAAGTCATCCCATGCCAGGTAGGGGAGACAGGGATTAGGGTGGGGCTTGTCGACCAGGGGGTCGCCCACTGGAAGTGAAGACAAGATGAGATGGTGATCCGACTAAATTAGAGGGAGTATTTCTATAAGTTTGAGGCCCGAAGCATTAGAAAAAATGCCGTCTAGTGTGTGCCCTCCTTCATGCGTAGGGGAATGAACCAAAGGGGATAGACCAAAAGTTGACATGTCAGCTAAAAGCGTGGCTGTGTCAGGATTGTCGGGCACATCAAAATGGAAATTAAAATCACCTAGAATGGTGAAGGAGTTCTCCAGTGCAGATGTTTCCAGGAAGGATCTGTGAGCCCCCAGGAAGTCACACCTGGGTCCCGGTGGTCGATAAAGGAGGATCCCTTTGAAGGTATAGGAAGGGGTCAGTTTTATTGCGAATTCTAAGGCTTCGCAGGAAGTCTGGGGAATTAGCGTGTGCCTTACAATATAGGTGTCACGGGCAATGATAGCAATGCCGCCACCTTTTTTCTTGGTTTGCCTGTCCAGTCTATAAGTGGCAAACCCAGCAGGAACGGCTGTGACAAGATCCGGATCAGATGCTTGGCCCATCCAAGTTTCCGTCATGAACAGGATATCTATTTTATGGTCCTGTATCAGTTCATGGATGTCCTGGCTATGTTTGCCAAGCGAACGGACGTTTGTGAGCGCAATGGTGTAAGATTTCATCGGATGGTGCTTACCAATCTGAAAAGATTTGCGAATGGACGGTAAAATGGCGTGACAGCCAGGGCAGTCTGCTGCAAGCTCTGTGAGCAGGGCATTAGGGTGGGATATGCAACATAAATGACTGGTCGGGGGGCGAAAAGACTGTAGCTGAGCGGCTGAGTAACAGATACGAGGGGTAGGATGGGACAGACCAGGGGGGGTGGCCCTGGGCCCGGGCCAGGCGCGGACGGGCGCAGACGGGCTTGCCTTTGGCGCGCCTTCGGCTCCTGCTGTCTCGAAACGGGTCTCTATCGGGCTCTGTTTTGTGCCCTGGCACTTATTTCTGGACTGCAGTGACAGCTAGGCAGCAGTCACTGCAGTCTGGGAAAAAAGACTGTCTTTGCTAGGGCACAAAATAGACTCCGATAGAGACCCGTTTCGAGCCCCCTTTAAAAACAAGCATTTACAATGCAACGGTCTCGGCATTGTTAAAGTTAGAGCTATTGGCATTGCTCAAGACATTATTTTTGTTTGTTTTTGTTTTTAAAACATGTAGAGAAACGTCATTGTTATTTACAATGTCAATAGCTTAATCAGTGTGTGCGTAGGTGGCTCTGTGTGTGGGTGCAAATGCAATAGGTCTCGCATTTGAGAGTGATTAAGCTATTGACATTGTAAATAACAATGGCGTTTTTTTAAATGTCTTAAAAACATAAACAAAAATAATGTCATGAGCAATGCCAATAGCTCTAACTTTACCAATGCCGAGACCATTGCATTGTAAATGCTTGTTATTTTAAGGGAGGAAGATTCTATGTCCAGATTCAGTATAATTCCACCACTTGTACAATACATGACAACCTAAACATATATGTACACCAGCATACTCCTCCATTAAACCATGGTAATATTTGGAACACATTACAACCATGCTACTATACTATCGTTCTACATTCACTAAAAAAGCACATAGAGCCACCAGCATATGTAAAAATCAACACTCACTCCTTATTCATAATCAAAGGCCAATTACCCACAAATCTATATAACTATAATCAATGTGCACATTTACACCGCAAAGTGAACACTCTGATTCCCTTCACACTAAGAATAATTGCTTATCACACAAAGTAGGCTGACTGCATCCACACCAACCCCCACAGCCGGTGAAAGCTGTGCAGACCAAATAAACAAAACACTGGTACACTTATGAATCAGTCTGCAACAGAACTGTGTGTACAAGTTTCCTATTTGGTGGCTGTTATTCATGAGCAACGTGAGCAATCTCTCCGTGAATGTGCAGGACTAAACATACCTGAAAAGAACCTTTTGCGACACTGCCAAAATATATGACAATGCGTTAATGGTGTTAATGTAAGAAGATGAATACCATTCTTCAGGTATCCCCAAGCAGACGCCAACTACCACAATTAGAATTCTTGCACTGAGCATTCAGTAGTTGGAATTTTTACAGTAAATTCAAAATGTCAGAACAATCTTACTGTAGAAAGATCCAATCCTACCTCCTTTCGTCAATAATCCAACTACAAACCAACCACATAATTATACACATAGAAATGCGCCATCCAGTTAAACATGGACAAAATTCAAGTATGATGGCTCAGTCGATTGCCTCGTCAAATGTCATTGCACCTCATTGGACCCATCACAGTCACTACCTCGAGGATAGGCAACATCCAACTTTTCACATACCATCTCTCTTTTCCCTCTTTAAAATCTCCCATCCCTCAATACTACAACATTGTCCTTCACCTCCCCTACAGCTTTTGGTTCGGAATATGTTTTCTCAACCTTGAGTGTCCATTTATTTCTCTTCAGTCTTACAACTTCCATGGTAATCACTCTTTTCCTCTTGTCACTGTATTTATCCAGAACAAACCATCTCATACTGGCCAAACCTTTACGTTTTTTCTTTGCACCTACTTCCACTCTCTTTTTAGCTTGGTTCCAATGCCCTTATTTCTTAATATCACAAACTGTGACACCCCATTACTAGGAAGAGATGTGGTTTACACTGCCCAAAATATAACCCTCAAAACTAATCTTCAATTTAGACTTAGAAACATGGCCATTAGAAATTGATCTTTCATCACTCACCTAAACCAGAACTTCTTGGATGATAAAGTGAAGTTTTGACATGTCACACAGCAGTTTACTCCATATAACTGCAAGTTCTACTGCCACATTACTCCTTATTATACATCTTTCAACCACTCTACAATTGCAAACACTTTCAGTGAATCTCACCGAAGTCGCATTTAAGGAGCTCAGTAAACTCCAAGTGGACCAGCTACATCTAATGCCAACCTACTCCAAGGTAAAGATGGAACCTCTGGTGGTTTTACAGGATGAAGAACTGGTCACTCACCACAAACATGTAGGACACCCTTACAAAATACTCCATATCTCTGTTGAGAGCTGGCTAACAAAAATCCTCTCAGATGCCTCTTTTTATGGCTCTCATGCCGATGTGTCCCCTGTAAGTCAGCTCGTGAAACATTTGTCACAATTTCACAGACACGACCAATAACTCTAATTCTCACATGAAGCATTCAGTACTGGAATCCTCAGTGAATTAAAAAAACAGCAATCCTTTTAGTAGGCTTGCATTTGTTATTGCGGTTTTAATGAAAACACATAATGGTAATAACATGATGTATTTAACACATACTGAACTTTAGCTATTTTGCTAAGAAGATGTGTTTATTTTAACATGAATAATGTAGGCCTCAATTTCACAATGATTGTTGCTGTCTGCAGCCATATTATGCTGGCACGCAGTCATCTTTCTGTCCTTTACAAACAGTTTGAAACACAATGTCATTCTCTCATGTACAACATGATACTTTGTTCTCAAGCTTTGTTGTCATGCTGTTTTAGCATAGTGAATGTTTTCCCAAGGTCTCACTTATTGGGACCACAATGTGATTCTCATGGGAACTTGATTGTACCAACATTTGTTCTAACTATTGAGGTGTCACAGAAGCTCTGGGGATGGGAACTAAATTATATGAATCTGTGGGACAATGCTGACAAATGTGATTAAAAACTGTATTGTTCTTTATTTAACATGATTGGGTGGGATTTCTAGGCTTTGGCACTTTCAATTTATTTCACCCTTTAAAATGACCTTTATCCAGATTGCATTTGGTTCACTCTCCTTTCATCTTTAGAAGGTGAAACTCTGTCTGTCTTATCTCTGGTTTACGATTAATTTACTGAGATGAATTATATTCTGTTTTGCTATTTCGTGATTTACATTTTATTCTGATCTTTATTCTTTTATATGCCAAATGACTATTTGCCATTACATGCTTTCTTTAACACCTTTAATGTCTCTATAAACCTTCAGGGTTTTCTTTAAAATACTTGTCAGTCTTTATTGCGAATCCTCATGTGTTTTATTTTAAATTTTGAAAAGTTATTTGATTTACATGTTGACCGATTCCAGTTGTGGAGCAACAAAATCATTAGGGGATAAACATCGCTCTGGGGTTCTTTAGGTTGAAAACAGGGAAAACTTCTACCGACTTAACATCTTCCTATTCATTAATGCCAAACCTAAAGCCATGCCGCTGTCCGTGTGTGGTAGGTGTCAGGAAAAAAGAGCAACACAACGTCCAAGTGAAGTAGATGTAATCCCCCTTAACGAGCCCCCACCACACAAAACATTCTAGGCTATTGTTGACTGCATATTCAAGAACGCATGACACAAGGACACATGGGGTGCACAAGGGCAGAAACGAATGCAAAAATCATGACAGATGTTTTGGGGATGGAGGACACAACAAATAAAATCAGAAGAAACATGGGTGACAGGTAACATGCTGCAGACTGCAACACCATGGCTAACAGACCTCTTTCGACAGTTTTCCCAGTTCCATGAGTGAGTAGCTTATACAATCCAGGTTTTTGTTCTATGCTCTGTTATTGTTTTTGTCCTGTTTAACCCATTATAAAACCACTACTACAAGGTGAAGAATCCAAATAAAATAGCTCCAATGTTTGGGGTACTGAGACTTGGAAACATGAGAGAGCTGGTGTTATTGAAATGCAGGTTACGTCTTCATTTGCCACTGATTTTTTTTGGGGGGGGCGGGGGAAAGGTGGGGCAAAATAACGTTTCACAGAAGAAAAGTTGATCAAAATAAGGGTCTGCCCCTCCAGTCAATATCAGTATCTATAGGGTGTTACCATCTCAAGCTGCATGTCATTAAGCACTTTTAGCCTCTACTCACTCTCAGTAGAGAAGTTAGAGGATGACAGGTAGGCCCCTTAAACATCACACACCAACTCAATCACTGTCGCAACTACTCACCAATTTCATGACTCCCACGGGGGCTACTACTGTCACTCCGGCCACCGGCAGCAACGGGCACAATGAACATGAAGATTCTACCCTATTGAAGCCATGTACCTACAATGAGACTAGCACACAGAGGACCTTATTCGTAAGAGGTCAAATGAAGCCGCCATGTTTGAATGTAGCTTTTAGTCATGTAAACGGCACATTAATTGATCATATTCATATACTGCAAGATTCCACACTGCTTTCTAGTTAATAAATCTGTTTTTGTTATGAACTGTTTCCATCATTTAGCATATTTTTTATATATTTCGGCTGATATTTGTGTTTTTTAATTTTGTAAGTAAAAGCAAAATACCATGTTCTATATGTCCTTAAAGCGTTTCGACTTGGATGTTGGTATTTTTTTCTAATGCAGCATTTCTACTTGCCGTATGACATTTGATAACATATTCCACGAGCTCTTCACGTGTGCGACGGTCGGTATGTACCGAGATGTATTCTCTGAGTCAAGGAAACGTAAGGCATGCAAGATTCGCCCGCTATGGTGAACATCGGGACAGGCCAGTAGTTTAATACCACATATATTTTGGAAACGCCGTATTTCCAAAATTATTCTGCAGGAGTTCCGCGATTAGTTTAATATATAAAAGCAACGACTCTGTTCGTTCAAAGTATTTATTTTTTCTTTTCTAATCTTGTATGTACAGAATCACCTTTTTAAAAAAAAATACCAAAAATGAATCGACATTTAATGTATTGGACAAAAATCATCTTGCTTTGTCGTACTTTCTTCTGCGTGTATCGCTTTTTAAAAATAGCGATACACAAACATTTCAAGATGGCCATGATGTTCGCTTCTTCCGTCATGCTAAAGTAGCGTATCCGTTTTTTTCGAGTGACTGTCTTTCAGTTCGTTTAGTTCCCATTGTCGGCTCTTATTGACTACGCAACGCAGTTACAGTCTGGATGACGTAACCATGTCACAGATACGAACGGCTTGCCGGGCGCTGTAGTCCTACGCGATGCTGCCAGTAGCCCCACCCCTCTTCTTTGCTCTAGTCTTTCTGGGAGTTGTAGTATACGATGTCGGCCACCGCCGGCGGCCGTGTGTGATACCCCTGGGGAGAAAAAACTACAACTCCCAGAGTGTAGGCGGCAGCAGGTGGGAGCTTTTGATGTTGGATGTCAACATGGCGGTTGTCAGACAGACAAAGACAGCCAGTCTGATGTGATTGGGGAAAGGGGTACTGGGGCAGGCTGGAAGAAAAGGAGATCCTCGACCTTTTCTGTTTCCAGCCGCCAACTTTCACTTTCCTACCACGAGAGGACCAAGACTCTGGGACAGGTGTCTTGTGCGCTCCCGCCAGCTGCTGCTGCTCCCTGAGGGGGAGGAGGCTTCAGCACCCACAGGTCAGTAGCTGTCTCTCTCTCTCCAGGGCTCCGTTTCCTTGCATGTCTCTGCGCTTCTGCAGCTTAAATATTCATGCAAGGGGTGGGCTGCTTTAGCTCAGTCCCGTTCAGTGATGCTTCTTGATTTCATCTCTCGCCCACCCTCACACTCCAGAGAGTGACGGGGTTCCACAATGCTGATTAAACAGACCTGTGATATCCGCCCTTAAGGATGTCAAGGCATTAGCGTATACGTCTGGGATCCATAATGTCCAACTCCCAGAAGCATCAGGGGTGTTTGACAATGTCTAGTCTGGGCAGATGTTGTAATGATCTCTTTTAGGGGCTATTGCAATATACTTCGATTGACAACATCTAGAAATACCAACCAGCAAAATTTTGCTGCAGAAAAGGGAGACTGTTTTCGTTACAGTCTTGCATTGGAGTTAGAGGTGTAGTCAGATAGTGTTATTAAAAAGTTGAGACCTATCCATACTTTCTCCTGCGCAAAAGGGAGTCTCCTTCCTTAGCTGTAAGAGTTGGCATGCATGTGCACTGGTTAATTTCATGTGCTAGTGATGGTACCAATAACATTGCTACCTTTGTGCCCCATTGTTCACGCATACGCCTGACAGTCCAGGAGGAGGCAGCCCTTCATGCCTTCGTGGGTTGCTTAAGGACACTCTGGGAGGGGACCTCTGCATGCTTTTATTGTGCTGACCATTGAGGCGATTGGAACATGCTCGATCGATGCTATGATATGAATATCTCGTTTCTTTTGAGGCAGTCTGGTGTAGAGCTGGTCGATGTTTTGTTTAGTGTGCATCTGACTCATTCTTGTTTGTACAAGCTGATGTTGCATTTTAGGATGTACGGACTAGAAATTAAATGCACATTTTTATATCACTTTTTTTTTTAGCAGCTACCTTAACCTTCCTTTGGATATAACTTGACTCTTGATGACATGCATTTTTTAATTTGCCATTGTTGTTATTTTTGTTTGACACAACTCTGGGTGTACTGAGCCTGTTATAGTACTTGCATGTTGTAGTTATTACATTAACTGAACTCACAATTCAGCGATTGACAGCTCTTTGTTCACTGTACATTTTTGGGGGAAAGAGGACTGGTTGATCTGTTGTTATTTTGTATTTATTATTCTGACAAAAGCGATTATGAAGCCAGCGTAGGTAACTTTGTGTGATTGGGCTGGCAAGAGAAGAGAACCTTATTTTACATTTCCCTGTAAATACCCTTTATTTGTATTTTACTAAATCGCCCACTGATTCTTGCCCTTACTCTACCCCCCACCCCCCTCCATGACCATAAATGTGTTGGTTAATCGTGTTCGCTATGATTGCTCAGGTTTTGCTTCGGTTGAGCTACAGAACTGTTTAGTCTCATTGCCCGTCTGGAATAAGACTACACATTTTACCATTTCCATTGCAAGAAAGAAGTCTTTTAAATAGAAATTTATGTATGGAGTGCGAGGTTTTATTTTCTATTGTTTCTGACTCCACTGTCCGACAGCTTAACAATAGAAAACTATGTCGAATTATAACCAGTTCTAATATTATCTAAAAAAGGTTAGTGTTTTACTTCTATTACATATACATGACTCGTACAGTTATTGTTTTAATTGCAGCACATGAATGCTGTCCAAATATGCTAGACAATATATCTTCACTACTATCTTAAACTCGCCGGAATCCTTTCATGCTAAATCAAAATACAAGTTATGTGTACAGATCGGGCATTTTCTACTTCCTTGAATGATTTCTGATATTACTTGAACTCCAGAAGGGGTTGCATTAGAATTTTGAACTGTAGGCAGCCAAACTTGCCACTGTCCCAGAATTCAAAAGGTCAAGAGTGGGAGGTAGTTCCTTTGGCTATTTGTCACCTAAAACATGGAATGCCGTACCTTTGGAAATTCGGCAGGCGACTTCTGAACTTCAGTTTTGAAAGAAGCTAAAAACCTGGTTCTTCTGTTTAGAGCAGAGGTTCCCAAACTTTTTTCGACCCGCGACTCCCTTGACCCGTTGGCCGCTGCCCCCCTTAATGTTACTTTTTTGGGGGGGGGGGACAAGTGAGGGGGTGTACAGACCTCAAAAATCTACTTGCCCACTTGCAATTGCAAGTAAAAATGTATCAGGTCAAGTTATTTTTGGCACCTACTGGTCCCATATGGCTAGTAATCGTAGGCTTGAAAGGAACAGGTGTTCTGTTCATTCAGAAAGTGAATGAGCAATAAAGATGCTATTAAATCTTGTTTTTATCTTGACACATTTGCTGTCTGTTCAAGGAAAGATGTCAAATGTCAGTTTGTCTTTTAACTAATTGCTGCTTGGAAAATGAGGTTTATTTTTCTCTCTCTTAGAGGTTTTTGTCAAGTAAGCTGTCTGAAGAGGTCAGTTATTTTTTTCTAACATAACATTTAAATAAATCGCCTGTAAATTAATATTACAAATATGTCAAAATATCTCAAGAATTACAAAAACACTTTTTTTTTGCAATTAAGAAGTGTGATGCAAACAGAGTTAAATAGGAGCAAAACAAACCAGATTACGTTACTTGGTGATGTGCAAATTACACATATTTGCAGAAACTCCATTTCCCAAAATTATTGTTTGTTCACTATCTAGTTTTATCAGTTAAGCCGCATGTCAGTGGGAAAGCTTGCGGCCATTTCAATTTAAAATATGCTGATTACAAATGAGTGTGCTACCTACCACTTCATGCTTTATTTATGTATTTATTAAAAGTGATAGTTTCTAAACATGATTTGAGAAACATTCCTGCCCGCCCTGATGAATATGCTGTTAATGAACTAAGAGCCAAGTCAGAGGTCATGTGTATCCTATATGTGGCTAGGTTTGTATTGTATATAGAAAAAGGTTTAGTCTATTAAATAAAACAAGAGTTTTTTGTACATCAGACATGCTGAACTTGCACATTTGAAGGTGCCCTCATATTTGATAATGAAGAAAATATCGGTTCAATTAATTAAATTATTTGTCCACAATCACATCATTTGAAACCAGTTTAGGGGTCAAGAGCATTACAAATAGGTTGAGTAGATTATTTAAGTCTCTAGACCTGCAAGTCTAGTTACATTTTTATGATTTTTCGAGGCCCAGTGTATGCCCGACCTCGGGAGTACTTCTATTTTTCTTCCTGTTAATAATTGGGATGAAGCAGATGAAGGTATTTTAATCATAGATGTAATCCTTTCGTGGCCTGAAAGGGTAAAAACATGCCCATTGGCCCGGAATTACGCCCACAAATCTAAGATACACCCACAGGGAACTAGCGTCTAGTTTTGTACAGGTCTGGCCGACAGGCCGAAGAAGTACAAGCCAACAGCGCCCCATTCTGTGACTCTTAAGTTAGCTGTCCACCTAGGCCCGCTCCTGTTAAAAGGGCCATCTTCTCAAAGTCATTGTTGTTTACTTTGTAGTAGCAGTACTGTAAATACTATAATGTCCCTGAGGAGGTGTTGAAGTGCTTTTTAAGTGTACAATGAAACCATGGGTTAGTGGACAGGCTTGTTAGAGGCTAAGCCACACTGGGGCAGACGTGACACTGAGGAGGAGAAGCGGTCTAATAAAACTAGATGAGGAAACGAGGAGAGAGTATGTGGCGGAACAGCCAGGGCTGTTGACTATGGACCTGGGGAGCGAGGTTAGAGTCCAGACGTCCGCTCAACATCCTGTGATTCTGGGCAAATTACTTAATCTCCCCGTGCCCACAATGAATGTGTCATTGTTTAACGTAATTGATGCTCATGTAAAGCTCTCCAATGCCTTTGGGTTGAGTTCACACTATATAAAACTTCTAAAAAAATAATGGCGAAATAACAGGAGTCCTGCAACGCTCCTAAGTGCTGCAGCAGCGCACGAAGCTGCTCCTGCACGACAAGGAACCATCTGAGAGAAAAAGGAGCCGGGAATTAAGTGAAGGTGATGCAAGTATCAGATTTGTGTGTGCAAAAATGCATTGAGGTTACAAATATGCAGTTACACACGGGTTAAGACAATTTAAAACTCGAATCTATGAAGTGTTGTGTACAGTGGTGTAATCATTATGTCACCAATGATGCTGAGACTGTAGTAGTGTGATTGGACCTAGTAAATAACTTGCTGCTACTCTAATATTCCTATACAACCTTAATTACTCAAAGCCCCCTTTTGCAACAGTTTGCATGTGATGAACATAATTTGCCTGTTTTTTCATATTTTGCATAGCAAACTTTTTAAAAACGTTTTGAAGTTGCAGTCTGTTTTCAGTTTTAAGCTAATAAAATCGTCTCACTTCAGAATAGTTTATGTTCATGCTAATTAGCTTCATGTATCAGGACGGACAAGTGCACAAGGTTTTCCGTATTTCCAGTGTTCATACCGTACACAAGACGCCTTATTGGTCAGCTGTCAATTGTTTTTATAATGGTGATGTGAGACATATTTATTACATATATTTAAAAATAACCTATGTGTTCTAATGTGCATGTACTACACGTCAAAGTTCCAGTCAACGCTTTGTAATGAACTGCTGGGCCTCTGCTGTCTCAAGGAGGGCCTTAGGAATGTTTATTTTCTGCTTGATGTTGGGAATGCCTTTTTCATTTTCTCTTTTCACCACAACAGTACATTTGTTTAGAATTCGCTTCTAGATAATTACATTTCGGTAGCACCACACGCGTGTCAAACTGTGAAACCCATCCGTGATTTCTGAACTATCAAGAGAACTTTTATCTTTAGCTGAAAATTACTTTAAATTATTACTTTATTCTAAGCTTTGGCTCGAAACATCCAGAGCAGAAAGAGGGAATTCTTGAGTGAGCATTGGCATACCTAATCTTATTGTTTTTTTCCGTGTACTGTGGTGGGAATCATGCTGTGGTTTCCAAACTGTGTTCTTGGTGCATGGCGTCCCTGGATAGTTTCAATGGCGCATTGGGGTGCCGCGGTGCACAGATTGGGACCCACTGGTAGGGTAAGCTCCCCTTTAAACTTGCTTATCGTGTCAGCTCCCTAGCGCTGGGACACTCAGTTCTGATAAAGTTCCACCCGTGTATTAGCACGTTTGTTCTTCCAACACCTATATCTTTTCTCATAAAAAGTTTATCCTGTTTCGAGTCTGTGCATCAGTATCTATAGTCAATACGCTCTGTGAATTTCTATAATGGATTCAAACTGAAAACTGTTTGTACTAATCGCAGCAATGATGAAGCCCAGTAACTGGGGAGGGTTTGGACCTAAGCAGCTCTTTTTGTTATTGCCCTCAAAATATTAAAGTGGTGATATTAATACATATTCAACTGTACCAATATAGGTCAATCAACAAGTTTTTAGTTGTAAGATCCAACTAATCTGATCCATGAATATACTTGGTGCAGTGAGTATATCATTTTGAATTTGCCTTGATATTTATAGACACTTAGTAATCATGTTGAAGAACTAAACCTTGTTTTTTTGCCAATACAATTTTTTACTACCTTCTCCGAATGGAGCTCGAACATTGGGGGGTGTTTTTGTATGTATGTATGTGTGTGTGTATGTGTGTGTATATATATATATATATATATATCTATATATCTTTTTTTTTTTCTTTTTCTCTAAAAGTTACTTGAACTGCAGAATCCTCTTTCAACAATCTGAGCAGTAATTCCTAAATAAAGGACTGTCAATACGCGCATGCTTTATACACTAACGATTTTCTTTAAGCTTACCCTAGTTTTGGAATGCATGTAATAGTTCATCCCAGATGTTGTTATTTGACACCATTCAGAGTCCTCAAGGAGTCCCATACCGGGACACTCACATGCCTCGCTTCGTAGTGTTTTCTATCCCCACTCTGCTGTTCTTTCCAGATTGACATTGTTTGCTAGTTTTGGTGTCGAGCTCAGACTAGCGCTTTTCAGTGTGTGTTCTACTCCGTTTTCTTTTGTGGTGGCCTCTATATTCACACTATTGCACTCTAGTGTTCTATTCCTAGTTGCGGTTTCCTAATTTAGACTCCTGTTTCAGTACTTTTTGTCACATGTGCAAACTCCAGCGTTACTCTTGGAGTTAGTTGTTTTCGATGCCCACGTTGCTGATGTTGCTCGTGAGACTGTCTGCAGTAATGTCTATGCTTGATAGGAATCTGCTCACATCCCCATACCGGTGCTTGACCTGCGTGTATGATTCGCAGGGTGCCTGCATGTCTCATGTTCAGGTATGCTCTGTTAGTGGTCTTTCTGTGGAATGCGTGTTCTAATTCCCATACCGCTTGCACTCTGCGCTTTTGATGCTTTGTTTTCTCTCTCTTTTGTTCGTTCTCTCTTCTTGTCATGTGGTTGTGGACACATGCTAGCCCTTTTAGCAGCTCTTTGCCTTAGGTTTTTGGTTTTCTTTGGACAACTATATTGGCTGGCCTCAGATGCACCGCAGTATTTATTCCTCTATTTATTTCATTTAGATGATTAGTATTACTTTTGCAACTATATTTTCTGACAACATAACACTCCCACTGTACGCTGCTTATATTTGCAGTCCCATTTTGTTATTTACCACAGGAAAGTTGAACCGTCTGTTATGACCACAGACGAAAGGTTATGTGAATTAGTTTGGGTGTATGTCTTTGAACTTGCGATTACAGAAAATGGAAACTATTATCACATTAAAAGCCTCTCACCTTTTTTACTCATCAGAATTTTAAAGATTTTTTAATGTTTTTTAAAAGAAGCAATTCTGAAAAAGTGGAGTCGCCTGAAAATTGGCAAAGCCAGTTCGTGCAGCGCGAGCGCCCTGTAGTTCACTTCAGTTCTGGAGCATGCACGGATTCTGATAGCTGAAGAATCCCACACTGCCCTGCAGGAAAATGAGGAAGTCCGTCTCCAGGATGAGAGCCGGGGTGACACTAGCGAGATGACATGTAGGGTTGAGGACTTTTTCGGCAACAGCAAAAAGTTCGTCTCGTCTATTTTTAACTAGCTCAATATTAAAATCCAATTAAATCTGTTACTTGAAAGATAGATTAGTGAGCGCCGCTCCTTGCCAGTTTCCATGAGGCTCCCTGACGGAGGCAGCCTCCCGCAGACTGCCAGCCCCGTCAGCTATCGCTCGAGCAGCTGGGAGGCGATGCTCTTGGATTGCTTCAGTTTGACTTTTAATGGTCGGAGAGGTGAATTGTTTCTGTTAATGTACTGACTGTACTTGTGTAGTGTGCACAGCTTTCGCCACAAGCAGTAGTAGCGTAGCTAGGGTGCCTTGGGTCCCAGCGTAAGCAATGAAAATGCCCCTACAGCATGCGTCAGGGCTCAATGGCCCCTCAGGCCTCCCATGCACTGGGCATTGCACCTGCTGCTTCACAGGCAGTAGCCCCCTGGCCACAAGGCGCACCATTGAATATCTGGGTGTGAGAGAACTTTTTCTATACGAGGCCGTTTTTGCCAGATCCTTATTTGAAATCCTGATACGCATTGCGTTGCTTGTTACTCTCCGCCTTCAAATGTGTGCACTGTCTAGGTCTTTTTCGTTTTGGTGTAGCGGCCGTTGTTCTACTGAAGGTCTTTTTGTTGATATACATCACTCCCTGGAAGTCGGCATTAGTGAATGTAAAATGCGGCATCTTTTGCAGGGTGCAAGCGACAAGACGCTCTAGCTGAATATTCTGCTCGGCAAAACACCCATTTTCTTTTACATTAAAAAAAAAATCCTACTTTGCAAGCGCAAGCCTTCCTCGCGGCTCTTGCATTATTGAAGCCCGAGATAATGTGATGTTATAAATCTCTGGCGGTGGTTTTCAAAGGATTGACAAGTCTGTGTGAGGTATGAGCCTCTGCGGCGCAGACTAGACCGTTTCAGGAGTTTGATTTCTGCGGCGTTGTCTGCTGTCTACCAAATTGGAGCTTTCATTGACTTCCACTGAGAGCTCTCTTTTGTGTTCTTACAAATACAAAGCGTATCTTTTCTTTTTGGAAGATTGGCCTTCTTAAAACATTATACTCCCAATGTTCAGTGTGAAACACCATGTTAATGTAAATGGTTCGAGGCAAACACCAAAGAAAAATGTAATGAAAGCAAACATACATGTGCCTCGTATGATAGTCAAAGGGAACGTTTTGTTTCTCTTAATATTGCTCCATCTTTCTGTAACTTGTTGTAACTGGGATATCCCTGTAAGCCAAAGTTCTCTTTCAGGAATTGATACTTACCAAACCATTTACCTCAACATACATTCATGTTCACAAAGTGATTCGAGACTTCTGGTTCTAGCAGCCATGCACAGTAGGCAAGCTGCCCTAAATTAGGCAATGGTTTTTAATAAATGCTACACGTGCAGCAGCACGCGTTCATGGATTAATGAAGATTGATCCTTTGGGCAACTTGTAGTTTTATTAGTAGGACATGTGGAATGACTGATTCAGCATGGATTTGTAGTAGAAAAAATTCAGCAGTGTCTGGAAATTTGAATGAGGACAGTTATGTATGTTTTTCTTATTAACAAGGATTTTTACACCAGGCTACATAACAGATGTATCCAGTACACAACCAATAGCAACGGCTATCAATCAATGTTTTCAGGTGGGGGACGAGAGAAGTGAGAAGTAAGGCTATAGGATACAGCCTCCCTATAGAAAATCTCTCCAGGAAAAGGTATGAAGCATGACACAAATAGGGTGTGTGAGAGTCAACCTAACAACATTAAGGTATTGTTCAACTGAATGCGAGTCTAGCTTGACTTTGGTTATGGTTACTGAAACCTTCTGAGCGCAATACAGGCAAGTTGTGTTATCTTATATTTTCCACAACTGCTTTCATGTAGTAGGACTTCTGGCTGTAGAACCCTATTAGGGATCATAGTAACAAGCTTGAATTTATCCCTTTCTTTCACTGGGATGTAGTGTGATCTTTTCACTTTGTTCTCCATAGTGGCTTTCCATCACGCTCTATGACTGACATCCTACTGCATTCTGTGAAGTACTCCTCCTAGGAACAAAATAATTTTGTTTTGTGAAGTGCAGCACAATAGTGCAAACTCACAGTTCCATATATTTGAACAAAGATCTCACATTGTATTGGGGACAAGAAGCGCTTTTTTTTTGGGAATAAATATAAAGCTTTTTTCCACCTCATTAGAAAACTTCAGCTTGCACAGATTTGCTTGTCTCACACAACCTATCAACATCAAGCAACACATCAAAATTAACCTTCCCCCCATCCCACTACAGTGGTGAGCTATTAGTAAGAGGGCTGTGCTAAAAACTCAAACAGTGGTCTGCAGGAGTTTGCCACAATCTCATCTATGGTAGTGTATCGGGAGATAATAGTTGGTTAAAGGTCCCTACACCTTCCAAATCTAGTTCCAAAAAATAAGTAAAAGCACAGTAATAGAATTATTTATTTGCAGGACCTCAGACTAGAGTGCATTTGCACACCATACAAACCGTGTGGATATCCACTTATCTATCAGGATTTCTCTCAGAATCTACTTTTTCGTAGGGCTATGTCCTGTTCCCCTCACCCTTCTGTTATAATTCTTTTGAATCAACACACCACTTTCAATAAGCAGTATATTGCGGCACCATACAGTTATTCTAATAATAAGACCTAAAGCCAGACAAAATCACTGTGCTTAGCCACAGTTGTAGAGGAATGTGTGTATGATCTATTGTAAGGTATTTGTAAAACCCACATTCATGGGAAGTTTCTTGGTGCAGAGGGGAAAAAGATTGTCTGCATCTGAGACATTTGTGGATTAGTGGAAAAATAAATTATCTGAGAGACTTCACCTTGGAGAGAAAGCAGTTAAAAGTTTCTGGCCATGGCCGCAGTAAAATGGTCTATCCCTATAGGTTACTGTTCAAGATGTGGGAACAGCTAAAAGAGGATGCTTAGCCAAACAAAGCGATCTACCAGGTATATACCATGAACATTTCTTGGCAATAAAATCTGGGACCATTTGGTAGATTGCCCTCTCGACGATTACCATAGGTTTGAAGAAAACTCCTCAGTGTAGAGCTATCACTGTAGCCATTTCAGTATGGGGTTCATATGTTTCTACCTTCTTACGCCTCTGATCAGTCGTGCTGGATTTGAACCAGATGTAGTTTATGCAGAAAAGGTTCAGGAGCTGATATATAGATGGATTTGTCATAGTTCAGACTGGATCCAGCCTTTAATGACTGGGACATGATGATGGCTGTCAATGAAAGGAAAAATGGATCTCCTGGTTTTTAGAAGGAAAAACAAGTGCCAATTGCCTTATCAATGGTGTGTAAGTTGAATGCTTAGCATCTAAATGGACATTCAAATTTCTTACAGAGGGCCCAGGCATTGAAGCAGGGCTCATAAAAGAGGCCCATTCAAGGGAACATAGGGAGACATTAAGGAATGGTTGGAGTTAAAATAAGTTCTATCTTTGATAGATTGAGCTTCATAAACTTAGTGGTCATCCACCATCACTCCAGTGAAATTTAGTTGGCCATTAAAGATTGACATTATATCATCCGCATACATATAGAAGCATGCCTTCAGCTGGATGAAGTAACTTTGCCAAAGAGCGCATATGGATATTGAATAGCAGGTAAATATAATGGAGCCCTGTGGTGTACCACAACTGAGTACTTTGGGTCTGAAGCAAAATGTAGGGAGAACCACAGACTATTAGCAATCAACCAGGAGAACATTATTCTTCTGTAAGCAATTCCAGTTTCATATTGTGGAAAGTGTGGTGTATACTGCAGTGGAAAGATCAAGTAAGATAAAGAGCCCTACCCCACTGCCATCAACCAGCCTATGGCGATTGTCAAGCACTGAGACAGTTTTCAGTTACGTACGTCTGCCAAGCAAAAGTCAACTTGATGATTATCCATGAAGTCCATTGTGTTCGGCAAAGCTCTGGAACTGAC
This sequence comes from Triturus cristatus, assembly GCF_964204655.1. Lineage (NCBI taxonomy): Eukaryota > Metazoa > Chordata > Amphibia > Caudata > Salamandridae > Triturus > Triturus cristatus. The sequence goes on along the minus strand of NC_140589.1, from coordinate 1,769,834,708 downwards.
TGATTACTTGTTTCGCCAAAATGTTATGCAAATAAGAGAGCAGAGAGAGAAACCTACAATTGTTCAAGTTATCTGTATTTCGTGCAGACCTCCTTCTTTGGGTAGATGTGATTCTGGTGCTAATTGAACTATTAAAGACGGCAAGAAGTTCTTTATGTAAATTGAAACACAAATCTTTAATTTATCTAGCAGAGCAGATCTGTTTAGAAGTCCCACATGAGCAAATGTTATTTACGGTGTCAAGAAGCGTCTCTTGAGAAATAATACAATGATCAAAGGAAACTGCAGGAGTATTAGGACTGATATCAGTCTACGGAAATGTTCTATGATTCAATGTTAGCTTGAATATTTTTTTTTCTAACTATTAATGCAATAATTGTTGTTTGGGAAGCTTGGAGCAGCTGCAGTCAAATAACGATTCTATTTATGTCCTTGGCCATTTAGGTGCCTTGTTAATATGCTCAGAAAAGTAAGCTTCCAGGCAACTCAGACCTGCTCTTTGGAGTGATTTAAATGCAGAGCTTTAAATCAGGGTCATAAGATCGTTTCCATTTCCTTTCGAGCTGTTTTGCCTCAAGCTTAAGTTTACTAAGCTCACAGGAGGAAACAGCTATGATTTTCCCTTGTACCTTTTGAAGTAGTATAATGTTATTTACTCTAAGGATCTGATTGGGGACAACTCAGACTCTTGAACCCAAGGGGACACATTGTGATCCACCATTTCCAATCCAGTGCAATCTTTCTTTATTTCGGTCCATGGACCATAAAAGAGCATTGCAAAAAACATACAATATATAAAAACAGATTTAAAAACTAAAACGTAGTAAAACTTGACAAAACTGATACAAGATCAGATAAAAGATCAATCAATGTTAAGTCTATTACCGGTTCCTAAAAAAGCCTTACGCGCCCACCACATAGAACGTAAAAGACGAGATACAGCATAAACAATTGGCATTAGGGTATTATGTTTCAGAAGCCTAAATGCTTCTTTACAGCGCCTTGTACCCAGGTTCCTACACAGTTGTACCAACCATCTTTGTCTATTTGTTTTGTACCCAGGACTAAAGAAAAATACATGGAGTTCGGTCTCCTCTTCCCTACTGCATGCTTGGCACCCCAGAGCAGAACTGCCAATCCATTTGTTAAAAAAGGCATGCAGAGGGAGGGAGCCGTGACTAAACTGTAGATAGAGCTTCCTAGCTAGGGCCGGCGGTATATCATCTAAGCAAGGCTCCAAATTGTAGGTGTCTTTTATTTTCAGGAAATTTACTGTAATTTACTGGATGCCCATCGGTGACTTGGAGAGCAGGAGAGTATCATCTGCAAACGTCATTGCCAGGATTAACTTGTGCGCTAGCTTAGGAGTGTCTGTATCCTTCAGTCTACTCAGTGCACCAACCAGTCCATTGATGTAGATACAAAACCGAGTGGGAGCAAGCACACAGCCCTGTCTAACTCCTCTGTTGATTGGAATGGGTGGAGTGAGTTCCCCCTGCTTACCATACCTAATTTGGGCATAATTGCAGTCGCTTAATACCACCCAGAGAGCATCTCTTGGCACCAGATCAAAAGTACTTTTGAGATCCACAAAGACCAAATATAGGCTACCGCCTTCCAAGTGCACCGTTTTCCAATAGAGGAGTTGGAGCCTGAATATTTGGTCGATAGTGGATGTTTTTTCCCTGAAGCCGGCTTGAAGTGGACTCATGACTTTGTGTTCCTCCAGCCAGGCCTGGAGGCGATCCAATAGATCCTAGCAAAGACTTTTTGTGTTACATCAATCCGACTGATTGGTCTATAATTGAGGGCAGTAGTAGGGACCCTTTTTTATACACTGGAAGAATTTCGGCTCCAGCCCAAGTTGCGGGAAATCCCATCCCTTGTAATATAGCATTAAAAAACACCCACAGGTAAGGCCCCCAGACATTAGACTCGGCATGGAAAAGATCCCCAGGTATCTTGTCCAATCCTGGGGCATTACCGGGGGCTATTTTTCTTACGGCACAAATAACCTCTGTCAGGGTCAGCTCGGGGGTCTCTGTGTGTTTTTTTTTGTTTTTTTTGTGGCTGGATTGCTGGGGTCTGAGTGCTGGCCTTAGCCTCCAGCGGGGCGAGACCCTGGACGTGCTCTTTCCAACTATCAGCCGCTATATTGGGCTCTAGGGCTGCCTTTCCAGTGCTACTGCCTGTACTTACGATGTTCCAGAAGGTTTTCATATCCAAAACTGCTAAAGCCTGTTACAGGGATGCCCATTGGTCCATTTCCCGAGTGTGATGGTGTCTTTATAGGTAGCCCTTGCCATTTCAATTTGGGTTCTGCTCTTAGATTTTACAGCCTCTATCACGGCCCTCTTTGCCTTCCGCTTTACCTTTGCCCCCATGCTCTCTGGGTGCCCACCGGCCAGAAAACATCCACCAGTTTAGCAGTCAGTTCCTCATGCATCTTAGCAACTTCTGTTAGGGATGCAACAGTACCATCTGCAGTTGTGAGCTTTGCTAATTCCAGAAGGGTTGGTATGATGGATTAGTAGAGAGAGGCCTTTCTTTCAGCCGATTGTTCGAACCACGCCCATCTTACTTTACGCTCACCATTGGTGAGTGATAATCTATCATCTGTCATTGTGGACGGATCAAGATTTTACCCTACAGCTGACAATTGCAGCTCCAGAGTTAAAACATTGTGATCACTGTTGTGCCGTGACAAGACAGCGAAATCAACAACCCTACCCCACATCCTAGTTTCCACTAGGATGTAGTCTAGGATAGAAGAGTGGCCTACCCTGTTAAAGGTGTGTTTCCTAGGAGAATCAGATATGGTACGGCCATTGCAGGCTCTTAGGAAGTGATTCAGGGTGAACTACTTTATCTGGAGAGCCTATGGTGTCCATGCCCTGATTGGAGAGATGTTCGGCTCAGGGAAGGGCCAGAGCACGTCTTCCTCAGTGGGTGGTGTGTCATTAAAATCTTTTCTTGGCTCAAATTGACAGTTAAAATCACCCCCTATGACTACCAAGACATTTTGAAACGGTGTGCATGATACACAGGATATCATCAGAAAGGGACTCCAGCTATGTGGCTGTACAGCTTAGATGGGAACCCACCTAGATACACAACTCCCAGAGGGCCTTCCCTTCCCCCTTGAAGAGGCAGCTATTTTGAATGTTGTAAACCCCATACGTGGTGTCTCCTCCATTGCCCATGTTTCTTGGAACATGCATATATCAAATAAATCTACGAAATCCCCCCAGTCGGGACAGCTCAGTTTGCTGTTAAGGCCTGCAACGTTCCAGGATAGTATCCTCAATTTGTTCATTTCATGTTGTCTAACTAGGGTGCCTCCCTGGGTTTCAGGCACCAATGATAAATCTTAACCAGACTGGTCGCTAAGGCACTTACCCATGGGACTGGTAGATGCTTCCTGTGGTACCCTGTTAGTTTCAAGACTTGGGGTTTCTGATTTTCCTAGTGTGTTGGTCCGAGCATAGGGACTTGTAGAACTTAAATGTGCTTTTCCCTGTGGGACTATGTTGGGCTTAGAGCTTAGGGTTTCAGATGATCCTGATGTATTAATCTGCGTATGGGAATTGGTAGAGCCAAAATGCACGTTCACAAGGTTGTCACTAAGGCACTGACTTATGAACCTGGGCCCTTCCATTTTGACACCCTTGTCCCTACCCCTTGAGGTCTCTCTCATTTGCACCTTCTTTTTTACTCACCCTGCTTTGTGCAGAACAACCGTTTCGAGCTGCAAATTTGGCCGTGTGTCCCTCTCCAACAGAGCCCTTAGACGGGTAATCGCCAGGTTAGTGTTGGATTTTGAAGCGTCAATCAACCTCTTCCAGGACCCCAAATCTGTTTGCCACAGGCAGATTGAATATTAGTGGTGTCGGTACCACTGTCCCAGTGAGGGCCGATTTTGGTACCACTCATCCTGGATTGGTCTTTTGCTTGCCCTGGTTTGGATCATGGTTCTTGGGCTATAGAAGTAGGTGAGCTGGAGTGGCCTAATTGATGTACCCGCATACTGGGCTGGATGGTTCAATTGCAAGAGATGTTGTACAGTCCTTGGGTTTTTTAAATAATTACAACACAATCCCCGCAGAGATCCTTTGGTCTATTACCCACCCAGGTGACCCTACGGGTCATGAGGATTTCGCCTGCATATGTGTAGGAAACTGGCGATAACTTGCCAGCCAGTACAAGCATTTGTTTTTGAGCTCTGGCTGAGTTTCCCTTTGTCCTGCTTTAGCTTCAGGTACCCCTACCAGTACGATGACATATGGGGATGAGGCTGGAGGAAGGTTTATAATTGGCAAACCTTCCCCTACCCCACCGCCTTATTTTGGGGCCCAACACTGGCCGTGCTATTATTCAAGGTACCCTTGGTTAATAACGTCTGCTCCCCCTGCTTGAGTCCGGAGCCTGTACTACTGTAGGAAGGTGGATATCTGACTATGGTTACCCCCAATTTTTTGCCTAGTGTCTAGCTGGTTTTTCGACTTAGTTGGCCTGAGATCCTGCCATTCAGGATCTCAGCCTATCTGCTCTCTCTTTAAAATGGACTCCATGTACCCTAGGTGCATAACCAATTGGAACTAGATCACCCTGTGAGCCCCCTGTACCAGTGTACACTAGGTCCCCATGGCATTGGTGTATCTAAGGCCTACCAGCGGCTGAAGCATGTATTGTGCCACCCCTGGCCTAACAATTTGACACAACTGGCTGATCACTCAGCTGGGGTAAGTTGGTGTAACCACCTCTTACTTAGGTGTAGTATACCTATACCTAACCTTAAATGGGACACATGTTAACCTATAAGTCACTCCTATGGCAGGCCTTAACAATCCTGAAGGCAGAGTGCTTGGTTCCATGTGAGATGGTGCTCTGGCATGAGGTGAGCCTGCCTGCAGTAGTCGGAACAACTTCCTTCTACTGTTTCCAGATATCGTCATACCATATACTCTTAAGTGCATTATGAACCTCGCGGTTAAATGCTATCTTTGGTTTGGCTTTATCAAAACATGTCGAGTAAGGTGTCATACAAATTGGAATACTAACCCCTCGCCAATTCTGGCGACGGGGTTAGCATTCCACCCTTCTAGAGGGACACGACGTGTACAGTACCTGAAACCCGGGTAAAATCAGACATAGCCTCAGCTCCACAAAATGGATGCTGCCACCACAGACACAAGTCTGCCCTCCTGCTGCTGGGAGTCCTTCCAGCTTGGGAGACGTGGACAAAGGGTTTCCTGCCAGGGAAGGTGCGTGCACCACCCCAGACAGGATTTTGTGTATTGGTCAGGTAGGGCTTGAATGGAATCAGACATGCCTGAGGCTCACAAGGAGCCTCGGTGCATATGCCAGTTCAAACCGGTCCTGGGGCACACCAGCCCCGGACCTGGGGCGAGCTGGACAAAGGATTGGGGGTGTAACCTCCCCCCTTCCTGGTCCCACCCTTAGGGAGGGACCTAGCAGGTAGTCCGGCCCCTAGAATCCGCTTAAAGGTAGGAGCTGTGTCCTAAGACTTCAGACATCCTGGAATCAACTTAACTACAAGAAGAAGACAGGAACTTCGACGCTCTGCTGCACAGAGGACAGAAGGAAATCTCCCCTATGGTGAGGGAGTGACCATCTTGCTAACGCAAGCACCAACCAGCTACTCGACGTCTGCTTTGCCGCCGCCTCCTCCCGGAGCCCGAGCCCAGAGCCCGACAAGACCTGGACCTCCAGACCTCTCACAGCCCGATCCACAGTCCCTGCAAAGAAGGAACCCGTGGAGGCACCGAGACACGTGGAGCCAGCCATCTTGAAAGACCCACGACAAGCTGCAAGCGCGACCACAGAGGCTCCCTCCAAGTTGTGCTTTGGGTCCTGAGAAGCCCAACCTCCGAGCGGCATCTGCACCAAAGGTGAGCCCTCCAGCATCTCCACGATCTGCGTGGAGCCCCTCTGCACTTTGCATCTCGACGCGCCTACCCGGTCCCTGGCCCGTTGGCTAGTGGCCATTTTGGCGACTAACCTTGAATACTACGACGCTGGTCTGGTTGCTTCAGACTGGCCCCTGCTGCCCTCCAAAGGAGCAGCCCCTCTGACCTTGCTGGTCAGAACAATCAGCTTTCTTCATTCTTCACGACTCCTGCTTTTGCCAAGGCTTGTTTGCTTCCTTCGAGTCGCCGACAGCGAGAGCCTGCGTGGGACAGCTCGTGAACAGACTCCTGGACGTCGTCGACCTTCAGGGACCACGTGGCTGCGGAGACAAGCTACCCCTCATCACCTGTTTGCACCCGACAACGCCTGGTACCTACCTGGTGCCACGCTGGTCACTGGCTAGTGACTGTGAACACTGTCCCCTCTGCTTTCAGGTCTTCTACAACTCCGATCCACTCTTGGATCCACCGCATCTCTTCCGGACCGGCCGCCTGCAGCATCTTTGTCACCAGGCTCCATTGAACAGATAGACGAAACCCGATGCACTTCGAGACCTATGCACCCGCTTCCTGTGGGTGAGGTAAAGCTGGCACTCCGGTGCCCAAGTGTAGAGAAACATCTCTAGTGTCTTAAGTTCGTAGTCCATCCAGAAGACCCTTCTAGCAGTAACTTTTGAACTTTTACGCACCCATTGAAAACCTATGGGAACCTATGGGAGCCCGCGTGTAACTTTCCTCACTGCACACGCGACCTGTGGACCTCCTGGTCACTAACTGACGTTAGCTCCTTGTAGGCCCAGCGATTCTAGAGGCCCTAGGCCTTTTCCCTTTCCTAGTCGTGGTACTTATACCACTATTTTAGTATATGGTTTGAGTGGCCACCAGGGCCCATCCATATAAAGTGCAACTTCTGTATATTGTAATACTTTCTTGTTTAACGATTTGTGCTCCTGTGCTCATAAAGAGTCTAGGGGATACTTTGAGTAATAAATACATATATATTTTGAATATATATCTGTGTGGTGTCCTTTCATTGGTATAAAGGGGGTTACATATGGTAAAACAGCCTGCTTAACACGCTTTAACGAGTTTAGCCTCAAAGACTGCTTAGCCTACGCTACCACTAGGGCAGCTAGTCCGAAAAGGTTGACTTACAAACACACCATAAGGGTTGCTTGGCATGGTACAAGGTGGTCACTTTAACTAGTGAACAGCATATACCAGGCCAACTTCTCACAACTACCATCAGCCAGAGCCGAGATAGAAGCCTCCTCCCGAGGTGCTTTGGGCCTTTCCATAACCTTTACAATGTCTGTGTGGTGGGAGGGGTCAGTTTCACTTGCTGACCAACGCATGCTTTTTAAGGATGTTTCCGTCTCTGGTGTCCCACCAGTTAACCCGCTTGTTAAGTCGGTCTACCAGAGGCGCAAGCTCGCCTCTCACAATGGTTATGATCTGGCCTCGTAGATCCTCCATCAGGGTAACCTCCAATGGCGGGAATACTGTGGCCAGTCGCATACCTTGACCATTGTCCAGGGCCTGGCTGCTCAGTTTATCCTTGCTTCTAGATGTCCAGTCATTAGATTGTTTTCGCTTTGCCCCCACCCTTGTGGATTGTTTTGGTTTATTGCTCTTTTCTAATCCATTGCTCTCAGCCCCCCTTCTCCCCCTCCCCCATGATGGATATGGTTCCCGTTTCAGTACCTGGGGCTTGCAGAGACAGCACAGGGGTACTATCCAGATCACTACTGGTTGTGTGTGTGGCCAAGACTGTCCCGATGCAATGAAGATCTGGGGTCAGCGACAACCGTCTTTCAGTTAGTTCTATCTCCGTGGCCACTACCCCTATGGTCCTCTGGAGCATCCGATCAATGGAGGTTTGCGGCAACAGTGGGGGTATTGATTAGCGCTGTGCTTGCTGTTTTTCGTTGTTGGTTCGCATCCCCATTTTTGTTGTTGTAGATTAAGCAGATTTCAATAGAAACCTCAGCTCCCGTGTTGACCACCACAGACACAGCAAAGCTATTGGGATTGTTCTTGGCAGGGGAGGGGGGGGGGGGCTCCAAACGGTGGAAGGATGGTGCTACAGTGACCATACAGAGAAGATTAGGACCAACAACAAAAAAAAAGAGAAAACACTTACAGGTCGTCCTTGTCGTCATCCACTCCGGTGCTGCCAGAGAGCTGACCTAGGAGGTTCAGGGTTGTTGCTTGAGTATATGTAGAGACCGTAGAAATGACCTTGTGCAGGGGGAAAGCACGTCCTGAAAGCAGAACAGGGGGAAGGGGCCCAGTCCAGTCTCCTCCAGTCTATGATGGGCTAAGACGAGCCAGTCTTGGCCTGTTCTTCACCCGGGCCGAGCCTGGGCAAGCCCTTGTGCCACCTGTGCTGCGGGATGCCTCTCGCATTTTTATGGCGCTAAGGCACCTCCAATGTATGCTTGTGACCCCTCCTCCGAGGCCAGCAGGTAGAGTCAGCACAGTCAAGAGGCTCCCGCTCTGCGGGGCACCTCGAGTTTTTACGGTGCTCCAGCACCTCCAATGGATAGTTTTTGGTCCCTCCTCCCAGGCCAGCGTGCAGAGGCAGAGTCCGCACAGGCAAGAGACCCCATTTCCATTTTGCCATTATAGTGTAAAATCTTTAGGGCAGTTTGTAAGTAATCCTCAAGTTTGGATCTTTGAACAGACCTCGTTTTAGACGCCCATGCATGTGAAGTTGAACCAGGCTAACTGACTACATTTTCAACTAACCTCAGATACAGCTCTCACCTGGAAATATATCAATACTTGCACATGAAGCAAACAAGGAGGTTACATAGTCGTTTATAAAAGGTGAGCATTGGGATTATGGAACATCTCCTTTACAGTCATTCATAGTCCTTCAAAATAAATGTAAACCACACAATAGAGTAGTCCAAATATTTTGAAAGTTGTGCTTCCTGTTTAAAAGTACAAAATAATCCCATGTGTTATATGTTGGTGCTCCAGCCGTATACCTGTGTTTTCACTATTCAGGAAAGCTGCCAGAGCAATCTCTACGTCTGAGTATACAGAACTCTGGCATGAGAATCCAGGATGCAGATAGTTCCTGGAACATCTGTAACCAGTTTTTGTCCAGGTTTGGAGAATGGCCAGTAGTTTGAGGTAAGGTAGTGATCCTTTCTCAATAAAGACATGACTCATCCATCTCGGGTACAATACACTAGGCCTTCTTCTGTAGACCATGTGCGTTCAAAATCGGTTTGTTTATCTTTCTGTGTATCTTAGAACAGGGGCTAATGCACTTCGACTCCGTTCATCATGATAATATGAGAAACTATTTTACAGGTGTAAATGTTTCTGTCACCAGAAAATGTCCCCAAGGGTTATAGAAGAACTCATTGCTCCCTTGTGATGACTATCCAACAGATATTACCAGTTTTCTGGAAGTCCTGTATTTAAGAGAATGGTGTTTCTAATTCATGGAGACTGGTTTTGGCACAGGCTTGAGTCTTGAAATCTGCTACTATTTGAAAATATAATTTATTTTCGTTAGTGGTGAGTTTAATGCAAGTTTTGTAAAGTGTTTTATATTCAGAGGTTTCCTGTTTGTATTTATTGGCTTTTTGTCGAGTTGCACCCCAGATTCCTCCCCCACTTTTTAATTAAATTTCTTTTGATGCTAGGTGGATAGCTTATGAAGTTTTTTTGTTTGGAATTTAATAGAGGCTTTTTTCAACACAGCAATTTAATTTACTTTATTTTACGTACTTTTACTTTGCATTGTATAATACAAATACTTATCCTTTAACAACAATCATCTCTTACTGTCTTCAGTAAACAGTTAAATACATTTTTATTTCTAAAATAAGCCTGTAACACTACTGCTGCATGTAGAATTGAGGTTACTCCAGCGCCATGAAACTACAGTGCGCATTTGCTTTATAAGTATCTTAAAATAACATAACAGTTGTTCTTGCCCGGATGTGGGTAGCTAGTTATAATCGTGTTGTTTCCAAATTTTAAGCTAGGGCAAAGACCGTGTCTGCGTCATTCAGAAATAGGTCACACAATTCATACTACTGTATGCTCTGTCGTCTACAGTGCTATCCTTCTTCTTGATTTTAGCTGGGACTTGAAACCATTGCTTTCGAGTTGCTCTGAGGGTTGGTGGATACCTCTCTTGCTGCTTGCCACACTTAATGTTTAACCAACCCAACTATTAATTTTGTACTATTCAATGTGTCTTTAGCTTTTGCAATTTTAAGGAGATGTTTGCCATTCAGCCAATTTCCCTACAGCCAGTAGTATTAGAAAAAAAGACAAGAATAAGCTTCATAGAATTCTGCTTGCAATGGCACGTTATTCTTAAACATTCCGAATTTTCATACAAAATAGATCAACAAGGGCATGTTTTTTTATTCAAGACAAGTAGCGAAGGGAAAAGGAACATAAATCAGGCATTTCTATAACAAGTGAAGTGTCATTCATCATATAATAATAAATACCAGCGAATAGACAAGCGAGAAATATGGGTTTCAAGACAGTCACAGGTTAACTGTAAAATCATCTATAAGTGAATTAATCCATTTGAGATTCTTACCTGATTATTCACAATTAATGATAACTGTACTGCCTACTTGAAGTAGCTTCAAACCTTTTGCATTTAAACAAGTTTTCCTGGATTCATATCCAGCACGGTTTAGTTCTCGCTCGATGGACCTAGAACTGACAAATTCTTTTCAGATTTCTTATTACTTGGTTCCCAGGGATATGAAACATAAGGTATTGGTGGTAGAAAGGCCCGCTCCCTCCATAGCAGTAGAGGTATCGTATCATGGTAAATGCGGGTACGATGATGCAGGCATGAGAAATTGCAGGGCCCTGAACTGAGGGGATGCTGCATTGAATTGGCCCAAATCTGCTTATTCAGATATGCTTAAAAGTGATTGGGCAGTGGACCAACACTGCGAAGAATCCCGCACCAGTTGCAGGGGTTGCATCAAAAGGCTGTAGTAGAGGGAGCTCCATCTGTTGGGCAGTAGTAACTCACTAAGGAAGAAGCAGGGACATCCTCATGGTCATGAATGGAGATGGCCTTTTGCATTGACAGCCTTGGAGCACCCTCAGCATGAGGAAATGAAAGGACAAAATAAAAACCAACCCAAACTTGGAGTTCTTTAAGCCACATGGAAACTTGGCGACAAACACATGAAAGAACAAGAAGGAAGACGTTGATTAAGCAGGAATATGAGATTGACAGTAAGCAGGAATATGAGATTGACAGTAAGGCTAGAAGTGTGATACCATCACCACTGGCTGAAAAGAAGCTGCCGATGTCTACGGAACGTCTCTGTAGGGCAGCGCATAGTTTAAAAGGATGAGGTAGTAATAAGATTTCAATCTTGAAAACTTTAGTTTCGAAGTAAGAGGATTGATGATTGCAACAGTCCACTAAATGATGCATTTGACTGAAGGAGCCTTAAAATTGGCTGATTTCTTGATGAGAAACTTTCTTTCTTTAATGTGCTCGCATTAGAAGTCCTGTTGGAATATATAATCCAATACTGGCTGTATGTAAAGACAATTTATAGGATGTTACGTAGGATTTTACCCTGTTTCTCTTCCCCCATTAAGTGATCACATAGAAAGCAATTTATGATTAAAACAACAAGCACGTTTCATCTCACTTTGCTTTTCATCATTGAGCTTCATCAGAGGTGAATGAAAGCCAGTCAGAAAAAAATGCCAGAGCTGCCACAGGATCTTTATCAAAATAGTGGACAGAGTTTCTGAAAGAAATCTCTTGCTCTTCACAAACTTTAACCCAACACTGGTGTAAACATTAAGTGTACTGGGGCACACAAATCTAAACAAAATGAATGTATTGGACAGACAGTGTAGATATAGCCATGGACCAACTTGGGAAGCCCCAAGATTGCCCAGAAGGCCAGCAATGCTGTGTTTTTTTTTTTTGTAGAAAGGGACCGTTAGCTTAAAGGTTGACAGCTTTCATGTGATGCCAATAAACATACCTCTACATTTTACTGATAGCTTAGATGAAGGGGGGTGAAAGGCACATGTACTGTTGTATTCCAGTTACTGGTAGAAGATGGAGAAAATTTGACAAAACAAGCTGGTCAGAATTCTGAGGAAGTACAGAGGGAAGAAGTACATTGACAGAGAATAAGTAATGCAGTATCCCTGCCAGAGTAGGTGTAGTTGTAAACCCTGAAATAAGTACCTCACGAATTGCACAGCCCAAGTTACCACTGGACTAGTTTTCAGTGTTTAAGTATCTAATTTGAAGAGACGGTAAGGGTCAAAGGTTTTATACTGCAACTTTTATGCTGTTTTGGGTTAAACATGTAAAGTAGAAGATAAGCAGTTATCATGTACATCATGAAGTGCATGTGTAAAAATCCAATGAAATTGATTTTTTTAAGGTATTTAAACTGTGTCCTGTCGCTAAGAGACGTATATAGATACTAACTTAGAATTGCAGCAGTCCAATAGAGTGACATACATGGCCCTAAATAGCCTTATTATAGTCTGTATAGCCAGTCTTCTATACCTTCCTGAAGAAGTGGAAGTACAGACATTATTCATAGCATAGGAGCCAAAGTATTCAATAATGTAGCAGACACCACTGAAAACATCTTACCACCAGTTTGAACCCGGTTAAATCTGGGCAAAGGAAGAAGGAACATTCCCTGAGAGCAGACCAGGGATACAGATGCTAAGTTTATTCCGCACATAAAACAGACTAGAGTGATGGCTGGCCCTGAGCACTAGGCCGAGATAATTAAATATGGTCCTTTTTGCTACTGGGAGCCAATGCACACGAGCGTCATTTCAAACCCTAGTACATAGTCAGGGGGCCCTAACAAATTTGGATACTATGAAGGTGAAATTGAGAGAACTGAGGAAAATTGACCAGTTAGCAAGTGAAAAAGAAGGCAGATGTGAAGCGGGGAGCATAAGGGAAGCTGAGGAGAATAATAAGTGTTTGATTTCTATTAGTTGCTGATTTGGGCTTATATTTAGAACATGGGAACATTGCAAATACTAAGATACAAGGAAATATAGATAAAAAGCAAGGGGCAGCTTGTATGTTAGTGTCAAGAATTCCTGTCATGCGAGGGGAGGAAAACGGTAACCAGCGAAAACGGACTACATCTCCCAGGATGCTTAGCGGTTGAGAGGTTATGTAAACAGGAGAGCTGTTACATAACTCAAGGAAAACACGCCCTTATGTAAACAGGAGAGCTGTTACATAACTCAAGGAAAACACGCCCTTATGTAAACAGGAGAGCTGTTACATAACTCAAGGAAAACACGCCCTATAAAGGGAGGAACCGGGAGGTACAACGCTGTCGGATATTGTGTTTACACCGACGTACCTGCTTAGTGAAGAGCAGTGTTCCGGAGTGGTGCTCCAGTAAGGCAAGAACGGAGGTAGGTCGAGTCGTTACTCCCTGGGCCGTGTCTTGCCCCATCGTCATCTGTGAAGGACCCGGAAGCTCTACCGGATTACCATTGAGCTTCGCTTTTTGACTCGGCAGTGGCGCTTTTGCTGGTTGGAGTCGTAACTCCCAGCCCGACCAGAGATACAGGGACTGCCAGCTGTAACGCACACCAGGAGGTGTTTGCCGCGTTACAGACTCGGAAGTCCACAGGATCGATCGAGCGGCTGCTCTCGGTTCAGTCTTCTTTGCTTGTGATTGGGGTATCGGTGACGAATCACCAGGAGGTGACTCCGCGTCCCGGTGCAGTCTGAGGAAGAGGTTGAGCGGCTGCTCCCTTCAGGTAGAGACCCCGGCTGGGTGTTTCCCTGACTCCTCGATTCTCCCCAACACTCTTCGTGCCCCTCACAGCCTACCGATTGGCATTGTCGGCCATTTCATTTCTGCCCTCTGTTGGCATACGCCGGGATCGGCGTATATGCAGAGGACGGCTAGGACCATCCGTGCTGTGGGCTGGTAACGTACTTAGCCTGGAGGATTCCAGTGACTATAACCTTTGTTTATTCCTTGTATTATTTTTGCCTTCATTAAAATAACTAAACCTTCACAAGTGGTTGCGTTCTCATTATCGTGTCTGTTAAACGATCCTGAGACGTTCAGGGCGTTACAAAATATCCGACCTTAATAACACTAACTGTCTCCCGGTCGATAACAGACATGGCAACACTTGATGATGTGCTGGCTGCTTTAGCGACCGTGCAAATTGAATTGGCTGCCTCCAGGCAAGAAACAGCCGATGTAAAAGCCAGATTGGATGCTATCCAATTGGACCCGCTCACGCCCAGCACCTCCCTCACGAACCAGACCCCTGCGGTAGTAGTGGAAATGCCGGTAGCCGTCCCCTTGGCAACACCAGAGAGGTACAGTGGGGATCCTAACACAGTGCAGGTATTCCTCACACAAGTGGCGCTACATTTATCGTGCAAACCAAGGGCGTTCCCCACGAGTCAGGCTCTTATATCCTATTTGGCTGGAAACGCGGCACAATGGGCCGTACCTCTGGTGAGCAGGGACGACCCCATCTTATGTGATTGGGGTGCTTTTCGCGAGGAATTCCTGAAAGTCTTCGACAGAAGGGCTGACTCGTACACGGCGGACCGTGAAATGCTTGAGTTGAGACAGGGATCCAACGACCTGGTGCAGTATCTCAACGCGTTCCGAAGGCTGGTTGCGGAAACCAAGTGGCCTGTTGCTAAACAGACGGCGCTCTTCCATCACGGGCTGTGCGATGAGCTCAAGGACGCCGTGGCTCATATTGACCCACAACCCAAGACATGTGAGGGCCTTATCAACCTGGTATTACGGCTGGAACATAGGCTAAGTGAAAGAAAGGGGGATCATGGGAGAAAAGGAAACTCCCGTCCATCCTATGTGACAGTGGGAAGTCCTGAAACTTCCACCGCATCCAAGGGAGAACCAATGGACATCGGCGTAATACGAGCGAGCCTCACAGCCACGGAGAAAGAGTCACGCCGTAAACAAGGATTGTGCCTATATTGTGGCAAAAAAGGCCACTACGTACGTGAATGCCCTGCCAAACCGAAGACGTCACGTTATCGGGCCAACCGGTCGGTAACAGCCGTGGTGGACGTACCGGCGGAAAACTAGAGGACTCCCAGACCAAAGAAGGGGCATCTCGGAGTCACTCATCCATCCCTTCACTTTCCAACTCGGTCACTAAAGGACAACGACACCTGTTTCTCACGGTGCACGTGGGAGTGCATGACCAGTGGATACCCGTTGTGGCCATGGTGGATTCAGGGGCCACTGGCATGTTTATGGACCACAACGAGGCATGCAGGCTAGGGCTAGTGCTTCTTCCCAAAGCTGTACCCGAAGACGTCTATGCTGTAGACGGAAGGCGATTGGTGACGGGGCCCATCGGGCAGCACACGGGGGTCCTTCCGATGAGATGTGGGAGGAACCATTTGGAACAAATCGATTTTAACATCATCCGAGCGCCCCAATATGGCGTCATATTGGGATTGCCGTGGCTACAGAAACACAACCCCTCTGTGGATTGGCCAACACATCGCATCGAACTGACGTCACCGTATTGCATCCTGCATTGTGGAATAAGAATGGAATCCCTTGACGCAGATGAGAGCGGGAGTCAGACGGTGGCTACAGCGGCAGAAAAAGATGTGGCTCTCCCCCAGGCTTATCACAGTTTTGAGGATGTATTTGATGAGGTGAAGGCGGAAGTGCTACCACCACATAGACAGTTTGACTGCCAGATCGACCTGGTGCCAGGGGCCAGCGTTCCCAGCGGCAGGCTGTATGCCCTGACGGAGCCTGAAAACGTGCATCTCCGGGGGTACCTGGATAAACTCCTCAAGCTAGGATTCATCCGCCCGTCCAAGTCTCCGGCCGCCTCGCCACTCTTCTTCATCCCGAAGGCTAATGGGGAGCTGAGAGCCTGTGTGGACTTTAGGGCATTGAATGCGATAACCGTAAAGAATCGGTACCCCTTGCCTCTCATCAGTGTACTTCTGGAACAGGTCAAGAAAGCTTGTATCTACACCAAGTTGGATTTGAAAGGGGCATACCATCTGGTGCGCATGAGGGACGGAGACGAGTGGAAGACCGCCTTTAAGACCAGGTTCGGCCTTTTTGAGTACCTCGTCATGCCGTTCGGTCTGTGCAACGCCCCGGCAGCCTTTCAGTACTTTTTGAATGAGGTATTCAGAGAGGAGTTGGATATCTACGTGGTCGTATATATCGACGACATCCTCATCTATTCGTCCAGTGTGGAGGAGCACGTACACCACGTCAAAGCTGTGCTCCAAAAGCTGAGGGAAAACATGCTGTTTTGTAAACTCAGCAAGTGTGACTTCCACGTCACATCCGTGGAATTCCTCGGAGTGATGCTGAGTCCAGAGGGACAGGAGATGGCAGAACGAAAGATCAAGGCGGTGAAAGAATGGCCGGTGCCCCAAAGCGTGAAGGACGTCCAAAGTTTCATTGGCTTCGCCAACTTTTACAGGCGGTTTATAGATGGATTTTCAGGATTGGTGGCCCCAATCACACAGCTACTGAGGAAGTCCAAGGAGTTTGTCTGGTCCCCTGAAGCGAACAAATCCTTTGAGGCCCTGAAAAGCGCCTTTGGTAAGGCGCCGGTGTTGGCTCACCCCGATCCGGATCTCCCCTACGTGGTGGAAGCGGACGCATCGGATGTGGCGCTGGGGGCTATCTTGTCCCAACGCAACCACGACACAGGGGTGCTTCATCCCGTTGCGTACATGTCCCGCAAACTCAACGACGCCGAACGCAACTACCATATTGCGGAGAAGGAGCTTCTCGCAATCAAGGACGCCTTCACCGAATGGAGGCATTGGTTGATGGGGGCAAGACATGTGGTATCGGTGTACACGGACCATCGGAACCTACAGTTCATGACGGCCACAAGACACCTTTCTCCCAGACAGCTGCGGTGGATGATCTTCTTTGCGGGGTTCAACTTCCGCATCACATATCGGCCGGGGACGGAAAACCGGAAGGCGGACGCCCTGTCCCGTCAATCTGCAGTTAAGGAACCATTGCCTGCGACCGAGCATTCCATCATTTCCCCGAGGATGGTATTGGGGGTTATCCAACCGGATACTTTCCTGAGGGGAATAAAGAGAGGGATCAGGTCATTCGCATGGCGGAGGTGGCTCCTCAGTCACAGAGAATGGCAGCTGAAGGACGGGATACCCCTGAAGGGCAGGTGCCTATTGATACCCACGCCTAGGCTAAGGAAACCAGCATTCATCTGGTGCCATGACTCTCCATGCGCAGGTCATTTGGGCTTTGAAAAAACGGCGGCTAGCATGGGACGGCATTTCTGGTGGCCAACCATGAGAGTGGATGTCAGGAGGTGGGGACAGGAGTGTCCTACGTGTGCTACCATGAAGGCCGACCATGGCCGAACCCAAGGGCTCTTACATCCACTTCCGACCCCGGATAGACCATGGGATAGCATATCACTGGACTTCGTGGTGGGCCTACCGGTAGACCAGGGGATGACGGCAATACTGGTGGTGGTGGATTACTTGACGAAAATGGGGCACTTCATCCCCTGCAAGAGAGTCCCTACGGCCGGGGAATTGGCGTCACTACTCCTAAAGAATGTGGTACGACTGCATGGATTACCTGGGGTGATCGTGTCGGACCGGGGGTCGCAGTTTACTGCGCAATTCTGGAAGACTTGGTGCACTGCGCTGCATGTTAAGACCGCCCTGTCCACCAGCTACCACCCTCAAACGGACGGCCAAACCGAGCGCCTGAACCAAATGCTCAAACAGTATCTGCGATGTTTTGTGGACCAGGGCAGGGAAGAATGGGTCGACTTGCTATGGGTTGCAGAGATAGCCTATAACAACGCCACTCACAGCTCCACACAGGCATCTCCGTTCTATAGCAACTATGGCCAACATCCCAGGTTCTTGCCATTTCTACATCCGTTCAGAGAGGACAGGATTCCCGCCACAGCGGACAGGGTGGCACACATAAAAGACACGTTGATGCGCTCAAGGGCTGTCCTAATAGAGGCCAAGAGAAGATACAAGGCTGCGGCAGACAGGAAGAGAAGGCCCGGGCCACTGTACCGCACTGGAGACTACGTCTGGATATCCACAAGAAACATGAGGTTTCGAAAGAACAGTGTGTTCCATCCCAAGTACATGGGCCCCTATCGAATTACCAAGTGTATGGGTCCCGTGAACGTGAAGGTGTGCTTGCCCCAGTCATTGCGGATACACCCTGTCTTTCATGTATCATTGCTCAAACCAGCGCCCTCCAAGCCGTCTGGGACACCTAGGCCGGTATGCGTGGAGTCGGAGGTGGAGTATGAAGTGTCGGGCATACGGGCGTCCAAATGGCGCAGGGGGAAGCTGTGGTACCTGGTTGCATGGAAAGGCTATGGCCCGGAGGAGCAGTCATGGGAACCGGCTGAAGGGGTTCATGCTCCGCGCTTGGTCTCCTTGTTCCATCGGCGTTTTCCTGCCAGCGCTGGACCCGTGGGGAGCCGCTGAGAGGGAGGATGTACTGTCAAGAATTCCTGTCATGCGAGGGGAGGAAAACGGTAACCAGCGAAAACGGACTACATCTCCCAGGATGCTTAGCGGTTGAGAGGTTATGTAAACAGGAGAGCTGTTACATAACTCAAGGAAAACACGCCCTTATGTAAACAGGAGAGCTGTTACATAACTCAAGGAAAACACGCCCTATAAAGGGAGGAACCGGGAGGTACAACGCTGTCGGATATTGTGTTTACACCGACGTACCTCCTTAGTGAAGAGCAGTGTTCCGGAGTGGTGCTCCAGTAAGGCAAGAACGGAGGTAGGTCGAGTCGTTACTCCCTGGGCCGTGTCTTGCCCCATCGTCATCTGTGAAGGACCCGGAAGCTCTACCGGATTACCATTGAGCTTCGCTTTTTGACTCGGCTGAGTCAAAGCGCAGTGGCGCTTTTGCTGGTTGGAGTCGTAACTCCCAGCCCGACCAGAGATACAGGGACTGCCAGCTGTAACGCACACCAGGAGGTGTTTGCCGCGTTACAGACTCGGAAGTCCACAGGATCGATCGAGCGGCTGCTCTCGGTTCAGTCTTCTTTGCTTGTGATTGGGGTATCGGTGACGAATCACCAGGAGGTGACTCCGCGTCCCGGTGCAGTCTTGGGAAGAGGTTGAGCGGCTGCTCCCTTCAGGTAGAGACCCCGGCTGGGTGTTTCCCTGACTCCTCGATTCTCCCCAACACTCTTCGTGCCCCTCACAGCCTACCGATTGGCATTGTCGGCCATTTCATTTCTGCCCTCTGTTGGCATACGCCGGGATCGGCGTATATGCAGAGGACGGCTAGGACCATCCGTGCTGTGGGCTGGTAACGTACTTAGCCTGGAGGATTCCAGTGACTATAACCTTTGTTTATTCCTTGTATTATTTTTGCCTTCATTAAAATAACTAAACCTTCACAAGTGGTTGCGTTCTCATTATCGTGTCTGTTAAACGATCCTGAGACGTTCAGGGCGTTACAGTTAGAGCTTTAGACCTCTAACAATTCTGGGCCTCAACACACACATTTTGCGAGTTTCCCCATATACAATATTCAGTTGATTTTTCCATCTATCCACTCCTGGATACTGTTTCAGAGACATGGTCACTTTTCATGATCATATTTTGTCATTTTGCATTGGCGCAGTGCTACAACCATTCAGATCCATATTGTCGATAAGTGAATGCTCACAAAACCTTTAGTTTGAGGCAGCAGTTTTGTTCTACTGTAAATACAGTGGTGGCAGGGCTGTGATGTCAGAATGATATGAGCGATGGTGGGCATTATCGTGGTGTTAAAAGCCAGGCCTCCTGGTGGAACCCCTTGCATGTCAGTTTTTGAGTGAATATCGGTAATTCCAGCAGGCTCAGATGGCCCAAGGAACAAAGGGGTATCCAGGGAATTTCTCTATGTCTAGTGGTGCTTGCACATCCAAGAGAAGATAATCCTGAGGATTACCATGATGGCTGGGTGTGCTGGAGCGCCAGGAGCTGAGTCCTCCTCTATATGCTCAGAACATCCCCAGGGATTCCATGAGTACTAGGGAAAGGGAGAAAAGGGCCTACCTCCAGCTCAGTATTAGTGGACCCCATTGTTACCTTTTCTGCTAATTAGTCCTTTCTCTGGCAATGAGTACCCTAACCTGATTTGTAGAAGATGAGTGTTAGGTGGGTTGCTGGTAGGGCAGAGGAATGGATACCTGTTGTAATCTATAATGAATTGGTATGTTATAATCCCTATCCGTTTGTATTCCCCCCCCTATTCCTTACCTGTAATGTATTGTTCCTTTCTTCCAATAGAATGTTCATGCAAAGCACCTTTTAGAATGGTGTTGAGGAGACCATAGACGGGTGAAGCTAACAAGCGGAGATAGGAGACTCTATTACCATCAATAAAACAACTTTTACAGTAAACTGTTATTGTAGATCTCATCAAATTTGGCGACGAGGATAGGATGGTATGGCTGGGCAGGGGACAGCTCAAAGTCTCCACCTCTGATGTATACTCTCCATTGTTTGCCTTTGTTCACCTATAATGTAACTGTTCAATACACAGGATGTTGAAGTGCCAGTTGATGGAGAAACCCTCTTCTGAGGAAGTTTGGTGCAGTGCGAAATCACGAGTGGGAGGGAAGCCCGGTTTAGCCCGATCATCGGAGTGAGGTGCCAGTTGACGGAGAAAAACCGGGTTAGAAGCATTTGTGAGGAGGTTTGGTGTCGCACAAGGCACGTGTGTGAAGGAAGCTTTGTTTGAGCATGATCATCGGAGGACAAGTACAGAGTTCGGTGTGCACACAGACGATTGAAAGGAAACCTTGAAGGCAACAACGCTGCGACAAAGGAGGGGGCGACCATAACTTCGCCCTTCAGAGAAAAGGCAGGAAAGTCAAGCGTCATTGCAGGGACGAGGGAGAGACACAACCCTGCCTTCCAGAGGAAAGGCAAGAAATCCCTCATCTTGATCTCTCAGCTACGTTTATATTGTAGAAAAGGCAGGAGATGAAGTTATAGCCTTTTTGCAGTTTATTTTGTGTTTGAGTCTAGTAAATTCTCTGACTTCAGGGATATGGCCATCTGCTGGTTTGGTTAGTTACTGAATCAGTTGGGACTAAGTAAAGAAGTACTGGTCTTGACATATTTCCTGCCTCACATAGAATAGTACAGTAACATTTCGTCTGAGGAGGTTGAGTTAATTTTATGATGTCTAACCTTTTATGACTGAAACTATTCTCCAGATCCAGGGAGTTTATTACATATGATTCACATGACTGTAAATGATCTTCACTGTTCCAGAGTGTATACTCCAGTATTAATGTATAGTATTTATGTGTATTGTATCTGTAAGGCCTCTTAACTTTCCTTGTGATCAAAATATTTAGTGTTGCCTTTAACTTCAATACAAGTGTTTCATCCCAACATATTCAGTAATAGTTGTGTAACATGGCTTTGTGTAATATGTCCCAACCACCCACGTTCCTAAATGAAGTTGGGGAACCACTAATACCATGGAAAAGGTGGATAAAATTATTTGAATCTTATCTAATTGCCATTTGGGGAAATAGGTTCTCTCTAATACACAAGCAACATGTTCTTTTACATAATGTTGGAATTCATGCAAGGAGAATATTTCATGATTTACCTGAACTGACTGTCAAGGAGATTAGAAAGGCATACATTTTTTTTCTAGCTCGCCAACTAAGTAAGAAAGTTGTGAGTTACATTGCTGCCTTGAGGGGGTTATCTGGTACATGTGAATTTGGATCATTAACTGACTCTTATGGGGGAATAGCTTGTTAGATATACGAATGATATTGAAAAATGGGAAAAACTATTGGCTGAAAATCCTATGTCAAGACACAAGTATAGCCAAAAGCATTGGGCATGCGGATTCTGCATGAAAGAGATGGAGTTCATTGAGACCAATGAGATAAACTTTAGTTGTGTGAATAACATATCATACAAAGTCTGTGAAGTGAGTGTAAGAGAGTCCATAAACAGAAGTTTGAGTGTGGAAAATTGAAATGCGTTAGATGTGATAATGTGAACCTTTTAGCCAATAATCCCAAATTTCCAGCAAGGATAGTGACATGCAGGAAATGCAATAAAAATGACACTTTTGGAAGGTTTGCAAGGAAACAGGAAGCAAGGTTGCTCACATAGTTACTGATGGGCATTGTGAAAGGAAAAAGATCATCTTCCAGGTTTTGAATTTGAATACGAATTCTGAGATTATGTACCCTACCTGTGACATAACCTTAAAGGTTTGTCCCTCAAGGTTATTGCAGATTCATGTTCCCCATATATAATATATTATATATATATACATATATATCCAACATAAAAAGGTTACCCTTTTAGAAGAGCCGCAAACAGGTAGATATTAATTTCGTTTTATTCATGGAAGCTGCAACACGATGAAAAGGGATTCCTTTCAAAAGTTCAGGTGCCTGACGCGTTTCATGCGCTCTCGCATTTCCTCAAAGGCACATAATTGAATCACTGCGTGCAGCCTCAGGCAGTCTTTAAGTATGCAATCACCTGCCCATGTGGGCGTCGGCTCCCGCTGAGCCTGCTGGTCCAGGTAGTGCCAAAATATGACTCAAGTGAGTGGCTTGCAACAAAGTGAAAGTGTCAAAAAATAAAAACCCCAGTGGGTCTGAAAAGAGTCTCTAATGCCACGTCTTGCATTGCATTTCTTCCAAGAAACGATCTTCCTGCCCTTGTTGGTGCCGCTCACACTCAATTGCAGCACCGGTCCACTCAGTCATGGCAAGGCTCTTCAAACGACCGGGACAGCCGTAAAACATCCAACATAAAAAGGTTACCCTTTTAGAAGAGCCGCAAAAAGGGAGATATTAATTTCGTTTTATTCATGGAAGCTGCAACACGATGAAAAGGGATTCCTTTCAAAAGTTGAAGTGCCTGAACCTTTTTATGTTGTGTATATATATATGTATGTATGTGTATATATATATATATATATATATATATATATATATATATATATATATATATATATTCACAGAAAAAACCATAGGTTTCAGGCACGTTATAGTTAGGAATTAGCATTTGAAAAACCTCAGAAATTCACTGAAAAAAACATAGGTTTCAGGGGTGTTATAGTTAGCTGGACTTTTCACTTGTACAAAATCATTGAAATTCCCCCGTTATAGTTAGTTCAGCTAACTATAACTCGCGCGCCCGCAATGCACTGCTGATGACGTCACATATTACATCACTCATGACATGATCAGTGACATCACTCATGACATCACTCATGACCTCTCAAATGACATCACTGATGACATCATCCAGTGAATGTCTGTTTTTCTGAAAATTAAATATGTTTTATATATGTATATCTCAAGGTCGATGGAAGAATAAATGGGTATATAAGTGTCTAAATGGATGATTTGTTTTTGAAAAATTGATTGTGTAACTGACTGATTAAGTGTATCATAGTGAATACATGGCTTAGTGAGTAATGTTTAAATATGTAAATATCTGTATCAGTCTCTCACTTTGTGTATAAGTGGCTGCATGGGTTGGTGAGTAGCTACATGGGTGTCTATATAGGTTATTAGTTGGTTTTTTGAGTATCAGTCTGAGTGTCTGCATGGTTCGGTGGGGGGTATTACGTAGTGCATAGGTGCATGAATGAGTGACTCACTGTTTGTATGTGTTGAAGACAGCATGTGTGCAGGACTGTATGGGTGGATGAGTGTGTGTATGGGTGTGTTAGTGAGTGAATGACTGTCTCAATAGTGTCTTTATGAGTAACTACATAGGTTTTAAACTAGTATATGTGACTATTGGTGTATATAAGTGAGTATATGTGAGAGTGAGAGATTGAAAGAGTTCCTGTATGAATAAGTATGTGTTTCTATAAGTGATTGTTTAAAAGACTAAGTATGTGTAAGTTTCCGTAGAAGTAAGTGTGGTGGTGTGTGTATAACTGTATATGCAAGTAAATGTATGTTTGATTCTTTATTAGCATGAGTGACTATGTGTGTGAGTAACTATGGATGAGTGGCATTGTGTAACAGGATGTATAGGTGTATGAGTACATATGATGAGTGAGTACATGTATGAGTGACTGTATAGGACTGTTGGTGAATGAGTGGATGTGTATGTGGATCTTAGAATTACTGAAGAGGTTGTTGTAACTGGTATTGGTATGTCCATTGTTTTGAAAATGTTAGTCTCTATTTTTGAATGTGTGTATCAAAGGTTATATTAGGGTGAGAGGAGGTCTGCCACTCTATCACAAGGATGATGTCATCAGTGATGTCATCAGTAATGTCACTGACCATGTCATGAGTGATGTAATATGTGACGTCATCAGCAGTGCATTGCGGGCGCGCGAGTTATAGTTAGCTGAACTAACTATAACGGGGGAATTTCAATGGTTTTGTACAAGTGAAAAGTCCAGCTAACTATAACACCCCTGAAACCTATGGTTTTTTCAGTGAATTTCTGAGGTTTTTTAAATGCTAATTCCTAACTATAACGTGCCTGAAACCTATGGTTTTTTCTGTGAATTTCAAAGGTTTTTTAAATGCTAATTTCTAACTATGCCTACAGAGATAGAACATGTGAAGAAAGAAGAAAAAATGCACAGAAAGGAAAAAAAAGAAGTGCAGAAAGAAGCAACAGAAGTCCTCAAAGACGAAGAAAAGTGCAGGAAGAAGGATAACGTGCAGAAAGAACAAAAAGATGAGCAGAAAGAATCCTTGTTGCAAAATCATCCTGTACCCTCAACTTTTTCAGACGGATAGTGGTGGTAACTGAGTCTGACTAACCAGTCCTAGAGCCAGTGCTATGTTAAAAGACACTTAGACTACAGTGAAAACACCTACATACACTAGGGAACATTATGCGTTGGGGTCCCCCTGTGATTAGCATGGCCTCCTCTGTAAGCCCCTAGTATATAATAGGGCAGGGGGATTAAAACTACCTCTTAAAACAGGCCACAGGGCGTTTTTGCACACGTTAACTCAGGCCCCGTCCCCTCCCTTCACCACTGTGTAAACACGCCCTGTGTCCGTTTTTAGTTGGGAGATTAAGTTCATTTGAATCCTGAGGGTCCCTAGGGTCCAACTAGCCCACTAGGTACCTCCAGTAAGTGCCACAGAGCTACGTTGCAGAGAGGTGTAAAAAGTGGCACAGCCTGGACCACCTCTCTGCAATGCAGCTCAGTGGCGCTTACTGGAAGCACTTGGTGGGCTAGTTAGCCCCCAGGGGCCCTCAGTATTGAAGGGAAATTATATCCCCAATTTAAAACGTGCCATAGTGCGTGTTTGCACACGTCACCTCAGGCCCCGTCCCCTCCCTTCACCACTGTGTAAACGCGCCCTGAGGCTGTTCTAAGTTGAGAGATTAAGTCCCCTTGAATCCTAAGGGTCCCTAGGGTCAAACTAGACCACTAGGTACCTCCATTAAGCGCCACAGAGCTGCGTTGCAGAGAGGTGTAAAAAGGGTCTTGGCCTCAGAACACCTGTCTGCAGCGCAGCTCCCTGGTGCATACTGGAGATGCCTGTTGGGCTAGTTGGCCCTCAGGGACCCTCAGTATTGAAGAGGAATTAATTCCCCAACTTACAACTCGCCAGGGGGCGCGTTTGCAGAGTGCTGCAAGGAGGGGGCGTGGCCTCCGGCACGATGCCAGTCTTTTATTTATTTAAATTTTTTAAGAAGGGGGGCTGTGTGGTTCCCCTTCTTATTCTAATTTATTGGCCCTGATGACCCCATCCCCCAGGGCCTGTCTCCTAATTATATTTTTTTGACCCCAATCCCCAGGGCCGGCCACTGTATTTTATTATTTTTAAAAAATATATATTTATAGACACACCTAGGACATGCTGGACAAACCGTACGTACCTATCACCATGACGATTTGAGTGATATTCATTAAAAGGCGACTATGCATACAATGAATCCACGTGGAATGTATTTACACCACTAGTGAAGCTCTGACATGTCTGATGCCCTACCGTGCCTAATCCCGGTAGACACCCTTGTCGTTTATTTATACAAACATGGGTAGCTATTGACGGGCACATTTAATACACATGCACACCAAGCCATTCAAACGGGATTCGACAAAAATTCGACCAAAACTATGTAAGAAACCCCCCTCACGGTTAATAAAACACACATCCACTGCCGGATGTGTAATACTTTTTATTTTACTCTCTGGAAAGGGGACGAACATCACTTGAGAGTCACAGCGCGCTCCTGGCAGAGCCCAATGCTGTGTTATACCCACCATTGCCTGCCGAGTGCCACACACCTCTGTGTTGTATTCCACCAGCTAGTGCATATGCTATGACACTCTCTAGCCCATGTGCACTGTAACACCACCCCGTGAATATGTCATGCCACACTTGTCTTCGCACAGGTTATATTGCCCCATCTAACGTGCCTTCCTCGATGCCTATGTTATAACGCACAGTGCTATGCCATACATATTACAATCTGGGATCCATATCTTTGTCACAGTGCATATGCAACTTTACACTCCCCAGCACATATTTTATATTACAACTTTAGAGACTAGTTAGGTTACACAACACTGCCCTGTGCATATTACACTCCAAGGCGCACATCGCATAGCACGCGCTAGTGCCTGTGCTATCTCGCGCTCTCCAATGAATCTGTCATTGCGCACAATGTATTGCATATTATATTTCATGCCCGGTTCATCTTATATCATACTTTTTGGTGCATAGTTTATACCATACACTATATCTAGTTTTCATTTTCAATCGTGCTCTCAGGACTATGTTCTATATAACACTGTGTTCACCTACCCTTTTCACGGGCATTACATTTTGCGATAGAGGGTGGAGGGTCAGGGGGTGTTTCTGCCAAGTGAGCCCGGAGTCACAGTCACAAACGTCCTCTTCTTCCTGAATAAAAGTGAGATTATGCTGCATACTTGTTCATATTTTAAGTAGTTCGCACAGACACACGTTTTAAAAACAATAAAGTTCCTAATACCCGCCTTCTCTGAACAGTTAGCTTGCTGCCCCATCCCCCTCCTCCCTATCCTCTGTTGTGTGAATCCATGGATTAGCCTCCTCCCTCCTGCCATACATGGTCTGATGTGCTGCCACTGCCCTCAATTTAGTATGATGTACCAGTCCCCTCCTCCTGCCCTCCATTGCCCAATTCTATGCCCCATCATTGACCTCCTGCTTAAACTCTGTGCTTAGCTTGCTGCCCCTATTCTCCTTCCCCCTGCCCTCCGATGTCTTTGTGCATGCCCCTGCTCCATCCTTTTTGCCCACCATGTTCCATGGACCTGCCACTCCTATCTACTCTGAGTGTTCTGTTGAGCTGCCACTCCCCTCCCACCTGCCTAGCATTGTCAGATGACTGTAACCTGTCCCTGCCACCTCCACCCTGCCTGTCCACATGCCATGCCCCTATCCTCTTCCTCCTGTCCTACATGGTCCATTGTACTGCCACACCCTTCTGCCCTCCCTGGTCTGTTGTGCTGCAACTGCTCCTCCTGCCTGCCCCGTGCGGTCTGTTGTGAGGCCCCTTCCCCTGAACTTTCTTGTCTGTGCACAGGTCCTGACCCTCCCTTCTATCCTCCATCGTCCTTTGTGCATGCCCCTGCACCCTCCTTCTTGCCCATCATAGCCATTGTGCTGCCACTAACCCTCCCACTTGCCAGCCATGCATGGTCTTCTGTGCTGCCATGGCCCCTCCCACCTTCCCTGTGTGGTCAGTTAGCTGCCCCTGACCCCCTCCCACCTTCCCTCCATGGTCTGTGTGTATGCCATCACAGTCTCACTGTTGCTCTTCATGGTGTGTCTTGCTTCTAGTGCCCATCTTGCCTGACCTCCATGGCTATCTTGCTGCTCCTGCCCTGCCCCCTTGCCCCCAGCCCTCTGTTTACATGTGCAGACCCCTACTCCCTCCCTCCTGGCTTGTCTGTTCCATTGTAATGCCCCTGATCCGTCCCTCCTGCCCTCTACGGTCTGTTATGCTGCAGCTTTCTCTCCTGTCTGTCCTTTATGGTCAGCTAGCTACCATTGCCTCTTGCCCCTCTGTTCTCTGTTGTCCATGTGCATGGTCCTGTCCCCTCCCTCTTGCTTTCTATGGATTGTTGTGCTGCACTCCCGTTCCGCATGTCCTGTGTGGTGTATTGTGCTGCTGCAAACCCTGATGCCTGCCCTGCAGGGTCAGTTTGGTGCACCTCTCCATGTCCCTTCTGTCCTCTGTTATCCAAGTCCATGTCCCTACCCCATTTCCTTCCATGATCCAATGTACCATACTTGCGAACATTTTGAACTTGGTAAGAGGGAGATTTTGAAAAACAACTGGGGTATTGATTTTCCCCTTTGAGTTACATTGAAAAAGAGGAGATTGTAGACAGGAGACAGATCAAATAAAGCCCATTTGAGCTTAAAAACATTGGACGTTTCCTGGCTGAATCGGGTCTGTTGGCATGTATGGTTGTACTACCATTGCCTCTTCCTTCTTCCCTTAACGGTCTATTACATTGCCACAGCCTCTCTTGCAAGTCCTGTATTGTTGGTTTGTTGCCCCTGCCCCCCTTACCACTGCCCTCCATAGTCTGTTGTGCTTCCACGGCCCTTCCTGCCTGCTCAGTGTGGTTAAATTGTTGCCTTTGCACCCTCCTACCTGCCTTCAATTTTCAGAGTCCGTGCCCCTGGCCTCTGCCTCTCAACAGTATCCTAATGAACAACTAGATTGCTAACATTCTATATTTATTACAAAAGTGTGGAACGCCTGACGTCATCTTGATGTAATCAAAACTGTAATACCTAGAGCATTTCCTTTAGAAATTACATATATGAGAGGGTCTTATTGGCATCAAAATTATGGTTAGTGCTCTAAAAGACTAAAATAAGGACATATTTTCTGAGTTTTCAAATAGCGACAAAGCACTTTTAAATTATTTGTCATCTTTATGTTTTTTTATCCAGTTGACCACTTGATTAAATGTTGCACTTAGGAGAGAGGATGTGGTGTTACTTCCAGAACTGCAGACTTTGCAACTGGGGAACCAGGTTGGAGTTTCTGCTTCAGCTCGACATTCTGTGATTCTGGTCAAATCACTTAGTCTCCCCATGTCTACAACCAAAATGAATTTGTTCTTGTGTGATGTAACCAATGCTCATGTAAAGCACTCCAATACCTGACAAGTCTGCACTATATAACACTGCAAAAACACAAAATAATAAGTGTTTTGCACACTTCTGTCATTGGGCTATATTTGGGCTACATCTGGGTGATTTTGGGCTACATTTGGGCTCTTTTGTCTCCGGTGGCCATCTTGGGAGATTTATTTGTTATGAAGTTTCCTAATTTCCTCAAGTACTGCAGTCTCCTCAGTAGGAAATGCTTTCAGTTTTTTACTTTGATTCCATCATGAAGGTATTCAGATATGTCACACATTTGCCATAAATTCTGAAAGTTAGCACTCTAGTTGCTCATTAGATCACTGTAGTAAAACTACTGTTCACCATGGAAGTCTGCTCCTGGTATTAAAAGTGCATGTTTCAGTCTGCATGTCAGAATTTTTTAATGAAATAGAAGAGGATTTGAGAAGTCACTCAAAATGTGCCCTCGTTTTCTTTCTTCAGCATTAATCATAATTTCTATGGCAAAATGAACCCCCTCATTGTGTTCCTTTTTAAATTAAATGTTTTAAGTGTTACCAGTTTATTCCAATCAAGATGGCTTCAGGTGTGCCATACTTTTGTCATAATGAAGACATAAGCGCTCTAGTTGTTTTTAAGAACACTCTGGGACATTCTGTCATTGGGCTATACTTGGGCTACATCTGGGTGATATTTGGGCTACATTTGGGCTCTTTTGTCTCTGGTGGCCATCTTGGGAGACTTATTTGTTATGAAGTTTCCTAATTTCCTCATTTACTGCAGTCTCCTCAGTAGGAAATACTTTCAGTTTTTTACTTTGATTCCATCAAGAAGGCATTCAGATGTGTCACACATTTGCCATAAATTCAGAATGTTAGCACTCTTTTTGCTCATTAGATCACTGTAGTAAAGCTACTGCTCACCAGGGAAAACTGCTGCTGGTATTGAAAGTGCATGTTTCAGTCTGCATGTCAGAATTTTTTAATGAAATAAAAGAGGATTTCAGAAGTCAAAATGTGCCCTAGTTTTTCTTTCTGCAGCACTAATCATACTTGTTATGGAAAAATGAACCCCCTCATTTTGTTCCTTTTTAAATTAAATGTTTTAAGAGTTACCTCTTTAATCCATGCAAGATGGCTTCAGGTGTGCCATACGTTTATCATAAGTAGGACTGTTAGCGCTCTAGTTGTTCTTTGGAACACTCTGGGAAGCTGCAGTAGAACACAAAGGAATCAACTGACAGTCTCTGCCCTTGTTGGAGGTACATGTTTTACTGAGAATTTCAGACTTCATTCTTACATGACTGAGAAAGATAATGTGAATTTACAGAAAATAAGCTCTCAGTTTAGCTTATAGATCACCTTCCAAACCTCTGTGGGAAACGCATGAGAAAATATTTTTCTCTCAATCATGATATCCCAGCAGAAGGCTTTTTCACATGGTGAAATCACCTTAGAACATACCACAATTCCTAAAGATTTATAATGTAACTAAAGTCTTAAAACCTTCTATTAACTGCAATGCTTTTTAATGAGGTGCTATCATGTATATTGGTCCCAAGATGGCTGCCAACACTTCTTGGATGAAGTGCTGACAGCCAATCAGATCTCAGGATGAGATGTGTGGTTAGGCTCCGCCCACATATATATATGATTTTACTTTTGATTTTCTCAGGAACTACTGAACAGATTGACACCAGACCTGCAAAAGGCACTTTCCTGAGCTGAGGACTACCTCTCTGCCAAATTTCAAGTAATTCTGTTCAGCCGTTCGGGCTGTATCTTGGACTAAAGGTCCCTATGTAAAATTGCATGGGGAAAAGGCGCTTTGGGACCCCCCTTTTTTCTCAGCCCCCGCTTGACGAATCCCCCCGAGACTTTCAGGGTAGGAGCTGAGTGGAGCGCCCCATTAGTTTTGAAAATTTCGCGAGGATTCGTCAACCGGCGCCAAAGGTATTCCAAATAGAATGTTGCGGATTTCCTATGGAAACACGGTCCTAACTATAACTATCTACTGGCGACCGCCAGTAGATAATAAATATATATATATATATATATATATATATATATATACACATATATATATATATATATATATATATTCTCTCCAAAAGGTTTCCCTTGACTTGAGACCGTACTCCACATCAGGTAAAGTATCCACTTTCTTTTATTTCAAAAGCATGCAGCTTTCCATCCTTGTATATCGTCCCTGGCCTGACGCGTTTCAAAGCGTTTAGCTTCTCCTCAGAGGCTCTTTCAAAGTCGGTTACTACCCCCACCCCTTGCGTTATTCGAATGTACTTGGCTTCCGGTGTGCCTTGATGGTGAGATTTTTCATTTTGCAAAGCAAGCTGGGATACGTAGTGTTTGCCCTTCATTTTAATACCCTCCAGTGGGTTTGGCTGCAAAGCCAAATGTAGGGTGATTAATTGTGTCCCAAACTTCGTTTCAGCAGCCAAACCCACTGGAGGGTATTAAAATGAAGGGCAAACACTACATATCCCAGCGTGCTTTGCAAAATGAAAAATCTCATCGTGAAGGCACACCGGAAGCTAAGTACTTTCGAATAACGCAAGGGATGGTGGTAGTAACCGACTTTGAAAGGGCTGCAGCAACGGGCCTCTGAGGAGAAGCTAAACGCTTTGAAACGCGTCCGGCCAGGGACGATATACAAGGATGGAAAGCTGTATGCTTTTGAATTAAAAGAAAGTGGATACTTTACCTGATGTGTAGTGCGGTCTCAAGTCAAGGGAAACCTTTTGGAGAATTTATTAGCGGCAGTTCCCAGGCCGTATGGGACGACGCACCACCAATAAAGGATAAACGGACCTGCATGAGTGAATCACTTACTCGTGAAAGGGCACACCAGGTACATTATTATTGTAGCCATGCAAAGTTCTACTCCAAAGCCCAATGGAGGGTGATTAATTGTGTCCCAAACTTCATTTCAGCAGCCAAACCCACTGGAGGGTATTAAAATGAAGGGCAAACACTACGTATCCCAGCGTGCTTTGCAAAATGAAAAATCTCATCATGAAGGCACACCGGAAGCCAAGTACTTTCGAATAACGCAAGGGATGGTGGTAGTAACCGACTTTGAAAGGGCTGCAGCAACGGGCCTCTGAGGAGAAGCTAAACGCTTTGAAACGCGTCAGGCCAGGGACGATATACAAGGATGGAAAGCTGCATGCTTTTGAAATAAAAGAAAGTGGATACTTTACCTGATGTGGAGTGCGGTCTCAAGTCAAGGGAAACCTTTTGGAGAATATATTAATTTAAAGTTTTGTGTTTTGAAAATGTATTTATTCAGTTTTCATAACAATACAAAACAAGGTATTGCAGCGTTGCATTATTAGGTATTTTCACAGTATTAGTGTGGTAGGTGTGGGGACAGAAGCTTCTCAGGTGAGGGCAAATAAACAAGTGGAAAATGGGAGAAAAGGACCAGCATTTGCCATCCATATACTTTCAGGCCCCACATGTGGGAATAATGCAAACTACTGAACTATTTGAGGTTCTTAAGTGGGCACACCAGCAATTGAGGCAGCAGTAGGAGAATGTGGGTGCGGGAGGGTCATCGGCTCAGTCAACGCAGCTCTAGTGTCAGCTATCACAGCGGGGGCTGTGTCATCACCCTCCTTTGTGGCAGAGTCAGGGATGTGTCGTTGCCACTTAACTTATCTAATATATCACCCCAATACTCAAGGTCTCTCTCAGCGTTATCAGTGCAAACTCTCCCGAGCCGGCACTCTACTGCTGCTACTAATTCCAGGAAACCGTTCACCATTTAGACTGAGTCGGCAAGCTTGGGTTTGCCCAGTGTATGACTATGTTTCGTCGTGCCAGTACTATACCCACTTGAGCGAATCTGTACCCATTTTTTTTCTCCTTCTTGGGAAGAGACAACAGTCCCAACAGGCAATGTCGGGGTCTTAGTTCTACTTTCACTATTGTCACTCTCCACACCCCCTTCAGTACTTCATCCCAAAATGTTTGTAGCTGCGTACAGATCTACCCAAGATGTCCAAAATCTGCTGAGACTGTACCACACTAGCGCAACCCGCCAAACATGCCGGATAAGCCCTATGCAGATGCTGTGGTGTCAAATATGCTCTATAGAGAAAGTAAAATGTTGCCAGCTTAAATCGGGCATTGCTTGCTACTTCTGGCACCTGTGCAAGATCTTTGTTCCATTCCCCATCTGTAAGTGGGGTCCCCAATTGCCCGTCCCAGGAGGCACGCTTCAGCTTAATATTCATCTGCCTTTCGTTTTCTAGTGCTGCATTTAGCCATGAGACAATAACTTTAAAGGAGCCCTAGATCTGGAATCACCTGCAGAACTTGGGACTGCTCCTGCTTCATTGGGAATGATGTCCAGATCTCACGAGTCGTGCGTTATATACTCTCATATTGTAAGACCTGTCCTCGATCCACACCATAGTGGGTTTCAACCTCCTCCACCGTCATAAAGTTACCATTTAGGAATATGTCTCCCGCTCTCTGGTACCCACCCTCCAGCCATTTAGAAGCATCCACTGAATCTCAAATATGCAGAAAGGAGCACAACCACCAAACCAGGAGGAGCTTGGCATAGGGCGCCCGCTTTATTACCTTTGTGACAGCTTTTTTCCCAAGCTTGGATCATCTGGATGACAATAAACAGGTTTCCCGTATATTTTAATTGATTAAATTAC
Source organism: Triturus cristatus (assembly GCF_964204655.1). Lineage (NCBI taxonomy): Eukaryota > Metazoa > Chordata > Amphibia > Caudata > Salamandridae > Triturus > Triturus cristatus. The sequence continues at coordinate 1,769,800,913 of NC_140589.1, read as the reverse complement.
ATTTAAGGAATCATCTTAGAGTAAATAATACACCTTTTTAGGTCAAGCCTATCGCAGCGCGCATGCGCTGCTCTAGGAGAGGGCCTCCTCTAGGAGAGGGCCTCTTTGGAATCACTTCGGACTTTCGCTAAACTTGTGCATGTGGCTTTTTATTTTCCACACATTCTATTGGCATTTGCGTGTGGCTTTCAAAAATGAAAGCACCCAATGGGCCAAAGGCGGGTGCATGTCCCACCTTTTCTGTAAAGGTTCACTCCCATGGCCTTTGGGTCTCTGGAGCGAGCAGCGTTGCGCAGTGTGCCAGCTGCATTCTTGGATCATCCATTAACCCAGCGTGGTCGCTTTCACTTTCTTGGATGCACTTGCTTTCAGTTCCATAAACAAATGTGGGGCTGTCTCAGCGCCTTTCTGCTCTGGGGCCGCCTCTCTGCCCTATGTACTCGCAGGAACGTGCTTGTTACATTCCGTGCGCCATGCACGCTTTCACTTTGCCGACTTTTGCATTGTTTGGTCGCCCGATCCTGTGCCTGTATTTAGTTAATTGCTTTTCCTTCTCAACTCCATGCTTTCAGATCAACCGAAACCGAGCAATGGCTCTGGAAGAAGGCTCCGGGTCAGCCCCCGCCCTTCCTCCTCGCACTATGTACTGAAACTTGTTTTTCCATGAAGTGAATAAAAGCACTTTGAAGGCTGACTGGAATCTTTAAGTACACGTGTGAGCAGATGGTTTAAATGCTCTCTGAAGGCCATATATAAAATATAAGAGCACACGTATCCTCGATGGCTTCCATCAATGCATGGCACTGCGCTCACATGAAAGTCCGTTATGTGCGTCGGTGGATAAATTATGCTATTTTCACCCTGCTCTGCTTTAATAAACACGAATGGAGTTTCTTCGTTGTGAACGCTTGCTAATCTCAACACAGCCTTGCGGAACATGGCTATATTTTAAAATAATGTGTTATATAAGCTCCATGTGCGTTCATCTCGTTGAACTCTATCTTGGCTTCTCTGTGCACGGTGTTACAGTTAATGTGCTCGGTCGGTGCGTAATGGCGCGCGCGTTACTTCCAGGTATTTATTTACACGTATGCTTCCTACACCGTCTGCTTGTTTGATCTGGTGTATTACAAACTCACTAAACAGAGAAGTACTAAAATCAACGGAAATACTAATTCTAAAGATAAAGACTTAAAGGTGTGGGACAACTACCCTCAACACTCTATGGCAATTGAAAGAGAGTGATATACAACAAGAAAGACAACAGATGTCTTAATACTGCCCTCACACACTTTGCAATGTCATGCTTCATCATAGGGCCGCATCGGACGTCCAGGTGCAGACCAACACACTGGACGGAGCGCAATTTTTTGTATATAAGAAGATTAGTAGTGAGGATACAGAGAATGTGAAAGATTTAAGCAGACATTCACAAAACATATAGAAACAAGCATTTGCAATGCAATAGGTCTTGCAGTTACACGAGTTAAAGCTATTTGCATTGTAAATGACAATGCCTTTTTATTTATGTTTTTAAAACGAAAACAAATATAAAAGGCATTGTTATTTGCAATGTCAATAGCTCAAAATCGTGTAAATGAGAGACCCATTGCATTGCAAATGCTTGTTACTATTTCCTTTAGGGAGCATATTGCTCTTGCCTAGTGCGTAATTTGAATTGAGTCGCATCCAGTTGTTTATAGCAAGTCAAATTGGATTGCCTAAAAGGCAGTGTGAATTTGTCTCAGTGGGGCAGTATGGTGATCAGTGAGGGAGAGGATGTAGCACTGGGGGCAGAGCTGCCGAATTTAGAACTGGGGAACCAGGTTCAGCCTTCATGAGCAGTTCCCCAGACCACTCTCCTGAGGGAGCACATTTCCATGCTAGACCTTAGAAGGCCCTGCAAATCCTGAAAAGCCCTGGTGTCTTAACACCAGCAGGTGGACCCTAGCAGTGGCAAGTGTGGGTTCACCTTGAAGGCTTGCCCACCACAATCCATACTGAAGTTCACCTCCAGTCTTGCAGACAGGCCTACGAAGTAGCAGACCCTAAATCAACAATGCCTCTGACACTGAGGTCACAGGACCCCTGAGAAGAGCTGGCTCTAGGGCGGTGCGACCGGTGTTACCGCAACGGGTGCTGACTTTGAGTGGGGGCGTTGTATATTATGGTTTTAAAAGCACTTGCTGCCTCCCTCCTGGTCTATAGCAATTTTCGGCAATAATAAAAATGTCATGATAACTCCGGTGAATAAAAGACTTCCTTGAGCGAGATCGGAGTTTTGTCTAGTGGAAGTTTTGACTCATGGAAAGTTAGCGCAGAGGGTTATTTTTTTTTAATCAATTTTTTTCAATTTCAGATTAAAAAAGAACACATGCAGATGGTTATGCTGTAGCAATTGATGACACATTAACAGTTCGTACACTCTGGGTGGCAGGAGATATCAGCAATGAATTAGATGACAATCATAGACAGACAAACACTTGATAGTAATCAATCAGGTATACAATGTGGCAGTAGAGGATTACAGTACATTAATGACATGAGCAATCAGACTTCCATGATGGTCAACAGGTATGCAGTGAGCGGACCCTAAATATCCCGAGGTTTGGAAGTACTAGGCAATTCCTCAGTATAGATGGAGCAGAGGGTTAATGTGCCTGCTGCTAAGAACCTGTACCATGCCCATCACAACGTGCACATATTGTAAATAGGTCAGTGGGTTACTGCTTTTGTCAGTAAGATCCTTTTGCTACTTGCAGTTTATAAGTTAAAATCCTAACAAAGGACAGTGAGCTATTAACTTTCATCTTAGAGCTGCATACAAACTGCAAGGTATAAACTAGAGCTTTATGGCTTTTTTCCCTAAGCCTTTGATTATCCTGATGTTGCAAAAAGTGTTCATTTGGATAGGAATCAATAATGATTATTAAAGTGACCCCCAATCATGGTATTACGTTTTAAATTCTGAGTTTGTGTTTCTCCAGATCAATCACTATTAAACTATACTGCCTACTAATATGGTTGTCATGTGACTCCTACACCTTGTAGTCCTTTGTCTTATGTAACATTTTCCATACAGAGATTTACACATGTAAAATTGATTGTCTCTGTGTATATTGCTGACGACAGAAAATCCATGGCTCGGAAACAAATGGCTTGTGCTTCCACTTTTAAGCATATTTGGGACATTCTGTGATTAGAAACATATCCCACTTTGTGAATTTATTTTTATGGCAATAACTCCTATTAATCGTTAAATAATCATGTGTATCCATTGGTTGAATTACATAACATAATAAGCTGTAACTGGTCAGTGAAAGGCCAAACAAATACTAAAGATTGGGATGTTTTGCAATCCTGGTCACACCTCTGACTCCGGCCACTGATCCAATCCTCAGGTTATTCCCACCCTCTGATTCTCCGCCCAGAGTTCCCCTACTATTTTTCCCCCACTTCGACCACTGCTGTAGCTAATGTAAACTCTAGTGCCAGGTTGGAACTCGCTGAAAAATTAGTTATCTCATCCATGCACTGAGGGTCTTCCTGCGTGATTTAAGGTCAGTAAAAATGAAAGTTGCCCATCATCCTTGCTTCGTAGTGCTCTTCATGTTTCTCACACAGACCTATGGTCTTGGGCAACACATTTATTTTCCATCTTGAAGAGTCTGCCCTAAACAACATCCATGGTGCGTGAGACTACATTCGATTTCCATTCGGTGGTCTCAGCTGGATCCAGGACAGTGCAACAAACTGATATTAGATTTGGCGTGTAAGGCAGGCACAGACACCCATGCGACCTACGCTTTGGTTTAATATCTAATAGAAAGAGGGGACGTGAACGATGTTTATTTAAAGCACAACAATACGGACTAAAGGTTCACTGCCTCCAGAAGAAAGAAAATGGACTATTCCAACTGCAGTCCGACTCCTGTGCCTTTAAGAGTGACGTTGAACTGGTTCACCCTATTGGCGTCCAGACAGCTACAACTCTCGCGATACAAACTACACTCCCGCGGTTGCACCCACTTGCCCTTCAGCGCGTTCAGAAAGAACTCACTGCGCGTGAAAGAATGTGGTCCCATTCGGGTGTAAGAGGTAGGCGATTTCGTCACCCCTCCTCCCATTTAACGTCAATTGCACGTGTTTCTGAAACACCCTATGGCTTGCTTTCCTTGGGTAGCGGCATTTCAGAGGTTGTATCCTAGTACATTGATTGATGCAGCTACTACTAACATGGCTTCTTCAAGTGACGTTACCTCCTAATGTGCGGTCTAGTATTAGAATGCTTAAGACTTACTGTAGAAAGTTCGCAGAAAAGTGGGCGAGTAATAATCGTTTTCTTTTGTGTGGTATTCGTACTGAAATATTTTGGGATCGGAGGTCAGGTGTTGCAGAGAAAAGAGGATGGAGTTTTTAAAATTGGTTCCAACAGTTAACGCATACATGAATTAAAATACAAAACGGTGATAAAGAAATAAGCAACTAGGACAATTGTGACCGAAAGTGTGTTCTGGTTTACTTGTTTGGTAACAAAGAGGCGCATTTGTAAAATATCTTATGCGATTATGAAACCTGCTGCAGCGATCTTGGTGTGCCCAGTTATATTCAAGGGCTAACAATAACAGTAAGGTAATTCTCGTGGTTAATGCACCTTCTGGAGTGATCTGTGTATTGGCTAGGCACAGTTTGACTCCTAAAGGAACAGAGAGTTAATGTGCTGCTGCAGAGCACATCGAGTAACATGCTGATCACCGATTTACATTTTATGTTGAGAAACCAGTTACTGCTTTTGATACACATCCTTTTGCTAGTTGTATTCCATAAATTGTAATCCTTCTAATCGGGGCCAAGTCCCCGGCGAGCCTCGCATACAGGAAGGGGCCGCGAGATGCGCTCTGTGGTGGGGAAGGGGGAGGAGCATTGAGGCGCAAAAGTGAAAGCAGGCTGGCTGGCGAGTGGTGTGCGATGTGCGCGCACCATGACGAGAGAGGAAAGCCATATGGCACCTCTGCTCGTCATTGTGCGCGTAACCGCACGCCCGTCGCCAGTGGGCTGAAGCGCTTCACAAAAGCGGATTGCATGGCGGCACGATGCACGTGATTGTGCGCGTGCTCGCCATGCAATCTGCTTTTGGGAGCACTTTTGGGAGCCCCTTACTATAGTCTCGCATAGCGATTGCTTACGCGATAGCTAGGCGAGACCTAAAAATATAACAAGAAAGAGAGAAGAGTATTCTCCTCAAATGGGACCAAAAAAGTGCAGACATAAACAGATAAAACTACCTAAGGGGAATACCATCATACTCTTTTATTCTTAAGGCCCCTTGGTAGGATTAAAAACTCAAAATGTCGGGATATTTAGGGGAGGTAAAGAACCCCTATCTCCCTGCTGCAAAAACCAACATGTTTCTGCCAATCCATTCACGCCCAAAAAGATCGTTCTTGCTTTCGTCAGGGTGTTGGTACCTCGTTCTCTGGTCTTCCACCCCTATTTGGAGTATGTTACCTTATTTCATCAGGCCAAACAGTACCTGGACTTCACCTACTCTGGATTAATTTCCGAGTGGGAACAGTTATCTGAAAATAAAAATAGAACATTCAGTCATTGTTGTATGGATTCGTTCCCAATATCTCTTTGTAGTTTCTTGTTCGTACCACCTCTAATTCACTCTGCCCATAGACTTGTTCTATTTTAAAGGAAAGAAATAAGTGGCCAGAAGTATAATTTATCATGGTGTTGTTTACATCACAAAAAAGCCCACCAAAAGCACCACACCTTAGTGGAAAGAAGGATTCAGATTATCCTAGGACAATTAATTCCAAATGGAATTTGTGCCACAAACAAAACATAGTTATATCCGTGCTACCATTCCTCCAAGCCTAATAATGATCACACCCTGAAAGCTACTGATCTGGAACTTACAAGAGTTTACTAGTATTTCTCTAAACCCGGGACCTTTGTTGGACCGTGGTCTTGTAGTCACACTCTGAAAATGACACATAAACAATGAAAAAAACACCTTACATTTTGTGTGCATTAAATTCTGACAGAACGACAATTTTTTCTTGTCTAACAAAGCCCACATTTGGTTTTAGCCCGTTTTTCCTTTTTCCAAGTATCACTGTCCCTTATGTTACCAGGATCAAAGCGAGCATAGAAAGGATTGTGTACTGAATCTCAGATACATACATTCCAATATTTCAAGCATATCCAACAACTACTCGCATCCCGTTAATAGTCCTACTTACTACTCCAAAGTACCACCAAGTCTGTGGTTCCTTACGCCAGTCCTCCGCCGATAACATTCGGAGGCACTGGGTTCTCTATTTAACCCCTTCGGTGCTCATGACGGAACGGTTCCGTCATGAGCCACGGTTGAGCTGTGCTCATGACGGAACCGTTCCGTCATGACCACGCCCGCGCAAGATTCCGTCAGCACAGCGGCGGAATTTGCGCAGCATGGAAGGGGTTAACAGGAACCGGATAGCAATCACTCGTCCTTGCCGTGAACTGACACTCCTCCAAGGGCGTGTGCGTCATAGCGTACCGATCGCTTACGCACGTACCAACAACATCAATGACGCCCATATATATATATTCTGTTCGAAAATACGGCGTCCATCTTATTATGGTCTTTGTACAATAGTAGAATACCAATCAATAAAGAACAACTCCCCATAGACCTATATTGCTTTACATGAGATTATATCTGTGCATGGGTTAAGTGGTACATATGGTCAATACATAATTTACACACATGAATATACCAGTACATGATTTTTTCTTTTTTGTATAAAATATTTTTATTTATACAAGGTGGGGGTACTTGTTCAAGTTGAATAAAATTTTCCTAATCCAAAATCGATCCAAAAATAGAGCAAGTTTAAGAACACTAATTCTTCTTCATCTTAGGACAGATCCGAGTTCTATTGACAAGGAATAGTCAATTTCATTTCTTACGAAGACTATGCAGGACAGGGACAATTTCTATTCCTTACAAATTATTATATACTCTGTAATCCGGAAAGAACACGCACTCAATTGCTGAGCCGTATGTGGAATATTGTAGGTAGCAAATAATTCTGAAAATGTATGCGATACGTTCCGGGCCAGGGCCTCCATGTTATAACCTCCTTTTACAGCAGTCACGTCTCTCTCAGATACCGCGGCGTCTCAAAGGATGAAAGAGTATATAATAATTTGTAAGAAAAAGTACCCCCACCTTGTATAAATCTTGGAGACACTATACCCTAGTTGGGCGAGGTCCTGAAGAAGGTGGTCCAGTGTTGTTATTCCACCGAAACGCGCGTAGACCACGTGCGCCCAGATCTCTTTAGGTTGCTGCCATCTGAACCAAACATTGGAGATATATCAATATCTATATGCTCCTTGAAGTGTATATGTGTTTCGTGTGATTATGCGTGAGTCAGAGTCTTGAATGTGTTGCAATATTGTTTGTCTTCTAGAGTTGGGGGTCGCTATTTTTATATATATGATTCAAAGTTTCACTGTATAAACACTTATTTCCTGAAGGAATATTGTTCTTACAATATGTAATGAATTGTACTGCTGTACAAAATAATGACAGTTATATGAATGAACTTATTGGTAAATTAACTTTATATAAAAAAAATATATATTTTATACAAAAAAGAAAAAATCATGTACTGGTATATTTGTGTGTAAATTATGTATTGACCATATGTAGCACGTAACCCATGCACAGATATAATTTCCCGTAAAGCAATATAGGTCTAAGAGGAGTTGTTCTTTACTGATTGTTTAGTTTTCCCCTCTTGCTCCCAGACCTTACACGCCTTAGAGGGGGTCCCTTTATTTATAAGAACAATAGTAGAATACCTCCTTAAGGGTTTGGTGTCAATTAAAAAAATACGGTAACCAACCCTATACGCTTTTACTTAATATTGTCTTTGTCCACACTCCTCATATACCTATAGCCATAGGCGCAATCTATCTTTTAAACAATTACATCGCTTACTAATGCCACCATCATTTTTGTTAAAGGGGCTAGTGTCTAGGTGCAAAGTGTAACAACATCTTGGTTTTACTCGAGACTATATTAAAAATGTATCAAGCAAGCATGCCACACGTGTATTGTTGGTATGGACCTACCGGTGACTTCTAAATTTGATTCAATTCTACGTCTGCTCCCTCATAAAATAATGGACGATCAAAAAAAAACCTTACTATATTTAGTTCAAGATACAGTAGTCTGATATCTAAGTAAACTAACAACCATGCTCGGTCTCACTTTATAAACATCTGGCTAGAGGTGTTATAGGACGCATCCTGCATAGCATCGCAACCAGATACAGTTTAGATTTGAAGCATTGGGACTTCCACAATATAGTTAATGTTCTGCGTGCAGTGTCTCTCAATGACAAATAAAGTATTTCTGATAAATATCAAGGAGGGGTTCAACCTAGGCTGATTGTATAACTCCAATCCTGCAGCGCCAAAACCTCATCGAAGTCATTTGGTGTTTAATCCATATAGTTGGAACCAGGGTATATCATCATTTAAACCCTGAGTGCTGCGTTTCAGCCTATCCACCCAACGTTGTTCACGGACCAGCAGGGCGCTCACACCATCAATGGTATTAGGTGGAATAAAAGGTTTATCCAATACTGTTCACCTGAGATCTCTTTCGCTGTGTCTACTTTAAAAAAAATGTGCCGTCAATTTGGTATTCGTTTTACCACACCTTATTGTACTCATGTGTTCCAAAATTCGGGTCTTTACCCGACGGGTAGTCATCCCGATATAGAACAGCATGCATGGACATTTTATCAAATAGATAACATTCTCTGAGTTGCATGTTGTGTGTTTTCTCAGTTCCCAAGGGCGGTTCGTCCCAATATCCACACTTTTCCCATTTAGTGAGAAGGGACATTCCCGACAATAGCCACACGCATAGTGTCCCATTACTGGGGAAAGAAAATGTTCATGAATTTGTACATTGGGATCGTTCACTATCATCCTCGGCGTGTGTTGACAATCATGTCTTTAATATTCGCACTTTTCTTAAAAGAAAAGAGGGGAGTAGGTTGATCTAGTCCATTTGAGTTAAGAATTCTCCAATTCTTTTGTATAATCTTCTTAAGGTGTTTAGATGCCGTATTAACGGTCATCACACAAATTGTGCTATTGACTGTTTCTTTTACATTCGTTTCCTACAAGACCTCTCTATTGCAATTCCGCGCTCGTTTCTGAGCCTTGCTGATGACTGGTTCGGGATAATCTCTATGTCTGAGTTTGTCACTCAAGAGATTGGCTTTCCTTTTATAATCCACTACTGAGGAGCAGTTCCTACGCAATCGTAGGAACTGTCCGTAGGGAAGATTTTCCCTGAGGGAGCGTGGATGGAAACTTTGGAAAGACAAGAGGTTATTCCTGTCTGTAGGTTTGTGGTAAACACTGCTGGCTAGTGCACCATTCTCTGCTTTGATATTCAAATCCAAAAACAGGAGAGTCTCATTGGTCATAGTACTCGTAAAGAACAAGAAGGGATTTCTCTGATTGAGCCAGGTTAAAAAGGTCTCAGCCGAGCTCCTACTCCCTCTCCAAATGATGAAAACATCATCAATATACTTGTCCCAAACCCTTATCTGGTCTAGATAAGGGTTGGCTCAAATTTGGAGACATAAAGGCAGGCCAGGCTCGGGGGCACAGGAACTCCCCATAGACGTACCATGGGTCTGAAGATAGAACTGGTCTTCAAATTTGAAGAAGTTCTTGGGTAATGCCAGTTCTAAAAGACTCAAAATGAAAGTACGTGGGGTCGGATGTTCCCATTCCTCGGCAAATAGTATATTTTCAATGACTCTCAGTGTTTCTTGTTGAGGAATGTTCGTATAAAGTGACTCGATGTCGAGCCCGATCATGAGGTCACTATTCGAATCAAAATCCAGATCTTTGATGAGGTTCAAGACTTCCCGAGTATCTTTTAGATACGCCGGCATCTTCTGAACAAGTGGACGTAAAAAAAGTCACAAAATTTGGACAGAGGTTCTAAGATCGAATTAGTCCCAGAAACTATAGGGCGGCCTGGAGGAGGGCGGGTAGGTTTGTGCACTTTAGGCAAAATATAGAAATGAGGAACCATCGGATGTTATTTACATAGGAATGATGCCTCCTTCCGACTAATCCAATTATTCCCAATTGCTTCTTCCACGCAAGTGCCAATTGTAATCCTTAGTTCTTCTGTGGGATCACTACTCAGAATTTTATAGTTCCTTCTACCATCCAATAGACGGAGACATTCGATGTTATAAGAGTCTTTATCCAGAATAACAATAGCTCCGCCCTTATCGGCGGGCTTTATGATTAGCATGGGATCATCCCTTAGTTCATTCAGGGCCTTCCTCTCGACTTTGGATACATTACAGAACGTCTTGTCACTCCTTGTAGTCTCCATCAACTCCACATCCCTCATAACAGCCTGCTCAAAGACCCCCACTTCTGGAGGGAGTTGTCCCACACATGGGACAAACGTCGATTTATTCCTTAAGCCAGTATCGTCCTCTCTCTCTCTCTCTCTCTCTCTCATTTCCTTCCCTTCAAAGAAAACCTTCAGACGTACACTCCGAAAAAACCCATCCAATTCGCATTTCAATTTGAAAAAGTCTAGTTGGTTCGTGGGAATAAATCCCAAACCCTTAGCCAAGACCCTTTCTTGGGTCTCTGTCAAAGTCCTACTGCTAAGATTCATCACTAGGTTAGTTCCCTGCTGGTACTCGGTTCCCCCTCTCTGGCCATGCTGCGTGTTATTCTCTGGTTCATGTCCTCCCATTGTACTCTCTGTGATTTCTGTGTTCTCGGTCTCCCTCTCCCCCTCCCCTGGCCTCTCTCTAAAAAAGTTGGGTATTCCTTTGGGAAAAATTGAGGAGGACCCATAGGTGGGTACATGGGAAGCCAACCAAACCCCATCTGTGGCCCTGGATGGTATGGGCGTGAATATCCCTCAGACCAGCCTGTACCTCTATATCTAGGTCTGTAATCCGCCTCACTGCTGTCACTCCCTGAACTTGATGTATCTGTATACGTTCTAGTGGGTTTCTTTAGGGTGTTCTGATTTTCTTTCATCTTAGCATAATCGTCGTTTACATAGGGATACACCTTTTCCCTAGAGAAGTTTTTAAAATCTTTTTGTAATTTATTTACTTTGGAGTTTACTAGGTATTCCTTATATTCATTGACTGTTTTGTTTGTCTCTTCAAGTCTCTTCTTAAACACAGAAATTTGTATCTGTGTTTTCAAATTATCCTCACTGAGCTGGATCTTAATCAATAGATCACCTGAGACTTTTTTAGCTGTGTCAATGATTAAAATTAGCCAGTCCCTGGAGCATCTCCAAGCGATCAGTGACCAATTCTTACGAAAGGAGGCGTCTTCTAAGAAGATAAGAGGTTCATTGACCACCAGGAGTCCCCCCGGTGCGGCATTGGCTCTTAAATATTCCGTCCGGATTGCTCCATGTAAAATGGTTTTCACTTGTGTACTTTTTAACTCTGTTAGAGAGTCCTAACCTTCCACCTGTGTGAGTGCTTGTGTGAGTGTGGTGTCCCCTAATCTGATCTGGTGTATTGACAGCCCGGACTTTAATTACGGAGCTTCCATTCTTTAAAAAAAAAAAAATATTTTTATTGATTTCAGTTGCAAGTATACATACATTATTAAACAATAGATTTCCAAGTTACTCACATCACATTTCTTATATGAGACATAGTCAGATATACATCAATCAACCCCGTCTCAGTCTGCATTTTTGCGCATTTCCAATTCCACCATTGGGGACACACAGATATCCCCACGATACACATACCAATTGGACCATTTCCTATCCCATATTCTGGGGCAATCCCTGACTACAAAAACCTCCGTCTCCAACCATCATGCATCTATCTAATTCTTTCGCCTATATGTTAGTGGAGGGCGGAGTGGCCCCTCCCCATCCTCTCGCCAGTTCCCGCTTGGCTAATGTAAATCCTAGTGTCGCTAGCTGTTGTTTAATGTCGGTGAGGTCAGTTGCGGCCCAGATATTAAGCAGCCCTAGTTGTGGTGTTAGGACCAGTTCCTTCCCCAAAGCTGTCTGCATGTGGTATGTGACGTCATCCCAGAAGGTACGGATAACTGGGCAACTCCAGATAGTATTGTAGAATGTAGCCTGTTGGCAGCCCCTCAGACAAAGGTCGTTGGATCTAGATCCCAGCTTTGCCAATAATTTCCCGCTCATGTATGATCGGTGCAGAATCCTTAGTTGTATCAGCCTGAATCCAAGTGTGATGGCCGCTTCCCTAGGGGGCATAAGAGCTGTTTGCCAATCTTCGTCGTCAATCAGACCCAAGTCTTCCTGCCACTTCTCCCTAAGTTTACTAATGGTATCCGGCAGATTATTGCTGAGTTTTTTTATATGTCAGGGATATGGCTTTGGAGTGCAGTGGCCCATCTAGCAAGCGGTCTTCCAGTGGTGACGATTCCGGTATGTCTGCGAAGTTAGAAAAGGCCACTTGTAATGCATGTCGTATTTGCAGGTACCTATATGCTTCCCCTTGATTCAGTTGATAATGATTCTGGAGATCCCCAAATGTAAGAATCGCACCCTTTTTAACCAAGTCTTTTACTACTGAAATACCAATTAGGTCCCATTTATCGAACCCAGGCTGGTAACACAACATGCCCAGTTTCTGGGCATACCACAATGGCGTTGCTTTAGTAAGGATACCCGCCCACCCCAATCGAGAGTTTGCTTTGTGCCATATTTCCAGTGTGTGTGAAGTGGGCCCAACATATTTCTTCCCCTTTTTCCTATCGCACGAGTACAGGGCCCCTTAGTAACCCGAGCGGTCTGTTTGGTACCTATCTAGAGCGTATGCCGGGTCACGAGGGGGTTGATAAAACTAGTGATTGACAACCACCAACTGTGCTGCCCAATAGTAGAGTTGTAGCTCAGGCAATGCTATGCCTCCATCATACCAGCCTTTTGTTGGTTTCTTCAGTGCCACCCTGGGGGCCCCGCCATCCCACGGCAGTGTTCGGACCTCACTTACCACTGATTTGAAATAAGAATCCGGGACCCGATTCGGACAGTTATGTAGGATATGTAAAAAGCGCGGGAGGGCCAACATTTTAAAAAGGGCAGCCCGTCCTACTAGGGAAAGGGTCAGGGACCTCCAGTGTTTCACATCCATTCGTAGCCTAGCCAACGGGGGAGCCAGATTGGATCCATAACAAAGATCCTTGTCCGATGTTACAAAGACCCCCAAATATCGGAAACCCTCCTTTGCCACCGCTATCGTACACTTTGCTGGAAGACGAGGCACCTGGCCCTGAAGCACAAATAGCACTGACTTACCCCAATTTATCACATAACCTGAGTATTTCCCGAAATTTGTGAATATATTAAGCACTGCGTGGATGGACTGATAGGGGGAGGGAGGCAAGGTACAATAGTATGTCGTCGGCATACAAGGATATTCAGTCTTCCACGTCTACCGCCCACCGCGGCCCTCTCACCATCACGTCTCGACGCACCCACGCTGCCAGGGGCTCTAGCATGAGGGAAAACAGCAGCGGGGATAGAGGACACCCCTGTCTGGTACCCTGTTTCAACATGAACGCACGGGACGTGTGATTATTTACTCTCACTTGAACCTGTATTCCGGTATATAATAGTTTTACCCAACCTATAAATTTGGGACCCAATCCCACCTACTCAAGTACTGCAAACAAATAAGGCCATTCTATCGAGTCCAATGCCATAGAGGCATCCAATGACAACACCACTGCATCTTCCTTTATAAAGTCCCTACGTGCCATCACATTGTGCAGACGACGTATATTCAGGGCCGTATTTCTCCCTAGCATAAAACCTGATTGGTCCGGGTGAACCAGGGAAGAAATGACTGAAACAAGCCGATTGGCAAGGAGTTTCGCTAGGATTTTGGCTTCCGCGTTGATCAGCGAAATAGGCCTGTAAGAGCCACAACTGTCTGCCGGTTTCCCAGGCTTATGGATAACTACGATAGTGGCCAGACGTTGGTCTACCGGCAGCCGTCCCTTCTCGTAGCTTTCTTCATACATGGCACGCAAATGTGTCACTATCCGAGAGGCCATGACCTTTAAAAACTCCATGGAGATTCCATTGGGCCCCATCGCTTTCCCGGATTTGATCTCACACATGGCCTTACTGATCTCCTCATCCGAGAGGTCCATCTCAAGGGCATCTCTATCGATGTCTGAAAGAACCTGCACATCGCTATCTAGGAGGAGCTGTCCCAAATCATCAGCCGGGTATAAGGTAGAGGGGGTGTACACCTCTTCTAGGTGGTCAGCGAATGCTTCCGCTATGTCCCTAGGGTGGGTAGCAGTCACACCTCCGGTCAGTGTCAGATTGGGTACCCATCTCGCCCCTTGATCTCTCCTCTCCAGCCATGCCAAGGTTTTTCCCGCTCTATCTCCCAATTCGTATATTCTACGTTGGGTACTGCAATGCTTGGCTAGCATATGCTCCCTTGTCTTAATTCGGTACTCGTCTTGTTTCAGGGTACGTTTATGGTGAGTGTCATCTGAGGGATCATGTGCGTGTGGCCGTTCAACCCCTGGAGTTCCTCCTCAACCTGGACTAGCAACCTGCGCTTCTTCTGTATGTACCCGGTTTTTAAGGACAGGGCCTGCCCATTCAGGACCACTTTGTATGCTTCCCAAATAGTTTGTGCGGAGTCGACCAAACCCAAATTTTCTGAAAAGTAGTTTTCTGTGTGCGTACAGAGTTCCTCTCTTATGTCGGGTATGGTTAGGAGCCACAGGCTAATGACAATGGTGGTGCGCATCTGTCGCTCCCAAAGCGTAAAATCAACCTTAACCGGGGAATGATCCGAAATACCTCTCGGTATGACCTGTGAATGTCTAAAGTTCCCCACTGAATCTACATGCGTAAGGAAATAATCAATACGAGATAAACTTTTATGTACGTTAGAAAAGTACGTGTATGATGTGTCTGTTGGTTGGATTACTCGCCCCACATCTATCAGCCCCATTGCCGTTGTGAATTCTGCCATGAGTCCGTTAGGCTTCGCCCCCATCCTTGGTGGGTGTCTGTCGGTTGTGTCGTCCATTGTCATGTTATAATCACCGCCCATGATCAAGGAGCCCGCCTGGAGACCAGTCAGTATGTGACCGAGGTCCGCCAGCGAACTCTTACAGAGTGCTGGTGGTAGGTATACTGAGATTAC
Organism: Triturus cristatus; assembly: GCF_964204655.1. Taxonomy (NCBI): domain Eukaryota; kingdom Metazoa; phylum Chordata; class Amphibia; order Caudata; family Salamandridae; genus Triturus; species Triturus cristatus. The sequence continues at coordinate 1,769,785,656 of NC_140589.1, read as the reverse complement.
GTTGATTGCTCTTCCCTCCCACTGAGCCTCCACCACTGCAAATCGCCCCCCGGGTCTGCCAAGGTCTTAAGCACAATACGGGGTGTATTCCTTCTTACCAGTATGCCCGTTCCCCTCGAGCCAGTAGTATAGTCCGCATGTACTAGGAGTTTGTATCCCCACCTAGTGAGGGCCTTGCTTTTCTGACCAACCAGGTGTGTTTCTTGCAGTAGTACAATGTCTGGGGAGTGTCTCTTCAAATATTGTTGCACTATCCCCCTCTTAATTTTATCGTCCATCCCGTTAACATTCCAAGTTACAACAGAAAGTGTTTGGTCTCTGTCACCCCCCCATAGCATTCCATGTTAAAATTCACAATGCAGCAATTCACTTTCGACTAATAGAAGTTGTGCAATATCTGACTTTTCTGAGTAACTCTCATCTTAGATTCAACCCTTTTGCATAGCAAGATCAAACCGTCACTTTGCCAATCAGTCAAACAACAAAGAAATAAACACCCCCCAACCCACCACCCTATACCCCCCTGCCCGTGGATTCAAAACTACCCACACTAGACAGAGTGCCTCTCTCCCTCCCCGAAATGCTCAAAAAGTGCGGGCGCAGGGTGTCCCCCTCCCCGCTGCTTCATATTACATGTGCCTATTGCTAGCCATCCATCATCTAAGTATACTCAAGTCCTAGGTGCACCCTCTTCAGGTGGACTCACAGTTCTCGAGCAGCTCACGACCATTCCCTCCGACAGTCACGTGTGTGTGTTAGTCCCATGAGCCTTATCCTTTCCCCCAATACTTGCGCTTTCGTTGAGTCACCAGTTCTCTTTCCGCTTCCCCAGGTCCTATTCCGGCTCCATCGTCTTCTCTCCTCGCTCAGCTGAGCCGCTCCCGGCAGTTTCAGTCAGGTCACCTCTCCGCTGTCCGGGTCTGCCGTTTCGATCTCTTTTTTTGGCTCCCCTCCCTACGCCACCCTTCCATCCAGTCCCATGCTTCCTCTGGTGACGCAAAGAACCATGTTTTTCCATCAGATTCTACTCTCAGCTTCGCCAGGTATAGCATTGCATACTTTATTTCGCGGTCTCAAAGCTCTTTTTTCACTGCCTGGAAGCTTTGATGCTGGGCCTGAACCTTAGCCGTGAAATCCGGAAAGAAAGTAACTTCACTGTTGTCGGCCTTTAGCAGGGTACTGGACCTCGCCGTCTGGAGAATAATATACCTGTCTCGATAGTTAAAGACCCGGGCTATGAGAGGTCGTGGGGGGGCCCCAGGTTTCGGCCTGCCTCCCGGCACTCTGTGTGCCCTCTCAATCGAGAAGTATCTGGACAGAGTCTTGGGTTGTAGGTGTGTGGTTATTAGTTCCTCGACGTATAGGTCCGCTGCTGGCTCCTCTGCCCTTTCCGGAACCCCCAAAATACGTATATTGTTGCGTCTTGCGCGACCTTCGTAATCCTCAAGCTGTTGTGCCATTCTTTCCTGTTTATTCTGCAAGTCGGCCACCTGGATTTGGAGCTGGGAGGTATCTGATTGCAGTGCTGCAGTAACAATTTTAAGTTCCTTTACCCTCTCGTCGATTGTGCAAAAGTCCGCTCTGATGAGGGAGACCTCTACTGTTACAGAGTCCAGCGAGGTCCGCACTCCATTTATAGCCGCCATGATGTCGTGCAGTGTTGGCTCTGACTCCTGTTTAGGGCCGGTCGGCTTCTCTTCTGTGTCCATTTGGCGTGATTCGCGGTTGTCTCGCGTTATATTCCAGGCAAACTTGGCCAATTTATTTTGTGCGTTGGCATTTGGTCCCCTGCCAGTTGCCATGTGTGCACTGCGACGTCTCGGGGGTCAGTGGAAAGTCCGATACGGTCCCGGGTAATGCCCGCCGCCTGCCCAGCGAGTATAGTACTCTCACAGTCGGCCTGTCGGGTTTCCTTCATGGCTGCCTCTCTGCTGTTCCCTATAAGTGTCCTTACTTCGTGTACCCTCTCTTCGCACCCCAATGATCCGGGGGCCGCACTATATCTGCCCTTTTCTGTCACTTACGTAGCGTAGTGGCGACTTGCCACTTTCACTGCTCCCACCACTCCAGATGCGGCTGTCTTCGGCTCGTGCACAGGCCGATCACACTCTGATGAGGATCAAGGGCGTAACGAATCTCTGCTGTACATAGCCACTGGCCTCCCTGTGTATGAGGCCTGTATACTTCTTCCTACTGCGCTCCACAGGACCTCCGGGCCAGCAGTGACTTGTGATCGAACCCCCCCCCCCCCTGTAATCGTTGATCAGCCAGTGCATCTGCTGTTTACCCGATCGGAGGTGCCAATCTTCAGTTGTATTGACAGGCAGAGTTCTCCTACCGCGACCCCCAGTCACCTTGTTTAAATAGGTGGGTAGGCACCTCTGGCCCCTCTGTTAATTCCACCCGACCTCCGGTGATTAGAAGCAATGTGCTCATCACAAGTAGCGGCCCCGTCTGTGCATCTGCCCATGCTGTGTCTGCGCTGGTATCTCCCGATGGGGCCAGGTCCTGTCTGTCTGCACTATGTCCCTCGTTATCCTGCAAGGTCAATCAGGGCTTCTCCGGATCTAGCAGGCCTCCCCCAGCCGGGGACTCGGGTGATGGGGCCTGCCGCCACCCCCCGTCCACCTCACCTCAGGATGTTCGCAGCTGATTGCTAGGTCGCCCGTCACTGTGGGGAGCCAACTGCCGCTGCCTGATTCTTCCTCCCGCTACTCCGGGTGAGCGCCTTTGCGTCCAGCCTGACTCGCTGCCTGGCGAGTCTCTGATACCACCGGTCCCGGCTCAGGCCCGGGCGGCCCGCCAAGCCGGGGCCTCGATTAGGGGAGCTTACTCTGGAGACGCTCACCCCTCTGGTCCCGGACCTCTGCACACTCCTGCCCGCACTTGCTTAAACAATCACTGCACCTCAGTTGAGTCTTCCGTCGCTGCGGGCGGCTTCCATGCGCATCGGCTCTGGTTTTGCCGATTGTACTGGGCGCCGATCCGCAACACTGGCTTGAAGGAGACCGCCATCACTGAGTCGCTTTCCCCTCCATCGAGCTCGTAAATTCACTTTCCGGGCTGCGATTCCACCCGTCGGCCCACCACCAGGTGAACACTACTTAGGGCACACTTTTAGCTGATTTTGTGGCATGGATGGCTTAGGATTGTGCAGGATATCGAGCGGGGATGCAGGAGCTCCCTCAGGCAGCGGCCATTCTCGTCGGCTGCTAGCCACGCCCCCAAAGCTTCCATTCTTAATAAAGGAACGACCTGTGTTTAGCAGAACAAGCACGGGGCTGCTGCATTTGTTGAGGAGTCCTGGCCACCACTCATCCTCCGAGTGCCCAATGTTAGGGAGCTTGTCGCCTTCACGCTCAGAGCCTGCTGCCTGCGAGACCCTCACTCCCAGAAACTGCTTGTTGCCTGCGGAGCCCTCTCAACCTCACGCCCTGTATGTTGCACTTGCCCAAGCTCACACGTGCTTATGTTGCTCGCCCGCCCCAAAGGCGAGACCTATTGGCTATGCCAATGCTTGTTACTTATTTCTATAAACCACGAAGGGTACAATAACGACCCCATTCCTTTGCAGGTATGTTGATAATTCAAAACTAAATAACGAATAACGATGAGGGTCACAACTTGGTATACACTGGTTGAGTATTCAATGAAAGTCCAATGCTTGAACTATTTGTGAATTGAGACGCTCGACTTCCTGTGGCCCACCGTCAAAACCACTCTCCTACCAGAGAATATAAATAATACAGAAGGAGCGCGTTCATTCCATCAATCAACAATCAAATATTGTAGTCCAAATAATGAAATCCCGATGCCAACTTCCTGTTCAGTTCTTTATTTGCAAGAGTTTTCCCAAATGTTCAAATGTATCGTACTCAAACATCAAACATAATAGTTATTGATTTGTACAGCCTACGCGTTTCGTCCCCCTTGGGACATCATCAGGGCTCCTATATTATAAACAATCGATGTCAAGGAGAATTACTTAAATTTATTTTGCGATTCTTTCTGGGTAGAAAAAAATGATGCCTTATTTCTTAGGACTGGTGGAATATATGGCCAAATATATAACATTTGCACACCATGTGCACCCTTTAAGAGTTCTACTGAAGAAAGGAATTCCTTTTAAGTGGGCTGAGGAATGCCAAATCACCTTCAATAAAGTCAAGGAAGCTATTGTTAATGGCTCATGCTTAAGAAATTTTGATGTGAAATTAAAAACCATATTAACCACTGACAATAGTAACTAAGGGGCTAAGAGACTCCTTGTCCAAAATGATTGATGGCAAGGAGAAATGTATAGTCTTGCCATCACAAACACTAAAGGACAATGAATTAAAATATTCTGCCATCGAATAAGAAGCATTGGCATGCTGTTGGGACTTGAACCATTTTAAGCATTTCTGTGGGGTTTACCTTCACCCTTAGACAGATCAGAAACCTTCAATTCCCATGTTCTCCACCAAATGCATTGAGAGAGCTACTCCTTGCATATCATAGTGGGTATTGGGATTATAAGGATACAACTGTAGTATCGAAGATGTTCCTGGAACGAGAAACTAAGTAACTGATTGCTTGTCCTGGAAGCCCATTTAAGGAAGGGTTAAGGGAATAAACCCTCTGGTTGAAGCTGTTCTTTCCATTGAAATCCCTGCTATTTATAAGGAAGAGTGGGAACAGAGTGATGAGGATGATAAGACTTTAGCTTCAGTCAAGAACAAGATAGTTAGTGGTGGGCCCGATAGATGTAAAGATTTACCCAAGAATCTCCAATCATGGGTAATTTAATTTTGAGGTCCAACAAAATTGAGCCGCTGAAAATATGCGTGACCGCATTGTTGAAATTGCCCAGGAAGGTCATTCAGGGAGGAATTTGACCAAGAGCAAAATCAGAAACGACTACAGGTTAACTTTTATAGATTCTATGGTGAAAAAGAAAGGGAGGGGCTGTCTTGCATGCAGTTCTAGTGACAAATTCAAAGTCATACAGAAGGTTCACCTCTCCTGTGGTACCACCCAAACCATAAGCTAAACTTGATTTAGATATCTTAGGACCCATTAATTTACCTAAGATTAACAACATATATATGTTTGTAATGGTAGACTATCATTCTCTTTGGATCACTGCCAAATCAGTAAACAAAGGTGTTTCCAGTGCCACTGTCATGGATAATGGGGTACAGTTTGTCTCTTAGTAAATGACACAATTACTTCAAAAGTGTCTATTGGTCACATTAAAACTCCTTTCGATTGTCCTAAGGCTAATGGGCTAGTAGAGAGAGTCAGTAAAATGTTAAAAGAAACCATACAATTAGCCCATATGATGGGGTAATCCATGGACCTGATCTGTGTGGAACATGTGGTCCTACAACACATTTCCCAATGTTGTCTCGGGTATCTCTCCTTTTGTTTCTTAGAAAATAAGGCAGCCTGGTTCAAAACTAACACCTAATTGGCTGAATGGTGGAGATGCTGTTTGGTATGATAGAATGAATATCAAAGATAATGTGGAAGATCATCAAAGTAAATACAAAAAAAGTTATGACAGCAAGTGGGGGGCGGTTCAACGTGATTGGCATTCAGGACAATGGATTTTTGTGAAAAGACCTTCCTCCGCGCAGAGTAAATTGATGTCTTTCTCCACCTGTGAGGATTAAATATGTCAAACATAATTCAGTCATTCTAGAGGATGAACGCATTTGGAGTATAGGTAAGCTAAGTGCCCGGAGGCTCTAATTCCAAAGACTGACAAATCAACTAGTGTCCCCAATGCTGAAACCACAAACTCAATGTGGATCAGACAATGCTTACCACCAATTTGGCAATCAGACTATACCATGTACTAAATTGGATATGACTTTGTTCTCTGTGAATTTTGGTAAAAGGAGCTGTGTTGTGATCGATAACACATTGGTATGTTCTAATCCCTGTTCCCTTCCCTTTTCTATTCCCCCTCCCCTTTCCCTACCTGTAATGTATGGTTTCTGTCTTCCAATGGCATGTTAATGCAAAGCTCGTTATAGAATGTTGTTGAGGAGATATTAGAAGGGTGAAGCTATCAATCGGAGATAGGAGACTGTTACCATCAATAAAACATCTTTTACAGTAAACTGTCAATGAGCATCTCATCAAATCCACCATCTGATCGGTAGTCTTATAGATCTAGCCTCATCTTGTAATTAACAGGTGGGAGGCTGAATTGGGTTGCACCTCTTTCAACGTTTACATTGAGTACTTGGTCAATAACTTCGCCAAGGCAAATATTAGTTTTATGTCTGTAGTTTTAAAGAATTTGTCGTACAGGGAAAACGCGAGAAAAATATGAGGTAAGCAAGAGCGAGAGAAGTCAAAAGAGACAACCATGATAACAGAACAAGAATGGAGGAGTGGGAGTGAGCGAGATCTAGAGTGGAGGAGTAATAAAGAGTGAGAAGTAGAGACAGGTTGACAACGTCATGAGGTTATCTCTTCTGAAGATGGTTGGCAGATAATTTGTGCACGTTTGTACTCTGATAGATCTCTTCCTTCGGTAGTGCTCTCCATCCTGTACCTTGCAGGTACACCACATTTTGCATCCTGCATGACAAACGATGCCCCTAATACTCATGTAAATGATAAAAGAAGAGAAGATTTCTAAGGTGAAAGCCATAAGTGTATCTGGCCAATTTTAATGCTCTTCTCAATTTCACTTGGCAACAGGTATTTGTTAAGTTTAATTACGTTCATTTTTAGGTCCCACCTGCAGTCCGATTTAGCTGTCTGCAGTCAAAAAACTATTGTATACAATAGAATACATTGATTGGGCGTTGGGTCAGTCCCTTCTTCATGGTTTACCATCTTTGAACATTAAATGAAATTTTCCCAAAATATACCAAAATAGGCTGTGCTCGTCTTAGAATGGTTTTTCTTAGATGTAAAAACAATTCCAAATCAGTTGGTCATGCGTGGGCATTGCATTGTCCCTCCCCAACCACCATTTTGAAATGCTTTGCTGTTTTTTTCCTAATGCCAACGCTTGTTGTAAAGGGATCCAAGCCATGGCTTTGGCCCAGAAAGAATTCAAGATCTACTCATGTAAGCCTGCGCATCTAAAAACAGAGTCCAGGGCAAAGGATATTTGTAATCGGTGTAGTGATGAACTGAGGGTGGGACACATTGATAGAACATTTCGTCTAAAGGGTTTATCAGGAGAGAGTGATGAGCATTTAGGTATTATCAGAAAATGGAAACTCATGCAACCTCTGATTTGCGATTGCTGTAGCCATTCTTCACTTTGGGTTCTGTCCCATGACGATTGCACCTCATCGGGTTGTCGGGAGGACCTGTGCGTATGCAGGTAGTGCGCAGCACACACATGTATTTAATAGTAAGTTTTAGAAGTATGAATGTCTGACTGGATTCACACCCTCCAGGCTCGTCAGTGAATCCCCAAGCAGGGCTAAGCAGTTTCTGTGAGGGTAGCACACTGTACCAGTTTCATCTTGTGAAAGTGAAGCTGGAAGCTGTTTGAATATGTATGCATACACTTGTCAGAACCTACTGTGCTTGAGCCCTCTCATTTCTGAGTGGTTTATGTTTTGGAGGAACCTGTGCAAGTTGTGGCTTATCCTTTTAAAACCCCAGCAGGAACTTTGTGTTCAGTGCTAATGTAAGTCGTCCTTCTCGCTCAGGCTGCAGCCCATACTTCCTTTTTCATTACCTCACTTAAAGTGTGTCCACGTCTGCCGGTCGCAAAGGAGAAGCTGCCTTTTGTGCAAGGGTGAGAGGAGAGGGCCACACCTATTTGCACATCTTGTGCACAAAGTCAAATGACAGCATTCACACCCATGAAGCAGAGGACACTTCCTCTGCTCAAATGTTTTCTTTTTCTGCTTTCAAGCTATTCTGGGAGTACTTTCATTGCTTTTTGTCAGTTTAATTATAGATGACAGTACCTCTCTGCATTATCCTGTCCAGATCCAGGAAGCAAAAACAACATAAAGCATAATAAAGAGGAAGAAGCACTGGCAAAGCCAATAGGTCTCACCTTTGGGACCTATTGGCGTTGCCGGTGATTTTTAGCGATGCTGTGGAGTATGGGTTTGGCCGCTGGAACTGTGTCATTTTGTAGGCGCATGCACCATCAGGTATTTATTTTCCCTTTTTATTTATTGATCCAAGTTGGATTGGTAAATTAAAAAAGAAAGTACAAAAGCATTTTTTTTTTTTAAGTGGACGAGAAATCAACAAGGAGAGCAGGGCTGGAAGTAACATGGAGGGAGGGGGTGGTTGGAGGGAAGCATCATGAGGGGCCGGGTCGGAAGCAACACGAGGGTGGCAGGAGAAGTACATAACACAGCACAGAGAGAGCAATCAAAGTGTCGGTAACACAAGCACTCAGGCGAGAGAGAGCGCAGTGTGGAATGGGGAGAAGCACACAAGGGCAAGCACAACACTGAGCGGGGTGGGAGGAAAACAGACGAGAGCAACATGGAGTGTGCTGGAGCGGTGAAGAGAAATTCAGGAGGGCGCCAGCCTGGAAAAAAATCATTCTCATACAGTGCCGAAAAGAAAAAAAGAGTGCCTGAAAAGTAGTGGAAGTACTCTAGTAATGAGGCCATGCTCCAGGGGAGGTACAAACTCAAGAAGAGGTAAGAAAACCTACAAAACCAGTCTTCGATGCAGGATTGCCTGCTTTCATAGGTTGCTTTATTAAAAACATGCCACATAAAGCGATGATACTATGTTTTCATATTTCCTCTACACAGCAATTAAAATTTACAAGGCAATCCTGCAAATGTGAATCACCCAAGTGAGCTCTCGCCCTAGAGTTCACAGTAACATCCTTCCATAGAGTTCCTTCTCAACATTCCCCTATTAATTTCCATAGAATAAGCCGGCCGGTAAATATATATCTATACACTGCATGTAAATGTTTCTTAATGTATGATATGACTTAGTTTTGCTATATACCTAGAAGCATATTTTCAGGCGAAAATAAGTAACTCGAGTAAACAAAAGTAAACACAAGCCACAAATTTCCATGAAAAAATTCATCAAGTAATGAGTTGAAAATGACTGTTGAAAAATTAAGTGCTTACACAGGAATTTAGTGAAATGGTGGCTGTGGTAGTTAGGATTAGGTTGTTAGGGTGGTGGTTAGGGTGACGGGGGTGTGGTGGTGAGGGTGAAAGTGGTTTGGTTGGGTGGTGGTTAGGGTGGGGGTGGTGATTAGGATGGGGGTGGTGATTAGGATGGTGGTTGTGGTTTTGGGGAGGGTGGTGGTTAGGGTAGGGTGTTGGTGATAGGTTGGGGGTGGCGGCGTCAGGTTGGTGTTATGCTGGTGGTAGTTATGGTGATGGTTAAGGCGAGGTGGTGTTGTGGCAGGGCAGTGGTGGTAGGGCGGTGGTGGTAGGCTGGTTTGGAGGGTGGTGTAGTGGTATGGTGTTGCTAGCATAGTAGTGGTAAGGTGATGTTGGTAGAGTTGTGGTAGGTTGATGTTGGTGATTGTGGTAGGGTGGGAGGGGTTGTTGGATGGTTGGTGTGAGTTTAGTGGTGTTTGCATTTGGTATGCCTACATGTGTTTGAGCGGGTGTGCCTAATAGAGTTTGTTTAGATTTTAATGATCCCCTATTTCTCAAAACAAATATAATCCCATCAACATTTTTCCAAAAGCCTACATGAAATATCATTGTAAGCACGCAAAAGGAATTATTGAAAAAGGCATCCTAAGAGACGGGAATATTTGCAGATGATGTAATTCCCTCCTAAAATTTGAACAATGAGACATGAAGCGTTGCAAGTCTCTGTTAATTCAGATGTGTCCTATAGAAAAATAAATAATATTAAAACGAGTTATATTGAGATGGATATGTGTAACTGCTCCTCCTCCTAAACACATTGTGCCACCAGAAACAGGATCCTGCGCTTTTTCCACTTCAGTGATGCCAAAGAGCATTTATCTCATACCACATTTGTCTTGCCAGCCCACCCCCCAGCATGCATTAGCCTGCTTGCAATGTGTATCAGCAGCACGTTGCATTTGGGAATTGTAGTCTCACTAGTACATCTTCATTGATCAACTCTTCATGTGCAGAGACAAAGTGCTGCTTATTATAAATACAGTTCTATCCCAATGGTCCACACGTGTTATGTTCCCACTTAGCAGCTAGAGGCAGGGTTACATGAATGTCTTGGGTGTTGTGAAGATGTACCTGTCAGTAGTAGGTGATGAGGCAGTGGGCTGCTCTATGGCTGTCACGGGTGCCTCAGGAGAAACAGTCATCATAAATGTTTCTCTTCTGTTTTGACCCTTAGAATGACAAAATTACATTATGTGTAAGCTTGGTTGCCACAAAACTCACATGATGTGCTTGTTTTTTGTAACATCAGATTAGCCTCAGTATGGTCAACTGTGACTTTTTCCCCACACTGCGGGAGGGTGGGAGGCGGCAAGCAACAATGCAGAGCAGATGGGGAGGGGGAATCAGCTTGTAAACACATGCACTCCTAAAGAGTGCTGCACCTAAAATAAAAACAAACACTGGCATAGCCAATAGGTCTCGCTTTTGGGACCTTATAAGTATTTAGTTATGCAGCACAATATCCTAGGTGCAACAACATCAACTGTTGCATGACTAAACACTTATAAGCAGTGGCGGCTGGTGACATTTGAAAGTGGTAGGGCATAAAATTCTTGTCGTACTGCACTGCGGCGAGCGAGTGAGTCCGAACATCCTACGGGGGGGCCCATGGGGTTTCTCCCCTGAGAATATTTTGAAAAGAGAGTGGACAAATGGTGTATTTTCAAGCAAATTTGAGGAAGCAGGAAGGTTAATAAAGCAATACGATAGAATTATTTATCATTTAAGAAATTGCCAAGTTTTATGAGCTATAGAGGACAATCTTTGCGTATGCTGATGTTATCATTTTCTTTTTTTTTTTTTTAGAAAACGTTTTATTGTGAGTATAGACTGGCACAAGTGCAGCAAATAGTACACATAAACATTATATCCAGACATCTGTGTTTTTTCAGTAATTGGCACAGTGACATCACATATACCGTAGCAGTGGACTACTTCCCATCCGTTAAGTTCCCGCCTCCCCGTCATTTTCATCTTCAGATTCCCCCTCCGCCAGCATCTCAGGAGGCTCGCAGATATATCCCCTGAATTTATTCCAGGCCCCCCAGACTCTGCTCCACTTCTTAGGACATCCTCGATGGATGAAAACTGCTTTTTCGGCCATCATAGCAGTATCTAGATCCCCACACCATGCAGTGAGTGTTGGTGATTCTCCCGCACCCCACTTTTGTGCGATGCTGTGCTTCGCTATCATTATCCCCAGTGTGGCCCACTCCTGTGTTGGGCGCGTAAGATCGTATGGCTCCCACACGTTTAGCAAGCATCTCCTGGGTTCTGGCGTTAATGACGCCTCTACCGCCTGTGATATGGTCCTCATTACTTTTACCCAGTACTCCCTGATCTTTGCACACTCCCACACCGTATGAAAGAATGTACCTTCCTCCCCACAGCGACTTAGGCAGTACGGGTGCGGCGCTGACCCTATTTTGTGAAGAGTGTGTCTCGTGTAGTAGGTTCTGTGTAGGATTTTAAGCTGTACTAATTTAAGTCTAGAGGGTATTCCCACCTCCCGCGGGGAGGCCAGTGCCTCCCGCCATTCAGAATCTTCGAAGTCGCCCAAGTCCCGGGACCACCTTTGCCTGAGCGCCACATGTGGGTCGGGTAAATTGTTTACTAATTTTCGGTAGGTAAAGGAGGTCGCCCGCTTCGGCATGTAGTCAGTCAGCAGCCTATCCTCCAGGGGGGTGGCCTCCGGAACCTCCGTGCCGGACGGCAAGACCGCCTGCAATGCATGTTTTATTTGCAGGTACTGAAAGAGTTCTGAGGGTGCTAATTCATACTGCGTTTGAAGGCGCTCAAAGGGTATCACCTCCCCCTTGTGCCACATGTCCCCCACCGTGGATATACCAATTGCATCCCATTTGTCAAAGCCTTTGTACTGACTTAGGCCGCCCAAACGTTGTGTATCCCACAGAGGGGTAAGTTGGGTTATCGTTCCGTTCCAGCCCAGTTTAGCGTGCGCTTCATGCCATAGGTCGACCGTCTGTTTGGTGGGTCCGAACACCGCTGGTGTACGCCTTCTGTTATATAGTGCGGACACCATGCCCTCAATCCCCAGTCCATGCCTATCTGCCTTGAAAGCGAGATCTGCCTGCGGGGCGTGTATCCACTGATTGATTACGTTCAGTTGGGCTGCCCAGTAATATAGTTTTATGTCGGGGAGTGCAATCCCGCCGTCATACCAACCTTTAGTCAGTTTGCGCTGCGTTATACGCGCCGGCTTGCTCCCCCATAACAGCCCGGAGACCTGGGCCGCTATCTTTTTGAAATAGTCCGATGGCACGGGGTATGGAGTATTTTCTAATGCGTACACGAACCGAGGTAGCGCCATCATTTTAAAAAGCACCGCCTTCCCTAGCAGCGTCAAAGGCAATGTCCCCCAATGAGTTGCATCCCTTTTTAAACGCTCCAGGGGAGGCAGAAGATTTCTTTTAATAAAGTCGCCCGGGTCAGTCGTGATATAAATACCCAGATACTTAAAGGCGTCTCCAGAGATCTGTAGAGGGCAATCCCTTGGGAGTTGCGGCGGTGGGCCCCGAAGCACAAAGAGTATCGATTTGGACCAGTTTATAGTGTACCCAGACGCTCGACCGAACTGGTCACATATATTCAGGAGCACTAGAATGGATCGTCTGGGGGAGGTCTGGTACAATAGAACATCGTCCGCATATAACGAAATGCAGTCTTCCCAGCCGTCCGTCCACCTAAGGCCCCGGATCATTGGTTCCCACCTGACCCATCGGGGTCCACCCGGGGAGAATTGGGGAAGGGAAGACACAGATGCAATAAAACGGAACCGCGCAGCAGCTCTCATTCTGTCATTGAGTGTTTACCTGCAACAGAGCAGTCAGTGCCTCTGAAAATTGTGACAGTAAGCTGAGGGGGCAGGGTTTTGAAGGAAGTAATGGATGTGAAGAGGGAGGTGGGTGTCGCTGGGTGTGAACGGTTAGGGCGAGACAAGAGGTAACGGGAAACTGGACGAAGGAAATAAAGAGCGAAAAGGAAGGCAGACTTAGCCATGGGGAGGGAGACAATGAACAGTGAGTGTCGGAGTAGGACACAAACGGAAAGCGTCAAGTTGAAGTTGTAGAGTGATATGGGGAGTCGAAACTGTTAAGGGCCAGACTATGGGTTAGTAGATATGTTAGAACAGCAGGAACCCAAAGAATGTTATGTGGTGCGTCCAGCATGATCCCGAATAAAACGGCCTTTTGACAATATCAAGGCATCCGTGGTGATATTCGTGCCAAATTATTAGTGTCCAGTGCTCTGTCACACGAATCACAAAAGTGTTATACGTATGCTAGGACTGCCGCTTGCATTGGATCAGGCAACGGAGGAGAGGGGTGCGCTTCTCTGTAACTGCCTCCGAGCTCGAGAGGCTGGACTCAGTACAGATTGCGGTAAGTTGAATATATGCATCCTGCCTATGACTTTTCATGAGTCCAGACTCTCGATGCTTCTTATCTGCTTCATTCAGGATGCGCCAGATCCATAACACAACGGGCAGCAGCCATTGCAAAGGGGCAATATTTGTCCTCATGCGGCCTCGGAGTTCTGCATCTGGCTAACAATGAAAGCCGGTATTATGTAACAAAGTTTTAGAAATTGGGGTATAACTGTGGTTAGTCTGTGGCGTAGTCAAGGAGCAATGGATGCCGAGTCAAGCAATAAAAACAGCACTAATCGGGGTGAAGTGAGCGCCGCACACACCTTATCCCGGAGGCTGCTGCATTTGCCGCGCCATTTATAGCGACGACGCCCCCGGGTTTAGTGAAGATTGATTTGTGTGCCTGGCATAATGAAACACACACCTTAAGTATTAATGCGCGAGGATTGGCCTGCATACTTCACAAAACAAATGGGGTCAGATTCACTAGTTTGCGCGCTCGACCAAAGTTAAATATTGGAACAGTTTTAGAATTACAACAGACCTTTTAAACATGTCTTAAACGCTGCTGTGGCTGGCATGACTGGCGGGGGTGGGGGGGAGATTGCGCGGGTTGGGGCGGGAGAGGGACGGTAATTATCATTTTAAACAAGCATTGGCTGCGCGCAAAAGGGAGGAACAAAGCCCGGGAGTGAAATGCTGTCAGAGCCTGCAAACCGCTAATCGAATAGTGGGTGATGCAGCCATTAAGAACATGGCACACGAGGTCTCAAGGACTTGGAATCACGGGGAGGGGGAGGGAATTGAAAGTGATCGTGGGGAGGGTGTAAAAGTGACGCGGCCGCGCGGTCATGAGATGGCGCCAGGAGCAGCAGCTGTGAAAAGGAAAGTGAGTAGCCGGTCGCGCGGCCGCAAAACTGATCGCGGGGTGGCGGAGGGAATTGAAAGTTATCGCGGGTAGGGTGAAAAAGTGACGAGGCCGCGCAGCCATGAGATGGCGCAAGACGCGGGGCCGCGAGACGCGCTCTGTGGCGGGAGGGGGAGCACGGGGTGAGCCTACGAGTGGTGTGCTGAAAGCTGGCAGCTGCGTGCGTACACGCGCGTGAATGTAAGCGCTAGGCTGTGAGGCAGCACTTTTAAAACCCCTAACTAAATGTCTTTTAGCGCATGCGCTGGCTCAGGCGAGACCTAAAAAAGTACTACCCAAAGTGCGTGAGCTGTGGAAGGAAGAATACTGGGCACTGCAGGGAAGCATTACTTGGGCAGTGCTCCAGAGTGGACAAACATAAAGAGGAAGTGAAGCCGGCTCACCCTGACCAAAGAGAACACAGGAAATTAGAGTGACAATGAAGCTAACCAGTGGTAAGCAATAGGCAGACTTTAAGCCCTTTGTAAGATTAGTGCTATTTTAATAAACAGAAAAGAAAATGTCTATACACACCCACCTACCCTCCTTATCCGCCCAATTATGCTCAATCGATTTTGGTATCTTACTGCCACAGTACAGAGCCAACATAATCTAGCAAACTGTTTCACTTTCACACTCTTTGGTAAAGTTGACCATCATTTCTTGCAAGCGTAAAGTACTCTGAAGTTGATTGGTATTTTCATTTCTAGTGGTTCAAGTCTTGCAATGAGATGTGTGTGTGTTTTTGTTGAACTTGCTCCAATACGCAAAACGAAGGAAATTTGCCAGTTATGGTTACCAACGCACACTGCACACATCATAAATCGCCCGCCATGTTTTTCTCTTGGTAGCGGTTTTCTTTGTTATTGTATAATTGACAAATTGTTATCTTGAGTATGGCAGGCGGCATGAATATTATGGCATGTGTAGTGTGTGTCGGTAACCATAGCTAGGGAATTTCAGTGGTTTTGAATGTTTGAGCCAGAAGTAATTTTTTAACCGGTGTTTTCCAGCAAATGTATTTTTTTATGATATACCTAGGTTCCAACCCCTGCTGTGCACGGTTGGCCATAGGGACCAGCCTACAGCCAAGCCCTGCACCTACCTAGACACAAGCAGCCATAACTGACGAATTTTTGTAGTTTAGCTCATTTGAGCCAGAACCATAAATTGGTCTTTTTAACTGTGGTTTTTTCAGTGACTTTTATTGTTTTTTTAATTAAGTATTTAATTTCCTCCCCCTCCTGCGCGCACAGCCTTTCGACATGCACAGCAGTGGTGCACCGCCACAAGACCAGCCTTGTGCCCAAACAACTGCTTGTGGCTAAGCACGATGTGCACTGCCTTTTGCTTTGCCCTGCACACGTTTGTAACTGTTCCTATTGGGTTTCACTGAAGAATTTTCCATACTGATAGATTTCTTGAAAAAAGTCCCCAACTGGTTAAACACATTGGCAGAAATAAGTGCTGATTGATTTGCTGTTCCACGTGGGAGATATATTCCTTTTGATGTCACATGTCTCATTTACCAGTAAGGTCATTAGCTTCTATAAAGCGATGGGACCGAGGCCAGAATGCTGATGTTTCATTCCAAGCCACATGGTGACGGCGGGATTACGGTATTAGTTTAATGGGTTAGATCATTAGGGCATCCAGAAACTGTTCGTCTTGTCTTTTTGAAACTGAAGAGGAGCGGTATCAGGACTTATAACCTTGTATTGTACATGCTGCCGTATAATAAAGTGATCTCTCTAATTGCATCAGGAGAATTGATAACCTTCAATGTTCTGAATGAAAATGTACTGATGCTTCTCTTTTGTTGTTTATTTCTTTCTGTTCCAACTCATTTTTTTTATCGTAATTCCGTCGACACGTTTTTTTGCAGGGTGAGTTTCCTGTAAAAGAATTGGGGAATTTAATCTTACTTCTCTGCTTTATGTGCTTTTTGAATAAGTGGGTGACTGTATAGCGTGTTTCTGTGAACAGAATCGCCTCCAGAATTTTACTCTTTATTTGCAGTAGTGGACTGCACCACACTTGAGGGCTGGTAAAGATTCCTGTTGATTGGACATTTGGGGGATGTTTTGTGTGCTCATGTGAATACATTGGAACGAGATCGTCGGGTACCTTCTTTCCGGCTGTCTTACGACTCTGGTAGCTGCCAGCACTTACACCGATGTAACCCTTGATGAGGGCTGCTATTTCCTGCTTATCTGAGTGTTGGAGCGCCAATGACAGGTGACAAGTGGCTGGGCAATTAGTCTCTGGAGCAAATGAGAAAGACGGTAGGTGGAACATGATCAAGAGCATATGGGAGGACAGAATGCCTGAAGACAAAGTATTGCTTACAGAGAAAAAACAGGAACCCTGTCCCCTAGTGAACGGAGCACTTTCTCAGATGTTGAACTGTGAAGCCTATCCAGTCATTCCTTTTCAATCACATGATCCTCGCTTGGTTTTGACCACATTAGGGCTTTCTTTCCGAATCAGCCTTATAGATGAAGGAAGAAGGGCTGCATGAGTAAAGAATGCTTCTATGACGTTTGTGTGGTAGATGTAGTGAAATTAATGAAATGAAAATGTTTTTATATAGCGCATGGCTACCCGGAAGCATCCCAGCGCTGCGGAGGGTGGCTAGAGGGCAGGATGTAATCACGGGAATAGCCATGTCTTCAGGTGTTTGCGGAATGTCAGAAGGTTGGGTTCCTTACGGATAGAGAGAGGAAGGGAGTTCCAGAGCTTAGAGGCGTTATATGAGAAGAGGCGTCCGCCTTCTTGATTCTGGGGGTGTCAGTCAGATAGAGATCATCTGAGCGCAGATTTCTGGTGGCTTTGTATGGTTTGATCAGGTTCCTAATGATCGGGGGGCCCTTGCCCTTCAGGTTTTTGTCTGTAATGCACAGGGCTTTAAAATGTATTCTCTCCTGTATCGGGAGCCAATGAAGTGATTTTAGAGCGGGCTTGGCGGAGCAGTGTTTTTTAGTGCTCATGAGGAGTCTTGCTGCCGAGATTGGACCACTTGGAGCTTAGCAATGACCGATATGGGGGTGCCCAGATACAGGGCATTGCCGTAGTCCATTCTGGAGAGGATAAGCGCCTGAATCAGGAGCTTTCTTGAGTGGTCGGGTAGGAGGGGCAGTATTTTACGTGTGGTTCGAAGCAGACCATAGCAGGTAGCAGCGGTTTTACTAGCTTGAGTTCTGAAGGTGAGGTCGTGGTCGAGCCAGATGCCCAAGCTTTTTATTTCTTTTTTTGACGTAGAGGCGGGTCCCATGCAGGTTGGCCACAGAGTGTTGGGGTTGAAAGTTGCTTAGTTTCCCATCAGCATGAGCTCCGTCTTTTCGCCGTTGAGTTTAAGGACTGATGCACTCATCCAGCTAGCTACTTCTTTGAGGCAGGTGCACAGGTTCACCGAGGACTGTTCCGCCTAATTAAGTGACACGATTAGTTGGGTGTCATCTGCGTAAGTAACTATTTTGACTCCGAAGGGGTTACTATCTCAGCCAGAGGGGACATGTACACATTGAAAAGTTTGGGGCTCAGAGACGAGCCCTGGGGAACCCCACATTGAAGCGGCACTGGCTTAGATCGATGTTACCTTCAAACACCTGGAAGGTTCTTTCTTCCAGGAATGATTTCAGCCATGCTAGGGCCGTGCCCGTTACTCCTACCTTTTCGAGACGGTGTACCAGAGTGCAGTGGTTCACCGTGTCAAAGGCTGCACTTAGGTCCAAGAGGATAATGGCTGAGGATCCTCCTGAGTATAAAATCTTTCTGGCGTCCTCCACTACTGCTATCAGCGCGGTCTCCATGCCCTGGCAAGGGCGGAAGCCAGTTTGAGAGGAGTGGAGCAGTCTAGAAGACTCTAGGTGTGCCGAGAGCAGCCGATTGACGTACTTCTCTGCAACCTTACTGACTCCAGGGAGTAGGGAGATGGGGCGGTAGTTGCCCATCTCTGTGGGATCTAGGTGTTTTTTTTTTAGTAATGCTTTTACCATGTGTTTTTTCCATTCCTGTGGAACTAGCCCCTGTGTTAGAGAGGCATTGATTAGATTGGTGATGGGAGGGATAATGGTTGGTGTTACTAAATTCAAGATGTTAAGTGGAGCGGTGTCGAGCGGGGAACCGCTCTTGATTGAGTCTAGGATAGGGGGGAGAAGTTCCTCTGTGAGTGGATCAAATGATTCTAGGCGATGGACAGCATCCTGAGGTTCTGATGTGTGGGGTTCAAGGTGGTGTTCATTATTATTGAGTGGGAGGTGTTTGAGGATTTTTTGAATTTTGGTAGAGAAGAAACCTGCTAATTCATCGCATCGCTGGCCAGATGGGTCGGGGGCTGGTGGAGGATCAGGGACTTTCATGAGTTTTTTTACAATTCGCGAGGTTTCTCTGGAGGAGTTGGATGAGGATATGATCTTTTCCTCATAGTATGCAGCTTGGGTTGTTTTTAGTGCCGCTTTGTAAGAGGCAATGGATGACCTATATTCAGATTTTTTTCTCACTGGCAAAGTCTTTCCTCCATGCTCTTTCTAGCTTTTTGCATTGTTGTTTTAACTTTCGAAGTTCTGGGGTGAACCAGGGAGATTTATTCGGTCCGCTTTTTTTTAGTATGTTTTTTTTGGTAGTACTAAGTCCAGCGCATTCTCGATCCATGAGGAAAACTTTTTGTTTGCTACTGAGGGGTCGGGGTCATAGGTGGGTTTGGTTGATCCTAGTACGCGCGTCAAGTCTTCTATGATCAGTTTTGGCCAGGGGCGAGCTTGGATGCGAGATGCTGGCGTATGGGGGCCCGTAATGAGTGGGTGCCAGAGGAGCGGAACTAAAAAATGGTCTGACCAAGGGAGGGGGGTGGGTTCCCTGCATTCTAATTGTTATATTGGAGAAAATTGGGTCGAGGAGGTGACCTTTGATGTGTGTGGCTTGGTGGATCTTAAGGTGTAGCTGGTAGGCTGCGAGATCCTGTGTAAGGTCGTCAGCCGCTGTAGCTAGCGGGTTCTCAAAATGGAAATTGAAATCTCCGAGAAGGTTGAAATTAGGTGAGACACTGGCCAGGGAGAAGACAGATTCCAGTAGAGAGGTACGGAATTGACCCTGTGCTCCTGGGGGGCAGTATATGAGGATGCCAGAAAAAGAAAGTGAGGGGGTGAATTCAATGACGAAGTGCGTGTTTTCACAGTCTAGGAGGGGGCTATCCAGGATGCGGCAGATTAAGTGATCTTTATAGATGATTGCAATCCCGCCGCCCTTGCCGCTTGTTCTATCTAGGCGCTGAATCAGGTATCCAGGAGGTAGAGCCTGAACAACATCAGGGTCTGAGCTTGGGGATAGCCAGGTTTCCGTGAGGAACAGAACATCTAGTTCTGAGTCTTGTAATAGCATGTAGATTTCTGATATGTGCTTTGGCAGGGATCTGCAGTTCAGTAGAGCCATTTTGAATGGATTCCCTGTTAAGTGGAGGGTTGTCCTCGAAGGAAATTCATATGGGCAGTTTCTCGATTGAGATGGAGTGGGAGCATGATGGCTTAGGAGTTTTCAATAAATGGAATAAATGTTCCCTAGAGTATCGGAGAGGGGCTGAGGGAGTAGGGGCATTGGTTCTGGGCCCTGGGCCCGGTGTGGCGCGGACGGGTGCAGACGGGCTTGCGTTTGGCGCCCCTTTGGCGCGCCAGCGGCGCGTCCGCTGCGCGTCTAGGCGTGCATGGGGTTTTATGCTGTTGGTTTAGCAGCTAGACCGCTAACCGTCCCTGTGCCGATTGAAGCACTTCCGGTATGCGTCAGCCTTCCCTCCACTCAACCGGAACAATCCGTGGTGGACCGGGGAAGACGCTGACCTGGTGCTAGTGTGCGAGTGAGAGTGATTGCTGGGTAAGTGTTTTAAAACTCAAGTGAGGCAAGATTGAACAACGACGAATTAAAAAACAGTTAGTGATATTTTTTTTAAAGTGTCAGGCAATTTCAGGCAATGAGCATCACATAGGTTTCAACAAAAACAATGCGTGTAACAAAGTTAGGAGCCCTTTGCCAGGCGCTCCGTCCACTTAGAAGTTACCTGGCTAATGTCCTCTAGCGCGTTCGCTGCACGTCGAGATGTGCATGGGGTTTTATGCTGTTGGTTTAGCAGCTAGACCGCTAACCGTTCCTGTGCCGATTGAAGCACTTCCGGTCTGCGTCAGCCTTCCCCCCCCACTCATCCGGAACAATCCGTGGTGGACCGGGGAAGACGCTGACCTGGTGCTAGTGTGCGAGTGAGGGTGATTGCTGGGTAAGTGTTTTAATACTCAAGTGAGTCAGGATTGAACAACGACAAATTAAAAAACAGTTAGTGATATTTTTAAAAAAGTTTCAGGCAATTTCAGGCAATGAGCATTACATAGGTTTCAACAAAAACAATGCGTGTAACAAAGTTAGGAGCCCTTTGCCAGGTGCTCCGTCCACTTAGAAGTTACCAGGCTAATGTCCTCTAGCGCGTCCGCCTAGTGCAATGTGTAGTGTGTGCAAACTCTGCATTATCTCCATAGTCGTTTTAGTTCATCATTCGTTGTAAAAGGACCATGTGGATTTCACAGAAATGAAAGTCTGGTATTAGTGTAAGCTCTATCCCGACCATAAGTGCAGAAAACACTTAGAAATGAATGGGAAGTGTGAAGTGCATGAGCAGAAGAATCAGGAATGGAAATCTGGGTTCACCAAGTCCAGAGCGGGGTGTAACAACCTGGCCCTATGACCTTCACAACTTAGGAATGGCCACTAGGAAAATAATAACATGAATTTGTAAATATAAGAATATCATTAGGGTTGGAACATTGACCACTGAGTTAGCCACACATTAGAGTGATAGTGGCAAACCACGAACAATATTGATTGGCCGCTAATTGGATTGTTGAAAAAGAGCTTGCACTAGCAACAATACTCCGCCCTACTAAAAGAGTTAGTGTTCGACCTGGCCATTGCACTGGAATCTTATATGGTTCTGGTAGCATGTTTAATGTCATGCCTACACAAAAATACCTTTATTTCTAGAGATGCCATCTAGACATTATCAGTTACTAGAGTCAATGGGTTCCCTTCCCTGTCAAACACCTCTTTAAAAGAAACTCCATGACCATGCCAGTTGTGACACACCTCACAAACTTGATCTCGGGCCACCTCGAGTGATGTCCACTAGATCTTAAGCATAGCGTGAGTCACAAAGAAAGTTTTGCAAAGAAGTTGAAAGCTACCTTCTTCCATAATTTCCCAGTCAACCCCACAGGAGTGAGAGGTGAAGAGCTCGCTTTCTACATTCCTTTCACTCCTTCACCCATTTTTCTGCTATCATATCAAACCCAGGCCACCAAAAATGCTTTCTTTTTTATATATGTATTTCTTTATTGAAATATTATCACAAGGGTCTTGCTTTACCTTCGAACACATCAATACAGTCCAGTGTATTCCAGCCACAAAATCACAGTCGTATACATGTCAAGGGATCGACAAATTGGACCAGAAATGCTTAACCTTTTTTGTAGAGGACATACTTGGATGATCCTCGTAGTCAATATAAAATATACTGTCTCATATGGAATTTGTTGGTACGGGCTCCTTACCTTAAACAAGAATCCTAAAGGAGGGTAGCTGTTCCTATAGAAAGAGGGAAAGGCAGATGAGAATTGTAGGTGAAAAGAAATCAGTTAACGGAGGCTCTTCCTTTTTGGAAGATTGAGCCCTCACACCCTCAGATGGGTGTCATACTTCATGATAGAGCTTAGCTCCTCGTGGGGCCGGCGCTGCAATGCCCAATAAGGCTCTGCAAGAGGGCTTTTTAGCAGAGATCTTCTCTTTAAGCTGTACCTGAACGTAGGGTAGAGTATATAGTGAAGAATCAGTGACTTAAAACTACCTAAGGAGTATCATCAAATTTTTTTTTTAATATGTGATCCTCTTGGCAGGGTTAAAAACAAAAGTGCGAAAAGCTGTCACAGGGGTGTAATGAGCCATGACAGTTTCTAAACGTGGGATTGTTAAAAGGTCAACCTGTTTCACGCCTGTGTGGTCCAGGAGGGATCCGTGACGTTTCTTCAGGACCAAATGAAGTGAATGAGTAATCCCTACCCTATATCGGAGAGAGTTTGTGTATTGGTGAAAAGGAAGGGCCTAAAAAATCTAAAAGGATATTCATAGGTAAACTGTACCTGTTTGTGAGATCCCTAAAAGAGATAACAAAATCCTACCTGCATAAAGACCTAAAAAAATGTGGAAAGGTTTTACAAATACAATATGTATACAGGCTTCTTGTGCCAAAAACACCTCCTTAAGAAGAAGCAGATACGTTTATGTATTCAAAGCATGCCAGGAGCTCAATCGTCACTCCATAGTGAATCCAGGAAAAAGGTAAGTTGCAACGTATCAGGCAGGTAACATAGTGAGGGTAAAACTGACGTGATAGTGGACCTAGATAGATGCTGTTAAGACTGGGTGATCATATATTGCAAGCAGGCTTGAAGCGCAATCGTCACTTCATAATGAATCACTGAATGTAGTCAAATGCAGCGTGTCTGACGAATGACTTAGTGATAATACATTAACACATATAAACAGACCAGGAAAGACAAACATATAAACAACCGAATCCATTGGTAACTCTGTGTTTAATGGCCAAAGCAAGTGGTGCCTCCCAAAGTTGAGTGGGGATAAGCCTTACCCTGTGGCTGTGTCATTCCTAGCACCATAGATTAGGGCAGAGAACCGCATAACCACTGCGGTTAGGAACTAAAGGGTAAAACACAATGTTAAATTTTTTTGTGATAGCATCCATGGTAGCTATGAGCTGTACAGCTAATGCGTAAAATAATTGTCACAGTACTTACATGATTAGACGCTGTGTCGCGCTCGTGACCTATCTCTCTCTGCCAGTCTGGAGGTAGCGTGTACGGTACGGGGAGGCACTATTTGAATGTGAAAATCTCGCCAGGTGTGGCTTGTTTGTTGAGTCACATTTCCCTGGTTGTGAACGGGTCAGGTGACTACTGTCGAAAATGGGGTAGCCATCTTGCTCGAGTCCAAAGTATGGGAATGTATACCTCTTGCTGATATGGAAAGGTAAAAGTTTGTGTAGTGGGCCTTTGTTTGGTCTTTGTAGTGAGTCTTTGTTTGGTCATATAAAATTTGTGAAAATGCATGACTTACTTGTATCTGAGTTAATTTCATAGCAAGTAGTATTGAAGTGATACTGCCGTCTAGGTCATGTATTGTGAAATGATGCTTGTTTGTGTCTCTAAAGTGAAAAGGGCAGAGAGAAATCTCTCACTTTATTGCATGGGAGACAGACTCAGGGGAAGGGTGCGTCTCCTATTTCAAGTAATGGAGTGGTGGAACTCATATCCCACCCTCTGCTCATCAACGTCATTGCAGTCTAAAGATGTTATACAATAATCAAACAGATCCCTTATCCCTATGTTTAAATATATGGGGGTTCTGGATGTTATATTATCGGTACTGCAGGGTATGTTTAGAAGAAAATATCGCTCTGAGTGTAGTATGCTGTCAGGTACTATAGAAAGGTGGGATAGCTACTCGCATCCCATGTTGAGTAGACGTCTCAAATGATATATGGACATGGTTCACAACTGGTTACAGGTCACAGGTTTGCAATTTTGGAACAGTTGTAGCCCTGTTTTGGTGGTCTCATCTGTTGGTTTCGTGCCATGGAAAGTCTTTTTTCCGTCTGGTTCAGGGTCACAGAACCATAGTGTGGAATAGTTGGAGCCCTGTGTTCGTAGTCTCATCTGTTGACTTCGTGCCATGGAATGTCATCATTCAGACCGTTGAGATGTGTCTTCAAATGAAAAATCCAACATTTTTCCCTGCTTAATAGTGAATTTTGATTCCAGGACGATCCATCTGATGTCTTTTGGCACATGGTTGGCCGTGAGGAAATGTGCAGACATCTTTGTTGTGGTGCGTTTGCAGCATACATTGCTACGGTGTTCATTTATTCTGGTCTTAATTGGTCTCTGTCATTCCCACGTTGTTCAATGCACAGGGGCAAGTGATTAGATATATACAGTTCTCGGCATTACAGTTGGTGTGCCCCTTTTGTATCCAGATGAATGATCATTAAGATGGGTCTCCTTGGAGACTGTGGTGAATGGACAAACGGCACACATACCGCATGAACAGTGGCCCGTAACTTGTTGTAAATCCCAAAGATGGCGCTTTAGTGTTCCAGGAGGTGCTAGAGGGCTAGTGTGGACGAGAAGATATTTTCAGATACAGTTTAAATATGAATATCCCTTGAAATTATTTAGACTCTTCCTTTTCACCAATACACACAACCACACCCTGGTGTACGGTAGGGATTTGGTTCTGAAGGAACGCCACAGATCCCTCCTGGAACACACAGGCGTGAAACACGTCAACCTTTTAACAATCCCATGTGTAGAAACTGTCATGGCTCATTAAACCCCTGCGACAGAGCCTCACTCACTCATACTGCTTAAAAAGAAGATCTCCGCTAAAGAGCCCTATTGCGGGGCCCGTGGGGCATTGAAAGAGTCGGCCTCACAAGGAGTAAAGCCCTATGATGAGCATGACACCCATCTGGGTGTGTGAGGGCTCAAAAAGGACTGATTTTTTTTTTTCTACCTACACTTCTCATCCGACTTTCCCTCTTTGGGTTCTGGATCTTCATCTCTCTCCTAGCCCCCCTTCTTTTTGATTGATTTAATAAATAAGAATCATCCTTCAACTACCATGATACATGTCAAAATGAAAGGGTATAAAGTGCTAAACTTCTGTGGTCCCCCTTCTGTCACCCATGCCCTCACAGAGTTAAGCAACTCGTTCTTTCTGTCTTAAACGCTTAGTTGTTTTCGTTAATCCCACCAAAACCCTCTGCAATAACCCCTACTATAAAGGGTGCCACATACTTGTCTATATTGACTCCTCTACTTCCCTTTGATTCATAGAGAAGCCTCGACAAACAATCAGTTATATCTACTTTAACTAGCACATATTCCTTGCGGAAACTATGCTCTTTAACATCAATGTTAATTTTTCAATACCTGCAGTTGAATTCTACCCCTCTTCAGGAGTCAAAATCCCCACTAGGGTTTTATGATACATTCTCAGAACAAAATTACTTCCCCATATTTAATTTCTAAAATATTTTATGACCTACACACAGGCCTACCACTGCTTTTTTGGTCAAAACTAAAGACATCTTGGGGATATTCAGAAACCTTCCGTCGGAATGCATTCCGCCCGTTGCTTACTATTGGCTCTGTGGTTAGATAGCTAGAAAATCCGAGTTACAATTTGCTGGCTTTATTTATGTGTCAATCTTGCTTGTTGCTGGGGATAGAGGAAAGGATTTTTGCAAGTATTTCAGAGTATATTAGAATTAGCAAAGCACAAATTAAGCACATTTTTTGTGTCTCTTGAAGTGTGTTGAAAACAAATAATTTAATATGATCACTCCATTCTACTCAGCACAAATCCACTCTACGCTACTCTGCAACACTGCACTCAGCACTACTGCACTCTAATGCCAATGCACTCTACACCAATGCAATCTACTCTGTACCACTCCACACTATGCCCCTGCCCTCTATGCCAATCCACTGTACGCCACTCTACTCTGCAAGACTGCATTCTACACCACTTTATGCCACACTCCTCTGTCACAGCATTCTGCCCTGCACCACTCCACGCCACTTCACTCTACCCCGCACCACCCCACTCTTCACCACTTCATTCTCAACTGAAATAATCTACTGTACGCCACTGCACTCTACACCACTGCACTCTAGAACACTCTAAACTACTGCACTCTACTCTGCACCAATGCAGTCTATGCCATTGCACTCTATGCCACTTTACACCACTTCACTCTACAACACTCTACTCTGCAACACTGCGCTCTTCACCGCCAAACTCTATGCCACTCTACTCTGTACTACTTTGCAGCACTTCACTCTACACCACTGCGCTCTATGCCACTCTACTCTACCCAACTCTACTTTGCACGACTGCACTCTGCGCCACTACACTACACTTGACTGTACACCACTCTAACCTACGCCACTGCATTGTACGCCCGTGCATTGTAAGCTACTGCATTGTACGCTGCTGAATTCTATGCCGCTGCACTCTACGCCACTATAATATGCAACACTATGCAATTGCACTCTACACCAGTCCTCTCTGTCACTGCTCTCTACTCTGCTCTGCACCACTCTACTTTACTCCATTGCACTCTATGCCTCTCAGCTCTACGCAATGTAATCTATGCCACATTACACCACTGCACTCTGACACTGCTCTGCAGCACTCTATGCCACTGAACTGTACCCCATGCTACTCTACACTACTGCATTCTGTGCAAATGCACTCTATGCCACTCTGCTCTGCTTCACTCTACTCTACGGCACTATACTCCACTCTGCACCACTGTATGCTACTCTATCCTGCACCACTTTGGCCACTCTACTCTGCACCGCTCTACACCACTGAACTCTATGCTACTCTGCATCACTGCACACTGCCTCACTTTACTCTATTATATAACGCTCTAATCTACGCCACTGCATTCTTTCTATGATGCTGCACTGTTTGCTGCAGAATTCGCGCCACTGCACTCTGTGCCACTACAACACTCTACGCCAATGCACTCTACACTTATCCACTTCACTCGGTTGGGTGCATGTACGTTGAATTTCCAACATGAAAAATGTGTATTGCTTTTTTGATTGTGCACTTTTCCTTATAAAATGTAATAAAACCCTTTAAAATCTAAAGCTTCTTGGTGAATCTCCATCTTACAAACCTCCGCAATCTTCCATTTCAACTTTCTCATAGTTGCCATCTTCTCTGCAAAATGTTTCACAAATTTGCAGTAATATTCACAGAGTCCTGAAAATGATTATAAATTCTTCTTGTTTTCTGGGGCAGAGATTTATGGTTGGCCTCAATCAGATACTTCTTAGGTACAGCTCCGTCCCCTGACAGTGCGTGTCCCATGTTGGTTACCTTGTTGCAGGATAGTTTTCACTTTTTCCCCCTCAGTGTCAGCCTATTCTCTTCCAACCTCTTGCAGACCAGACCTCGTTGATGTGACTAATGACGTTTTTACTCCAAGAATGAACATGATCACCTAACATGATCACCTATGTTTCCACATTTCTAGCCATGTGCCACCTAGCTGTCTGAAAGACTGAAGCTGACAAGGCCAATCCAAAAGGCATCCTCTTGAACTGGAACTTCCCTGTAGAGTTAGGAAAGCTTTAGTGCTCTGAACTGCAGAAACAATGCAGTTTAACACACAGACTGAAGGTCTCTGTGGTGAATACCTTTGCAATTTCCAGTCTGGCCACCAACTCGTTTACATTAAGCAATACTAAACAGTCCATTATAACATTAACATTCAAAGCTCACCTGCCTATGGAATGTCTTAACTTGCTATCAGCCTTTGGGTCAGTACTACGGGCGACACCCGTTCAGAAGACTCTGCCTATTCGGTAATATTTTCTTTTACTATCCCTTTTAGAACTTCTATTTTTATATGTTTCCTCACATTCAACAGCACTCGTTCAGTTGGTCACAGGCATGGCTTCTTTCTTTAGCTTGATCTTATGAACAAGTCCATTCAACCTACCGAGGTCCTTCGAAAACACCTCCCGAAGCCATCTCACTATCCACTCTTTACTTCTAGATTATCTTACAACCCTTTCCTGCTCTGTACTATGATGATTTGACACTATTCCCAATTTCCACTGGTCTTTGCATCCTCTAACATTGACTCCTTTGACTGCTCCATTAAGCTTAATAACTGCATTCCCTCTGTAAACGCAAGATTCACTCTGATAAAACCATACCATGTCCATACTACCCTCATCAAATGCACTGCATACATAATACTCTACATATACAAATCAACCTTGATCGTGCTCCAATTGGAAGAGTCCAGACCGAATTGGCAAGCCAGGGCCGCGCCAACTCACCGAAACGGAACACATGCAACAAAAGGCTGGTAAAATCTCCTGTTTTGCCACAGTTTTGACAATATTTCCAGGGCACATAGAAAAATGTAGTTGAGGACAAAAGGTTAGGACCGCCACACTTGTTACAGGCAATACCTGCATGCAATTTACAATTGTTGAGGGGTTACACAAGTACTACCATTTTAAATTGTACAATTCTTTTGGCACTCGGTCATAGCCCTTTGAATTTTTTTTTAACACTCACATCTTATAGGGTTTTACTCAGACTTTATAAAGACACAACCACGCTAGTGCCATAATTACGGATAGATGGTACAGATCATGGTTCGACTGCCCCCCCACACGCCCATATACAGGTCATTGATGTACATGTGTGTAGCATGGTGATGATTCACGGTCAAGGATCCCCTCAGTTACGCCTTCCCATTCAACCCAGCAGTCCCAGCCATTTGCCCCACACTCGTTTGTATTTCTTTGGACATCCCCGAGCCAGGTATACCGGTTGTTCCTGCAAGGGACAGCAGTCTACGCCCCTCCTCCATTGGGCCAGTGAGGGGGTGAGGGGGAGGTGGAGTTCTTCCATCAGGCGGCAATGTCTCTTTTGGCCACCACCAGGGGCGTACCCAAGAATGTCCGATCTGCCCTAGAACCTCCTATACCTTCCAGGATCCCTAAAAGCACAAACTGGGGTGGACAGGGGACCTCCCACCCCAGTGTGTTATTCAGCTCCTCGACCACTGCCGCCCAGTAATTTGCTTGGGGGGTGAAGGACCAGGTCATATGATAAAAGTCTGCGGGTACTTCTGCACAGCGGGGGCACCTCTGGGCAGGCAAACATCCGGCTCGGTGTAACCTGACAGGGGTGAGATAAGCACAATGAAGGTTGTAAAGTTGGATGAGTCTCAACCTGGCCGAAATGGTGATCTCGGGGGGGCCATGACAGCATCCATCCAATCATTATCTTCTATAGGGCCTAGACAACCTTCACATTTTGTTTATAAGCGAACAAGCGAGATGGGGGAGTTTATGCTGAGGGATTTGTAAATATGGGAGACTTCTCCTTGACCCAATTCCCCCATAAGTATCTTCGCTTCAAGGGAGCCGATCTTGGGGAGCTTGGTGCCCTTGGGTATATGTGTCATTAATGCACGTCGGCGCTGCAGGTATTTGTGAAATTGCATAGTATTAAGCGAGTGAGAGTGTTGGAGGTCCTGAAATGTGCTAAGTTGCCCTCCCCGCCAAACGTCCCCAATCAGGGAGATACCAATAAGGTCCCATTTCTGGAAACCTTCGAGCCGCACTACTGTCCCTACCCATGTGCCCTGCCATAAGTGTGTCTGCATTGTCCATGTATGGCCCCATCGGGTGTGACGAAGTGCCGATCGCCATGCCAGGAGGACAGATCTGGTGACAGCGGGAATAGTCTGGGGAATTGGAGAGCTGTAAAGCATTGCTTGGATCCGTGGAAGGCCCAATTTGTCCAGCTCCAGTGGTAGGCGGGGTCTGCCCACCCTCCTGACATCCAGTCATTGATCACCAGTAGGTGTGTGGCTATATAAACAGGTGAAGATTTACCATTCCCAAGCCCTTTGAATTTATGAAGCATTATTATTAACATAAATTGAATTTGTTCCTTTAGAAAACCTGGATACAAGCATTTAAATAGAAATATTTTGTAATCAGGTTAAAGGCTATTTAAACCGATGCATCTAAATAATAATGAAATATAATGCAAGTGACCCTGTGTTCTGTGCCACTTAGTACCATTTGAAATTGCACTCCATAAGATACATGTGATGCATATGACTGTATCTTGAGTTATATGAACTACATAACGCAGTGTCTTTGTGTGGTGAGATATACTCCAGCTATTGTCAGGGCATTGCATTGTGTGTTTTATAATGAAATTATTACTATGTTATTAAACTGGGGACACCTGAGTGGAAATATTGCACGAATTGTGTTGGGTTCATCAGAAAAGTTTACTATGCTATGCATATGTTGTGATTGTGAAGTTTTAATGAAACCTTTTCACTATACAAAAGAATACTTAATTGACTTAATTTTTTGTTTTCAGTAGCCTGGTAAACACTGAATTCTCAAATATGTCAGTACTGCTTTCTTATTTAATGGGTGATTGGTCAAGTCCATAATAATTGTTATAGGAAGTTTCAAAAGCCAATTTAATTGTTTTCTCAATAAGACACTGAGCACATATGGCAGTAGAATCAATACCCAACCAACTGACATCATTGAGTACAGTACAGGATTGTGCATTACATTCAGCTTCAATCACTTTCCATCCCTTGAAATGCACACCATTTTCCTGTATGGTAGAATGTGTCTGAGAGCATCCTTTTGCCTGGAAGATCAGCTTTTCCATTTTAGCACATCAGTCCACCCCTGTTTCCACTCCTCCGGGATAGGAGGGGGTCACTCCCACCATTGTCCATTCATGTTGAGGTCCACTGAAATCCTTAAATATGCCAAGCACACCAACTCGCCGGGTCATGCCAGAAGCGAGATATCACAGGGCATGTCCATACCATATGGAAGAAATCTGCATCACGGTGAATGCATCAAAAGCATGTGGGTGGGGCAATTTACCTGTGCGCCATAGATGTCTGGAAGTAAAGTATGTGGTGTGTAGGTATTTCAGCTGGATCTTCCGTAGCCTGGAGGGGGTGGCTATTTCCCGGGGAGCTCCAGTCTGCTTTATCCAGGGGCCCCACCCATCCTTGTCATTAACTTTTTAAGGGTATCGAACACCTCGGGTGTGTTCAACACTAGTGAGCGGTAAATATTGAAGATCGCTCCCCTTCCCAGATGCCCAGTAAGGAGACTGGTTTCAAGAAGGCTGTACTCTGGCAGATCGGTCCCACCACATATGGGACTTGCCAGAGCATACCGCAGTTGTCAATATTTGTGAAATGGCATAAATGGAAGGGAGAAATGCGTTAAGAGATCTAGGAAGGAGCACATGCAGCTCTGATGCCAATCCTGTCTTATGCGTCAACCCCTCTAATTTGGCAGAATGGCAGAGCCACCTTTTTTTCACACTTTGGTTTATTGAGCCAGATTTCTGTCCCAACCAACGAATCTCACGGCCGAGCACCTTAATTGAAAGACCACCGCTGTAATTGTTATAGGAAAATCTGCCGAGAGGTTCTGTTCTCTGTCGCCACCAGCTGCAAATCCCAAATCTGAATTACATGGGTATTGTTGGCATCAGGTAGACTGTCAGGATTAGGGGCCACGTTTGTCGACTTTGAGGGATAACTTTTTTCTTCATAAGTATTACCAACCAATAGAAACATTTTACCTGCACCTATGTATTGGCATCCTTTATTAAAGTCAGGTTTACGTGTTCTTATAGAGAACCCTAAGATTCAGCAAACTAGCAACATATTTATTAACCTGCTGTAATGGTGCTGGTTCAAAGGCACCAATGTTAGAATCAGTAGTGGAAGGGAAGACCAGAGTTTATTTTGTCTTTTTTGCGATTTCAAGGCAAGTTTGGTCATCAAAGCAGAAGTGCTAGATAGAGAAGGTCATAGGTTCCTCCTGTCCTCTCTTTCAGTCCAGTTCCAAAATGACTTTCCACCCCTCGTGGCCTGTTTAGTACAATCGCAGGAGATTTCTCGAGATCAACAATTACGTAAGTAGCACCACATGCAATCAATCTTTTTATCATTCGTTCCTATACTAGACGTGACCCATAACAGTATTTTGATGTCAAATTATTATAAGAATGCACCCCTGAGAAATGCTTTGTTGGCAAAACCAAAGGTTAAAATAACGTTATAGTTAGATGAAAATTCCAGTTGCAGTGTAACATTATGAACTCAAAAAACCACTGAAATTCACCTGATATAGTTATCTTAAAAAAAGTATAACTCGTGCCCCATGATTTATCCCTGGGGACTCCTTCCCTGGGGCCCAAAAATATATTCTTAGAGAAGAGGGGCGCGCAGCTGCCCTCCCCGAGCCTATATTAGGGAACCAAGCACAGCCTAAATGGGCCCCAGGTACCCCATCCCCAGAGGCCAGTATACTGCTGCAGGCATGGAAGACATGGCACATCAACAGTCAAGACACAGATCACAAGGAACTTAACAGCACAATTTACAAGTCCTTCAAACATTTCAGTGCTACACACATCTATGGCAGTTTCTCCTCTTTAACGCAAGTGGCATTACACCCTGCATATTCACATACAGTCTCGCGCCTGACAATGTTTTCATAGCCATCAACGACTCCACTTTGTCTACTGTCCACTTCAACATTTCACCTGGGTGAATGGAAAGGTTTCCAGGCCATTGTAGTTTTCTGTATCACCAGCAGCATTCCCAGCTCTTCAAACCAAAATTATGATTGAGCTTTTCTGGACCTACTACCGAGTCTCAGAAGACCATGCTCCGGCAGTAGCAACCTGGTTCTTCCAGTAATTTCCGACAACAGATAAACTGCCAGAGGGTACCCAACCCAGGACATCCTCAGAACATGTACAATAGGTCAGCATTTGTGTTTCCACACCTTGGACTAACGTCCCGTACATTTGGATATATCTTGTGCAACCTATGCAGTGTCAGAATTTTATATTAAATTAGCTTAAATTTCAAATTTTATAGACAATTGCTGGTTTTTCAAGGATCATTACCGATTCTCTATCCATAAATTGCTTCTTCAAGTCGAGTTCGCACCTATCTTTTACCCTGCTGGGGTTATTTTAGTTTGGTCAGTAACCCCCCACCCCCTCAGGCTGACACAGAAGCTTTAGTTGCTGTTCATTTCAGTTCCACCACAGCAGAAGAGTCCCCGCACAGGCCTACCTCAACCTTGTACAAATGAAAAAAAAAAATCAACAGTCTCATCCTGCCAACAATAGTCTAGATTCGAGTTGCACCGACACATTATAGCACAGCACCACCGGCACAAGTAGCTGGCCGCTACACTGAATATACGCAGGTTCGCCCACCGCAGTGTCCACACACCAACAAGCCACCCACTGCAGCTACGTAGCCATAGTTGTCAAAATCAGGCACATTGAGCCCCCACCCCTTCTAATACATATTCGAAGTGTAATTTATGGAGCGCTATTTTTTCCTACCACCTCTCTGTATTAATTCTAAGACTAAAGCATTTAGTTTAGTATTTTGATAATTCCTTTTAGAGGGCATTAAAGGTACATTTGCCCAAAAAAGTATAAACGTCTAGATAGAAGTATCATCTTAGCGAGGACAACTTTGCCTATTTTGGACTATGGAAGTTTTCCCCCAAAATTGGAAGCCCTTTTTATTCATAATAGTTTTCCTTAAATTACCCTCCAGAGTATCGTCATCCTATGGAAAACCTGCAACTAAGCTATTTAAAAGTATTTACTGCCCCCTGTATTTGTAAAGCAGAAAGCCAGGACGTATCTGCCCGTGTGAATTATAGCTTCCTTGTGAATTGGTTCCACAGCAAGTACAAAAAGCGAGGGCTATTGTGGAGTGCCCTGTCAAGTGCCCTTGTGTGCCTCCTATTCCTCCGAGATCATTCCCAGGATTTCATTCTACCAACTGCCCTTGTGAATTGGTTCCACAGCAAGTGCAATCAAGAGTTATAGTGGACTCCCCTGTCAAGTGCCCTTGTGTGCCTCCCATTCCTCAGAGATCATTTCCCAGATATTCTACCATCTGCCCTAGTGAATTGGTTCCACAGCAAGTGCAAACTCAAGAGCTATAGTGGAGTGGCCTGTCAAGTGCCCTTGTGTGCCTCCCATTGTGCAGAAACAATTCTACCATTGCAGAACCAGGCCGTCCGAGTAACTGCACCTATACCAACACTTCAGGGCCATGCTTTTAAGGACCTGCATCAAGTATGTCCACCAAAGAGTGTCAAAAGCTTTTTCCATATTAATGGAAGCTACTTCTGCAGTGAACCCCTTAGCTGTTGATGATTTAGTAAACTGTACAGATTTCTTATATTCGGAGATGCACTATTGAGTTTTTAATGTCAAATGAAAAAGTATTACAGCCGCAATAGATAGCATTACATGCTCATCTATAGAAAAGCACGCAGCATATGCAAGATGTACTCACCAGACAATATACTTGATGGCACTAACATGCCCTAGGTAAAAATGATGGGATTAAACACTAGTACATTAATTGAAAGCGAAAGAACAAAACAAACCTGCTCCTGAGTCTTCCACTTCAGAATGAAGGATAATGCACGTGCGAGAAGGGGTGGGGTTGAAGGGGAATAGGGAAAGTGGCGCGTGCGGAAGTAGAAGCAAGGAATGCCAAATGAGCAACCCCCAAGGGCGGCGGTATCTAAACAACAGATAAAAAGCGTATGTCCTGCCATATATACGTATGAGAAATCAAATGAAATGCACTAGAGTGCGGGTTCAAGGAGGACGTATATCATTTTTGGCCTGAACGTTGAGGAGGAGTTCGAGAAAGCCCACTTGTGCGAAGCCAGTGGAGAACATGTGCTTCAGCCTGGGACAATGTTAAAAGGTCGCACAGCCAGTATTGAATGTCAGACGGAGCAGGCGCCTTCCACGCCCTGGCCAACCGGCGTTTAAACAGAACAAATGCCAGGTCAACAAACCTATGTAAGTGTTTGTTGGCCTTTGCATGGGGGATTAGTCCCAGCAGGCAAGAGGAGGGAGTGGGAGTGTGTGCTTTGTCAACTCGACCACCATCGGAGACACCCTAAGCCGGATCAACTGCTACATCTGGAAATCTCACACCATATGATAAAACCCCGTGCCTGGAGCATGCCGTGGGGACAAGCATGGGAGAGTGTTGGAAATGTACGTTTCATACGCAAGGGGTGAAGGTAGGCCTGGTCGACAAAATTAAATTAAGTAAATCTGAACAGAGGAAACATGACTTCCAACTTGCTGTGGAGCTGCAGAGAGTCCAGCATCTCTATTTGCTATAGCTTGGTGTCAGTTTTGGAATACTGTGTGAGCGTGCTTTATATGGCCACCAAATAGTAACCTCTAGCTATCCCTAAAGCAGAGCACAGTACCCAAACCTCTATGCCATTGAAAAGCACAGTAACTAACAGACAAGAGCAAACCTCACCAACAGAGATGTACGAGGAGATATCAAGGGAGCGGCTCACCTAACGCAAAAAAGCCCAATGTTGATAATAATATTGGCTTCATGTGGAATCCCCTACGTCCGATACCACCAGCCTACCAGACTCCCAAACAATCCACATTAATCACATATTAATGATGTAAAAAATTTAACATTCACATCTACCAATAGCTGATTTCTGTAATGCCTGTGTTGTGGCCCTTTTGCCTTGTATTAGGCAGCTATCTCCTCGGAAGTCATCGGAGTCACCACAGGCATACAGTTTAAAATTCATAAACAAAATGCATCTTGCCATTGGCAATAATCCTCATTGCAGCAGGAAAAAGGAGCCAATGTGAAATCTCAAGTTGACGTAAACCGTTTCTAACTTTCCTAAAGGAATCCCTTATAGACGGGAACCAAGACGGTGTAGTAAGGACATAGAAACACCTTGTGATTGCCCAACAAAATCGACCCAACCTCTCTGGCGTGACTAAGAAGGACATCTCTATGGTTGTAATTCAATAACCTTGGTACTACAGGTCGAGGGTGAGCACCAGGAGCACGGTGGGCTGTGGATACCTATGGGCACATTTAATAACAAAAACAAACCTGTAGGTGCCAGTTTGTCATTGGGTCAGAATTCAAGAAACAAGCTCATGGCTAGGCTTTCTATATTTTATAGCAAGCCTATTGTCCGTGCATTGTTTTAAAGTGAATGCCCTTCCCCGTCTTCGCTTGCCTTTTTAGGATCTTCATTCTGGATTGCAGATTCGGTAGCTCAGTCTGAAGGCTTTGCACAGCTGGCTGCACCTCTGCAAGACATTTTTCATTGCTGGTTACCCTTTCAGGTGTATTTATCTGAGCAACCCACGGCCACTGCATAGATCTTTTGTTCACGCACTTCTTTAGGTTCTTTTATAGCAGACATAATATGATTGAGCTTATCCGTTGGCTTTCAACCATCATCTCTCTGTTGTTGACTGCTTATGTCGTCATAACCATGGATTTTATTTCCCATTCTAGTTGCTCTGTTACAACCCATTTTGCCCATTGAAGACATGAAGAAATCTACACTGGGGCGCTCAGGCATGGCTACGGTGCAGACAGTAAAACGATAAAGAAGTACCAGACATGTAGCCAAGATGAGCTTTTCCCTAGATTCTCAGCCCCTTAGTGGTTCTGGTCATATAACCCCACCCTCTCATGTACAGAAACCATTGCCTTAAGGCCAGTTAGTTCCCCAGCCGAGATTACCGAACCACAGTTGCCCCCATTCACCAAAAATCTTTGGCCTGTGCACTATGTATCAGAATGCAAAAAGTAACATGCTGCAACTGGCCTTGGACTGCCACCACCGAGAGCACAGACGGCTGCTTAATTAGTGATACAAGGTCCTTACCGGTGTGACCCAGAGACCATCCACTGATGCCAAGTCTCAACGCAACTCTCCAAGCCTGCAATCGGGCCACCCCCAGGTTGCGGGCAGCTAATGATTCGCAGGGCTTTCTTCTATCAATTTTTTGATCCAGAATCCAGGTGGAGGAGTGGAGATCCACACCCATTCCTACCCCAAACCCCTCCCACACAGGCCATGCCTAAGCCTACCCTGATCCCTCTATGACCGATACTGTAATCCTCTGTACTGCCCACTTCGGCTTCCTTTGCACTGCTGTCTTCCTGCGCAAGCCATGCAACCAGGGCTGGACTGGCCTTAGTGGGCATCGGGTGTTTCCCCAGGAGGCTAGGGGCCGGTTTTGCAGCAGTGCAGCAATATCCGACCCCAGTAA
Source organism: Triturus cristatus (assembly GCF_964204655.1). Lineage (NCBI taxonomy): Eukaryota > Metazoa > Chordata > Amphibia > Caudata > Salamandridae > Triturus > Triturus cristatus. Next base: position 1,769,748,389 of record NC_140589.1, on the reverse strand, counting down.
CAAAAGCAGCAAGCAAGCATTTCCAGCCTCCCGGAGACAGGCAGTGCTTCCCCAGGGGCTGGTCTGAGTAAATTGCCAGGGCTGCTTTGGGTTCCCAATCCGGCCTGGCATGCAACTGCACCACTCTGTTTTATCACCTCAGTCCGACAACACCTCTCAGAAAGGGGTTGTGGTGTGCTCCATGCACGTTCCTGGCTCACACTGTCCTGGACAGCAGCCATCAGTCCAAATCAAGGCCGAGTTTACAGTGCCCATGATGCCTTCTGGAAAACGGCAACAAGTTACATCTTCAACAACAGTTGCAAACTGCACAAAGTGATGTTGATAAACTGTTTGAATGCTGCAATTCGCTTGTAATCCCAGCTGTGCGATGTCCATCCCGTGCAAGGATGCCACCCAGGGACCAGTTTAATTTGGATGTCTGACACAGGCCTCACACTCAGAGTGGAGCTTCACATCCATCGCCATAGCTAGCAGGCCATACTCCAGCCCCGATGATGTGCCCTATGTTGATAGCGACTGAACAAGCTATTCTGGTGCATTGGAGTGTCAAGATAATCCTTTCAGTGATGTGATTGTAAAACCCGCTGTGGTTATAGGCAATGGGGAAGTTAGAGCACAAATTGTTTAGGACATCCTAGAAGCCAGTGATGGCAATCCTTGCATAGGATTTTAAGAGAACTTGACTGCCCACAATTCTTAAGAAGGCTTGACACACTTGATGATACACTGGAGATCTAGGTATGGTATTCATGCAAAGAACCCAAAATGATTTGAGGTAGTAGGGCTTTTGGAAATGTCTGGATGCTCTTGTACCGAAAGGGCAAGTAGTCTGGATTAAAGATGGGGGCATCACTGACCGAGGAGAGGGTTGGTTGTTTAGTTTGGGGGTGGGGTGTTTTTTTCTTGTGTAATTCTGCTGGTGCCCTATATAAGAATGAAAAGCAAGCATATACTGTGTGATAATGTTTGACTTTAATGTTATATCCAACATTTTAATAAACATGATAGAAAACATTTATTATAAGTTAAATCGCATTTGCTCAAACTTCCTAGGTGGTGGTGAGATGAATAATTAGTTGTGAAACTCCAAATAATATTTTTGTTTTTACAGGACTCCATTTCAGATGCACTAGTTTGGCTCAGCTAAGGGGTGATTCATCTTACATAGATGCCCTAATTCGAAAGATCAGTTTAAATCTTACTCTTTTGACGAATGGTGAAGTCCGACCTTTGAAGCGAGTACGACGGATGGCTTATTTTCATCAAACATTGAAAATGACGAGGTTGTGATAATCCAGATACTACCAACTCAATAAACCTCTATAAACTATGTCACCAAAAGCCTTTCCTGTCTGCAACACCTGCTGCAGATTCGTCCAGCTGCTGTAGTGCTGCAGGTGAGTACATTTTCAGTCTCGAGAGTATTTTGTTTTCCATTTCCATCTCTTTCAGGTTTAACTTTTTTTGCTGGTTTCTGCATCTTCTGTGCTCAGCCATCTTTGGTTCTGCAGTTTGCCAAGGCCAAGAATATGTGAGTTGATGTGGTGCACAATGGCTGTTTTGGCTCTGGATGTTCAATTGCTCTTCGTTTAAACATTTATGTTGTTAATATATTTGCATTTCGATTGCAGAATCTCTAGAATGGTCAATAAGACATACAGGCTAGTGTTGAGGCCTATATTGCAGTCTAATTCTAGTTTTTGTGTGCTTCTAGTAATGCAAATAGTGACATGCCTTCTGACTGTGTTCTGAAAGGTGGCTTGTGTTATTGGGCCTGTTCCTAGATGCTGTATACTTTTTATTTTGCAGCTCACTTATCGAGGGCCCACCATGGTGGCCTCCTGAGAAACCCCTCAAGAAGTCCACCGGTCAGTTAGTGTGACCTCAATCTTCCCTAGTGGGAGTACAGTGACTATTTGGCCTGTCTTCAGGCTCTCTGACCGATGGCTCTCGTGGGATGGCAGGTTCTCAGACTTTCTGCCCAAAAAGGATGATTGCAAGGCAGGGGTTGGAAACTGTGAGCTATTTTTAGGTGTGATGTATAAACTTGCTTGCACCATTCATTGCAAACATTTTTTATTTAATACATACTCGAAGATGCTTTGATGCATTCTTTTTCACCTGCTCCCTTCTTGGGCAGAGTAACCTTCAGGCATTCGGCTTGAGACATTGTCTATCCCATCTTCGATTTGCCCACAAGAGTATTTTACTCTCATTTTCCATCTTCCAATAGGTCTAGCCTTCTACCCGACTGGAACACATTTTTGAAGCACACTCTGTCATCACATATTACATTTTTCGGCTCCTAGGTACATTGAATACACAAAAGCAATTATTTTTTTTGTATTCGTTTGTACTGCTGGAGACATTTATTTTATTGCTCTGGTTAGTACTTGAGTGCAAGCGTCATAACTTTTGGCTTTGCCAGTGCCTATTCCTATGGCTGCCGGTGGCAGGCACTGTGGGGAAGGTGTGCTTGCTGTCGCCATGGGCCTTGGGGATGATGTTGTGTCTTGCATACAGCAGTTACTGAAAGAGTGAGAACAGAAAGTTTGTGTGATAAATCTTTCTTAGTGTGGCAGACAAGTTTGAAAGAAATTAAAATAAAACACAAAATAATATCATCAGTATCTTAATACGATTTGCTACGCTAGTAACTTAGTTCTAAAAATCTGTTGGAATGGTCTACTGTTTTCTCTTAACAAGTATTCGTTTGACTGGGTGCTTTTCATCCTATAAACTGGTATAATAGGTTGCTGGTAACCCGATGGCTGGTACCCAAGGTTGCTATAAGGGATTGGGATTTACCCTAATTGATCAGGCGTCTTGCTATGGAATGTAAACAGTGGAATGAGTGTGCCTTCCTTGGAATCTTCTGGAAGCCTTGCTGAGGAATCTGGTTGCGTCACTCAGCTTGAGAAAGGGCTGTTGTTTTCATGGCGCAGAATGAATAGATACAAAATATTTAGTGTAGGAAAGTAGGTGACATATAGTGAGGAAGAAAGCTGACGTTTATATGTAGGCAGCAAGTGTGAACGACAGCTGAGGAAAGACAGTTTGAGTGAGGCATTGAAATAGAGACTAAAAAGGTTTTGTGGTCTTTTTCAGATGTCTATACAAAATCTGGAATACTTCAGAGCATGCTCACTGTGTGACAGGCATTTATCTTACGACCCTCTTCGTACCCTTGATACAGGCTCTGGTTATTGTAGATTCCTGTATTATCTCGATTATTCAGCTCTTAACTTACTGTCTCTTGTAGTGCTTAGGATTGGCTATAAGGCAGCATATTGGTACGTTAAAACATGTTGCATAAATCCTCATCAAAGGCGTAAATTGTGATATTGATACCCATAGAACGCGCATATAAAGGGATCCTTTTTGAGGCATGTTTACTTCTTTTGAAGCCTGGCCGTTTTTTTGGGCTAGAGCCAACATGATATTTAGAAATGCAGCTTCTCACTTTTCTATTGCATTCATCAAAATGGCAGGGTCATGTAATGGGAGTGGTGTTCTATTTGACAGGTATACACACATTTTCATAAAGGTACTTTGCTTCTTTTTACCTGAATTCTAGTTAAAAACTGCAGGTGACTGTAGTGGCTTATTCCCTGGCAGACAAACTCCTGCGTTTGTTATTCCTGTTGGATACGCTTTGTAAAAGACTCAACTGGTTTGGTATAGTCTGAAATGTATTTGACTTAGGGAACAGTAAAGAAGCTAAGGAATATTGGAGCTTTTCATCTCTCTCAGAAGGGAATTTATCCATTCCTCGGTCTTTGAAGCAAAGAAGGCTGGATATAAGTGGAAGCTTTGTTGCCATTACCACCTGGAATGTGTGAAAATGGAGCATAATATTGTGTTGGGAGAGTAATGGCTATTACTTCCTGGCTCCACTCTTCTGCTGTGCATAAAACAATACCCACCTCCCCCCAAATACCTCTAAAAAAAGAGTATATGAAGAATTCCAGTTGCTCACGTTAGCAAAGTTTGAGTTTAATACATTGTTGCACTTGATTGACTGAAGGCGGTTGATTATATAACAAAAGAGTGCAAAAGCTATGCCTATTGACAGCGCATAGATCATTTGTCCCCTCCAAAAATGTCTTGATTTAAAAACTGTTACAGATACTGCATGAAGATGTCTTTGTCAGACCCACATGACATATGTATACGGTGGTTAGGCTCTGAACATGATGCTTTTACCTACATCTTCTGTGCATCAATGCACATGAAATACATCAGGGAGCGGGAGACTAAGATGTTTCTGGTCAAGTGCCTCCGTGATATGCCAAAGCATTACCATCACCTTGGGTACTATCACCCAAAATATCTTGCCACAGGAAGGAGAAGTCCTCTTCTTCTGTGAAGAACGCTCCCAGGACCAATTGTAGTGTCGATGCTGATCCCCGATACCAGACTCTTCCTAGTTTTTGGACAAGAGCCCGATATTAAATAGTGTGAGACCTGAGTTCCTAGGTCCATTGCCAAGCCACCCGCAGGTCAAAGCATTTGGGCTCCAATATTCTGGGCCACCACTCAAGGGTGACCATGATCCCGTAGGCATGTTAACTTCAGCAGCTCTGACCAAGAAACTTCCCGACACTGCACCAACAATGCATGTGGTCCAGTGGCTAAGATGAAGTTGAAGTCTGCCAATGCACCATCTCCCTTTTGTCGATGCCTTCTTTGGTGTCATCAACATTCTCAAAGGCTTAAATAGTAGGCAGAGATTATCTGTGTGGGTAAAGTAAAGTTAAGGCGGGCTTCAGTAATTAGCCCTTGGAAGAGCACCTTCCTATCGCTCAAGTATTTGCTCAGATGGAACAGCTGTTTGGCTTCAACGCCAAGGCCCTTGCGGTATGCCTGGTAAGATTTATGACCGCATAGATGATTTGGAGGCTGATAATTTCCTTTCCCTCTATAACACTGAAACTGGCTTATATTTTGACTTAGTAAATATAAGTGACCTAGATAATTCACCAGAAGGGGACATCCCTTAACCCTCTAGCTGTCCTTCAGTGAAAGGTTCCTTCACTGACCACTGTAGTGGAACCAGCATATAAAGCCTTTGAATTGACCGTGCCCCCTGTGAAGGCAGAGTCTAACATTTCGACTGACGTCTTAAATCCTCCTCCTCAGTGTGGGAACCATTGCTCCCATACAATAAGGCTCTTTTGGACTCTGTCATTGCTGCATGGGAGAAAACTTTTTTCAGCCTATCACTCTGCACACCGATTGCTAGATGCTATAAGGCTGTTTCAGGTGCTCCACACTTTGCCGTCTCACTTCACCAGAAAGTCTGGGGACCAACCTACTTCCTTGAAGTAAAGTTCGAAAGATTTCCACACAGCACCTCCTGATAGGAAGTTAAAAAGCATTTACTCTGTGAAAAGTAAAGTCTTTGCTTCTTGCACATCGCACAGCTAATGCCACCTGCCTCATGGCCTGATATGTCCATACCCTGTTGGAACTAGCAAAACTCAGTGATCAACCTACTAGATCACATAAAAAACATTGACTGATTGACTGACTTGGTCAACAATGATGTGAATGCCCCCCCCCCCCCCCCCCCCCAATAGGTCTCGAATTGCAACCTTGTCTCCAAGGACACCTCTGCTTGATTCATGGTCATGGATATGAGGCTGCAGTGCCACTCTTGGGTGTCTTCCACTGGCTTCTCAGAAGATGTCCAAGCAACCCTCATAGACCTGCCTCTCCAATTGCTCTTAGAAGGCAGACACCTCCCTGGAATGCTTCCAGAAGATTAGAATTGTGGCTCGCTCACTGGCCTAGCCTCCCCAGTGACACAGTTCCAGCAACAGAATTGAAAACCGCTGTGACTCCTCCCACCTTAAACCCTATCTTCCGTCTGAAGTCTGTTTGTCACCATTTGGGAGATGATCATTTCAAATTAATGGGTATGCAGTCAATTCACAAGAGCTATGCCCTAGCCTTCCTGTTCCTTCTGTCAGATAATCTTCCTTCCACCAGATCATGCTTTCTGGCACACACTTTATTACATATTCCATTTTAACAGAATGTCTGTGTCAATGTCCCAGAAACATGTCAAGCACCTGAGCTATTTACATTTGACTAATTAACACTTGTCCAAAGCTCCTCAATTTTGAAGGTATAAGTCATTATCCTACTAAACAAAGGAGCCATTGAGTGGTGCCTCGGGTAGAAAGGGTCATGGATTATATTCCCTTTACTCCTTGCAGACCAAGAAAAATGGAGGTCTGAGACCTATTAAATGGATCTTTGCCTTCAAATCTGTTTAATTCAGCATGACACGTTCAAGATGTTGCCCATAAGCCAAGTCTTGTTTGCACAGAATGACCGTGATTGGTTGGCATCCTTCCTTGGTTCTCCAGTGTGCCTGCTTTCATTTTCCAATCCTTCTTACTCGCAGACATCACCTGAGAGTCACCGTGGCTTTCGAGGACACACTGTTGCATTTTGGAATAACGAATGAAAATGCTGGCAGTTGTAGCAGCTGTAGTGAGATGGTCACCAGGCTATGTATTTCTATACTTGTTTGACTGGCCAGTGAAAGCTGAGCCCTTGAGGCTGGTCAAGGAAGACTTTTAGTGCACAATGATGCTCCTCCATGACTGGCAATGCTATTAAGACCCAGAAATCTCATCTCGCTGCACAACAGAGGTTAACCTTTATTCTAGCAGTGCTGGGCACAACCTGCATGAAAACCTTTCCTCAGATCATCACAGATGTTCAGGATTTTATTCTAAGATTTCTGAATCAGACATAACTCCCGGTTCTGCATGTCTAATATCGGCTAAGCCTCATTCATTCTGTTGGTACCACATGCCAGATGAGGGCCCACAGTGATACCTGTGTTGGCAATGTCTCCATCATCAAGGTAGCCTCTCATACACCGATGCAAGTTCACCAATCAGGTCATCCTGATCTACACGTTTGGATGGAGCTTTGTGCTGTATCATCCCCTTCAGCCCTCCACATGTGCAGTTTATTGTTGTTACAGATACCCTCTCACTGGACTGGGGTGCCCACCTGAGCAACATGATGTCACAAAGCCTTTAATCTCTGTCAAAGCAGCATCTACACATACATGTGCTGGAACTGCACGCAGTCTGCTTTGCTGCGAATGCCTTTTTCTCCTTCCGTCATACGGATAACATTTAGATTCTATCAGGCAACTAAATGGTCTTTTATATTAACAGATAGAATGTTGTAGTGTTGTGGACTGTGTGTTGGGATGTGATCTACCTGTGGCAGTGGGTGAAGTGAAAGGGAATTTTACCGGTAGCAGCTCATCTTGCAGTCTGCTTACAAGACCATGAGTGGGAACTACATTCTGAAGTAACTAAGGTGATTTTCTTCAGATTGTAGTATTCACGCATGGCTTTCTTCGCTACGTCCCAAGACAATGGTATCCTCAATTTAGTACCATATAGTTCACTCTGAATAAATTCTGGTTCAGATGGTCTTGGGGTCTTCTGTATGCGGTTCTACCAAATATGCTTGTGTCAAAAGTCTTTTTGAAGGTGTGAGAGGATCGAGAACAGCTAATCGCCACAGATTGGGCAAGAATGATCTGGTATTTCAATGTGTTGGCACTCAGCATTTAAACATCTCCTCGGACCTACACTAGGTAGACTTGCTCCTGGAGCAGGATTGTCCAGTTCTGCACCCTAGTTTCCATGAGTTGCATGGAAATATAGGTGCAGTAAGAATCCATTTCCTTTTCTGGTGAGGTTTCAGAAGTCATATTGACACCAAGGAAGCCACTACAAAAATCCATGTTCGTGGGTTGCTGGAAAAATTTGTTCAAAGATATGAGAGAAAAAGGCTAAACCCATATAACGCCTGCCTTTCCTACATCCTGTGGTTCATGTCCTCCCTTCCACAGCAGGAACCGGTTGTAGCTACAGTCAAATGCTTTTAGCCTGTCCTCCCCACCTTCATGTGTCGTCCTTTCCTGTTTAGATTGCCATTAGTGGTGCGGTTTCTCAAAGGCTCAAAGGTTTAGTTCATTTGTTTCCTCCCACTCCATTCAGTGTTCCTTAGAGGAATTTAAATCTTGAGTTGCCTTTGATGATGGTATCCACATTAGAGCTGATGCACAGTTGCCCGGTTCAACATCTGCCTCCGAAGACATTACTCTTAGTAGCAATAACGTCTGCCCTAAGGGTTGGAGAACTTCAAGCTCTCTCAGTTCATCCCCATCTTATGGTCTTCTTCCCAGATAAGTTGTTTTTTCCTACCTGTAAATCCTTTTTACCCAAGATAGCGTCTGCCTTTCACATAGGGTAATCTGTTAACCTTCTAGTCTTCTTCGCTCCTCCTAATCCCCCCAAAGTGGAAGAGCGGCTTCATAGATTGGGCCCCAGATTTGCTGTGTCCTATTACATCGATCACATTTGAAAGGGCAGAATAAATGATTTGCTCTTTGTGTGCTTCAGTGATGCTAAAAAGCCCAAGGTGATGACCAAACACACAATTCTTTCGTTGGACCATCTTTTGTGCAAAGATCTGCTACACCGTAGCTAACAAAGTCCTCCAACGAGCATTTGTGCCTTCCCAACAAGGGCCACAACTGCTTCCACAGCTCTCACCAGAGGCTTAGGACTTCTGACTCATGTATTAGGTGCACAGTGGCAGGTACTTTATGTGCTATGTTGCATAACTTACTTGATTAACTGTCACCACTCCCAGGATAGTATTGCTTTGAGACTCATTGATGAGGTGAGGAATCAGTGGGAAGATATATCCATCAGAAAACAGTTACTTATCTTCAGTAACAATATTTCTGAAGAATACATAATCTTCCTGCAGATTCCTCTCTGCCCTCCCTCCTCTCAATGAGTTACGGAGGAGACCCCAAATTATGCAAACATGTTATGTGCTGTAATTGTCCCGGTCATAGAGCCTCTCTCTTTTCATATTTGCATGCCTCAGTGGAGCATGGAAAAAGGACTAGGAACTGACGCCACTATGTTGGTTGTCGCTATATATACTCCCATGTTGCCATGTCTTGTGGATGGGGTTGAGAATTAATCTGCATGGTGCCACTTGGCAGTGCAGGAGAGCTATTGCCAGATAAACATTTTCCAGATCAGTCTGACACCTCGAAGGATATTCACAAGGTGTAGAATCTGTAGGAAGATGATATGTGCACCAAAAATGTATTTTCCGAAGTCAGTTTATTTTTCTTCTATCCGCTATATACCCTTCGCAATATGCAGCTTGAAGTCACAGAGAACCTCGTTTATACACATGCCCTCCCAGCATTATCATCCTTAGCTTCCTGCCTTCACAGTTAGCCTGAGAAGTAGGGTACCTGCTATAGGCCCATGCATCGACCTTTCGTGCACAGATGAAAATGTGTTAAATGAAAGCATAGTGAGAAACTCATAAACTTTATACAAATAATTATAAAAAACGTAGGACGGCTTCTAGATCTTTGAACCCTCCTAATTCTGATCAGCTGGAGTAAAAGCCTGAATCTGCTTGTTTCTTCACACACAGCTAAGATGGCTCCTGCCTCACGGCTATAGAATGTGTGGATGCTGCTCAGTGGTGTAGTAATGGTGTCACATAGGCCCTAATGCAAACAAGGGAGTGGCACCACTGCCCAATATGAATAGTACAAGACCGCCCTTAGTGGCCTGGAATGGGGTCCTCTCACTCCTGGGTCCTGATGTCACTGCATGTGCTATGCCCATGATCCCACCTGCAAAATATATTTCTTGGTTAAGTGGCAGGCGCTCCTATAAGACAAACCGTGGCTAAGATAAAACAATGATAAGAAATAATTTACTTACCTGTAGATACAGTTCTTCACCGTCGGTATTGTTCATAGATTCACTTGCTTGAATCATTCCCCTTCGTTGAAGTGGGAGGCCATGTCAACAATGGAGAATGATCCAAGCGTGTTAATCTGTGAAAGATCCAGTGCTGTAGAAACGGTGAGTGCACAATTGTGAATGATTTATGAAAAACGGTTAAAGCTATGGCATTAGCAAAAGATTTGTTGCACTGTGAATTTAGCGACATTCATGGAATAGGTGTTTGCACCATTGGTGTCTACACAGCGGCAGGGACAGCAAAAGTCTAATTTATAAAAAGATTTTGCCTGATGTATTAATAGACAGGGGCACGCTGTGAGCTTTTAAATGCAGCATTGTTAAGGTACAGAGGACGCCTTCCCCTTTCAATGCAATCAAAGCTCTACACTGAAGCCATATGGGAGCAATTTCTGTCAATAAACAGCTCCTGCAAAAACAGCAAAATCAGACACTGATTCAGCACAGCACTTCAGTCTGCTCTGGCACTGTTCCCGAGCTTTCGCTTTTTATAAATCTATTTATGTCAAGAAGAAATGCACCAAGGTTCTTTTGTTTGTTGCAGTCACTTTGCCAAATTGGCTTTGGCATTTTTGCTATTCAAAAAGCAAGCCATGCTCCAAATTCAGACCTGTGGTCATTACATGTTTTAATATTCAATAGAAACAAACTAAATAACAGTCTCTTAACAAAGTATTAAGACTGTATGTAAAGCAGTCGTGCTTCACCCTCCCAGAACTGCAGTGCGCTGTCTTGCTGAGGTACAAACACTGCCATTGGTTTCCAGAATCCTAGCAAAGATGATATGCATGCAAATTTGCAGGGTTTTTGCATGTCGGTCCTTCAGTTCATGTTACTGCTTTTGGGAGTTGGCCATTATTCATCGCTTCAAATAGATCAGACAGTAGTCATTATGTTTGCTTGTCAGGAAGTGCTATATATTAGAATTTCAATACAATAACGAAAATGGATAACTCCTTTCCTTTAACAACAAACCATAGTAAAATATCACCTCTACCTCCATCTCATCTTTTGAATACAGAGGAGTCAGGAGAAGAGAGCCTGTTTGGACCAGCCTACAACCCTTCACAGTTAAAATTAAAATGTTAGGACACGGATAATGAGAAGGAGGATCCTATTCAGGGTATATCTGAATACATGGAAGGAGACTTCTTTCACGGCTCGTCATCAGCCCCTTGTGGTGATTACAGGGATCATTACATTGAAAGTGATCCTGATGATTAGCCAGAGGAAGGGAAGCTCATTCAAGAGCCAGGCATGGTTGGTCAGGAATTGGATGATTATATTGCTCTTTCTTCGCCATCTCCAGCAAGTTCGTCTACAGGGAATATAGGAGGATTTCATCAGTTGTTAAGAAGATTAGACCTACCGCTCTCTACAACACAGATGGAGTGTTCGTTTTATGATTTTAAAGGACTCTACTATACACCCAGCAATCGTCACGACACCGTCTTTCAGCATGAGAGAAGTCTCAAGACACCTCCAGACTTCAGTGACATTTTTCACCCACCAGCCACCTCCTATCATCACCAGGAAATTCACCATCTGTCCGCATTTGTCCATCAGTGGAACACCATCACAAAGGACAAATGGGTGTTGGACATTATTCATCGAGGTCACACCCTGGAATTTGTCCAAAAACCTCCTTGTCATCCACTTTCCAAGAGGGCACATCAACATCTTACTCTCTTAAAACAAGAGATTTCGACTCTTCTGTTGAAGGGGGCAATAGAGGAAGTTCCTTTCCGGCAACGCAAAAAAAAAATTCTACTGAAATTTCTTCCTCACAAAGAAGAAATGTGGAAAATGGAGACAAGTCATGGGTCTCAGACGACTAAATAAATATATCAAGAAACAGCCTTTCAGAAAGCTATAATTGCAAGAGGTTCTCTTGTTGATAAACAAAGGGGCCATTATGATGTCTCTCGATCTCTTAGGCGCATATTTTCACATTCCAATTCACGTCAAACATTGTTGATTCCTGAGGTTCAAGGTGGCAGGGTGCCATTATCATTTCAAGGTGCTATTTTGGCCTCCGGTCAGCCCCCAGAGTATTCACAAAGTGCATTGTGCTGGTATTGGGTTTTATGAGAAGGCAGGGCCACCAGGTTTTCCCCCTACCTGGACAGTTGGCTCGTAAAAGGGTCCACGTTCCACTCTGCAAGAAAATATACTTTGGCTTGTCATCGGCTCTTCAAATGTCTGGGGCTGCAGCTCAATGTAGAAAAGTAATTTCTCATTCCAAGTCAAACACAGATATTCCTTGGAGCAGTCTTGGACACCAAGGTAGCGAAGGCATGTCCCCAGGGCTTTAAGTGGGATGAAAAAACAGGGGTGGGGGGGGGCTACTTAAAGGGGCGTGGCCAATGTAATTTGGGGCGTGGCTTAAAACATGTAAGCTAAAAATCTGTGCTTAGCATAGTGTGCCATCCGACTTGTATTTTGCCATTTCTGCCATTGCATCCAGATATATGATACGAGTAATATCATAGCTACAACAGGTCAGGACTTTTGACTTTGTCAATGGTTGTTAGTTGCATAAGATAAATAAGCAGCAACTATGGCTAGTATATATTATCGAAAAAGCTTCCACTTAAGCCCTGCTGACACCACGACAATGTTGCTGCTCCTGAGTTTCTAGAAGAGAAGGGAAATCCAGAGAAAAAATGACTCTCTTTAATGGATTTCCCTTGCCCCTACATCGCTCTCCTGGCATGACGTCATGACGTAACTTCTCCACTAGTGAGAAGTGAGCATCGCACATCGATGTGCCTGGTGTCACTGCATTCCAGAAAAAAACTGCCTGTGCGAGGGCACAAAACAGAGCCCGATAGAGACCCGTTTCGAAGCCCCCTTTAAAAAACTGCTGGTGCTCAGGACTGGTGAGCCCCGACCCACTTAAAGCCCTGCATATCCCATGCCAGAACGAATGTGCTAGATATTACAGATGGTGGCCCAACTTCAGGGCAAAAAAAGTCTGCTTCAGTAAGAATGTACAAGTCTATGCTGGAATTGCTATTCTCATGCATCTCATTGATTCCAAATTGTCGCTTGCATATGAGGCCACTTCAGGAAGAGCTGGACATCCAGTGGATTCAGATTCACAACTCTTTCGACAATGTCATTTTCATCACACAGGCAATGAAGAAGTCTCTGTAATGGCTGGGAAATTAGCTCAATATTTCTCCAGCCTATAATTCGAGGCGACACGCCCCAGCTACATTATGACAACGGATGCGTCTCTGGATGGTTGGGGAGTGCACCTCCAAGATTTGGAGATGCATGTAAAATGGTCTGTCCAAAAAGCGCATATGCATATAAATCTCCTAGAGTTGAGGCAGTGTTTCTAGGACTGCAAGCATTCCTCCCCAGAATTCGAGGCACTCCTGCTCTGGTAAGAACGGACAACCTCACAAGAGAAGGCACCCCCTAATTACGTTCAGGTCCGAGAGGAGGGGGAAACAAAACTGACTAGCAAAAATACCTCTAGACTGACCTATATTTCTTTTGATGCGACCATGATAGGTTCAAAATATGCCACAAACCCAACAACTAAATGCAGCAAACCAAGTAATTACAAAGATAATTTTATTATTTATTATATTAGATCTTTGGCATATATTCGTTATATATAAAAAGTCTTTTTTTGTGGTTTTTCGTTTTTTTTATGTGCACTTAATATAAAATTACATACAAATATACATATATCAGTGTCTGTACATGCATTTGCTTCAGAAGTGTATCTAGTACAGTATAAATTCTTTAGATACATGTATACATAACCCCACAATAACCTTCAACAATTCATTCTAACCAATCAAACTTGCTCATACAACCTACAATCATACATAAAAGAAGAGAGATTCAACCAAATCAGGGATACAATGTGGATCTGGAGGGGACAAATCCTACAATTTTTAGTGATGATAGTCCCATCAGAAGTCGCTGATGGTTTTGATCTATCTCTCAAGGACCACTCCTCATAGGTGTTGTTGGTCTACGCACGTTTCAGTGGCGAAAGCCACCCTCCTCAGGACCAAGGTATATAAAATGAATCTCAAATCGAAAGGCCAGGGGTAATATATGGCTACTCAAACAACAGTGATCACTTTCAGCAAAAAAACAGTGTTTTCGGTAGGTATAACACCAACTGCCATGAGCAAGAGAGTCAAGTCCCATGAGAGAGTACGTTACTTCTGTCCTGTCTGGGAACTTCTATCATGTTTCTCCTTTAATGTTGATTGGCACGGCTGAACCGGGCCCCTATCCTTGTATTCCTTGTGTCAGAGGTTTCCAGAAAGCTTCCCAACTCCGTAGCAGGTGATTCTCTACAAGTACGGCGAGTATCCTGACCCGAGCGCAAAAAGGTCACGGACAACACCACAACTGTGATCTACCTGACTAAGCATGGGGGGGATCTCAACAATATCAGTTCAGGCACAAGAAATCTGGAAGTGGTTGCTAAAGCACAAAATAACTCTGCAAGTAGACCATGTCCCGGGTATGGAAAAATCTAAATACCTGGAGAACCACAGTCTACAGGTAAGTAGCTTGTTTTTTTATCACATCCCCCAACATTGAGATACCTACTGGGTCTCCACCTTGGAAATCTTTGAGAGCTGTGACAACCCTGAGCATGGCACCAACCCAAAGTGAAGCCCCCTTAGTTAATCGTTTACGCCAACCAAGGTCTCTGAGGGACACTCCCCAAAGGTCCTATACCTGCCTCGTCGGGAGGGAAGTACGGTGGTATACAGCCCCTACATAGGTAATTAAAGAAGTGCACAGTATCTATAACCCATCTCTTATGCAGAATCCCACTGTGGGGAATAAAGCCAGAAATCAATCACTGCAAGGTGCGCTGCTCTATAGTATGACTGTATGTAAACCACCCCCAGACCGCTATCGAAGGGACATGTAGCATTAACCCCTGAACAATGAAGTAATACATTTGAAAAAGACCTGAGGAATCTTATAGAGGTAGTGTTGTAGCTTATAAATAGGGCCCGGTAGAGGCTCCATTTTAAAGATGGCAGCCCGACCTATAATAGAGGGGCAAGGGAGAACAAAAAAGATCGCAGCCTGCGGTCTAAAAACCGGAATCAAAATGTTACGTTATTGCGCTTTACTCTCATCTGTGGTGATATAAACTCCTAGGTATTTCAAGCCATCCTGCGAAAATGCCCGCACCGAGGCCCAACCCAAAGCTTGTGCCATGGCTCATACCAAATACAACACCGATTTTAGAGAAGTTCACCGTGAGCCTGGTATATTAGCCAAAAATACAAATAATTTGTGTGAAGCAAGACCCTAGCCTAGATTCCTCTCGCCCAGTAGAATCCCCATAGCAGGGCATTCACACAAAGCCAGACCGCAAGGGGGCTCAATGGCAAGTGCAAAGACAAGGGGGCAACGTTGCCTCATCCGCCACTCGACAGGGAACTCCACAGAGAGCTCATAGTTGAGCAAAACTCTTGCCCTCAAGCCCCCGTAAAGAAGATGGACTTGGCGAACAAAAGTTTTTCCCAAAGGTAGCCTTCCGTAGAATAACAAATAAATAATCCCAGGACACTGAATCGAAGGCCTTTTCGTAGTCGAGCAAAAGAAGTGTCAAGGAACCCTGCAACCTGTCCACCAGAGCCTGTGCAATGTGAAATATGCATATATTATTTCTAGTAGATCACCCTGGCGTAAACCCACACTGTCGCCATGAATCAAGGAGCCTAGCACTGGTAAGAGACGAGTTGCCAGAACTTTGACCAACAGCTTCGCCGCCATGTTAATAAGCGAAATGTGGCAGTATAACCCACACTGATCCAGAGGTTTGGAAATCATCAAAATGTCGGCCATTGGAAGATCATATGGTAGAATACCAAGTTCTAGCGACTTATTGAGCCTCACCCTGATGGCTGGTATGGAGTGAGAGGCCATGAGTCTCCAGTACTCTTCAGGTAATCCTCTGGAGACCTGTGCTTTTCCACCCGGAAGCTGAGCTAGAGCCTCTGTCAACTACTCCTTGGTGATTCTGCTCTCCAGACAAGCCCGCTGAAAGAGATTGAAATGGCACATCTCTGACAAAGTTTGTTAGTGTCTCCGACTCCCAGGATTCACATTTGGCATAAAGAGAGGAGCAGTGGATTCAGCTATTACTTGCTGGCTTACAGCCAGTTGTCCATCAGCACAACGAATAGTGGCTTTATGCCTAGGGGAATCCCTGGGCCTACATAATCAGTGCAACTGCTTAGATGCTTTATTACCCAGTTGGAAAACCTAAGCCTGGGAGGCCACCCACGCCAACCGTGCTTCCCCCAGTAGATGTTACTGAATTCAGATGCTACGGTGGGAAACATTATGATCTAGGGTTGGCTCAGGGGGCATTTGACACAGGTGCTTCGGCTTCAAATGCTGTGTCTCTAGGGCAGCAGTCTCTACCGTTTACTGTTTTTTCTGGGTTTCCGAGATGGCTAATACTCTTACCGCATAAATGAGCATGAAAGGTCCCCCAGAAAACCACCCGGGTTTACACCGAGTCAGTGTTCTGTGAAAGCAGCCTTTGGTCTCAGTACTTATATACACCTTGATGGTAGGATCAGTCACGATGCTGAAAGCCTCAAGCCACCCACCCATGACCTCCCTTAACTCTGTACAGTTAGTTTAATAAAGGAATGGTCTGAAAGTCCTCTAGCCAAAGTCTGAACACCTAAAACAGATTTTGTCTGTTTCAGGGAGTAGAATATATTCCAGTCTGTAATAGGAATTATGAGAATTCGAATAAAAGATAACGCAACTATAGCAGGGATGGAACCTACGCTATGCATCACAGAGGCCCATGGCATCCACAAAGCGTGCTAAGGGGGGGGGGGGCCTTGCGGAAGGCCCTTGAGTAACGCCCTTGAGTAACCGACATCTATCCAATACCCGATCCTAAACCCCGTTTAAGATCACACTACCGATCAATCTTTCTTTGGGGGTCTATGAGAGCAGACGGCTGAGGCCTTTGAGCAGAGAGGATGTTAGGGTGCTAGGTGCCTATCCACTAACACAGAGATCAGCAAATCTGGCCACATAGCGCCCCTGAGCATCATGCCAAGTCTGTCTGTCTGTCTGTCTGTCTGTCTGTCTGTCTGTCTGTCTGTCTGTCTGTCTGGGAATCTTTTCTGGAACGAAACAGCGACTTCCCGCTGAAATCTGCATGATAGACTCTCGAATTTATATACAAGAAAGGGCAATTGTTGGCCAATAGATGTGTCTCCTGTAGTAGGAGAAAACCTACATTGTATTGTTTGAATGACTGGAGAATGGTACTTCGTTTGAGCTTTTCTGGAAGGCCATTAACGCTCTAAGAGACTATGTGAAAGCGGGTGGTGGCAGGAACCTTAGTCCGATCACCCATCAGTTACAAGGTATATATGGGGTATAATTCATGTATGCTGTGCGAGGAGTCATGAGCAGGAGTACACAAGAAAGAAGGTAAAACAGAAAAAACAACTAATACCCAGCAAGAAACAGTCCCAACTCCCCTCCCTAAACCTCCGTAACTAGACGCATCTGTTGAGCTGTCCAAGTGAAAGGACTGCCAAAAGGGGCCAGTCTCCCCATGGAATTGTGTGACCGCAACCCCAAAAAAACATCCCAAGTCAATACTGCATGCAAATAAAAGTATGCAATTGATGTAGTATGCTGCCACTGCTTTTAGCCCAGAACAGCAGATGCCGAAGAATCTTTGATGAGAAGCACCAGGGATCAGCATCCAGTGAGTCTCTGCTTGCTATCAGTGGTCTACCACGGGGTCAGTCTCCTTACGCAATCCCGTATCTGCACCCTTCCTCGCTTCATCAGTTCTGGAGCCTTTGTCGCACCATCTCCATTGACCCTTGGGCCTCTCCTATGAGAAATCCCCAGCAGCCAGTCATGGGGGGTCCAAAAAGTCAGGCTCATGGATTACCTTTTGTTCAGTGGCTCAATCCCAGATAGCTTCTGGCATCTTGGGAAAAAAAAGTCTTAGAATTCCACATACCTTTCAATTTAGGAGGATAAAGTAGGCTGTATTCCAACTGTGCTTGCAGTTTTTACGTGACTCCTTGAAAGGATTGGCAGTGTTGAACCATTCTGTTGTAATTGCGGAAGATCATAATGTTGCTCAAATCATGCAAGAGCTGACCCTTCTTCCATGCCACCTGAAGGATAATGTCTTTACCTTTGTGATTAAGAATCCTTCCAATAATTGGTTTTGGAGGGGCCCCGGGGCCAGCGCGTTGCCACAATGAAGCATGGTGAGAACTCCTCAGCTAGGACCCAGGACAGCAGGCGGAGATGGGCAAACTGTTCAACATGACGGCCCTCCAGACCCCACAGGAAACCCACCAGGTGATTGATAAACGCAAATCCCTGCTCGCCGTCCCTCCCTGACTTTGTAGCTCTAAGACTTATCTTACCTCCTCCCTGCTATTTGACCCCTAACTGCTCCTCCCCCCCCCCCCCCCCCCCAAGTGGTTCAACCCCAAGACAACGTGCACTCTATGAGGTTATCTCAGGACTCACGGACTACCTCAGTGCTGCTCAGCACACTTGGACTTCTGATCCTATCTGTAGAATACTGCTTTATTGATCTTGTTCAAAAACTGTTGTGAAGCTCTCCGATACCCTCGGGTCAGGCTAGCGCTATATAAAACTCCTTAATGAATAAATAAATGTTGTTGCAACAGGACTTATTCTTATCATCCTCTACTCTATTGAGCAACGTATGTTTGGAGACAAAAAGCCGATGGACTGCAGCTTTCAATCAAGTCCCTCACAGAATCCTCAAGCTTTCTTATCCTGCCCTCCACTTTGGTGACCCTATCAACAGCATTCCTTAAATCTTGCCGGAGGAACAACACATCTGAACCAACTTACTTATACGAATCTCAAGAGCGCGCATGGTGTTATCTGTTACAAACAAAATAGACACCGTGTCTGGGGAGATAGCCTGTACTCCAGCGTCAGCCCCCTGATCCCTCAATCTCTCTGTGTCAGTCCCTTCCAGAAGTAAGCACTCTTGCAAATTCATCAATTTTGGCTTGACGATGTCCCGGTGCAACCTTATCCCTCACTATTGTGAGAATAAGCAGGGAAGACGTGACTGGCAACAGAACCAGAGATAGGCTCGAGCAGGGGCCAAGTCATTCTCACACTGCAGAAGAGTAGACTAGTTTAATCCGCACGGTAGGCCGGAAGTGATCATCCCACACCTCTGTACCCAATCACCAGGAAACAGGGCAGTGCTGAGAAGCAGAGTTATCAGGGTCCAACCATCAGCCTTTCGCAGTCTCACACAATCTGTGTGAGTTAAAAAGAAGGACATTCATTGAACACAGCCTCAAAGTACAGGTTCATCTGCCAGAGTTAACTAGGCGCCTTGGCAGAAAAGAAGCCTGTGAGGTGGACCCAGGAAGCTCACCATTATTCCATCCACAGGTGTCTAAAAGTGCCTCTTGTGTCTCCTAACCGGCTGCTTCTCCATTAGCCATTCAACAGGGCCTCCTCTGTTGCCCCCCTAAGCCCCAATGAGGTAAAGGTGTTCATGGGCCTCTGTGTGCCTGTTCCATGTGATATGGCCTCGAGCAGCAAGAGTCTGCTCTGTTGGAGGAGAACCCCAGAATCCCACTCTCCCAGGCACCACAGGTATTGATGCTCTTCGAGGCTGTCGCTGCTGTGTATCTGCAATCCTGGAAAGCGAGCCTCTGGTGCACCCAATCGCTCCTCCAGTCACGTCTGCAGTGGGGATCTAGCGCTCGCTGGCTGGCTTGTCTATGTAACTCACACAGAAAGCAAAGGCCCTCTCCAGTTGTCTTTTGATCCAGATGCAGTACCGGGTCGGCTCTCAGCGGGAGGGACTGCCACAAGTCAGGCCCCCTGGTCCCCAAGAAGCAACAATGGCAACATCACCATTGGGTACCTGGGAGCCCAGAGCCCCAAGCCACCAACCACCTTATGGGACCCTCCGGATGTCATGGGTCACCGATCCTACTCAGCCCCCGACCGTTTTCCAAGATGCTGCACAGCCGCCAGTCCAGAACAGAACGTGGGAGCATGAATGCACCTGAGTAGCATCCACCACACCAAAAGCCGGAATGAAGCTCCTCGTAATGGGCAGAATTATGCAGGGTGGTATCTGGCTCAAGTAGGCACTCAAGAATTAGGCAGCCGTCATATTAGGTGCTAATTCCAGTCTGGTATTTGTTTTTAGGAATTGTGTCCCTTGGGGCCTCTTTCTCCTCTGTCCTATATACCCATTCCACTGAGACAGATGTAATAAATGTTTTCAAGAGAATCAAAGTTCCTTCAAATTAAGACGTCAGACTCCCCTGCATTTGAACCAACAATGCTAGAGATGGACATTATGGAAGATTAACAGCAACTTCTTCAATTTCATATCATAAAACACTTCTTAAATGCATATTCGTAGAGATTCCTTGGCAGGGTCCGAGAAGGATGGTGGAGAGACTATAATTTGTGTTTTACTTAAGCCAAAGGAGTCCTTTTCTCACCCTCTAGTAGCATAAATTGGGCCCAGCGTAGGGTAATAATGGAGAGCAAGAAACAACAATTTGAAAAGCAATACAGATAAGAGAATATAAATTACTGGTCTAACTGGAGAATCTCTAAAATCTCAAAGATGTATTATCTAACTGCATACAAATCACAAGATGTATCATCCAACTGTCACAACGAAGTTGGGAAGATGATGTGAAACAAAACTGATAGATAAGCTCATATAACCTTTATAAATTAAAGTAATTGGGGTAAGTAATTAACAGAGAAACCAAGGACAACCCATGCAACTCATGAGAAATGACAAAAATGTGCAAACCACATCAAAGTATTTTCACTAAGGTCAGCCTGATTATGGCATTTTGATTCAGTAATCTGAGTAAAGTTTGCATTACCATGTGAGATTTTTTTGGGAACTCATGTCTGTCCAGCAACTAGTGTCTCAAGATTGAAACCTGCAAGTTTACCACATAGGTAGGGTAAACTAAGGCCGAGGTCACATTAAAGAACATTTGCTGTAAGCAAAACCTTTTACAGGAGAAAAGATTAGCATCTCCAGCAGTTGAAGCAAGAAAGGTGGACATCGGATACTTGGGGCGGTATCTCTAAAGTGGGTCGCAGACAGATCTTGTGTCACAGTTTCAGCATAGTGGCAGCACTCAGTGAAGCATCTGCTTACAGGGGCCAGTATAAACCTTTACTCAACAATGCATTTAATTGTTTTTACAATTGGCAAATTCATCCTCGATACACAACCCTTTTCACTATGTTGAGTTGCACGCAAATCATGATCGGAATATCAAGAGCTAGTCAGGGTTATGTGGTGGGTGGCTAGAGAACAATTGCCCACGACATAAACGGAGCCAAGAGAAGACGTGTCTGGCTGCCTTCTGGAGTCAGATTGGAGGGAAGGAGCGACTTGGCCCAGTTGGCGGCTAATGGGCCAAGAAGGTGTACCTTGGGACATCCTGAGGATCAATTAAGCCAGGTGATACCCTCGAGGTTGAGTTTCCCTCAATTTGCAGACCTTTGGGACCCTTCTGATATCATTGGAGAAATATAATTGAACTATTCCTGAAATCTCTTTTTCATAGAGTGCTTTGTGGACGAAGCACAGGGCCTTAATAGCCCAGCACCTTTCTAAAGGTAGACAGTTTAATGCTTGAAACATTGGAGTAATGTGTTCCCTTGGGTAGAGGTGGAGTTTAAATCTTGCTGCTGCAAGTTCATTTGCATGTACTCTTCTATTCATTTTGTTAGCAATGTTTTTCCAGAAATACTCCTAGATATATTATTGTGATCAGCTATTGAAGGATTTTAGTTAGCTTATTCTCTGTTTGAACTTTGATTGGATTACCTTTGATTTCTGTCTGTCCAAATTTCTGATGTTTTTTTAAGAACGAATTATTTTTGTTGTTGTATAATTGCTTTTTATGTTTTATAATGGAATAATAATCGTCTTCACTTCAATTTAACACAAATACAGTCAACATGTTGTGCCTTAAAAGGTTGTAGAAAGGCCAATGCAGCAATAAAGACGCCAAACCATCATCAGATCAGTTCAAACACATCATAAAACACACTGTCCCTCCTCTGTCATTCCTCCAAATGTTTTCTTGTGTCTCTCTATTAAGCACTTTTGACAGCCCATAAGCCATTTAACAACTGTATCCACTTTTAAACTTAGAGCCCCATTTCCAGTCCATGTGTTTTACATTTTCACATATGTCTACTTGAATAGCAAGTGGGTGGTATCTACATGTTTTTATGGCATTTGTGGCAGTTGGCTCCACAACAGACCTACAAGAACTGCTTCTACTTTCTTTGATGGTTTGTGTGTGTGTTAATTAGCCGATGCCATGTCAGAAGTTCAGCAACTAGACCCACAGTCAGTTAAACTTGGGATATTTTGCTTTACTTGTGGCAGTTATATGTTTATTCGAAGTTGGGACACAGATGTTATTTTTCCAAACAATTCATGGTTTCTTTATACAATTTGAAAACTTAGGTTTATTTGGGATACAGTCACATTTTAATACTCACTGTCTCAACTATCCAGTTTCAAGTGTCCACCCGCCAGAGACTGGATGAGCCTGCTTCTTGTGAGTGAGTATGGTTTATTTTTCCAGAGCATCTGCGGTATGCTTTATTTGATAATGAGTGTCATTACCTCCTCAATGGCAAGACCTAAGAGCATTGCTTAAAAAGAGTCATGCAGCTGGTCTTGGACACCACGCACAGAGCAGGACACACGCTGAACCCTATCTTCACATTCAGCAACAGAGCCATATATAAACACACCACACACCAACCGTTTCATCATACACCTCACCAGTGCTGGCCCACCACGCACCCCCAAACTGCCACATCACCCTCTTGCGCAGCTGGACTAAAGTCACACAGCACTAATAGACCGACATCCTCAGTAGCACCGAGCTGGATGTCGCCACCAACCTGGATCAGGCAGCAGAGAACGTAATGCCTAGATCAGCAGCATCGCCAACCGAGCCACCCCCACCAAACCAGCCAAAACGCACAGATCGACCAAACAAGCCAGCTGGTACACCCCACAATTCAGTGCGGCAAAACGCAGATGCAAACAACTAGAGTGAAAATAGAGCACCACCAAAAACATTCAAGTCTGCCCTCAACAACTACCACTACCAACTCAAAGACGCGGAAAAGGAGGCCGTGGCAACCCGCATGGAGGCCAGCGCCAACCAGTCCAAGGAACTATTCACCATCGTTGGAGAGTTCACCTACCCATCAGCCACCAAAAACTCAATGCCATCCTCACAGGGACTCAGCGATGCTCTAGCAGACCACTTCCACGACAAGATAGCCAACATATACAGAAACTTCGCTCCCCAACCCAGCGACCTCTCCAGCCTCCTCACTCCCACGGAGACCGCCACCAACCACCCGCTCACAACATGGGAACAAATTAAAACACGAATACTACTGCCTTAATGAACTCCATCCACTCAGGAGCACCCTCCGACACACGCCCGCATCAACTCTTCAACCTCGGAAGCGATGATATCAGCTACCAGCTCAACACCATCCTCAACGCTTCCATCGCCACAGTCACCTTTCCCGATGCCTGGAAACACTCGGAGGTCACACCCCTCCTCAAGAAACCCTACGCAGAGGATCGCTGGGGTCTGCAGAACTACCACCCCATAACACTACTCCCAGTTACCGCCAAGGTCCCAGAGGAGCCCAACAACCTCCAACTCACGTAACACCTGGAGAGAAAACCTACTGGACCCCTCCCAATCAGGATTCAGACCCAACCACAGCATCAAGATGGCCCTGATCATTGCGACAGACGACATCTGCACCCTACTCGACAGAGGAGATTCGGCTGCCTTGATCCTTCATGACCTCTCCGCAGCCTTCGAATCCGTCTCCCACCACACTCGTATCAAATGTCTGGCCCAGAACTGAATCAAAGAGGTCACTCTTAGAAGGATGGCATCATTCTTCACGGAGCACACCCACAGAATCCGCCTCCCTCCTTTCAACCCAAGCGCACCATCTGCGGCGTCCCCCAAGGTTCGTCCCTCAGTCCAACCTTCTTAAACTTCATGACGACGTGAGAAGACATCTTCAGGACCCACGACATCAACATCATCTCCTACGCCGCCGACACCCAGCTCGTCCTCTTGCTCTCAGCCGTACCCACCTCACAAAATCCAACTTCCACACTTGCAAGAAGAAAGTCTCAGCCTGGATGAAGGACAACTGCCTTAAGCTCAACACGGATAGGAACGGGTTGCTGATTTTCAGCAACCAAAATCACCCTCTGATCGACTCCTGGTGGCCATCGGAACTCGGACCCACCCCCACATCGAAGGTACATCCCGTAGCCTCTGTATCATTCTGACAGCAAACTCTCTATGAAAAGACAGGTCTATGACGTCTCCTCAGCCTGTTTCCATATTCTCTCTGTATACTCCACATAATCTTCAAATGACTCCCCATCAGCGCCATCACCAGCCATCTAGATTATGGCAATGCACTCTATACAGGCACCACCAGCAAATTCATGAGAAGACTTCAGACAATACAGAACGCAGCAGCCAGACTGATCCTCAACCTGTCCAAAAGGACCCATATCACCTGGCACCTGAGATACCTCCACTTGCTCCCCATCCAGAAAGATGCATTTTCAAACTCCTAACCCACAACTACAAAGCCCTCCACGATCAATGACCTGCATACATGAACCACCGCTTGAACTTCCACCAACCTTCCAGGACCCTCTGCTCCACCCACCTCGCTCCCGCACAGACACTAAGCATTCACTACTGCTGAACTGGAGGACACTACTCTCACCTTGCATCCAAGTCCTGGAATGCCCTCCCCCTACACCTCCGAACATCACCCCCGCTAACAGACTACAGGAAAAATCTTAAGATCTGTCTCTGTGACTGAAAACCGCAGCCCTGTACCTGGATACCCTCACGGGTGATAAGTTGCGCTCAAGTACAGCATGAATGATTGATGGTTGATTGAAAGTTGAAGATATGTCAGGAATGGAGTCACTGCGGCACGCAGTCGGAGATGCTTCGCGGTCAATCATCAAGTCACACCTAAGCTCCCTTTTTGTGTGGCCGTCTAGAGGGAATGCACAAAGCCCAGCTGTCACCCAATCCAGATGTGTAATTGGAGACAGGCAACATGCACCAACTGTCTAAAGTGAGAAAATGCCAACTTTCTAAAAGTGGCATTTTCAGAATTACAATTTAAAATCCAACTTCACAATAATTTGTGATTTTAAATTGTGATTCTAGAGACACCAAACTTGGGGGAGAGAGGGGGGAAGAGATAGGTCTTGAACTAGTGAACAACGAATTTAAGAGTATTTCACTACCAGGACATGTAAAGCTTAAAAGTACATCTCCTGTTTTTTAAATACACTGCACCTTCCCCCTGGGCTGTAAAGGGCCTACCTTAGGGGTGACATATGTATTGAAAGGGAAGGTGTGGGCAAGAGGGTTAACTTGCCAGGTCGACATGGCAGTTTAAAACTGCACGCACAGGCTCTGCAATGGCAGGCATGAGGCATGTTTGAATGGCTACTTAAGTGGGTGGCACAACCAGTGCTGCAGACCCACTAGTAGTGTTTAATTTACAGGCCCTAGGCACAGGTAGTGCACTTTACTAGGTTCTTATAAGTAAATTAAATATGACAATTGTGGATACGCCAATGTTACCAGGTTTTAAGCGAAAAGTACGTGCGCTTTTGCACTGTTTAGCAGTGGTAAAGTTCCCAGAGTCCTAAAGCCAACAAAAACGAACTCAGCAAATAGGGGAGGAGGAAGGCAAAACGTTTGAGGGTGACCCAGCAGAAAGGGCCATTTCCAACACCTAGATTTGAGGAACAGCTTGCACTGAAGTTACCATGCTGTGCCTATTCTGTGTGTGCTAGTGAAGCTTGGCTGTGTAGCGCCTGTTTAGTGTGTGTGAAGGACACTTGCCCTGCTGCTTTACTATATATACAGTGTTGGGTCCACTTCACACTTAATGCTTACAGGTTGTGAGTAGGGACATATAATCACTGAATATCACATTTGTTCTGATTTCTTTAAATTCTGCCCCACACACTGCTTAAGTTCTAACATACTATGCTGACAGTACTTAACTATTCCAGTTCAACATTTTAGCATGTTCTGCTACCTTGGGGCTTGAGCACATTTTTTCTAAAAAGTGGTTCCTTACAAAAGACCACTGTCCTGGCAAACATTGCTGCAGTACTTATCTCATTCTATATTAAATGTAATGTGACATTAGATATGCAACTTTTGATTGGTACATGCTTTCAGAACCAGCAGGTTATTGGAGTGAAAAAACCCAGCGATGAAGTTATATTTCTGTAACCAATTACCCTGATTGCACGCTATGAAATATGAACTATAGTCTGCTTGAGTTCAAATGGTGTGCATTTCAAAGCCATATATACTTCACTCTTATTGTCTGCTGTGCTCTTTAGCTGCTCCTTGAAATCAGTGCACATAAAACTTTCAGGATCAGCGGGAGGAGCTCCCTATGGAACATCTGCTACTTAATAGAATCAGTAGCACATTTCCATATTCTGTACAAGCGCTAGGGAGACTGAGTGGAGACATAACCTTCAGTAGGCCTGGGCCACATGTTGGCTCAGGAGAAGAGATTTCTTTGAAGGTCAAAAGGCTGAACTTGGAGGAGACAGGAATGTAGATAGGGAAAGGAAACATTTTCCACAGCTAATTAAGCGATTCACCATTTTTAATGCATGGAACTCTGGGATCCTTGTTAATAACAATATATTATTGGCATTTCCGTTAACGATACACAAAAGATAAAGAAACAGAAGACAGCCCAAGAGCAATCAAATCACATTATGAGACCAGTGGTGTTATCTCTGTGAAGCACACCCATTGAATTATATTGATAACTAAGGCACCCAAAAAAAAGCATACTAATCTGGTTAATTCTACCTACCCCTACATCCTCTGCGACCACTCCTAAGTGATGTTGGTGGTAGCACCCACCATAATCGATACCAATAACCGACTATGGATATTCACCTCCAATGACCAAGAGAACTTCACCTTCAAAGATGAAATTAGAAAAGGTATTGAAGATTATTTAAATTTAAATGATGAACCAGTGTTCTAGTAGCTCTACCTTATGGAAGGCCTTTAATTCCTGTAGGGGTCTCTGCAGTTCTTAACAGACTGCTATACTCAAATCACTTTGAACCCGATTGGGGGAAATTGATAAAGATTTCAAAGTCCTTGAAGATGAACACATCAAATCATATGACTCTCTGATGGGGTCTGATACATGACACACTAATAGAAATTTAAGTATTTAGCCAAGTGCAACATTGAAACTATAAGGTGAGGGTGAGAGGCCTAGTCATAGATTAGCCAGACTGGCAAAACCTAAATGGGCTTCTAAAGAACTCTTAGAAATCAAGCGATTAAAAGGACAAGCTGCACAACCATGCCTGATATACTAGACATATTTGCTAGATACTATGCTAAGCTCTACAAAGCTAGGACAGATAAACAAGGAGAGATAATGAATTAATAACTTTCAAAAGCTATCTTGGATCTCACGAAAGGCAGCACCCAATCCAGCCCTTCTCAGTGGAAGAGATAATGAGCATCATAAAATCCTTGCCTGGGCAAGGCTCTCGGGTGGATAGTTAACATCTGAATTCCATAAAGAACACACGGAAGTATTGGCCCTACACTTCCTACTGGTGTATGAAGAAGCTCAGAAAAATCGTTAGACTAACTCCCACACTGCAAGAGACCATCATTGCTGTCCTAGTGAAGCAAGGTAAACCTCTTCCCCCACTCTCAACAAATGTGCCTCTTATAGGCTGCTGTCATTGATTACTAGAGATACAAACATTGTGGCCAAAGCAACTGCGATCTATATACAACCCATTATGCGAGGTCTGGCGTTGCCTGAATGAACAATCTAGTTTCATACCAGGTCAATTTACATCAGATAATCTACATACCTTCTACTTGGCAAATCAAATAGACGTGGACCTATTTGCCACAGCCTTGTTGTTAGGTGCACAACAAGCCTTTGACTTGCTTGAATGGCCCTACAAGTTTGTGGTACAAAAACAGATCTGGCTGGGGAGGGGATCCTTTGCTGGATTGCTCTCCTTTGTGCTGAACGTAAAGCCCGCATTAGGCTGCCTGGGAGTGTTTATCTCCCTCCCTGATCAATAGAGGTACAAGAGAGGGGTGCTCACTTGCACCTCGAATAATTACCATTGCTTTGGAGTCCTTGATGTGTACCCTAAGAGAATGTAATGCAAACAGGGGCCTTTGGATTGTTGTTACTGCTATTATGTTTTCACAGTATTCATATCCAATCTAAGTGATCCCTCTAGCAATACATCTGCTCTAGTTAGAGATTTGATCAACTTTGGCCTTTTTGTGAGTCTTAGGATAAACTTGAGCAAATCTCATTGCATTCCAATCTCCCAGATTACTGACAAACTACCACTTGAGTTTCCTCTAGACTAGTTTGATATACCAGTCAGATATTTGGGGTGAAAATAGACCGGAATCCAGGGAGGGTTGTGCAAGAAAACTACAGGTTGGTAACAGGCGAAATTGAAGAAAAAAACACTTCTCTGGAGATCCCACATACTGTCCATAAATGATAGCATTACACTCATTAAAATGTTATTTTTGTCTTGGTTAGAATACCTTTTTACTAACGTCTGTTATATTTCCTGGCTCCTTTTTTGCATGGTTTTGCAAGATACTAACTGGTTTTGTGTGGGCTGGTTGGCAACCTGACTAATCTTGAACACATTGACCCCTCCTTACCCAAGAGGCAGGTTTGCAGTGCCAAATTTAGAGCATTACTTTTGGGTGATGTGGGATAAGTATGCTTTTAACTGATACCACCCCGATTATAAGACATCTCAAGTTAAAGCAGAGGAAGACACGGTGGCCCCCATGTTGCTAAACACTGTCCTGACCAAGCCTTGCTTAAGACCACAGGAGCAGTTTAACGTGCTGAGCTCACAAGATATGCATGGCACAAGCTGGCTACAGTAATTGTCTTAAATGGGGTATACTCACCTCCCATAAGCAAAAATTCCTGATTGTAAGTTACATTAGAACCTAAAGCACAGAAACAATTCACACAATTGAATACTACCAAGCTGGGAGTTTTTTTGTAACAAGCAAATGTATCACTTTAAGGAGATGAGGGGGTTGCTCGTACTCAGATGTCTTTTTATTATTTGAGGCTCCGCTATTCCATATTGGAGATACCCTCTGCCTTTCCATCACATGCAATTTAGCATATTTTACTGTCACTGGGGATTATGTCCAAAACATATAAAGTGATTGAGGGGTGGTAGAGTACCCACTCATATAAAGGAATGGGAGATGAACTGGAAAGAAAGGATTTCTGACAAAATGTGATACTACTTTTGCTCTCAAACAGAAGATCTTTGAACGGCAGACACAGAATTACATACCTAAAATTATTACTCAGATTACATCATACACCAGCAGGCCTCAATGCGATAGTTTTAGATGTGGATCCAGGATGCCCACTCATCACAGAGTATTGGACCCAAATGTTTGAGATCCTTTCGAAAATGTTGAATTATCCCTTTCACCTCTCATTACCATAATAAACTATGCTAATGTGGTATTTAATAGGGTGAGAAAGGTAGATTTCTATGGCGTGCATACTAGCAAAACACAGCGTGGCAAAGACATAGGGCAGTGGGCTTCTACTCAAAACTAAAGATTGAATAGCAGATCTCATACGTTGCAAATATATAGTTGCTAGAACACTGCCTACTATTTCCGAATACCTGGCGAACCTTCAAACAATATCTTGCAGACATTATTATAAAACTGAATTGCTCCGGAGAGGGCTTGTGTAACTAGAGAATAAGGAATAAGTGTTTATTTTACTTTTAAACTTTACAAACGCATAGATTATGACTCCCAGGCCCTGGTGGAAATAGTAGCCGACCTATCATGGAAGTATGGACCTGTCTATTCATACTGCCAAATTATAGTTCATGCACAATTTGTCTCGGAACGATAATGCTTGTACTGACAAGTACTACCACAGTTTCGTAAAGCTTGGTCTAAATATGGGATATTTTTATATGGATGTAATATAAAAGATGTAGCTTCTTTGTTCTACGAGTTCTCTGATATGATGGAAACTATGTACCTTAGTCAAAAAAGAAAAATTGCACTATGTTTTATTATTGTTTCTATTTGTAACATGCAACTGAAATGAAAAAAAGGTCACAAGAGTATGAAGTGTATTAATGATAACTGATCTGCTGATGTTAGATCATCTTTCTATCTAAAGAGTTCATGGGGAGTTTTGCCAAAACCTTTGGGCTACACTGGGGATAGCAGTTCGGCTTTGAAGACTGGGAGAAAAGACAAGCCTCGCCTGTAGGTATCAAAAGAACTGGGAACTATGAAGCTCAAATCTTGTTTTAAGTCATCAAAGGAGCCCACCGGAGCTTGATGGGGCACAACTATAATCTGCATGATATCACCGGTGTCCCACCCAACGAAATCCAACAGTTGTGCTACTTGTTTCCATAATGGATCTTCCCATTCACAGTCAAGTCTCTCCAAGCGAGTACATGAAAATGCACACCTTGGAAATCTTGTAGCACACAAGTAATGGAATAGACTAACCTTCCCCCGGGCTTATCTGTTTGGCCCCGTAGACAGGGTCGGATTGGGTAAATGAAAAGCCATTCATTAATTATTAGAGGTGAGAAGCCTAGTAATACATCAAACTATCCATCATACTAAGATCCCAAATCAAAATGTGAATTACAACATTTGGCCATGGAAACCCTAGTGATCCTATTTACCCAAAGGAACTTGTGAAGCAGTGCCACCAATCTGAAAAGAAATGAATGGGAATGTAAAGGTGATAATTCTGTAGGGCATATAATATTTTAGGAAGCAAGACCCTCATAACTATTGTTGTGCATCACACAATGACTAATGTAAGTGGGTTCCAACAGTCCAAGTCACACTTAAGCACATCCAGATACAAATCCAGATCTATATTTCCCCTCCAAATGCAGGAGGCATCCTTTGACACAAACCCCTTAGGCAACTTAAGTCTCCAAGCCTCCAAACGTTACCCCAGATCCCAAGATACCGCTGCTGGAGACCACTTCACCAGGAACACAATGGACTTAGACCAAATGACTGCCTAAATACTCCTAACAATTTCTTTGACCTGAAGCCTGACTGGTCAAGGTGACTAAAAGAAATTAAGTGGAAATCCGGATAGACCAATGCTCGGTCCTGCAGACTAAGAGCTCACCCAAAACGCTAGATCACAGCATCAACCTAAAGATAGGACACCAAAGGTTCAATAGACCCCATGAAGATCTGGGTTGACAAAGGGCACCCATATCTCGTTCCCCACTCAATCAGAAACCGGTCAGAGAAGATACCATTTACTCCCACTCTGGCCAGAGACAGAGGATAGATTAGATGAACGTAGCAAAGAAAATGCGTCTCAATCCATCCAAAAAGGAAAATAGTCCAACTCGACTAAATGAAAACCTTTCAAAATCAACAAGGAGGAGAGACAGCCTCAAGACTGTGGAGCAAGCACCAGGGCATTAGGGGGCATCTAATGCTATGGCACATGGATGGCACCGACATAAAGGCACTTTTGGGCCTGTGAATGAATGACATTTCCCCAGTTGCTCTCAGGGGCCTTCGTCAATACTTTCATCTCAGTGTTAAGGAGTGAGATGGGGCTTTAGGATGCAAGCTGGTATGCAGGATTGAGGGACTTCGGAAGAACTGTAATGGTAGCCTTGCACAGATCTACTGGAAAAATGTTAGCTTCCAAGGACCAAGAGAACATGTTGCGCAGGTGCAGAGCCAACTGAGAAGCATATCTTGCTGGGAAGTCATGGGCCCAAGAGAAGGACCCATTTGGAGATGGACCAAGAACTCACCCAGTTCCTCCACAGATATCTTGCCAACTCTGCCAGGCTCTGAAGCAGGAAAGCATTAATGAAGGCCCTCAGTGCCACAGCTGTGTGGGGGGGGGGGGCAAAGGGGTGAGGATTGCTGGGGGCAAGGGTGCTTGCAGTAAGGGGTACAGAAAGAGAAAGCAAAAACTAGCGCTACTGTATGTCGCTCTCTTACCAATCAACTGTGGTCGTCATAGCCCTCCCCACCACCACCAATATATATTTCCTGGTGCTCCAGGAATCCCAACCAGTGAAGCAACCTGCCTGTGTAATCTTCACACTTGTACATCCAGGCCTGTTTTCTACATCTGTCAGTAAATAAATGTTTAGAGAATAACTAAGGGTGCTCTAGTGTTGCCAGCTCCCCAGAAGCACGGAACTGAGCGTAAACATCTGCCAGGCTCTCCGCCAGGATGGCATTTGAGTCACGCCTTTCTTCAGCCTAGAAATGAATCCTGTCCCTCAACCCAGAATCACCATTTTAAAAGCCTCCCAGAATACAAAATGTTACTGAAATAAGACAATCTTCTACTGAACATAGAATATTTCCTCAGCTGGGGGAAAGCGGCAACGGTGTCATTCGTCAACCACCATGTATTTAATCTCAAAGTCCCACTGCCACCTAGCCCATTGTACCAAAGTGTCAACTCGATAGGTGAATGGTCCTAAATGGCCACAGGAGAGTATGTGTGCCTCTGCAAACAGATGAAGTCAAAGAGTGGCATGAAAAAGTGGCTGAGGCCAGAGAAGGAGTTATCTCCCCGGAGAAAAAAGGTAAATTTACTCCAGGCATGTAAAAAAGTGCATGCCATGTATCCCTCAAACACAAACGAAACACAATCATGAAGCATGTGGAGTCAGTGTTGAACATGGTACTAGTGCTATGCCTATCCAAGTGCCAGTGTATCACCCCTTTAAAGTCTCCACCCATTATATGCAACCCTGGTAGAGTCTGAAGGATAAACCAGTCCAGCATATCTTATGCACACAGGAGGAAGATAAAGGAAGTGAAACATAAATATTAAGGCATTTAAGGGTATGGCCCTCCCATGGACCAGGAAACATGATATACCTAATCTATGTGTCTCGCCAAAATGAACCTGGAAGGGAGAATTTCCCATAAGCAGAATGGCAATCCCGCCGGATCCTTTTGTACAGTCAGTGGGCTATAACAAACTAACCCAGTATCAACTCAAGAAGGGATGAGTACCCAAGAAATGGGCTACTTAGAGGGGTAGAGCATGAAGTGAAAGATGCCTCTCTGCTCTCAATACTGCATCCCACTTGATCATATTACTTAAGCCATTGACATTCCATGGCATAATTTGCAAATGGGGCAGAGCAGAAGTTGAAACATTAGGTGCCACTGACTGCTAAGTTAGGTCACAAGCCTGGGTGCATATGAAGCCTTGTTAAATCACCACTGTCGTAAACTGGAGAAAAGCCAAACGTAAATAAAAAATAAATAACATTCCCAAACCCTGCCACTGGACCATATACTCCTATGAAAAAAACACCTGGCAAAAAAAAAAAAACACAACTTCACAATCTACCCTAAACAGGGTATAAAAGCTGCTGTAAAAAAAAAGAAAACAAACAAAATCACAGCTCTTAAATAAAAAACATTTAAAAAACTTACGCTCAAACAACACCAGAAAGAAATGAAATCACTGTCCACTAATCACTGCTAAACCACAGCACAGGGACACAAAGAAGTCTGGTTGTAGGAGAGTAGGATCTGCACTTATGTTGCCCCCACTTTTTTTCTGATGTATACACTGGTTTCTGGCTATAGTCAGGCTGGGTCCCTGCTAATCAGGGCCCAAGTCTCTTTGTTCTCTCTAAACGACTTGGTGTGCATATTAGATGCACTAGTGATTGGATACTGTGGTACCTTATGAGCCCCTAGTATATGGTACCTTAGGTACCTAGGGCATAGGCACTTCACAGGCCTACCAGGGGCTGAAGCATGTATTATGCCACCCCTGGGAAGCATTCTCAATCTGACACCACAGGCCTGCTACTGCAGCCTGTGTGAGGTAGTGTTAGCACTCCTCACTGAGATATAGGTTTCTATATCTCAACATACACACACATATAAACCTATCAGCCACTCCTATGGTAGGCCCTATCAATCCTGAAGGCAGGGTGCTTGGTTTACAATGTGAGGGGGTGCCTCTGCCTGAGCAGGGCCCCTCTGCAGCTACCAGAGTCTATTCTCCAAGGCTGTTTGTGGATGCGGTTAAACCATATACTCTTAAGTGCATTAAAATGCTAACTTTGGAATTACTGCATCAAAACATGTTGTGTTTGGTGTCAAACAACTTGGAATCATACCCCCACATCAGTCCATGATGTGGGAGCATGATCCCACCCTTCTAGAGGGGCCGACATGTAAAACGATAGAAATCCTATAGAGCCCTGGCATCACAAAATGGATGCCACCAGCACAGACACCGGGCTGCCCTCCTGCTGCTGACTGAAACTCGCAGTGGAGGAAGCCCAACAAAAGGCATCCTGTCACAGGGAGGTGTCACCACCTTCCAGACAGTATTTAGTGTATTGGGGCTGGGTGGGTGCACTCCTAGAGTGCTTTGAGGTCCTGCAC
This sequence comes from Triturus cristatus, assembly GCF_964204655.1. Classification (NCBI taxonomy): domain Eukaryota; kingdom Metazoa; phylum Chordata; class Amphibia; order Caudata; family Salamandridae; genus Triturus; species Triturus cristatus. The sequence goes on along the minus strand of NC_140589.1, from coordinate 1,769,713,864 downwards.
TGGGGGAGCAGTAGGCTCTTCTGTGCATATGCCAGCTCAAACCGGTTCAGGGACTACCTGTCCCTGCTCTGGCGCGAAACTGGACAAAGGTAAGTGGGGGTAACCACCCCCTCCCCTGACCCTCCTAGAGGAGTGGTAATAGAGCTAGTCCCTCCCCTATCTTCACTATAAGATAGCAAACTTTGCCATTGCAAATCAGATAACCCTGGACGACGCTCTAACAAGAAGAATCCTGGCCCTTCGACGTTCCACTACCTTTGGAAGACAGAAGAATCTCCCTTGGAGTCAAGGAGTGACTCCCCTGCTTGGCAGGCACCAAAAACCTTAAACAATGGTTGCAAACTTTCCCGCTCCCGCCTGAGTTCGAAGTCCCTGCCGCCCCGGAAGTGGATTTCCTGACTTCTCGACGGCCATTGTGAGTCTCCAGCAAAGCTGTGGCGAGTGGACCCCACGAGTGACGAGGAACAGCAATACCCGGGGACCGTGCACTATTATCTAGTGCAAACCCTTCAAGACGTCCTACGGACTTGTGCATTGGACCATTTGTGGCCCAAGCCTCCAGCAGGTTTTGCAGCGATAATCAGAAGCCTACCCCGTCCCGAGTGACCGTGGGCTCCAGTGAAGCATTTCCTGAAGAGGCGTCTTCGCGATCACTTGGCTGTTGGCTGGTGGGTCCCCCGAAGACTTTCCTATCGACTCAAAGGGCTCCCCTGGTTGCTCCAGGCCTGCCCTCACTTACCCTCGCGGGGTGAGTCCCTCAGACCTTGCTGGTCTGCACCATTGACTTTCTTCAGTCTACACGAGACTTGCAGTTGCCAAGGCTTGTTGGCACCAATCCGGTTGCTGACACCGCCATCAGCCGCAGACTTCGTGGGACACTCCGAATCCAGCTGCTGGTCATTGTCGAACTCCCCTGGACCTCGTGAGCGAAGAGTCAAAACACCATTGACGACCTGAAATCACCCGACATCCATGGTCATCCATCTTCCTGGCCACCGGTCACTGGCAAGTGCCTTTGAACACTGTCCTTTCAATTCTCAGGTCGCCTTCATCTTTTGAATCCACCCTTGGATTCCACCGGACACTTCTTCAGTCGACGCAAGCAGCAAGTCTTCTTTGGTCTTCATAGAAAACAGCGACGCGACCAGACACCAAAAGACACCTATGGACCCGGCTTCCCTGGGTGAGGTAACTCGTGCACTCCGGTGCCCTAGTGTGTGTTGGCCCTCGAAGTACTTACCTTGTAAGTGGCTTGCTTGTAGACTTCCTCGAAGTACCCTAGAACTTTAAAAACCAAACCGCGACTTGCACCATTATAATCAATAGGGAACCCGCGGCTGTGTACACACACTGCACGCGTCTCCCGTGGGCCTGTTACTTACCTGCTAAAACTGCAGTAGTGAAGCCCCAGCGATTCCCCAGGCCCTAGGCCTTGTCATTTTGCCAGTCGACATTCTTATACCATTTTTTTAGTATATGGTCTGGTACGCCCCTAGGGCTCCAGCCATATTTGTGATTAATTTATTGTGAAACTTTGACATTTGAATGTGTATCTGGCTTCTAATCTCATAAAGAGATTAGTAGAGTGTGTCTAGTAATAAATACATATATATTTGATATATATACCTTTGTGGTGTCCTTTCATTTGGTAATTCAAGAGATTATAAGGTAAAACAAGCTGCTTTACATTCCTCTGAGATTTAGCCTGAAGGCTGCTCTCTACAGCTACCACTAGGATAGCTTTCTTTAAAAGGTTGTCTTAAACCTATCTACCATAAGAGTCGAATTGGACTGGTGCAAGGTGGCCACTATAACTAGGACCAGCATATGCCAGGCCAACTTCTCACACTGGTCAACTATGAACATCACGGACTTGAAGCAGGATCAACTGTGCCTCCGATTCCTCTTACACCAATTCCAGAAATGGGAGCCAAAATGTTCAGCAGAAACAAGCCTACCCTGGTTTGTGTAGAGATCTCCACCAGGATATTACACCAAAAAGTCAGCTGTGGGGTGCCGGAGAAAAAAGATTTAGAACAGAACACAACTCTTAAGAGAACTTGGAAAAGTATCGAGCAATCCAGCTTCATTGCTCTTGCCTTCCGTTTGACACCTGCAAATTATTTTCCTGCCGCATCAGAAACTTCATGTAATCTGTGAGTATGAGGAATCAAGAAAACTCAAAAACTATCTGATGTCCAGAATGCGACTCTCGCAAGATTGAGTCTCTATCCTTGTTACTGAGCAGGCTAGCAATCATGTCCATACAGAGGCTCCCATATTTCATCTGCCTCTGCATCTTCTATGAAGTCGGCCAGAATCTCGGAGGTGCACCAAAGCAATGACACCGTCTCTTGCCAGTCCTTAGCTTTGTCTTTCAGTGTGACTATGCAATCCTCTGCCTCAGTGGCCCCGTTGACAACAATGCACAAGCCTTAATGTAGCAGGGTCATATCTGCTCCCACTTTCCGTATTCTAGATTCCAGGGTAGCTCATATACTAGAGACAGCCTATAACTGGACTCTGTGGATGACAGCCAGCCCCAACACAGCTGAAGGAGGTGTTCCTGCTGCCAGGCCATGGGAGGCTCCTTGAGTGGAATTACCTGGTTTGGCATATATGTCAGGTCTACTGTCATAGGGTATAAGGGCAGCTTGTCATCATTTCATTAGTCTTTATTGTCGATTAGTTTCATCATAAAAAGACAGTTTACAAAATGATCAAAACATACAATATTAAGTATAAAAAGAAGTCTGAGAGACACAAATCAAATAAGAACAATGATTAAACAGACTCTGCAGACTGATGTTTCTTGTTTCTAATAATCCAGGCCCAACCCAAGAATTTGGCCACAGCCACTACGATACATTCACTAGTATCAAATCTTAAGATTTTTAGTGCCTCAAATCCCTGTCTAGAGCCCAAAGTGCGACATATGGGTTTAAGCCATTTAGTCCGGGGAGCGGCATAAGCCGGACAAACGAAGAATATATGACCCACTGTTTCTTTACATTCTGTGCACCAGCGACCGGAATCAGAGGTCGCACCCTTCCAATTTTTGGTGAATGATTTAATAGGAAGGCTGCCAACCCTAAATTGATGATAGAGTTTTCTATCGATGGGCCTAGTAACAGTGTCCCAATATGCTTCTAAAATAGGGGCGTTTTTCTCCACGAGGAACCTGCCTGACAAGGACTCCGCTGAGACTAAGGTAAGTTGTTTTTGATAGACCATTGCCCAGTAAAGGCTTTTGAAAACTTTTTTGGGGGGGAAAAGGATTGGAAACTGGATCGGTCCAAAGAATACCCAGGCCCATAGAATCCAATAGTAAGCTAACTTGCTTAAACCACAGGATATTACCTGCGCCCAAGATGGCACGGACGTCCAGAAATGCCTAGGCATAGGGCCCTAATTCTGGGACCGTCCAAAGTCTCCTCCAAAAAGCCAGAGGTTTAAACCTGGCAATGTCATCAAAAGAATGGCATCCAAGATCAAGCAATAATGGTTTTAGTGGGGTAGAACAGGGAAGACCCGTAAGAAGCCTAAAAAATTTGTATTGGGCCTTTACCAATGGAGAGAGATCGGAAAAACCCCAGAGTTCAGCGCCATAAAGGATTGCTGAATTAATCCTAGCGATGTAAATTTTTAAGGCAGGACCTATAGTTTTCGTCTGGGATTGTTTTTGTTCTTTTATCAGACACCCAGAAAGTTGTGCAAATTTGAGGGATAAAACATCTATTAGTGGCTTCCAGTTTAATTTGTTTTCAAAAACAACCCCCAAATAAGTCATGACATCGGTACGTTCGAGGGTGTCATTATTCATAGTCACTTTGCCGGTCACGCATTTCCCTTTATTAAACACCATATATTTAGTTTTGGAGACATTGACGGACAAATCATAATCAGAACAAAAATTAACAAATACGTTCAGGGCCACCTGTAGGCCGGACAGGGTCTGTGATAGAAGTAGGGTGTCATCGGCAAACATAAGGAGTGGAATTTTTGTACCTCCCAACGAGGGGGCGTCCGTAGGTGTGGATAGAAAATACCTTACAACACTGTTAATGAATAACAGAAACAGTGTAGGCGCCAGTACGCATCCTTGCCTGACACCCCTATTGACTTTAAACCTGTCAGTGACCTGTCCTTGGATCCCCCAACGTACTTGAGCAAAGTTGTTATCATGCAACCTAATAACCATATGCAGGAGGTCAGCAGGCATCCCTAACTCTGCTAGAACAGCCCAGAGTTTAGTCCTATCGACTAAGTCAAAAGCTGACCGAAGGTCAACGAAAGCGGCGTACAAGGTACCGCCGCAGAGGTAAACCGTTTTCCAGACGATCAGTTGGAACTTGAACGCCTGGTCGATAGTGCTAGTGCAAGGTCTAAACCCGGCCTGCAGGGGCGAGATGATATTCTCCTGCTCTATCCAAGACTGGATTCTAGCCAGGAGCATCCTAGCTATGATTTTTTGAACCGAGTCAATTAGACTAATCGGGCGGTAGTTCCCTGGACAGGTGCGATCGCCCTTCTTAAAGATGGGCAAAATTTCAGCGCCCATCCAGGATTCGGGAATAGCGGCCCCCTTAGCTATGGCGGTTGCCATGAGTGCGATGTAAGGCACCCAGTTGTCAAGATCTGATTTGAAAAGGTCCGCAGGGACACAATCTAAGCCTGGAGCCTTTCCACTCGGGACCCTAGATAAAGCCAACTCTACCTCTTTACAATCAAATTTGAAATTTGGAGGAGGGTGTATTGCAAGGGAGATCGGAGAATCGGTCGCTTCTTCCAAATTAGGGTCAGAAAACTGGCATTCAAAATGTGATACCCAAGTATCAGGGAGTACATGGTTTGAAGGGGTCTGCGAGCACGGAGAGTTACCCCATTTCACGATATGCCAAAACAAGGTCAAATTCCTTTGTTTGCTGGCAGCCAAAAGATTATTCCAATGTTCATTGTCCCAATCTTTTTTAGCCAAAGCTTTGGCCGAACTATAGTGCTTCCTCGCAAGTCGAATATTTGCCCGATTCTTGGACTTAATAGCAAATTTCAATTTACTATAAGACTCACGACAGGTCTTATTATACCAAGAATCAGACTTAAAGCTACGAGTTTTCTTGGTTTTGCAAGGTTTAGAAAAAAGGGACTTAAGGGCTGAAAATAATTTCTCGTGGATATGGGTAGACTCGGCCACGTCATCCTCTTGACTCAAAAGAGATTGGAGATCAGCCACCGCACAAGTGACTTTAAAACTAATCACAGAGAGTACTGCACTGTCAAGGGCGACCTTGTCCCATCGCACTCTCCGTTGGTTGTTGGTAAGTAGAGTTACTGCGGTAACAATCTCAGTAGATTTATTTAGGGAAACTGTATTCAATAAAAGATTCAAGACAAGTGGATTGTGGTCGCTTTCGGGGCGGTCCTGGATCACCATGTCGCTTAGTAAATGCCAGAACTCAACTTTGATCAAAGCATAATCGATTCTACTGCTTCGTCGACCACTGGAAAAAGTGACCTTACCAGTCGAGTCCGAAGGAGTCCGGCCATTTGCTGCCCTAAAGCCGCGCTCCATACACAAGGACGTCCACTGGATGGCGGATTCTGTCCACTTCTTAATAGGCGGGAGATCAAGTGGTGGAATATTCAAAATTGTATCCACTTCCATAGTAAGTGAATCCCACGCAAAGAGCAGCGGCTCAAAGCAGCAATTTAAATCGCCCACTATTACCACATTAGTGGATGGGTTAACAGAATCCAAAAACCCGTCTAGATGGAGAAAGGTGTTAGTACCTTTCCCACCTGGGAGACCCCTGTTGTATACATTAATGATCATGGTGTCGGGTTCATCTTTAAGTTGTAAAAGAATAATCAATATATCTGGGCTATCGAGTGGTAGCTCGGTGATACTATACATTAAACTTTGTCTAACCCAGATACAGAGACCGCCGGAAGGGCGACCCCTTAACCCACCAATGGCCCCTTTGTGAAAATTGACATAACCAGGAAAATATATAGGGTCCACCGCCCACGTTTCTTGAAAAACAAGAATATCGTGGGTGATAGCCCAAGCAGACCATTCCTCCACTGCTATTTTATTCCGTAACCCAGCGATGTTCCAAGAAGCCATTTTAAGATGGGGGGAGCTGGATAAACCAGCCAACTGGTGAACAGGTGGAAAGTCCAAAACAGCAGGTTGGATTACAGTTATGTCCTCTCCCCTACACACAATTTCATGTGAACAGGAATCGGGGGTGAGAAAGGTGGGCTATCTAAGTGCAACATAGTGGAACGATTCACCGTCTCTATAGGGAAGGGGTTGAGGTAAGCAAAGTTAGTAGTCAGGGAAATATCCCGACATTCCAAGACTGGGGGAAAGAAATCAATGTTACTAAGAGGCGCATTTGAAGAAACACAAGCGTTAGTGGAATGTGAGACACCCAGACCCCCGCACCCACCCCTGCTGCCCGGCCACAGGCGGGTTAAACAGTCAGGGCCCGCAAAGGTATTGTTCACACTTCCCAAGTTAATTTGGGCAGATGGCAGTCAATCGACCCCCTCTAGAGAATTCAAGGGTGAAAAGTAATTAAACAAAGGGAGATGGGAATCCAATCCGGGCGGGCAACAAGGCCCCTTGGTAACCCTTTCCCAGCCATTAGATATAGCACCCGGTATATCACAGGGGTCTCCAGAGTAGAAATAAGATAAATCCACAGTAAATATACCAGTGGCACTCAAGGTGTTAGGAAGGGAACATATATAACTCACCACCCTAGGATCCCGAAAATTGATAATTACGCAATCACCCTCCACATTCTTTACCCTAGTACCCAGCCAATTCACCCTACGTACTGTCAAGATTTCAGCGCTTACTCTAAATGACAAAGGCCTATTGCCATTTAGCCAATGAGTAACTTTGTTCTTTAGTTCGCTGTGTATCTCGGACTTTACCTGGGGAAGCCTAGGAACATCTACCATTTTAACAGTATATGGCAGGGACTCTCGAGGAAGATTAATACAAGGAAGTTTTAAGAACGTACCTGCACCCTCAGAAGAAGGCTGTCTTACTGCATTATCACTACTGCTATTTCTGGTATCAGAGTTACTAGCTAGTTGGATAGACGAGACAGCACTAATTGGTGGATGGGTGACTATCACCGCTTGTTCATTTTGTGCGGGTGAGGAGGAAGGGACTTCAGTCACGGGAGTATGACCATTTAAAGCTGGCCCAGTTTTGGCAGCAGTGACAGTATTTGGTAGAGTCTTAGGGTCAGCAAGGGACATGGTAGTCTTCTCCAACAAGGACGTATTGTTTAACACCATACTCTCTAGTTTCCCGATGGAGATTCTGAAACATTACTTACAAGAGGTACATACAAGTAGGATGAAGTTAGCTGGTTTTGATGAACTGAGAGCTAAAGCGTTTTTATTCTGATTTGTCATATTATCAGCTTGTAATACGGCTCAGTGGGTTAAGACCTTTGGTAACTGTGAATTGCAGGTTCCCAAACTGGTCTACTCAGCCTCAGAAAATAAAAATAAAAATTGACATTGTTATGAGAGGACAAAACTGATAACACGCACTAGATGAAACGGTTTTTATTCAAGTATTTGATCAAAACCATAAGCTTGGACTAGTTGATTGGAACTCTGGGTTAGAGCCAAGGTCGCTTGGTCCCACAGTTAACAGAGAAGCCAAAATATGTAATCTCAAAAAACATTTAAATTAAACATTTATAGCTAAAGATTGTTTGTTAAAAGGATTTCACCTATCCTTGTTTCTGTTTTTTTCATGTTTACACAGTAAATGTAGGTGTGTCAAAGGTCCTTTGACAGGGTGCATGTCATATTACAAATCAGACACATGGCAGTTTCCCTGCAATCTTTAAATTGCTGGTCACATTTGTTACTCTTTCAGCCTCAAAGTGGTCTCTGAGGAGAAAATAAAAAATCATATTTGAGTAAAATATGATCCACAATCTCCCAATGGGTAAATTCATTGTCAGTGAGCTTGGTACAAGTCCCACCCCTCCATACTTTTCTCAGCTGATGTCATGTCCTCTTTATTTTCTTCCCTACAGACTTCAAACCTCTTTCTCTGTGCATATTCAAAGTCCATATGGATTGAACGACTTGGTCAGCTTCTCTAGAATATTGTATTATACCAACCTAGGACCATCAACTCTAACTGAATTAATTTAATGCCTCAAATCCCACCTACTGAACTTGAAAAATACAGTCATCTAACTGTAAAAACAGATGTCCTGTCCTTCCTCTCACCACCCGATTAAGTATACACATACTATCCATGTGTGCTTGATATACCATAGTATATTCTTTGCGTCATTGGCTTTTTGTGATCAACTACTCAAATCGCCATGTAACGATGTATGTAAATTGATGGAAACACAGAATAACAAAGAAACCAAATCATTCAAACTAAATTTTAAGGAAATACAAATACATTGAAAATTAAAGGAAACATTTTAAAGGAAAGATCATTTTAAGGGAAAAAAAAACAAAAATTACATTAATCTTGGGTAAAGTTTAGAGGTAGTGAGGAGTTTTTGTGTACAGAGATGGAAGATTATTAGGTGTGATGAGGGGTTTTTGCGGTCAGGGGTGGGAGCAGCTCAGGTGTAAAAAGGGCTTTTTAGGGTTCTGAGATGGGTAGAGTTTAGGGGTGGTGAGGGTTTTTTACTGATCAGGAATGGGTGGAGTTTACAGGTGGTGGGGTTTTTAGGGCTCACTACTGAGTGGAGTTTAGGGTTGGTGGGGTTGTTTTTAGTGTTCACAGATGTGTGGAGTTTAGGATTGGTGAGGGTCAGTGATGAGAAGAGTTTGGAGTTGTGAATTGGTTTTCCGGTTCAGGAGTGGGTGGAGTTTAGGGGTGATGAGGGGCTTCGTAGTCAGGGATAGGTGGCATTTATGGGAAAAGTTTTAGGGTACAGGAATGATTGGAGTTTATGTTGGTGAGCAGTTTTTAGGGTTAGCGATGGGTGGTGGTTTTGGCTAGTCATGGGCTTAAGGGTTCAGGAATGGGTGGAGTTTAGGAGTGGAAAGTTCTTCTAGAGTTCAGAGATGGGTAGAGTTTAGGAGTCAGAGATGGGTGCTGTTTTGATGTAACAAAGGGTTTTTAGGGTTTAGGGATGGGTCGAGTTTAGAGGGTAGAAAGGGCTTTTAAGGGTTCAGCGATGGGTTGTATTCAAGGGTCAGGCATGGGAGTGGTTTAGACATAGTGAGGGGGGTTTAGGGGGCAGGGATGGAGGCTGTTTACAGGTGGTGAGGAGTCAGTAAATTAAAAACATCAAAGTAATTGTTTGACAATTTAAAAGATATAAATCTGAACTAATATCCCCTGCAGTAAAGCACAGAAATTAATACATCCAACAAAAATGTTTCTGCAGTTAAAATCTGTTGCCATTGCATTTACACCTTGCAAAATAAGCACCCAAAAGTCAATTTCGGAAACAAAAGTCATTTTTTAAATTGGTTTATGTGAAATGGTAAATGCCATTCATTCTGCAAATTTCCATTGAAAAGTTTAGGTGAAATGGTTTCTCAGTAATGTTATTCCATTAGATCGTTTTCCTTTGAAATTACCAGAGTGGAGATTTATGCTTCCATCCCAAATTCAATGATTCGTTCATGCCTCCTGTTGATCTGTGCAGCAATATCTCAATAAACAAAATGATTTATCCATCAGTGGTGACTATGTAATTTTCAAGATGTGATATTCCCTCAAAAATGTGCTTAAACACCAGGATTTATTAAAAGGCTTTTGATGTTTGGCATACCAGGAAGTACAGATCTTATATGTAAGCTTAACGTAACAGACTGTTAGTAGTAGTCTAAGTTTTCCTACAATGCACCATGATGGTGACAAAGTATACCTGTTAATAGACTGAGTAAAAATTATGGGGAAAGTAAATAAGTGTTCCTGTTCTCATTGAGTATGAATTTGATATCAAAATTTAAAAGGGAAAGATGTAAAAGAGCAATGTGTTAATGTGTATGTATGTATTTATATAGTAAAATTTACTGGCATTGAGAAACTGTTGAATATTGAAAAGTTGGTACAGCGCTAATGATACCTTACTCTGGCTCCATACCTGTCAGTCGTGAGTGTTATCTAATAATGAAATGCTGTTGCAATTCATATTTTCAGATGGCCTCGGACGGGGACATATTTAGTAACGAAGTAGTAAGTCTTCTGAATTGAATTGAGGGTCACTTGAGAGTTTTAACTGAGGGGTATGTGAAGAGTGTCTTATGTTCAGACATATCTGCTGGTGATGCAGGTGACTGTGTTCAGACTCAGTGGTTCCCATCCACCTCATCCCTCTCCCTCGCTACTACTCTGTCTGGCAACTGGTGGTATAGGCTGCCTTGTGACTGGTGGGACATGGATTGTGCAAACCCAGCAGAGGAGGAATCGAGGTGTGGACCCACTGCCGCTTCAGCTTTAGAGGATGGAGAAAAGGTTGTGAGGAAAGAACAAGAAGAGTGAATAAAGAGAAAGAGGAGACAAGAGTGAGAGGACACAATAGAGGGAGAACAATTGATTGAGACATCGAGGAAAGTATAAAAACAGGAGAAAAAGAGTTGCTCATATGAAATAATAAAGACATGAGCAGAAGACGGAAGTGGCAATGTTGTTCAAAGGAGAGAGGGAAAAACAAGAGCGAGAAAACAGGAATATGGGTAATATTTATCTCAAAAACAAAGTCAGAGTCAACTCTAGGGATAAAGATTGATGTCACATATGAGGGCTGTGTGATCAGCAGGCACTGATGTTGCAGTATGATGAAAAGGCGTTGGCGGGTGTTGTTCGTGCTGGTACAGGGAGCAGTGAGGCAGATGCTGGTGGTCATTATGATGAGCCGGCACAGATGGGCAGCCTGAGGAGCCTGGCACTGGTCTTTAGTGTGAGGAGCTGGTACTGGTTTACTCTGCCTGAACTTCTGACATTTGTTGTGTTTAAGACCCCAGCTCTGAACAGCTTAACTAGTTGGCTAATCAATGTATCAGGGTCTTCTCATATGTTAGGTGCTGGTTTGTTCTAGATCACTTTCAACACGTGGCACTGGGTGACCGTGTGAGAGTATGAACTGGTGAGTGGTCTGAGCTGTTGGCTCTAACAGACAATACGAGAAACTGACAGAAGGGCAATGTGAGGAATAGGAACTGGTGGGCCCATTTAGGAACTGGTGTGCAGTAAGGAGCAGGACTGGTGAACAACCTGAGTAGCGGGTATTTGTGATTTTTATGGGACGCAGGCGTAGCTGCTCAATAGAATGTGCTGCTACTGGTGAATGGTACAAGGCACTTGTACTGGGACAGTGTGTGTGAAGGTAGACTGAAGAGTGCTCACAATAGGGGGGGCAGTGCTAGTGGGCGGCAACAGGATCTGGCACTGGTCACCAGTGTCAGTAGCACACATTGGTAAACAGACAAGGCATAGGTGGGCATTGTGAGGAGCTGGCTTTAGTTGCCATTTTGAAGAACAGGAACTGGTGGGCACTGAAAAGAAACTGCTCTGGTAAGCATTTTTAGGATGATGGGCAGCCTAGGGAGCAAGGACTTGTGTGTAGTATGTGAATCTGACATTAGAGGGCAGTGTTTGAATCTGGCACTTAACTGCAGTGTAAGAAGAATGAACATGAGGACAGTGTGAGGAGCCAAAAATTCACATGGTTTGATAACTTCATGGGCCAGTACACACAATCTTTTATAGGCACCATATTTGCTCCTGAAATTCACACAGAAATGCATTATACAGTATTTTCATCTTCATTTGGACCCTGTTAACTAATAAGTTTCTCTCTTTATTACAACACACATTGTGTTGTAAGAATGATACAGGAAATAGAAACCTTTATCATTTTAGGGGAACTTGAAGTTATTTGCATGTTTCGCTGCCCAACTTTCTGACTTCTTGCACCAGATTTTACCTTTTTGAATGTTTGGAAACAATAATCTGAACATGCATGTAGTACTTTGTTTTGAAAAGAGTATTTTTGCTACCGTTGTAGTGTTGCCCAGTTTTCAGTACTAGTTCTTGGTCAATATACAGGCATCATGTGGAAATGCAGGCAGAGAAACTCTTGTAAGATATTTCTCCAGTATTGGGGTGTCTTTCATAGATTCACATGCTTGAATATTCCCCGTCGTCGGAGTGGGAGTCCCACGGTAAATAATATAGCAATATATACAGCCATAATATATATATATATATATATACATATACATAAGTAATCATATAAAACAGAGATATAAGTAAGTAATAACATCAAGAATGTCCCTATATGAAATTTCCATAGAGATACATGGAAAGAGAAAAAAGACATTCGTAGTCTATCTCTGTCATTATGTTAGTCCGAACTCCGGCCAATCAGGCGCCAGCTCCTCTCTAGAACCTTCTCCTCAGAGCTCCTCACCTCAGATTTTCTACCGCACGTCGTGTGAAAGGGAGTCTCCCTGAGCTCTGCTCAGTTTTTTCTCTTCAGGATGACTTCAAGTAAGAAGTCTTTGTTTAGACCTTGTTCTTTTGTGGAAAGCTACGTTATTCTCAGAAGATCCACACAGTAAGTGTATTTACTGTCTTTACCCTACCATGAAGTGGGTGAATATAAATTCTGTAGAATTTTTTCTACAAAAACTCTGAAAGACAGGGAAGGCCGTCTCTTGTTGTGGCTCCAGAGACTTAAGGATAAATATGAAGTAATTTTCTGAGGTAGAAAACTTTACTTCTGGCCGTTCCCACACAGCCTCAAAACGCAGTAGTGTACAGGAGTTACCTACTCCTTCCTTAAAAGAAGAAAATGTCTCTGACTATGACATCTGCCACTTCTTCTTCTTTGAATACTGCTGTGTCGCCCACGAGACATAGTTCTCAGGCTAGTGAGGTTTTTCAACTTTCCAGTTTTTTCAAAGATGGCTTCTCCGTCTACGATGGCTCAGTCTACGATGGCTCCGTCTACGATGGCTCCGTCTACGATGGCTCCGTCTACGATGGCTCCGTCTACGATGGCTCCGTCTACGATGGCTCCGTCTACGAGGGCTCCGTCTACGAGGGCTCCGTCTACGGTGGCTCCGTCTACGGTGGCTCCGTCGACGGTGGCTCCGTCGACGGTGGCTCCGTCGACGGTGGCTCCGTCGACGGTGGCTCCGTCGACGATGATTCCGTCTACGGTGATTCCGTCTACGGTGATTCCGTCTACGGTGATTCCGTCTACGGTGGTTCCGCCTACGGTGGTTCCGTCTACGCTGGCTCCGTCTACGATGATTCCGTCTACGGTGGTTCCGTCTACGGTGGTTCCGTCTACGGTGGTTCCGTCTACGGTGGTTCCATCGGCAATGAATCTTTCGATGGTGGTTTCCGTCGACGATGGTTCCGTAGACTATTCCGTCTACAAAGATCTCTTCAATAGCCTTCTATGCCTCAGAGCCCGTTGACTGCAGTCTCATCGGTAAAAATAAGGGTTTAAAAAAGACGACTTCTGCACAGAGGTCATTAAAAATCCAAATCTCTTCGACATATACAGCGACTACTTCGTCCTTTGCTGCAGTTCCTTTATTACCATTACCACCGAGTACTTGACAAAGGTCGGGTGAGGTTATATCGGTGGAGGATTCCCGCCTTCCTTAACCATTGTTTTACCACTGACTCAGATCAAGATTCAGAAGAAGGTTTAGCTGAATCGGTTGTGACAACTATAATCGGCGGTTTTTCCTTTATCACCACAAGTGTCTGTGGTTCCGCTTACTCCAGTGGTGCCAACAACTATATCGGAACCGGTACCGGCTCCAATACTTTCTGTGGTAATACCTACAGTACCGCTGAGACATTCTTCAACTCGGACAGTACCTCCTCATGATACTGAAGAAGAAGAAGAAATTCCTCAGGACAGGGAGGATGGTGAGATTCTCGATGATGGTGGCGATGCTGATGATGATGATGGTATGGCGGAGTGGGATAACTATCATGCCCAAACACCATCTCCCTCTCCGGTGCTACCTGGTGACTCACCACCTGTTGATATGCAAGTTCCACCAGTTAAGGGATAGGACAGCACTAACGTTCAAATTAACGAAGGATTATTTCCTGTACGATTTCAAAGATCAGCCTGTTAAACAAACACATACAATCCCTATAATCGAATTTATTGGGGAGGAAGGCAAAAAGATTATGGAGGCCTCATAGTCTTCCAGCACGGGTGCCTAGATTGGAGAAAAAGGTACAACTCACCATTAGGAGCACCAGCGTGCCTCACTGGTCAAGCGAAGCCAGATTCTGTAGTCACACAGGCAGAGCAACGCCGGGCTAGAAACCCTGCATCTACGATCACTGCACCACCTGATCGTGGTGGATGCCGTTTGGATGCCATAGGGTGAAAATTCTCTTCGATGGCTTCCACCATGGTGAGAGCGGCTAATGCTTTGGCCATCCTGGGTCGTTAGGACCGTCAAGTATGGGCGGATATGTCAACACTAGTTGAGCAACTGCCGGAACCGTCAAAGACCATGGCATATGACGAAGAAGAGGTTTTATTCGGAGATCAGGTGGATGAAGCTCTCCAATCGATAAAGAAAGATACAGATACTGCTCGCTCTGTGGGCACATTGCAATTTTGATAACAACCCTTTCGGGGTGCACGCGGACGCGGCACCTCCTCTATTTTCGAAGAGGAATCAATCAATATCGACCTTATAACCAGGGTTCAAACCGATATTCCTCTAACCAACAGCAAACTTCTCGACAGCAGTCTTCCAAGACTTACAGAGGAAAATCCTCTTACAAGGGTTACACTCCTAAGAGACATGACTTCCATCAGTCCCAGAAAATTGGAGATCGAATCTATCGGTACTATTTTCAATGGTCCTCCATACAAGGAACCGTTGGGTTTTGAAAATTATAGCAAGAGGTCACACTTTGGAGTTCATCGAATTCCCTCCACCCACACCACCTACCGGACTGCCACCGGCTCATATCAAAGAACTGTTACAACAAGTTCAATTTCTATAACACAAGGGAGCCATAGGAGTAGTACCAAGATTTCAAAAGAGGGAAAGGATTTATTCCTGATTCTTCCTTATCACCAAAAGGAAGGGGGAATGGAAGCCCATTCTAGATCTGAGGGCTCTCAGCAGGTATCTAAAGAAACATTCTTTTCGTAGGCGAACGCATGTAGAGATCTTGCGATTATTTTCACAAGGAGATTTCATGGAAACAATCGACCTCCAAGATGCATATTTACATATCTCCATACTACGACAACATCGGAAATTTCTTTGTTTTCGAGTGGGTCGAGGGGATTTTCCAGTTCAAAGTTTACCATTCGGACTGCGCTCGGCCCCTCGAGGGTTTACAGGGGTGCTAGCCCCTGTGGTAGCGTCCTACGTTCCAGGGTGTTCAGATCTTTCCATTTCTGGACGACTATCTCCTAAAATCACAATCGAAAGTTCAACTTCTACAACACACACATCTTTGACAGGAGGTGTTTTCGCGCCTTAGGGCTCTCCATAAATACCACAAAGTCCCATCTACTGCCTTCTCATCGCACGGATTTTCTGGGAGCAACTTTAGACACAGTGTCAGCAAGGGCACTTCTCTCCCAAGACCATCTTCAAAAAAAAAAAAAAAAAAATTCTCCGACTGGTAACCCTTATCAGATCAAAGAGACCCGTTTCTGTAAGAATATTGAAGTCCTTTCTGAAAATGGCGTCATCATGCATTGCATTGATCCCTCATTACAGATTACAGACACGCCCCATCCAAGGAGTACTGGATGTCCAAGAACGCCAGGTTACAGGTTCTTTGAACGATGTTGTAAACGTCACAGATCGGATGAAGTTGGCGCAAAGGTGGTGGACGCAACCGTTAAATCTAACGGAAGGCATTTCTCTTCTGACCATGGTACCAGACATGACAATAACAGACGCCTCTCTGGAAGGATGGGGTGCTCATTTGGAGGTTTTATCAATAAAAGGAAAATGGTCAATATGTCAAAAAAAAAAAAAAAAAAAACCTGGCACTTCTACAGGTTGGATCTCATGGCTATATATTGCTGGCTCTCAAAGCTTTTCATCCTTTAATCCAAGGAGAATCAGTCCTGATACAGACAGACTATACAACCTGCATGCACTATATAAACAAGCAGGGCAGGATAAAATCTCCGAAACTGTCTCGACTAGCTCAGTCGATTTGGGATTGGTCTATCAACCATCGCATCACGATATGCAGCAGTTAATCGACCGGGGGTATCCAATATCCTGGCGGATTCCCTGAGCAGGTCCTCCTCATCGACCCATGAATGGGAGTTGCATCAACCAACTCTAGAGAGGATATTTCAACGATGGGGTCGCCCACAGCTGGATCTCTTTGCCACACTAGAGAACCGGAAATGCCGAGATTACGCAAGCTGGCTTCCCCACAAAAGATCTCTGGGCAATGCCTTTTGATGGACTGGTACGATCTGTTTGACTACGTTTTTTCTTCCCCCAATCCCACTCGTACCTCGAGTTTCTGTGGTAGATGCGGAGACAACCTTGCCATCTACTTCTATAGCCCCCCGTTGGCCTCGGCAGGCATGGTTCTCAGAACTACTCCTACTGTCTCAATCCGAACCAATCATTCTACAGCCTCGTGCAGATCTACTCACGATGGACAAGGGGAAAATTGGTCATCCGAATCCCTCCTCACTGAGCTTATCAGCTTGGAACCTGAGCACTGTGAATTTGCCCATTTGGATACTCCGCAGGACTGTAGAGACATTTTAGCTCAGGCGAGGGCTCCTTCTACGGTGAAAACGTACAAATTAAAGTGGAAAAGTGTTCCCCACTGGTGTGCATCTAATGGGGTGCACCCGTTTTCACTCCACACCAGAACAATTGTTACCGTTCTTCTTGCATTTAGCTAACTCCGGGTTCTCTCATGCAACCTTTAGGGGTTTTTTCTGGCGGCAATTTTCCGTTTCCGTCAGGATTGTTCAACTTCCCTTTTGTTTCTTCAAGGATTATCCATCAATTCGTCTAGGGGTTATTTTGCTAATCTCCTCCATTGTGGCATCTGAACATCGTATTGGCTCAACTAATGAGACCACCGTACGAACCGATTCACAAGGTTGAGTTGTAGTATCTAACATGGAAGGTGGCTTTTCTTCGGGCGCTACGTCTTCACGTCGCGTCCGTGACATTCATGCATTTACAATAAATCCACCTTTTTCCTACAGTTCAAACCAGATTCTGTAGTATTGCGTACAGATCCAAATTTCTTGCTGAAGGTGCCTTCAGACTGTCATATTAACGAACCAGTGATTTTAAGAACTTTCTTTGCTATCCGCAAACTCCTACGGAGCAGAGATTACATTCCCTGGATGTGAAACTAGGTTTAACATTCTACATCAGCAGAACGGCTGCTTTACGAAGGATTGATCAACTATTCATAGTTTATGGACGCTTTCACAAAGGTCGTCCAGTGACGAAACCAACTATTGCACGTTAAGTTTCAGCTGCCATCGTCTTCTGCCATCAAAAGGCAAACAAGCCATTGCAGTCACCAGTGAGGGCTCACTCCACCAGAGCAATGTCTTCCTCAACTGCTTTATTTGCTGGAGTGCCTTTGCATGAGAGCTGCAGAGCAGCTACGTGGTCGAGCAGACACACGTTTACAAGACACTATTGCTTGACAACTTTAAACGAGGAGGATGCTGCAGTTGGGCAGGCAGTGCTTCGCAATCTTTTAAATAAGATGAGCCTCTTCCTTCCCTCCTCCATATTGTTTCCATTTATAATTGACATAATGATGCATTTATACTGTTACAGTTATTCAGTACTGTCATATGCATAAGAAGATTGATTGTCATTACAATTTCGAAGCTGTGTGATCATGGAAACAATGATATTGTTACTGCTAGCTATTCTATATTCAAGCATGTGAATCTATGAAAGACACCCCAATACTGGAGAAGAACAATTGTTACTTACCTGTAAACAGGTGGTTCTCCAGTATTGGTGTCTTTCATAGATTCACATGCGACCCTCCCTCCTCCCTTCAGAGGCTCTCTTCTCCTCATACACTCTGAGTCACTATGGTGCTACGAAAATCTGAGGTGAGGAGCTCTGAGGAGAAGGTTCTAGAGAGGAGCTGGCGCCTGATTGGCCGGAGTTCGGACTAACATAATGACAGAGATAGACTACGAATGTCTTTTTTCTCTTTCCATGTATCTCTATGGAAATTTCATATAGGGACATTCTTGATGTTATTACTTACTTATATCTCTGTTTTATATGATTACTTATGTATATGTATATATATATATATATATATATATATATATATATATATATATATATATATATTATGGCTGTATATATTGCTATATTATTTACCGTGGGACTCCCACTCCGACGACGGGGAATATTCAAGCATGTGAATCTATGAAAGACACCAATACTGGAGAACCACCTGTTTACAGGTAAGTAACAATTGTTCTTCTCCTTCTATAGCGATGGTAAGGAAAAATGACCGAACATTTTGCCATTCTCCAATGATACACTGGTGACTCCTGGTAAGCAGTGTTCCTGTTACCCGTATTTAAGGTATAATTCAGAAAAACATTGGTCACCAGAGCTTCAGGGTCAAAGAACCGGGGAAGTGGCCTTTTGAGGCAAATATGTCTACCCTACAAAGACTTCAGTGATTTTCGAGGTTCCAAATAATGCTGCGATCTAACATTAGGTTGCAGACATTCTCAAAACATTGTACGTTTTAGTCCGTTCCCTATCGGAGTTCTGCAAAAGGTATTTTGCTGTTACTGACAATTGATATGGAATATTATAAAAAAATCCTTTGCTGACTTACAAAGGTTTTGGATGTTGTTCCACCAGGGCGGTTGCTATATTGGACCACCCTGGGTATATTGTTCATCCTCAAGTCAATGACTTGCCTGTAAGAGAACCGGCTAGACATTTCGAGCATTTAATGTCTAAATGCCGTTTTTCTTCTGATTGCTTCCCTCCTGTAGCAAGGTATCTCTATTTGCCCCCCCCCCCCCCCCCCCAACCTGGTCTGCTTGCATCTGAATCTGTGATATTATTCTAGGGTGAGTCTTACATTATACTGCTATTTAAGGCTTCGATATGGCTGAGATAACAATGTATCTCCTGTGTGGCCTCCTTGAACGGTTGATTATCTGGCAGTATTCATTGATGCTTGTTTTTCAACCTTTGAAAGGCTCTGTATTGTTATGGGCTTGGGAAGATGGCTTGTATTGATGAGGCCAGAAGACCCAGTTGCCTTAGCGAAATGTGATTGTCACGCACAGTGTTCCTCAACACCTTTATGGCCAACATTTCTCTGTCTGGCAATTGAATAGTGGCTTACGTGGAGGCTATGACGGATCCTAAAAAATCTGTTCATTGTGCTGGAAATTAGATTTGGGCTCACTGATAACAAAACGCAGGTCATGTAGTAGGCATACCAAACCATGTTTGCCTGACTTCAGAGAACAGAGATTGCACATCCTCCCTCCCCGTTCCTCTCAACCATTCAGTGACCAGCTTCTTCGAGTTAACACAGGCTCTCAGAATTTGAACACCTGATCATGTTCACTGAAATCGAAAACACCTCTGGATAGACCGAAAAATCAGAACTAGTATGGGGATTTTTTAGGCCCAGCTGTGCAATCCAATTTTCCTATAGTAGGATATCTTGTAGAAGAAAGCTAACCTGTATCTTCAAATATCGGTAGACCAGCCATTCATTCAATAACCTGAGGTTATGACCAGCCTGAAAACCTGCATCTATCTTTTTTTTTTTTACCAGGAGTGTATTGGTGAGGAACCCTGTGAGTGCAAGCTTGTGGACTGAATCACACCTTTATGAAAGAATTCTGAGATTTATTGCTTCAAGAAAGACCAATTGAATGCATGCCTTGAGCTTGTGTTGCGGCCCCAAAGAATCGATCTCCCAGTTTCAAAAGAACGTTCTTACTTTGCCCCTCCCAGTCAAACCTAATGTGGCAGAAGTATGCTCCCCTGAATAGTTCCCTTGGAACCATTGGAGTTGCAGGAACTCCCTTTTCGCCAATAAGTGCTCTTAGAACTGGCTCTGTTGGGAATAAGCCTGGTCATTGTTGTTTGTTCTGCTCTTTCAAGGTTTCACCCTCTGTTAGCAAGGAACACTTTTCCTCGTAGCTCTCATCTGATGTTCTGTTAATTCATAAAGCGCACTATCACCTGTGAAGGTGTCCTGGTGTTTTTCCGGGCCATTTTATTCCTTACCGTCTGTCCTCACAGGTCAAGGGATCATCCTATTCCTCAAAATAACATCAGTGCCTTTCTTTGTCTTCCTCACTAGAAAGGAAAGGATATCTGGTTGTGAGTATTTTATCCCCTCTCTCCAGAATTGCCCTTTTCAATTTCTCAAAGTGATCTGCAGATGACTCCTGCCCATTTTTTTTTTTAGGTTTAGCTCTTGTATACAAAGATCCTGTCCGTTTGCTGCAGGTCTTTAACGCTCCATGAGGGTCCAGTCCTTTCTTCCCTCTGAATTTTTGAAAAATGGACGACTGCTTAGCCTGGTTAGAAGTACCCGTAATTGTTTAGTTAGCTGCACTAGAGCAGCAGAAACTGGGATCTGTGCTGGCTTCTCAGCTGAGGAATTATTGACCTCAGGTAATCACTGATCCAGGGATTTCACTGTGCTTTGGTCTACACAGAACTGCTCCTAGAGACTCATTTCTCCTCTCTGAGCCATTACCCGAAGAGTGTGTGCTGTTATAATAACAGTACAGCCAATTAAACGTACTGGAATAAAAACAGCCCCTGTTTCTGAGAGTCATTAATCACATGCTTGTGTAGAAGGAACAATGGTCGGTCGAAATAGACACCTTGTGGTATTAACAACGAAAAACCTTGAAATTAGTGAAAACATCTGTTTGAAAAGCAAGGCCTGGTAATCACGCCAGTAATTCCATCATGAGTGTAGCTTCATTTAGATTACGAGGAAGCACACCATAGCACCCTCTGGTTGTTGCAGGGAGACACAATGCAGCACTGCCAGTTCTTTGGTACCGCAGAAGGAAGATTGGAGGAGGCGCAGACTAAAGGAAAACACTTGTTGACTGCAGGTCCTGCCCATCCGACAGAAGCTGCAAAATTGCAGACCATGGGAGAAAACAAAAGATGGCTGTTGCAACACAGAAACAACACCTTTTGTGGGAAGCAAACACCGTAGCCTATGAAGAAGACGTGTGTTGGGTTTGGTAGAGGGAGTCGCATACCATATTTGTAGTTCTCGCCTACCAGGAAGCACGAGCTGTCTACTTCTAGTCATGGCCACTCTACTGGTGCGTGACCTCTTTACCATCGTTTTGATTGGTTAACATGTATCCTAACATTGCTTAATTTTAAGGAACTACTTTTTTTCCTTTGTGGTTAAGCACTCCATGAGAATGGATATGTTTTTCAGCTCTCCCCATCATGTGCTTCTCTTTGCCACATACCCGCCCCCGCACCCCAACTTGCTCACTCCCTCATGTGATACACTCTTTCATGTGCTTTAACCAAATCACACCATGCTCCTTATTGTTCTCTTCTTCATGCACTGCCTTTTCTCTTCCCCCACCTTCATTTATTTGTGAATCAGTTACTTTTATTTGAGTTATAAAAAGAAACACACCTACTTGCCTACATACGTTTGGCTGTCTGGGAATGCAAATTAAATGAATAACAACATAACCATAACTCCCCACCCACCTCCGACCACCTCCCCGCTATTCTCAGCGCAGCATCAGTGCACCCCCCTGTAGAAGAATTATTTCCTATATTATTTGCCCCCGATTCTAGTCTTCCTGTCCCCACCTCTATGAATACATTCATATCTGCGCTGCTGCTTCCTTCAGGGTCTGTTAGTCTCAGTACTTTATGGTATTTAAGGCATGTAAGTTCATTGAATTCATGTTTCAAAAGTTTCAGACAAGGTGAGCTGCGTTTCTCAAAGTCAGACACTCTTTGCTCCACTGTCATTGATGTCTATTCCATGGCCATTAAGCCACTAATTATGTAACGTTATTGACTATGCTCTGGTACCTTGATTGTGCCCCATGCTCCCAGTATCACCGGTCTGTTTGCACATGGTAAAATCATTATTTTTTCTTTTGGGCATTTAATGGGAATGCCTGACATTCATTTGGGTCAAGGGTTCTCCCCAATTCCTTTTCCCACCTCTTTTGTCTTGCTGATTTCCCCTGTAGCAGGTGCTAATATATTTCTTAGAGGGTGTGTTTATCCCCTGCATAGCTGATAAGCCATTTCTTGAATGGCCATCAAGATTGATTAGCTGCTTGCTTAATTGAAGGGTGGCAAACCCAGTGCAGCACCTGACAGTACTTAAATCTCTTCAGTGCTACCCACTCCTTGTTGCTTCCCCCACCCACTCCTCGTTGCTTCCCCCACTCTCCCACCCACCCACTCCTTGTTGCTCCCCCCTCCCTCCCACTCACCCACTCCTCGTTGCTTCCCCCTCCCTCCCTCCCACCCACCCACTCCTCGTTGCTTCCCCTCCCTCCCTCCCACCCACTCCTCGTTGCTTCCCCTCCCTCCCACCCACCCACTCCTCGTTGCTTCCCCTCCCTCCCACCCACCCACTCCTCGTTGCTTCCCCTCCCTCCCACCCACCCACTCCTCGTTGCTTCCCCTCCCTCCCACCCACCCACTCCTTGTTGCTTCCCCTCCTTCCCCTCCCTCCCACCCACCCACTCCTTGTTGCTTCCCCTCCCTCCCACCCACCCACTCCTTGTTGCTTCCCCTCCCACCCACCCACTCCTCGTTGCTTCCCCTCCCACCCACCCACTCCTCGTTGCTTCCCCTCCCACCCACCCACTCCTCGTTGCTTCCCCTCCCACCCACCCACTCCTCGTTGCTTCCCCTCCCTCCCACCCACCCACTCCTCGTTGCTTCCCCTCCCTCCCACCCCTCGTTGCTTCCCCTCCCTCCCACCCACTCCTCGTTGCTTCCCCTCCCTCCCTCCCACCCACTCCTCATTGCTTCCCCTCCCTCCCCCCCACCCACTCCTCATTGCTTCCCCTCCCTCCCACCCACCCACTCCTCGTTGCTTCCCCTCCCTCCCACCCACCCACTCCTCGTTGCTTCCCCTCTCTCCCACCCACCCACTCCTCGTTGCTTCCCCTCCCTCCCACCCACCCACTCCTCGTTGCTTCCCCTCCCTCCCACCCACCCACTCCTCGTTGCTTCCCCTCCCTCCCACCCACCCACTCCTCGTTGCTTCCCCTCCCTCCCACCCACCCACTCCTCGTTGCTTCCCCTCCCTCCCACCCACCCACTCCTCGTTGCTTCCCTTCCCTCCCACCCACTCCTCGTTGCTTCCCCTCTCTCCCACCCACCCACTCCTCGTTGCTTCCCCTCCCTCCCACCCACCCACTCCTCGTTGCTTCCCCTCCCTCCCACCCACCCACTCCTCGTTGCTTCCCCTCCCTCCCACCCACTCCTCGTTGCTTCCCCTCCCTCCCACCCACTCCTCGTTGCTTCCCCCTCCCTCCCTCCCACCCACTCCACGTTGCTTCCCCCTCCCTCCCTCCCACCCACTCCACGTTGCTTCCCCCTCCCTCCCTCCCACGTTGCTTCCCCCTCCCTCCCTCCCACGTTGCTTCCCCCTCCCTCCCACCCCTCGTTGCTTCCCCCTCCCTCCCTCCCACCCCTCGTTGCTTCCCCCTCCCTCCCTCCCACCCCTCGTTGCTTCCCCCTCCCTCCCTCCCACCCCTCGTTGCTTCCCCCTCCCTCCCTCCCACCCCTCGTTGCTTCCCCTCCCTCCCACCCCTCGTTGCTTCCCCCTCCCTCCCACCCACCCCTCGTTGCTTCCCCCTCCCTCCCACCCACCCCTCGTTGCTTCCCCCTCCCTCCCACCCACCCCTCGTTGCTTCCCCATCCCTCCCACCCACCCCTCGTTGCTTCCCCATCCCTCCCACCCACCCCTCGTTGCTTCCCCATCCCTCCCACCCACCCCTCGTTGCTTCCCCATCCCTCCCACCCACCCCTCGTTGCTTCCCCATCCCTCCCACCCACCCCTCGTTGCCTCCCCCTCCCACCCACCCCTCGTTGCCTCCCCCTCCCACCCACCCCTCGTTGCTTCCCCCTACGTTGCTTCCCCCTCCCTCCCACCCACCCCTCGTTGCCTTCCCCCTCCCTCCCACCCACCCCTCGTTGCTTTCCCCCCTCCCACCCACCCACTCCTCATCCCACCCACTCCTCGTTGCTTCCCCCTCCCTCCAACCCACCCATTCCTCGTTGCTTCCCCCTCCCACCCACCCACTCCTCGTTGCTTCCCCCTCCCACCCACCCACTCCTCGTTGCTTCCCCCCTCCCTCCCACCCACCCACTCCTCGTTGCTTCCACCCTCCCTCCCACCCACCCACTCCTCGTTGCTTCCTCCCACCCACCCACTCCTCGTTGCGTCCTCCTCCCACCCACCCACTCCTCATTCCTTCCCCCTCCCTCCGACCCTCTCCTTGTTGCTTCCCCCCTCCCTCCCACCCACCCCTCCTGCCCACTCCTCGTTTCTTCCCCACTCCCGCCCACTCCTCATTCTTTCCCCTCCCGCCCACTCATCATTCTTCACCCACTCCTTCACCCACAGTTCTTTGCGGCTTCGATTCAGCAGGCAGAACACTCAAGCAAGGAAATCTTTAAGGTGGTCCAGTCCTTTTTCAAACCCAGGTGTATTGAGAGGGAGATACCTCCGTCGGTCACGCTGTGCGATAGCATTTCTGACTTCTTTGACCAAAAAATTAAGCGAGTTTATGAGTCATTCGGCCCAGAGAGGAGGACGGTGAAGACAGATCGGACTGTCAAAGAGATGACCGGTGAATCTATGGCTCGGTCATGCAGGAATTAGGACGCTGTAAGTCAGGATCACCTGATGACCCATGTCCCCCCAAGCTTTGGAGCACAATGGCTGATTTTGTGGCTCCCACTATACAGCACATCTGGAATACGTCCATTTCCTCCGGGGTGTTCCCGGAGATATGGAAACACGCCACCCTCCTCCCATTAAAGAAAAAACCTAATGGGGATCCCACGGACCTCGGTAACCTTCGTCCAATTTCTCTGCTGGCTGCCCCGGGCAAAATGCTTGAGAAAGTAATCCAGCGGCAGCTAAGTAAATTTATGGAGGAAAATAGGATTTTGCATGAGACGCAGTCAGGTTTTAGACCCGGCTTTAGCACCGAGACAGCACTGATTGAGGTGGCAGAGTCAGTAAGGTGGTCGATGGACTCGGGAGACTCAGCTATGCTGGTGCTCCTGGATCTATCGGCAGCTTTCGATACAGTCGACCACGCAAGGCTGTTAAAGCGACTGGCAGAGGTTGGCCTCCAGGATCAAGCGCTGGGCTGGATACAGTCGTATCTGTCTCAGAGAACCCAGAAGGTGGCACTGGGGACCGTTTCTTCAGCACCTAAGGTTCTCAGTTGTGGTGTTCCTCAGGGATCGGCACTTAGCCCATTATTATTTAATATTTACCTGGCTCCGCTCTTTACGTTTATTGCCAATTGGGGGATCAAGGCAATATCTTATGCCGATGATACCCAACTGGTGTTTCCATATTTGGAGGTGTCAGAGGCGGCCTTGTCAAGCTTCAAGGGCTGTCTTCAAGACGTTGCGTGTTGGATGAACACCAACAAATTAAAACTTAATGCGGACAAGACGGAGGTGATTTTCTTCGGTAAAGGCTCCCCTCCCCCCTCTGAGTTTTGGTGGCCGACGGTGATGGGACCGGCCCCTTCTCCTAGCCAAACGGCAAAAAACCTGGGGGTGTGTTGGGACAATATTCTGTCCTTCGTCTCGCATACCCAACAGCTAGTTGGGTGTTGTCTAGGTAAGTTGAGGAATCTTCGGAAGATTCTGCGACTTCTACCGGAGAGTTGCCGAAAAAAACAGTAATCCATGCGACAGTAACATCAAGACTGGATTACGCTAACGGCCTCTATGTGGGCTTGCCAAAGTACCTAATTCAGCGTTTACAAATGGTCCAGAATGCGGCTGCGAGCCTGTTAATGCGTATTCCATTCAAACATTCAGTCTCTCCACATCTTCTTTCACTTCACTGGTTACCTGTAGCCAATAGGATCAAATTTAAGGCACTCACGCTGGCCTTTAGATCTTTGTATGGTACCTGTCCAAACTACCTGAGAGTTCGGCTGCCGAGATACACCCAGACCCGCTCCCTTCGCTCCAACTGCTGTGTTCAGTTAGCAGTCCCTCGAATAAAAAAAGCTCGGCTGGGAGGAAGAACCTTCTCGGCCAATGTGGCGGCGTTATGGAATTCACTGCCCCCAGAGCTTCAGCAGGCCCCCTCCGAACCCTGCTTTAAGCAGATGTTGAAGACTTGTCTCTCCACCCAACCACGCTAATTGCTTGAATTAGTATCTGTATCTATGCCTGCGTTTAGCGCCGGGACACCTCCTTGTGAGGTAGCTGTTCGCGCTCTAGAAAATGCTGTATTATTATTGTATTATTACTCCTCGTTGCTTCAATCAATCAAACAAACATTTGTAAAGCGCACTACTCACCCGTGAGGGTCTCAAGGCGCTGGGGGGGGGGGGGGGGGGTGGGGTGGAGCTGCTACTGCTCGAATAACCAGGTCTTGAGTAGCTTCCTGAAGGTTAGTAGATCCTGGGTCTGTCGTAGGAGGATGGGGAGGGTTTTCCAGGTCTTGCTCTCTGGATGTGGGGGATATGGACGGTGGCGAGTGTGAGGTCGGCGGAGCGGAGCTGGTGGTTCGGGGTTTAGAAGGTGAGTTGTCTGAGGTATGCCGGTCCGGTGTTGTGGAGTGTTTTGTTTGCATGGGAGAGGAGCTTTGAAGGTGATCCTCTTGTTGACGGGAAGCCAGTGCAGGTCTCTCAGGTGGGGTGGGATGTGGCTGTGGCGAGGGATGTCCAGGATCAGGCGTGCAGAGGCGTTCTGTATGCGTTGAAGTCGTTACAGGAGTTTGTCCGAGGCTCCTGCATAGAGGGCGTTTCCGTAGTCCAGCCTGCTGCTGACGAGGGCCTGGGTGACCGTTCTTCTTGTTTCGGTGGGGATCCACCTGTAGATCTTGCGGAGCATGCGGAGGGTGTTTAAGCAGGAGGATGAGACGGCGTTGACTTGCTTGGTCATGGAGAGTGTTGAGTCGAGGATGAACCCCAGGTTGCGTGCGTGGTCGGTGGGTGTCGGTGCTGCTCCCAGTGCGTTCGGCCACCAGGAATCGTCCCAGGCTGAGGGGGAGGAGCCGAGTATGAGGACCTCCGTCTTGTCCGAGTTTAGCTTCAGACGGATGTTCTTCATCCACTCGGCGACGGCCTTCATTCCTTCGTGGAGGTTGGATTTGGCGGTGAGGGGGTCCTTGGTGTGGGAGAGGATCAGCTGGGTGTCGTCGGCTTAAGAGATGATGTTGAGGTCGTGCAGTCGGGCGATGTGGCCGAGCGGTGCCATGTAGACGAACAGTGTCGGGCTGAGGGATGATCCTTGGGGTACGCCGCAGATAATCTCGGAGGCTACGGAACGGAAAGGGGGAAGGCGGACGCTCTGGGTTCTGCCAGAGAGGAAGGAGGTGGTCCATTCCAGGGCCTTGTCTCGGATCCCTGCGTTGTGGAGGCGTGTGCGTAGGGTGTGGTGACACAGTGTCGAAGGCGGCTGATAGGTCCAGGAGGATGAGGGCCGCGGTTTCGCCGTTGTCCAGCAGGTCCCTGATGTCATCGGTAGCACCGATGAGGGCAGTTTCGGTACTGTGGTTGCTGCGGAACCCGGACTGGGACGGGTCCAGGATGTTGTTCTCCTTGAGGTAGCGGGTCAGTTGTCCGTTGACGGTTTTCTCGATGGGAATGGGAGCAGGGAGATGGGTCTTATTCTATACCCTCTCCTCGAAAATCTTAAAGTTAAAAGATAAGTTGGTCAGATTTTGAGCTTATAAAGTGGGAAAGTTTTGAGCTTTAATCCTTTTACCTCTTTCCAAGGTAAACCTTAGAGGGAGAGGAGTTGGCCTGACGGCTAGGGCGGTCAACCTCTAATCTGGGGAACTGGGTTAGAGTCTCGACAATGACGCTGAACATCCTGTGATTCTCGGCAAATCACTTAATCTCCCCGTGCCCAACAAAAAATGATGAACGTGTCCTCATGATATGCAACTGGTGCTATGTAAAGCGCTCTGATACCCGATTCGGGTCATGTTCGCGCTATATAAAACTCTGGGGGGGAAAAAAAACGTAACTGCTTGCTATTGTCACTTTTGAGGGGCAAGTTTATAAAATGAACAACTCCGTTATCCTAATGGACTAAAATAGTCGTAAGCCATGAAGCATCAATGATAAGTATTGACATCCACCATGGGATACTGTCCACTAACCACCTACTGCCACAGTATCCAAAGAAAAGGTTTGGCAGTCTACTTGTGTCTTTTCTCCACTGTATGAAAATATTGGGGGAAACTTAAAAACAGTTTCAGCATACATAGAAAGTATCACATATACAACTGATGGGATATAAAGCAAACGTTACCCCAACATTAGTAGGTTATGACACTTGGGTAAACTTCAGCTGAGCTAAATGGGATTTTTATGTTGTGACCAGTGCTTCAAAATCAAGCTCACCCCTCCTATAGAAGTGGCTCAAAGGATCACACTCTGTGGATTATTAAAGTGAACATTCTTGTTGGTAGAAATGAAGCATTGCTTTGTAAATGAAAGTCATGCTCCCTCTTGCAACTTATCTTATCACCCAATAAAGTCTGTGTCGTGACGAATAAAAGCATCTCTCACACGAAGACTACTTCGACATATGTATGAGCCAAAAATTAGCAGGTATTTAAAAAAAGTTGCATATGTGTTCAATGTTGCTATATTCCCAAACGCACATTGCCACTACCATGGTTTCCGACCACTACAGCCTCCAACTTTTACATGTGTTTTTTAACCACCATCTCACCCACACTGCATAAGGGGCCCTAGCCTAGCTTTGCATCCGTTTTTTTCTTTTTGTATTGTTCATTTTATTTATTCATATTACGTTTTAAGCATAAACCTTTTATCTTTTGTGAATTGTGACGGCTTCCTTTAATTAGTTTGCATAACACATATTCAGAATACGTTTAATGCATTTATAATTTAATGTACTATCCTATCATCTTAATGTAGTAAATTCAAGTTTAAGCATTTGTTAACGCCCCTAGAAGCTTTTCCCTAACCATAAAATAGATTTAATTGTTTGGTATTATCTTTTATTATCTAATCCTTTCTTGAAGGAGAAATACTTTATTAGGTTAGGATTCTTTTTATTGATTAACCCCGACAAATATAATAACATATGTATAACCTTTTAGTACTTTTAGTTCATGGTTTTATCTAATTTAAATGTAAAACCTAACCTTTTTATTTCCATTCATTTCATTACTTTACAATTAAGTTGATTTATTAACCTTAATTTTGAAAGACATATGTAATTAACATGTCTTGGGTGGGGACACTCTTACTCCCCAGACCACCCCTTTTGTCATTTAATTTAATATTAACAACTGTGTCCCAAAATGAAATGTTACATTCCTTACAAGATGTTCTTGCCAGAGTTGTAGTGACCCATGAGGAAGCTGATTGCAAGATTTAGTGGCGATGATGTAATTGCTACTCAACGTAGTGTAGTTAAAATTGTATATGTTTGGGTCGGGGAGTTCGTGTGGTGGTCTGGTTGAAGAATTTTAGGAAAGCATTGTGTATGATTCTTAATTATTCACATTTTACTTTGGTGTAAAATTGTAAACCCACTATTTGTTCCTGCTGAGGAAAATCGGTTCTAAAAACAATCATACATTTCACCTGTGGTTAAGCTTCCAAACCATGTATATAAGTGATCTTGTACACAATGTGGGGGAGGTTCCTGGGCAATGCATGACATTCATTCACAAGAGGTGGCAGTTGACTTTTATACTTTCACTAATAAAGAAGAACTTTACGTTTTGCACAGTTACCTAGGTAAAGGACTAAACTATTTGTATGTGTTCAGATCTTGATTTTCAGTAGATATGTCTCATAGGGACGTAACTATCTTTTTCAAGCATTTGCTCTCGTAATTTCATGTTGCAAGGAGGCTTGATGAATAATTGAGATTAACTTTAAGTCACTCATTAAGATATGATGAATAATACAGATTCATCTGGTAACTGAAGTCATCAGCCGCATTACAGGTGCCACTGGAAAAACCAAGACTCATTTGTTTTCACCGGGAAATTTCACCTTGAAACACTTGGTGGATGTGAAAAAATGCCCGATATTCGAGCAAACCCTATAGGAGATCCAACATCATCCCTCATGTTTTTTATGTGAAATCGAAAATGGAGGTATTTAGGAATTTCCAATCCACGAGTATTGGCAATTTCTGGGCAGATACACCACAGCAGTATTCCACCTCCTCTCTTACTGAGGGACTAATTGTCACAATAGCCTATGTAATTTACAACACCTTTTTTGAGATTCCATTTCTGCAGCCTAATGCAGAATTGCCAAAAAGTGTTGTCTTTTTGGAGTGACCCTAAAACTTTCTTTTCCTGCTCTCTCCTTAGGTAAGACCTTGTTCAACTCAAGACTGGAGACTGCAACCCTGAGAATACCAGCTTTGGTTCGGGCTTGTGCGTGGTATGGTGCAAAGCTGGGAGCGGCTCGGCACATCCACCTATTGATATGCGACGGTCAGCAGACAGCAGTGCATTGAGGTTAGATAAATGTTATTTATGGTATAGTTGATTCAACAGTAGAGTTTAAATGTACTTTTGCTGCAGCTTGCTCTGCTTCTTCTGTCTTAATTTACAAACGCCATAGCAGAGATTTTTGTGATGGAATTATGATGGCATGAACCATCCCCACCCTAGGCTATGCATCCAATGCATACTGCCATTGACAGGTGAGAGTTGAGCCACAGTTCTCCATTCTATGAAATCATCATCTGTAATTTGTAATTAATAAATGTAAAATGTGATGCTCACCATAACTAAAACCATTAAAGTATTAGGCATTCGAAGATGGAGATTTATGAATTGTAAATTAGTCGTACTTTGATTTTATTTATGTAGTAATGACTTCATGTTTGTGAATAAATATTAGAATAGTGAGTTACTGTATAATGCATAATTCCAGATCATGATTTTAGAAAAAACTGCTGAGATTAAATAAGTGGTCTTCTTAAACTGTACCATAATCTGCACATTAAAACCCTGTTGTCACCTGTTTCCTAAAAATATGGAAAGTAATTTGTTGGTTACAAAACCACATAAAAAAACTACCCACAAATGCATATAACAGGACACATGCATGACAAACATGTTTGCAACATGTACATTCCTCTAAAATTATTGGGCATAAAAACTGGAAGATCATATAGAGTCAACCCAAATCCTTGTAATTTACAGATGTGAGAACACTACACTAGTATAGCTAGCATTCACTTAAATATATGATATATATATATCCTTTCTTTATCAAAACCTCCTTTTTGTGAGATGCAAGTTCTTATTATTTTGCAACCAGCAACTACACAGAAAGTTCTTCTGTATGTCTCTATAATCATTATAGTGTTTGCACTGCAATATCCAATTCCAGATACTACAATGCATTTCCGACTATAATGGTGCTTCTTCATCAGAGGTTCCTATAATACAGCTGTAAGGGTTAAATAATGAAATCTAAATGGAAACAGTTTTTTATATATATAAGAGATCTCTGTAGAAGAACCAAAGTTTGGGTTGGAAAAGGATCATTTAAGGGTAAGGGAGTGAAGAGGGGAAGGGAGAGTAGAGCTCCCTTGCACCATTGACCATGCATAAAGCTGCTTCCCACTCACTTGGCTTTCCTACCAACCGATGTAAATTAATGTAAACACTTAAGAACCACAGTTACCTGAAAAGAACATAAGAGCCTACACAAAACAGCTCTCATTGAGGACATTACAAAAGAGATGACATTTACAAAACATATTTTATCTATCAAATGGTATGCTACAAAAATTATGTTATTTTTCCAATTACAAATACAGGTTATTATGTCACTTTGATGGTTCACTTATTGGTTCTCCTGTTCCATAATGGTGCCTTCCTTTACAAGTATATTCTAGTTAAATGGTTCTGACGGTAGTGGCATGATCCATTTTTTCATATAGTTTGCAACACAAATGATTATCAGTATAATCACCGGAGGCACTTCAAAAAAAGCGCGGGCTCCCGCTGCGCGGGTCCCGCAGTCAGCCCTTGGTTTCTGCCTCGTTGTGTGCCGTGTGGAGGGGGCATCACCGCCGCAGTCAGCCGCAGCCAATCAAAGCGCCCGGAGGTGCTACAAAATCAAGCGCGGGCTCCCCCGGGAAAAGCCCGGGAAAAGCCCGGGCCAAGGGCAGGCCCGTCTCCGCCGATCAGAGCCCGGAAGAGACTGGGCTGGGCCCTTTTTCTGGTAGTTGGACACCGGAGTGGTTATAAGCTGCAGTGAGCAGGTATTGGAGTGTCTTGATAAATCTAAATTACAGTATTCGTGTCCATCTGTGAGGTTTTGTGTGAGGACTAGTGTTTTGAGCCCTACTATGAATAAGAGTAAAGGAGTTGTGGGTACTCTGGATGCATTTTTAGGTCTCGCGCCTAGCGTTGCACTGCGCAGAAGTGCTTGCGCAGCGTGAGCCATTTAGTAGATGAAAAACGGGGATTTGGAGCTGACCTAGGAATGGCAAACGCACGAGCGTGTGCCTTTCCTTCTGTTGCACGTTATTGGCCTTTGCGTGCGTGCTTTTTTGAAAGCCAGCACGCAATAGGCCAAAGGCGGGCGCATTGCTCCGCCCATGGCCTATTGGTGTCTATTACGCTCTTGGTGCGCGTAATAGACACCAATAGGCCATGTGGTTTCAATTACTGTGCCCCGACACGGGCACGATAATTGAAAGCACATGGGTCGCAGTGGCGCACGCGCACCACACGTTGTGCGTGCGAGAGCAGCTAGTTTTCTTTGCATTCGCAAGCGAGTTCTCTACGACCATGACAAACTCGCCTGGGCTGGATCTGTTTTTCCTCTTTTTGTAATTTCTGTATCTTTCTTGCGGTTACTTGGTGTTCATATATACTTTGTTTAACAGGTATTGCGGCATTTGTTTTGCTTTGTACGTTTCTTCTAGTCTAGCCCAACTAGTTTTATCACCAAGGGCATTTCCAGAACTTTAAAGAAGGAACACTCGCCGCTTCCATCCCGTGCCCCCGCAGTGTCGCTCGGACTTTGGGTCCCACTCCAAACCTCTTCAACGTCCTGACATTTGCCCTTTGCCCACCGTCTCTTCCAGCCTTTGTATTTGCCCCTTCCAACCACTTACACTCCAGTGTGACCCTCACTGCCGTCTCGTGCCTCAGGTCGTTCATTCTGACTTTGTGTCTACCCATTCCCGACTACCCTTTTAAAATCTGCCCCTTCCGTCTCGTGCTCTTTGTTACCTGCCCGTTTCTCACATACCCTTTCGTGTCTGCCCCTCCATATACCCCGTCTGATACCTGTGGCCCCCGCTCTTTCTTTACTCACACCTCTAGGGTACAGCTCGGCCTAATTCCTCTCTTGACGCCTGATGTAAATACACCCGCCCCCGCAGCCTTCGGGAATGTCGCGACGCCCTTAGCACACTTTAGCAAAATCCTTTCTCGCTCTCGTTTCTGTTTAAGGAATGGAGCTCTTTTCAAGTTCAAAGGTTTGTTATACGTGCAACAGTTTATTGTGGGAATGTGGTCAGGTCTGCAGTCAATTATTTTCCTGTCGTGTCTGATCGAATAGGGCGCTGTAAGATGAAGTGTGTCTTTGTGGAATAGTTACAATTTCTTTAGCGCACACCCAGAATCCGCATTGCTTCTTGGCTCTTTGATTGAGGTGTTATGTTTAGCTGGCACAATGAATGGCTAAATGGGAGGGTCCAGTCATGACCCGCAGTGTAAACAATAGTAGATGCGTAAAAGTGTTGAGCTCTTTGACAGGGATACGACTCTCTGATCTGCCTGAGTTAAGCGGAAGTGCGTTGGTCTTGTGAGCTACCTTAGGTTCACATGTGTGACCTGCAGGTTACAGTGGCAAACTCAGCTCGCGGGGGCAAGGCACCTGCTACTGTCATATTGGGTGGGATTGGAACTTGTGGCTGCAAGGTTCACATAGATAGATATATGGAGCAGGTGGTTTAACCCACTGAGCTCCAGCTCTCCGGTTAAAGAAGTGATCAGGCATTTCCTTGCCTGGCTCTGTGCAATATCACGGGACCTCCTTACCTGCACATGTTTGATGCGTTGGATATCTGGTCATAAGACACTGTTTATAGCTCTTACTAGCTTGCGTCTTCCAGGAGTTATGGGATGTGATAACCCTAGCGGTATTCTGAGGTCCGGTATCTCTCCGGACACATTTTGCGAACTGTTTAAAGGGCCATCTTTTCTATTGAGGCCAGAGAGAAGGGTTATGTCACTAACTCCCAGGACCAGAAGCCTCTCGACCTCCGCTCAGATGGGAACCAGTGTCCCGGAAACCGCCAGGCGCATGTCTGAGGCTAGCGCGGTGCAACCCGCCACTGTGACTCCCTGCAAACAACTCTTAGCAAAATGTGCTGCAAATGCCTTTCACCCGTTTTAGTGACAGAATTCTTAAAGGTGGCGTCTCTGTATATTATCTATATTAGCATCCCGTTATAGGCAGGTATTTTAACATGGTAGCTTGCATCTGGAATAAAGAGATCTAATTAGGGCACCTCACCACACAAGACATTAGTAAAATCGATTTCTACAGCAAAATGTACACCTTTCAAGCGTAAGGCAGAAAAGGCACTCTCTACTACTCTCTACTACTCACTCTCTCTACTACTCACTCTCTACTACTCTCTACTACTCACTCTCTCTACTACTCTCTACTCACTCTACTACTCACTCTCTCTACTACTCTACTACTCACTCTATACTACTCACTCTCTACTATTCTCTACTACTCACTCTCTACTACTCTCTACTACTCACTCTCTCTACTACTCTACTCACTCTCCCTACTACTCTCTACTACTACTCTCTACTACTCAATCTCTACTACTCTACTACTCTCTACTACTCACTAACTACTACTCACTCTCTACTACTCACTCTCTACTACTCACTCTCCACTACTCACTCTCTACTACTCTCTACTACTACTCACTACTACTCTCTACTACTCTCTCTACTACTCACTCTCTACTACTCACTCTACTCACTCTACTACTCCTACTCACTATCTACTACTCTCTACTACTCACTCTCTACAACTCTCTCTACTACTCTACTACTCACTCACTCTCTACTACTCACTCTCTACTACTCTCTACTCTACTCTACTCACTCTCTACTCACTCTCTACTCACTCTCTCTACTACTCTCTACTCACTCTCTACTACTCTACTCACTTTCTACTACTCTCCTACTCACTCTCTACTACTTACTACTCACTCTCTACTACTCTTTACTGTTCTCTACTCCCTACTACTCACTCTCTACTACTCACTCTCTACTACTCTACCCTCTACTACTCACTCTCTACTATTCACTACTACTCTCTACTATTCACTCTCTACTATTCACTCTCTACTACTGTCTACTACTCCCTCTCTACTACTCAATCTCTACTCACTCTCTACTACTCTCCCCTCTACTACTCATGCTCTACTACTCTCTCTCTACTACTCACTACTCTACTCACTCTCTACTACTCTACCCTCTACTCCTCTCTCTACTACTCACTCTACTTCTCTCTACTTGCTCTCTACTCACTCTCTACTACTCACTCTCTACTTCTCTCTACTCACTCTCTACTACTCTCTACTCTACTCACTCTCTACTACTCACTACTACTCTACTATTCACTCTCTACTATTCACTCTACTACTCTCTATTACTCACTCTCTACTACTCATTCTCTACTACCCAATCTCTACTCACTCTACTCACTCTACTACTCACACTCTACTACTCTCTACTACTCACTCTCTACTACTCTCTACTACTCACTCTCTACTATTCACTACTCTACTCACTCTCTACTACTCTACCCTCTACTCCTCTCTCTACTTCTCTCTACTTGCTCTCTACTCACTCTCTACTACTCACTCTACTACTCACTCTCTACTTCTCTCTACTCACTCTCTACTACTCACTACTACTCTCTACTATTCACTCTCTACTATTCACTCTACTACTCTCTATTACTCACTCTCTACTACTCTCTACTACTTATTCTCTACTACCCAATCTCTACTCGCTCTCTACTACTCTACCCTCTACTACTCACGCTCTACTACTCTCTACTACTCACTCTCTACTACTCACTACTCTACTCACTCTCTACTACTCACTACTCTACTCACTCTCTACTACTCTACCCTCTACTCCTCTCTCTACTACTCACTCTACTTCTCTCTACTTGCTCTCTACTCACTCTCTACTACTCACTCTACTACTCACTCTCTACTTCTCTCTACTCACTCTCTACTACTCTCTACTCTACTCACTCTCTACTACTCACTCTCTACTACTCACTCTCTACTACTCACTCTCTATTACACTCTACTACTCACTCTCTACTACACTCTACTACTCACTCTCTACACTACTCTCTCTATTATTCTCTACTGCTCACTCTCTATTCTCTACCTCTCTCTACCTCTCTCTCTCTACTACTCTCTACCTCTACCTGTCTAGCTCTCTACCTCTCTACGCGCACACAACACTAATCCTTATCGGTTCCAGAGTAGCGTGCTACTTGCGCTTCAAAACCCAATAAGGGGTAGCAAGCGCTATATAAATACAAACCTCTTTCCCTCTTCTATCCCGCCACCTACCCTTCTCTACCCAAATAACTGAATAACATTTCCACTAATCAAATTACTTCATATTTTACTATACTGATTTTCAACACTATTACTTTATGGGTTCCGGAGTGGTGTGCTACTCGCCAGAAAAGTGCTTCCAACACCCATCAGGGGTAACAAGTGCTATATGAATGCAAACCTTTCTTCCCCTTTTATCCCTCCACCAGTGAAACTACTTTCCTATTTCACCGTATTAATTCACCACTAATCCTTTATGGGCTTCCTGAATAGCGTGCTTCAACACCCCATCAGGGGTAACAAGCGCTATATAAATACAAACCTTTTTTCCTCATCTATCCTTCTGCTATCATTCCAAATTCAAATAACTGACTAACCTATCCACCACTTAAAATGTACTTGCGTGTTACACTATACTAATTCTACACTAATCCTCTATGGGTCCCGGAGTAGCGTGCTACTCGCCGAAAAAGCGCTCGTCAGGGGTAGTAAGCGCTATATAAATGCAATTACAATACAATACATGTGTATGTATGTGTATATATATATATATATATATATATATATTTTTTTTTTTTTCCGAGGCATATGAGCTGCAGATTACACACTTTTGGATAGATCGCCATCTGGTGTTGGGCCCGGATGTTTGCAGTTTGTTTTTCCTCTTGGAAAGTCTTTGAAAGTCACGAGGTCGGTGACTCCTCCTTTGGATCGTATTGCGCATGGGCTTCGGCTCCATCCTCAGATTGTTTTTTTTCGCCATCGGGCTCGGATGTAATCTTCTCGCTCCGGTTCCGAACAGCTTCTAGTTCGACGATCGACGCGCAATCCTCACCCCAATCGCTGTATTGTTTCGATCACGATCTCTTCAATCAACGCGCCTTCTCATCGACAAACCTTCGGTTCCAGTCGTTGACGGCGGCCTTCGGGCCTACCCAGGCTCCGGTCCCGGCTCATGGAAAGAACTCCATTTA
Source organism: Triturus cristatus (assembly GCF_964204655.1). Lineage (NCBI taxonomy): Eukaryota > Metazoa > Chordata > Amphibia > Caudata > Salamandridae > Triturus > Triturus cristatus. The sequence goes on along the minus strand of NC_140589.1, from coordinate 1,769,676,008 downwards.
AAAAGTGCCCTCGATGTGGGTCTAAATTTCCCCACACCGATCTTCATGAGGTATGCAACCTTTGCCTCTCTCCAGAATACGAGGCTGGAGACTGTCCGGCCTGTAAGTCTTTCCGATCCAAAAAGACTATTCGGGACCGAAGAGCCAGAAGGAACATGGCACACTCCTCGACGTCCATTCCAGTCGACATTTTCGGAGACGACATCGACGATCCGGAACATCATCGTACCGAAGAGGACCTCGTCAGCGCTTCCGAGGCCGACGAGTCAGATGTGGAGGACATCACTCCGGCGCAGAGGGTCGTGAGTACCAATCTCCCCCCTCCCACACCCGCGCCGACACCCAAAAAGGCTTCGGTCACGCCTTCGCCTCCGTGCCTAGGCATGACCAGAGACACTGCTTCACACACCCCACCTTCGGGCCCTGAGAAGAAGCCAAGTAAGCCTTCAGGCGGCTCAGGCGCGAGCCAGCCTGCCAGCGGTCCCGAGAAACACACTTCGGCACCGAAAAAGAAGACGGCCTCCACCTCGACACCGAGCTCCGCACCGGAGCCCTCGGGGTCGAAACCCAGCCCTTCGGCACCGACGCCATCTTCGGTGCCGACCAAACCACACAAGGCCACCGGCACCGACACTTCCAAGCCGAAGCCCATCTCGGCGCCGACCAATAGACCGGAAGGTTCCCAAGCCGGGTTCTAAACATCGAACCGGCACGGAAAAACCTAAAAAATCATCGGCCCGACGCCTTCGGCGCCGACGGACCAAATTACCTCACCAGAGCTATTTACACCGGATCCCTTGCAAAAAAACTCTCACCAAGGATCCAAAAACTGGACATTTGACACTCTCTACTAAGAAGAGACATTTGGAGAAGCCTGCTCCGCCTCCAGCTCCAAAGAGGAAGGACTCTGCTACCTCTCCGTTCAGAATACCTTCCCCTCCCATTCCACCTCCTCCTCCTTCCCCACCTCCGCCCTCTTCACCCCCACCTCATCGTTCTCCTACTCCGTCTCCAGGGGACCCATATTATGATACAGGGGATGTGCCGCAAGACCCCACCCCTACAGGATCTCCAGATCCATGGGACGATTACCATATACCAGATATCCCTAACGTCCCAGAAGACGATATTTACCCTTCTGGACCATCTCCACCAGAAGATTCATTAGGGTTTAACCATCTTCTGCAAAGAGCAGCACATTATCATGGGGTGGACATGCATAATGACCCTGTGGAGGAAGATTTCCTCCTAGACACATTCGATACTACACATAGGTCCACCTCCATACTACCCATGCTCTTAGGGATGGTAAAGCATGCGGCAGAAGTTTTTAAGGACCCAGTTAGAGCCAGGGTCCTTAACCCACGTATCGAAAAGAAGTACATACCTGCTCCCTCAGATCCCTCTTACATCAGAGGACCAGCGGCACTAGATTCCTTAGTGGTATCTACGGCACGTAAAAGGGCAAACTCACAAGCGTCAGGTGATGCACCACCACCTGACAAGGAGTCAAAACTGCTAGATGTTTCAGGCAAACGCACAGCATCCCAGGCCGCCAACATATGGCGTATAGCAAACACTCAGGCACTGCTGGCCAGATATGACAGGGCTCATTATGACGAATTAGAAAGCATAATGCACCATCTCCCTGAAAAATATAAAAGTAAAGCTAACAAGTTAATTCAAGAGGGTAACACAATCACAAACACCTCTATACGTTGTGCCCTAGATGCAGCAGACACAGCCTCCAGGGCCATTAACACCAGCGTCCTTCTCCGTCGTCATGCTTGGTTAAGGGTATCTGGGTTTAAACCAGAAGTACAAGCCTCCATCCTTAACCATCCCTTTGACCAGGAACATCTATTTGGGCCAAAGGTGGATGAGGCCTTAGAAAAGATGAAAAAGGACACGGAGACCGCAAAATCCATGGGGGCCTTACAGTCTAACCCGCCCAGACGCTCCTTTCGCCGCTCATCCAGAGGCTACTCCTCAGACACAGCGTCCACATCTTACAAGTCCCTTACACAGACCACCTTTACAAAAGGTTACCAAAGAGGCGGCTACAGAGGTAACAACATCAAAGGCAGAGGCAAAACAAACAACGCCCGTTCTGCCACACCTACTACCCAATGACTTCCCCCCGCTCCTCCCAGACCATTCCACTCTGGTCGGGGGCAGACTCAAAAATTTCCTTCATGTCTGGGAGACCATCACCTCAGACAAATGGGTGACCCAAATAATTCGGTCAAGTTACTGCCTGGAATTAACATCTACCTCCCCAAACATTCCCCCAGGCAACGCCCAATGTCACAAGAACATTCGACATTGCTAAAGAAGGAGGTAATCTCCCTCCTACAAAAAGAGGCAATAGAAAACGTTCCTGTCAATCAAAAAAAAATTGAGGGTCTACTCCCTATATTTTCTAATACTAAAAAGGGACGAGACTCTACGACCTATTCTAGATCACCGGCCCCTAAACACATACATACACTCAGACCATTATCACATGGTAACGCTTCAGCAGGTACTTCCGCTCCTCTCCCAGAACGACTTTCTCACCACACTGGACTTGAAAGACGCATACTTCCACATTCCAGTACACCGTGCTCACAGAAAGTACCTCAGATTTGTAGTGGACGGACAACACTACCAATTCAAAGTGCTCCCGTTCGGAGTCACAACAGCACCACGGGTATTCACCAAGTGCCTAGCGGTGGTGGCAGCACACCTCAGAAGACAGCACATTCACGTCTTCCCATACTTGGACGATTGGCTGATAAAAGCCACTTCATACAACCAATGTGTACACCACACCGCCACCACAATCCAACTACTTCACCAACTAGGCTTCACGGTGAACCACCAAAAGTCCCAGCTAACACCATCCCACATAAAACAATACCTCGGTGCCACCATAGACACCTCAAAAGCAATAGCCTACCCCAATCCGGCCAGGATTGCAAGCATTCAGGCTTTGCGACAAAAATTCATACCTCAACACTCCCTTCCAGCTCGAGTGTTTATGCAACTGATAGAGATGATGGCCTCTTGCATTTTTATAGTGCCCCACGCAAGACTCCAGATACGTCCACTCCAAGAGTGCTTAGCACACCAATGGAACCAGGCCCAGGGGCAACTGACAGATCTGGTGTTGGTAGACGGTCGCACTCATCGCTCTCTGCAGTGGTGGAACACCACAAACCTTTCCAAAGGTCGACCGTTCCTGGACCCGGTCCCCCAAATAATACTAACAACGGACGCATCGCTCTCCGGCTGGGGAGCTCATCTATTACACCTCACAGTGCAGGGCACATGGACACCGCAACAAAAGTTACTCCATATCAACCATCTGGAGTTACTTGCAATCTTTCTAGCCCTGAAATCTTTCCAAACACAGATTTCAGGCAAGGCAGTCCTCATTCGCACAAACAACATGACGGCCATGTATTAAATTCAAAAACAAGGCGGAACACACTCTCCACAGCTCTCTCAATTAGCACAGAACATATGGAGATGGGCAATTCCCCACAAAATCTTTCTCCTAGCTCAACATGTCCCAGGAGTCCAAACCACCGTGGCAGATCTGCTCAGCAAACAGACACAACAGATCCACGAGTGGGAACTTCACCCACAGGTTCTTCATCCGTTCTTTCAAATATGGGGGCATCCGCAGATAGACCTCTTCGCCACCCACGAAAACACAAAATGCCCAAGCTTCGCCTCCAGATACCCACACCCATTGTCCAAAGGAAATGCGATATAGATGAACTGGTCAGGCAAATTTACGTACTCTTTTCCGCCTCTCCCACTCTTTCCATTAGTGGTGCGAAAGCTACAACAGCACTCCCTCACACTGATCCTAGTAGCTCCAACGTGGGCCAGACAACCGTGGTACACCACGCTGCTGGAACTCTCGGTAGTACCACACCAAAAGCTACAGCTCTCACCATGCCTCCTAACCCAGAACCATGGAGAGATCAGGCACCCGGACCCAGCTCAGCTCAACCTTGCGATCTGGCTCTTGAAATCCTAGAATTCGTGTACCTAAACCTTCCCCCTGACTGTATGAACGTCATCAGAGAAGCTAGACGCCCTACCACTAGAGCCTGCTACGCTGCCAAGTGGAAAAGATTTGTTGTTTATTGCCATAACAACACAATCAATCCTCTAGACGTGTCTATACAACACATCATATGCTACTTACTCCACCTACAAAGGTGTAATCTAGCCTATACGTCCATTCGGCTACACCTCGCTGCAATTGCAGCTTACTTACAAGACAGGCAGCACCTATCACTTTTCAGAGTACCTGCCATTAAAGCCTTCATGGAAGGCCTCAAAAAAATAATTCCCCCCAGAGTACCACCCTCACCTGTGTGGAACTTAAATATCGTTCTCACAAGGCTGATGGGGCCTCCCTCAAAACCTTTGCATAAATGCGAACTGCAATTCCTGACATGGAAAACAGCTTTCCTTGTAGCCATCACTTCCCTTAGAAAGGTTAGTGAGATACAAGCACTTACCATACAAGAACCTTTTCTTCAAATGCACCAGAACAAGGTTGTTCTCCGTACCAACCCAAAATTCCTACCTAAAGTAATTTCCCCTTTACACCTAAACCAATCTGTAGAATTACCAGTATTTTTCGCGCAACCTCAGACCGTTGCAGAAAGGGCTCTGCACACGCTAGATGTCAAACGAGCCTTACTTTACTATATCCAGAGAACACAACCTTTCCGAAAGACCAAACAACTGTTTGTCTCTTTCTCTCCACTGCACAAGGGTAACCCCATCTCAAAATCAGGGATAGCTAGGTGGATTGTAAAATGCATCCAGATTTGCTACCACAAAGCAAAACGAACACTTTCCGTTCCCCCTAAAGCCCATTCTACACGGAAGATAGGGGCTTCCATGGCATTTCTAGGGAACATCCCACTAGATGATATCTGCAAAGCAGCTACATCGTCAACACCGCACACTTTCACTAAACACTATTGTGTAGATGTGCAAACCAAGCAACAAGCTAGTGTGGGCCAGGCTGTACTGAAAACACTATTTCAAACCACTGCAACAGATACCGGTGGTCGCCGCTAAGGTTGGGAACTGCTATATAGTCTATGCAAAAGTGTGTAATCTGCAGCTCATATGCCTCGAACGGAATATGCTACTTACCAGTATGCATCTGTTCTTGGCATGTAGAGCTGCAGATCTACACACGCCTCCCCGGCTACCTGTATCTGTTCCAGTCTATCTTATTTAGATACAACACACATGGGTTTCTTCACTGTTGTTACTACGCTCCATCTTTCCCTGCTGGCGAAAAACTATCTGAGGATGGAGCCGAAGCCCATGCGCAATACGATCCAAAGGAGGAGTCATCGACCTCGTGACTTCCAAAGACTTTCCAAGAGGAAAAACAAACTGCAAACATCCGGGCCCAACACCAGATGGCGATCTATGCAAAAGTGTGTAGATCTGCAGCTCTACATGCCAAGAACAGATGCATACTGGTAAGTAGCATATTCCATATATATATATACACACACATATATATGCATTTATATATGTGTATATATATATACACTTAAAAAACCATAGGTTTCACACGTTATAGTTAGCTGGACATTTCACTCGTAAAAAACCATTGAAATTCCCCCATTATAGTTAGTTCAGATAACTATAACTCACGCGCCCGCAATCCACTGCTGATGATGTCACATATTACATCACTCATGACATGGTCAGTGGCATCACTCATGACATCATCCTTGTGATAGAGTGGCGGTCGCGCGAGTTATAGTTATCTGAACTAACTATAACGGGGGAATTTCAATGTTTTTTTACGAGTGAAATGTCCAGCTAACTATAACATGTGTGAAACCTATGGTTTTTTAAGTGAATTTGCAAGGTTTTTTAAATGCTAATTCCTAACTATAACGTGTGTGAAACCTATGGTTTTTTAAGTGAATTTGTAAGGTTTTTTAAATGCTAAGTTATGTATGTTTTATTATATTTTTTATATATTTATTTTACAATAAGCTACCTATGTATATAGTTATAGATTGACTGTATCCTGTAATATGGAATGGCTCGTTTAAAATGTCTTTTTTTTTTTTTAAGGTTTTTCACCGTGCGCGCACGGTGCGTGCACCCCGTGGTTTTTTAAAAAAAAAAAATGTTTTTTTCACCCTTCGGGGTCCTTCAGGGACCCCCTGACAAAGGCTAGGGAGTCAGGAACTCTCTACCCTGCCCCCTTTTCACGTTCTCCACCTTTCTTTTTCACTGTCACACACAAAACACACAAAATGGCGTCCGACACTTCCTGATTTCGACCGATTCGAATGTTGACTGACATGTAACCACCAATCAGAATTACGCTCGCGCACGTTATGGTGCGCGCACGGTGCGCGCACAGTGCTCGTCCGGTGCGCGCTTATAGATATTTATGTGCTTTTAACTGCAAGTTTCTCAGGAACTACTGAACAGATTGACACCATATATGCAAAAGGCACATGCCAGACCTGAGGACTACCTCTTTGCCAAATTTCAAGTAATTCTGTTCGGCCGTTCGGGCTGTACCTTCGACTAAAGGTCCTATGGGAAAATGCATGGGGAAAACGCGTTTTGGGACCCCCTTTTTTCTCAGCCCCTGCTTGACGAATCACCCCGAGACTTTCAGGGTAGGAGCTGAGCGGAGTGCCCCATTAGTTTTAAAAATTTTGCGAGGATTCGTCAACCGGCGCCAAAGTTATTCAAAATAGAATTTTCAGATTTCCTATGGAAACACGGTCCTAACTATAACTATATACATACAAACAAATATAAACGTATATATACATCTGCATATCTATATAAATACAAATATAAATGCATGCATACATATGCATGTTATGTACTTGAAAGTTTGATCAACACTAATAAACGCAAAGCTAAAAAGCAACCTAATTACAAACAGAATTGCTTTAACTTAAATGAGGGCGAGACCTATTGCATTTTCAATGCTTTTTAGTTAGGGCGGAGCCACTTTTGACACATGAAATTGAAATAACGGAGCGGCATCTTTATTTGGATCCATCCAACTTGCAGAGACGTTTATCATTGGGTACTTCTGTTTCAAATTCAGGGGACCTTGCACAAATATCTTTGCCCACAACGTCTTCCAATGTGCTATTGACTTCTCCTTTGTTAGTTTCGAATTTACCACTATCCATGGCTTTAGAAGCACCTCGTATAGCTACTAGAGCACGGGGTTCTAATTCCGTTGATACAAGTAAGCCGATAGAGCCACCGGCAAAACGAAAGCGGGGTGCTGGTGCTAAAAAACCTAAGAATACAAAGGGTTTCCAAATTGATAATCGTGTCAATAATTTAAATGCTCATGATGTGGTGAATACTAGTTCTGTTGGTACACAGACTGATGTGGTTCCTCTGCTTGCTATAGCAAGACAGGATGGTGCTACGGACGCAACAACTGCTACTTACGCTACTGTTGAGGACTCTGTATTAGGAACAGTGTTAGCTCGTGTTCATGAATTGATTAAAAATAAATGTACCCTTTTGTGGGAAAAATTGGACCGAGTGGATACTGTTCTAAATAACTTAAGTAGCAATAATGTGATTCGACAACCTAATGCCATTGAGAGAGGGAGTACAAGCACAGTAACAGATAGCAACTTAACCTCAAATTTGCGAAATTTAGACGGCAAAGTTAACAAATGCCCTATGACGAACAATAATGCTATGAGAGGTAAAATACAGGAAGTTCCCAAAGGTTTGAGCACAAAATGTGTAGGCTCGCACAATATCCATTCTGAAAGTTTAGTTTCAGGCACTGTGCCAAATATTGTAACCAACAATACAGTAGATGGTTGAATCAACAATCCTTTGAAGCACAATACTGATGTGCTGAGTTTACCTCCAGCCACGTGTCCCTATGTTTTAGTTTTGGCTGGTGTCCCTGCTCTTAGGGAGGATCAGGCGGAGACGTGGGTTGATCTATTTAACAAAACCCTGGATTGGCTATCGAAACACAAAAGACTCCATCCGTCTGCTATAAAGGAGATCTTAATGGTACGCAGAGTTGGGTGGGTTGGCCCAACTTCAAAGTGTATTGTGATCGATTTCCGCGGGCCACAGATGGTTTGTTGTCTATTAAACTTTTGCGAGTCAACCTATACCTAGAGTACTATCATTTGTGCTCTTCCCTTGGGATACTTCTATAAACCTCCATTAGGGCCTTTTGTAAATGAACCCACCTCAGTTTCTTTGTTCAACAGGTTTCAGATTCTATCAGATTTAAATGCTCAAGATTGACAAATATCTATATTACAATATGAATCGCATTTATTTGATGGCTCTAAGACTCTAGCATTTACCCTTCCTGTCCAAGATGGTCCGTTATTATTAGATAAGGCTAAGGTAGATACTGATATAAGTATGTTAAATAGGAATACATGAGAACCACAATTGAGGACTGGCGATCAGGATTGGATAAGTTTGCCGAGCGAACAAGAAGCAGTTATGTTTCACAAGACACCGGATGTACTGCTAGTGCCTTTGCCTGGTGACATTGTGATTCCAGTTGAGGTTAACCAGTCAGTACCAAACAATTGAATGGATTTTCTTAATTTTAGTCCTAAACTTGATAATAGGGGTCAGGAAGGTTTAGGAATAAGAAATGAGATGGAAGTAGTACCCAACCAGCAAATTAGGAAGGAATGGTATTCAGAAATACGATTATCATCTTGGAATATAGCGGGGCTGAAAAGAAAATTAGTGGATGTAGAGTGGCAGAAGTATATCGGGCAAAGTGAAATAATTATTTTGCAAGAAACCTGGGCCTTGGAACCTCCTCATAAGGTAGGATATAAAACATACAGCGTTAATGCTATTCCTTCGGTTAGTGGGAGGCCTTCGGGAGGTCTTGGTATTTCGATAAAAATAACTTCATTTATTGATATAGACCAGCTAGGTATACCATCACAGGATATAGTTGGAGTGAAGATCCGAACACAGGACAAAATTGAACTGTACATAGTAAATATCCATAGCAGACCTAGTTTTGCTACTAAAGATTCTTTGGTAATAGAACAGCTAGACCAATTACTAAGTTCAATTTACCCAAGGGCTCTGGTGATTGTGGGGGATATTTTAATCGTAAATTTGAGTCTGTGGTGGGATTTGAAAATATCTTCGAAGAAGAAGATATCGTAAATAATGTTCCCCCATTGGAAAGGGGTTCGGCTGTACCCTGTACAGTTGCCGTTGCACAGTTAATAAGATTGGTGTCAGGACATGGACTCTGAGCTTGCAATATCCGATTGCCTTTGGATAGTCCGAGTGCTGCTACATTTAGCAGGAGTAATTGTAAGAGCAGTATCGTTATATATTGGTATCTATTGGCCTTTGGCCAATCTTATATGACTTGGTAGTTGAGGATAGATCTGATAATGACCATTATCCCCTATGTCTGATGCTAGCAGCTCATTTTTTCCAATTAACTCCCTTAAATAATGGCGACACTCTAGCGTCATTGAACCATTATTAAGTAAAAATTGTAGAGTCTTAAAATGGCCTTCAATAGAGGGAAATGATGAGGCCATGAAGCAAATCTATGAAATCTTTGCAGACACTATTTCTCGGTATGTAGATCTACCTGCTTCGGAGTTCCCAATTATGAATATACACTATGCATTGGTAGAAGATTGAAGATTGATGCAAGCAATTTAGATAATCCATGGTAGAACAAAGAGTGGCGTGAGGCAAAAGGGACCTTATTTTGGCAACAAAAATTAAAAATTTCGTGGCCTTAAGGGAGAAAAGGAATATGTATAAGAGATTACTAATACAAACTAAGAAAAACTGGGATGATAATTTTTGGACCGAATTGATTAGTGCAGTCAAAGCCAAAGACCATTTTGGTTTTTGGCGATTGATATGTAAAGGTAATAAAGCGGGGAAATGTAGTAAGGACCTTTACATAGATGCTAAAACATGGGTCATCCGTTTCTCCCGTCTTTATTCAATACCTACGAGTGATAAAGAAATTGAGATGCAAGATTATGTAACAAGTCCAACTTTAGCCCCTTTATACTCTAGTTTGGAAGATACCCCGTCTGCCATGGATGCAGTAAAACCGGGAAAAGCACCAGGTTCAGATGAGATACCAGGAGATTTACTGAGGCACGATAAAGAGGTTTGGGGTCCTTTTGTCAACTTTTTATGTAATTCAGTCGCCGCGGATGCATTAATGCCGTAATCATGGAAAAGGGCTGAAATTACAACAATTTTTTTACTAGGTAATCGCCAAGACCCTTCGCATTATCAACCGATTAGTTTATTAGATGTTTTACAAAAAATATATGCCCGACAAATTTTAATAAAATGAAATGATTGGATTGAGGAGAACAGTATTTTATCAAAATATCAGGCTGGCTTTAGAGCCAAAACCAGCACTATTGACCAGGTTTTTACATTCCTTTGCATGAGTTGGAAATATACAGTTTTGAAGAGGGGTCATCTGTACATCGCCTTTGTTGACTTAAAGGCCGCTTTTGACCTCATGAAACCTCCTCTGGAAATCCTTAAAAAATCTTGGGATACAAGGGGAGATACTCATGCAAATTATAAGATTGCATGAGGATAGTTTTGCGAAGGTTAGATGTGGTCCGAGGGGTGAGCTCACTGAACCAATTCGAGTAGACAGGGGCGTAAGGCAGGGATGTGTGCTGGCGCCCACCCTATTTTCATTGTATGTTAATGATATTCCTGAATTTTTATTGGGCTGCGAACAGGATTCTCCCAAACTAGGTGGGGTGCCAGTACCTGCCCTTTTATTTGCAGATGATACCATTCTAATATTCCAAACTGCAAAAGGTTTGCAATGTTTAATAGATACCTTTGGTGCATATTGTGAGACTAAGGGCCTGGAAATAAATTCTAGCAAAACAAAATATATGGCAGTTAATCATCATAAGTCTTTTAAAAGGAATTTAACTGTTAAAAAACAGAGGCTAGAATATGTGCTTAATTTTAACTATCTAGGTACAATCTTGGACACTAAAATATCTTGGAAACCACAATTGGAGAAAAGCAAGATCATTTTACTCCACAACTCTCTACCAATAGAAAAGAAACATGAGAGTAGTATGTTTAAAGCGATATCCCCTGCCCTTGAGGTATATAAGTATATTTATAAAAAATAATGGGGTAACCCTGTGTCCCTCAGAACCTGGGTATATGTATTATATGGCTACAATGGTTCTGTCGGGGGAAATACAATTGCTTTGAGATGTTCACAATACAAATACATTACATGTAACATGTATCCATGATTCAGGAAAAGAAAAGAAAAGTACAACACCCAAACGAAAGTTTCAATCAATATTTTAAGAAATAATAAATGGTTTAGGCTACAATGGTACAATTGAAAGAAATGTGAAAGAGGGGTGACATGTAGAAGTGAATACAGACAATACACTTAATACACTTAGTATGACAAATAAAGTAATAGTTGGGAAGGTGCGATTTTTGGTAAAGTCCATATGATTGATCATGTACGCCTCCTGTTCATATGTGAATAGATTTTTGAACTGAGACGTTTGGGTGTTGTTCTTTTCTTTTCCTGAATCATGGATACATGTTATATGTAATGTATTTGTATTGTGAACATCTCAAAGCAATTGTATTTCCCCCGACAGAACCATTGTAGCCATATAATAAGTATATAAGTATAGGGCACAATTGGCATCCCTTTATGGGGCAGAATTATGGGGGCCCTCATGCAAAAATACTTTTACGGTAGGAGAAAATACGTTTTTTAGGAAATTATTACGCCTTCCTATGCGTACACCACTAATACCTATTGTAATGGACTTAAATGTATGGATCACTGGCAATTTTAAGACCATTATTGTTCTGGGTGCGGCTGTCGTCTACAGCAGAGCTCCTGCATTATAAAGAAGGGCTAGAGGAAATCCTAAGGCTCAATCACGGTAGAGGTTTACTGTGGTTCAAGCATGTTTATTGTTGGTTCAATAAATTAGGTCTGAATAATTTTTCGGAGGAGCCTGCTCAATTGTCTATGGTTTCTAAAAAAATATTAAAATCAACTTTTTGGGCCTATATTCAAGATAGTGCATCTCATAGCTCAGCCATTGGTACACTAACAACACGGTTCCTCTTAATGAAACAAACTTGTAGTTTTGAGCAATTTGTGGACGAGGTGCAGCCACAGTTAGCAAAATCCCTATACATGAAATTTTGATACGGAGTCCTCCACATTAATTCAAACACATCGAAACGGGCTTGCAAACAAGGGGAGGAAAATACTGTACATTGTGCCAATCTGGTGCTAGAGAAAACAACTTACATTTATTATTTTTCTGCCCAGTTTACGTAAAATCTAGAAGGAAATGGATTAAACTCATTTGTCGGACATAGGGAATTAGTTCATGCTATGAGGCAGCAAGAATATTGAGAACTGATACCTCTCAAAAGGTTGTTTTTAACGTCAGTAGGTACTTGTTTGCTGTAGGTCTAATAAGAGCAAAGGAAGGTTTGAAATGTTAGTGTATTTTACTTGGAATATTGTCAATACATAAGCTTTGCATTTGCACCTCATGTACTACACTTGTAATACTGTTACTATACTAGTTTTGTACTCACACTTGATGAATTAACAAGGAAACTAGTGGAATGACATATTAAGTTTATACGTTGCACTTAAAGCACTTGCACCTTTTGAGTTGATTCCTCGCCAGGAAGTTTTATTTAAAGGATGCCAGATATATATTAATGGTCCTCGGCTATCTCTAATGATATTTGTTGTAACTCCTCAATATGTTTTATTTATTTAACAACCTTAAATTTTAGCTGTATATATCCTTATTTAGAAAGAAAAAAAATAACCGAGAAAAGTCTTGTATTTAAAAATATGAATTTTCATATTTATGCGATACCGTTGGAAATGTTTTAATATGCAAATTGTTATTGTATATCTTTTATGGTTTTTCAAACCGAAATAAATATTAAAATTGAATTGAATTGATTATCAGCATAAATACCTTTTGGTTTATAAGATTAGTATGTTTCAAACTGATAAGCTATTTATTTCCATTATTGCACTTGTAGGATATTTCACTTGCGCATCTGCACCTCTTTAGTATCTTCATAAAGAAGAAATATTTTTGTTGTTAATAGGCAGTTTTCGCCATTGTGCCTATACATGTTAGTGCTTCCAGTTTTGCTTCTTTTTTACAGTTATCTTGAAATATGGGACACATTCTTATTTTTTTCATCAGTTAATTCCTTTATACTTTAAAAACTAACTGTCTGCTTTGTATGTACTCCTTATAAGTTATAAGTCAAGCTTCAATTTATTGCTCAGTTCTTACGGTTAGGCCATTATTTGGTGATATGTTTTAATTAGCTGTTGGGTGTGAAGAGACATGTGCTATTGTTTATCTATGATTGTTTTCCTGTTTCGACTGTCTGGATCTGATTATAAAGAGTAAAACGTCCATTCTTGTGTGTGGTGGTATGGACCTGAGCTGGCAATCTAATGTTCAAATGAGTGATGATTGGGAAGGTGCTCTTTTTCTCTCACTTGCAAAATATCGGAGAACTTTCTGAGGTCAAACCTTGGGAACCTGCCTTCCAAAGTCACACCATAAAGAGAACTATTGTGGACATCACTGGTTCTAATCATACTGTCCAACAAGGTTTTCCAAGGCCTGCCAAGATGACCATGGACAGTTTTATGGCTAAGCCAAGCACAAGTTAGACAAAATTTTCCAAAATATATAGCTTTCAAGAATTCTATGTGTAATAGTAATTCTGATGAATACTTCTACCTGCAGATTCCTCACCTATGGAACTACCCCAGGTGTCAGACTGGATCCAGAAATTTCAAAGCTTTGAGATTCCCAGGTGAGGTCACTGGACTTGGTTGATCTCAGAAGTGACATCAGATGATGCCACCAAGCCCATATAGAGCCCACCCTGGCGTACCGACGGCAGTTCCTTTTTTTCCTTGCCTTCAATGCGGATCTGGAGCTTCTCTTCGGAGGAAAATCTTTACTCCCAAGTTAAGACACAGTACCTTCTTTAAAAGTGTGTCTCCCCCCAGATCTCCCCCCCCCCCCCCCCCCCCAAAAAAAGTCACGGTTTAAGCCTTGCAGGGACCGTGAAGGACAAATTTCCATAGCAGATGCCATTTGTTTATTGTGCCTAGGCTCTGACCGCAACACTAAGTTGTGTCCTTCATGCCTCTTTATGAATACTAAGGCCATTAAGGAGTGTGAGGCCAAACTGTTTATGACTCGAACAAAGGATGATGGACGTCGCCGAAAACATCATAACGGCTCCTGGTCCCCTTCAACGTCTTCAGGGAAGAAGCATCTCCGGCACAAGAAAAAGAACAAAAAGTGGCCTAGGAGTAGGTCTCCTCAATGGTGTCACTAGACTTGCGGGACGTTTACTTCCACATCCCTAACTTGCAGTCTCATCAGAAGTACTTGCGGTAGGTGGTGTGCTCTGTGCACTACGGAATACGGTCCTACCCTGTGGGATGACAGCGGTGTGTCAAGTCATCACAAAGGTGATGGTGGTGGTAGCGACCCACCTCAGACAGTCAGGCATCTCCACCTTTCCATACATGGACGACTGGATCCTCAAATCCAGTTTGCCAGAGTTGGTGTTATCTGCAGTCAACAGCATCTCTGCTGTTTGACCTGGGGTTTTTGATCAATGAGCCCAAATCTTACCTGTGGCCCTCCCAATGAATGCAGTTCATATGGTCGGCACTGGACACCACCCTTCTGTGTGCCTGTCCACCTTCACAGAGAGTCCAAGAAATCCTGGAAATGACCCCCTCTTTACATCCAGACACAACAATTCCAGTCCTGAAAGACCTGCAGTTCCTAAGTGCTTGCTTCCTGCATTCTCCTAGTCATGCATGCATTCTGGCACATGGGGGCAAGAATGCATGACAGTGGCTACAGTACAGGGGAGATTTGACTGCCTCCATCATGATCTCTCCAAGCCCCTCAGTGGAACTTGCCTGATGGGGGAACAAGGCAAACCTGACGTGCGGGATGGCCTTTACTCCTCCATTAGCCCTGGCTGCTGTAGTGACGGAAGCCTCTACCCAGGGGTGGAGTGCTCATCTGCAGGATCTGGAGATCAGAGGCATCTGCCCCTTGGAGGAGCAGGTGCTTCACATCAACCTGCTAGAATTGCAGGCAATTAAACTGGTGCTTAAGTCCTTCCTCCCCTCCATTGTCGGTCGCTCCATCCAGATCTTGCCGGACAGTACAACAGCGATGTGGTATGTAAACAAGCAAGAGGTAGGAGGGTTTCACCTCCTTAATCTGGAAGCATTGAGACTGTGGTCTTGGACAAACCACTAATCACCTAGCAGGGTCTCTGAATATCGGAGCGAACAATTTAAACCGGCGTCATGTTGCTGATCACGAGTGGCGGCTTTTGCTGGAGGTAGTCCAGAACATCTTTGCCCAGTGAGGCACTCCTCAGATGGGCTTGTTTGCTTCCTCGCTAAATACTCAATACCCGCAGTTCTGCGCTCTCCAGTATCTGTTGAAGGGAGCTTTGGGGGGCACATTTCAGTTGAAGTGAAACTTTCAGTTGCACTAAGCGTTCTTCCCCCCCACTCATACCCTGATTCCTCAGACTCCTGAGAAAGATTCGCCAAGACCGGGCCTAAGTCATTTTCATTGCCCCTGATTGGCCAAGAAGGGCGTGGTATACAGACCTACTGCGCTTCTCCACATGTCCCCCACTCCGCCTGCGATTCAGGCTGGATCTTCTCTCCCAGTCGGGGGGAATGGTGCTGCACCCCAATCTCCGGTACCTCCACGCACATGCTTGGAAATTGGGCAAGGACAAATGAGCTCCCTTCAACTGCCATCAGAGGTGGTAGACCTCTACACTAAGACGCTCTATTCTGGCAGATGGGGCAGATTTGTTGCATGGTGTCCGGACAATGGAGTGGATCCTTTCCAAGCCACGTTACCCATGTGTTGCAGTTTGCGCTTTACTTAAATCAGAGGGGATGCACCATTGGTACTGTAAAGGGTTATTTAATCAACTTGTCTGCCTTCCTCTGTCTGCCAGATCAGCCATCCCTGTTTAAGTCTCTGATGGTCATGTGTTTCCTCATGGGCTTGAATAATCTTTTTCCTCTCATTCCCTTTGTGGTTCCTCATTGGGTCTTGAATTTGGTTCTTACATTTTTGATGGAGACTCTGAACCGCTTCACAGTTGTACCCTTCATATGTTGATTAGCTAAACTGTATTTTTGGTTACAATAATGTCTGCTAGGAGGTTCAGTGGAATACAAGCGTTAAGCTGTTGTCCTCCTTTCACAACATTTTCCTTGACAAGATGGTGCTGCGAACCAGGACTGCTTTCCTTCTCAAGGTAGTCACCCCCTTCTATCTTGTCCAGTTCATCACCCTTCCCACTTTTTACCCTCCCCTTCATAAGACAAAAGAGGAGTAGCTGTTGCATCGATTCGATCCTAGGAGAGCTGTTAATGACTACCTTGATTGCACCAAAGAACACAGATTGGTTGATCAACTCTTCATTGGGTACTGTGGTGCAAAAAAGGGAATAGTGGTTCAGAAGAGTTCTCTGCATTAAAACTTAGTATGCCTTGGTCAAGAAAGATACGCCTGAAGGGGGATCCGTGCTCACTCTGCCAGAGCTAAATCTACCAATTCTGCTCTTGTGCTGGGGGTTCAGATTGTTGATATTTGCTCAGCTGCAACCTGGGCCTCCCTGCACACATTTGCTAGACACTACTGTCTCGACTTGGGAAGTGACAAGGATGGTCACTTCGCCAGGTCGGTCCTACAGAACTTCCTGGAATAATCATCCATCAACCCTCCTCCTAGATGGGGTATTGCTTTGGAATCTACCTGCACTAATGATCTTCCTGGTAGATACTCTGTCTACCTGCAGATTCCTCACTGACCCATTCTTCTCCCCGTTTGATAAACTATCTCTACGCACCAATTAATAAGATTCCCTGATGCATTTTTTTTGTACTGCAGAAAGTTTTTCTCTGATGGCATTCTACCCTCTCGCCTCGAAGGCTTGGAAGAAACAGAGGATAACTGACGTCAGTATGCCAGGGCGGGCACCATCTAATGTCACTTCCGGCATCGACTGAGTCCAGCGCCTTCTACTGGCGACCTCAAAGTTTTTACGTTTCCAGATACAGTCTGACACCTGGGGTTGTTTTTCAGGTGAGGAAATTGCAGATAGATAGTGTATCCCTCAGAAACATAGTTACCTCAGATAAGTAACTTTTTTCTTAGTACTGACCATTTAATCAGGTAGAACAGTGCCTAGAATTTCCATCCATGAATGTTACACAAGCTCAGGCTAGACTACCATCGGCATCTACTTTACCTGCTAGTGCTCATTCAAAGTCAGAATAGCCATCGGCTGTTGACACTGGAAATCCTCTTCCAGGAGGGGATGGTCTATCCGCCTTTTTTCCTTGGGAAGCAAGGGTGTTTTGCTTTCATTTGGAATGTGGATATCATTAACGTTTGGGGTACTTGGGGTGTCCTTTGTCATTTTGATACCAGCCAGTCATGTATGCAGCTGTAAAATGTGTGTGCGCAAGATGTGCTGAAAGGGAGGAAGACCATGTGAATAATTGAAAATGTTTATTTAAAATGGAGTAGTTATGGTAATGCATGTGAAATGAGAGTAACATCTGGTCCAGTCACAGGGACAGGGTTTGTAAGCCTGGTTTATTTGCCACCATTACAGACCTGCTAGGATGGATCAGAAAGAAATGAGGATGGACACAATTGGCAGTAGGAGAAAGTTTATTCACCTACCAAGTGTATTTCATCTGCAGATTTCTTCTACATGTAATGTTTCAAGTGATGGCTGGGTGTGCTCCCTTTTCAGCCACTGACCTGCTAGTTTGTCATTCCATCACTTACTAAGCCTGAGTCCTCTTACTTTTGTTTGCCACCGACTCTGTCCATAGCAGCCCTGTTATTCTGGTATGGCTCAAGTCGGAAATACCATACCAGGTACCCCATCAGATCCCTGCTCTTGTATCTCATTCCTAGTGGGAGTGGGGTGCAGTCCATTGGCAGATTGAGTGAGGTCTGCCACTCGCAGTTGGATGAACATGCTGTCATATTTTTATCTTGCACATTATAAACCTCATCTCAGTAATCTAGTTGACCCCACCAATATGTTTACTTTTAATTGTATTCCACCTGCATATACACTTCTCCAGCATAGTGTACAAAGATACTTTCTATTGTCTTCCATCTAGCATATACGGGCTCCTTCGCTACATAGGATTGATTACCTTTAGCATGTTTTCTGTATTTACGAGACAAGTCTCTGAGCACACGCAATCATTTATAAACATAAGAGTCATCCAGTCGTCCTTATTGTCTCCAATTATTTTCTGTGATTGGATTCTGATTCTTCTGTCAGCCAATACGTGTTTTGTCAGTGGGTAAGTCACCCTACAACTTCCTCAGGGCTGGAAAGATTAAATTGAAATCTGTCTTTCAGAGTCATCCTGTGTATGCATTTAGAACATTACACCCAGTGCTCAGGTCAACTAATACATATTGTACTTAATGTAGTGCAGTCCCCGATGGCCACCCATGCTTTTCTCAACTCGAAAAACCATTTTACAGTAATTCACATCCCTTTCAGCGTACAGTTCTTTACATGTGACATACTTTAGCTCATTGCAGCACCTTATCACTTCAGTTGCCACTACAACCCAGAGTTAGAAATTATAAATTGTATGATGTGAGCTGTAAACCCATGTATACAACCTAATCATTAATGGGGCAGGTTATGTGAAGTAACATAAAGCAATTATAGAAGGTAAGGTGTATAAGGTATAAAGCTCCTATAGTGATTAGACACCTTGGGCTCAAAACACTGCAAGCATAACCAGTGTATTATATTCCAAACAGCCACGTGTGTTCACCCTATCTCCAGATACAAGTGACCTTACTCTTCTAAAATTACCTGGTGTTTGCAGTTTCTCTCTATAGGGAAAAATCCATAGTGTAAACTATTCACTTGCTAATACAGTATCAGTACTATGTTGTATGCTATCTCAAGATCTAATACCTCAATGGTGGATATATTCCCCACCTTGTGGACGTAGCAATGGCATGCTTGATTCCAATGAAAATTTGTGTGTACCAGATAAATCTTGCGACCTGCGGTTTAGAAATATACAAACCAAACTAAATACGGGGTCCAATTACTTTAACTAAAACTAAAAATGTCAGAGGTTATTCAATAAATCAAATTGAGGCACCCCCGCGCCCCCTAAACTGCATATGATACTGGAAGGCGCCCCATGTTCCCCGTATCGCGTGCTCTTTCTCAAATCTACGAATTGACTAAATTACTTATGTTTACCTTACAATAACTCGCATCTCAAGTGTGCCTAGTGCTTACCCGTGTTCGGGCCTGAATCTCGGTCTCTTCCTCTCAAGCTAGTGCACTCGCTTCCCCATCTGGAGCGGTTGCCATCTTGTTTATGATATTTGTAAGTGAGCATGCTCACATTAATGCCGGAATAGAAGACGGACTACCTCTGTTTCTTAGTGGTTCTGCCATCTTTTAGTATGTCAAAAGATGTATTGGTCTACTTCTTTCTCTGACCTGAGGCAACCTATTTCAATATCTGGACTTCATTGACATATTTACCCAGTCGAAGCACATCA
The DNA here is from genome assembly GCF_964204655.1 of Triturus cristatus. Taxonomy (NCBI): domain Eukaryota; kingdom Metazoa; phylum Chordata; class Amphibia; order Caudata; family Salamandridae; genus Triturus; species Triturus cristatus. Next base: position 1,769,656,251 of record NC_140589.1, on the reverse strand, counting down.
GCTCCGTGGACTGTGTTATTATAAAATGGCTGTCCTATAGTGTGTTAGACTACTATTAGTGACTGAACTTAGAATAAAGAAAATAAAGAACGAGTCCCTGTATAGACCAGCCATCTTCTTTGTGTAAATTATTCCCCCAATATGCTCTTTGTTCTAGCCATAATAGGAATATATGGTGTTTTATTTATTTATTTATTATTTACATAAATCCCGACATCTAGAACATGTAGTGGTCATTGCTGGCCAAGTCGCTTTTCTTGGTGTGTAGTGGCAAATAATTACGGATCTAATTGTCATATCCTCAAGCAAGTGTTCTAATTTTATATTTACATAAGTTCTGTTATTCAGAACATTCAGTGTTCACTGTTGGCCAAATCACTATTCTTAGTGTATAGTGGCAAGTAATTGCAATCTCATTGTCAACTCCGTTCACATCACAATATAATCCTTAAATTTGGATCTATTCTTTTGGCTCTTTAGTCTTCCACTATACATATCACTGAATATGGTGGGAGATACACAAATCTCAAATTTTACAGTCATGCATAGAATGATTGAGTTAATCTGTAAGGCATTTGTGAAAAGAACTACAGACATAACATAATGTAGTATCAGTGAGTTCCTATGAAAGAAAATATCAATATAAATCTTGACAAACATTGTTATTCATGATTCACACATGAATTGATTGATCTGTCCCCCAGGAAATATTGTAATTCCTGAACTATATTCAGGCCATACTCCACTGTCTGTAGTCTCATGATCCACATGACCTCATGCCTTCTTAAGAACAGTTCCCTGTTACCACCTATGGGGTTTCTTGGCACATGGTCAATTCCAAAGAACATAACAATTCTGTGCAATTGTGATTGACAGTCAATCATATGAACCGCCACTGGGTATTTCACATCCCCTACTTTTACTGCTTTCATGCGTTCACACACTCTGTCTTTAAGAGCCCAGATCGTGCTTCCCACATACATGGTCACACTTATACACTGTGATACATACCACTTTGTTTGACATGTAATATTCATGCGTACACTGTATTCTTTCATCCTTCTATCCCTGAAAATTTTAGTTTTGTCCTTGGCCCATCTGCACATTGCACAGTAGCCACATTTAAATAATCCCTGTGCTTGTTGTGTGAGCCAGTTGATAATTGGCCTAGGTGATATGCACTCTTCCAACATTTTATCAGCCCTTTAAAATCCTAGTGTATCTGTAAGACAACCTGTCTCTCTTGGTAGCCTGGGTCTCCAATGTGTATTTCCTATCTATACCGGCATTTCTTCTCCTTGCTGTTCTCACCACACGCATACTGTAGCCTCTCTCTATGAATCTTGTCTCCATATCTTGTATACATTTTCTAAATTCATGCTCCTCACTGCAGTTTCTTCTAGCTCTCAACATCTCTCCGAAAGGAATAGCATTGGTTTGACAATTTCGGTGCGAGCTGGAGACATGTAAGGTTGCATTACATGAGGTATATTTCTGTATCTTTGCTTGGAATTGATTTGTTCTCAAGCACACTGTGTGTTGGTCATCCCCTGCCGACCACGTTATGACTAACTTGCTGCACAGAATATTTATGATTATGCCTACCGGGCATCTTTAGAATGAGCAGAAAGTACACACTGCTATAATTATACCTCTGCACACTCTGTACTGCTCATCTTTCAACTTGCACTGCATTGATTTTTCTTACTGCAGCTTCTATTGATCCTGAACCAGAAAGCTTTGTCGTGTGACTTAGACAGCATTCTTTGTACTGATAGTCCATCACTACTACTGCATTAAGCACGCCTTCCTATCACCCTTGGCATTCTATAATGGCTAGATTGTTCTGTCAACCTGCTGCAGCCTTATAATGATTCCCCATTTCTCCGATACTGATACACCCTGCCATTCAAATTCCCATTTGCTTGGTACTTTTTACACTACTTTCTATGGGAGTACGAGAGCAAATAAGTGATTGCCATAACACTACCCGCCTAGTCAGAAAACACAAATTATTGTTTGCCCACTCACTTCCAGCCTAGGAAAGCTACACATTGTGCACAAAAAAAGAATTAATATTTTCATTTGTTCCTCCTTGGGTACTCCTCTCAGTCCACTAACCACCTTAATTGAGAGCCGGCCTGTACAGAAGAGAAAAATAGACAGCTTACTAGGTCTGAGCTAGTCGGAAACACCATGAGAAACTACTAAGCAGTCCATACCTTCAGTCTTCCATTGCGACTTAGTCCTGGGCAGCAACAAATAAGTGTTCCCCACCATCACCACTTCCACTCCTGTGGACCTGCCCCAAACTCCTTTCTCACCTTGATGCAGTAATTTCCCTCAGCTTAAACCAATAACCAATACTAGCATTCACATAGACCAGTTTTATCAGCCTTGCCACCTACATCTTTGGTGGGTCCTCTGGCAAGATAATTGTCACTACTGCAGACTTCTTACAGAGTAGAAATAGAAAAGGAGCCTGAAACAAACCTCCCAACTCACCAGTGCTGTGCGCACGGTCACCCAGTGAGAAGCTGATATCGCACATGGCAGGGGATTTGCGTTGGAAAAGTCTGCAAAGAGTGGATTTCCAGCTTGTCTTTCAAGGCTTTGAACAGCTGATGTCAATTAAGGGGTATGAAAACACCCCAGAACATTTTTGCAGGAGGAGGTTTGATGGTTGTTGGGGGTTTTAAGTGCCTCTTAGGTATTTCTCAGCATGGTACCCTGCCCCCTCAAAGGCCCTGATCCCTCCACACATGATGACTTTTTTGTTTTATTTTAAGTTGGCAAAGATACTAAAAGGTTGTTTATCCAGAATATGTTATCTTCTTTCCTGTGTGTTTTGGGGGACAGATGTTACACTACAGGGGGCTTAATTTGGGTTTGTGGACCGTGACAAAATATGTTGGAGGCCAAGAGTTGTAATCTGGTAATAGTGTGCATGAGTGGAGCGCCTTCAAAATGCAGCATCCATGTGCTCTTCACTGGAAGTCCAACAGGGTGTGCAGGACAGTTAGGATTGTACCAGATAATAGCCCAGTGACTTTTTCAATTCCCTGAAGGTAGGCAGTTCAAGAGAAGAGCAAACCCATGAGAGTGATACAGCGGGCCAGCAGAGGCAGGAGAGATGGAGTAGAAGATGGAGAGTAATTGAATGAAAATTGATATGGCATGAACTATTGAATGTGATGTATAACATACACAACAAAGCTGTTCATATTGGACTGTCATCTGCATCTGACTGCCTTGAGTGCCTTTTCGTCATGTGCATCTATCTGATGTGCACCGCTGACTGTCCGGCTTCCCATTGGCGTTCACCCTTGCTATTCTGCATGACCCACAGCCTTAAACCAATAACTGTTTCACATCTGCCAGGCACTTAAACTGTTCCACATCAGGCAATGGTGTGCACTTCTGAATGGTGCCACTCCATTTGCAGTGGTTAAAGAGTTTTCCTGATCAATAATTCATTGACCTTTAAGTGTAATTGAGAAGGACTATAGAGAAGAAGAAAGAGAGAGAATGCATTTAGCACATATATCAGTTAATTCACATTAATATGCCCCAGAAGTGCCAGCACTCCGAGATTGAATTTCCGCCCCATATAATCTAATGAGATAAATCCTGGCTAGGTGATATTATCATAGAACTTGCAGACTTTCACAGAAATCTAAGCTGTCATGCTTCTGAGGCAGAAGATGCTAACCCTTCATTTGTAAGTTCTATTCTAAGTACACCCCTTTATTGTAAGCCTAAAGATCAGAATATATTAGTTTGTGCTTCTCTACCTCCACACCTCCCCCATTATTCACATGAACAGGAAGCGGTGTCAGTGGCGGACAGCAAATCCAGAATCTCTTGGCCACGGTCGCTCTACTTGTCTAGACTTAGAGCACTCCAAGTCTTTGTGCAAGTTACAAATGGAGTGCACGTGCCTTAGCTCAGCAGGTCATGCGACCTTCTGGCTCTTCATCATCTTCAGAGCATTGACTAGCTCATTGGTCAGGATTAACAGGTGAACAAATGTGCACTTACTGACGAAGCAGAACAGCTATCTGCCTCCAGACTGAGCCCATCACATAGATGTTTTTCTATCAAACATGGAGATTGACAGTGCCGTGATTCTGTCGGGAACAGAGGCTATCATTTATGAAGATCATGCACTCAGTCCCCCCCAAAATGAAAGATGTGTGCGGTAGCCTGAGAATTTGGGGATTATGATTGAGATGGGTAGTAAACATGTATTTTTGTGTAAGTAGCGTGAGGTATGAGAGCATTCAGCGGTGGAGGTCTTGGAACAGAGAAGTGGAATTCTCAGGTAAAAAGCAGCCGGAGTCTGGGCATGATAAGATGGCTGTGTTGGCTGCTTTAAAGAAAGTACATTAAAAATCCTAAGCGTAACAGCAGTTCATATTAAATGTATTGCACCCACTCCCCCAAAAATGTGTGAATCTTCCAGCAAAACATGATGTTTATCTTTCAATACCTTAACTCACCGTGTTTGAAGTTGGAGTTGAAAGTTTCACTAGTACTGGCGCAGAGGGATTCCATCTAGAATGGGGCCCAAATAAGTTGACAAATGTATAACCGTCTGGCCATGTAGTCGATGAATTGTTTTCGTTTTTTGGGTTGATAGGTTTAAATACAAAATGTAACATATGCAACAGTTTTGTACCTTCATTTGCCATAATGCTCAATTTTAGGTGGTTTGTGATGGACACTGCTGAATCTAGTGTACTTATCTCTCCTGTCCCTGTGGTGGACACGTACACGTGGTCCCAACCCTACAGAGAGAATGAGACATGCACAGTCAATCCACAACGTGATTTTATGTTTCCAAAGCATTGCAAAACCTAAAAACCTCATGCATAGACAGATACTTGGTCAAAAATGAGCTGGATAAAAATAAAACTGTTTCCATCTTTAGCTCTAATGAATAATACAGAATGGGAGCTGCAACATTTCTGCTACATTTATGTGACAGTTAATTCATACATTTTGATATTAAAATTAATTGCACAGTTCTGGAGAAGCTTTTTGTTTAATTACGCTACATAGCCAGCCAAGATTTTTGTTTTTTTGTTATTTGGATGTAGCATAATCTTTTGTTCTGTTAGGCTCTTTTCCATGTCCAACTCTGTGGAACTGTCACAACAGGGGTGTGGAATTTACTTGTCCATGGGGCAGGTTGCTTCATAAATCTACTTGTCCTGTAACAAAATCCACTTGTCCCATTGGTGCCATGTTGTGCGGCGACAAATTATGGCAGCAATCTCATTATATAAGAGCTCTTATATAGCCTCTCTGATTATGCCAGGGCTCATACCATAGTAGTGTTTGAATACTAGCAATCCCTTTATGTTGCTACGTTTCCGCAGATCTACATACTGGAACTGAAGGTAGTGGTAAACAATAGTTCAAGGGTTGGAATGTCCTTTTGAGTCTGTGCGAACCTACTAACTTGCATGGTTTAAGGGTTTTCAACAACTCTTCTCTAATCTTTTTGAATATTGAGAAATGTTGGAAATTTACTCCTGACAATGGCAGAAGTAAACCTTCCAGAAATGGGAAAAAAGTGGTTGGAGGGAAAATAAACTTGCAAACACTCAGGTTTTCGCATGAGCAAATCTACACATGCATATTTGCTCATGCTAAAATGCAGTTCACAAATATTTTCTAGGAGTACTATCTCTTGCCCTACTGCTGTAAATTCTTGTGAATTCACGAAAGCCATATTGCTGCCCTTAATGCAAGGACATATACCAAGGGTGCACTTTTGAGACTTTCTTTAATAATTGGGCCCCTAAATTGGTCGGGCATTAACCATGACCTTTTGTGTTTATTAAAATTCTCTCTCTCTCTGTATCGGCTGGCTTCACGGTGAGTGACAGCATTCTGCTCTTTAACAAGTAGCGTATCAGCACACAAATTAGTTTTGTTCAGTGCCAGTAACTAATGTGGCAGTGTGATCTTTTTTGAGACCAGAAACAATTTTTGCTTTTGCCAATGTTTATTATAATGGTGAGGGTCTGGCAGCTCTCACATCAATAATGTTTCACAAAAACCATGCCAACACAAGTCACGCATTGCCAAAACTAAAAAGCTGACCACCATTTCAGACCTATTGGCTTTTCCAATGCTTGTTTATTTTTATGTTTCCCAAAATCTTATTGAAACTGGTTACACTGATTTTCTAATTTGAATATTTTGGGGAAATACTAGCATGCATCAGCACATTTTATTAAATGATGCTGCAAAGAAATGGTACCTGAAATTTTACAGTAGTTTAGCAAAAAAACATGTTTCCTACTTTCATTTTTTAGTAACATTTTATATTGAAAGCAAAAAATCATTAATCTTGCTTTTAAGCTTCTGCAAATATTTGCATCTAATCAGAGAGCATTCTGGGAGCATCATGCATAGCCTCATATTGCTAAACTTTGAAACCGTTTGTACACATTTTTATACTGGAACCACTGTCAGTAGTGCAGTCAGAACTTGCATTTACTGAGAGCGCTCATTCTAATAATAAAGGCTTTCAATTAATGAACCATAAATGCAAGTTTGAACAGCATTAACATATGCACACAAATATCAACTTAACTGCAGGCAGTGCCCTTCCCTGATCCTTAATGGGGTACTGCAAACTGGCAGCCAAAGGGTTTGTGCTGTAGGGGGTTGGGCCTGCTTGTCCCAAGGACAAAATGCACATTAAAACTTGTTGCCCTTGACCCCAAACAATATGTCCTGGGCGTCGGGCTATAGGAATTCCACATCCCTGCACAAGCTTGCGATTTCACAGCAAAACGCATTGTAGATACTGTTTACTGAGAAAAATGCATTATATTTTGTGGGCCACTGTTCCCTCTCAGGCGTGTCCACAGATCGGAGAGGACTGGAACTCCCTTTGCATGCTCCACTCTTACGTTTGTGGCCCTATACTAGATCTTCAGTTTTTTTTGTTAGTTTTTTGTTGTTAATATTCAGTGCATCGACTTCCTCCACTTCTCGTGAAAGTCAAAGGAAAGATTAGAAAAAGGTTTTTAGCTCTGTATTCTCACCTTTCACGGGCAGTTTTGTGGTGGTGTCTTCCATCTTGGAAACTGTTATCCAATTGGCTGCTGTACATTGTATGATGGGGTTTTTCGAAGATTCCTTCACAATCCTACTAGGAAAGGTTTGCCATTTTAAAGTATGAGTATACAAAACAGTGATGGATTGAATGCTTGAATTATTCTCAGCCCCGGTAATCACCCGGACCACATCCAAATCCATCGTTATTTTGCACACCATGCCCCCTCAGTTTGGACCCAGATATAGGCAAATCATTCTAGACCCTGTTCCAGTAGAACCAGTCCAGTCCAACCTACCAAACCAGGTCCTCCCTGAACCAGAACACAAGCATCCCAGGACCGGTTTTGCCATCGAAACAGGTCCTGAATTGCTTGCTTAGAAGCATGTGTAAGTAAAGGTGCAATGTATCGGACTGAGTAATACAATCATCAACCTTAAGTACTGGTTAATTTTTCTCCTGTTTGGTCTTTTGGGGGTATTTCCTACAAGAGCAAACTCATTTGGCAGTGACAGGCTACATTTTTGGGTCTCGCCTGAGCGAGCACATGCGCTGCTCTGGCGAGACATTTAGTAACCGAGGTTTTGAAAGTGCTGCCCCATGCTTTTGATGGCCTAGTGCTTGCGTTCACGTGCACGCGCGCACACCCGCCAGCTTTCCCGTCCGAGGCGCCATCTGGACCGCGCTTCACTTTCGCGCACGCGCACTCCCGTTCCACTTTCGCGCACGCACTCCTGTTTGCGGCCGCACGTCTTGTTCTACAAAGCGCCCGGTCATTTCAGGCCACACGTGTAGTTTGCCCACTCCTTTATGAGCAGCAAAACATTCCTTTGAGGCAAGTTAGGCCGTGCGCTAATCCTTTCTTTTTCTTATCAACCCCGGGCTCCACCCCCTTTAACTTGCTGGCTCCCGGCCCCGCCCTTGCAGACGCAGCGTACCTTTGTCACGGCTGCTCTTCAGCGCTGCTGCCTCCTTCCTGCCTCTCAGGATTTAGGCTGTGCACTGCTCCTTTCTTTTCCTTCCCAGTCCCGGGCCCCTGCCCCTTGAACTCGCAGGGTACCTTTGTCCCGGCTGCGCCTCGATGGCACTGCCCCCTTCCCACCTCTCAGGATTCTTCGCTCTCTGGCGGGGGCAGGGCGTACACGCCGGCCGTGGCCTCCGCACCACGCCGGCTTCCACATTCCTGATGCGACGACCCACGGCAAGTGTCTCACGCCTTCTTCTTCCTCTGCGCCGTTATGGCCATGACGTCACCAGTAATGTTTGTGCACCCCTACTTATTATTCATTCCCATGGCAGATAGGGACAACAGCCAAGTAGGGGTGTCCGAGCTCTCCAAGTCCTATCTATAAACCACGTGTTGTTTATACACAAAAAGACACAAACCAATTTAATGTAATAAGATTCGCACACCCCTACTAAACCGCTGATCGCTTAGTAAGATTTCCTCAATGTGAGACAAGCGCTCAACATGCTACCCTGTTTATCAGAAGAGGGATACTGCAACTCAAGAGAGCAAGGTGGACAGCTCTGAGTTTGAAGATAGAACTCAGAGGTGCCTAACAGCTGCCTGTGAACTGTCCAGTCGCAACAGTGCCACAGACGCCCCAATCAGGCTTGTATAAGGGCTCTTGAACTGGCACACACCTATGCGTTGCAGCAAAAGAACAAGCTGAGACCCTTATTCATTTAAGAGTGCTCTTAACTCCACCCACTAACCAGTCTACAAACTCATAGCATCCAGGAAGTGAGGAAGTCTCCACTAACCACTAAATTTACCACCCCCACTTGGGAACTTCAAGAGCACCACCCAATGCAGCTCCCATTAACAATAAGAGCTTATGTGGTGATCACGGGTGAGGACATGAATTTGTTTCTGTTAAAGCTAAAATGAAATACTGCAGCTATGTGACACTGAACAGAGTAGGGCTAGATGAAATGCAATGTTTCTTTTTAAATGTAGTCAACCTTCCCCTTCTTTTAACAATCAACCAGCAAACTCAATGACTTCAATGTCCAGCCCACTGGTTATCTTCTAAGAAAAATAAAAGTACTTTTAATTACACAGTGGTACGAAATATCATACAATTTAATTTAAGGTATTTATTTTTGACTTACTTATTTTTATTTATAATGCGAACCATCACTCATAAGAGAAGGTTCTGGGAGCAAAGGAAAATTATAATAAACAAACCTAATGTTTTAAGAAAAAATATATGTTTTCAGGTGTCTTCTCAATTTTAAAAGGTTTGTTTCAGCTGTGTCATTGGGACGTATTATTAAAATTTTGAGCTAAGGATTGAGAAACATAGCCTCCCCATTTCTCTGAATTATACCTTGCTGTGACAAATTGAAGTTTTATTTTTTGATCGGAGAGCACGGTAAAGAAAGTGACAGCTATTGGTATAGTAATGTTTCTGCAGAATACAAACATGAATTGAATTGAATATGCTTTTAGAGAGTTAACCAATGAAGTTGTTTTCTATATTCAGTGATTCTATCAGTCTTTTCTAAGTTGAATGGGAATCTGATGATCGCATTTTGAATGCGCTGAAAAATCAATTTTTTGGGAGGTCTAAGGAAATGGCAACTGAATGTAAGCATTGGCTACTACAGCTTTATGTGAGACATTAAAAATAGTTTTCTCTTGAGAATCCTGATCTGGGAGAAACACAATTTAGTAAAAGGAGCAATTTGCGCCTTTTGAGGTACCCAAGTGACACATTCACCTTGTGCATCCACTCATTCCCCCTTCTTGACTAAACTCACCTCTTGTGACTCCTTATGTCTGGACCCCATAGTAGTGATGGCAAAGCCATGAATCAGGCACAGGAGCAGGTTTTAATGCTCCCCAAAAATCAAATAGGCACTGAGTCTTCTTTGTTTTCAAGCTTCTTTACCCTGGTGGTCTAGTGTGCATGCACTTGTTCAGGCTTCTCCAGCGAGTAGCTCGTGAGCTACTGGCAGCTCTCCAGCTACATGTTGGCAGTTCTGCGTGAGCCTTCTATTCAGAATTGTTTGCTTGGTTGAATTAATATACTTATTCAAAATTGAAAAGTGGGTTTTCCAGATGGAAATGTGTGTATTTTAAGGACTCACAGGTGGGGGTTTGGAGGAAAAAGGTTCAATGTTGAATTCAACAATTCTAAACGTTGACTTGGGTTATGATACACATTGCTATTTCAGCTCCAAGATACCCTTCAGGATGAATGTGTACTTCACAAATCCATGGTATGTTAAGTTCTATTTAAAGCTGATCTTTGAGTGATAAATCATGTTGTGCTGCGGAGACTTATTACAAACATGGTGCACTATGGCTACGGCTATTTTGTACTAATGAAGAGGCATTCTAAACCGATAAGGCCTTTTTAGGTCTCGTCTACGTAGCGCGCATGCGCTGCATAGGAGGGCCTTTAGCCGTCGCTCTTCGCTTTTTCAGGCACTGCACTCGTGCTTGTGGCGGCATCCACCTTGCGGGAGCGCGCAGCGACGCGCCACAAGCACAAGTGCAGTGCTTGAAAATGAGAAGGCTGTGCGCGCGCACGCACCACTCCCGGGCTTGTTAGGTCTCCTGCACGCGATTGTTAATTATCACGTTTGCCGCGCTCGGGGTGCCTGTATTACATGCTCTGTATGTTTAAAACGATGCTGTCTGCCCTTGATGCTGGGAGGCCTTCTTCATTAGGGCACTAAGCCTCAGCGTTCACAAAGTTTCAGTCTTCAAAGAACAAAGTATATATTTTCATCAATACGCATATTTTGTTTACTACCTTAATACACTGCAATTAGTGGCTCTATTAACAGTCGCTCAGACATGGTCAGGCAGCCAGACACTTTCAGGAAACACGTAAGCTACTCCACAAATGACGTCATGCTCTCGGGTTCACCTCTGAACAACCCTATGCTACAGAAAAACTGTGCACTGAGGAAGGTATCTTGGCAGTCCTGGTCGCTGCTCTTCAAAACCCTGTCTAATTTGTCAGTCAGTTCTACCGGTAACATCCCACCCTTTCCTACTGTTAACAAGGGACACTCACGCAAGCCTCGGTGACGTGACCCTTCTGTCTGGGCCCCAGTACTTCTCCACGACTTTACGTGTGCCTGCAGTTCTGCGAGCATCAAACAGAGTCGCGCAGCGTGGACACAGCTTTCCAGGCAGAAGTGCACCTACAGCTGCTGTCAGTCAGGCCCTGCAGCAGTGATCAGAGCTTCGGCCATGAGCAAAATATAGTGCTGCACTAATGAGCACACAAGGGGTCTAATGTTTGCATTCGGCTAACCCGAGCGCACTGCAAAATGCCATTATTTAACTAAAATGTAGAAAGATTTGATCACATCCCCGTTTCTTTTATCACAAAGTTTCACAGTAAATCACCAACGGAGAAGACAACAGATATGAATCCTTTCAATTAAATCATGTCATCCGGCTCCCACCTCCCCTCCTCCCACCGGAGGTGTTGCCCTCCTACTTCTTATATCTATGTACACTGTCCACCAAGGCCCAGTTAAATGTGCAGCTTCAGCCTGGCATGCTGCCCTTCCATATACCCCTCAAAGTCAAAATGTGTTTTGTGAATTACAACAGAAAGATAACCATGGTGCTGCCGACGCGCTGGTGAGATTGGCAGAATCTACATGCTGTAATTGGATTACTAGGGGGATATGCCTGTTCTCTGTCTCCCTTCTATGACTGTCTGTGTCTCTCTCTCCTTCCGTACTGTCTATGTCTGCACTAGCTTTTTCAGTGTCTCTTTACGATCTCTCTCTTATCGCTTTATTGGGGACTGCTGTCTTCCAGTCTAATCCAATCTCTTATCCTATTCTCGCCTAGTGGTCTCATTACAGTGTCTACCCTCTTTGTTTGAATCTTTGCCTTCCCTTCTCCGGCTACAATTTTTCTTCCCTGTTCTTTATAGTTTGCACCATCTGCATAGTGTATCTTCTCTTCTTTCACTCTACTGCCTTCCTATATTTCATTTCACTTTCTAGCTCATTTTACATGCACGTCAACTGCGTTACTGTTTTTCCTATTTGTCTTGCTGTTTTTAGGTCTCGCCTTGGCCACTAGTAAAGCAGCTGCCTCAGTGAATGTGGTGTATAATGTAAAGATTTTTATTGCGAGAGTATAGCAGCCAAGTTTAGACACCTGCATTTGATTTCATTTTCTGCCATGTTCTTGCATTAAAAAAAAGAGAAGCAACGAAAGCCCCGCCTGTTGGGTTTGTCAATGCTCGATACGTTTATGTGATTTTAAGGGCGCACAGCTGAGTGAGAGCTGTTGGGGCACATAAGCTGTGTGTGCACCCACCTCACTCCTACACACTGGAAAGAACACACGTTGTATGATGCTGGCAGAACAAGCACTCTCTGCTTCTGCTTCTTTGCACTACATTTGCAGTTTTATCGAGTGCGATCTCGACCCAAAGGTATCAGAGTGCTTTATATGAGCACTTGTTAAGTTACAGAAGGACACATTCATTTTTGCTAGGCAGGCTGTAATAAGGCACGTGAGTGACACGTCAGAGGTCCTTGTGATTAGAGCGCTTGTGATTGGAGGGTTTGGTGTAGATTTATTCTCGTCTCCTTCTCAAATAATTATACAATGTACTGTACAACCGAAAGTCTTGCTATTAAAAAAAGCCCACTAGTAAAGCAGACGCCTCAGTGAATGTTTTATAATGTAAACCTTTTTATTGCGAGCATATTGCAGCCAAGTTAGACACCTGCATTTGATTTCATTTTATTTTGTGCCATGTGCTTGCATTGAAACAAGCATTTGCAATGCAATAGGTCTCGCATTTACACAAGTTTGAGCTATTGGCAATATAAATAACAATGCCTTTTTTATGTTTTGGTTTTTAAAACATAAATAAAAGGCATTGCCATTTACAATGCCAATAGCTTGAACTCGCGTAAATGAGAGACCTATTGCATTGCAAATGCTTGTTTATATAGCTGTCGACATGTTCATTGCAGATCACCATTGTGAAGGAAAGGGTTGCCTAAACATTGAAAACCAAAGCTGATCAAGTTTCCGTGGACTTTCCAAATGCCACTGGAAAAGCAATAAAGCTACAACCATTTCATTTGACAGGTTGTTGTCTGCCAGTGAGGTATCAAAGTCTTCAAAGGAGTTTGCGCCTTCCTCCCACCCGAGAGCAAGGCTATATCTTTCAGTGCAATTTTGGTTTTTTTAGCAGTTAACTATAGGTTAGTGACTCAGTTACCTATCAAAAGTGAGCCAGGCAGAAAATCAATGAGTATCTTGATTCTGTTGATTGCTTAGCCTAAAAAACAAACTTGTGCTACAAAATTACAAAAGGTGTTAATACTCGGGTAATAGCAAAACTTGTCAATCAAACAATTAAGATGAGTAACAGATATAAAAAAGAAAACAAAAGCAATGTTAAATTGAAATTAACAGAATTGAAGCTGAGTCAGGAGTTCTAGGTTAAGATCAATCACTGGTCATAAATGCACAATCCAATGCTTGTTTAGTCAACAATGTTTCTAAAGCTTCCTTTTTCACACATTAGTAGGAGAATAGAAGCACATCACAACCTGTGAAAGCAAAGTGAATGTCAAAATAATTAGACATTGCCACTGGGTCAATACTAGTATTGAAAATTATACAGTAATTCATCAAATCTCAGTGTCCTTAATGGAACTACAACTTTCCTTTGTGTTAGCTAAGAAATGTAACATTCCGTTGTAAGACCAGATACAAGGATTATGCCTTTTTAAAGTATACACACTGCTAAAGTAGATAAATGGTTTAAAATATAACCTTTTTGAAGGTGACCCAGCCACTCTGTCCACAACTTTTATAATTATATCTTCCAACCTACTTCAAAGCAAGAAGGTTTTGGAAGCCTTGGTTTCTGTTGGTGCGTTAACCTCAAAACAAGCATTGACATAGCCAATAGGTCTCGCTTTTGGGACCTTATAAGTATTTAGTTATGCAGCCCAATATCCTTACTGCAATAACATCAACTGTTGCATGGCTAAACACTTATAAGGTCCCAAAGGCGAGACCTATTGGCTATTTATTTAGGCTATCTGATAGATCTGCATGTATATAGGATGGATAGATAGATAGATAGATAAGATTGATAAGATTGATAGATAAGATTGATAGATAAGATTGATAGATAAGATTGATAGATAAGATTGATTGATAAGATAGATAAGATTGATAGATAAGATAGATAGATAGAGATTGTGACTGCCGCAGGGCTTGTAATTACATAAACAATTTGATTATCCGTTTACTGATTTAATTTTTGCAAGGGCCTGCGTCGATAGCTCGGAAAAGGTAAATTGACAACATTTAAGAACGCTGCATCGAGCCCGTGTAGCAGAAAAAAAGAGGGGAACATTTTCCACTCTATCTGTACTGTAGAAAGAGATATATAAAAAGCGCACACCCTACATGTAGTGTCTACAGTTATTACAGCAGAAAAAAACACATTGCTGAGATGAACTACAAAATCAGCCACACATTACAAGAGCACTAAGTAAGAAGGTGTAGCCGAACCAATCCATGTTTACGTTTTATGTTCTTTCAGCTAAACACAAAAACCTAAAGGGGTTTGGAGCATTAACAACAAATGTTTTCCTCACACGCAGGTCTGACCTCGAACGCCAGGCTTTTATTGCATTTGCTGTGACTCGCTGCTTTCCTATTTTTTCGTCATACAATGGCAAATCCACAAACCTAGAAATATAATAGCCGCTGCCTTGGAGACGAGAGAGTATTCTCGTTTTTCGCGGTACTGAACCCAGCTTGGTATTTTGGTTAGTGCGATGTGAAGTCGTTGCATGGGAATGCTGTTCGACTGCTCGGAAATATATCTGCGGTTTGTTTTGGTTCTGGCTGGCGGCGCCTCGGCCATAAATGAAAGATAAAGGGAGAGACTGCGGCATGGAGCGCGAGGCAGAGGCGGGCTTGTAGAGGGGAAAGAGCGCACGCGGGGGGCAACCAGTCAAAGAGAGAGAGAGAGAGAGAGAGACACCGGCAGCAGACTCAGAGGAGAGAGAGTGCACGGGAGGGATAGAGGAGTGAGTGAGAGAGAGACAGTCAGAGTGAGGGGGAGAGGCAGTCACAGAGAGAGGCAAGCCAGGCAGTGGTTAGTGAGAGAGGCAGAGACAGGCAGTGGAGTGAGATAGAAGCATAAAGAGAGAGAGAGAGAGGAGCGAGGCCAAGTAGAAAAGACAGGCAGACAAAGTCAACGGAAGAGAAAGTGAGACAGGCAGTCAAAGAAAGAAAGCGAGAGACATTCAGCAGAAGAAACGAACATTAACAAGCATCGGCCGTAAAAGCGAAAGTCATCGCGATCGCCATCACTCTAAAGCATGCTAGGGATGCGCGCGCAGCAGCGGGGGGAGGGGCGGAGATGGTGCTGAATGCTGGCGCAGGAAAGGCAGATTGCTGGGCAAGAAGGGAGGGGGGAATGCGGGCAGCAGCTGTATGCGTGCACGCCATTGCGCACTCAAGCTTGTAGCCAGCACAAAAATGTGGGTAGCACTTTCAAAACCCACCTACTAAATGTCTCGCCAGACCAGCGCATACGCTGGGTCAGGCGCGACCTAACAAAAAGTATCAGTCCGTCATTTTGAATGAACATTCAAGCATATCTGGTAGAATAGCCAAATCACTGGGGCAAGCAGCATCTGCAAATATCTAAGCAGTTCTTTAGCCACACAAGATCTTAACTCCCTTATAATCTCCTTGTACTTTCTGAGGCACTTATCTATATCTAGTTTGGGAAAGCCGGCTGTGAAATCAAACTTATATTGGACTTGGTTCTTCAGGAAAGCATAAAGGTTACTCCCTCTGAAGTAAACATTCTTCATGAAAAGTACAATGACTAAACATTCCTGCAGCATATAAGACAAAGTAACATGGCAATTTTGGACTAAAACTCATTCCTAGGCAAAGAGTTATTGGACCACTTTTGAAAATTAAAATAATAGGACTGTGTTCATGTTCTACTGCTAGGAATAACTGGGTTTTGGAGAGTTACCTAACCCTATCTCTTTCAGTAATTTGCATACCACTATGTGCCCTCCATTTAGAATCACAGGTACTGGTTATGCTCTGTGGAAATGCCTAATCTATAAAAATGGACCTATAGCAGTCTTACTCTCTCTGGCCGGTTCAAACAAGAAATTAGGCAGCAGATCATTTATGAGCCTACCAAATTAAAATTTCTCTCTAGATAACTACTACTCCATCAAGACTAGGTAGATGTATGCCTATTGGGCGTTATGCAGCCCTATCCTACTCCATGAAGACACAACCTGTTGCAAAACTCTAGGACTTGGTAATGTTTCCATAAATCTCCCACAACCTTAGTAGTAGGAGGCTTTCTATATCAAGAGATACATTTTCACTCTCTGATCCTTCACCAACATCCTGATAATTGGAAAGAAAGATTGAATACTCTCTGAAACATCCAAGAAGAACTGTAAACCAAACTTGAAGAAAAAAAAAAATATTTGATTGAAATTAAGCAGCATCGTCAATTCTCATTCATAATTCATATTAATATTTCATAGACATTATTCATGTTATGTATAGATAAGGACTGATCAACATCGCAGTATCTCCAGATTTCATATAAATCGCTTATGATATTTAAATACACAATTATGAAAGCAGCATCGCAATATCTCTTCATTCATATTAATATTTCATATAAATTATTCATGATATAGAAATGCATAATTTTTACAACATTATAAAAAATGTATAATACATTGTCAATATTTTAAAAATAATTCAGGACCTAATTGTTCTTACCCCTTTCCCCAACTTGTCCAGATTTTGCTAAAACGCTTATTAGCGCCTACTCTATTTGCATAAAGGTGGTCAGGGCTATAAACCCTACACATCTTATTTCGCCATTGAGTCACGGTAGGTACTTTTATTTACTTCCAGTTGGCTAATATTAAAGACTTAGCAACCAATGCAGCTATAAAACAAAGCTGATTCAGTTCCAGAGAGAGCTTTTTGAATACCTAAAGGGGTGCCAAAAAGAGCCCCTAGCGGCTCCAGTGGAATCGCTCGACCTGCCCATCTCCTCATTTCCTTAAAGATACTGGTCTAGAACCTACTCAGTTTAGGACAAGTGTATACCATACTCGGCCAGTCCCTGGCTGAGATTTACGTCTAAAACAAGAGGTATCAGAATTTTTACTGGTGTATAATAGAGCATCCTTTTACAAAAAAAAAAGCCTATGCGCTTAGAATTAGCCGCTCGAATAGCTTTCCTACTAAGCCGATTATAATAATCTCAATGTGCCTTAGCAGAATAAGGAATACCACAGGCTGTAATATTACTAATATGGTTCGATATTAGCTTAGACCCAGCATGTTGAAGCAGAATTCTGCACCAATTGCCAGTCCCACTGAGCCGTGAAATAAAAAAGGCTTAATTTATTTTTTCAACTGCTTCATTCACCTCAATCAGATTGCATGAGCATTAATGCTTAGTTTGCATTCCAACCGGAATGCATGCTCTCATTGTAAAATGAAGAGGTGCAGTTCATCCCTGCACCCCGTTGCAGGCACCTCAACAGGGATCTGCCACCAAACAGAGGCCGTGTACCCATGGGGGCCCTGCTGGGGGCCCCCAAATTCGACTCCCGACTGCCTTTCTGTGTTGGAAAGGCCAGTGCAGAAAGGCTGTCGGAATCCAACATTGTAATCCCTCGGGCAGAAACAACTGCCCTTGGCGTTACTGAAGTCATTCTGACTGTCGGAAGGGCTCTCTGAGCCTGTCGGATGGCAGTCGGAATGACCGGTCAGATTCCTTTCTGACCAACACCATCCAAATGGGTCGGTCAGAAAGGATAACGATGCTGTAGGAATGGCTCCAACCAACTGTCGGAGCTGTATCCTACCGCATCGTAATCGGCTCCTTAGTGTTTGCCATGTTAATAAACAGTTATTTCAGAAAGAATCCCCTAATGTACGCAAAACCTATATTTGCCCAGCATACTAATATGGAGCTCCCCAAACTCAAACCCGCACAACTATCTAGTTTCTTTTGAAGGTGAAAATATGGAATCTTATATTCTCGACAGATATAATTAAAACGTTCGGCTACAATTTGAGGCGTCTTATAGCGCATACGCTTCGGTAGTCCGGGGATTGTTAAAAAAGGGGCCAGATCTATTTTAGCTATTTTTAACCTTTTATGTAGATAATATTCTCTCCTACTGATATCTTTTTTAAAGCGAAACTCAACCAGTTTAAAAGTGTAGCATGATAGTAAGCTCTAAAACAAGGAAGAGCTAAACCTTCCTCTTTTTGAGTAAAAAAAAAGGGCCAAAAGCTTGGATCTGGATCGTTTCGATTTCCAAATAAAAGAGCGCATCTCACCTTCCGAGGCCTCAAAAAAAGCCTTAGCTTGATCAGCAGATTTGAAAAGACGAACAAAAACAGAGGTAGTAAATTCATTTTTATTAGCGATATACGCCCAATGATTGTGAAAGGAAGTTTATCCCAGCGTTTAAGTAATGCACAAGCTTTAGTTAATAAAGGTGCATAGTTTAAAGTATAAGAGTCAGTGTCGTTTATAGTCACCTTAATCACAAGATATTTAATCGGGTGTGTAGCCCAAAAGGTCGTCTGCATAGTTGTTGGTAGTATATTAGTGGAGTTATTAAAACTTAAGGCTTCAAATTTTGCTTGATTAATTTTATAACCCCTGATTGCCGTAAAGTCAGCGATCTTGTTGAAAGCTAGTTGAAGATTATCCTTGTCGCCTCTAAATATAAAACAATATCGTCGGCATATATCTTAAGTTTTGGCGCTACACTTACTGGTGTTTAATAGCTTAATCTTGACGAAGAGCGCAAGCCAATGGTTCTATAAATAGCGCAAACAAGATCGTTGACATACGGCACCCCTGACGATTGGCGCAATTAATTTTGATGTGTCCTGCTGGTGAATTATTAATGACTGTAGCTGCCTTAGCCCCTAAATATAACATTGGTAGCGTACGCAAAAAGCTTACAGCAAATGCAAATTTGCAAAGGATTGCAAAAAGGCCTCTCATTAAACTAAGTCAAATGCTTTTTCAGCATCCAGCATAATGGCAATGGCGTTAATATTTTGAATCAAAAAGAATTCTATAGCTTGTGTCAGAAAATTTGTATTGGAAGTTATAAATCTCCCAAGAAGAAAACCATTTTGATCTCTATGAATGATATGTGGTACTACAGCTGCAACCCTATTAGCGATGATTTTGATAGACAAATTATAGTCGCTATTAAGAAGACTAATGAAGTGATATGAATTCGGATCAAGCACCGATTTGTCTGTTTTTTTAAAAGCTAATCACTATAGACTCTGAAAATGAACTGGAAACACTGCATCCTTGTAAAATCTGATTGAATAAGCGAACCACCTTGGGCGATCGTCAGGGTCAGGTCTTAAATACTCCCTAACCATCCCTCAATTACCTTGTGAGAGCTGCCCAAAGCACCAGCATACATTTTGGCATAATGTTGGTAAAACATCTGAGCCACTTCTGACGGATCTAGTCTAGTATTATTCAAATGGTCTTTTATTGTTTTAATACAATTGGAATTAATTCTATGTTTTGTTTACCAAGCCTGAAAACTGCCTACAAATTTGCTTTCCTCATATCTTTGTTGAAGATATGAGGAGTGGCTCAAAGTTTCTTTCGCAAAACAAAATTTATGAAACCTCTGTTTGGCTTCTGCCAATAATTTCTGCATCTTACTGCTTGGGGCTAGAGTATATCACACTGTGGCATTATCCGCCGTCCTACTCAAGTTAACACATTGTATTTTCTCCTCCTGTTTATGAGCGGCAGAAAAAGCAATGACTTACCCTCTGAAAAATGCTTTTAATGCTTCTCAAACCGAAACTGTAAACCAAATTTACGGCCTCCACATTGAAGCCACCCATAATACCTCTGGCATCTATCCCTATACCTGAGCTGCCACCCTTGGTATCATGGCAAAGTTAGAGTAACAGTATTTACTGTTGCAAAGAGGATGAGTAGCTAAGATAGCACATTCGCTATTATCAACCACATATGCCTGTATAGCAAGTTCATGGTGCTAAAGCCAATGAAACTTTGTGTTTTAAAAACTACCTAGACAATTGTATGTCGCACCACAAGAATAGGAAAAGAGGCTTCCTAACAAACAAGGTATTCAGGGAAGCACACTCACATCTCCATTTGTATATAGTAAGATAAATCAACTGTAGAAAATAATGTTTTTTGGATAACGTGTATATTAAAAAAATGCTTCTTTGATCACATTGTTCGAGGAAGTCTCCATTATTTTGATGGGCTTTTACTTCTGATGGGTGAGCAACTAAAAATGTTTATGGTTTTTCTGTTTTTACAAAGTCATAGGTTGACAAAACACTTCTCAGTTGTGGTGCGAAACATGAAATCATGATGGATCAAGGTTAAAAGATATTTTTTAATACACAAATGTTATCCAAGAATCATTATTAGTTGTTTAACTCTCTAATACACGACAGGGCCAACTGGGACTCAAGATTGCTGCTGGTTTTTAGGACTCCCAAGTGAGTCCCTATTTTTTGCACCTGTGCCTGGATCTCAGGCACTGCTGAGCTGCCAAAACCATAGCACGAAGGCTGTTTTTGATGCTGTGCCTAGGATGGTGACAGTTGTTGAGCTCTCATTTCCTGGGACCTTGGCAATGGGCCAGTTCTCTTCCTTTCCTTCTATGAGAGTGGCGCATGCATGTCGACCACAGCAGCGAGATGATGGCAATCCTCCCAGTGACTATGCCCTGAGTTAGGGGGTGGACGGCTGGGGGAGCATTGAGTATTTTAGCGGCTGGGATGAAGAGACAGACACTGTTTGCCCTTGAATCGTGGTGATTCCAGGCAGGCCTTGGGCATGTCAGGTGCGTGGGGTAACCAGTCCAAGAATGAACTGGATCCTTCCTAATGTTGAGCAGTGCCCCAGGCTATCAGGGTGCCAGAGACTTGCTACTAGGATCCCCCACTGAACTTCAACTACTGCTGGTGGTGCTCTCCAGAACTGCGTGTTACAAGATATTGAATGGAGAGCCTGTGCCTGGCTGCCCTAGAATACTGTTTGACCATTGCAGCAGAAAACTTGAAAGCACTTAAAAGGGTAGTGGAAAAAATGGCCAGAGTGACACGTCTTGTTCTGCACTCCCCAAATTATATCAGGCTGACTGCAAAGACTCCTTATCAGAGTTAGAATGGCTGACAAGCGGAGAATGCACATTGTTGCACTCCCTTTCGACACTACGCTCTGACTTGGTGGAGAAGACTGGGTCCAATGAGGCACTAGTGGTAAAGAGAGACAGCTCTCTGGAAAGCCTTAGCGGTGACATCTGGGGAGTGAAACAAGCTGTGGATGTCACCACGAACAAGTGAAAACCCTGGAGTTTACAACATCCAGCGTGAGTGTGGATATGAGGGAAATGGCCACCATTAAAGAATGCACCACAGAGGCATTGATTAAGTTGGATTTATTGGATGTTGTGAGGCAAGGTGCAGGGAGTCCCACCTGAGATCCCGCAGGACTTTCTCCATGACTGGGTAAACAGTATTTCATGATCTGAGTATGGGGTGATGGTGAGAATTTACAGACTACACACTTGACCAGAAGGGGCACGAACAGGCACAGTAAAGGATGTGGTAATGTCTTGTGGTTGCATAGACTGGATTCTGAATATAGCCCCTTAGATGAGGGCTGTCATGGCTGGAGAAAACGGACTGTTCCAGAAGAGGGTTGTCCCTGCTGGAGCGAACAGACTGTTTCTTTTTGCAGAACTTGGTGTTGATGCTCCAGTGAGAAATGAGGTGCTAATGGCCATCAAGAAGAGCATATTCGGTAGGGGTATCACTGCCTCTGTGGGCTTTCCAATAAAGCTTAAGGTGGACCATCAGGGAAGAAGCATATTTTTGGGAAGACTGACTCTGCAAGAACTTTTCGGATGGGTTGCATTCAGATGCATAATGACTATATATGGATTTGTATAAGGTCCTGCTGACTTGGAATGGAACTTTAGAGGTGGGAGGAATGCTGGGGCGAGGTTGGATTTGGAGAGTCACTATCCAGGGGAATGGGAAGTGAGGCAAGGAGTTTAAGTGGCCCTAAATGTCTGGTAAGTAGATTTTCTTCTGCTGTTGTTCTGCTTTGCTTTTCCTTTCGCTATGATCTGTCAGGCTCAGAGTTTTAAATTTGGTATTTCTTGTTCGAAGCAGTGACTGGTGTATCAAGGATTGAAAAAGTCTTAGTTGACTATCTGGAACATAAAATCATTATTGTACACAGCACTTAATGTGTGCTGATTGTGGCAGGTGGGGCCCACTGGAACTCATTTTTGGGGAATTATTTGTCATCATCGGATGCTGATCTGGACCGAGAGAGAGAGGCAGAAAAAGGGATAGAATGAGAAAGAGAAAGACAGAAAAAAGTGACACTGAGAGAAGGCAGAGATAAAAAAGAACCTGAAAGAGTGTGATAAAGAGACAGGGAGTATGGAATGGCAGGTGAAGAGGTATGAGTTTGAATCAAGATAAGACCGCCTTGGTACTCGCAAGCCCAACTTTCTGCAAAGACTGTGGTGGGCTTCAGGGAAAGACTTTCGGCCCGGGCACCTATTCTTTTCGAAATGAAGCACTGCATCTACAGTGATGGCATTGGCTGTACTTTGTTATATTTGTACTGGATCCAGCTAATCAGTTTGATTTAAACCTAACTTGGCACTATACAAGCGTGGGCTTCAGTGTGCTACGTCAAAAAGGGGAAATGCATAATTCAGAACCAGTCCCCTGTCTCCAGCTGAAGAACCGTGAAACCTGAGCTTCCGCTGCAACACAAAATAGTCTCTGGTACATAGACCACACTTGTCTACGCTCTCTCAGAACACCTTTAGTCCCTAGCTTAAAATGAAAATGTACATTACGTCCTTGAAAATGCTCACTGAAACATTTGCAATAGCACCTTTTTTCAGTAAAAATGCATATTTTTCTTGCCAACGTCTTCAAGGGGCCCATGTACTAAAATATAAATACAGTTTTTATTCCATTTATGTATGTTAACAAAGTTGGCAATGCCATAACCTTCTGTCATACTCCAATGTGGACATGTATTGCTTATTTGACAGATGACACATTTCTTTTCCAATTTGGACATTCTGGCCCAGAAGTTATATCGCTGTTGGCCCCCCTGCCCTGGTAGTGATGCCACCCATAGACCTTGACATGGAAGTAACGTCACCCACAGACTATGACCTGAGAAGTGATATCACGCACGTCTCCAAACCGTCGCCTCCACCCCTGGCCAGGAATTGATGTCACCCCACGTCCGTGTTGACACTAATTCAAAAGTAACTACACCTAAGGATCCTGACACAAAAGTGACTTCATCCATGCTCTTCGCTTCGAAAACTGTATTTTAATTGCATTTATATAATGTAAACTACCCCTAATGAGGAATTCAAGCACTTTATGGCGAGTAGCACGCCTACCCCAAGTATCCCACCACAGAAGTGACCTCGCCTGTAACCCCATCCATAGATCGTAGCCGTAAGTGATGTTACAGGGAGAGATAGCTACGTCTGGGTTCCAGTTGTCGCGTCACACTCACCCTTCCAGACATATCTCCATGCAGGGGAGATGATGTGACTCCAACATCCGGTGTCCAAGGGTCCTAGCACACTCAATCTTCACCCCAACTTATCATGCACTACTCAGGAGCTAACTTTGTAGAAAGTGAGATCAGCGTTTTTAGTCCTTTTTGTAGCCGTTCCACGACTCACTCAGTCTCCTCCTAATCATAAGAAAAATGAAAAAGAACACCTTTCTGCACAAATAAAGAACATGCGGAGAAAGAACAGCCTAAAATTAAGCAGGTGAGTTTTCCTCCCACAGATGCCTTTCCAGAAAGCCTCAATGTATCCTCTGGTGGAACTTGCTGAGAAATACTAACTGAGGCAATCTTTGCACCTCTGCGTCAAGGTATCTTTAGCACCAAGACTTCAGTCTTGGTCCCAGTATTGTCTCTTGCTCCTTCAAAGCTGGTCTCAAATTTGCATCTGAAGTGTGCATTCTCTGTCGGAAAGTGATTCATATGAACAACGTAGGGGCTGTGATGGACTGTAATTAGACATCTACGAACATGAAAAATCTTCTCATTCAGTTGCATACAAATCTTAGGTTAAGGGACATATGTGGAATATCAAACCTAAAAACCACTATCACGAGACATTTATGATTATGGCGTTGCTTCCACCTCAATTCAGCCAATTTGCCTGTTCTAGTTCTTCTACAGCAGACAATTAAAGGTGGCAGACCTACTCCAACTGTGGATGCCCTTTACATCACTGTAATCAGTCTTACTTTTGGGAATGACTGACTTCCTGTTCAGTCCACTTTTGTGAAATGTTTTTGACTCAAGACGCCTTTAGCTTAGGTTCACAAATTGAGATCCAGCTCTACAAATCTTGCTCTGTTTTCTCAAAGCTTTTCTTATGAGTGCGTGACCTCATCTTCCATAGGATCGCAGTGTCTGGCTTACTTACGCTTCTATGGACTATTTAAAAACATTTATAATGTTCATCAACATAATTATACAAATAAAAGATGAACCTCTTCACAACCTCAATAGTCAATCTTTAACTTGCAAATATCTTGAGATGTGCTTACCTTACACCAGACCACAAAAACACGTATTTTTCTGCCTCTACCCAATAGGTTTTTTTTTTTGCTGCAGAGAGCAAACATTAAGCTGGGTATTTATAAAAGTGTTTTTCATTATTAACGCTTGTAGCCCACAAACAATAACTTTATAAAAGTGTTTTTCATTATTAACGCTTGTAGCCCACAAACAATAACAGATGCACGCAACTTACACTGGTCTTGCAAACTGGGGCCTCTGCTAGTAGAAGTATTAGTGGTGTTCTAAAATGCCAAGAATTATTTTCCAATATTCTATCAGTGCAAGTGTTCCACTCTGACTAAGCGTTGTTGTGTTAAGAATGCTCACAATACATATAAAGTATTCCCAACACTATTCCAGTGCACGCAGACCACAGGCTTGGAGCTTACTGTGCCAATAATGCTCAGCACATGTCAAGAATGATCACCATTGCGCATGCTGAGATGTGTCCCATTACTCAGTAATCCTTGAGCCATTTTCTGGTGTGCACCAGCGCTCATTCATTCTTACTGTGTATTTAGATGAATGCCTTTGCTCAGTAATCATTAGCACATGTTTACGCTTGCTGTTTTACTCCGGAATCCTCGGTGAATATTCCGATTTGCACCCTTTCATCCAGAATCTTGTATATGATTTACACTCAGAAGGTTGGAGTTTCGGCTATACATTGCTTCGCTACTTGGAAGGCTTGGCTGAATGTCAAGCGTTTAGAACAGGGGTCTCCAACCCTTTCTGTTACAAGAGCTACTTCTGTTCAATGAAGATTATCCCGGCCCACTAATACTATTAGTGTTGTAATAAGAAACACATCTGATAAGATTGCATTGTAGCACAGTATGCAGTATTAGCATCAGTGATCATTTCAGGGCATCGGACAGGGTTGCAAGAAGCAATGTTAAACAAGCATTGAAAATGCAACAGGTCTCACAATGGTTTGATTTAGAGCTATTGGCATTGTAAATATTAATGTATATGTTGGGGGAGTGAAAGGCAAGGACAACGGGAGGGAGGTAGGGCGGGTGGGGGAAATAAGGCACCAAAGCAATGGAAAGGAACAGATCCCAGAATGTTGGTGCTGAAATATATATACTTTAACCCCATGTAAACAATAAACCCCATGCTGAAAAAATAACCCAAGTGAGAATTAAAGGTAAAGGTGCAAAATAAATAAATAAACGAACAGTGCTTCCTAACTTTTACATTTTTCACTGCGAAAATAGGGAGCATATTTAATCACAATAAAACCAAGACAATTGTGCTCCAGACCCACTATTCGTTCATAAACCCGTTCTGGCTCGTGCAGGTGAAACTCATCCATTTAAACACCCTGTGTAGTTTCACAACATCTGACTGTGAAATCTAATCCTAAATAAACATAAAAGAAATATGTGAACACCCACCGCATAACCTACTGTGCTCACATGCAACTATGTGAAATTTTAAAACACGTCAATGCCTATCTTATATCCTAATTAATTGGATAACTTCTGTAAAACGATTTTAGACAATAAAAGACCATAAATATTCTTTGCAAACTATGGACTGTTGTGTAGACTTAATATGAAATAAGTAGCGCACAGAAAAACAATTGTCACTGAATAATCAGCCTATATATATATATATACGTAAAAAAGTGAAATCACTTCCCAAAAAGTAGATATGTATCACTTCCACGGAAACAAATGTTAACTGAAGCTCTAGGCTTGCTTATCATTGTAGGTTTGCCTAAGTAAGCTCTGTGGTTAAAAACAAGCAACTAACTTACACAGGAGTTTTCCTAAAAATATCAGCCGGTATATATACGTCAAAAAGGGAAATCACTTCCAAAAAATTCGATATGGTTTGTATCACTTCCACTGAAAACAAGCATTGGCAAAGCCAATAGGTCTCACCTTTGGCCCCACTGGCTTTGGCAATTCTTTTTGCCACGTTGAATAGCATGCTTTTGGAGACGCAGTGAAAAAGAAAACAGAAAAAACATACATTGTGCCATCTGACAGCTGTTACCTAACAAGTCATAAACTGCGAGGCAGTGGTGTGCTTAAACGGAATAGAAGGTGGAGACCATTAGGGGCTTTAATGTAATTAACTCACATACTCAGCCACCACTTCAACTAAAGGAAGTGATAAAAAAAAATATATATTGTACATCTAAACATATTTGCATTTTGAGGTGATTTAAAATATGTATGGAGTCAGACAGAGATGGCAGCAGTGAAAAGAGGGAGCAGGCTGCACAAAGGTAGCGCATAATAAAGAGGGAGCATATGGGGCAAAGGGAGAGCAGGGGATGCAAAAGTGCCACCTGTGATGTACAGCCCATTGGTGCTATATGAGGGCTTTTTCCTTCTGTCTATTTGTGTAATATAACTGGTGCTCCTGTAAAATGGTCCAATACCTCCAACAGGCCTCGCCTGTATAATGTGAGTGCTAATATATTGGCTTTGCCAGTGCTTGTTTATAAAACATTGTTTATAAAGTAAAAGAGAAAACATTTCAAAACACTGGAGGAAAAGCAAACACATAGCTTATGTAAGGTATTAAGGTAGCTCAAAATTGTACAGCAAATTCAATATTTACAATCTTTAAAAATAAGGGGGCTTCAGAGATCTGTAATATCTCAGCAACGTGATGTTATGTAATGTTAGGTTGCATGCCCTGCAAGAAGCCAGGGCTATCTGTGTGCGGTGTCGCAGATCACACTTGCCCTGTATGTGGCGTTGGAAGGACGCCAGATCCGGGCGGTACGCAGGGTGACCAGAGATACCGAGACTCTGCTGAGCGGAGCCTAGCGAGGAGCAGGCAGCTTTCGGCACACATCTCAGAGAGACCTGGGAAGCAGCGGGAAGCCATTGCCGGAGCAGCAAACCCTGACCCAGCATGCTCTCTAACAGCCACGGCGGCGAGTCTACTGCAAGGATTGTGTAGTATGTGGCGAGTCCCCAGAGAGGGGCCAGAAACTGCTGAGCAGGACGCACCCATAAAGCACTTAATAAATGCACACCACAAATGTGTCCGTACAGCAGCCCTGATACTGTCTTTAGTAGACATGCAGACGAAAAACAGGACCGTATTAACTACTGTACTCTCTCTTATAAAGGTGCATAGATACATATATTGTACCTTTGTAAAGAGAAGCGTAAATAATAACAAGAACTGACGTGTGGCAAGGCGGGGAGGGGTGCAGACACAGACAAACATGAGCAGGTAACACAGCCCTGTCAGCACGTCCCGGCCCCTCCTGTGTTCAAATGCCTGAACGTAAATTAAACAAGCAATTAGGGGAATAAGCAATTTACGAATGACAGGAGTTGGCCGGGGGCAAGGACTGGCATGTGGCGAGGCAGGAACTGGCGTTTAACGGGCGATACACACGCAGTCACTTTACGGATTTCAATGAAAAAATAAACTAGAATGTAATGCAGACACACACCACTTTGTTAATAAGAAGCAATTCATGTATAAAATGAATCGCACACACACGCCTACTTTACAGTGTAAAGTACAAGAAACACAAAATAACAAGCATTGGCCGCGCGGCAGTAAAAGTAACGCCGCGCGGCCGTAAAAGCGAAAGTCATCGCGATCGCTCTGAAAGTGATCGCGATCGTGATGATGCGCTAAAGAGCACGAGTTTTCAAAGTGTTGCTGAAGGCTAGCGGTTCGCGCGTGTACGCTCGCGTGAACGCAAGCGCTAGGCCAGCCAGCAGCACTTTGAAAACTCACCTCCAAAATGTCTCTCCGAGCCAGCGCATGCGCTGGGCTCAGCGAGACCTAAAAATGTTAACTGAAGCTCTAGGCATGCTTAATATTGTGGGTTTGCCTAAGTAAGCTCTGTGGCTAAAAACAACTTTCAGGGTACATTTGCAATGCAGTAGTGAAGGTCTCATAAGAACACAATGCACCACTTGTGTTTAATTCTTAAATATGTCATAAATTCCAGTTCGGAAGTCTAGTCCGTAGGGAAGGTTACACTTCAGCACAGCAGTAAAAACACGAACTGTCTGCCCAAGATACCCGCCCCCTGGAGGTTGTTTACCAGAACTCTTGAGATGACGTTATATATCTTCAACACCCTGCAGCCAAGTACGGGGAGGCACGTCGCTATTAAGAGGAAGGACGACCGAAGCCACCTTCAGTGTAACGCTCCGTTCACGCACCATTAATGAAAGCTGTTATTGCATGAGAGTCCCAAAGCACGAGATCCCTGAGCTACATGGTTGAAACATTTCAATTTGGCACAACTTTGTTTTGAAAAAGCTTGTCTTACAAACTAAAGTTTTTCAAAATATACTTTTCATTGCGTGACAATATATTATTAAGCAGAGAATACATCTTTGAGCTAAAAAGAGAGAAATATGTAATCTCTCCACTTTATCCAAATAGGCAGCCAGTGAAAAAGACAGACTCATAGCCTCTTAGACATGGCCGCCGTGTTCGTGAGACTCTGTTTTTCTTCCCTGTCATTGACCACTGTCACCCGTACTTGATTAAAGGAGACCGTATCACTCCGCAAATAAAGGATCCAGTCCGGGTGGGCGGGACCTAAAGTGGACAGGGAGGTAACAAGGAGGGACTAAAAAGCCTCCTTCACAAGAGATAGCCAGCGTTTAGCCTAAGCTATGACGCAAGCCAATGGGAAGAAGGGGCGGGGCTTCAAGTCCCCTTCGGAAAACGTATTGATTACAAAAAGCCTCACCAATGCTATAGAATATATCAATTAAATATCAGTTTTAAATACATTTTGGAAATTCAACTATTTTTCTCCAAACATCAGCTTACGAGGTCTAAAAATAGATTGTCTTAGATACAAACTCTTCAACTTTGGTATTCATATATTAAATCAACCTAGAAAAAGGTTAAAATTTGGTAGGAAGGCACACATGAGAGCTGCTTACAGTTAGGCGGAGAGCCACGAGTAGCTCACGAGCTATTCGTTAGAAAAGCTTGCTTTAAAATGTTTCGCTTGGAACCTTTTACTGAGAACTGCAAGTGTTTCCCTTATCATTGGTTTGCACATTTCATTTTAGGATCAAGTGCTGGTATTTTCTCTGCATGCTTCATAAATTTGTTTGATATCATTAGACCGATTTCTAATTATTTTGGGTGCAGCACCTCAGGCGATTACTCGTAAGCAGAAAGGGTTCAATGCTCCAAGTCAATATACCAGTCACTCTATAGTCAGCAGAAAGGGTGCAGTAGCTCAGGTCATCGCTACATGTCCCTCTAAAGTTAACTGAAAGGGTGTTCAACCATATTTGGTTACCAGAGGCCCTTTGCATCTAGAAGCCTTTCATTTTTGCCACTCATGTTGTAAGATTTAAAAAGTAAGTGTTCTCACCGATAAACAAAATTACACCCACATATACATTTGAATAATTAAAAAACTATTGGTACACATACCTTTCAGAAGCTCTTTATGCGTGTGCTTTTAGTTGCTTCTTTCTCCATTGTAATAACAGCTTAATAAGTATTTTTCAAAATAGTCTCTTACATCCAAAGATCATGGTCTCAAACTCCTTGTGATAAAAGTGGATGGCACTTTTGTGTGACACTGCACTCCTGTATGAAATTCAGACTAGTATATTGTGATTTACTTGAGGATGATTGCAACAGCACACTTGAGGTAATACATACTAAAATAAACAGCATTAAAATATAAAAATAAATGCCATTCTAAGGTCAAGCTTCAAAATTGGCAGTCGGCAGAAAAAATCCTGGAAAAACCCCAATACCTTAGCTGTCAGAAGTATGCTGTGGTTGGAGGTTCTCTGCTGCTCTGTAGTCCCAATGATACAAGAGAGAAGAGAAAAAGGCTTAATGTACTTCGAAGGGAAACAATAAGTGGTCTGGTTATGTTGGGTTTGATTCTGTGAGGTACCTACAGTAATAAATGCGGGAAGCCAAACCTCATTTCAGATAGGTGGGAATTTGGTGTCTAATGTGTGGATGTTCCAGTCGTGTTCCTGTGTTTGGGTCTGTAATTGCCTTGTCGTGCTGCACACATATATTTTATGAAATAGTCATTGGATTGTGTAGATTACATGTGTTCTTTTTCAGTTAACCCATCCACAGATTATGTGTCTATAGCTAATGGTAAAATTAAGGTAATTTACTTTATCCTCCAGTTTGCAAATGTAGTAGTTGTGGCATATATAAAATCCCCTGAGTTTGTCCATGAATGTTTAATTTGCTTCCCCTTGTCTTTGAAAAATTATATACACAGTTTAGTTTGAGATTTATTGCTCGTCTGTAGCCAATTTGGGTATATGAAAGGATTCTGCTCTGTATCGAGTGGTTGTTACTCAGTAGGTGCTTATGATTATGTAGTTTTCTCCTTATCAGGTGAAGGACGTTATTTGAGTTGGTGATGAGGAATCATATATATATATTTTTTTTTGGTTGAGTATTGAGGTGTGGCTTTCTGGAATAGTGCTGATCGGTCCATTTCAGATATTTCTGTCACTGCCTTTTCAAGGAATTATTGCTCGTAGCCTCTGTTTATGACCCGCAGATATATTTCCTGGGCTTTTGTGACATATGCTTTGTTTGCTGCAGCTTCTTTGGGCACAAAGGAGCTTACCCCTCGGAGTGTTTCTTATAATATTTTTTAGGAGGCAATTATCAGCATGTAGTATTGAGTTTGTTGTAGTCGCTTTAATGTCAATTTTGCTGTACATCTGGTTGTCCTCGGTATAGATGGTGGGGTCCAGGTAATCAACTTGTTGTTTGGAGATGTTGGAGGTGATTGAAATGACCCATGTTTTGGACGTCAGTTGGCCCACTTATTCTTCTAAGATTTTGAGGGGTCCATGCCAAATTACTAGAATATCATTTATGTAGCGTACTCCCATTACAGGTTTATTGAGGTATTGAAAGCATTCATTCAAAAGCCAATACTTTTCAACCTTGCCCATGAATATACCAGCTTAAGGTGGGTCAAATTGGGGCCCCATCATAGTCCCTTGGTTTTGCAGAAAGATTTCACTGTTCAATGTAAAGACATTATGGGTGAAGCAGAATTGGAACCCTTCTATGATCATCTGATTGCTTTCCCTAAAATCAGCTGATCTTGTTCACTGCTTCAATTCCATCTCTCTGTTTTATTGATGTGTATCGGCTAACCATATCGATAGTCACCAGAATGTAGTCCTTCTGCTAATCCAGATTCTCCAATTTTTGTAGTGCATCCTTTGTATCTCATAAATAGGAGGGTAGGTTTTTCATGAGAAGTTGGAGTTGGTGATATATAATCGCTTCCTTCTATGATTTATCTTCCTTTGCATGGAATTCCTGGGTCATGTATTTTTTATGAGTACTTATAGTGTGGCCATCACTGGATGTTGTATGAACAGGTACTGTCTTTCTTCATATTATAATAGATTGTTCTGGTACCAAGCTTCCAGATGTGTTGATAGCTTCTCTTGTATTCTGTGGGATTCCCTGGAAATTTCTCATAACACATAGTGATCTGTATCCATGTCTGGTTGATGACCAGTTGGTTAGAATGTTACTATTACACTATTGATAAGGTGTGTCTCCATGACTTCTCCATAAGCTGCAATCACCACAAGCAATTGGAAACTATAAAATCCTGACTACGGACAGGTCCCAATATCCAAATAAAGCACTAGGGAGATGTTTCAGCACCATGTATAAGCACCCACATCCTAGGGGAGCAAACCAGTAATTATTCTCCCTACAAGACATTTAGGAATCTCCGTCATATAACAAGCTCCGTTATGCACTTCTTTCCCTCACTCTCCCATTATTTCTACACATAGCACTAATCTAGAGTGCCTGTGCCCTAGTCAAGATGAAGAAGGAATACCTTTGAACATACCACACTTTATCATGCAGTGCATGTATATAAATCTAAAAAATTATAGACTTCATATACAACTATTAGAACCTCTTTATTTTAATATGTATGGTCTCAAGTGGGTTATCATAATCAACAACTAGTCCAAATTCGAGTGCAGTATTACAGCAGAATGCCATCCACTTTTATCACAAGGAGTTTGAAACTGGGAGCATTTGATGTAAATTACTGTAAATGATTGTCATCTACAGCCTTGAAAAAGCCCCAGGCCTGCGCACCAACATGGGGCAAAACACATATTAGCCGTTCCACTTCTATCCACTAATCTATTATCCCCATGGACAAAGAAGCAAGCAAAAGCACACTAATAAAATGCAGTTTTTTTTAACCCAGCAGAAAATGTATTTGTAAAACTAATTTTACATTTATTCAAATGAATATGTGAGTGAAACTTTGATTTTAAGTGATTTATTCATCACCTGTGATATAGTAGGTCCTACCCACTTTCTTGCTGATGCAGTTTCTCACCACTAATACCTGCTCCAAATAACCAGGTGTTTTCTGTGGCACAAAGATTTCAAGACCTTTACTTGTAAAATTGTAATGTAGCTCTGTGTCAAGTAAGCAGCCTTGCAAGGAAAACGGTTTGAGAGTTGTGTCCACTGCTTTCATAAAAAAGTTGAATTAAACATCAGGCATTGCTCCTATGGGCAGGAATAGTGCGTGGAGCTATCATGGCCCACAGTGAATTGTAGAAGGAGGATCAAAGAGCTCCTGGAAAAGTTGTGCCAAGAAGTTGGACAGTTCCAAGAGATGGTGCTCTTGAATTTTGCATCATGTCATGTTCATAAGCATACTCCCTTGTGGCTTCTAAAGTATCTATGAGCTTGAAAAAAGCATGTGCACAGACTCAATAAAAGTGGCAGTGTCTACAAGAACACTGCCTAGGCACAGCAGGCAAAGCTCAGATATAGTAATATTAGTTGCCAACACCCCTTTATTGAAATCTGCATCCTCATTCATTTTACACAATCATGAATCCTTTTAGTTAATTCTTTATTAGTATCTGGAAAAACCTTTTAGTGTTTAATATGCTAGATAGAGATCATGCGTCAAGTGTTACTTGCTTTACCATGTGTAGTGTAGTTTTGAGATTGATACACTGGATCATTACATTGTACATTGTAAACATATTGCTTTATCTTGTAGAAATAAAACCAACATTTCAAATCTCAGCTTTTCCAATTAAACTTATGATTTTTCTATCTATTCTTATTTCGCAATCAAAGAAAATATTTCATAACGTGTACATCTTTGAGGTATATGTTTTTCTGTTTCTGTGATTTGAACCTTGAAACAATAAAGTTCTTAGGTGGGCGTCCCTGTGTACCAGTAGTGATTAAATTTAAGTTGAAGTTGAAGTCCACAAACATCAAAAGGTTAAGAAAGATGATCTAAATAAGTTTATAAAAACACTATGATAATTGCCAGGTATTCTTTTCCAATAAAGTAACTTGTGTTGTATTTTTTTGTAATATTGTTCACACAAAAAAACATTTTTTATTGAAAAATAACACCTGATAAATATTGTAGTGCTGGCACATGCTTATTTACATAATACTTCAAGTAAGCACTTGGTTATCATACAGAATGTGTGCTATTAGTGTAGGATACCTTCTTATCCCTGCCAGATGCTGGATGCAGTGCACCCCATGCAAATAGAAGCTCTTCATGGAAGGTGGAATAATGCACCAAATAGCCTAGAGCTCTGAGAAATGCCCTGGGCTTATCTGCGGTGTGGTTGACTCTTTGGGATCAACCCAAGCAACTAATGACAGAAGGGGTCTGGCTGAAAGACCAGTGTGTATTTTCCAGGCCTAAAAATTGCACTTTTATATATAATTACTGAAATTAGGTAACAGAAGTTATTGTTGACAGGGGAATAATACGGAGTACTACAATGTCCTAACTAGGTGCTACTTTAACATTAACTCTCACTCATGCTGTCATGGGTGAAAGATGTAAATGCAGCATAACTAATTGACCTTTTTGATGAATCTTTAAGAGTTTGTTGATAGGTGACCCTTAAAAATATCATAATTGCACAGTTGTTTGGTTGTCTTTTTTATATGGGTATTTCTTTAAAGCATATGTGAGTAAGGACATTATTTTTGATTTGTTTTCTTCATGTGTTGTCCTATATCATTACATAACGATTATATGAAAGTTTATGGTTGTACCTGTGGTATTGTATTATACTGATTGACATTTTTCACAAGTAAAAGTACAATTGCTTCCATGTGTGTTCATTCTTGATTTAATTACTGATGACTTAGCTGGTCAAATTGTTTTGTTTCATGACCCTGTTTCTCCGAGGAAGATTAAATATAAGTCATGCCGCAGCATTCTGGACCACCTGAAGTCTATGAAGATTAAATACTGTAATCTCATTTGTAGTCTTGTGTACATCATGAAGGTTGTTTCCTCTATTTGCCTGTTGGAATAAGTAAGCTTGCAGCTGTAGCCAGCAGGTTTTTGCTTGCTTGGCTCAGTGATGGGAGTAACTTTCATTGGAAAGCATTGTCAGTCACTCTGAAATTAATCTGTCTCCAGCGTGTCTATTATTTGTTGCCTATTGATTGCAAGGGGCAGTTTTCTAAATGTTCCTGTGGTACTGAAAACTTTTATTTGATGTGGTTTGTTCTGAAGCTTGAGCATGTGGTATGTAGAATACCCACAAGTGCCTTCAATAATGTTTATTTAATTCATATTTTATTGCCTTTCTCATATTGCATAAATTTGTAAATATGTCGTGTGACTATGTGTAATTTTGTATTGTAATATAAACATAGTAAATAGAACTCACTAATAACTAACTGTACAGTGTGTTGTTCAGTACTGTCCCATACATCATACTTTTTTGTGAACAGGAACTTATGTTTGAGATGCTCCAGCTCCAATAATAATGTTCCCTAATATGCTTATGTTTCTAGGAGTTACGGCCTCACAATATCTTATACTGTAATACTTTGACTAAATTAAATTGAACTAGTACTGATTGCCATTTATTTTGCATTGTTTGTTATCTTGCTGATATTGAATAGGATAATTGAAAGGTTTTTACTAACCATTTAATATTTTACTTTTAGTCTATTGGAAACCATGTCTCATTACACAGATGAGCCGAGGTTCACCATAGAGCAGATAGACTTGCTGCAGCGGCTGCGACGCACTGGAATGACCAAACATGAAATGCTTCGTGCTTTGGAGACGCTAGACCGGCTTGATCATGAGCATAATGACAAGTTTGGAAGGAGGTCCAGCTATGGAAGAAGTTCATATGGCAACAGTATCAAAAATGTCCCAGCTTCTTCCTCTACAGCCACAGCTTCTACACAGACTCAACACTGTGGTATGTCCCCATCACCAAGCAACAGTTGTGACACTTCCCCTCAACCATGCACTACCAATCAGAATGGGAGGGAGATTAATGAGAGGCTGTCAACCTCCAATGGAAAGATGTCTCCCACTCGTTATCATACAAACAACATTGTTCCAAGATCCTACAGTTTTGAAGCTTCAGAAGAGGATCTTGATGTTGATGATAAAGTGGAAGAACTGATGAGGTTAGTTAAAACAAAACTTGTATATTACTGCGTAATACTGTCTGACAACTGGCCTCTTATCTAACTAGACTACATATTTTTTTATTTAGTACGAACAGTGGTTAATAAAACTAGCTTGTGGTCTAAATTAATTTCCCTCCTTGATATGTGATTTCCTGCTATCAACCTTAACTTTCTATTTAAAAAAATGTCTATGGCGGTTCTGTTAGTAAATCATTTTCTTGAAGCTTAAGACAGTGTTACTCATAGCCTCCCGAGCAACAGCATACAGCCACTCCTGATTATGTTGTTCTTTTGTATTGGGTGGGTTAGATTTTGAGGAATCTTTTTTTCTTAGTGCATTCTAATTGAGTAACAACTCTTAGACTAGTCAGGTTGGATTTCCAATTCCTCCTAATATTTGCACAAAGCTTTTCTTTCACTATTTAAATCTGTTGCCTGCGATCTCGTACATGCCCTTTATCCAGTATTTAGGTGAGGAAAATGGCATACATTTCTCTCTGAAGGCCTATAATATACCATGGGCTCTCACAGAAAAGAATCTTACTCTTCTTCGCTGGCGTCCGATTGGCTCACCACATTAAGGGGGTGATTACGATGGAGGGCGGACTCGAGTCCTCCTGCCACCATAGCGGTGACTGGGGCCGTCTGCGGTCCCGTACCATGGATTACGATTCAACCGCCACCATGGCGGTCGCATCCAGCCCATTTAACATTGCGGAGGGTGCTGCTGGCTGCAGCACCTGCCGCAATGCTAAAGAGCCATGTCATGCATTTCCTTGCTCTATGTGGCAGGCACTATGCGGTGCCTGCCACTTAGTGCAGGGAAATGTAGGGGGGTACCATGGGTACCCCCCAGTGCACCACCACCACCCCAAATACAAGGGGGGCCCGAAACTGGCCCCCGAAGTCAATCATTGAAATTTGGCGGATGGTGCCTGCTAGGCACCGCCACCATTTTCCACATGCCGGCCGGTCCACCGCGCAATCGGAACAATTGCCTGTGGAGGAACCGTGGTGGGTGGTCTTTGCAACCGCCTGGTAACTGAACGATTCCCACTGCAATCGTAATATGGCGGGGCCAAAAATTGCTGTCCGTTGGCGGAGGGCCCACCACCGCACGGTTGGTGATGGCGGAATCACCCCCTACGTTTTTTGCATTGGCCAGAAGAGATACAAATGATGTCTCTTTGTTTTTACTCTGGAATATCTGACAATGAAGCACTGTGGTTTGTGGTATCCAATCTCAGTTATATCTGCGTTCACTGAATTTAACTGAACATGAGTGATATCAAAGATTGTAGCCTGACTTGTCTTTCTGCGATCCATTAGATCTCGTTCAGATTCTATCACGGGCAGCTCAGATCCTTACACTTTAGTTCCAATTGGCTTACACTGTTTACCTTTGGAAACCCCCCAAAACTATTTTCAGTGTACCAAGGCTGTCTGTTCCACTGGAAAACACTGGAATGCATTATTAAATACTAATTCTGTTTCTCAGGAATTGGATTAGCTAGAAATATAATTAAGCAACTATATTTAATAGTTATTAAAAATTCAATTCAATTATGAAGTCTTATTTTTACTAAATATTACGGGAAGGTACCTTTTATAAATTTACCTTTTTCCTTCCCTGGAGTTACTGAAGACTAATCTTCATTTTGCTCTTCCACTTCTGCCCGCTAGTAATTAACATTTGAATAGGTGTTAATAAGTCTCCTCTGTCACAGTCCAATATTCGTTGACGCCTGGGCAGGGCCTTTCTTTTCTCTCCCCCATCTGGCAGGCTCCCATCACACAGTGGGTCTCTTTTGACATTATAGTGTCAAAGCCTGCCTGACAGGTCTGCTGGCTTTACATATAACACTTGGGGCACACTTCAAAGGATGGAAACAAAATGCCAAAACAATTCTTGTGTATCAACTGTCTGGATGCTGAAAAACTCTGCTTTGTTCTGTTAGATTTATGTTTCTGGGCATATTGGGACCCTTGGCTACTTCAACCTGCATTTTAGTTTTCGATGTGGGAGGACTCTAGGATTACACATATCCAGTCCTCAGAGCTCAAGGTTAGATGTTTGCCATCTTGAAAATGGCCAAAGTTGGTAGGGTTAGCCCCTGGAATATTTACCCCGTCGGTCAGGCCATGCCCAGGGGTCATTCCCCTCAACTAGCTGGAGCAAGGCATAGATCAGGCATGTTAAACCTAAAGGAACCGAACAAGAGGCTTTTTCCTGCAACTGCCCAGCTGATCAGTAGCAACTAGACTTGGACTGAAACCTCCTGTTGGCCTCTGTCTGCCACCCTGTGAGTTTCTAAGGTCCTTGGGTTGCTTTAGAAGTATACTCCTGTGGTAGATTGGGACATTAAGGACTAAAGTCAGAAGGTAAAATCTTTGACCAGGACGAACCTGGTTAGTGTATCCAACCCTCGTTCCATCATGATCGGCGTCCGATTGCACCCAAGTCCTGTTCTGTCGCAACCTTTGACTGTCATTGGCACTTTGTGCTTCTTGGCGTTATTTATAATTAAAACTTTTAAAATTCTAATCTCCAGTTCCTCTTGTTGAATTTTTAGATCAAGCCTGGTCCGCGCATGCGCTGCTCTGCGAGGCATGCTGTATTCAGGTAGGGACTTGAAGCTTCGCCCTTTTTTTCTCATTGGTTTGTATTCTTAGTGTGAGAACAGAGAGACCAGCTTTTGGTAGGCTACCTAACAGGGCATGTGATTCTGCTACCTGTGAAGTAGAATCATCTAAACATTTAGTGCTTGTCGTATTGCTTAAAGTTATCCTCTTCAAAGGTTTCCTGCACTGAAGCACAAGTGGCAGAATATGTTTGTTTAGTACCCACCACTGGCTTTGCAGAGCCGTCTTTACACACTCCTGTACTCATGAATTGGTAAAACATTAGGAGTTTGTGGAACATTTTGAGTGTATTGCAAAAATTCCTGCATGCGGACTGTAGGATCATATTCAAATTTTATGTCAAAAGCATTTTAAAGAAGAGGGTGACGGCACCCAGCGCAGGTGTAAAGCACAAGCATTTAGAATACTCAATTTTGTCACTGCCTGTA
Source organism: Triturus cristatus (assembly GCF_964204655.1). Taxonomy (NCBI): domain Eukaryota; kingdom Metazoa; phylum Chordata; class Amphibia; order Caudata; family Salamandridae; genus Triturus; species Triturus cristatus. The sequence goes on along the minus strand of NC_140589.1, from coordinate 1,769,616,931 downwards.
ATGTAGGTTTAAGGGAAACTATATTGATCTGTTTCCCATGTGCCAAAGGGTGCTCTTTTAACATGCCATCTGCAGCACAGTAAGAGTTTTTTTCTGTATGTGTAATGCTCCCCTCAGCAGGGTTCAGATACGATCTGTAAGCTACAGTAGTTGCCTGATCTTCATTGTAATCTACACAAGTATAGCCTTAGGTACTATGAACAACTCTAAATATTATATTTTATTATCCCTAGTCTGTAAATATTGGTCTCTAACATGTCTGCTTCCAGTCCGTGTAAGATAGATGTTTGCTCTTTTTTCCAATGTTTTCAGAAAACAACTGACAAAATCATACAAGGACTACACTCGCTTAACATATTATGGCAAGTAACCTCTCCCGAAATTAATAAATCCCATCAGGGCTTGTACTTTTCTTAACATGTTTGCAATGAAGTAAGGAGCCTACCTTTACCCTAACTGGATAGCTTGTATACGAGAAAGGTTACATTTAAGTACGTAATTTTGGATTTTTAAAAAATGTATTTGATACCCTACTGTCACTATTCCAGGTGTTCAGTCAAGTCACCATCTGTATGTGTCATCTGTATATGTTATCACCTCGAGATCTACTTGTAAAGTTATGCGTTTCCTACAAATATAGTAAGGCTGTGTATTTGCATCAACAAAACTTCATAATACAGAGACTGAGTCTTCTTATATAATCAGTAAATGTTGGTTTGCTTGGCTACCTCAAAGTACCACATCTAAACCCCAAACCCTACAGAGTTATAGATGTATTATTGTTATAAGCATTATTAGAATGCTGCATAATACAAACAATTCAACCACGTTAATTGTTCATAATATTATTAAGGTTACTCCTATGTACCACTAGTTCATCTACGCTAAAGAGAACGTGTCAGGAGTACCCTGTTGGAGTGACTTGACCCCATACGTTGGTCCTCTATGTCAAGAAGCCAGCCTCTGTGCATTAACAGATGCATCTGTCCGAGTGTGCATGCCTGCACACTCTTCTCGCACATCTATTTTCCTTCCCAGGATGAAGGTTGGGGACAACGGAACTGCATCTCAATCACAGCTCACAGCAGCATTTCATGATGACTCTGGCACGAAATGAACCTCTGATCAAATTCAGCATAGACGCTGTGTAAATAGTAAAATGTCAAGTTTATCCCATTGTGCCAGAGGTGCAAAACATCTTTAATTAGTCTGGTGAGAAATAGTAATCTGCTAAGAGCAAAATTAAAATCAAACAAGGCATTGTAATCTAAATCATACAACCCTTGAACTAAATGTGCAGGTAACAGTGTCTACCAGGAATAAGTGTGTGCATGGCACATTCTCACATTAGAGAAAACACTTGCAAACCACCATTAGAAAAAGATGCTAAATTAAAACGAGAATCTAAAATGAAGACTATATGTAAATCCTACAACACCCTCCCCTTCGTTGGAGAGCCGACTCATAAAAAATAAGCAATAGCAATGACTATATCTAAAAAAAAAGCCTTGCATTTTACATGAAAACACTTTTAACAGCATAAGCAGATGCAGAAAGCTATATAAAATAGCAAATTAAAAAAAGCCCAAACTACTAAAAAATGAAGAAGAATTTAATAAAATCAAAAAGCCAATTAAAGAGTCTAGGAGACATCCAAATTGAAATATGGCATCTCCATAATGTCCATATCGATCTCCAGGGTGTCGTCGGAGCCCAAGATTGAACCCGTATCCTCAGACAACACATCAACAAGGACCCGAAGAACAGGATCTAAAGGACAAAGAGAGTCACCTCCAGTCCATTCAACATAAGTCGAAGACAACAGTGGCAGGAGTGCAGCCACCGTAGAGGAAGCAGATGCCAGGAAACCTAAATTCGAAGGAGCATCCAGCATTGGCAAAGGTGCTTGCAGCAAAGGGAACAGAGTCACTAGACAACACAACTGATGCAACTGCAAATGACATACAAGTTGATTTATGTCCGAAGACTGGAACAACTGCATAGCAAGGCACAATTTAAGAGCACACTCGAAAGAGCACTATAGGAAGTGAAACACAGGCTGCAGTCTCTGAAACCACAGGGGTCAGAAGGACAGAGACCAGTTCCCATTCAGTTCCAATAACAAGGTCTCTCCAAAATACTGCCACATGCATTCACTACACAGGAGGACCTATGGCAGTTCCATTACAATCAGGCCTTGTTGTGGGAAATCATTGCGGAGCAACAATAATAGAACGAAAATAGCAACAAGAAGAAATAGCACTATCGGAATGCCTTCAAAAATGCTTGAAAACAATGGATGTACAAAAGACGGGATAACTCCAAGCACAGTCAGAAAAGCAGAAACAAATCCAGACCCCAACACTTTAGAAAAAAGTCTGTGCCTCCAGCGGTTAGAAGCATTGAAAATATGGTTTACCACCTCACAGAAATGCTGCTGTAATTCAGGCTGCAATAGTGATTGTTCCTCCGACAAGGAACGAGCCACTTAGAGATCAAAAGTTGCCCAGGCAGATGTTAAAGTGACATCTCTTTGAAACAAGGCTTTCAGTCTGCTTAATTTTTCAAAATTAATTTGCGAAATAGGGACCTTCTGCCACAAAGTAACTTCCCCCCAAAAATGTGTGTGAGGATATAAGATATTCATACAGAAAGTCACAACCGTAGAAACAGTGACTACATAGGGGGTACCTGATTTCATCCCACAGTAACTCTAATCACTTAAAAGTAAGTAGCGTCCATTGGAAGGCAACACAAATTTGGGCTTGATTAACTTTATGTTACCACCCTTTAAATAAAACAAAAGTTAGCCATGGGCGCATTAGAGACTCCATGGAGTCTTAACACTTTACAGATGAAGGAGGGACCCAAAGAAGTTCTAAGCTCATGTGAACTAACAAAAACCTCTTTGTTCTCGTGTATGCATCTGTACTGAAAAGGGTGAAACCAAGCTTCATGTAAAAAACATCTACTTATTTCCCCATAACTACCCACTGAAAAATATCTAAGGCGTGACATGAAATGAAACAATGAAATAAGAGGAGTAATGAAGTAGTGGAAAAGTCAGACGGTTGATGGAGTTTCCGCAGCAGCAAAAGGCAACTTTTCTAAACGTTCTCTATTAAGCATATTGTGTGTTGCTTCCTCCCTAGTGATAATTTTCTTCATATGTTTCAAATTATAAGGCATGAAGAATTCAGTTGCATTCAAATATTTCTATTGCACTTGATTTGATTTCAAAACCTGCAATGTCCAGCTCAATTGTAAAATTGATTTTTTGTATGATATCAAATGCAGGTGAAACAATATTATTGAATGAATAAAAATGTGTTGACTGTGTGGTCATCCTGTTACCGACAACTGCCACAGCCTTTTCCAAATTTTACTTATCAATTTGTCGCAGTGTCTTGTTGAGAAATTTTCCATATTTCATTATAAGTGGCATATATAAAACTTTTAGAACATGGATATCTAGAACCCAATGAGGGATAAATGGTCTTTAACTGCTGTTACTGTGGAATGTTCCAACCATTGCTGGCATGATTTTCCTACGCTTTAGGTAGTAACTACACCAAAGTATTTTAACTGAATATACTGGGGGTCCGGCCTGCTTGTTGTAATCCTCTTGGAAGAGTTTAAAAAAATGGGCATTGCAGTCATTGATATCAATGGGTTATATTAACTACCCACCTGAACTAGAAAATGACTAATAGCATGTTCCATTTTGCACCATTTCATTGATCTGTTCTTCTGTGAAATTATTAAACTATTGCCAGGTACCACATTTTGCAACACAGGGAAAGCTTAGTGTTTTTACATTAGCAGTGTCCAAACCCAGACACATGGTCTTTTGTACTGTTTTGTATTAAAAGATTATTTGGCGAGGGTGCAGACAAGCCCTAAATAAGGTATCAGTGCCCTGGACCTGCCAGTCTCATGTACTCTATACGGATTAAAGCTCAGTATTGCACTTTCAATATTCATAACCCTTTAGGGCCAGTTGTCAAACAAATGAATTGGACTAAACCAATTTTGTTAGCGTGAGCATATTTTTCTTCGGTAAACTTATAGTAATATGAAGCCAGATCTTTTGGGACAGAAAAATAAGGGAGCTTCTTTAAATATGATTTAGAACTACCCACAAGTGGTGTCAGGCAGTGTCCCCGCTGTGTATAATTAAAAACAACACATGCAGTGCTAGCTCTATGTAAATAGTGATGTACATAATGATGGCAGCAAACCATTTCACTATAATTTGCAGAATTCAAATGCAAATCCTAATTTTCAACTACAGTGCATTATTGTAAATCAGATAGCATATTTGTAACAGTCATAACATCCCATCCATCAGAAATGGAACCTGGGGTAATAGGTCCTCCATAGCAACTTTAAAGCATGTGGAAAGTGCAATGTTTCTGTTGGACCAAAAGTGTCACAGAGAACTTTATCCCAAACAATACCATAATGGAGAGGAAATGCAGTGTCATGTTGTCACATTATAGGGCCAAATAGAAACACCACCATTTTACATGCTCACATTTTTAAGTTGCCTTCTTTTCTTAGACACAATGACATTTGACACACATTTGCTTTCCTGCCAATGCAGGATAATATTTTCTGAAATAGCTTTGCTTAAATTTCCACTTCATAGGCATATTATCAAATAACATGAACATTCTGTACAAGGGCTAAGTACACTTTTCAAAATGTTGTTTGTTATTGTCCGTTCGGCGACTGAGTTGTCACAATAGAATCAACAATAGCTGCCTGCCTGGGACTTTAGCATGGTAACATGGGTGATGTTTATTATATAATAGGAGGACTATTTCGCTGGCACTGAGAGGTCGCCACATGCCGGAATTCCAGCCTAACTTATTCCTGTTTACCTTTTGCTAGGGATCATGCCGAGCTCCCCACCAAGACCAAGCCACTCTTATGACACTTACCGATAGGTAACGGGGGAGTTAGATTGCCCTACATGGATTTGGCAGATTCACCCACCCGAGGCACACTAAGATAGATAGCGCTAGGTAGGAGTAAATATAACAGTATTTATATGCTTGCATATATTCTCTATAAACAGCACAATGGTTGAATTATTCATCTTCTTTATCATTCTTGTATTGCTGATCACGCAATTCTGTTTCTTTTATTGATTATTTCAGGCACATATTTTACTCAAGAATCACAATGCTTCAGTAAACATTGAAATGTTGTGTTGTGTATTTCTTGTGTATCTCTCTGGGTATGCATGAGATACCAAACAAAAATGTTCTACATCTTTTACCACGATTTCCTTGGGGAGTCGGGGTGTCATGCTCTGAGGTTGCAAATTCCACCTGTTACCTTTACTGGTTAGGGGTACAGATGGTGCACTGCGAGCTAGTAGGACTAAGGCCATCATATCCTGATGGCGTGCATAGAATTAGTCTTGCACAGTTTTGATTTTTATGTTGTTCACAGGAGTGTGGAATTTATTAAAATATCTACTTGTCCATGCAGCGGATTGCTTCATAAAATTTACTTGTCCTGTTACAAAATCCACTTGTCCCTTTTGTGCCATGTAATGCGGTGACAAATTATGGCAGCAATCTCATTATATAAGAGCTCTGATATAGCCTCTCTGATTATGCCTGGGCGCATGCCATAGTAGAGTTTGAATACTAGTAATTCCCTTTTGTTGCCACGTTTCCGCAGATCTACATACTGGGACTGAAGATAGTGGTAAGCAAAAGTTCCATGACTGGAATGCCCTTTTGAGTCTGTTCAAACCTACTAACTTGCATGTTTTAAGGGTTTTTACCAGCTCTTCTCTAATCTTTTTCAATACTGAGAAAGATTGGAAATTTCCGCATGACAATGGCAGACATAAAACTTCTTCCAGGGTTGGGAAAAAAGTGGTTGGAGGGAAAGTGAACTTGCAAACACTCAGATTTTCACATGAGCAAATCTACACATGCACATTTGCTCATGCTAAAATGCAGTTCACAAATATTTTCTAGGAGTACCATTTTTTGGCCTACTTTTGTAAATTCTTGTGAATTCACCAAAGCTGTCTATCTGCACTTAATGCAAGGGCATATACCATGGGTGCACTTTTGAGACTTTCTTTAATCATTGGGCACCCTAACTTAGATCTGGCGTTAACCATGACGTTTTGTGTTTATTGAACTTCTGTCTCTCTGTCTATTTGCAGGCTTTACTGTGAGTAACAGCATTCTGCTCTTTCACAAAGAGCTTATCAGCACACAAAGTAGTTTTGTTCCGTGCCTGAAATTACTGTGGCAATGTGTGCTTTTGAGTGCAAAAACTATTTTTGCTTTTGCCAATGTTTGTTATAACATTGAGGGCCAGGCAGTTCCCATACCAAAACGGTTTTACAAAAATGATGCAAAAACGAGTCATACATTGACGAAATCAAAAGGCAAACCACCAATTTCAGAGCCACTGTGCTTGTTTATTTTGATGTTTCCCATATTCTTATTAAAACTGGTTACACTGATTTTCCATTATGAATAATTTTGGGAAATACTAGCATAAATCAACACGTTTTACTAAATGATGCTGCAAAGAAACGGTACCTAAATGTTTACAGTAGTTAAGCAAAATGTTTTTACTTACATTTTTTGTGAAAACTTTATTTTGAAAGCAAAGAATCATCAATCTTGCTTTCAATTTTCTGCAAATATTTGCATCTAATCGGAGAACATTCTGGGAGCATTATACATAGCCTCATATTTCTAAACTTTTGAAACTTATGTACACATTTTTATACTGGGGGACACTGTCAGTAGTGCAGTCAGAGCATACATTTACTTAGAGAGCTCACCCTTATAATAAAGGCTTTACATTAATGAACCATTAATACAAGTTTGAACAGCATTACCACTTGGACACAAAAATGACCTTACTGCAGACAATGTCCTTCCCTGGTCTATAATATGGTATGTAAACTGGCAGGCATAGGGTTTGTGCTGTAGGTGGTTGGGCTTACTTGTCCTAAGGACAAAATACACATGATATCTTGTTGCCCTTGAACCCAAACAATATGTCCTGGGCGTCAGGCTATATGAATTCCACTTCCCTGTGTCCAAGAAAAACACAGAACATATAAGCCGTACAACAGCATTAATGTTCACCAGGGACAAGTCTCTTTGGACCTTATGTGATGAAGAATGGGGTGTAAGCACCTCAGCTACTAATTCTGAGGAAGTATAATCTGGGAGATAGTGTTCTTTCAATAGTAGAAAGAACAACTGTATTAAATACAATACAGAGGAAGGGACAAAGTAGTGAAAGAAAAATCCAGCAGAAAGACCATGGAGGAATCAGCCAAGTCTGTTTTAGCTAAAAGAATAGTGCAATTGCACCACGCACAGAGGTATGCGAAGAGTCAGAAGAAAACTCACCAATGTTTACAAAATACCCAGAAGCAGTCAATGTAAAAACAGGAACCTCAGCATGCAAAAAAGACCCTCCAAAGGTGGTTGATTACATATGGTTTCATTGCAAGGAGCAGCAGTGGAAAATGTCAAACTCATGTTAAAAACATCCTATGGTTTCATCATTAACTAGTTCGATTGAAAGTTCAGCATCTGAAGGTCTCAGCCATGGAGACGCATCATTAGGAATGCTTATTTCTTTTAGGGAATTTCATGCAGAGTAGTGAGAGGTGACAAGTAACTACTCAGAAACCATTGTGTCCTACTATGGAGAACTGGCCATGTGGTCACAGTTCGAAGTACCTTTTTGTTTTGAAGCATATTTTAATTTGTATTTTGTATTAAGCACGAATACATACCCCATTCATGTGTTTTCTGTATTTCAGTTACAATTATAGACATTGTATGAAACTGCGGAACATTATACTGCTAGAAATTCACTTGGTAATTGGCCAACTTCTTGCTAATACATTAATATATCCTATAACAATTCTTATGTACATGGCCTACCCCTAAGAGTGTTCTTATCCACTCCGCTATGGAATTAAATTCTATTTAGACACTGTTAGGCAGGTATCAGTCCATTCCATCAGGTCACAACATTTTTTTGCATGCTTATATAGGAAAGAAACAATAACTACAAACACTAACTGAAATGTATGCCAAACGGTGTATGTGGCTAAGTGTATGTGTCTTACTTGGGGTACTCTGACTACTGTGCCTCATTGTGTGTGCCCGAATGAGCTACTACGGCCCCCCGGTCCACTCTGTTATCCTATGGTCTTCCAACATCTCATGGTTAATTTAAAGATAATTTTACAGTTCAAAATCATGTTCGAACCTATTCTCTCGCTGTTGGGACCGGAGCATTGCAGCCCTATGTGTCTTGTTGTCCTATCCATTTTCGCTCTCTTCTTCCTCTCCACTAGTTTGTGCGGGTTTCTCCCACATTGCCAATGCCTCCTTCCATAGCTCCGCTATAGGGCGTTGCCTCATTCCACTAGCCTCCTCCCATTGTATCGCTCTCTCCTCGGCCCCATCCCAATTAATCACATTTCGGTTTCAACCTGCCACTTTGAGTCCCGCAGCTGACTTCCATTCCAATGCAATTCTCGGCCTGGCCAGTCCCAAGGCCAGGTCTATCAGTCTATTTCCGAACTTACGCTTGTGCGGTCAGGGGAAAAAAGTCCCAGGAGGCATATCCGTACTGTGAGGGCCAGCTCCCTCCCCAGAGCATCCTTAATTTTCGCTAGGACTGCTTCCCGTAATTCATGCATCAACTCACATTCCCATGTTATATGAAGGAAGTCTGCGTCCGGTTGGGTTCACCTTGGGCACTTACGCACCTCCCCTCCATATGTAACGTTAAGGTGGTGGGACGCCATGTGTATAACATTTAATTGTATGTATTTCAGGCGGGTGTTACGGAATATCCTCTTTGGGTACTGCAGTATTTTCCCCCACTCTGCGTCTGATAGTTCCCCACCCACAACCTTCTCCCACCACCACAAGTTAGTCAAAGGGTCGAGCGATGCCCATTACAGTGTAGCGTAAAACCACTGCCCCGCGGAGCCAAGCGTGAGCAGTGCATGCAGCACTGGGTGGGTACCAGGTTCTTCCCTTCCCTTTTCCCACAGCTGCCCAAAGGCGCGGGTCAATACCTCATATTGCGGGAACTTCCCCAGGGGAAAGCTGCTATCCTGCACTAGTTCCCGGAAAGGTATGTTATCAGAAAAGCAGTCCCCCACGTTCTCCAACCCCACTGCAGTCCAGGGCACCAGTTGTTCGGGCGAAAAAGTTGTCCGAGGTATCCCGTGCGGGAGGCCCACCAGTGGCAACAGTGGGGAGAACCTTAGGGATCCCTGTACTTTAGTGAGGCATCTTTTCCTTTTCTGGAAGACTGTGAATTGTAGCATCGAGCGGTACGGGACAGTAATGAATGAGTTCAATAGTTTGGCCTAGAGTAAGTCAGGTAAGCGCCAGGTTCCGACAGATATACACCCTCTTTATTTACTTCCTCTAACCACTGTGCTAACCATTGCAGCTGGGCTGCTAACATTTAGAGCTCAAAGTTCGGTATCCTCAGTCTGCCTTCTGTCATAGGACGTAGAAGAGAATTCAGCGAACGAAACCACCCTGTGGGCATCAGGATTGGTAGATTTACCAAAAAATAGAGAAGTCGGGGTAATATAACCATTTTAGACAGGGAGACAGTTTGAGTACCTTTAACAGCAAGGACAGGCACAGGTGCATGGTAGGACAAACTAAACTCATTTTTTAACTGCAATCTTCTTTCTGACTAGATCCCCAACTTTAGGATTTAGATGCAAATTTTCACTAGACACGGGGTATTCTTGTTTACTAGGGGTATTCCTGTAGGTCAAAAACATAATCTTGATCAGTGCCTGTCAAGGAAGTGCCCCACTAGATCCATCTTGTATGTAAGACTTTTGCGTTCGGAATACTGGCCTTAGTGACAGCCTCTGAGGCCAGAACAGGAGACACCACAATTATGCATTTTCCCTGAGCCAATGGGCGTTCCTTCAGGACAGCTGTCTGAACTGCAGTCAATAAAATTTCAGTGGAAGTAAAACGCATTTCCAATTTGGAATATAAATGCGATTTATAAGCAGTCAGCACGGTTTCTCCTTCATTGAATTAAACATGTGTGTAACCACTAAAGCTCGCAATTATGTGGATCACAAAGTAGTATTAACACAGGTATGTCAGTATTTAGATTCAAGTATGTTCAGTAGTTCAGTGTTTATTAGAAAAATCTGGACAAATGAAATCCTAAAATGGTTTCATTCGTTGTGCATAATCTGGTATGCCTGGTCTATCAAAAGTTAGAAATCCTCAAGGGGATTGAAGCTTTTTTAAGGATTTTGGTGTTTGCATGAGATCATATAAATGTGGTGCTAGGCTTTTGACTTAATTTTTTAACTCGTATCCCAGAAACAGGACGTTGAGAATGGCAATTTTAGATTTTGGAAAATTTAATTTATAGCCATTGTCAGCAAATCCCAAAATAATGCGATCCATTCTGGCCAAATGTTTGGTTAAATCATCATCTGTGAGGAAAATGTCATCACCATAGGATAACGCTTCTGAGTCATTTTCTTGTGAAACTGATGTTACTCAGGCAGAAAACAGACCTGGACTGTTAATATACCCTTGTGGAAGCTTACAAAACCTTCATTGACCTCCCAGCACTGTGAATGCGGTCAAATTGCAGCTTTCAAGTGCTATATTCTGATAGAAATAGCCTTTGGAAATATCCAATGTAGTTTTGTCGTTTTTACGAATAATGTTGTTCATTAAGTCTATGCTGTGTGGATTTGTTACTGGAAAAGGGTGTGTGTGACTGTTTAGTTGTCTACAGTCTAAGATTATACAATAGGAATTATCTAGTTTAAGCACAGGAAATAATGGATTATTCATATGGGAGGGAACTGTGACAGAATCGCCCTAAAAGGGCATTTATCTTCATGTTTAATAGGAAATTGTTGTGCTTGCACCTACAGGCTGGACCTTATAGGTATAACATGACAAGGTGATTCTTTATCCCAACCTGCCTGATTGCGATATAATGCTGAAGCTTGTACAAGAGCTCATTCTATAGCATTTGCTGCTTTAACATCCGGACAATAACGGAAATGAAAGTTAGTATTACATCCTCCACTTCTGGGACTTTCCTGACACACTCTGTTTGCCAAGCTACCTCAGCTAGGAGAAGGTTGTATAAATTAGTTACATTTTTCCAGAATATTACTGTACTAGTACGCAGTATCTCACCCTCAATTTGTATACCCAAATTATAAAGTCTGTGAAAAGGGCTTAACTATTGATCTGGAGTTTCTACTTGTACGTAGTCATTAGTCGGTCTCCTCACCAGAAACTCTTGTGAACTATTGTGACCTCTGCTGCGCTGTCGAGAATAGTTCCCACCACATCTTGTTCTGATGAAAAGTTCTGTGTATTTGTGGCATATATCATGGAAATTGCGGCCATGTCTTCTTTTTGAATTGTGCTTCTTGTGGAAGTTTCTCTTCCTTTTTTTATGAGAACATCAGAAGAGCACTGTGAGTCAGTTTTCAGTTTCCCATACTCCTCCTGTCTGCGGTCACCTCGTCGCCCTCTCTCTGATTGTTTGTCTGGAGAGTCCTGAAAGGAACGAGACGGACGTAAATCAGAATACTGATACCTATCAGGCTCTTTGAGTGTATCACGGTTATGTAAATTATTACGTTTTTCAAAAGACTCAGGTTGCGGAGATTTAGTCTGTGTTTCAGCTTTTTTTTCTCCCAGCACTTTTTTAGAAGACTCCGATGTCTGCTTGGTAATTTCGGCATCCAATTTGCCTTTGAGTTCTTGCTTATTAGGCCTGGGTCCCAAACTATCACGACTTATAGATGTATATGTTTCAGATATTATTTTAAGGAACTTGCTTCTTGATCAGCTAAGGGAGATGAAGTGAGCCGTTGGCATACAGCCAAGGAAGCTTCCTTCCCTTTAATATTACTTAAAATAATTGTGGACACTGTGACAAAGTTGCTAATGAGTTTCATCCCCAAATCCAGGGCAGGGGCTGCTCCGTGTTCAGCCTGAATCTGTTTAAGAACCTCAGGCAAAATAGCATTTGAAGGAGTACCATGGGTGATGGAGTAGATGGCTTCAAATACAGTAGCTCTTGTATTGCACTCCTGAGGGAACCATACAATGTGGTAGACTCACAGTGAGAATTCAAAATGTATCATGGGGTTCCGTATGGGGAAACACTGCCTCAAGCTGATTTGTTTTTTGTGAAATGTAAAATGGAATTTCATCACTTTTGGTAGGGAATTTACACATAATGGAATTATTAGTATAATGACTAATTGCAGGCAGAGATAACTGAACCTGACCAGCTTGAGGAGCCCTTGCTGGGGCAATAGTTATTGTACTCTTAATACACTGAATCAGACGTCGATACTGTATAACCAAATGGTTTAAAAGAGAAAGTGTATTATGCCTGTGCATTAGGCTAAGGCGTATAGCCTGCTAAGATTGGCCAGGTTGCCCGTTCATTACCGAGAGGACCCAGACTGACATTTTGAACTGTATGTGGTAGGGCACCTTGGAACCAATTATGATGTTCTTGGTAAGTTAATGGTATTTCTAAATATTCATACATATATATGCGGCGTATGCAGCTGGAACTGCAGCCTCAGTGTATGTGTGAAATGTGCATGAATTGCCTTCGACTACAGGAAAATCAAACCAGGAATAAAAAAACTTCACATTTATACACTGTGTATGCCTCAACCACTAAGGTAACTTTTACACCGCTATTGGCGAGTTCATATCTAGTTAAGTTATTAGTTACAGCTTGTCTGCAACCAACAAGAATAATTACTGATTGCACCATATTTAATGAATGGAATTCAAAGAAAGGAAAACACTAGAGGGGACAATCCCTTGAACAAATCAAGCTTGATTAACCTACATACATAAACAGGTGCTTCCTATTAAGCTTAGGAGTATGAAACCTTTATTACCATGGACATCTCCTTATAGAGGTAATAAGGGAAATCTACTGAGGAGACCCACTAAATAGGTACCAGACCTTAATCATTGGTGGCGCCATATTATACAGTTCCTGCAAATCTAGTAGGGCTGTGTATTTGGATCAACAAAACTTCATAATACAGAGACCGAGTCTTCTTAAATAATCAAGAAATGTTAGTGTGTTTGTCTTCCTCACATTACCATATCTAAATCCCTAACCTAACAGAGTTATTGATGTTTTTTGATAATCTCGAACACTCCAGTTCCAGAGGATTTTGTGAAACCGATCTAACCCTTTCGTTCGTTACTTTAGCATGCCCAAGAAATTCAGAAAGAAAAGAAACAATATTGCATTTTCAAATGTTTAGTGAAAATCTCTAATACTTACAAAAAACATGAACTGCTATTATTAGAAAGTTGAGGCGCACACAAAAAACCTCATCATTGTTATAAGCTTTGTTAGCATTTGTCACCCCGAGTGGGAAGGGTATGCCCAGACGTGGGTCTTGTGCTCTTCATGCCACTGGACTCAAGTTAGCCTGGCTGATGAGGGGTGATGCCCCAAAACCGGTCCCACGATGCTTGTGTCCAGTCCAGGGAGGACCTGGCCTGGCAGTTGTGGCTGTACTGTTCCCATGGGAAACCGGGTCAAGACTGATTTGCATATGGCTGGGTCCGAACTGGAATGGCATGGGGCGCAAAACAGCGATAGATTTAGTCCAAGATCTCTGTATTGGGGTGAATGTTTGACATTGTGCAGCATTCTGTCCATCAATTGTTCTTTTTGCATTTGTCACCCCGAGTGGGTCGGGTATGCCCAGACGTTGGCCTCATGCTCTCCATGGCACGGGACTCAAGCTAGCCTGACTGATGATGAGTAATGCTTGTGTCCGGTCCTGGGAGGACCTGGCCATTCGGGCTGGACTGTTCCCATGGGAAACAGGGTCAAGACTGATTTGCATATGGCTGGGTCTGAACTAGACTGGCATGGGAAGCAAAAAAAGATGGATTTAGGCCTATTCTGTCCATCGATTGTTCTTTTTGCAGAATGTTGAAAAACCCAATTCAGCGATGTTAATTGTTCATGATATTACTAAGATTACTCCTATCTACTACCAGTTCCTCTATGCTAAAGAGAGCTTGTTGGGACTACCCTTCTGCCAGGCCTATTGGAATGATCTAACCCTATACCTTGGTGTTGTATGTCAGGAAGCCACTCTTCAATAATAAATGCACCTGCCCGAGTGTGCAAGCCTGCACACTCCTCTCGCACCGCTATCTTCTTTCCCAGGATGAAGGTTGGGGAGAGCAGAACTGGATCTCTGTCACAAGCTCAAAGCAGCTTTTTATGATCACTCTGGCGGAGAGTGAACCTCTCACTAACTTCAGAAAGGATGCTGTTTAAATACCAAAACTGCAAGTTTATCACGTTGTGCCAGAGGTGCAGGACAACGTCTGTAGTTAGTCTGGGGAGATACAGTTGGCTCTTATGGGCAAACATAAAATAAAACAAGGTATTGTGTCCTAAATTGTATGACCCTGGAACCTGTTGTGGAAAATTTACAAAACAACGTTGGACACATTAAATGGCTTTTTAGTTTAGTAATCATGTCTTCTCTGTTTGAGTCATAGTTACTATGTCAGGATATGGTGTATATGCAGTAAATACAGGCTGAATGGGCCCCTCATTATTTGGGGGGTCCCATTCTAACATTCTGGACTACATAAGGTAGTGGACCACCAAACCATGCCTGGTGTTTCTGGTGTCCTATAGGCACTTCAAGGTGACCGTAAGATATATAATTAGCTGGAACATGTGCATGTCTATATGTATAGAAGTTCCCTGCATTTCGATCTACAAGATCAACCTCCACCCATAAGTAAAATATTTCAAATTGTTATGTAGCATGTGCATTTATAACAAATGTACAGCACTCCCATGTTGAGAACACCCCTCACAAGGAGAACTTGTGTGATTGATGTCCTTTACTCCTATCTGATAGAGACTTCTAGCTGCGGATTCCTTACCATTGAATTCCCCAGGCGTCAGGCTGGATCCGGAACCTTTGTGTGAGCAGTACCCCTGCTCACCGTTGGGTGGCTCCATTTGGATCGGCATGACGTTATTAGCGTCAGTTAAGATGTCACAGTCACCTATATAGGCTCCACCCAGGTGCACAGACGTCAGTTCTTTTCTTTTTGCGCCAGTTAAGCGCTGATCCGGAAAAGAGCTACCCCTCTGTCTCTTTTTGCTAAGCTTTTTTAGACATTCTGTCAACAAAATTTTTTTTCTTGTGTGCCGATGATGTCATTTAGACATACAGGATTTAAGCCGTGTGGTGCCTGTCACCCTTCATGGCGGTAACAGACCCCCACCTCGTCTGCTTGTGGTGCCTCGAGCATGACCACAACACAAGTTGTGCTCGGACTGCCAGGCCATGGTGCCAAAGGCCTTGCGGGAGCGTTCTTTGAAGTTTCTTGTGGCCCTGGCAGTTGACACCATTGAGCGCGACTCATCGGAGATCCCCGTCCTATTCAAGGAAGAGGAGGTCGCAGGACCACTCCAGGAGCCCCAAGTCGTCCTCTTCTCATTCGAGGTTCTCGGGATACTCGGGGAAGAAGCACAAATCAGACTTTGTCTTGGCCTCGTCTATCGACAAGACAGGTGAGGAGCATTGACGCTCTAGGCATGGTTTTGCAGAGCCAAAGCTAGTTTCAACTCAGCACCTCCCTCCATTTCCGGGAGCTGGAGCGACCCTCGCTCAAATTAAGTCATTCTACAAGGCCTTGTGTGGAGTATTTGAGCGGGCCAACCCCGTCAGTGTGCCTCAGGGCCCCCGCGGGGTCAGAGGATGTCCCACCTGGTTCCACACGACAACTCCGGCAGGTCTCATGGATCCGGTTCTAGATCCAGGTCGTTGCCAGTCGTGCTAACGCAACCTCCACCGATGTCGGACTTAGTCTATGCCTCTGGAGCCGGTATCCACGGGAGGCGCCAGCCCCATTCTCTTAATCGATGACTCGCAGTCGGATTGACATCGGTTGACATCGACTCCGGCACCAACGGAGCCCAGAGGTTCTTCGTTATTACCTGTGCATTTTGAGGGAGTTTGAGGCATGGGTGAGGATTTGGAGCGGTCCATGGACCCTTTATAACAACAACTAGACGCTCGTGTGGAGCAGTTGGACTGGTATGAGGATCTTGGAGAAGCCAGTGAACTGGACACATCTGCAGATACTGGTATGCTCTCTACACTTAGTGTGGCAACGGAGGAGGGCGCATCTTATGCCATGGTGGTGAGGAGGACAACAAAGGTCCTTGGCCTCGAGTTTCCCTTGGTGCAGGTCAGGCTAATCTCCTGAACGAGGTGCTTCAGCCTGAGGTTCCACGTCTGACCCCCTATTGCCCTTAGATGAAGCACTAACAGATTTCCTTCTAGGCACTTGGGGCCAGATGTACATTTTGCGGCCACAAACGGGAGAACCTCCGGTTTGCGGCTGCAAAAAAGGGTGATAGCATGTACAAATGCTATTTTGCGAGTCACTGAGTCGCAAAATAGAATTTGTGACGCTCGCTATTAGGAAGGTAGACACAAGAATAAACCTTGAGGATTTATTTAACTTATTTTTATCAATTAAATCGTCACCGAAGTGAGCATTATTTAGAAGAACTCAGACAAGACCACAATTCATTATTTTGTGTTCTTTTTATATCAAAAATAAATCTTTTTTTGTAATGTTTCAACACTTTTCATTAATCAGGTATAGAAACTTCATTCAATTTCATCATTGGCAACCTAAACCACTGTCTTCTTTCACAATTTAGGCAGTAGTTATTGACACTTTTACACACATATGCACCTAGCACAGTTGGTCATATGACTTTGAACCAATTTCCACATTTATAATGTATGTAACACAACACATGAAAATTATTATTGTTGAAGAAGTGTCACAGCGTCGACGTTTCGGTCTCTTAACCTTCAATTTCTGAGACCATCATCAGGACTCTAGTTGCACTTCGTATATATAGCGACAACCTTCGTCTGCGCTTATGTATTTTAATCTCCACAGAGTCAGCTCTCTTCGTACCGCTCGCCCAACAAATCCGAGAAGCGCTATTAGGAAGGGGCATCCCTTCCTAATAGCGAGTCAACATGCTATGTACCAGTGTTTTGCGACCGCATTTGCGGATGCAAAACACTCGCAGTTTACCACCTACTTCAATTAGGTGGTAAACCAATGGCAAAGGGGAAGGGGTCCCCAGAGTACCCCTTCCCCTTTGTGAGTATGTTGGAAAATATTTTTTAAGAGCAGGCAGTGGTCCTAGAGACCACTGCCTTCCCTTAAAAAACATGAAACTTCAAATTTCATTTTTCTTTTTTAAGTGCATCCCGTTTTTCTTTAAGGAAAATGGGCTGAATTTTAAAAAAAAAAACTGCTTTATTTAAAAGCAGTCCCAGACATGGTTGTCTACTGAGCCCAGCAGGCCACCATCCCTGGGAGGGCTTGTCATTCCCAATGGGCTCGCAAATTGCGATAGGCTCATTAGTACTCATGAGCCTCGCAATTTACAATACTGTTGTACATGCAAAATAACGCCTCGCAATTTGCGATGCGCTATTTTGCAGGTCGTACATCTGTCCCTTGGTCCAAACCTAGCACAGGGGCTCCTGTGAACAGGACAATTGCACGCCGTCATTGCCCAGCCCCAGGTGACCCAAGATTTCTTAGACAACACCCCACTCCTGAGAGCTTGGTGGTTCAGGCATCTACATCCCATGACACATTCCCTTTCACTCCTTTGGGCTGGAATCCAAGAGGCTGGCCGCACTTGGGAAGAAGATGTTTGGTGCTTGGTGAATACAGCGTGCCTTTTTGTGCTGATTTCCACACTTCCTTAGGGAAACGGTTGCACAAGTGCTGCCACAGGTTCAGTAGGAGCCCTGGCTGTGTTCTCCTAGGCAGGGAAGAATGGGAGAGATGCAGCAAAATTCACCATAATGTGTGGCGTAGACACGACTGACTCGCTGGGCAGAGCGGTTTCATCGGCAGTGGCCTTACTGCACAAAAGCCTGGCTGAGAACATCTGGCTTCTCGGGTGATGTCCAGGCTAATCTCATGGACATGCACTTTGAAGGAACTCATCTTTTGGCCTTGGCCTTGGAGTGCTTCAAGGAATCTGGTGCTGCAGCCAGATCCTTGGGCCACTCGATCACACCTCGTGGCCAGTCTAGCTTTCGCTCCTTTTGTGGCAATGAAAGAGGTTTTCAACCTCGTCAGCCATATCCCAGCCACTGTCCTGTGCAGACTCCCCAAGTTGTGTCAGGACGTGGACGCTGTTCATTCTGACCTCCGAATGGTAGCCAGAAGTAATCGGCCACCGAGCCGCCGGCAGCTGCAGCCTCCAAGCATTCCTATGTGGGTTCTACAAGACCATGTTACTCCATTAGGAGGGAGAATTCAACACCATCTACTTCACTGGAGGTCCATAACGTCGAACAAATGGGTCTTGCAGATCATTCAGGAAGGCTATACTCTTCCTTTTCATTCTTTTCCTCCTCCTTTGCAGCCAACACAAGAACGGCTGATGGAGGATCATCTAGTGTTACTCTGAGAGGAAGTTACAACTCTCTTGGCCAAGGGAGTTATAGAAAAGGTTCCTATTTCAGAAGTAGGCAGTGGTTGCTAATCCCGCTACTTTCTGATTCCGAAAAAGAACAAAGGGTTGCATCCCATTTTGGACCTTCGGACTGTCAATCTCATCCGCAAAAAGGAGAAATTCAAGATGCTCATGTTGGCTCAGGTCTGGAAGAATGCATATTTTCACATTCCCATCCTGCCTGCCCACAGGCATTACATGTGGTTTAAAGTAGGCCACAAGCACATTCAATTCACTGTGCTTCCATTTTGTCTTATCAGCGCCCCTTGGGTGTTCACCAAGGTGATGGCAGTGGTTACTGCTCATCGGCGCAGATCAGGGGTATCAGTCTTCCCCCATCTTGACAACTGGCTGTTGAAGGCGTCTTCGCCTCAGACTGTCTTCTCCCACCTCCAGACTATGTTGGACCGTCTGCATTAGCTGGGGTTTTCTATAAACGTGCCGAAGTCGCACCTAACTCCTTCTCAGACGCTCCCTTTCATCAGAGTTGTTCTGGACTCAGTGCAGTTTTGGGCTTATACTCCCGAGCAGCGAGTCCAGGATATTTAGGCTATGATACCGATGTTTCATCCCCTCTCCTGGACTTCGGTGAGAATGTCTCTGAGGCTGCTGGGACTCACGGCTTCCTGCATCCGGTTGGTAAATCACGCCAGATGGCTTATGCGGGTTCTGCAGTGAGACCTGACGTTCCAGTGGGCGCAGCATTAGGGAAATCTCTCTGATGTGGTTCAGACCTCGGAGGAAACTGCAAAAGACTTGCAGTGGTGGTAGACGAACCAAGATTGGGTCAGAGGCAGACCCCTCTCCCTTCCCCAACCAAATCTCACAGTAGTGAAAGATGCGTCACTCCTGGGATGGGGTGGCCATCGGGGAGAGGTGGAGATCAGAGGACACTGGTCTCCTGTGGAGTCGGGGCTCCACATCTCTTTGTTGGAACTTCAGGTGATCCGACTAGCATTGAAAGCATTTCTTCCCTCTGTCAAGGGGAAGTTAGTGCAAGTGTTCACGGACAACA
Organism: Triturus cristatus; assembly: GCF_964204655.1. Lineage (NCBI taxonomy): Eukaryota > Metazoa > Chordata > Amphibia > Caudata > Salamandridae > Triturus > Triturus cristatus. The sequence goes on along the minus strand of NC_140589.1, from coordinate 1,769,597,265 downwards.
CCACCGCCATGTGGTACTGAAACAAGCAGGGTGGGGTGGGGCGTGGACTTTTTGTCAGGAGGCCCTGCATCTCTGGGCATGTCTTGAACAGCAGGGCATAACCCTGGTGCTTCAACATCTGCCAGGTTCTCTAAACGCTAGGGTGGAGAAACTCAGCCGTCGATGCCAAGCGGATAAAAAATGGCATCTCTGAGCGGAGGTGGCGCACGGTTTCTTTCAGCGGTAGGGAGAGCCTTGGTTAGATCTGTACGCCTCCGAAGAGAACAAGCAATGTCAGCAGTTTTGCACACTGGAGTTCCCAAGGCGGCTATCGCTCGGCGATGCTTTTCTTCACAAGTGGAGTTCAGGCCTCCTGTACACCTTTCCGCCCATACCACTTGTGTCCAGAGTTCTGAAGAAGATCAAGAACGACCGGGCCCAAGTCATTCTTGTGGCTCCATACTGGGCACGGAGAGTCTGTTATCCGAAGCTTCTTCGAATGAGCTGGGATCCTCCGATCAGGCCGCCACTTCGTGAAGATCTCCTGGCGCAGCAGCAGGGGAGGGTCCTTCACTTGAACCTGTCAACTCTCCGCCTCCTTGCGTGCAGATTGAGCGTCAACAGCTGATCGATTTCGACCTTAATCCCGAAGTATGTAATGTTATTTTGGTGGCCAAGCCGCCCTCCTGTAAGACGGTATATGCCTGCCGTTGGCAAAAATGTGTAAAATATTGTACAAAAAGGTCTATTGACCCTCTTTCTGCTTCTCTATCCACTATTCTTCTCCTTGTTCTTACCCTTACTCAGCAGGGCTCTGCTTTGGGTACTCTCAATGGCTATCTTTCTGCTCTGTCTGCCCTCTTGTGGCTGCCGGACCAACTCTCTTTATTCAAGTCCCCTATTGTAAATAGGTTTTTAAAAGGGCTTGTACATATGTTACCACCCCGCCCTTTATCATGCTGCAGTGGGACCTTAATTTGGTCTCACATACCTTATGTGTGCTCCCTTTGAGCCGTTGCACAATTGTCCCCTCAGGCTGCTTACCATCAAGACAGCCTTTTTAGTGGCAATAACATCTGACCAGAGGGTGAGTGAATTGCAGGCTTTGTCATGCAAGCCTCACTACATGATGACATTTGTGGATATGGTGGTGCTTCGTACTCGTGCTTCAGTCTTACCAAGAATGGGGATCCCATTCCATCTGGGTCAATCAGTCCTGCTGCCCACCTTTTTTTGCTCCTCCTCATCCCTCTAAGAAAGAGATGCGTCTCCATCGCCTGGACCCAAAAAGAGCATTGTCGTTCTACCTGTACCGCACAAAAGAGTTCCGGTGGACGACCAACTCTCTGTGGGTTATGTGGAAACTCAAGAAGGTTGGGCAGTGCAGAAGCGGGCAATTTCGCACTGGGTCATTATCTGTATTAAAATCTGCTACACCCTGGCAAGGAAGCAGCCTCTTTAGGGCTTATGGGCCCATTCTACCAGGGGAAACGCTGCGACCACAGCGTTGGCTCGGGGTGTCCCAGTCCTGGATATCTGCCAGCCAGCAACGTGGACATCTCTGCACACATTTCCCAAGCACTACTGCCTTGCCTGGACAGTCGGGCCACAGTGATCAGTCCTGCAGGACTTTTTAGTGTACAAAATCTGTCCGAAGCCCACCGCCAGAATGGTATGGCTTGGGTATCTATTCAGAGGTAAGGAATCTGCAGCTTAAAGTCTCTATCAGATGAACACGTTACTTACCTTCGCTAATGCGTTATCTGGTAGAGACAATATCTAGCTGCAGATTTCTTACAGACCTACCCATGTCTCCTAGTCCTGCTGACTCATTTGATAGGGCTAGGGTTGCTACCTTTTCAGGGCCCTAGTTGTGACACACACAAAAGTCACTTCACTTCATGGCTCTGTGCTTCTGGCATGGGAAAGCGAAAAGGAACTGACGTCCCCATGCCTAGGTGGTGCCTATATAGGTGTCCATGACATCATAACCGATTAACGATGACGACAACGTCATGTGGACCCGAACGGAGCCTCTTGACAGTGCGCAGGGGTACTGCTCAATCAAAAGGTTCCGGATCCAGCCTGGGGAATTCAAAGGTAGCGAATCTGCAGCTAGATATTGTCTGTGCCAGATAATGCGTTACGGAAGGTAAGTAACTTGTTCATCATTACAGGAGCTGCCAACGCCATTTGAAGCAAATTCAACAAACATGAGATTCATTTTTCACAGTGATTGAGGTTGTGCATGTTTTATTTATGAATCGAAATGTTCGGATATAGGGTTTTTTACCAATCATCGTTGGGTTGCTAATTCCAGTTCTACCTCTAATGCAATTAAGTCCAAGGTAGACTAAACAATGTCAGTGGCTTTTTAGTAGGCTTCCGAAGCCTGAGCTACAGATCTATCAATGTAGAATAATAGTAATCATACTAATAACTCTTAAAAATTAGGTGCTAAAGACCTTTCAAAAAGATGCTTCATTGCCTGATTGAAGCTGTTCATGGCTCAAATTGAGTGTTTCAACAACTACATTCTGGTTTGGCATATATGAAAGATCGTGCAGGGAATTTGCTTTTCTAATCTTTTTTTGGATCCACCAGTTTTAGGTACATTTATATTCACAGCCACATTCAAAAGCAAGTTCTCGAACTAATTCAAAGTCTATGGTTGTGGCTGTCAAGTGCTTGAATCATTTGTGGTGGTCTCTTTACCCTACTATTACTACTTTATCTGAGCACAGGAATTCATCTAGATTAGAGACCTGAAGATAAAAATAGAATCCTTCTGTATGTAGTGGAAAGTGCCCTTTATGGCAACATCTGTTTTCTACAGTTAGAGCTTACTTGAAATGGGAGTGTGTAGCACAGATGGCAGTGGATATAAATGTGCCCTTTTCATGTTGACGCATTTTCTTAAAACTGGCTGGAACCTTTACACATGTACCACAATTAGCTATCATATTTAATACTTCGAACAACTGAAAAATGTTCCTTATTTTTTCTATAAACTTTGTTGTTTCTTTAATTACATTCATCAGATGTTGCGCGGGTGTCATATACTGTCTTTAATTTTAATTAACATGCCAGTGGGAACCAGACTTTCAAAGAAACCATATAAACCTTGTTCTTACAGGGTCACCTACAATGTTTTAGAAACGCACATTTCAGCTATTTTTGTGTTTGGTATTTAGATTGTTCATGATTAGGACCAGCAAATTAAAGCCTGTAAAAATCCCAGCAAGCAAGGAGAAATCCCCAGCTCTAAACAGGCTACTGTTCTCCTACACTTGCGATATAACAGGCAATCCTAGTCTCACCTTCCTTCAGCCCCACCACAATTGAGTTTGGTTTGGTGTATGATCTGAGTTTAAACCATCTCTGTCCAAATTTCTGCTCTCAGTAGAAAACCGCCCTCTTGCAAAAAGTGGGGACCTCGCCACATTGATCCGCAAGCAGAGTCGGATGTCCTTAGTTTAGAAGGGTAGCAAAGTCCTAAGATCATGTTCCTCCAGTCAGCGAATGGTAATCTATAGAAGACACAAAATGGAGAACTCTTGTCACAGGTCAGTAAATATAAATATTCTTTGCTAATATACTATTAGACACACTACTTTCCTGGTACCATCAACTGTTTTTACTTTTCTCTATATTTTTACCTTTTTTCATATTTGCTTCCCATAAGTGGGTTATAATGCCTTTCACATTTTTTGCTTCTGTGTGTAGTTTCAGCCAATTCACTTTTTAAATTTGTTTCTGTATAAATTGTCTCATCTGCCACACGTAATTTATTCTAATATAAATTTATGAGACTGTGATTAGAGATTACATGAGGTCACAGATATTTTGTTTTCTCACTGGTATTGTGGAACTAAAGAATCGTTGAAATATAGAATTCTTGATAAAGGAGCAAGTCACCATCCCTTTCTTTGTGAGTTTTTGTGGTTTGACTGGTAAGCCTCCAGTTGATGATGAAACTGACAATTCTATTTGAAGGAAATCCTTCTCCCTCTCGATATCTGTTCTTTCTTTGCCAGTTACAAAAGAATTACATTTTGTAAATAAAACTGTTGCATATTAACACATTTTCTCCATGTACCGTTCGCTAAATAGAAGTTAGCTTCGCTTGGGTATTTATCACTGAGGGGACACATTTCCTAACTAGAACTATTACTTTTCTTGCCTAGGAAGAACATGATGTTGAGTAGACCAGCACCACCCACGGCCTTTTCAACTTCTTTGCTTCTTTCCTGGTGAGAAAAGTTTCTTTTAGGAATGTGATATTAGAACGTTAGGTTATGGTTTCCTAAATATAACTAAGTTTTATTGGTGGATGTCGGCCCTGCAGTGTTCCTGGGTGCCTTTCTCCGTATATTAATTGAAATCTTTGATAGAGCGTAAGACCCACAACATTTGTGTGCTCTCCGCAAAAATCTTATTTTGCGATTTCTTTCAAAATATTTTTTGTGCATCAGTTCTTAAGGTTGCGTGACCAACTTCATTGTTCTATATTCTTGGAGTACTTTAATTATACAATTGCAAAATGTGTTTATGTTTAAAACTTTTTATTGAAACAAAACAAACCATGGGGGAGGGGGATAGGAGGCAGGATACATGGAATACAGTCAAAGAAGAGGGGATGTATCTCCAGAGGGTTGGCAATAGGTGGCGCGGTGGCTCAGAGGGAAGAACACAGTGACTGAACGCTAGAATTGCAAGCTGTGGAATCCCACGCGCGTATCCGAGACCCCAAAGCTGAGCAAGAGCATCCCCCCCCATCAACACCTCAACAGAACACCATCCCCCCCCCCCCCATCCCCCATCCTCCCATTAACAAAACAACAACCCTCCCCCCTCCCCCCCGTCCTATGGTCCCGCATCAAAGCAGCCCTAGCCAGGAGCCCCGCACTCCCCCCCCCTCCCCGGGGGTCCCCATCTCACATGTAAGCTAGTCCGCCGGGGTCACCGGCGGCCTCAGCCTGAGAAGCCTAAGGTACCTCGGGCAGGTGAGCTCCCGGAATTCAGTGGACAGCAGCGCTAGAAAGGGTTGCCATAGCTCTTCAAATTGGTCTACCTCCCCCGCAACCGTAAGCGACAGCTTCTCCATCCCCAGCACGTGCCAGAGCCTATGCAACCAACCGGTGATGGAGGGGACGGTGGATGTGCGCCAGTGGACCAGAATGTTCTGAACCGCAGACCCCAGCGCTATTGCAATCTGCCTACCCCTGCGGGACTTCAGTGGGTACATTAGGGCATTGGGGAGGCCCAGCAGGACATACGCCGGGAGACGCGGCAGCTCTATCCCAAAGTGCTCATCCACCTCGTCCAAGACTTCTTTCCAGTAGGCGGTCAGCACTGGGCAATCCCATAGAATGTGTGTAAGGGTACCTTCCTGCCCGCAGCTCCGCCAGCACCCCTTGTCAGTGTGTTTATGCATTTCATACAGTCTCTCCGGGGTGTAGTACCAGTATGTGGACACCTTAGTGAATGTCTCCGTAAGGCCCGTGTGGTATGCAGAGTGCCGAGCCCGATACGCAATTTGGTCCCATTCCTTGTGGCTGAGTGTCCTACCCAATTCCCTGTGCCAACGCTCCCTCCCCGGGTTGTAGTAGTGAAACGGCGGGGGTTGTAGGTGTTTATACAGATCAGTGATCAGTTTAGCGTCGGAGGTCCGAGTAGCCAACCACCGCTCGTACGGTGTAATTGGACGGGCAGCGGTGGCACGCACCTGAGGCTGGAGGGCCCAATGCCGAACTTGCATGTAGCGCAGTCTGTCCAGCTCCGTCAGGCCGAACTCCTGGCGGAGTTGCTGAAAAGGAACCACGCCCTCCGGACCATAGATCTGGAAGAGTGCCCTGCAGCCCGCCCGTACCCAGTGGGAGAAAACCCCCGGCTCCATCCCCGGGGAGAAGTCCGGGTTGCCCGCAATGGGCGAGAGCGGCGAGGGGAAGGTGGTGAGGCCCCGGGTTTCGCAGACCGCGTCCCACACACGCAGGGGGACCCGCGTAACAAAGGAGGCGTAAAGATTAGGGGGGCGGTGCGTGCGGCGCAAGAATGGGACCTCTTGTAAGGTGCGGCCCGCCACTGCCTGGTCTTGAAAAAGCCAATGTTTGTCGGACTCCCACCTGCTCCACTCCACCAGATAGCGAAGCTGTGCCGCCTGAAAGTACTTACGGAGGTCCGGAATGCCGAGGCCCCCCGCTTCCGGAGCGAGCGTGGAGAGGACCCTCTTCATGCGTGGCCTGCGGCCCTGCCAGACAAAGCGGGAGATGTCAGCCTGCATTTGTCGGATCCAGCCCACCGGGGGCTGGAGCGGAAGGGCTCGGAAAAGATATAGTATCTGGGGCAGCACCGTCATTTTGACCGCCGCGATTCTCCCCAGCCAGGACAGCAGGCCTTTGTTCCATCGGCCAAGCTCGTCCTTGATCTTCCTGCTGAGGGAGGCATAATTGGCCGTAACCATCTCCGATAATGTAGGCGCCAGCAAAATCCCCAGATACGGCACCGTGGACGAGGACCACTGCATGGGGAAGAGCCGTTGAAGATCCCTCCTGGTGTCCGCAGCCAGGGACACGTCTAATGCCATCGACTTGCTCATATTCATTTTGAAGCCGGCCACCCCCGCAAAGGCGTCCAACTCTCGGAGGCAAGCAGGTAGCGACCTCCTAGGGTCATCCAGAGTCAGCAGGACATCATCCGCGTAGAGACTCACGGTGTGGACGTACCGGCCCATCCGGACCCCGACAGCATCCGGATTATTACGGATCCTCTGAGCAAACGGCTCCATGTAGAGGGCAAACAGGAGCGGCGAGAGAGGGCAGCCCTGCCGCGTGCCGCGCTCGATGGCGAAGCCACCAGAGCTACACCCGTTTACCCGCACCGACGCTGAAGGATGCTTATAGCAATTAAATACCATGGTGCGGAACTTATCGCCGATTCCCAGTTTTGTGAGGACCCGCTCAAGATACGGCCAGTGAACTCTGTCGAAGGCCTTCTCCGCATCAACGGACAACAACATCCGCTCCCCCGAGATCCTTGAGGCCTTCTCCAGAACATGCACCACTCTCTTGGTGTTGTCAACCGTCTGTCTACCGGGCACAAAACCAGCCTGGTCCGCCTCCACCAAATCGGGGAGGTGTGGACCCAGCCTGGATGCGAGAATCCCCGTGTACAACTTGAGGTCGACATTTAGGAGCGAGATGGGCCGGTACGAGCCGCAGAGGGCCCGATCCTTCCCAGGCTTCGGGATTACCGCGACCGTCGCCCTCAGGAGATCCGGAGGGATGGCTCCCGGTTCGGAGAAGGAGTTAAACAGCCGCGTAAGGACAGGGGCCACGGTCGTGCAAAAAGTCTTGTAGAAGAGCGACGTGTACCCGTCCGGGCCCGGGGCCTTGCCATGTTTCAGCCGCGCGATAGCCGAAATCACCTCCTCCACATGGATGTCCCGCTCCAGGTGGTCAGCCTGAGCCGGGTCCAGTACCGGGAGGGTCACCGACTCCAGATAGCTATCGGCATCCCGTGGCGGGGAGGGCTCCTCAGCATATAGCGCCTCGTAGAAGCCGCGGAAAGTCTCCGCTACCTCCGCGTCCCCGGAGACAACCCCCCCGTCCGCACCCACCAGTTCTTTCACCACGCTGCGCTGTTGCGCGACCCGGAGCCGGTGTGCTAGGAGCTTGCCACATCTGTCCCCCCCAGTGTAGTAGGCATGTTTCAAGCGTAAGGCGGCGTACTCCGCCCTATCAAGATCCAGAGCCGAGAGGAGCTTCCTCGCTGCCTGCAACTGCCTCCATACCCTCGGCGCTCCCGTACGGCGGTGGACCTGCTCAAGCTCCCGGACTTGAGCTGTCAACTCATCCCTCTTCAGTTGCCGCTCCTTATTCTCGGCTGCAGAGATAGAGATGAATTCCCCCCGTAAGACGGCCTTCAGTGCCGCCCATTGTGTCGCCTGCGAAGTGTCAGTGTTGCTGTTGTGAGTGAGATAGTCCCGTATGACCTCCCCGACGCGTTGTACCACCGATTTTTTGTGTAGAAGTGTGTCCCGGAGGCGCCACGCCCCCCGAGAGGGGGAGGCCGCCGGCCACCGGAAAACGCCGGTGACTGGAGAGTGGTCAGACAGGGACAGGACCCCGATGTCCGCCGCCGTGGCAGCGGCACGCATCGGTCCACTCACCAGGAGGTAGTCCAGCCGTGAGTAGGTGCGGTGTGCGTGCGAGAAGAAAGAGTAGTCCCTATCCGTGGGGTGCAGGGAGCGCCAGAGATCATGCAAGTCCATTTCCGCAATCCGGGCCTTCCCATCCTGGGACAGCTCCCCCGTCTGCGGGAAGCGCTGGGCCGATCTGTCCATCCCAGAGTCAAAGACAATGTTGAGGTCTCCGCCCAAGATAATGTGTCGGTCTGGGGAAGCAGTGACATCCACCAGCGCGGAATCTAGGAAGCGCTCCTGATGCTCGTTTGGGCTATAAACGGAGCCAACTGTAAATGCTATGCCTCCCAGGCGCATGCGATACGCAAGGAGCCTCCCCTTCTGTTCAGCACACTTATGCAACACCTCCCCCCGAAAGGAGCTCGCTAGGAGAATGGCCACCCCCGCTGTCTTGTTCGCTGCCGAGGAAAAGAACTGGGTGGGGAACTTAGCTGATCGCATCCTATGGCAGTCTCGGGGCAATAAGTGTGTCTCCTGCAAAAGGCAAATGTCCGCCTGCGTCCCCTCCAGCAACGACAGGATCGCTCTGCGCTTCACCGGGTTATTCAGACCCTGAACATTAAGGGTCACTACCTTTAGGCCCGGCATTCCTCACAGGGATCGGGAGCGCCATGCAATGGGTAGGGAATCAGCGGGCGGGGCGCGCGGGGCCGCAGCGCGGGACAAGCCAAAACAAAACGGGCATAGACAACATCGGACGGGACCTTCCCAACCCCAAAACAACCCCCTCCCCCACCCAAAACCCACCCTCGGCAACTAGCCATCCCCAAACTCAAACACCCCATAGTCTCAGTCAAGCCCCAAAGGGCAAGTCCGTAGAGAAGAGCAAAGTGGACGTCCGGCCACTCACCTCCCCCCGCTCCCCCCAACCCCCCCGCCCCGTGCCAAGCATGTTAAGAAGCTAAAGACATCTCCCCCCGGAGTGCGTGTTAGGCCGTCAAGGCCACGCTAGAGGAGCCGGTTGAGTCCCCGGCCGCCGCCCTCAGGGCGTCAGCCCTGTCCGCCCTAATGGTAGGGGAGTCCGGGCGCCCTGCACTGGTCGCTGAGCGCCGCCTCGTTGACCTCCGCCGATTCCGTCCCTCCGAGGACCTCCACGACGGCGTAGCTCCCTCCTCCTCCGCTGCCGTGAGCCCCAGGACACCACAAATGTCTTGCAAGGAGCGTAGCTGGTGTAATACTCCGTTCCACCGAAAAATCAGGCGGAAGGGGTGACCCCAAGAGTACGGCGTCTCATGCTCGCGCAAAAAGTCAGTGGCAATCCTAAAGGACCTGCGTTTCTGCAGAGTGATGGCGGAGAGATCCTGGTAAAGCGCCACTGGCCGATCCCGAAAGGTCAGGGGCTGTTTCCTGCGGGCTTCAGCCATAATACGCTCCTTTAGTGAAAAGTCGGGCAGGAAGGCCAGAATGTCCGGCGGGGGTGCCGATGGCTGGCGCTGACGGCCAACCCTATGCGCCCTGTCGATGCTGATGGGAAAGTCCGTAGCCTCCCCCAGGATCTCTCGGAACAGGGCCCGCAGGTAGCCCCCCAGATCGGACCCCTCATCCGCAGTCGGCACGCCCCGCACTCGGATGTTGTTCCTCCGAGATCTGTTCTCAAGGTCCTCAGAGTGGGCCTGGAGCTCCACACACTGTTCCCGGAGGCGAAGAACGTCCTGCTGGAGATGGACTATCTCCTCCGCTCGCTGTTGGCCCTCCGTCTCCGCCGCTTCCACACGCTCACCTAGGCCCTCCACCTCTCTGCGCACTTCTCGGACCTCGCTGGCCACCTCCCGCTTCAGCAAAATGTGTTTAAATTTAATTTCGCTTTTCTTTTCTGATTTCGTTTTGGGTCTACTCCCTGAATGAAAAGGGGATATATTCCCACTGTTTGATGCTAGTCTTTTGCTCGGTGACATGCAGGGGACTAGAGTTAGCAGCTTCTACACACATGGTTTGAGTACAGTACTGTGGAATGAGTAAATTGATGGCATTAACCCAACCTGTAAAACAACATGCAACCCATGCAATGACATGTCAGAATGCATTTTCAAGAAGCTGTTGAATGCAGGGTAGGATTAAGTCACTGCACAACTGGGACATGCATTAGAGGCTATTAGGTTATTCAGTCCCTTTAATTCTGGTCTCGAGTCATCTCCAGACTTACCAGGGACTTTATACATTACCTTGGTTCTCAGATGTATATTTATGTACTTATGGTTTTATGCTGTGAATTGTAGCAGCAGGGACTAGCCTCAGGATTTTCTAGGCTCCAACCCTATGTTCCCATTCTTTGAATTATTTTTTGGTTCCCTACTTTATTATATTCTGAGTACCTGAAGCAAATTTGGGCTACCTTTGGGTGATGATTTAAAATTAAAGAAGTTTATTAACATTGTGCTGCAATCAGATGGTGAACCATAGCAGAATAGCCCGAGAATAAATCGTCATTCATTTATAAAACAGTAAATTACTAAAAGCTGCTACCGTCATCCCACTACTTAAGCAACCCATTTTGGATCATGCACTATCATGGAACTTATAGCTAATTGCCACTCTCCATCTTGGTGGAAAGTCCTGTTAACCATAGTCTAAATCAGTGAAGAAGTAAAGTGGAGACCATTCACAAGCTAGAGTTTACATGGGATGCTCAAGTTGTAAAGAATAACATGCAAGTCCTCTAACAGGGGAATAAAGGGCACCATTCAGAGTTGCAGGTTTAATTTGAGATGCTGTGAGTCCACTGTATTTGGGTTGCGTAGTAATAGGTACGAAAGTCGGATGCTCCAAGGCCGCCTTGCTCAATAGGAAGTCTGAGCTTGCCCAGAGTACTAAGCCAATGCCCAGCACCGCATATCAACTTGATCAGTAGCGTACTGAGCTCCGCTCCTGATATACATATGTATGTATACATTATTTAATGGCAGTCGCCACTGGGTAGTTGTAGTTAGGACCACGTTTCCATAGGAAATTGATTTTTTGGTCTACTAATAACTTTGACACTGTTTGAAGAATCTACATGAAACTTTCTAAAACAAAGTCTCATCCACCTCAGCTCCTTACTGGAAAGTTCCTGGATAATACGAGAAGCAGGACGTGAAAAAAAGGATTGGAGGGCCCAAAAATTGTTTTCCCCATGCAATTTTACGTAGGAACTTCAGACACAGAAAATTAGGCAGAAAGCTAAACCTTGTGCTTTGGTGTAAATCTGTTCAGTAGTTTTTGAAAAATGACGGTGCAAAAATATCTGGACGGTTGGGTTCGAGGGACTCTCGTAAGGACAACTTGAAAAAACATTGAGCGTTCTGATTGAAGGCACAAAATGTATGTCCATTCCATGCTGTGGTTTCGCCGTGGATAAGTCCTAGATCCACGGGCTCAACCCTGCAGAGGGTTGGACCAGGCCAGAAGCCAGGCCCTCCTGCCAACCCCACGTCTTGCATGGTATGGTCATCTTACTTTACATTGGAAAAAAAAATCTCTGAAAAAAATAAAAGTTCAAGTGACGTAATAGTCAGGAATTGTAATAATATCTTAACTTTTCATTTTAAAAAACCTTTGAAATTTACTTAAAAGGTTAAAGGGAGGTTATAGTTAAATGAAAATGTCATTTAAATCATAATGTTTTAAACTAACAAAACCACTGAAATACACCAGTTATAGTTATCTCAAGTATAACTTGTGTCTTACGTAACAATAACATGAGTCCTCGCCTTGCACTGCTTGTGCCCTCACATATTACATCACTCATGACAAGTTCAATGACTGCATTGATAATAACACCATGTCATTGTGTTTTTTTAAAAACAAACTTCTATTAAACTGCTTCTACAATAATTTTGCAACAAATATCCAACAGCTTTTTGATGTGTTTAATTTTGCACTAGAGATTCTATTTATTCTTAATGTTTGAAAACATGGTCTCTCTTTCATATGAAAGAGCTATGCGCCAAGGATTTAAGTGGTGAGTGAAAAAGGTGATGGTGTGGCCATGTATTATAGAATAAAGAAACTTCTGCCAAACATAAGGATATAGCATGTCCTCTCAGAGTTCCTTAATCTTATGAAGGAACTCAGCCTTCGGCCTCATTCCTCTCTATGGTCATAGAACATCTTGGTGACTTGCAATAGCTTTATAATGTTTGGCAGGGGGTACTTTATCTCATATATATATCTAAGTATCTGTAGCATGGGGTTTGTCATCTTAATGGCAGGCCTCAAAAACACTCTGCAGAGCTTTTCGCTTGACAAGGTCCACTAGCATTATGTGACAGTGGATTACCAAAGTTTGCAGCACAGTTCTATAAATTATGCAATAACGAAATGCTAATTATGCTGTATTAATGGCTGTATCTCTTGCAGTATTATTTTTTAATTTTCCTTAACATCTGCAAATTATGTTACAAGTGTGGTAAATCCATAGTTATAAAGGAAAGAAGCAGTCACATAATTGCATAATTCGACTATTCCTGTCCATTATTTCATCAACAGGTTGCTCGTGAATGGTAAACAAAACCTAAAACTAAACATCCTAATTGCAGAGCACATTTTTAGACCTCTCGTATCGCACAGCTTTTATCTGTCTGGTTGTGAAAGGCCTTTTGCAGCTATACCAATACCTTACAATGGCCTTAGAGCCCGCCAGTTGCTTCCATTGGTTATGTTTCTTGTTGCTCTTATTTGCTTGCTTTCTTTATCTATAGCTTTCATTCCTCTTCTTGTGTTTATCGCTCCCATAGAGCATAGCCTCTTATCATCCTTTTGACTGGCTAACTTGTATCCTTCTATTGCTCAATTTTAAGAAACTGCTTTCTTCTTTTTTGTTAAGCACTGCATGAGAGGGCATGACTCACCTCACACCTCCCTACTCTCCCATGCTTTTACAAAGCCCTAACTTCCATTCAAGCAGCAAGCCTGCTGGCTGCATGATGGTCATTTCACTCCTTTGTGCTTTTATACACAAATGAACACGTAACATTTACCTTCCTGCTGCTTGTAAGCAAACAGATACCACAATCTTAGATCCACTCTGAGAATCCCTCCTCCACCCACCAGCAGGTCTAAGCACCCGCAAGGCCTCTCCCTTTCCAACTTCAAAGCGTCGCAGTCTGCCTTTAGGTTCTTTTAACACTTTGCCGGACACTGTCTATTTACACCTAACAACATGCTCTAACAATTATACTGCATCCTTCATGCCCTTCCACCACAGACAGCAATTAAAAATGTATACTCTTTCAGGCCATGTCTTTCACCCACTAAATCACACAAGCAACACAAACAGGCCTCTTGCTTTTTATTACTTTTCCAGCCCTAGCCTATACAACATTATATAGTGCACCTTAATTACATTACATGTACTGCGTGCAGTAACACCTTATTCCAAAAATAAGACCAATGTACAATATTAATTTGTTGTTTCGCAATAAAATACAGCTGCATATTTAATTAATCCCACTAAAACTCAGGACACACTACCTCTGCTACAGAGCATTTTTTCTTTAAAATAGATTTGACCTCCTTGCGTTATCACTCTAACCTACGCCACTGTGTTCTTTGGAAACAACAAATCTTCATCAGTAATATTTCATAACACTTAAGGTGCCGTCTCTTTTTCCAACCCTACCCTTTGCATACACACTTCTATGTCACTCTTTCTATTTGTGCAACAGGTTCAGTCGCTCAAGAACAATCTGTCATCAAGGACATATTGAAAACAAATTGCTGCTTCCGTCTGAATATTTTACAGGACACAGAGATACCATTTCCTTCATTTCACAAGGAACCTTGATACACTTCCTAATGCACGGTGCAAGCCTATATAATTTGTATTGTGATCCGTTATTAACTACCAGATATCCTCTCAGAGTACACAAATGAATATATATATATATACATATATATTTGTGGATACACTTTCCTGAAGTAACACATTTTTTATTACCACAATGTCAATTATCAATCAATGGATGTCGAGATTCACCTTATCATAGCTTAACAATACTGCTACTGTGTAAGATTTTGAGGATGCTTTCATGGAACATGTGCCAATCATATGTGAAGTTACGCTTTGTAATAGATACATTACAGAGATTTTATAAAATTGTAAGCAACTATAAATACTACTATATAATTGCTTAAACATTTGTGGATTATTAAGCAAATGAAAACTGTGCCAAAATGCAGTATATTCCTTATTTTGTATGTAAAAAAAGAATTGTTTAAAAAAAATCTCGTTTTGAATGCATACTATTTTACAATAAAACAGTGTGGCTGTTATGCTGAGTAGTTAAAAGCAATATATATATAAATATATATATATATATATATATATATCTAACAGCATTAACCGCATCATAGCACTTTTAAAACTTTTTTCGCCATGCTGCACTGCAGCAGTGCTGCTGTGTAATATGGCTGAAAAAAACATTAACAAACCAAATATATCTTGCATAGGCAATACCAATTAGCTTTGATAATGCTTGTTTGCCTTGTCATGATTCACGTGAAATTTACAAACCCTTTACTTTTGACCTTATGGTCAATGGCGTCACCAGAACCCCTCAGTGGCAATAGTAGAGCATTCGGTATCTTGCACATGCAGAGAGGGAGAGAGAGAACGAGTGACTGTGTTGGCAGAAGGCCCCATCTGGACCTCTTGGGGATTGACAAGATGAGTGAAAATTCCATGCTGCAACAAGTGGCTGTGTAAATTGTGCGGTCTTGTGGAAACTAGCCTACCTCTGCAGCTCCTGGTGGAAAAGCATTTCCTATACATACCATTTTGTGTGTTAACTGCCAGCGAGTAGTCTAGGTGCCATTCTCCTTTTAACCAAGAGTCTGGTGTTCTTACTGAAGATTGGGGAGATTGCTTGCTTTGGGGCTAGTCTCCACTAACCCTTGCAACTAAGACATTCTACAGGTGTTGGCTTCAGCATCCGCGCCGTGGCCTCCTACTACTCCTTGAGGCGGCTTGCCGTGGCCTCCTACTACTCCTTGAGGCGGCTTACCATGGCCTCTTACTACTTCTTGAGGCGGCTTGCCATGGCCTCCTACTACTCCTTGAGGCGGCTTGCCGTGGCTTCCTACTACTCCTTGAGGTGGCTTGCCATGGCCTCCTACTACTTCTTGAAGCGGCTTGCTTTGGACTTCTACTACAACTCCTTGAGGCAGCTTGCTGTGGCCTCCTACTACTCCTTGAGGGGGCTTGCCATGGCCTCCTACTTCTTCTTGAGGCGGCTTGTCATGGCCTCCTACTACTTCTTGAGGCGGCTTGCTGTGGTCTCCTTCTACTCCTTGAGGCGGCTTGCCGTGGCCTCCTACTACTCCTTGAGGCGGCTTGCCGTGGCCTCCTACTACTCCTTGAGGCGGCTTGCCATGGCCTCCTACTACTTCTTGAGGCGACTTGCCGCGGCCTCCTACTACTTCTTGAGGCGGCTTGCCGTGGCTACCCCCTACACCTTGAGGCGGCTTGCCATGGCCTCCTACTACAACTCCTTGAGGCTGCTTGCCATGGCCTCCTACTACAACTCCTTGAGGTGGCTTGCTGTAGCCTACTACTAAAACTCCTTGAGGCTGCTTGCCGTGGCCTCCTACTACAACTCCTTGAGGCGTCTTGCCATGGCCTCCTTTTAGGTCTCCCTTGATTTTATTTGAGTCAGCTTTGATGTAGGAAATGTATTCATTCCAATGTTATCGAAGTGTCTCGCGACCCATCTGGCTTTAGTACACCTTCTGTTGCGGTGGTAGCACAGACGGCGAAACTTCATCTCTTATTAAACTCATTAAATGAAGTGCCTGCTGCAAACTGTTCATGGCGTTTCCAGGCTCGGAGTCTGACACAAGCGTGTATGCAGTTTTGTTTCCGTTACATTTTTCAGCAGTTTCTGCCTTTGCCTTCATTATGTTAATTTTGACTTCTGTAATTATCTTTCACAGGAGGGACAGCAGTGTTATAAAAGAAGAAATTAAAGCCTTCCTAGCTAATCGGAGAATTTCACAAGCCGTCGTTGCACAAGTAACAGGTGAGAAAAGGGTTCCCTTCTTTGTTATAAGCTCTGCAGACTTTCGACTGTTGTGTATCTTCCTGCATTGCAGTGCAAATCTGTCAACTTAATCAAGATGATATATGCCTTGGATTTCATATCTAATGTCTCTTGTGTCATTGAACTCGCTTTGAATCAGAAGTCTGTTTTCAGGCTTTTGCTTCGCTGCTTTGAATATGGCCATATTGAAACCGAAGCTCTCTTTCTTGTACGTTTACTATTGCGAAAGTCGGGTGCTTAGCGACAGTATAGTTCTTCCACATTTCGGGAGATAATCATTCATTTTGTCACAGTATATTAAAACTCTAACTTTGATTCCAATCTTCCCATCAAATGGTGCACTAAGCCTGTGTAAAGGATGAATTAATATTCCGCCAGATGTCTGCCATAGATTACGATATTTAGAAAGTAAAGTATTTTACTGGATGAATTTTTTTAAGTAAATTATTCAATGATCCTTTTTACACAGTTCTCAAAGTATTGGCAGTTTGCAATGTTCTCAAATGTTGATTGCATGTTGTATAACAGGGTGTACAGTCTGCCCCATTTCCCAAAATGTACATGACTGTGCATTGAATTGTCCCAAGCTTGGCGGGTAAGAGTAGTACACCACCACACTGTACACTAATCAGCCATCTTTCAGATTCACTTTCTTCTGCAATGGAATGAGAATTGTTTCTTGATTGCCCAAAAATATAAACTGCAGTTATAGTTTTCATTGGGGATACCTATGCCTCACTATATTTGACTGGAACCCCCACCTTGCCATTTTATTGCCTGCTATTTGGGATAATAGCAGGCACTACTCTCGTCAACATATTTATTACTCATGAACTTTGTCAGTTGAAATGGAGGTACCGCTATATTGATCCTTTACACTGTTACCGACAAACTACCCCTTTGAAGTCTGAGCAACACAAGAATCTAGGGTATGGATCCTTAATTTGGATCGCGTCTAATCGCACAGACAGCCTAGATTGTTAAGTTTCCTTTTTCTGCTCAGCACAATTCACGTCTTGCGTAAGTGTCCCTCAGAGCTCAGCGATCACCCCTCTTCTTTTTATTGTATGCCTGTCCCAGCTCGTTCTTTTAGGCTTACTTGTTACTACTATGTAAATGATTTCCAGTCATCCTAGAACTGGAAAAGCTCTCTGACCTGGACACCTCCGAGCTCGCTCAGTACCTTAAGGTATTAGACTATTAGATGCTACAGAATTTCTTGAATTCCCACTGCTCAAAAAAAATGTAAGGTGTTTATCTGCAAATCATGTGAATAATATGATTTCCCACCACCACAGTCTCTTTGAGTGTACAATCCCCAACGACCTCGAACAAAGTAAAGATCCTGGGTTTGAATGGCCCTGGTCCTGTCACGACTAAAGTATGCCCTTGGACCTTAATCAGCAGATGACAATGAACCCAAAATGGGATAGCCAGACATGGTCTAAATCTTAGCCGAATTGAACATGAAGCTCTTGTCATCAAGACACTGCATTAGCTACCAAATGGAAGATGAATCACTTTCCGAGCTCTCTACATTAGTCACCATGAGATGCATGCAATCCAGACTGAAACTCTAGAGTTAGAAGAGGAACCTCCGACACGTGAATTTCATAAATCTCAGGTTTCGTTTTATTTTGCTACCAGTAATGGCAGTAGATCAAGTACATGTAGATCAAGTACATTTCAGACTTGTTTAGTCATGCAGTTGTCTCTCCCAAGAACTGCTATGCATTTTTTTATTTTTCCATTTGGTGTACAAGATCTTGATAAAGAAGTGCATTAAACCTGTTAACCCTCAGCAGGTTTTATACAATTTAGACAAGATTAGATATACTTTCCAAAGTGGGGCAGTCATCTCCTTTCCAGTTATTCTAAATACATAGATAAAAATTCTGAGGCATAGGCAATTTTTTTTGTCTTTTTAACTGTTTTAGTTTAGTTAATTTTTGTAACTTTTAAAATTTTGGAGACTGTATTATAAGTTTCTATTAAATATTTCACCCGGTGCATGATTTGGATGCTCAATCTTTGCAGATTCCAAAACATTTTAATTGGACTTTCAAATAACCAGCCTTAAGTAAATGGAAATATCCATCAGGGGTGAAATGTAGTCAGAGAGTTTATTTAAAGAGATGAATTGTGTGATGTTTCTGAATTTGTATTGAGCGTTGACCAGGCACGTTGGAATTGGCAGAGCGTTTCATCGAGACATCTTACCAAAGAATCCCAACTTCTGCTCCTGTAACACCAGTATTCCTAATCCATCGGTCCAGCCTTTGGGGGAGTACTAAGCATTACATTGGACACTGTGAGCAAGCAAACGTGAAGAACATTATTATGTCATAAATTCAGTCACTTTAAACATTTCAAGTCAATAACAACAAAAAAATCACATGGACCAAGTTTTGCTTTCAAGAACCAAAGTTCATAATTACTGTGTTAATTCTTTGATGAGGAACAGTTTATTGTTCTTTTCCTTCTATTCTACTGCTTGCCAAGGTGATTCAAATCCTGGGTTTTCCAATACCAAGATGATACTTATGTATCTCATTACTACGTAACGGCTACTGGTTGAATCTCTTGGCTATGACTTTTTAACACTGTGTAGCCCATTCTTACCCAAACTTAACCCCCCACTTCAATTGTCCATTTCTACATCCAATCTTCCATTGCCCCTCCCTCGACTGCATTACAAACAATAACCGAAAATTAAGTAATTTGCACATAAAATAATAATATTGAATGCTGGTATAATTCATTCTGCTCAAATAGAACTGTAAGAGTTGTTGCTGTGCAGGACACTATGGGAGTCTGCTTGCAGGAATTCTGTCTGCGGTCTCTGCTTCTTCATTAAATGTGTTCTTTATTTCATTATCTTCTAGTTGGCCATTATGAAGAACAACATGTACCCTAACCAAAGTATCTATTGGTACTATCAGACAAATATTTTTAATTTATAAAATGTAATTTCATAAAAAATTAATTACTTCCCCCTCCTTCGTTATACCAATATGCAATTGTTTGAGAGAAAGAGAGAGGCAATATTTTCTCGGGAAAAAGTATAGTTAAGGTTTGGTTAAGTTTGATGGAGATCATTATCGGCCACAACACTAAACCTAAATAGAAAATTAATACGTGGCTTATGGTCCTACCTCAACTCCCACCTACAATCATGTCTGAAAGGTTCAAAACTAATGTGAATCCATGAGTATGTCAATGAATGCTTGACAGTTTTAATAGTTCACTTACTAAGTGAGGAAAGGAGACCAGAATTGAATTTATAATTGTACAGTTGTGTTGATAAATGTTGTCATTTTACAAAAGTGTATGACATTCAGGACATGGGCTTAATAGCGTGCTCATAATGTATTCAGTAACATTTTTTAATTCTCTTTATTTCCCCTATGCAATTTTGAGTAGGATTTTGTATGTAGGCAGTCCACATTGTTTGCACTGTGAAAAGAGTGTTTCTTTTTTGATCTGTGTTCGTGAAGCTTAAGAATGATTAATAATAATTGCTGTGGTGAGCAGCATCGCATTCACAATTGTGGCATTGTATGGCAGTAGTAGGTGATAAAGTTTTTAGTTTGTGTTCGTTATTTTTATTTCTTTTTTTTAATTTCAATACATTACAATCATATTTATCGACAGTGATGTTACAGGCTAGCTGGGCTGAATTATTAAAAGAACACTAGTGAACTGACATAGACTGCGGAATGTCCAATCATTGACATGACATTGAGTCACAAAGTCTCTGTAATCAGCACTAGGAAGAGTAGGCATGTATTATGAGAGCAAATAAGAGATATATATCTCACACGTAAGAGGGTCCAAGGAAGAACTAGGCTACATGATAGAGACTTCTATCCTATATGTCTTCCAAAACCAATATTGCTCACACATTATATAGGGTAGCACTACTTGAAAAAATGTGGACAAACCATGAAGCTGGGCATAACCAGGTTATGGACGAAAACCCTCACTCACCCGAGGGTGACATGCTTCATCATAGGGTTCCTCCAAAACACAGAGACCGCAATGTACCCAGTGTGGGCTAGAACTTTAGCCAAGGGGGAAGGAGCAGGAGTGCAACGCACGTGTTGGTTCTACCAACTCGATATGGTAAGGAGGGGCAGAGTGTAAAAGTAAAAAGTGTGTTTAAAAACTACCTACATAGGGGCAACAATGTATTCTTCCTTCCTATGTGGTAGTTAGTTAAAATGCAAGTGAATATAGGGTTAAAAATAAATACCCTATCTAATGATCAACATGTTTCTGCCCAAGTGACAATGTTGTTCAAGGCATTCATCAGGATCAAAAGACAGTCACTCTGCTGTATCAAGTGTATAAATCATAATGTGATACTTAGGCCTCAATTTCTTGACCTTCAAGCGCATATGTCGATCAATATGATAGGTCAGAAGGCTCTGTAAAATGATAATAAAGCCATGTCTTAACAGTGTTCAAAACTTTCACCCGTGTATACCATAGCCCAAAGTAAGTGTCCAAAAATATAAATGCCTACCTAAAGCATATTATGTATGTGTCAACTCAACCTACTGCAGAGTCTCACACCATGTCGGATATGCTATTAGGAAATCTAAATGTATAAACTTGTTAAAATGATGGATATGGCTCATATTACAGACACCACTGCCTTAAATCACCTAAAAACCCAAAATAATGAGCGGTCACCTAGGACTCAAACACTAATTTGTCTTATCAACCAGTAACTTATAGTAATTGCTACATGCTGTCTGATGGCTAAAATATTTGTATATTAGTTCGTCATCTCTGTGTGTAAATTCTTATATAGAACTCTAAAGTGTTAAAGTATTAAACCCCTGGGATGTAAAGAGTAACCTTTAACTTTAGTGTCAATCAATGGCATTTGGTGCTTGTCCGTGAATCTAAGTTTAAGTATAAAAGTGAGCCGATCAGCCGAACGGTAACATAACTGATAGCTTTTTGCTCCGTTGTCAGTCAATGGTAAGTAGCGTTTGTCCCATGAGTTTAAACTCTAAAGTATATCGACCGTACAAACGGTAACAAACAAAAGTAAAATATCTAATAGGTAGGTTGCGAAACCCACTCTAAGATCATTTTTACCAAAATGTCTAGCACCCGCTCACCTTGTAAAATTATGGTGCTAGTTCCGAAACTCTGGAGGGAGCCCCGAGCACTGCCTTCGCGCTACCATTTATCCAGAAGTATAGTCATGGAGCCCGCACGCCACCCGACGTGCGTGTTACGTCATTGTGACCGTGCGTGCAATTGCCATTGAAACAGAGTAAACATGGGCTCCGATCGTAATCCATTATGTTGTGATCTTAGAGTGGGTTTCGCAACCTACCTATTAGATATTTTACTTTTGTTTGTTACCGTTTGTACGGTCGATATACTTTAGAGTTTAAACTCATGGGACAAACGCTACTTACCATTGACTGACAAGGGAGCTAAAAGCTATCAGTTATGTTACCGTTCGGCTGATCGGCTCACTTTTAAACTTAAACTTAGATTCACGGACAAGCACCAAATGCCATTGATTGACACTAAAGTTAAAGGTTACTCTTTACATCCCAGGGGTTTAATACTTAAACACTTTAGAGTTCTATATAAGCATTTACACACAGAGATGAGTCCAGTCAAGTCAATAAAACACAGAGATGATGAACTAATATACAAAAAATTTGGCCGTCAGACAGCATGTAGCAATTGCTATAAGTTACTGGTTGATAAGACAAATTAGTGTTTGAGTCCTAGGTGACCGTCCATTGTTTTGGGTTTTTAGTTGATTTAATGCGATGGTGTCTGTAATATGAGCCATATCCATCATTTTAACAAGTTTATACATTTACATTTCCTAATAGCATATCTGACATGGTGTGAGACTCTGCAGAAGGTTGAGTTGACACATACATAATATGCTTTAGCTAAGCATTTATATTTTTGGACACTTACTTTGTGCTATGGTATACACGGGTGAAAGTTTTGAACACTGTTAAGACATGGCTTTATTATTGTTTTACAGAGCCTTCTGACCTATCATATTGATCGACATATGCGCTTGAAGGTCAGGAAATGGAGGCATAAGTATCACATTATGATTTATGCACTTGATACAGCAGAGTGACTGTCTTTTAATCCTGATGAATGCCTTGAACAACATTGTCACTTGGGCAGAAACATGTTGATCATTAGATAGGGTATTTATTTTTAACCACATATTCACTTGCATTTTAACTAACTACCACATAGGAAGGAAGAATAAAGTTGTTGCCCCTATGTAGGTAGTTTTTAAATACAATTTTTACTTTTCCTTTTGCACTCTGCCCCTCCTTACCATATCGAGTTGGTAGAACCAACACGTGCTTTGCACTCCTGCTCCTTCCCCCTTGGGTAAAGTTGTAGCCCACACGGGGTACCTTGCGGTCCCCGTGTGTTGGAGGAACCCTATGATGAAGCATGTCACCCTCGGGTGAGTGAGGGTTTTCGTCCATAACCTGGTTATGCCCAGCTTCATGGTTTGTCCACATTTTTTCAAGTAGTGCTACCCAAATAATGTGTGAGTAATATTAGCAAATAAGAGATGACATCATAATAAATTGACATACAGCATTAGAAGTTAAATTCTGAAAAAGTAATTATTTGAATAAATCTGCTTAAGCGGATTGATTTTAAAAAGACCAATTTCTGCCACCCAGTTCTAAAACTGGATAACCTGCTTATCCTAGAGTGAATGCCTCTAAAGTATTTACACTGGTTGTTTGATTGTCTTCCTTATTGTGTTCTGTATTTCATTCATTCATATATGTTACAAATTCAACTTGATTTTCAGGTATCAGTCAGAGCCGGATATCACATTGGCTGTTGCAGCAGGGGTCAGACTTAAGTGAGCAAAAGAAAAGAGCATTTTACAGATGGTACCAGCTTGAGAAGACAAATCCTGGTAATAAAATGAGTGCAAATACTGCTGTACAATTTTGTGTGAAGAAAATGTCATATTGTGGCTCATTATTGTACCAAATGTGCTAAATGGCTAAGGGGACACACTAAAAAATGAGATGTTTGTTGTATGTCATTTGTGGGAAGAATAGGTTTTTTTTACAATTTTTTATTATAACTCATCACTTCCTAATTGCGTTTTACCCATTTTAGTTTGTTGTGTACTATATGGTTCTAAGTTTTTTATTGCAATATAGAGGTTGGAGGTAGTATGGAGCATAGCTCATTGAGATCCAGATCCATGTCACTTTTTCAGTATTCACATGAGATCAGTTTATATGCAATTCATACAAATGGGAGACACTCGTGGGCCAGTGTTGGCATGAAGGATTGTCTTTTTAACCTTTGAGGATTATGATTTTATATCAGATATTTGGCTTTTGAGTAACCTATTTTTTGGATTTTGGCTTTTAAATAACCTAATTGGAGCACCTTTGCCTAATCAATCAGTCAATGGTTAGCCATTGTTATTACTTTGGTTTAATGTAGGACAAAACATTACTAAAAAAGAAGTATACACAGCAAAATACTATGCATAGAATTACAAATATATGCACAAATCAGCTTATTGTGACATGGCCGTTTCACATTTCAAAAATCCGGCCTATGGAATTTGCACAACATTAATGGACAAAGCAAGCCATAGTTTTGACTGGGGCAGTCGCATCAAGGCAGGGAGGCCTCATGATGGTGGAGTGCCCTAGAAAAGAGTTTGGATACCCACATCATTCCCTTTCTCCACCAAGTCTTGCTGCCTGCTGGAACTTTCTGTTGTGTTTTTTTGTTTGACTTCATTTTAAAAGCACAGAAATCAGTTCCTACTGTCCCGGCGCTATGAAAATCCAGTTCTCTACTAGGAGCCTTTCCTAAACTCAATGCTGTGCAAACAAATGATGGACGTAATGCTCAACAAATCAAGCATTCAACTCCAGTCAAGAGCTCTGGGTTAAATCCATCTTCTTTTGCACGCCACGCCACCCCAGTTTGGACCCAGCCATATGCAAATCAATCTTGACCCTTCTCCTCTAGGAAACAAGCCAGCATGAACTGCCAAGTCAAGTCGTCCCTGGTATGGGAACATGCATCCTGGGACCAGTTTATCCCAGGGTATTTGGGGTGTCATTGTTTTTCCCGAAGGTGACAGACAGGAAAAAATCATTTATACCATCTACCCTAAATAGGGCAGACAGTATAAAGTCTTTCCTCCAATGGTCCCTACTCCGTCGTAGCAAGTATTCCCTGGCGGAGACATTGATGGCTTAATTAACAGAATATTTACTGTGTGCCGTTTGCAACGAAGTAACCTGTCCGCCAAACTCCAAGTCAAGCTCTCAGTCATCTAGCTAATGTGAAAAACTGTTTGACAATTGACAAGAAGTATAACTATTGGAAACGGAAAGGGGATTTTGGAAGAGTTCTTGGGAATGTTGTGTAGCTGATGCTGAAGATGTAGAAGTATGTGATAATTATGTAGTTCTCTGTCTGAGGGATGGTGGTTCTCAAAAGAACCCAGTTGCAGTTATTTGGTCAGTGGAGTGCCTGTTGCAGTGTAGGTGGATTTGAACCGATGGTATACCCTCATGAGCAAAGGGTTTCTAACTGTGTAGGAACTTGATACCTACTTATATAAATTTCAGTGGTTATAGTGACCATAAATATGAAATGGGAGTTTTTTGAGCCAATGTAGATTTATTAATTGTTTCAATAGAGGAGGACCTGATGTACAAGGTATGTGGCTGCAAAATGTGAGACAATCTTTGAGTGAAAGCACAATGGAGATTTGGGGATAAGGCCATAACCCAGAGCTGGTCCCGATATGTATGTTATCAGCAAAAACAATGTCAAGAATTCCAATGATAACTGTTATTCAGGTCTGTAAAATGAGTTCCAGTATGTATTACAAAATTAAATGGGGAAGTTCCATGGTTTTAAACATGAAGTTATTCTTAATCAAGAAACAGTCCCTATGAGACAACTTATGACGAACGTCCTTTGAAGTACTACTAAAACTAAACTATGGGCCTGATATTGATCTTGGCGGTCTCACCGCCATCCTGCCGAGGCGGCGATCCTAAGAATTCTGTTGAGCTGATGGCGGTCCACCCACCGTATTTAGATGTTGCGGTTAGAGACAGAAGACCGCCGCGGTCTTCTCTGCTGGCTAGCAGCACTCCGTCGCCATCAGGCCAGTGGGATTGCGCCGAGACAATTTAGATGTTCCCGTTGTACGGGTGACAGAGTCCTGACGTAGTGGGATCATTGTGGCATGACGACAGGTAAGTACTATTTATTTACATCTCAATACACATACGTGTTGTGTATATGTCAATATGTACATAAAGGTAATGCGTACTGCCCATTGTTTCTACATATAGCAATGCATACCAACAACATACACACACCATTGACTGTACACACACCCAGCACAAAAGCCTACCTTAGAATCCGAATCCGGTGCCAATGGGGTGGCTGATCGTCATGGTCAAGTAGCAGCAGCACAGCGAGGACCTGGACAATGGTGTTGAAGACAAAATCGGTGATGAGACCACGAAAAAAGGTGTTTTCACCTCTTTTTCTTTGTTTCCACCAATGCGAGCTTAGTGGTTTCCCTGCCCCAGTTGCCTCGGTGGAAAGGCAGTTCATAATCTGGATGGCCGGAATCTTGGCAGGACTCCCTCCAAAGATGCTCCAGCCTCTGATGACATTAAAGTGGGAGACAGATCCTGGCTAAGTCGGCAGGATCGTGGCAATCTTCCCTCCTATGCCCAGCCAACAACTAAATTAGGTGGGTGGACCGGGCGGGGGCAGGAAGACTGCCAAAAAAGTGGCTGGTGACATTTGAAAGTGGTGAGGTGTAAAAGTTGTGGCTGAGTGCAATGTGGCGATTGAGCCTAGCCAACGTGCCTACCAGGATAAGAGGGATTCGGGGTTATCGTCCCCCGAGAACATTTTGAAAAATGAGTGGGTAAATGGTGCATTTTCAAGCAAATTTGAGAAAACCAGAAGGTTAATAAAACAATTGTGAAAGAGCACATACATAGTAATGGCCCTTAACTACTTTGTAAAAATAAAATAGTATCAGTGCCCTTCCTTGTACCCCGAGGTTGTGAAAAGCAGAAAAGGAGGTTGGGTTCTATGCAACCCCGCTCTGTCCAACTGTCCAAACATGTGCACTTCATCAGGCTGTAACAAATGTAGAAAAGGAAAATATTACACAATTAGCGGTGGTCATTATTTCTTTAAGTGGTATTGTTCCCATTCCATGCCCTCTAATTCTACTACATATGCAAATCAGTCTTGACCTTGCCCCCTCCGCATGGGTCAACACCTGGTGACCCCCACCCTCTGAAACCCACCCTCCCCTATGGTCCACGCTCACAACCTCAGCATCATACCCGACTCTTCACTCACCAGGAACCGCCAGATCAACGCCGTGTCCTCCACATGTGTCAACACCCTCCGCATACTCCGCTAGACCTTCAAATGGATCCCCCCCTCCCGACTCCAGGAAGACAGTCACCCACGCACTCATCACCAGCAGACTGGACTACGGAAACGCGGTCTGTTCCGGAGTCAACAAAACACTTCTCTGCAAACTCCAGACCGTCAAGAACGCTGCAGACAGACTCGTCCTCGACATCCCTTGACATGACCACATCACCTAACACCTCCGCAATCTCCACTGGCTCCCCGTTGAAAAAAGAATAACCTTCAAACTGCTCATACACGCCTACAAAGCCCTCCATAACGCCGGACCCCAATACTCCACGAAATAATCTCCTTCCATGCCCCCAAGAGAAACCTCCGCTCTGGCGCCCTAGCCCTAGCCACGGTCTCCCGCATCCACAGGGCCAGAGCAGGTGGCAGATTTCTCCTACATCGCGGCCAAGACCTGGAACGAACTCCCCCTCTGCATTAGACAAAGCTAGACACTGCAGATATTCAGACAGGATCTCTAAACCTGGCTCTTCGGATGACCACGAACCCCCTCCCCTCCCAGCGCCTTAAGAACCTCATGGGTGAGTAGCGCGCTCCAAAAATTCCTGATTGATTGAAGTTGTTTGAACATTGAGCACTTTTGTAAATAATTAAGCAACATCAATGTGAATATTAGAAAATATGAGTTGTCACTACCTGGGATACCATCATTTCAGTGTAGTAATGCTGTGTAGTGGCACCTGATCCACCTCTTAGAATCCACTACATCAAAATAACCATGACTGAGACTATTTGCATAAGGCAGGTATGTCTAAAGGGGAAGAGTGGGTGAAAAAGAATGGCTTCCAATGCTACCCATAGCAATTACCAGTAGTTTAAACTATTTGCAAGCATTTCTCCCATAACCATAAGCCTACTCCATAACCCAACTCTATCCTTTACTCCACACCTAACATTACCCTGGACCCTAATACTATTCCTTAACCTAACAATACCCCACACACTTACAATTATCCTCGTACCTGCTTCATTCTATTTAATGGTGTTTTCAGAAGTGGTATTCTCAGTAATTAGAATTTTTAATGTATTGACAGCCAAGCCAGGGTAGTGGGTTTCCAGTATTAAGGTTGCTTGAAAATACTCCTACGATCTTTGTCACCACATATATTTTCACATGCAGCAAGCAGGTCACTGTTTCTACCTGGTGACTTTCTAGTTGCAAACTATTGTACTGAGTCTTTCTCCATTTGGATTGTTTAAAGTGAATGAAAAATATCCTAGTAATTGTAAAGGAAAGTTTCATTTCAAGTAAGTACATGGAGGCTTATGCCATCACTTTATTTATTCAACAGCAGCCGTATATATAAAACTGTAGAAAACTACATTTCCCATCATACTTGGGGAAATAGGCAGAAAAAAATCTAACATATTGTCTAATTGGGGCTCAGCCTGAACACGCCCTCTTTCTTCCTGCCACCAAAGCCAATGATAGAACACCTCACTCCTGTTTAGACAACGCCAATCCTGCAGGAACCCATACAATGACAAATTCTAACCAGGACATCAGGCGAATCAACAAGTTTTTTTTAGTGCACATTAACACGGAACATATGAAGGAACCAACCATTGAATGCAATTCAGTTTAGAGAACAATTACATTATCTGGACAAAAAAACGTGTTACTTACACCCGTAGCGGAAATTCCGATAATGTTGGGTGGGCGAAGATTACAGAGCAAACGGTAGGGTTAAACCTTGCCTCCGCGTCCTTTAATAGAATTGAAATTTTCCTTTACAATTTCTGGGAAATTTGCCATTCTGTACCTGGACCCAGAGGCGAGGATTACACCAGTTTAAAGCATGTCTTCCACCAAGGTCGCAATGGAGGAAACTGATTTGAAAGGTCGAATCCGAAGACCAGTCTGCAGCGTTCATAATATCCTCCAAGCGAGGCCCAAGGAAGAATGCTTGTAACGCCTTAGCACCTCTGGTAGAATAAGCTCGGAACACCTTTGTGTCAATACCTGCCTCTTGCCTGGCCCAACGCACCCAACAAACAATGATGGGAGAAGAAACAGCCTTATGAGTCTTGCAAAGATCAATGAATAACTGCCGTTCTCCTTGGGGCTGAAGTTCTTCAGTCACTGACTCATACTGTTTGACACAACAAACAACACACAGCTTAGAGAGAGCCCAGGAAGGCCTGATAAGAGAATTCTGGAATTGCACTTCGGCCTCCGGGACACATGGAAGGAAACACCTTCAGGCGTAAATGCGCGGCCGGTAATGCCCATAGCCCTAATATCTGAAACCCAGTGACAAGAGATCAAATATAGCAATGTAGCCAATTTCGCAGACAACTGTTTCGGTGAAAAGTACTTGTTCCGAGGCCAAGGGAGGAACAGATTCAACACTTTCTTGACATCCTAACGAACCAAATATCTCTGTTCTGGAGGAAGAGCTAGTCGGATGCCCCAAAGAAACTTGTGGCCCAGCGGATGCTCACCGACTGAACAGCCTCTAGCGTGTGCATGTCCTGCAGAAATCGCGGGCCTAAAAGTGTTGACTGACCTGCAAGTCAAGCCTTCCGCTGCCAGCTAGGCCAGGAAGTTCAAGATGTGGACAACATCTATCTTCATGGGATCCAAACCCCATTGCGGACACCAACCCACCCACTGAGACCAGGCCGAGTGGTATCATTTAAACGTATTCTCCTCCCGGGGTAGGAGGGCTGCAGCATTGTGCGAAAGCCCTGGGAGTTGTCAGTGTGACCGGTAATTTTCCAAGCCATAAGTGAGAGGAATTCGTTGACCACCAATGGGTGGGGGTTCCCTGGGGGATCCTTGAGGAGAAATCGTTCTCGGGGTAGACGGATTGGAAAATCCCAATAAAGTTCAAGAAGAACCAAAAACCAACTTCCAAATCGGGGTTACTACCATCAAGTCCACCCGCTGTGTCTGCACCGTGAGTCTCATTATCATCGCGAATGGAGGGAAAGCATAGCCCATCTCCTTGGACCAGTCCTGAAGAAAGTTATTAGTTGCTATTGTGTCTGGATCCGGTCTCCAGCTGAAGTACTGTGAAAGTAGATGGTCTAACGGAGATGCAAAGATCAACCGAGAAAGGGCCCCACTATCCTGATAGAGCATGAAACACCTCCAGGATCAGTTTCCACACTCCCATATCTTTGAGTCGATGAGACTGCCAATCTGCCATTGGTTTGGCAGAGCCCAGAAGGTATTCCGTCACCACCGACATGTGATAGTCGAGGCAATATTCCCAGAAGCTCTACGCAAGGTCTGACAGCGCTCTGAAGCGTGTACCTCCCAATGGTTGATGTAGCAGACTGCTGCTACATTGTCCATTTCTAGAAGAACACAACATTGGGCATGTTCTCTTGTCCAACACCTCAAGGCGAAAGAGCCTGCCATCAACTCCAGGCAACTGCAGAGCCTGTTCTGAGGCGGGACATCTGCCTCCTTTGGTAAACTCCCCACCACGTGCCCCCTAGCCTGAACCACTGGCATTGGACTCTATCGCTGTGTCCGGCTGAGAGACAAAAATGGCTCACCCATTCTAGGCTTCTGTATGCGTGAGCCACCATTGCAGCTCGTCCTTGGCTTTGTCTGAGAGGGTAACATGTTGGGAGTATGTGAGGCCAAGATGCAGGTGCAACGTTTTCAGGCTTTGTACAGCACATAAGTGCTCCATTCAAAAATAGCTTGAATGGAGGAGGACAAAATGCCGACTACCCCGGCGATCTGTCTGAGAGCAGTTGAGGGCTTTGCCAGGGTTCTGCGAACTTCGTTGCAAATTTTGGCAATTTTTCTCGAAGGGAGACCCAAGGTCGTTTCTACTGAGTTGATAACAAATCCCAAGAAGATCAGAGTATAGGATGGGATCAGGGCGACTTCTCGTGATTGATGATAAAACTGAGTGACTAGAGGAGCTCCACTGCGCTCAGCAGGTGCAAGTCCAGAGCCTGGAACACTGGTCCATGATGAGTATATCATCCAAGTATACTATTGTGCGGATCCCTGATGCCCTTAGAAACTCGACTACTGGTCTGTACATCTTGGTGAAACCCCACAGAGCAGAGGAGAGGCTGAAAGTAAGTGAATTGAATACAAAGGTCTGGGACTCACATTGGAATTGTAGGAACCGACAATGTGGTGGGAATACAGGAATCGTCCGGTACGGATCCTTTACATCCAGGCGTGCCAACCAGTCGGTGGGTCAGAGAAGGTCTCGGAGAAGGTAAGTACCCTCCATCTTGAAGTGGCGGTAAACCAGCTACTAATTGAACTCCTTCAGATTGATGACCGGGCGTTGTCCAGCATCCCACTTCTCTATGGGGTTAAATTTTGCTTAGGGAGCCAGAAGGGTGAGGGGTGTTCAAAGATATAGCGCCTTTGGCCAGGAGTTCCTGCTTCTCTACTTGAATAAGAGCCACCTCCCTTTCTGAGAAGGTGATTGGGGGAGGAGGGACCATTTGGAAGAGGAAGCCGTAAAAGTGTATGTGGAAGCCCTGTACTGTTTGCAGAACCCTGGCGTTTGTAGTAAGAGTCCTCCAAGCATGTATTAAATTTACCAACCTGGCAACTCACCGTGGAAGTTGGTGGAGGAGCCTCCTCCCTGGGAACTGCTTCCAGATTCTGTGCCTTCAATAGCCTTGGTAGGGGAGAATCCCCCCAAGCGAGCAGGGTCCTGCCATTGTCCTCTCCTTGACGGCTGACCTCTGCCAGGAGCTTGTGATTGCGGCAGGCCGGACGGCCGGCCCAGCGCCCCTTGCCAAGGCCAGCCCCAGTGAAAACCTGAAGAGGATAAAATGCACTTGATTGACGGTTGCACTTTATTAAGCGAATTAAAGATGGAGGCAAATTTATTAAGCTCTCTAATAAAAGGTTCAACAATGAGCCCGCATGCAAAACCTGCCCTGCCTCAGAAGTAGCTAAATCCCCCAGTTTAGGACGAATTTTGACTAGAAGAGATATGCACCTCCTTTATAGATGTGGCGCAGTTTGCATTCTCCAAGAATGTGACTGCCTGTTGGGCCCATCCAGACAGTACTTCACAGGAAAGAAGGGCGCTGGATGTTTTGGCATCTTTGACCATATGAGATTTCTGTTAATGGCCCGTCAAGTCTAGCAGTTTATCTTGGCATGACCGCCAGGAGCGATAAATGCCCTTCTTGGATCTCCCACATATTTGGTGAGGAACATGGCCATTTTAGAGTCGATCCCCAGTGTATCTGTGACTTTACCCTCCAACGCAGGTCAGGGGCATTCCTCCCATAGGCAGTTGCGAATATCTTACGAAGCTGTCCCCCCACGTATGCGGCGACCTTCTCTCTGATCAGGGGCACCTGAGCACCGAGGGGTCCAATATGTTGGACTTTGCATCATCAGGGGTGCTCTTGTGGGGTCAGGGGGGTTCAGCCTCTAAAGTGGTGTTCTGCGGTCTCCAGGGACGATCCTGATCAGAATCACTTCCGATCCCACTGGGGATCCATCAAAGGCAAAGGGGGAAATGGAGGGGACTGGTATGTGAAAATTCCCTGTAGGCTCAGGGGTTGCGGGAACACCTGGCCCAAGAAGGCCTTCTTTAGTCTGGCAAAGGCATCCAGATCTATTTCCCAGGGCCTGCAGGCACTTGTGCGGGTTCTCAGGGTTTTCAGGCAGCCTAGGAGGTAGGTCCAGGAGTTCTTCTCCAAAGGCGCTACAGCGTCTGAGTCCACCCTGTAAATAGAGGCGTCCACTGCCTCACAAAACTCATCTGTCACTGAGAAGTAGGCTACCTCCTCTTCCTCAGTTTAGGCTCCATCGTGCCCAGATAGTGGAGGTAAGTAGCTCCTAGGGGAAGCATCGATATAGACGGCATTCTAGGCTGAATTGCTATTCAATAACATGTTAACAAATCACTATTCGGAATTGCAAATACATATGATTCGGTATTTGGAAGAGGCGCTTTTAGAGCGACCCTTCAAATACAGAATCAGAATCGGATGTATGAATGTTTTGCGACCAAAATGCAATCTCAAAACATTTGCACTTTACCACCAACTCAAAATTATTTTGAAACGTTAAATTGTTTTCTTTTTAACCCCTTGAGTGCTGAGGACGCAATGGTTACGTCCTCGGCTGTGGCGCTGGTGTGCCAAGGACGTAACCGTTGTGTCTCAGCACACCACTGCCTAATCCCTCTGCCTCTGTAGGTGGAATAGAGCTTCCCCAACCTCCTGTGGTATTATTTTTTTTCAATGCAATGACGATCACCCGCACGTCATTACATTGAAACAAACGAACCAATTGACTTGTTTCAGTTTCACTGTTTTGGTGCTTGTGGGGCTATCTTATCCTCAGAGCACCGAAACACACAGGAGTGGTATCGTTGGAAAGGGGAGAATCTCCCCTTTCCAATGGTACCCTTCTCTAGTGGATCCCTGCTTGACACCAGGGAGGGGGGGGGGGGGGAGTGGCTTCCTTGGGCAAGGGCTTTTGCTCCCCCCCAAATTCATTTGGCCGAATTCAGTCTTTCTGCCCCTCCTTTCCCCCGGGCAGTAGCCCCCAATCTGCCTCCCGGGGGTGCAGAAAGCACACTATACACAAGGGATTTTTAGTACTTAGGGGTGGGGGGGCTGCCCTAAATGGGCACTATAATGTACCCACCCCTCCCAAAAAATTGCCAAAGACTTTCTGCCCCACCTGTGGTACAGATGGGGGAGATAGCAACCAGGGATGATTTTTTTGTTATTATTATAAAAGAGGAGTGGGGGCTGCCCACAATGGACATGCGGATGCCCCCACCCCTCAACACAAATGGGGGACAGTGTTTCTGCCTCCCGGGAGGCAAAAAGCAAACTAGACACCAGGATTTTTTTTTTTTGTACTCGGGTTAGGGGGTTCTATAATGCCCCCACGCCTCCCAAAAAATTGCCACAGTCTTTCTGCCCCTCCGGTGCAGATGAGGGCAATAGCCCCCGAACTGCCCGCCATCACCTACCCCGGCGGGGCAGAAACTCCACTAGGCACCACAGCCGATTTTTTTGTTGTTGAATTTTTTTTATAAAAGAGGGGTGGGCCTACCCACAATGGGCATGCCAATGCCCGCACACCCAACACAAAAAGGGGACAGTCTTTCTGCCTCCCCCTGGGAGGCAGATGGAGGTTATTACCTCTGATTTGCCCCCCGGGGGGGCAGAATTCCACCAGACACCAGGGATTCTTTTTGTTTTAGTACTTGGCGATGGGGGCTGCCCTAAAGGGGCACTAAAATGCCCCCACCCCTCCCAAAAAATGCCACCGTTTCCTCCTCCCCAGGGTGCAAATAGGGGTTATAATCCCCGAACTGGGGGTAGAAAGCCCACTAGGCGCCAGGGATGATTGTTTTTTCTTATATAAAACACAAAAGGGACAGTCTTTCTGCCCCCCAGGATGCAGATGGGGGTTATTACCCCCAATCTGCCCCCGGGTGGGTTTTTTGTTTTGAATATGTAAGGGTGGGGGCTTCCCAAAATGGGCATGCCAATGGGACAGTCTTTCTGCCCGCCCTGGAGGGCAGATGCTGGTTATTACCACCAGGATTTTTTTTGTTTAATTAAAGAGGGGTGGGGGCTGCCCATAATGGGCGATGCCAACCACACCTCCCACTATTAAAAATTAGTCACTGTTTCTATGTCCAACCCAGATGGGGGTAGAAAGCCCAACTAGACATCAAAGATATGTTTATGGGCATGTCAGGGAGCGGCCCCTTGGGCAAGGGTTGCTCCACTTTTGTTTATGAATACAATACAATTTTAGCAAAACAAAATCAAGTTTTTCGCACAGTTCTGTGTGGGGAAGTTGTGGAATCACTGTAAGGTCAAAAATTTCCTACCACCCAGCATTCCCACAGGTCTCCCGATACAAATGCTACCTCACTTGTGTGGGTGGGCCAAGTGCCTGTGACAAGAAAGGGCCCAAAACGTATTGTGGAAGCATCAAACTTATAGATCACAAAACAATCTAGTTTTCAGAAATTACTGGATTTGGTATTTTTCCTTAGATGGCCATTGAGCTTGGCACCAAAAGCGCAGGTGACTCCCTTGCAAAACCAGGTTGCTTCGTAAATATAATTTTGATGTCTCCACAATACGTTTTGGGCCATTTCCTGTTGCAGGCACTAGGCCTACCCACACAAGTGAGTAAAGAAGAGAAATAATGCCTCGGGACTAATAATGTAACCTCTATTTTGGTGACGAGATAGATAAATTATCTCCTCCCTTGAGTTGTATATTTCCTCAAAATAAAACTTTGTTTTTAGTATTTTTTGTGATTGTCAAAGGCAAATCCAACCAAGAAATAAATATATTTTGACCATTTAGGTAAAGTATGTCTCAGTATATTTATTTAATACTTTAGTACCAGTATATAAAGATCAATCTTTTAGATATATATACAGAAAACATTTACAATATGTACAAAACTAATTTACAAGGACAAAGAAAAAATGAACATATATATATCAATGAAGCCCTTTCTTTCAAATAGGATGCCTTTGAAGTTAATTTACTAGAGCATTCCTTTCAAATGAAGATCACTCCTAAGAGACACTTGAGATCCTATAATTATAATCTCCACGTTCTTTATAGTACTCTTAAATGTCTAATTAAGATAATAAACAATCCAATGAGCGACTTCAAAATCGTTGTCGACGCGTTTCAGCCATGTAAACCTTTAGGCCTCATCAGGACTAGGGCACATGTACATATACTTTCATCAAGTTCAACCTATAGGAACAAATTAAATATTCCTTTAGTAGTAAGTACTTACTTTCACATATGTCAATATATACATTATATACACATAGGAACAACGGAATAGGTCATATAACCATGCAATTATGTTCAATTCAAGGCACTGAAGTGGCGGGCCAAAACCAAAAATATTGAAAACCACACCTCATTGTGAATAAACACCACTGTGTACGAATTACATTTTATCTTCAATGTGATGGAAAAATAGAAATATATAGAACCAATTCACCTGTAGATAAATCTAAAGCCTTTCCAAACAAAAAGTAATATATGGCCCCAAAATATATTACCTCTTTTCAACTGATTTTTCATTAAGTTACTAGAGGAGTTTCTTTTCTTCGTTCCCTCTATCTAAGGGCGCTGTAATCAAAGGAGTACCTCATTAGACCAGCCTAACATGAAGCGGACCAAAGCGTAATAATTGAATATAATGGACTTACTGGTGGCGGTCACCATTTTATGGTAATATCCTGTGGGCTTTACAAAATCCTTCAGCCCGAGATCTCTCTGACGATTTCTATAACAAATGACAAACCACACGAACGGCTAGATATAAACCTTGTCACCATGTACATCTACCTACTAAAACATGCTCCGTGAGTGATTGTTACATATCATACCTTGTCGGTTCTCTATTCTCCCACAATTAAACGCCTCTTCTCTCTGCTTGGAAACGGGAGTTCGAGGGGGTATCTTTACGCTCCGCCTCTGTTAAAATATCAGGGAGCAGAAATAAGCTAAGAACTCGCTCGTGATACTTAAAACACCATCTATACCTAGAGGGATAGTATTTTTACCTATCCTTACCTTAATATCTTGACATCGACGCTCGTATTACACACAAGTGAGGTACCATTTTTATCAGAAGACTTAGGGGAATGCTGGGTGGGTGGAGGTTTGTGGATCCCCGCAAGTTCGAGAACTTTCCATCACAGAAATTAGAGGAAAATGTTTTTATTTTCTTTTTTACTAAGTTTGATTTTTGCAAGGGATTCCGGGTAACAGAACCTGGTGAGAGCCAGACAAGTCACCCCATCCTGGATTACCCTCGGTGTCTAGATTTAAAAAATGTACAGGTTTGCTAGGTTTCCCTATTTTCCGGCTGAGCTAGGACCCAAAATCCACACCTAGGCACTTTGCAAAAAAAGGATCAGTTTTCTGTGGAAAAATGTGATGAGTCCATGTTATGTATTGGCCTGCTTCCTGTTGCAGGCACAAGGCCTACCCGCACAAGTGGGGTACCATTTTTATCATAAGACCTAGGGGAACACACAATAGTAGGACATGTGTTAATACCAGTTGCCTTTTTATGCGTTTCTAACCTCCGAAATGTAAGACCATGGGTAAAAGAGAAGACATTTTGAAAAATACTCTCTAATTCACATGCGAGTATGGCTACCCACATATTCAGAGATGTGCAAATAACCACTGCTTCTAAACTCCATATCTTGTTCCCATTTCAGAAATACATAGGTTTCCTTGGTGCCTATTTTTCACTCTTTATATTTTACCAAATGAATTGCTGTATACCCGGTACACAATGAAAAACCATTGCAAGGTGCAGCTCAGTTATTGGCTCTGGGTACCTCGGTTACTTAGAGCCCCATATATCCCCACAACCAGAAGGGTCTCACGGACCTAATGGTACATTCGTTTAAAAAATCTGCCGTAGTTAGAAGAAGTTACAGATGAAAATGTAGGCACAAATGGCTGTTTTTTTTTCAACTCAATTTCAATATTTATCTACTTGTCAGAAATGTATAGCTTTCCGGTATCCATTATTGGTTTCACACCCATATCTACCACTAACTGGAAGGAGGTTAATGGCACAAAAAATAGGAAAAATAGCATATGTCCCAGTAAAATGCCAAAACTGTTTTCTGAAAAAAGTCTGACTGTTCCTGAAAACTGAGAAGAATGTGATTTTAGCACCACAAACCCTTCGTATGCAGACCCCGGCAGGCCACCATCCTTGTGATGACTGCAATTCCTAAAGGGTCCACAATTACGACCTGCCGCATTAATATTCAGGAGATATGTTGATTTGCGACCAACTAGGAATTGCTAAATTAAAATCCATGAGTTTCATACATTAGAAATCATGATTTCCTAATTGCGATTTGCAGAAAATCGCAATTAGGAAATTGGTATTCTTAATATTTGTATATCTGGCCCTAAATTGTTAATTAAAATTGTTGTGCATGGTGTCCCAGTGACAGGAAGATAGCTTGTTAGCTCATGGCCACATTGTTATTTATTGTTAATATTATAGGAGAAAAAGGAATACCAGGCCTAAAGTCTCCATTCATTCTTGTTTTTAGGAGCTACGCTAAGCATGCGGCCTGCCCCCATACCAATAGAGGATCCTGAATGGAGGCAAACACCACCTCCAGTCACTCCTACCTCTGGCACTTTCCGGTTGCGGCGAGGTAGTCGATTTACCTGGAGAAAAGAGTGTTTGGCAGTAATGGAAAGGTATGTCTTGTCAGTTAAAATCTGTGTGTAGTCTGCATGATCTTTGTGATGTGGATCGTATATATTATACTGCAAAATAACCTTTTTTGACAAACCATAAATGTTTTCATATTTCAGCAAATCTTTGAAAACCTATAATGGCAGCACAAGGTGTGTTTGCTGCGCCACAGCTTGAATTCATAAAAGATCAACTCTAGATCAATCTCAAAAGAAATCTTTTCTCACATTATATTTATGTATTCAATCTATTACATTTCATTGCAATTCTTTCCTTAAAAATGTTCTTAATTATGTGCATTCCTTCATTAAGAGCAATAATATACTAACAGATTAGGGTGTAGGCTTAATAGGATCACCCCACTGTATCCACTCTATTTATGGACTTCCTGTGCCTTTTTCTGGTGCAGAAGATAAAAGAAAAGGAGATTCTGAAGTGCTGTGGAGTAGGTGAGGGGATCTAGTTATGTTCTCTTCCGTCAACATATAATGAGTTATTTAATTATTTCATAATGCTGCTTTTGATTTAAAAAGGGGAACTCACAGCAGTAAACATTTAAAATATATTGACAGGAGACATTGCCACATGGTTAGATCTGAAACAGGCGAGCAAGTGACAGGCTTATTACTGACACTTTTGCCGTGTATTTTCAAAAATATAAAAAAATATTATAACTATTGATTAGCCTGTGATGGGGAAGATCTGCGTGCATTCATTTCTGAATGTAAGACCCAAAAATTGAAAACTGATCCCAGGTTGGTATTGGAGGAGGATATTGTATTGTTTAATTGCATTTATATAGTGCTTACTACCCCTGACAAGGCGTCAAAGCTCTTTTGGGTGAGCAGCACACCTACTCCAGGACCCAAAAAGGATTAGTGGTGAATTGGTATAGGGAAATATTAAATTAATTTGAGCGGTGGACATGTGAGTGTTTTATGTTGGTTGAAAAGAATAGTGGAGGGATAGAAGAGGGAGGGGCTTGCATTTATATAGCGCTTGGTACCCCTGATGAGGCATCAAAAGACCTTTTCAAGGAGTAGCACGCTACTCCAGAACCCAAATACGATTAGTAGTGCTTTAGTAT
The DNA here is from genome assembly GCF_964204655.1 of Triturus cristatus. Lineage (NCBI taxonomy): Eukaryota > Metazoa > Chordata > Amphibia > Caudata > Salamandridae > Triturus > Triturus cristatus. Next base: position 1,769,558,266 of record NC_140589.1, on the reverse strand, counting down.
AATGAAATATGAAATCAATTTGAGTGGTGTACATGTGAGTCTGTTAGTTGGATAGAAAAGGATTGTGGAGGGTGAGAAGAGGGAAGGGTCTAGAAAGAGTTTATTTGGAGATCCTAGCAGCAGGAGTAGGTTTGGGATTGGGATGAGTAGAAGGGGAGGGAAGAGTCTGAGGGAAGGGTTTTGAAAGGCTTGTTTGGGTGATCTGAATAGTAAAAGAGGTTTGAGATGATGTGAGGGAGGAATCTATGTCGTCAATCCGCAGTCTTTTTCCCCGCGTTGTGTTTCCGCATACCATTACTCCGCAAGTCGGAACAACGACTTGCGGAGGGGGGGGCGCTGGATGTTGGAATAGTATAACTTACTATTCCAACTCCAGTCTGTGTGGACACTAGGGAAGGTGTTGGATTTTAAATCCAGCACCTCCCCAATACCCCAACACCTTTCCCCCCCCCCCCCCCCGCCCCCTCCCCCCCCGCCCTCCACAAGTCATTGTTCCGACTGGCGGAGTAATGGTATGCGGTGACCTATATACATGTTAAACTTAGAAAATTATAACTATAACATGTACATTTGTTAAGCAGAACTAATGAAAATCTATATATTTATAAACAAGGTTATTATACACAGTTACATAAAGAAATACACATATCTAGGTACACGTATATAATCCAAATAACTGCTTATATACACATTGATATGCTGTATCTTTATGTTTGAGTAAGGTGGCTACGTGGGTAGGAAACAATTCTTGAGTAGTCTTCTGAAGATAAGGTAGTTATTTGTGGATATTTTGTTTGGGGGTAAAGAATTCCATAGTTTGGCTGCTTGAACAGAAAAGGATGTGCCACCTATGGGTTTTTTTCTTGTATGGTGGGATTTTGAGGCGAGGTGCCAATCTAGAATGAATGATCCTTTGTTGAATGTATGCCCTGTTCATTAGAGCCACTCTATGCTGGTAGATCCTGAGGATCATTTGATCTCTAAATAAACCGCTACACTAAGACATTGTGGCTTACTTAATTGTTCATACTAACCCTGCATTTTAAGATAGCTTAGATAGTTAGCCCCCTGCAGCAAACGTCTGTGTATGTCCAGTTTCAGGATCTAATCACCTGAAATAACTTGGTTAAGGCACCTCTTGGAAAGACTTTTATGAAATTTTTAACAGGTGCGAATGATCATAAAATAGCTCAGAGGTTTAGCATGCCTGTGGCAAAGCACCGCATTTAACTACTATGTCATGCATATCCAGTCTGTGTAAGGTAGCTCAGTGTAAGATAGCTCAGTGAGTAAATGCTTGGTTGCAGAGACCATTCTGCAAACTGCAGGTTGCAAGTTACAGACCAGTCAGCTAGGCACTTTCTGAAAAAAGGTGCATGCAGTCTGAAGGCATGAGTTTTTAGCCAAGCTTTCAATAAAGTAAGGGTGACAAATGGACATTGGGTAGTAATAAACACGTATAATTAAGTGGCAGAACAAGTTTGTAACTCCTGAACACATTTTAAGGGACATTGTTATCACATACCGTCTATTTCTCCCAAAAAATGTCTGAATAAACTAATGCAAGTTTTAGTATCAATTCACAGATGGCTCAAAAATGAAAAGACAATTTGCATCAGAAGCAATATTTTTCAGAGTCATCAAGAAGCTAGTGTCAAATCAATTTTGACAGATGACAGCAGCGTGGAAGTCGGAGTCGTCTGCTGGGCGTGGGAGCAGTAGACCAATGTGATAAAAGGATAAGCCAGCACCTGCATAGGGACTGGCAGTGGGCACACATGCTGTTAATTCAAAGTCATTCATGTCCTGTGTTGCAGACAAGGGCATGGGTATGTTAGCCAGCTTCCTGAGTGACGTTAACCTTTGAGGTCACACTATTGGTGACTAGCGTCAGGAACAATTTACATGGTCGGACTGGGAAATAAAATAGGGCCAAAGTAAAAGTGCCACCGAAACAGATAGATGAAGAGTTGCCCACATTTGCAAACTAGAGCAGCTTTGAACTCAAAGATGCGCTGTACATCTGTTTTGCAAGGTATGGGAAGCTGAATGCATGTGTACTTCCTGCGCTCAATTTTGTGATCCGAAACAATCAGTAGTAAAAATATGCCCCCAGGAACATAGAAATAGTCCACAAACAGCTAAAACTGGACCACCTTTGAGGCCAGCCCGTCTGAGCCTGGGAACAAAAGGAGGGCTTTGAGGTAGAGAGAGTGTAGCCTTAAAAACAGCCAGGTGATAGAAACAGGTCCGCAGGAGTGATAGGGTGAGATAGCTAATAAAGATCCACAGCACTCTGACCCCCACATGACCTTTCCTTCTAGAGAGAGTCTTACTTGCAGTGTCTGCTGCATCCTCCAGCACTCTTTTGGACGATGCACCAGATACACTGCCAGTCTGTTTCATATTGTCTCTTTATCTCTCGCTGCCTTTTCTCGGTTTTCTTTACTGTCCACAATCCCGCCTTGTCACTTTCTGTCCCAACTCTCTTTTGCCAGTCCACTTTCTGACAGTCTGTCCCTAAGCACAGGTGCAAGCAGGGAAATTATCTGGACATAATGGCCTACCAATAGAGTTCCAAATAAAGTTACAGAATTTGTTAGTTGCGTATGTTGGACATGTTCTTATTGTCCATAAATGTGTGCTACCAATAGACCTGAGAAAGGCATCAATAGTCTTAATTCATAAGGAATGATGGACACGGGATAAATGTTCATATGCCGGCCAATCTCGTTGTTAAATGGCAAAACAAAACCTTAAGCTAAAATACTGCTTAATTTTCAGACCCCAATAATTACATTAATGCATCCAATCCATCTAGATTTATGCCCTTGAGATCTACCAGACTTAACTTGAGAAGACTGCATAATAATATCTACATTTCTGGATGGGTAAATAAGCCAATTGCAGTGGAATCAATGGATGCTCACAAAGTGTTCAACTGAGATTAATTGCCCTTATGTTCCTTGTATTGGAAAAGATGTAGTTTGGACACTAGTATATGTCCTTGGTATGGCTACTGTATAAGTGGCAGCGCAGTGGTATTCAATTGAAGAAGTTCCCTTAGAGAAGGGAGAATAGACAGAATTGCCTCTTTGCCCATACCATTTTTGCTAGTAATGAAGCCTTCTCTGAATGGGTATGTGTGGATTCCCTAATAAGGGGGTGGAAATGGACTAACTGATGGGATGAACAAATTTCCCTTCGTGCATACACCCTTCTGCTGTATATCGCAGCCCAGGAAACCTCCCTAGACAAGGCTATAGTCAATATTTGGATATCATTTCTTCTCTTCCCTTTTTATATATGGAAATGAGCGTCTGAGCTGCCCATGTCCTTCAAAATTGAGTCCACACATTTTAAGTATTTGGGGTTTGGATCTCATTGGACCCTGTCACATTTTATGATGATAATACAGACCCCATGCTGCAAGATCTTGGTGTCAGAAATATTGACTTGGAAGGCCTCTTTCAATGCTAAGCAGTTCTGTCTTTCACTCCCGATATTCTTTCGTATATTACAGAGCAAGCTTTACGACATATCAGAGGTGTATTTTAAAGAGATTGGATGTCTTTAAAGTGCTCTCTTAAATCTATCCAATTCCGCAAAATCCCTTGGCTTCTTCTTGGACAACATGTCAATGAAAGAGCACATCAAGAATACAGGAAAAAGAGCGCTGTAAACACTCAAAAACATAAAAAACTTAAACTATTTATTCCTGCAGATGATTTCAAGATTGTGGTGCAATCTTTGGTCCTCTACAAACTAAAGTATGGTGATGCCATTCTCACTGGGTCACCGAAAACTCTTAGATCAGTTCTTGACATGGCAACCCGGCTCATCTCAGATGTTAAATGGTTTGAACACATCACTCCTGCACTCAAGAGCCTCAACTGGCTTCCCATAGAAGGAAGATGTACCTACAAGACTGCATGTATCATCCACAAAGCCCTTCACTCTTCTACACCCAACTACTTAGAAAACAAGCTGTCAAAAGCAGGGACTACTAGATCATTGAGAAGCTCCAATGCACTTCTGCTCCTACCTCCCAATCTAAAACAGTCAGCAACCAAGTCGCGCTCTTTTTCCGGAAATGCTTCAAGCATATGGAACTCCCTAGCATGTGACCTTAGATGCCACCCTTGCTTCAAGAGAAACCTGAAACTCCTCTCCTCAATAAATACTTTAACTCCTAGTTTACCGAACTTGGTTAATTAGCGCTTCATCAGATCTAGACCCTGTTTCAAGCGTCTGTTTATTTGCTTATGCTGTCTATTAGATCCTCTTGAATTGTGTCTCTAGTTGTTGGTTACTCTACGATCAGCTTTGATGTGTACCATTATCTATTGAATTCTCGCCTCATATGTTCATTGTGTGACTGTTTTACTGTATTATATCATGATCATGTGAAGAGCTCTGACGCCTTCGGGTCTAGCAAGCGCTATATACAATTTATATAAAAAAATAAATGTCCTTGTAAGAATTTTACTATGGAAAGATGCCCCTCCAAAATTACTATGGCAACACTCTATAAAACCACTTTCGATGGAGGGATAGCCCTTCCAAACCTTAGGAAAGGTTGTGAAGTAGTGAATCTGATCGACCATATTTGGTGGGTAGTCATCTCGTAAAATGAGTCAGCATTCTGAATAGGAAACAAAGGTCACAACCATGTCTGATGATCAGCTTGCATAACTACCACAGACTCTATGGCCAAAATATGGAATACACTTTCTAAAGAGATGGACTGGAAAAGTAAACTTGAAACACCATTGTGAGTGGGACTAGACTGAGGCATTTGAGTATCTTAAGTGAGTTTATAAGGTGAGACACAATTGCAGTAGCCATTGTAGAGGACGCGTGGAACACCAATGGGACTTTATTGTTACAGCAGCAACAAACTGAATATGCACTCCATGATACACTGACATTTAATTACTTTCGGCTTAGAAATGAACTCTTCTCTGGGAACAGGAAGTCATTAAAGAAAGTAGTGTTAGAGTGTAGATTGCTAGGACTAGCAGTGGAGTAAAAGACTATATTACCAACATATACCATGCTATTAACTAAAACACAAAAGGAACTGACTGTATTGTATTCCCGATGGGAACTAGACCAGGGCAGCATCGATGACGGTTTGTGGGAAGAGGCCCTCATGTATCAACGTGAGATGTCTATTAGGTCAGACTTTAGACTGAATCAGTTTAACATTCTACTAAGAATTAAGTCACTAACGTTCAACTAAAAAAAATTCAAACAAATTGCAAATGATGTTTATTTAGAGAGATATCAACCGACCATTACCCATCTACTAAGGGGTTCCCGCCTAGAAAAACATACTCAGAATGCCGATGTGAACAAGTAAATTTAACATGGGGAAGGCCACTGGAATAAGAACCTCCCATGATTCTACTCAGGATTTGGCAGTAAACAAGAAGTTTCCAGATATCAAAAAAAATATTCTGCCAAGGTCTTATTTTAGCAAAGAGATGTACTGCACAAAAATATGGGGCAGTCGACACCATGTACGATAGAGAAGTGAAACCGTAATATGGGTTAGTATATGGTGGGTGAGAAAATGGTTTATGTGGGTAGAAGCGGCCCAAAGAAATTCAACATGAAACGAGGCGCTTGGGCATAATACAAATCTCACACTCATGTGTCCAATTGTTCTCTCTAAAGTACACATACGTGGTACTCCAGGTGTATGTAACACTGTCAGGTCAAGCTTACTATGGGTTAACAATGCCCCATGGAGGTTGGGGATGCTGGTATGCCTTGTAGTCACCCATTCATTAAGGCATTGCGCTAGCCGGTAGCCTATTCCTGTATCCGCCACCACTGAATGTTTTGATATGGGTACTAACTTGACCTGACCAGTGTTTCATTTACCTGCAGTACCATGTCTGTATACTTTAGTGAGAATGATTGGAGGCATGAGTGTGAGAGTAGTATAACAAAAGGGTTACAGTTCTAAGGAAGGCTACTGGACCCATGTGGTCCCAGTGAGATGGCGGAAACATGTCAACATGGGGTATCTGGGAACAATGACAATCCCTTAGATCCCCCCCCATTCTTGTTTTTAATATACCACAACATTTGACTCCAGAATATAAAGTTTTACTGATGAATATCACTGCAGGGATTTTTATTTACATGCTGATTTCTGTTGATCTCACCAAGAGGTGAGAAACAAAACGATCACGAGGTCTGTCAACTAGGTCGATCGAGCCCATCTGTCCCCTACCTAACTGTTCAGCGGATGTAGACAACCGTATTATAAAGCATGGCACCTAGGTTGGTGTGTGAGTTTGTCTGAATTCTTCCTGACTAACCAGGCATACTCCATTTTGTTTTTGTGATATGTGTGCAACAAGAAGATTGACTGCAAGGATGAGGGTAATTCTGCGTTGAGTATGTAGAACAGGAAGTATCTCACAGAGGTGATGGGAGTTACACAACATGTTCTTCATCACAGGGTTAACGTATTTAATTGCTTTGTGTACAACAAACATGTTTTGAAGTTAATTATGCAGTGAAGGTTGGACTAAAGAGGCACACATAGTCATGCACTAATCTGGCAAAGCAGCATTGGTCAGAATTTCATGTTCAGGCTAGACCTGGGTGGGAGCAGAGGGAGACTTGTGTTAGGTAAAAAGGTCCAGATCCAAGTAGGAGAGGTCCCTGGTAGTATCTGCTCATGATTGATGCATTTCTTTGATCAGGCTTATTTTCAGTGCTTTGTGGAGGGATGGCAGGGTGGGAAGAGCTTGCAGTGAGGGACAAAGGAAAACATAAGAATCACTCACTGATCTTTTACTGTTTCCGCTGGGCTGTTTTCTATGGTATTATGGTGTGCCGACTGGGACTGCTAGATCTGAGGCTGCATCCAGATGTTCATTGAGGGGTGAGGGTCACATTATTGAGGTATGTAGGATCCATTTTCTTGGAAGGATTTAGAAATAACGTCCAACACTTTGATTTTAATTCTTCATTCTATTGGAAGTGAGTGCATATATGAGGTTTAGGAAGTCTTGGGGTTTTGTTCTGTATTGTGCAGAGTTTCTGAACCTCCTCTATTGAAATGCCAAATCAAGCCAACTGTGTCACTGTAGTGTAGATGTGACTTTACTAAAGCTCGTTATTTCCACCTTATGGTTCCGTTGTAGTAGAGAACCATTCTCAGCCTCTTAGGATGGACATCTGTGTTCTTTACAAATGAAGTAATTTGTTGATTGAAAGATAGTGTCCATGAACAAACACTCAGGTTTTTTAGTCTGTGGGTGTGCAGAGTTGTCATGGTTTCCTTTGATCATAATCCCAATTAGGGAACTGTTTGGACACAGGAAGTTTTGTTTCATGCAATAGAATAGATGCATGGGGCCATTTGTACATTTGCTGCAGTATTTCTGGGTTTTTTCATGGGTCTTTGATGAAAGATTTGTGCATATTCTCGGTTCTTTATCTGGTCTTATGGTCCAAGATAGGTATGCAAAGGCAAGTAAGTCATCCATTGCTGGCTGTAGGAAAGGCAAATATTCACAACCCTTCTGTAACCCAATTCTTCAGTAGTAATAATGTGCAAGCCGGTTAGCGAGAAGGACAGTTTTGAAGAAAATTGGAGGTGACTTGAAAACGTTTTGAAAGAAATAAGTCCAGTTTTACGTGATGGCTGCAGTTTAAAAGAAATGAGCTGAACCATTGTGGCATAGCATCCCAACCCAACCGAAAACTCCAGCCGAGGAGATGAATGTCCTGATAGTTCATATCAAAGGCGCCAGAAAGGTCAAAAGTACTCAAGACGCAACTATGACATTTGTTAGTGACTCTGAAGACACATACTCAATTTTTTTTACATATCACAAAAAGACCAAGGAATATATGGGGACCTTTATGACCATGGCTCTGAAAGAAAGCATACGTAGTAAGTGATGAATAGCGAGTCAATGGGATGATTCCTCATGGCACACAGCTAAGGCCTAGTTACATTGACAAGTTAAGGAATACCAGGTTGAGGAAGATGGGGAAATAGTGGGGTCCAGAATTACCCTGTGGACTGCTTGCTGGAAAGCAGTCGATATACAGAATGCTATGCCTCTACTTCTTGTTCCTCCACAGATGTGATAGTGATAATTAACATTTATGGATTAAGTGCTGTAACGTGTCCATTGATGGTCAGATTTTGTATTGGTTTGGTTATCTTGAAAAACCATAAATAACGTTTTTAAAAAGCTCTATAAAACATTTTCCTGGCAGAGAAGAGTTTTTCCATGATGTCATAATGGTAGGTTTTTGGTACCTCTGCATTTTTTAGAATTACCATCAGGGAGGGTTACTTTCACTAGCATGTTTAAAATGTGCCCCTGCCACTATAACGTCACGGACAGATGATGTGATAATCTGTACCGTTGCAAATAGTCAGAAATAAATGCTTTGGCATTACCAAGGTCTTGATGATGTATTTATGATTGTATGAATGTATTCTGAGGCACTAGAGCAAAAGTGTCCACGGAAGATCTGAAGCCTGCTGGAGTTCTGGTGACACGCTGATGGGAAGAGGAAGGTTCCATGTTATCTCTGAAGCAGACGTGAAGTCTTCACAGGGTTGCTGCAAATATGGCATTAGTCATTGGAGATTGGTCAGTGGGCTGAAATCATTTCCTAATAGATACCATTGAGTATGAGTGTACGGGGCACACCTGCTAATCTTCAGCCTGGTCTTAAAAGCGGATGCATGTTGTGTAACCGATATGCAAATCTTCCTGCCCAAAATCATGTGCCCGATTAAGAAATCATTCAGTTTGCACAAGGCATTCACTTGCCAAGCCTTAGTTTGATGGTTTATGTGTAAAGTCTATTGTAACATGCATCATAGAGCATATAAGGAACATTAAAATGTGGTAATTTCTCCTCGTCTACACCCTATTAAACCAGACCTTATTCATCCTCATGAGATTTGCCAGTCTAGTTTCCAGTGTTGGCTACTGGCGTGGTTTGTTTTTTAGAGATTGCCATAGCCGAGAGACCGTTCCTCTTGTGAATAACGAATGAAGTCTACTGCACAGCAGGACTAGCTCTTACCAATCAAATGTTTCTGCATTATGTATTGCCACAAGGCAGAGCGGAATTTGCCTTTTTTTTTAATTGACGTGGATATACCTTTCCCTTGTGACTTTCTAAAAAGGTTCTAGCGTCTGGTTTGTGAGCCTTATACAGAGTGTAGTATGAATTTATCACAGAATAATTATTTCTTGTGTTCTCCCTCGCTCTCTCTCGCACTCTCCACTCTTTCTCTGTCGCTGTCTCACACCTGTTTTCCCTTCACTGCCCCAAAGCAATCAAGACATTCCCCTTTTTTAATCTCTTTCCTCTGCTCTTGTACAGCTCTGGCACAAGCATGCACCCACATCAAACTCCTGGGCCTTCGCTGCTCCTGCATGGAGGGCCCTGTGCTAACACACAGTTTGATGAACAGCACAAGGCCTCTGACAACATCAATCATAAATATATGTATGTAAATGTGTGTGTGTGTGTGTGTGTGTGTGTGTGTGTGTGTGTGTGTGTGTGTATATATATATATATATATATACGGCTGCCATGGCATTTAATGCACTTTATGTCCATTCAGGGCTCAAATGTGCAATTCAGTGTTTAGAATTCAGGGTTTGGAATCATGACCTTGAATAGTTAATGAATAGTCAAAAATGAACGATTTCGCAATGAATTGCAAAACATAGTTGCTTTGAATATTGATTAATGAACTGTATTATAATGATATTATCAGTTGCATTACGTTGGCGCCTCCATCCGAGATAATGTTTTGGAGTCTCTCTGCTATGTTTATTTAGTTTGAACCGGAAACCCTAAGGGTAAACCGGATATAATTCTGTTGTACAAGATGCACTTTGTAAACAGTCGAAAAAGGCGCAAACGCCGAAACGCGTCCTGTGAAACATTCTCGGTGAATAAACTTATCCGAGAACCCTGATTGAGTGCGGTCCCTTCATTTGCGCGGTGAAATTGAATTTTGGGCTGAACATATATATACATATATCAGCGAACGGACCTCCCAAGCACGGTCCGATAATTTTCAAAAACACTTCCCTTCACAACAGGAATGCCGACGCCGTGTCTTTGCACAAAAAGTTATTTTATTTGTCAGCTGAAATTGCTAGACGCGTTTCGCCTGCCCTGCAGGCTTGCTCACTAACAGTTTGCGTAAAGTTTTGCCACCATTTTTAACATCGTGAAGTTACGTGTCACGTGCAAATTGCCATTCAATGAAAAGTGTAAACAGACTCGTAATTCAGTAAAACAATGTCAGTGCAAGTTGTTAAATGCAAACATTTGCATACATTCACAATATGAAACAGAATAAAACAGTCCATAGCATTAAAAAGAATTAAAATGCTTTAATTACCAACTGTTCTATACATTTTCACTCTTAGTTAAAATCGATAAGAGTTAAAATCGATAAGAGTGAAACTCTCGGGCTTGAACCCTGGTCCGTATATTGCACACGTCTATTCATTCATTGGTGTTTTGTCATCCTAATATACGGAGGCTATGCCACAACCCAATAACATGCACATCTAATATATTGTGCATGCTGTTATGTTCATTTAATTATATCCTGCCTCTGGTGTAGAGCCAAGGCTTCATGTGTCATGCCCTAGTGGGCATAGTTAACACATTTTGACAACTATGATACAACTTGTTAGTATTGCACTCATTATAGTAAACCAGTCTGTTTAAAGGGCTCGTGCTACTCTTAAAACCCAAATAAAATCAGTTAAAAAATGGAAATGGGGGAGACAGCAATATTCAGTTAAAATTATAAATGTGTGTGGGAATCTTCCTCAGTGTTGAGGCCCTCGGGGCTCTTGGTGTTGAGCATAATGATATCATTTGACTCAAGTCGTCACCTCCCCGTTCACTCACTGGAACTGCATAAATTACATAATACTCAAGCCCTTTTGTGTTTTTTCCATGGTGTTGGTCGAAATGTCTTGCCACGGGGTACGTTTTATCACCATTTTTAATGGCTCTTCAGGGCTCGAAAAATCTGAAAAATGTTACTAGTCCTGCAGGTCTAGTACCTTGAAAACTCTCCTCGACCTAACAGTAACCTACTTGACCTCCGTCTCTGAAAGCGGAGCAAATGTGACAAGATAACAAGATTTAAAGGCATCTTTATTGCTCATTTGCTTTGTGAGCAATAAAAAGGCCTTTAAATCTTGTTATCTTGTCACATTTGCTTCGTTTTCAAAGACAGAGGACAAAAGTTAGTATGTTTTCCTACTCGCCAGAAAGGGCGAGTAGGACCTAAAAATAACTCGACCTCATTAAATTTACCTCGCAAATGCGAGCGGTCGAGTGGATTTGTCGAGCCCTGCTCTTAAGTGCTGAAGAATTTGCTTATGTACAGGAAGGATAGTGCTGCCCATGTACCTCAAGCCACACAGGCACTGAAGTACGTAGACAGGGTTTGGGTTTAACAAGTGAATCATGTACGTTCATCGGTGATCTTTGGGATTTTGAGTGGGTGGGATGAAAGGCCCATGATGAGTGGTTCTTGTGAAACCTACATCCTGCCTCCGAGAAATCTGAACATCTGTCGGTCTTATCAGTATCTTCTCAAAGCTAGCGCCAAGTCAGTATTTCGATTGCAGGCTGGTGTCCCCTGCATTTCCTAAACCAAAGTCTTAAACGGGCCTTTCTGCGGCAACTAACTGGGAGTAGTCTCCAATCAAACCAGCATGGCATTACGCCGAGATTTACAAGATTGAATAAGGACCTATTTTCGCCAACGACGATAATATTCTCTTAGATACTCGAACACGCCCTGAGGAAGCCGCGGGCCAGATGGCCGTGTAATGGGGCGAAACACTTGTTGGCTGTCTGTTACTTCCTTGTACACCAACTCATTTTTCCTTTAATGAGTGACAACACCTATAAAAAAACATTTTCACAATGAATCAGGCTTATTGGAATTATTCCTAAAATACTATGATTACTTTTACTTGCCCTGACACCCACCTTGGAACTCGCTTAAATTTAGGGGGCTAGGGGTATCCCCCTGTCAAGGACAAGTAACACAACAAATAATATAATATTTTTCTCATTATCCAACGGATAGTAAGGGATCGGGACTCATCACCCCTTAACCTACAGAAATGTGGTAACCATGTCTGTCAAGTATATCCATTTGGTTTTTGGGGAAGTAGGTTTTAGTAGGCTTCTGTCACATTTTGCTCCTCTGTAGCACTGTGGTCATTGAAGACGGCATGATTATATAGTTTGTAAGGCTTCTCCCAGCTGTGAGAGAGGTGGGCAGCATTGGTCTATTTCAGGGTCCTCCAGGGTAAGACCCAAGAATTGTTCTGCTGATAATTTGGAAACGTGATGAGTTTGAGATGACCTCAAAATCAATGCCAAATGGATAAAACCATCAGTATTTGATTTTGTTTTGCTGTAAATACTCAGTAATTGGACAGAACTGTTGTCTTCTAAGAAGTGTAATATCTTGACATATGGAGCATGTATATGCATTGTGGTGTATCTGGTGCATTAATCTTGCGTTGGTAAGACTTTCTCCTTGTAGCGATAGTTTTGAAATTTTTCCAGAGTGGTTCGTGGCCTACTTGAGTTCTCTGGTGGCCCGCTCTATGGATTTTATCCAGGATGACCTGGGGAGGGGCATTACCAGAGAGTGGAGCAAAGAGGTTTACAATTACATTTTCAATATCTGTACCAGCTGCTCTTTCACCAAGGCCTCAGATTCAATCCTGCCCCTTCTTGAGCGATTTTCTAAGTCTGTGGTTTTTCTAATGTTCAATTCATTTTGAGCTTGTAAGGCAAATCACTAGTCCATGACCGGTGGCTTTTTCTCTTGTAGACATTCTATATGGCCTTCCGCTTCTACTTCTCTGGAACCCTCTGAATCAACACCTGATCTTAGAGCTGCATTTTTTCTCCTAGATAGGACCAGAAAGTGTGTAGTTCATGGAGAATGTCTGCTTTTACTTCCTCTCGTTTTTCGGATTTAAAACTTTGTAGGTTTGCCAGGTGGTCCGATTTCGTTAGTGCCATTGTGGAGAATTCTTCAGTGGGACCTACCAATGACAATGGGATGTTTTCTTTAGTAGATGTTTAAGGAGTTTCAAAGAATCCTATGACTTTTTTTGAGCCTGCTTCTTAGGAGGCATAATCAGGACTTGTGACTGATGTGAGTAGAAGATGCTTTATTTATCCCATGACAATTGGTAGGGTAGTGTAGTAAGATTTGCCGGCTTTACATCAAAATGTTGTTTTCCTACTTAGATTATCAATCAGATCGTCAGTGTTGTCTTTCGTCTGTATCCAATATTAGTTGGGCATGACCAGTACATTTCAGATGGTGGCTGTTGCCAAAATGTTGTCTAATATGAGGTTTTATGGTTCTGTTTATAGTTCGCGATGCGGCAGCAGTGTGATGTGTTCACTGAGATTATTACTGTCACGACTGGAGCTCCACCCAACAGAATTAGAGTCAGTAGGTACCTGTGGTTCCTCTCCCTTTGCTTTTGTAGACCCTATTTGGATCCGAGCAGTTTGGGCATGGATAAACCCAAAAGCACACTGCTGATTGCCCGTGCATAAGGCGACACACAACTGATTGGACAATGTATAGATACATTAGTTGGAGCAGTCTCACTGCCTTAGACACTTTGCAATACAACACATATTCACGTGTGACCAATGCATTGATGCATTAGTTGGAGCAGTCGTACTACAATAGACATGTTGCAGTACAACACATATCTACATAGCAGAGTTGGTATGTTGTAGGGATCCTTCTGGTTACTGACCTGAAGGTCGCGCGTGATTAACTAATTTTGCGTGCCATTTTGCACCAGCACCTATAAAAGGCCACACCTTGCTCGCCAGTGTTGAGTTTGGTAAGGACAGCCAGGAGCTCCTGAAGAACTTACCGGCAGCAGTGATTCCTGGGTTTCGAAGGGCCGTAGCTCGAATTCCTCACCCTTCTCCTTTTCGCAGACGCTGTTCCGAGTCCGCCCTGTAATTTCTGAACCTAAAAAGAACAACAAGCATTAAAAATGCAATAGGTCTCGCCTTTCATTAAGTTAAAGCTATTTGCTTTGCTATACAATACCATTAGCAAAGCAAATGGCTTTAACTTAATCAAAGGCGAGACCTATTGCATTTTCAATGCTTGTTTAAACTATGTTTTCGGGTTACAGCAATTAAAAGTCAATATTATCTTTTTCTTGTACCAATAGAAATATTTTCCTGTTATGTGTACTAAAACTAAAAGAAAAAGGATTTTATACCTGCTGAAAATACACCTGCTTAAAAGAAAGCACTGCCCTATTTGTAAATTGTATACGATTTACTATTTTTTTTTCTACATGTGAATGTTTTATTGCAAGCATAAGCTTGCAATGTAGGTAGCTGAATGTTTCTATTTTATCTTTTTCTTTTTGTAGCATTTGATGGAAAAGAATTAAACAATAAAATAACCATTGCATCTGTTTCGCCGAAAAAACAAAAACGAGAAGATGATGTGGTAGGTGCAAGAACTTATGGAGTAGTTCTCACTCCTTTGAGGATTGGGCTGCTAGGACAAGGAAACGAAAGGCAAAATAGGTTTGTCTTTCATTTTAGGCTTTATTTCTTTTAAAGTTTTTTTTACCAATCAAGCTAGACTCCCTCAAAGTGTCCCTTTCGGGTGCATGAAAGACACTGCTATGGAGATCCACGCGCAGAGTCCTGCACCTCTGCAGTTAGTAAAATCATAATGCCAGGCAGTAATGGATGCCTAATTGCAAATTTGTCTGCGGCAGTCCAGATGCCCAGTCGCCCAACCGTTAAGTGAAATGATTACCAAAGGGTATGATTACATTGAACCCAGGAATCGTCTTAACAGAAGGCTTTCGAGGAGAAGACAATGTGCACAAATCAGTCCATTTCCTTTCAATGCGCTTGAGGTGCGAACACTTTCGTCACAGGGCGGATTTTGAATGGACGTTACGCTGAACATGTATCTGAACCCTTCAAGTTTTGTATAAGGCTTCCCGATATTACAGTACCGTCACTTATCGATGATGTACGGAGGTTAATTGACCGCCTGCTTCTGTGACAAGATTTGAATGAATATTGGTAAATAGGAGTGCCTTTTTTAGGAATAAGAAGCGCAATATAATGAAAGTATTCTACGAGAGATTTAAATGGGCACACGTCGGTCTTTCGGGAGATAGCCTATACAGTGACTTCTAGAAAGTTCGCCATTGAGGGGAAAACACCATGGGCATACGGGAACCGTGGATGTCTGCTGGCTGCTGGGTTCAGTCGAGGGTCACTCTTCAACCAGGTCGTTAATGATTCAGGGAAGCGATGTTCCTTAGCGACAGTAAATTATGCAAGGCGCTTCAATCTGCGCAAGAGGCATTTATTCTCTAGCAGAATCGAGATGTGTAAGGAAATTAGGCGGACAAGTTTCCCATGAAGCTCTGCGCAGATAAAGGCTGCCCTAAGCACCGGGGTTACAAGAAGTACGCTGCATACTAATAACAAGCACTTGCTATGACGTATTTGCTCGGCTTTCTCGCCTGCTAAAAGGTTTCTTGTCTTTATGGGGCCATGTGTTTGGCCCCATAAAGATAAGAAACCTTTTGCGACGAACGCAAAGCAGGCGAGGCCGTCCAAATGGGAC
This sequence comes from Triturus cristatus, assembly GCF_964204655.1. NCBI lineage: Eukaryota > Metazoa > Chordata > Amphibia > Caudata > Salamandridae > Triturus > Triturus cristatus. The sequence continues at coordinate 1,769,542,551 of NC_140589.1, read as the reverse complement.
GGCCGAAAAAGCCGAGCGAATGCGTCACAAGGAACTCTTTTCCAATGGCTGGCCACCGTTTAGCATAAACGGTGACGCCAGCCAATGGAAAAGAGGGGCGGGGATTAATGCCCCTTACAGAAAATACGTCATATCATTAAATCTCGCCAGCGAGACTGCGCATGCGCGCAGCCTGCACCAGGCGAGACCTAAAAAACGAAGGCAGCTAAGTACAAGTTACTTGCTAGTGCATGCACACTTATTACGGACATGCAGACAAAGAAGAGACTTCAAACAAAAGACTTGCAACATAAATAGCTTCACAAAAGAAAGGGAACCAAGCTGTACAGGACATGAAAGAGTGCTTGTATGTAAGAGTGGAATTTACAAATAGGTTGTATGAGTGAGAGCCAACTCAGTATACCTTTCAAAACTATAACTGGATTCTGGTAACCTCAGTAACCCTTCCTCTGCCACGAGACTGAGCCTGGTGACGAATCCAAGGCCCATGGAACTGTTTAGATTTCTTCTCTGGTGGCTAAACGATAAGTTAGCAACTGGCCTTCTCTGAATCAAGATTGAGCTAACAAGCTTATAGTGCGAGGTACTATTTGCAAAACATTCCTCATAAGACAAGCTAACTAAATGAAATTCACTTTTAAGGTTCTGTTCCCACTTAACACTAGCCTTTTCTTTTCACTAGGTAGTTCCTCACGTCACAGGTTAGTTGGAATAAGACTAATTCACAGAGACCAGACATTCTTGAGACCAGACATATGGAGGCAGTTTCAAAAGCAACAGTCTCTTTCCCTCTATTTCTTGTCCTTTCCTCCCACCGTCCCCCCAAAGTGCTTTCTCTAAGTAGGTTTTCTTAAACCTCACAGGGGTCAGTACAGTTGGGCATTGCAGGATTACACATCTCAACATACACATCTCGACATCTCTCATGCTGGGTTCGACAGCATCAGGTTAGTGCATCTGTTGTCTCATTTCTTGAGTTTCCTTACAATTACGCTATGATGAGCATGGGTGGTTTTATTAAAGAAAATTATTTTCCCGCGTTTTCATGCTGAAATCAGATGTTGCTGGACTGGTTATCTGGCCTACCACTGGAATTCGTCCCTATGTAGGCATTACCAGGTCATTAGCCCAAGGTGGCGGAAAAGGGTCTTTTTGTTACAAGAAGCATCTTTTTCCAATTCCACCACAGGGTTCTACCTCTCCTCCACATCCCCAGTAGCTCGGTCTTCTACTCATGTATGGATCTAAAAAATGTTTTGCAGCTATGTAAGCTTTTTACTGGAGTTTTCTCACCTGTAACCACAAAAAGCGGTCACCAGAGTTCATCATGGATATTATTCGCAGGGTGCTCTCTCTGATATTAGTGCAGGGAAGCACTGGGAGGAGCAGTTCAAAATCCCATTTGCTGTAGCGCTTCCCTCATGGGCGCTGCGGGGGTGGGGGAGCTTCTTGTTCCTACCCCCACACCAGTTGGCCAATACTGCTGTAGCGCCCAACTTGGATAGCGTCTCCTTGCACCTTCAATATTCAGCAGAGATTTGAAAGACTGTCACCTTGCACCTGGCCAGAAATCGTGTAAGTGACTTGAGATCTGCTGCTGTTGGGACAAAGACCAGCATCTAGAGGGATGTAATCCTTCATATGCTCTGAGCTGATGTTCCCAGGTTTAGCAGCTCTGCAGCGTCATTTAGGTCCTGGTTGCAGAGCTCACTTATAGAGCAGCCATCTCAGTCTACATCCAAGCTCCACCCTGACCTGCTTAATCAGGTCTACTGGATTTTAAGTTAGAACACTGGGGCTGCACTCAAAAAGAACGTAAACAGGGTGGCAAAATAATTCTTGGATAGCCACTGCCTGGGTGGTGGAAAACCTTGTTTTGGTCTACAAGACTACTGTCTCTGGGTTTATTGTGGGTATAGGGGCTGTTCCAAAATGAATTTCAATGAAGGTGAGGGAGGACATTAGGATTGACATATTCCACTACCCACACACACCCCTAGCTCTAAGAGCCCATGTTGAGTGTGGCTAATGACTTTTGACATCTTGAAAAGGCCCAAAATGGGTAGGGTTACCTCCACAAACGTTTACACCATTGGTTAGGGCATGCACAAGAGTCATTGCCTCCCATTAGCTAGTGCCAGGCATAAATGTTGCCCCTCCAGGCACACACTTCAGAATTCCCTTGGACCTGAGAAAAATCAAAACCTGCTGTCTGGAAACTGAGATGAGCCCAGTACGACTGGACCTGTTCTTTTTTTTAACCCAAGATGAAGAAGTAGACTCCCAGGGTCATAAGGCTGACTCCCATTTAAGCCACAGAGAAATAACAAGCTACCAGAGTCATTTTTCTGCAACTACACAGATGACCAGTGGCACCTGGACTTTGTCTGAGACGGTGTGAGTCTCAAAGTACCTCCCCGGTGACTTTTTTACTCCTATTGTCTATTGGGACATAAAGGACTAAAGTCTGAAGGTAATTCTTTCACTAAGACAAACCTGGTTGGTGTATCCGACCCGCACTCTGTCATGGTCAGTGTCCAATTGTGTATAAGTCCAGTCTACATCAACTTTATGCTTCTTGGCTCTATTCATACTTTTAAATTTTAAAGATTCATATCTCTGGTTCACCTTATTGTATTTTTGTTATTTTGGTGTTATTTTGTTTATTAAATTATACTCAGTTTTTCTAATTCCGTTTGGGATGTTTATTGTTTTGTATTTAGACTGTATTACTGTTGTGGTACTGCATGAATAATTTGCACACTGCTCTAAGTTAAGCCTGTTTGCTCTGTGCCATCCGTAGCTACTAGGGGGTTGAGCTCAGGTTAATTTAGTGTCTTTGAAGGTTCAGCTGACAGGGGTTGTGGTTGTTCCTTAATGCGGGTGGTCACACACCCCAAATAATAATCCAATATTATATTCTGTTGAAGCTCTAAATCCTATCTTTGTGGCACTAAGTGAAGTTAAATGTTGCCTCTTTTGAACTTATTGCTGCATTCGATGTCCATAATCATAGTTTGAGTATGTTTCTGATCAACTAATAACACCGTCCAAATTATACATTCTCAGATGGCTTTTTCAATGAGATTGATGACTTGTTCATCTATACCAGCTGTTGTAACCCCTTCTCCTGGTGGGTGTACACTATTATTTACAGAAGATAAAACCGTCATAGACAGTGAGCCCCTCTTTCTTCCAAAAAACAGGAATTGATCCTTCATCGTGCATCATCCTCACACTTTCCTGACCTCAAAGGTAGTTGTCAAACTGCTCGGTATCTTCATAGCCCAGATCCCAAACCCTGAAAAAAACATCCTTCCCTTTTTAATATTTTAGTCTCTTGCTTCTAAACATTTTGTATTTCTTGCTCAGTCATTGGTTTTCCTGATTATATTTACCATTCAGGGCAAATTTAGTTTTGCTACGCTTACTGCTTGATTAATTAATTGTTTCTGATTCTGCATACCTGATTATCTTCTAATTATTTGATTCCAGGCTAAATCTGCCAAAATGTCTTTTGACAAGATCATTAATAACAAATAAATTGCTAACTGATTATTTGCTTATTTTTTTCTCGGAGGTTCGGTATTTTTCAATATGTTATGCGCTGTTCAGAACACTCCAGGAAGTTTGAGAATATTCATTTTCTTTATTTTTCCTTTGTTGATTCTTTGCACAATGTTTTTTTGTTCTTCCCTTTATTACTTTTTTGCATTTTACAGTTGGGACTCTTGCTTGATTGCATTGCTCGCCACAATCTCTGTCGACTTGGAAATAAGTCTCTGTTCTTCTATCTTTATCAGTATCTTTGAACATGATACTGCCCCTGGCATGGCACTTCTAGCTGACTTATGATAAGTGGGTGGCTAGGTTTCATTTGAAGTGGTCCTACAGCTTTTGTATCCTCTGCAATGAATCCAGCATTCCTACCACCATCTGCAAATCCTGTTACGGATGCACAGGGTCATTGTGCCCATGTGCTGATGTGGGAGGAACTTTCCATCCTAGATGGGATGATGCAGGACCTGGATCATTTCCTTTTTAATGCAAGAGTTTTTATTGAGTTACTAAGTAAAAGAAGATACAATTGCAACAAGATGCAGGACTCCCAGAAGGTGGTAGCAGTCCAGACTGCAGTAGTACACGAAGACTTTAAATTTCACGTATGATATACACAAGTTTCACATAAATTAATCAAATACAGCATGTAATAACCTGATGACATTAACGCTCTTGGTAGTATTTGTAGTAAAATAGAGATCCTTGTTTAATAAGTCGGTCTCAGAGATACTTGTATTGTTGGATGAAGGAAAGAAAAGAAGAGAGTGTGGAGTAATGCTAGTAGCAAGAAAGGGGACATAGCTATCTGCCAAGTTATGCTGGATGTAAGAGAGCTTTATATTAGTGCAAGCAGTGCCCTGCCAGCGCAAACTGCAATACTTATGCCTGTTGATATGATACTAGCAATTAATTGGACATAACATTGTTGTTAGGGTTCAGATCACAAGTAATATTCTTGCTTGATTGTTAATTTCATTTCATTTCCAAAGATTACTGCTTGAACCAACATATCTAAAATCCATTGCTAGAATTCGCATATTCCAGCCATGCATATGTAATTAACACTCTGCTGGACGACATTCTATGCGTAATGCATTCAGGTTCATGTGGTAATTTTAAAAATAGAGTACCAAATTTTAAGATAATCTTAGAGGAATATCGGATGTGACTGGGGACTTCAAGGCCTTTCTCGAAGTGTAGTCTTGTATGTTAAGCCGTAAGATTTCTAAGTTAGGAGTCATATTAGAAAAGAACGGACCAATGTGATATGGACTTCTTTGAGGGTGTTAAACACTATTCTAGCTGCCTCATGAAGGGCAGCCTTTAGAGGTGCCAGGCTATACTTTGTCTTTGGGAGTTCAATGAAAAGTGGATCACCACAGTTGAGGTGGGAGTGCAGTGCGGTCTTTAGGGCTCTACATTTAAGGAAGCATGAAAGTTTGAGTTGTCCTTGCCAAGTTTTAAACTCTTGTCAAGTTTGTGATGTTCCCAACAAGTGCTTAACTTGCTGAGCCCTCTTGTCACTAGATTGATATATTCAGCCAGCATTTGAAACTTCTCTCTGTCAGAGATTGTGACATGTGGGGAAGAGGATTGTTCGTCAGGATGCATGCATACCTCTCCTATGTGGAAAATTAAGTTGGTCTTTCCCTGTCTAAAATAGTCAAGAAGGTTTTGGTCTAATGGAGTCACTTTTAGCTATGTTATATTGAGCAGCCATTCCAGTTATTGCATCTGTCCTTAAGTTTGTCTTGGATGTAAATCAAATATTCTTGAGAATACCCTCAACAAGCCTGTCATCCATCCAGGTGTGGATAAACATGGATTCCCTCTTTTGTGATATGAGCAGCCACCAGGCACATTTTTTTAAATCTCTGGGAGCTAACTAAATGCTATATGATACTGTTGTGAAAAAATAATGTTTGTGACCTATTGTATACTTTTCCATGTGTCTCAAAAGCATCGGTATAAGCAGAAGGGTCCCTCTGATTTATTTTTGCCATGAAGTCTGTCTGCCTGCATTATCAGTGGTTTGATGTCCTTTGGACATATGAATCTTCTTAGTCTGACCCATTTGTCTGAAGTTATTTCCACCTAGAGACTTTGTAAGACCCTCGGTGTCTGACTGCAGGGCTGTGGTACAGGCACCTTTTAGTGCTCTAGACCCATTTCTTCCTTGAGTTGTCTTCATGCCCCTGGTTATGCTTTGTCGGACTTGTTAACCATTGTGACTTTTGCTTGTAACACCTCCTTAATGTTGTCCAGGTCCTCATCCATTTCTTTAGCAAAGCAGGGTGCTAAACTTGCATCAGTACTTGTGGTATGAATGTTTACCCTGTGCCACAACTAACATTAAAGTAGAATCTATACAGTCGCACTTAATGGATTAAGTTTCATCTTCAGCTAAGCAACTCTTTGGTCATATTATTGCCAGTTATCGGATCTTGACTTACAATGTATTATTCCCTCTTAAGATATTCTGATGACAGATTTTCTATCAAATCTCACATGCGTCCAATTGTGTTTGTATTTGTATTGCAACCGTTCTTCATATTTTTTACTAGGAGAACAGGATTTGTGTGTCATTGGCATAGCTCATTGGGTATAAATCAAAGAAGCGAATGTAGCCCACCGCTCCCGAACACCTTGTGCAATTACAGTGAAATCAGACAGAAACAGAGACATGAAAAGTCTGTCGCTGTGGTTTTTAAGATGAGAATTGATCCACAACGGGCATGTCGCTGAATCCTAACTTCAGCTGGTCTAATAAGCAAAGGGTCATGTTTGATGGTCTTGAAGGCTGAGGAGAGATCCAGTAGAAACAAGGCTGAAGACTTACCTTGATCCCTTTATAAACGAAGATCATCCTAGGCTGAAGAAAGCACTGTGTCAGTACTGTGGGTTGGGAAACATTCTGATTCAGTTGCTGCACTAAGGTGCCAACAACGCATCTGAATCCACTATTCTAGTGATGTTAAATTACCTGCTACCTGTGCTAAGGAAGATGCCCTGATGTGACTTTTGAATCTCTTGTGAGTCAGTGGCAATCTAATTATGGACATCTCTGTGGGGGTTTGGGAAATAGGCTTTCATTTTTTCGAAATTCTAGAAATCATTGGTTTATAGGTACCTGTATCAACTTAAAGATAAGTACTCAATGTCTATGGTTGATAACTAGTATACCATATTTTGTCTCTTCATTGCACATTGTCTAACAGTTGGGCTATGATCCCCCTTTCACTAGTCTTGTATTAGAGCTGTCATGTTTTCCAAAACTAATTTTATTTATGTATTTGAGGGATTTTTGCAGCTTTCAGACCTAGTTAGAAGTGCATTGATTTGCTTCACTTACACCTACTGTCATTTTATTTATTTTCCTACGTGGTTGTGTACATTTGTAGTTCTCGCCTACGCAGGGCGCAAGCACTGCTTTGGAGTGACCTCTTGGAATCACTCCGGATGTTTTTGGGAAACTCGTGCATGTTCTTCACTGTTTCCAATGAGCACTTGTGCATGTACGGCGTTTACCTTGCGGGAGCGAGCAGTGGCGCTATCTGATGGTAATTATCGCGCTTGCGCTTTGGAAACAGATGGCGCAGTTGCTGGCTCCTGCAAGGTAAACGCTGTACATTCACTGAGCCTCGAAGCGCGCCCCCGTGCGCATTGCTTTAACTTTCGCGGCCGCGCTTGTCTTTCAGCACTTGTTTAACTCGTTGGCTCGCCCACCTTCACTTAAAACCCTGTACCCCTGCAGCTACGGGCTCACAGGACACAGCCCAGCTTCGTGGCACCCAGAGTTGCCTGCCCCATGTAAGTCCAGAGTGCTAAGTATAGCCTGGCACGCCCCGGGGCGCTATTATCGTCGCACCACGCCTCTTCTCGGCGGTGTTTGTGTCCAGTGTTGTGAGAGCTCTCCCGCCACGTGCACTCGCCAGCCGAACCTCGACAGCTCGCGACACCCCGCAGTCCACCCCGCCCACCCGACTGTGTATATCTCTTAAAATTCACCTGTAGAGGCTTTCCCAGCTGACTTGTGCAGCTCCCGCGGCCGCGGAGCCGCGCTTGTCTTTCAGCGCTTGTTTTCTGTTTGGCACCGCGAGCTGAGGCAGGTGTTTCCTTTGACGGAGCCACACTTCCTAAATGACCGCCCTTTAGATAAAGGATGTACGGGCGTGTTGCTGATGCCCATCACATTGCTGCCAGGTGACAGTTTGCTGCTGCTTTATAGTCTTAGGTAAATGCAGATCTGGTCCACGCCGGTGCTGGGTGACATTCCCTGAAGAGGCGACCACTGCTGCGATACCCGGCTGGAACCTCTGATGTGGGTTGGTAAAAAGCCAAAAGTTGTATTGAAAAACATTTTTTTTAATATAGAAAAGCCCATCTTTTTTGATAGTGTACCATCGACTTTTTTTAATGTGCTCGCCTACTTTAAAAGGTGTTCTCAGCACAACGCCGTTTGTCGTCTTTATTCTTGTTTCTTTTAAACTTTTTACCCTGGTGCAATAATTTAAGCCGCTCACGCTATATATACTTGTAAAGGCTGTAGCGAGGGTTTGAAATTATGGTATAGTGAGAAAAGTGACTGCAACAATTGTGTAATTATTGCTTACTTTTTAAAACACTACCGCAAAGTTGTGTGCTGCTTTTATTGTAATCATAGGGTGTGATGTTCTTTATTTAGACCCCCACTAATCAAATTATTACATGTGATCTGCATTTCCTGTCTAACTCCCGAGCATGGCGCAGTAAGATTTCATTTAATACGATGTGCACTTATTAATGTATTGCTTTCAGATGTCATTTCATTGTACGCAACCGTAATCAATACGTCCGTAGTGAGTTAGATATTGTTCTTCGTGGTAGCGATATGCATCGGCGCTTTGTACTTCGATTTCACAATTTCCTCTCGCTTTTCAGCAGACGTTCAATGCTTTTGGTTATTGTCTCGTGAGGTAACTTCTAACTCGTTCCCTTTTGTGTAATACGGTCCTGTGGGATCTGTGTTATACATCGCCACTCCCCTCTCCCGCCTCCTGAGTGCAGCTGGGTGTTCCCCAAGAGTCTGAGTGTTCCTGGAGACCATAGCCCCACTGGTTTGTACGTCAAGCAGGCTTTTTGCGATTTTGAGACTGGTAAGCTTCCCGGGAAGTATGCAGAAGCACGCAACGAGCGTTATATATTTTTTTACTCACCTGTAAAGAGAAGCAGCCCCCCTCTCGCCCATTCTTCAGGCTGCAGTGCTTGTAAGCGAGGCCTCCTGTGTGTCTCTAAGAGCCTGGACTCCAGGCCTGTACTATGTGTGCAGCATATGAGCTGCTCAGCTAAAACGAAACATCCTTTGCTCCGATTTTATGCCAGAATTAATGTTGAAGTATTGCCCTTTGATGCGAAATAGAGGGATACCCTTCTCGTTGGAGAATTGCATAAATAAACCGGAAAACTTGGGATCAATCCCTGCTTCCCACTCTTGACAAAATTGTGTGATCCTAGGCAGATATTTAATTTAAGCAAGTTCCTTTTACTTCATTACCACAAATGACAGCGAGTTTAAATGCATGAGCTCGGGATGTGCTCTGCACGAAAACCTCTTGTAGTAGACGTTGTACTTTTCATAAGTAATAATGTTGCTCCATGTTTTAAAATAATCGCATATGAAAGGAGTAAGAACCTAATGGAAATCTTGAATTTTCATCCGTCATCGGATCCTATCTTACCCCATAAAGGAACAATACCCTGTCATAACTGTGGTCATTGCAATAACATCATTAAGGGCAATTTCACTCAACATCCCACACAAGGTTTCAAAGTCAAGTTATATGTCACGGCCACTTGTGACTCCAAAAATGTGATTTATATGCTCAAATGCCCGTGTGGCCTTGCCTACATTGGCAAAACTGAGAGGAAAATCAAGGTCCGTTTGACCGAACACAAAAGCAATATCCGGAACAAGAACTTGAAATCGACCATAGCTACACACTTTCTTGCTGTTAATGACTCTCACTTCACCCGTGACTCTATTTATGGCGTCACCATGTCCTCCAGTGACATCTATGGTTCCTTCTACATTACTTTCTTTTCAGCCTCATGAACATCCAGAGACAACATGGAAGTCTCGAAGTGAGGCTTAGTCGCTCTTAGAAAAAGAATAGTACCTGAGGGAAAAATCTGATGCACAATTAAGGGACACTGTCCATGTTCTTAATGGATCAGATTTATACCAGCAATCCCCAGATGGCCAATGTTATAAAGATGACACTGGCCCTTTGCCTTCTTCTGTTGGTTCGGATTTACTGGCTTTTCTGAATGCTATTGGACTGGATATGTCGCCGAAAATTGATATCGACACAGCCTCTGGCCCATCCCTTTCATGTAGTACTCAAGAAAGCGGCTGAAGTTTTAAAACTTTCTCTTCAGTTAGTGGGCATGCCTTTATTAAAGCATTTATAAAACATGATCTTAACCAGCAGTCAAATGATCGATAGTCCAGCACTACAGATCAGCCCCTGGAGACCTCGCTTTCTTGTCCCTGCATGCATTTCCTAATAGTTGGCGCTTCAAGCCTCTTCCACAAATAAATTGAACCCCAGAGCTTTCCCTACTCATCCTTTCAACAGGCAATCTAAGAAATTGGAAGATGTGGGTAAGAAGACCTTTTCTGCAGGAAGCCTGGTGTTACGCTCGCTGAATGCAGTTTTCCTTTTGGGTCACTACACCCACACACTTTGGGACATGGCAGGATTCGTCGTCCCTAATGTACCAGTACACCTAAGTACCACTTTGCAAAAGTAGTCCATGATGGAAAGGATGCCTCGTACCACATCATCAGAGCTGGTCTGGACCATGAGATCATGCATTACCTTAAGAATGCGTGCTTGGCTGCACTCCACAGGCTTTTCAGCAGATGTTCAAAATACATACATTCATAATTCGAAACAGAACAGCTTTTTTAATACAAGGTAGATACCACAGTGAAAGCTCTGTGACTTTAGTCGACCTGTAGGGATTTTTATCCCTTTCAAAGACCCAAGGCCTTTGGCTGAGGATTTCAATACAGACGGGGCCCCCAGTCTACGCCATCTGACCAACATGAGCAGAATTCTGTAGTCCGCACAGAGGTAAAGGCAAGAGACACAGCCGACAAGCCCATCCTTCTACCTCCTTCGCCCCTCCACCAGGGAAGTCTCAGTAGTTCCTCTATGGAGGAGCAAATGATGTCAGTGGGGAGACAGGTAGCCTCTTTTCTACACTGGCACGCTATTACTTTGGACCAACGAGTCCTGCAATTCATGGAAAGGGATATGCCCTGCTCCTCCATCAAAAACCCCCACCATTCATCCACAACACTCCATTTCTCCAAGAGACTATATTCAAATCCATTGAAGGAGGTGGCAGCCCTTCTGCAGCAGTGGAGTTGCTGCCAGAGCAGTAGATAGGGGAGGTATGCTATTCTCTGTACTTCCTGTTTCCCAAGCACAGTCCTAGACCTCAGGGCCAAGACATGGTACCTGTACAAGGGGAAGAACAGGATGCTGCCCCTGGCTCGGGTTTTGCTAACACTTGAGATGCAAAATTGGATGGTATCCCTCCACCTTCAGGATGCACATATTCATCTATCTATGTTAAGATCACAGAAGGAAGTACCTTAGCATTCTGGTGGGGTCTACTCATTGCCAGTTTGCAGTTCTTCCCTACGGACTAACTTCAGCGCTTTGAGTCTCCACCAAGTTAAAGGCAGTGGTGGTGGCCCTTCTCAGGGGGTGGATATCCCAGTATTCCTATATCTGGATGCCTGGCTTCTCAAGGCTGGTTCGCTGTAGATGGTATTGCACCACCTGCAGTTGACAGCTTAACTGCTGCTCAATCTGGTATTTTCACTTAATGTACCCAAACTGCCGCTGCAGGTCTCCCAGCGTCTACTGTTCATATGGGCAGTACTGAATATTATCTTGCTTAGGACTTTCCATCCTCAGAGAATCTAGAATATTTGGGATATGCTCCCAGTGTTTTGGCAAGGAGCTCGGAATCCATTCTTGACAGTCTTGCATCTGCTCGGTCTGTTGGCGCCTTGCACCCACCTGGTCACATATGCATGTTGGCATCTGAGGTCCTACCAATGGTTCTAACATCCTAGAGATCTAGCAGATTCCATCAGGATTTCCAAAGCGCGATCCATTGGATTTGAGCTGGTGGGAATCGGCCGAGGGAAGTCCTTCTGTCCCCCCAACGACTGTAGCCACAGTGGTGATGAATGTGTCTACCTTTGAGTTGAGCGCACATCTGGGAATCTGGAGATCAGTGGTCTATAGTCACTAGACGAAAAGAACTTACATTTCACTCTGCTAGTACTGAGGGCAATCCATCTGGCACTCAAGGCCTTCCCCCCCATCCCTTCAGGCTCGACCTGTTCAGATTGTGACGGATAACACAACGGCGAATAGTATATAAAAAAACAGGGAGGAGTGGGCTCTCGTCTTCTCTGTCAAAGTGTTGAGACTGTGGATTTGGACATACCAACACAGGTTGTGGCTAGTAGCCGACCATATGGCGTGTCCACTCAACGTCCGAGCTAACAGTCTCAGTCAGTGTCATCTGGCCAACCACAAGTGGTGTCCCCATCTAGAGGTGGTTTAAGACATCTTTACTCTGTGGGGCACGTCTTACGTGGATCTGTTTGCATGTCACAACAACACCCATTGTACAAGGTTCTGTGCCCTTCATTATCCGTTGCAAGAAGCTTTAGAGAATGTTTTAGTTGGAGTGGAAGTTTCTGCTTCACTACATGTGTCCCCATACCCTTGATTCCATGAGTTATGACGAAGATTCACCAGGACCAAGTAACTGTCATTGCCCCAGATTGGCTGTGAAGCGTGTGGTATAGATATCTTCTGCCTATGTGCTCCTCTTCGTATCTCGTACAGTGGACCTTGTCGCTCAGTTGGGGGCCAGGTACTGTACGCCAGTCTCAAAGGGGTTCCACCTTGGAGCATGGAGACTGAGCAGGGCAATCTGATGTCCTTTAAGCTTCCACCAGAGATGGGCGATATGGTCCTGTCAACCCGTCGCTTGTCAACGAAGTTGGTCTTTTGCAGGAGATGGAATAAGTTTGTAGCGTGGTGTGCAGGCATACACACTGAATCCTTGAAAGCGACTTTGTCAAACATCCTCCTGTGCGCATTATCCTTGGCTCAACAAGGTTGTGTAATTGGAATAGCTAAGAGGTAGATTGTGGCCATTTCAGTTGTTTTATGTTTCTCAGGCCAGCCTTTTTTATTGAAATTACCAGTGGTTGTTTTTAAAGAGCTTAACAAACTTATTTCCCGCAGTCCCTTTTGCCATCCCACAGTAGGACCTGAAGTTAGTATTGATGAAGGGGCATAATGTGGGACCCACTTCCCCACGTTTGGGGTGGTGGTGGCGGGGGTACCCCATCCAGATGGGAGCCTCTCACAATATTTTTTTATTTATTAGCATTTTCATATGAAAATACGTAAACCCATACAACAGAACGAGCCAGTGCATAGACAATGTATAGCCAGGAATAAAGACTGCATTTACGGTTCACTGCAAAGCTAGTACTGAAAGCGCCTTCATCACGAGTGCTAGTCATGCAAGCATACAACTTATTTCATTGTGATGTCAATCAAGAAATATACGTCTAAGGGACTGCCGTTTATAAATCTAGAGCCTCGGCTTATATTGTGTGCATTTTCATCAGGGTAGCTACATGAAGAGATTAGTGTAGCAAGTTACGGTGGCCCAACGGGTGACCTCGTGTGCAGCAATGTGTCCCCCTCCGATCCCTGCCGTTCCAGGGCCCAGGTGATGAATGGTTCCCAAATGTCCCTAGGTCTAGAGGTGGGGGCATCAGTTCGCAAAATGTGGTGAGTTGGGAGTGGCTGTAGGTTACGTCCCTTATCCATTCCTTAATGGAGGGCACCCTCCTCTTCCCCCAGTGCACCGCCACCAGCCGTTTTGCAAGCAGGAGAAGTAGAGCATGGAGTTTGCATGTCTTGGGTTGCGTGTCTTTAACATAGCTCAGCAATCCTAGTAGGGGGGTGGGAGTTAGAGATGTGCCAATGATCTGATCTATCATTGAGAAGATTGTGGACCACAATGACGCCAGTCTCGGGCAATCCCATGCCATGTGTAATAATGAGGCGGATTTAAACCTGCAGTGCCAGCAGCTATCGTCGTCTCATAGTCCCATACGTTGTATACCTACGGGCGTCCTGTAAAATCTGTGGAGGAATTTGAAGTGAATCAGATGAAGCTTATAATTTGGGGACAGTTCAGTGAGTTGGCGACAACAGTACGCCCATTGATCTTCAGTCAGTGGCACAGGGAGTTCCACGTTCCAGCCCTGCAATGCTTTGGGCTTTACCAATGGAGCTGAGATCTGCATCTGTGTGTAAAGACGTGTGACGAGTTTACGGGGTGAGGGGAGCATTGCAGGCTTTCTAATGCTGACAGTGAGGGAGGGGGCGCCGGAAAGCTGTCATGGAGGGACCAGCAGGTTGCGTGCAATTTATGATATAGGAAGAGTTCAACAAACGGTACCGTGTGACTTTCATCTGCTGTCGGGGGGGAGAGAAATCTGTTTTCGGGATATAGATCAGCAAACGTGCGGAGGGTCATTTTTTGCGCCAGCGGTTTGCTAATACCATCTTTCAAAGTTGGTAACATAGGGTTATGTGCTAATGGTATCGAAGGGGCATACAATACGGGAGCGCCCGGCCGCTGACGCAGTTCATCCCATGCCCAGCATAGGGTCTCCGGGGTATCAATGCCATCTCAAGGGCGGCGATATGGCTGATACATTGCCACATGTATGGGGACAGGTGCAACTGCATCGGTTTCCACAGCCACATGGGGCTGAAAGGGCGTTTGGTGGACCAAGTGGTGTAGGAACTGAGCCTGAGCGCATAAGGCATATAGCTGCATGTCGGGAGCGCCCATACCACCCTGTGTCAACGGGAGTGTAAGCAGCTTCCATGAAACCCTAGCCTGCCCACCTGCCCAAACCAGAGAGACCATCAGCGATCTAAGGTTCTTAAAAAAGGAGTGCGTGAGATGGATCGGGATATTAGCAAATAAATAAAGGAATTTTGGTAAGATAACCATTTTTGCTAGGGCTATTTTCCCTGCTAGGGATAGCGGGAGATTGCTCCATAGTTTTACCTTCTCCTCCAACCAGACAATAGCGCGTCAGTAATTTAAGGACCATATTTCCTGCAGGTTACGACTGATCCAAATGCCCAAGTATTTGACCGTATCGGTCTCCCATCTCAGTGGGAATTCAGAGGTCACGGGAACTGTATTATCCGTTAATGGGAACACAACGGACTTAGCCCAATTGATGGAAACACCAGCCAGCCCACCGAATCTAATAAATTCTCGTAAGAGGGGGTCTAGGTTTGACAAGTGGTCTGTGATGTATAATGTGACATCATCAGCATATAGTGAAATGAGGAGGCTTTTGGAACTGAAACCTATTCCCCTGGCTGTCTGGTGTTGCCTGATGCGCGCGGCAAGGGGTTCCATCGCAATTGCGAACAGCAGGGGGGACAGGGGACATCCGTGCCATGTCAAATAGGCAAGGGTTACTACAGGAGGCCGTTCACTTTGATACGAGCCGTTGGTTTGGTGTATAGCAATCTAATGAGATTGATCACAAGCATTGGCATAGCCAATAGGTCTCGCCTTTGGGACCTTATAAGTGTTTAGCCATGCAACAGCTGCATAACTAAATACTTGTAAGGTCCAAAAAGCGAGACCTATTCGCTATCCAAAGCGGCCGTGCGGCCGCGAAAGTTTAAGTAATTGCGGTAAAGCGCGCGCCCGCGCACATGCACTGTAGCTCTAGGCTGGCCTGGTAGCACTTTTTGGAGCCCTCACAATAAGTCTCGCCAGACCAGCGCATGCGCTGGGTCAGGCGAGACGTAAAAAGGGCGCTAAACCCCATGCGGGCCAAAATGGCAAATAAATACGGCCATTCGAGCGTGTCGAATGCCTTAGTGGCTTCGAGAAAAACTGCGGCAGCTTGTACATCCGGATGGAGGTAATGCAGCACCGAGAAGATCATCCTGAGGTTATGAGAAGTAGACCGCCCAGCGATGAAGCCCGATTGGTCGGGCGCGCAATGAGGGGAAGCAGGGGTTGCAATCTGTTGGCTATCAATTTGGCCAAAATGTTGACGTCTACATTTATTAGTGATAACGGCCGATATTAATCAAGTTCAGTCTCGGGTTTAATAAAGTGATTATGATTGCAACGCGCATGGTTGGGGGTAATATGGCGGTGGAACGGGCTTCTTCATAGAGTGCCAACAGATGTGGCGCTAGTTCTTCCACATATGCCTTATAAAAGGCGGTGGTTAGGCCATCAGACCCGGGGGCCCTGTCTAGTGGGCAAGCTATGTATGACCTGTGTGACATCCTCTACTCTAATCGGGAAGTCCATGTAGTCTCTGTACCGTTGGCTAAACCAGATCAGCTCCAGAGAGTCAAGAAAGGACTGCATACCCTCTGGGCATGTCTCCTGGGTGGCAGTGTAAAGTCTACTAAAGTCTACAATAGAACGAAGAGAACTCATCAAGGATATGTTCCTGCCCCCGTACAGTAGCCCCCTGTGTGTTAATCAACTCGGGGATGTAGGTAGTGGAACGCGAAGTACGGATCATGCCAGCCAATGTCTTGCCCGGCCTTTCACCCTCTCCATATCTCCTTGCCTCTGCATATTTCCCGAGGAACTTGACTTCCTGCTGTGCCTCCTCATCGTATTCAGTGAGTTTGGCCTTCAATAAAGCCAAGATAGTTAGGTCATTAGAGGAATAAAACTGTGTAGCCATCCCTTTAATTTGAGACTCAAGAGAGGCAAGTGTGCCCCGTATGGCTTTCAACACACCAGCCTGACGGGCAATACATTGACTCCTAATGATCACCTTGAATGCTTCCCAGAGGGAGGCTTCCGTATCCACCGAAGCGGAGTTGAGGGTGAAGTAAGCCTCTCACAATACTTAACTACAAAGAACACATCATTCTGTCCAGCCAGACTACTTAGGCCTTTACACGGGCAGCATCCTTGTAAGAAAGGAAACGTTTCCTTATGCCCATCCAAGGAACAGCCAGAGAAATGGCATCACTGGACGTCAGGCACTGCACATCACCGACAGCACAAGCGTTAGGAGGGTGTCACTAGGAGCAGGCTGAAGTACAATGCCTCAAATAGGCTGATTGCAGCAGGGGCTTAGGGCTCGGGCTGCTGAGGCCGTGCTGTCAGTCAATCGGAGGCCATCTGAGTCACCCAAACTGGGCATACTTTCACTTTGTCTTTGTGTTGCACCAGTGCCTACCTCTGCTAAATGTGGTGCACATTTGTGGGGCTGGTGCCCTGGACCCACAGAGCCTGTGCTTTGAAGCAAGGTGGACAGGAGGCCAGTTGACAAGCCGAGCCAAAGGCAACTTCTCGCAGACTTCCTATTCCCCTTCTGTATTTGGAGTGATGAGGGGGCGCAGCTTGTATTCGTGTAGGACGAAGGCCATGTTTAATCGTATTTCAGAGTTTGTTCATGTGCATATTTTCTGTGCATTTATTTTATTGATCTATTTATTTTGGATTTTTTTTAAGTACTACATGCTGCTAGAGGAACACTGACAGGTCTCCGACTGAAACCTTTGGGGATGGAGAGTCTCTGCACACTGGGGTCTTGTACCCAGACATGCAGAAGGTGTTGATGGCACTCAGTCCACAGATTCCCCTCAGGTAAGGGCTCTCTCTTACTCCCACTCTCAGCAAAGAGAGGCTAAGGATGGGACCAGCACAAATAGTTCTGTGTCAGGCCTGACGCACGCTGCCATCTGCCCTTCGGTCAAGACTTATTTGTGATGCCTTCAGCCAGTCCTGTTAAAGGAAGACTGCATGCCCCAGAATGTAGTGTGCTTAAGGATAAAGTCAGGACTGGCTGACAATGGCCCCTTGGCAGCCATTGCATCCTTGCCCGCACAGATGTCACATTTGATAATAACAAAACGTCTCATGAACTGATAGTGCTTTTCTTCTCAGCGGTAGTCATTTTATCAACTCTGAATGGTGGAATTCATTCACCATATAGAGCGAACCTAGGGCCTGTAGATCGCACTCAGATCACTGCAGCTTCTGCCCCGAATGAATCCACTGCTCCACTGGTTTGCACAAGCGCAGGTAGACACATGCAGCACAGAGTGAAACGAATTACCGAGGCTGGCCCAGGTCACTTCAGAGCGAGTAGCTCGCCAGCCACCTGTAAGTAGCTCGCCAGCCACCTCTAAGTAGCTTGCCAGCTACCTGTAAGTAGCTCGTCAGCCACCTGTAAGTAGCTCGCCAGCCACCTGTAAGTAGCTCGCCAGCCACCTGTAAGTAGCTCGCCAGCCACCTGTAAGTAGCTAGCCAGCCACCTGTAAGTAGCTAGCCAGCCACCTGTAAGTAGCTAGCCAGCCACCTGTAAGTAGCTCGCCAGCCACCTGTAAGTAGCTCGCCAGCCACCTGTAAGTAGCTCGCCAGCCACCTGTAAGTAGCTCGCCAGCCACCTGAAAGTAGCTTGTCTGTGTGCATCCTAAATTAGAAGCTTTTGATTGGTTGTGTCCCTATATTTGAGTGATAAATCATGCAGCATTGGGGATACTTATTACTAATATATAAACTTTGTTTTTACATTACTGCTGCCAACCGCGCCTGAAGCGATTATTTCTACTAATCTTGGTATACTCTAATATAACCCTGTCTGATGCAGTCACTTTTATAACTCTAAATATATTAGTAGCTCGTGATGAGCTTCATTAAACATAAGTAGCTTCTATTACAGAAAAGGTTGGTGACCTCATTCCGAATAGCGCCTTCGGTACTTGCTGCACCGCTGGAAGGTACACCCCTGATTCTGCCCAGGTTGAACCTCTCTGAATTCTGGGACTGGAGCTTACACTTCCCACGCGTGTGCTGTACTGGTTCTTTGTGTGTTTTGCGCTTGTCGTGCCGTTAACTGTGCAGCACTTGTGCACTGTGAGTGAAACACACACTGCTGCTGCTGCCTGTGCTGTGTATGATCTCTTCGAAGCCAATTCAATTGAAGTGCCTATTTATATCATATATTACCCATTGATGTCATCGGGGTGGGATGGAGTGGTACGGTACCCCGAGCAGCCTGGGCGAAATTCACGTCATTTCCTCTGCGGAAATCATGCATAAAGTTTAGCATAATGACATGTTCTTGTTTAAATGCTGATTTGACATTTTCATCAATTTTGTTGTGTGATCATATGGTTTAATCTTGGACATTTTGCACAACAATCGTAACTACGCAAGAGTACGCTAGCGTAAATTACATTTCACCTGGCCTCGTACCGGAACACCGAGGAGGGAAGACCAGGAGCAAGTTGAGTGAACGAGAGGGCCCCTCCCAGGGGACTTTGTAGCCCCCTGTGATTTTGTTTCGCCAAGGATTTGATTTTTAGGGGTGCTTCTTCCCAGATAAGCGGGTTTTGCAGACTAAAGCCGATTTCCTACCAAAGGTGGTGTACACCTTTCATCTCAGGCAGATTATTAATTGGCCCACGTGTTATCCGCCACCCCATCCTACCAGTGAGGAGGAGAGGTTACATAGGCTGGAACCCAAATATGCAGTAAGCTTCTATATCAGTTTCACAGAAGCGATCAGGTCTGATGGCCAACTGTTTGTTGTGTACACAGGCATCAAGAAAGATAAGGTGGTTCAAGAGAGAACTCTTTCCCACTGGATTGTACTATATATAAGGATCTGCTATGCACTTTCGAGGAAACAGTTGCCTTTGGGAATCTAGGCACTTTCCACCCGAGTTAATTCTTCCCCTAGTGGTGTACCAGGGGTAGATATCTGTAAAGCGTTGCCGTGGGCTTCCTTCTCACTTCAGCAGAGCTCTATTGTTTGGATTCAGAAGTAAAGAGGATTGTCACTTTGCCCACTCAGTTTGACAGGATTTCGTCTTTTCAAAAAGTTTCCTTCCGATGGAGGGTATTGCCTGGGATCCTGTTGTCAGGTCAGGAATCGGCAGGTAGAAGTATCCATCCGAGGAAAAAGCTACTTGCCTTTGGGAATGATGTTTCTGGTGGATACTCTATCTAGGCAGATTCCTCACTGATCCCACCCTCCTTCGCTAAAGAAAATTCAAAGGTCTTACAAAATGATGCCAATTTTTTTTTAACTGAGTTTTATATAGCGCAAACCCGACCCGGAGATATCAGGTATCAGAGCACTTTACATGAGCACCAGTTTAGTTACAGATGGACACATTCATTTTTCTTAGGCGCGGGGAGATTAAGTGATTTGCAGAGAATCACTGGATGTTGAGCGTCCCTGCGGAGACTCGAACCCGGTTCCCCAGCTTCTAGGTCGACTGCTCTAGCCATAAGACTACATCCGCTCCCCTAATTTAGTTTGTTGCACTCACCTATTTTCATCTAGACAAGTTATTCTCACCCCCACCTTGAAAGATGTGGTAAAAAACAAGGACTACTGACGGCGGGGTGGCAGGGTGGGTGCTATATGGCCCCAGTGACGTCACTACAACTCCGTTTCAAGCATCTGGTTGGAGCCAGCACTCCTTTTGACACTGGAGGGCTATGTCAGATGTTTCTTAATCTAGTCTGGTGCCTGGGATATCCAAAGGTGTGGAATCTGTAGGTACATAGAGTATTCACAAGAAAGATTGTTACCGAAGGTAAGTATGTTTTTTTGCTAATGCCATTGACAGGTGGTAGGATCTCAGATAACTTTACCATATTGCACCATCTCAGACTGACATGCATTTTATTTCCTTGTGTCATAATTGAGGCAATTTATGTTTGATGTTCTGAAAACATATTTTTTCCAGTTATTTCAATGAAAACCAGTACCCGGATGAGGCAAAAAGAGAGGAAATTGCCAATGCCTGCAATGCTGTCATTCAGAAGCCAGGTAAATACTAGTTTTATATTTACGCAAGTAGCAGAGTGGTGCCATGGATAACCAATAAAAGAAAAAAGTAATTTTTGCAATGCTGTTGATTTATATTTTCTTTTAAAGCCCAGTATTCACTGTCATTAACTAAATTCGGTCTGCTCTCGCTTTACTTTCTCAACTAATTGCTTATGCTTTACATTATAGACTGTCTTCCTCTTCCCTTCTTTCTTTTTTTCTTCCCTCACTCATTCTATATTTCCACCCTCTTGTCCTTTTCTCTCTTCTCCCCCTTTTAATTTTTTTCCCCTCCTACGTTTGTTCTCTAGATTTCTTGTCTTCCTTTCTCCCTTCTTCTGCACCATTTTCTCCTTTAGCTCCTCTACTTCGTTTTCTCTCATCCCCATCTCATTTTGCATGGCACCCTTTGCTCTCCATGCCCAGACTACATTTTGTATACCGTTTCATGCAGTGCTCCTCTGGTCCCTTACTAATAAAGATACATAGGCATGCAGAGAGGCTCAGTTTCATCATTTGAAACGTCAGAATCCCTCATTTAAGCATGCTAATACTTTATCTAAGATTCTTAGGGCCAGATGTACAACCATTCACTTTTGCAAGTCGCAAATTGCGGCGAATTGAGACTCGCAATTTGCAAATCGCAAAGGGGAATGTACAACAGTGTCTCAGACATTGTTTGCGGTTCCCAATGGGGTCGTAAATTGAATGCCTCATTAATATCATGAGGCAAGCGCAATTTGCGACCCCATTGGGAATGGCTAGCACTCCCAGGTCTGTGACTGCTTTTTAAATAATGCAAAAAGAACAATTGATGGACAGAATGCAGAAAAATGTCATGCATTCACCCCAGTACAGAGATCTGGGCCTAAAGCCATCGTTTTTTTGCTCACCATTCCATTCCAGTTTGGACCCAGCCATATGCAAATCAGTCTTAACCCTGTGCCTAATGGGAACAGTCCAGCCCGAACTGCCAGGCCAAGTCCTCCCTGGACTGGAAACAAGCATCCTAGGACCGGTTTCGCGGTTTTACCCCTCATCAGCCGGGATAGCTTGACTCCAGTGGCATGGAAAGCACAGGACCCAGGTCTGGGCATACCGTCCCACATTGTGTGTCTTTTACTTTCTCTCCCCAAGTGTGCCGGGTATGCCCAGACGTGGGTCAAGGGCTCACTGTGCCACTGGATTCAAGCTATCCTGGCTGATGAGGGGTAAAACTCCGAAACTGGTCCTAGGATGCTTGTTTCCGGTCCTTGGAGGACCTGACTTGGCACAGGGTCGAGACTGATTTGCATATGGCCAGGTCTAAACTGGGATAACATGGTGAGCAAATGAATGATGGATTTAACCTAGATCTCCTGACTGGGGGTGAATGTTTTGATTTGTCCTGCATTCCGTCCATCAATTGTGTGTCTTTTGCTTTTTTCAAATAAAGCAGTTTTTTTTAAAATGCAGCCCTTTTCCTTAAAGGAAAACGGGCTACATTTAAAAAAGAGAAATGAAACTTTTCTGTTTCATTTTTTAAGGGCAGGCAGTGGTCCCTGGGACCACTGACTGCTCTTAAAAAATATCTACGCACATACTCACAAAGGGGAAGGCAGGGGTGTAACAAAGGTCCCCGCAGCTCCCGAGCTCTAGGGGGCCCCTTCAGCACAGTACCCTGTTAGCAGAGCTTCTGTGTGGGCCCCATCATGCACTTTGTAGGTGTGACCCCTCAAATTTCGTTACGCCACTGGGGAAGGGGTCCCATGGGGACCCCTTCCTATTTGCAAGTGGTGTACCACCTACTTGAAGTAGGTGGTAAACAGAGTGTTTTGTGGCCGCAAATGCGGTCGCAAAACAATAATACATTGCATACCGACTCACTATTAGGAAGGGACACCCCTTCCTAATAGCGACAGTCGCAAACGCTATTTTGCGAGTCAGTGACTCGCAAAATTGCGTTTGTTCATGCCAGGAAAGTTTTTTGCTGTCGCAAACTGGCCGATCTCTCGTTTGCGACTGCAAAAAACTGTTGTACATCTGGCCCTTAAGGTTGTATAAAACATTCCTATCTCCTTTCTGGCTGTTATGATGTTTAAATGCAGAAAGAAAGATGCACATTTTCGAAAATTGTATGCTGTTTTAAACTATTATATCTAGTATGCTGTTGGGCAGAGCAAGAATTTATAAAAATAGTAGTAGCTAAAACAGAGTGCTTATGAAACAATACTAAACATATTGGTTATTTGGCAAAATAGTTCTAAAGGGTGCTACAAAAAATCTAAGTGGTCTGAATAGTTGTATTGGCACAAGTCTGTGTGATATGTGTCAGTATATCATTAACATCTTTTAACTTGACATGCCCACACACGTGACAGATATCTGAAACAGGAATATTCGTTTGTTACTTTTTTATTTAAAGACTACTGGTCTCCACAACCTTTCCTGCAAATTTTGGTTAACATTGAATAATAGTCAGTGGCGGATTTCCAAACATAGCTTTTAAAATGAAAGCTCTGCATGCAATAAATGCTGCTGAAACGCATGTAACATACGTGAAAATATTAATTTGGTAAACATAGCTCTACTCACGAAGGTTCGGGAGAATGACATAGAAGATGGAAGTAGTTTATCTTGCCAAAGTGTTGAGGGTGAATGCAAGAACTGCTGCCTCTCCAATAGCACTTTCTGAATCGACTTTTCTTTCTAGTCTTCCAGGCCATCAGGCTAGTGAGAAGCAAAGGATAAACCACAACTTTAGACTTAAATCGATTGTGGGTCTGGAGACCAGGAACAGGCAGTATAGATCAGTATGATAGTGAAAAAACATAATCAGGCATATATGAGGAACAGAGCTAGTTCAGGTGGAATCAAATGTGTGGAGGTGATGAATTCTAACAAGAAGAAACTTGGTGAGCGAAGTTAGGGCCATCGCAAAAGGACACATTATTTACTATTCCCAATCTTTACTTCAATGAGGTGGTCCTCTTCAGCAGACAGACAAGCTCACGCAATGCTTCAGCTTGAAGACTGATCCTGGACAGGCCCCTTCCCTCTCACGGTAATACCTTGGACCCGGATCTTCCCCTCCTACTGTTTTTAGTCTGTCTCCTTAACATCCTGTGAGCGGTCCTCCAACTGGAGTGTAGTTTGTTTGTCTCCTTAGATGACCAGTTAGCCACTTCTTGGCTCGCCGATGGTTACAACTGGGTCTCCAGTGACAGGGACTATAGCAGACCTAGCCTTGGTTGTTTGGGACTTCACTTTAATCAGACAATATTTACTCCCTTCTAGGCTTGTTTAAGGACTTATGTGTTTCCTTATGATTTGGATCTGCAACTGGTGGTAACGTTTCTCCAATGGCCATTTCATTTGGATGTCACTTCCTCTACTTAGAGCTCACTGGCTGCAGTGAAGCCACTCATTCAAATCAGTTGCTCTCTGGGAATTTTCTCTGGCTCATAGAACTATTTTGTGTGTGTCCTTAACCTTAGCCACCTTTTAAATCTCCAGTCTGTGAGGGAAGAACCCACCGTTAAAAAGTATTTGTCTTGCTTTACATTCTTTGCTATGTATCGTTCTAGTAATAGGTAAAGTTGATTTTGTTTACCTTGTTCCCGACATTCCAATACCCTCATAGCATACAATGACCTTTTCAAACTGCAATTATGGTCTTGTTAAGATTAGGTCTAGGTTGTTTTCTATTTCTAACCCCTGGGAAATCGTGCTGTCACATGAAGGACTTGTAGCAGTTTTTCAAAGCTCTTAAAATAATAGATGCCAGCCAAAAGTACAGATGTCGCTCCACCTTTCCATGGATGGATGTGGGCCAGACTCTGCTTCACTGTTTTCTGGCTTCCAGCCTGGCCACTTACAAGGTTATCTGGTCCTGCAATAGTTCAGTAGTCTGAGGGCCATTCATTAAGTCACATTGACTCATGTTGTGTCTGGGTTCTGACTCCTGAAGTACACTTGTCTGTAAGAATTTTATGGTTCGAGTCTGTTTTATTGTTTGTATTACAAGATACAACCAAAAAAAGTGCCAGCCGCACATATCCTATTTGGGCCATAAGAGTCGGGTATTGTTACACACTATTACATTGACAAAAAGAAGAGAACTAACAAATAACGAGAAACAGTCCCCTCACTCCCCCTCTTTCCCACACTCAAATGTATACCTTAGACCCTGCAAAGTTACTGGCTGGGTTAGAGATGTTTCCCTTTGGCAATCCTCATCTCGCCGGCAGTGCTTGTACCGGGGCATGAGCCTGGTCTCCAAGAATCAGGCGTCGAACCCTTAGGTTGTTATGGCTGGTCAGTTCGTAAAACTCTTTAGAAAACAGTGAGATAAAGGAGCTCCACAGTTCATGAAATGCCTTTGGGCGATGTTCCGCGGATAGGGTGAGTTTCTTCATCCCTGAAGTCCATCACAGCCTATGCAGCTATGTAGTGTTTGCGGGGAGTGTGGAAGTGCCCCAGTGTGTGAGAATGGCCTGCAGTGCTGCTCTGAGTGCTAGCCCTATCTGGCATCCCTGTCTAGATCTCGGCTGGTATCTGAGGAGGTTAGGTAGACCCAGTATTGTGTGTGAAAAAGCGGGGGAATTATGTGTACATATTCGTATCTATGACCGCTAAAATGTCCTCCCAGCATTGGGTCAGTTTGGGATAGGACCACAAGAGATGTAGTACTGTGCCTGGTGCTTTGCAACCCCGCCAACAAGTCTTGTTTTACGTAGGGTTCATTTTGGGTATCCTAGTGGGAGTAAGAAGTAAGTATGTGGTAACCTTAGTGGCTGTTTTGGTGCTTGAAGTGTTACTCGCTGTGTTGGGCTCTGTAGTGTATCTCCCCATAATTTTGCATTCCCTGCGCAGCTGAGATAAGAACTTCTCATTCATTGGCACTTGTGAAAGGAGGATGTAACCACTGCTCACGGTGGGTTGCTTAACCATTGTTGGGCCTGCAGATAACGGTGGCGTTTTAGCCTCTAGGAAACCATAAGCTGTACTTCAGTGGTCAAACGGGATTATCCTGCTTTCGTCAAAGAGATATCGTATCGGTTTGCACCAATTGCTGCCAGGCCGCGAAAGCAGTGGAGTGTAGGCCCGGAGTGAAGTCTATGTTGCCCTGGATGGGGGCAGGATTGTAGCCCGCTCACCCTGGTTCGCTGTAGAGTCTCATTTTGCAATTATGGCCATCGTGACTGGGTTGGAGTAGAGCCCCCATGCCCTGTGTCTGTAGGGCACCCAAGGGGTCCAAGCTATCGGGTGGTCCATGGATCACCAATGTTTCTTTGATGCACTCTGGTGCTATTCTGTGATATAGTGTAGGTGGGTGGTCTGGATATATCAGATCAACACCCTCCATGATAAGCTAGGGAACTGTGCATGCTAGGGCGCCTCCCATTCCACACAAATCGCAGACGTTCTTCCTGTAGGGTTTTTCGTATGCCCTGTGGAGGGTAAGCGGTAGGTTTAAAACGGATACAAAGACCTAGGGAGCATAGCCATCGTGATGTGGCCTAGCCGAGAGAAACGTAGTGTTTCACTTGAGAGAGGTCCATATTGACCTGGCAGAGTAGTGTCCGGTAGTTAAGTGTGACTGTTTCCGTAATCGAAAAGGCTATTTGTACGCCTAGGTAAGAGATAGATGTTTCGGCCCAGGTCAGCTGCTATTGGGTAGTCGTTTGTGACAGGAGGGCTTGTTGAGTGCCTGAGACTTCTGTAGGTTTATTTTAAACTTGGACGCTTCCCTGAAGAACTGCAATTCTTCCAAAAAGGCTTGCAGGGAGTGTGACCAAGACATTATCAGAGTGCAAACTGATTATGTTCATGGCACTAGCACGGTTTGTTTTTTGGGGGGGTTTTATGTTCCTCATCAGAGAAGAGCAGGAGAAAGATAGTCAGAAAAACGAAAAAGAAAAAGATCAGAAAACAGTGACAAAGGGAGAACACATGAATAAACAATCATTGGCAAAGCCTATAGGTCTAACCTTTGTGATCTATTTGTGTTGTATGCCTCAAGCAAAACAACACCTTTTACGCAGCTGCCTGCATCATTTTGTATGGGGGCGCACCAGAGATGCTTATGCATGGCAAAAAGACGCAGCCATTTAACAAACTATTTAGTTATCAATTGTAGTCGGATAACTAAAAACAAAAACAAAATGCACAAACGCATTTTTTTATGATAAAATCTTTTTTTATTGGCAGGTAAAGTGGATTCACAATTACACAGCAAGTCGCCTACAAACCAGACCGTGCTGGGCACGTAGGTTCTGAATGGGTTCGAGATAGAGCAGTGTATACTACATTATGTCCTTGCAATATAACAATAGCGCGACACAGCATGTCACCTACAACCCATTTGTGACTGGCCACATGTATGGGCAGGGTGACGAGAAGCAGTGGCTTGTCAGTGGGGGTGCAGAGGTCTTCTAACTCTGGTGTCATCTCAAAAAAGAAGCCAAATCTTTTCTACTGACAACGTTTTTACCTTAAGACAATATACCGGTCATATTGAAAATGTATAGACCGCAAACTACTATGGGGATTATCCTTATTCAAGACCAATCCGTGTTATAATATTTAACTTTATGATTTGTTTGGTTCTCACGCATGTTTTTCTCTTTTTTTTCCCCCCTTCAGATCAAATGTTACATTATCCCCTGTCATGTAAAGCGCTCTGATACCCACAAGGGTCACGTTCGCGCTATACAAAACTTTATAAATAAACGAAGCCATTGTCTATGATCCGGGATTTTATTTGTGCCCCAGTTTGTCATCAGCAGTCTGTGTGCGGTGTTCAGGGCCAGTGCTATCTGTTTACCTCTAAGTGTAGCGAAGAGGGTATGTGACTGCGTTAGGTAGTCCCAGAAGAGTGTAAGCGGGGAATTGTGGGATCTCTGTTTTAAAGGTGCTGTCGATGTCTCCCAGAACCTCCTCACAAAAAATATAGTAAGCTTGGAACAGTGCCATAAAAGGTGGAGCAGCGGCCCTGGGTTACTGCAGCCCCTCCAGTACAGGCAATCACACTATGCATTAAATTTTTGTATGCGTGCGAGGGTATAGTACCAGTACGTGATAATTATGTATGCTGTTTCAGTGTGCGCTGAGTTGTGTACCGTATGATGCACCCTGTAGAATATGTCCTCCCATTCTTTGTCTGTGAGGGTACGGTCTAGCTCTGATTCCCAGCGAATCTGGCCCTGGGTCTTGATGTTGCGGGGTGTACTCATCAGAGGAGAGGAGTTGGCCTAACGGCTAGGGCGGTCGACCTCGAATCTGGGGAACTGGGTTCGAGTCTCTGCAATGACGCTGAACATCCTGTGATTCTGGTCAAATCACTTAATCTCCCCGTGCCTAACAAAAATGAATGTGTGGCCTCATGTAACGTAACTGGTGCCTTGTAAAGCGCTCTGATACACGATTCGGGTCAAGTTCGCGCTATATTAAACTCTGCAAAAAAAATAAAATAAATAGATCTCAAAGATGAGCTTTTTAGCATCAACTTTGAGGAATAGCCACTTCTCGAAGGGGGTCATAGGTTGGCTCACCCTCGGGTGTTTCTCAGGATTGAGCAACCAATGCGTCAGCTGTGTGTAAGTAAATCGGTCCTTGTCTAGAAGGGAATAGTGTATCTTGAGCTAGTCAAAAGGGAAAAGACCATCTTGGTCAAAGAGGCGGCCCATTCTTTCTCATCTGCCCGCCTCCCACCGCTTGGCGATACCGGGGATCATGCCCGGGGGGAATTCCGAGTTTGTGAACAGGGGCGCCATAGGAGAGAGGACGGATGAGAGCCCCGACGCCTCCACCACCTAATCCCAAACCATCAGCGCTGGACTGGTCACGGGGGACGAGTAGAGTCCTCAGGCCTGGTGGGTGCGGAGAAGCCAAGCTTTGCGCCAAATGTGTGCACCTGCCACCGATCTGGTCCATGAAAACCCAGTGTTTCTCTGTTATAGGGTGATTTGTCTCCATCAAGTAGAGCAGCTGTGCTGCCTGGTAATAGCGTAGGACGTTAGGCCCCGCCAGGCCCCCTCCTGTTTTTAGTGTTGCAACAGCTGCTTTTGCAGTCTTGGCTTCGTTTTCCTCCATATGAAATGCTCTATCTTCCTTTGGAGGGTGCTGAGCACTCCGGGTACTGGGCACGGGAGAGGATATTCATTTTAACAGCAGCTATTCTGCCCAGCCATGAAAGAGATAATCTTTGCCATTATGCCAGGTCCATGCAAATTAGGACCATTAGTCTAGAATAGTTAGCCTAAGCTGTTTTAGTAAGGCTCTGTGCTAGAGCAAGTCCTAGATAGGGGAGGTCCACGTCAACCCTTGGAAGTTGAATTGTGATCGTAACGTTTGTTCTGTGCTTGGTGTCGCGATGAGATTTAAGATTTGCGAGTTCACACAGAAGCACGATGTGCCCCCAAAATCACGTAACTCTGAGATGATGGCTGGGAGTGAGGATCAAGGGTGTGCGATAGAGAAAATAATATCGTCTGCTGATTAAATGCTGATCTGCCCCAAATGTAATGCCCGACACTTGGGGCTGTCTCTCATTTTCTGCACGAACGGCTCCATGTACAGAGCAAAGAGAAGCAGAGAAAGCGGGCAGTCTTGCCTTGCTTGGTGGTGAAACTGCAAGAACTAACACCGTTCAACCGAACCCCTATGCTAGGGGTGCTATAAATGCTTTAGATCCACTTCTCAAACCGCCTGCCCACCCCAAACCGTTCTAGAGTTGCAAACAAATAAAGCCAGTGCACCTGGTCAAACGCCTTGTCTGCATCCACGGCTAGAAGCAAGGCCTCCTCCTTGGAGCAGTGCACCTTATCAATAAGATGGCACATGTATTGGGTGTTGTCCCCACACTGACGAGAGGGGATAATCCCAGTTTGACCCGGGTCAATGAGGCCTGGCATCGAAGGGTTGAGGCGATGTGCCAGTATGCTGGTAAACAGTTTTGCATCCCTGTTTAGATGGAAGAAAGGGCGGTATGAGCTACACAGCTTGGGATCCTTCCCAGGCTTAGGTAATACAGACATTGAGGCCTGAAGCATGGACTTCGTAAGAGTTCCCGTGTCGGCGAAAGAGTTAGAGGCAAGATAAGAATGGGGACAGTTCCCCCACAGAACAACTTATAAAAAATTGCAGTGAATCTGTCCGGGCCTGGCGATTTCAAAAGTTTCAGTCTTACGATTGCAGATATCACATCCTCTATTCGGATAGGTTGGCCTGCTGCCTCAGTTTCGACAGTGGGGAGAGGTGTGACCGCTGCCGCCATCACATAAAGCTGAGGGTTTGGCACCATGTAGGGGTCCCTCGCATATAACTCGACGTAAATGCCTGCAATTCCTCAGCTATGCCTCTGGCGTCGGAGAGCTTAGGCCCGAGCAAGGCTGGATGGACTAGACTGCGTGCACGTATTGCTTGCTGCGCAGTTGGTGTGCAAGCATCCCCCCCCCCCTTTATTGGTCCCCAGATAGAATTTTTGTTTGAGGTGTAGCATTGTAAATTTGGCTCTATCTTGGTCAAGGCGTATGCCGCCTTTCCTTCTCCAATTCACACCATACCGGAGGTGCTCCGGTACGCTTGTGGATAGATTCCAGCTCTAGCACTGACTTCTCTAGATCCTGTCTCATACTATTCCGCAACTTGTTGTCATGTGCAGCCTTCGCTATAACAGCTCCGTGTGCAACTAGTTTTATGGCCTTCCACACTGAAGCGGGGGGGAACGTGCCAGTGTAATTGTGGGCCAAGTAGTCCACTATCCTCTTCTTAAGTGCTGCTACCGTATCCAGCGAGTGTAGAAGTGTCTCACGCAGTCGCCAGGGTAGAGTCTGGGTGTGGGGAGTGGAAGTGAGCATGGTGAGTGTGATGTGGGCCTGGTCAGATAAATAGCGGGCTTAAATGGTGGAGGCCGTTACCCGGTCCCATACTGAGGAGGAGGCCAGAAGTGGTCTAGACGTGCGTAAGTCTTGTGGGCTGCAGAATAAAAAGTGTAGTCACGCTCGTCTGGGTTTTGCGAGCACCAAACATTGCTCAGCCTGCAATTGACAAGCCAAGCCAGCCCCTCAGGTGATGGGGATCTGGTGTTCCCTGTTTTTTGCCCCGAACTGTCCTGTTCCGCATTCATCACTACGTTGAAATCCCCGCCCACCAGAATTGCTGAGTCTGGGGAATGGAGTATTTTTGCTGGGGAGTCAGTTATGAAGTCTTCTTGTTGCTCGTTTGGGGCGTACAACGAGGCTACAGTGAGATGGAGTGCGCCAACTTGCAATCGGAGGGCCAGTAAGCGGCCTAGGACCACCCCGGTGAAGCGCTTAGAGAGAAGGATAGCTACCCCACCTTTTTTCCCTTTCCCTGATGACCAGAATTGCTGCGGGAATCTTTTGGTTCACATTCGGTGTGTGTCTTTGGGAAGTAAGTGTGTCTCCTGGATCAGGCATATGTCCCCTTGTGAGTGTTCTACTAAAGAGAGGACTGCGGTCCTCTTAACCGGATTGTTAATGACTCGAACATTGAGGCTAAGTATTTTATTCCCCAGGTGTTAGAGAAAGGGGAGAAGCTAAATAGTGTTGGGCTAGTGACTCATTGGACAGACTCGGAGAGACATAGGGGCCCACCTGTCGCAGCAGGTACTTGGTAGGCCATATATGTACTGGGCTGCTCTGGTGTGACCCGTCGGAAGGAGAAGCCCCAAACGACATCCCAAAACCCAAAGAAATACCATTAACAGGTTTAATGACAGTAGAGTCCATCATAGCAGGAAGGAACCAATTGGTGGGGACCGCCCGAGCAGAGAGAGATATCAGGGTATGGCAATGCATCGCAACCCCGCCCCGCTAATCATGATCAATCTATTCAGATCTTGGCACAATACCTCATGGGGGGTTCATCATCAGGTTTGCTCTCGCCAGTGTGGTAGTGCAGCACTTCAGACCTCTTTGTCAAGGGCTGCCGGGACAGTGTCATTCGAGCTGTAGGCCT
This sequence comes from Triturus cristatus, assembly GCF_964204655.1. NCBI lineage: Eukaryota > Metazoa > Chordata > Amphibia > Caudata > Salamandridae > Triturus > Triturus cristatus. The sequence goes on along the minus strand of NC_140589.1, from coordinate 1,769,511,059 downwards.
CGTCTTGCTGTGTGGCGATCCTTATTAGGGTTTTTGTTTCCTGTTGGGGTCCTTTAAGAATCTTGGTCCTTGGGGTCCAGGCCGAAAATCTTACAATTCTCCATCAGGAAACTTAGCTGGTGTATCTTGCTGTCTAGCTGAAAGACAAGATGAAATGGGTGGCCCCAAGAGTAAGCAGTACCATTAGAGCATAGGTGATTGGTGACGGGATGAAACTCCTTTCGTTTCTGCAAAGAGGTAGCTGAACGATCCCGGAACAGCTGTTGCGAATGTCTGCGAAATTGTAGTTTCTGTTCCGTTCTAGCAGCCTTGAGTATCGCTTCTTTCTCTCTGAAGTTGTGAACGTAGACCAGGATGTCTGCTGGCAGACAGGGAGGTGCCCTGGACGAGCCATCCTGGTGGCACCAGTCTATGTTGATGTTGTTCGGCGTGGCGTCACCCAGAATGCTACTGAATAGGACCTGGACATAGCCCTCGAGGTCCTTGCCCTCCGCGCCCGAAGGGACTCCCTGGATGCGGACGTTGTTTTTTCAGGACCTGTTTTCTAGGTCTTCGGCATGGGCCTGCAAGTCAATTTGTTGATCCTGGAGTTGGATGATTTCCTACTGGAGGGCTTCTATTTCTTCATCTCTAGCCGCAGCTCCCTCCTCAAGGGCCGCCACTCTTTCCCCTACTTCGTCAATGTCTTGGCGCGCTTCTTTTAGCTCCAGGGCTAGGTCCTTTTTCACTGTCTGCAGGTCCTCGTGCAGCGTAGCAAACAGAGACTCCAGAAACTCATGGGTAACTGAGCCCTCGGCTCCGTCTCCCCCGCAGGGGTGCTTCGATTCACCCGTCGCCATCTTCTCCTGTAGGGCATCCCCAGTGCCTTTTAGCAGCAAATCGTGGACTGAGCGATCTTTCTTTGTTTTTTGATGTGACCATCACTCTGCTGGTGCGGGGTCAAGGAGCCATTTGGTAAGTGACGTGGAACAGTAAGCACAGGCCGCAGCGAGAGTAGATCAGCGCCACACACCCTCCCCCCTTGACGGGCACCACTTCTGTGGGGATCAGGCCACAAGTTTGTCTCTGTTCCAGGGACCAACAGCCCCACCTAAGGAGTGACCGGGTTGCTGCATTTGGCACAATATACCCCAGGGTTGTCCACGGGGTCGCGAGCTGTTGAAGATATCGGTGAATGAAAGGCTGCCAAGTTGCAGAGGTTAGGGTTCTTCTGAATGCCACACTGCTAGATTAATTGTGACTCACTGTCAGGCACCTCGGCCACACTGGAACTCGAGGTTGCTCTGAGAGCCCACCTCCGCTCTATGGCGGGACAACCGAGGCCCCAGTTTGCAGATGTTCCTGTGGCGCATGGTTCAGGCTGATGGAGGTAGCTAAAGGGGGCCTGGGCCCAGCGACTCGAAACTTCTGTTGAGTGTGAGGCCCAGCACCGGCACGTCCGCTGTGTGCTGGAGCACCAGCGAGAGCTTACCCAGTCACTCCATGGCGTGTGCAGGCCAAGTCTGCCAAAGCGTCTAGCCACCTCCGCATGCTTTATATGTTGTGCTGCTGTCTCGGGCCCCCGCCACAAACCTCTGGGGGCTTCAGTCCCAAGCCGGTCCGAATGCAGAAAGGGTGCTCCTTGTGGGCGCCTCCAGCTTTTTTCCCAGTAGCTGCTGAGTGTAGCAATGTTAGTGGTATGGGGAGGCCGCGCTTCGTGGCCCATTGGGATGTCTCTGGGTCTGGCCTGTGTACGGGTCGCTGGTAGGGCACCTCCTGAAATCCCTAATTCCGTGCATTCCTGGAGAGGGAGCGGGCGGCCTAAGGAGTGCAGGTCGCTGCACTTACTTCATTCCGCCGCTGCTCCTCCATCTCCTATCCGCACCTCACTGCCACCCGGCAGAACATGTGAGGAGAGGCAGCCCTCCGGGAAATCCCCGGGGTGCCCAGATCAGCTCCAGCAGAGGACTCGATTTCTCCTTTCGATGGGCCGATGAGCCCCATGACACAGCCCCCGCCTCGCAGACACTTGTCCCGGCATGCTGTGGCGGGCTCCATGGGACGACACGGCCCGTGTTGGGGGGCAGGCCTCGATCCAGTGTGCCTCCTCACTATTCCTCCGGGCGCTCCGATAGGGACTCTGGGGCGGTCGTCTTTGGCTTCTGAGCCTAGCGTTACTCCCCAGTGGATTTTGGTGGACGTGGGATGCTTTTGGTGTTGCTGTAGGCCAGGCGGGGACTGAGCTCCAGCGAGACACGTCCGCTAACGCCGCCATCTTGGCCACATTCCTAAAAGCATTTTTTAAGTGAGTCAGGAGGAACCGAAGCGAGTGGAAGTAACACAGGGGCATTGACTGACAGGGGGACACAGAAGCAACACGGGGATGGTGGGGAGAACACAAGAAACAAAGGGAGGGCCTCAGAGGCAAAAGGAATGACAGTGGGACATGGAAGCAACATGGGCAAAGGTTGGTGGGCAGATTCAACATGGGGAAGCATAATAGGGTGGAGGGTGGCGAGAAGCATACAGGGACAGGAAGCAGCATAAGGAGGAAGAGAAGCTGGAAACACACATGCAGTCTAAGTGCTTACGCAAAAAGAAAAAGGTTGTTCCCTAACATCAAGCACAGACACCAGGCAAACAGTGCACATGGTAAAGAGGCTATGCTCCATGACAGAGACAAACACAAGGTTGAGAAGATGGTACCCAAATATGAAGCAGGCAAATGAGTGACAAAGGAAGCCAACCAATGGTAAGCATGGGTGGGCTCCAAGCAGCTCTATCTTCATGGTAAGCCACAATGCACCTAGCAACAGACAGCGCGTGTGCTATCTATTAGAATCAATCTAAAAAAAGAACCTGCAAGAGTGAGGTAATGAGACAGCAAGTGTAGGATGGAGTCACGACTATGCAACCCTGGTCTTCCGGACAGCACAGATGGCAGACTCCTAAGAAAAGCTTTAGGCCCCTGCACTTATTATTTTGTTTGGTTATTTATTTTCATATATTAAATACTGCTTAGAGCATTCTTTTTTCAGTTTTCACCATTTTCCTGTCAGTTTTGTACTGCCAGCCAGATCTGCTGCCTTGTTCCTTACCTTGTAGCTTCACAGGTCTTCTTCTTTCCTTGTAGTGAGGAGCTTTTTGGTACTGGTGAAACTAGGAGAACTCCCTGCACCAAGTGCACATATACAGCACAGTGATCCTATGCACGCCGTTAGGCTCTCTACTCTTACCAGTATCACCAGCCAGCTCATGTCGGGGTTCTGGGGCCCCTGTGTCTGATTCAAGCTGTCTTTTCAAACGGAACATTTGGCTGTTTGACAGTTTTATAATGTGGGGTTTTCAATTTGTTGGGCTGGACTCGATGGAGTTTAACCAGCGGTGTGAGGTTAAACCATGAGAGGGAACTCAATCTCAAGGGGGAAACTCTGTTCCCCTTTCCCACCCTGGTGCCCTACAACTCCATCTCCAGTATCCAAGGCAGCTGCTAGAGCCTTTACTTAGTATGAATGAATGAATGAATGAAATTATATTTGTATAGCGCATAGCTACCCTGAGGCCTCCTAGCGCTTGGCAGAGCGGAGAGAAAGAGCGAGGGGGCTTACACTAGAGTGCTGAGAGGAAGAGGTGGGTCTTAAGCAATTTCCGGAATGTCAGCAGATCAGGTTCTCCCCGAAGAATGGGAGGTAGGGTGTTCCAGAGGTTGGAAGCATTTAGAGAGAACGAACGTCCACCCCATCTAGATCTTCGGACTTTTAGTGGAGTAGCAAGGAAAGCCGAACTAGAACGGAGGGTTCTAGAGGGATGATAGGGGGTGATCAAGGACTGAAGAATGGGGGGACCAGATTTCCACAGGGCTTTGTGAGCCAGGCATAAGGCCTTGAAAGGAACCCTGGCTCGTATGGGCAGCCAGTGGAGGAGCCTCAGGGCGGGTCTAGCTGCATGTCTACGGGGGATCTGGAGCAGTTGGCGCGCCGCACAGTTTTGGATGACCTGGAGTCTTTGAAGAGTGGACTGGGGGGCGCCTAGATATAGTGCATTCCCGTAGTCCAAGCAGGACAAAATCAAGGCCTGCACCATGATTCTCCTAGCTTGGAAAGGCAGCAAAGGAAGAATTTTCCTAAGTATCTGCATTAGGCCAAAGCATGTGGCCGAAAGCTTGGTGGCTTGATGGTTAAAGCAAAGAGAATTGTCGAGCCACATGCCAAGGCTTTTAATCTGTGGCTTAGGAATGGGCATGGGACCAAGACAAGGGGGCCAAGTGAGTGATGAGGGGGGTGATGAATTTTTACCCAGGAACATAAGTTCCGTCTTATCCCCGTTTGATTTGAGATGGGAATGGTTCATCCAGTGGGCGACCGCCTCTAAACAAAGACCCAGCGTGCTGGAAGAGCCCTCAGGGTGATTCAATGCCACCACCAATTGGGTGTCGTCCGCATAGGTAATGATTTTTATACCATAAGGGACGACTATCTCAGCGAGCGGGGCCATATAGGCATTAAAAAGTGTGGGGCTTAAGGAAGAGCCCTGAGGAACCCCACAGCTGAGAGGCCAACGGTTAGATGACGTGGACCCTTCGAAAACTTGGAACAAGCGGTCTTTGAGGAAGGACTGGAACCAAGTGAAAGCCCCATTTCTCACACCCAGGTTTACCAGACGTTCCAGCAGGATGTCATGGTTAACAGTGTCGAAGGCTGCACTGAGGTTCCTGTGTCCAGCTGGCCATTCCGCGAAGCATCTTCTTGCTGCCCACACCAGTGCTGCCTACCTTGTTGCGCTGCAGTCCCCCGCCGCCGCCATCTCCATCAGCGGCCGCAGTGTGGGGACAGGGTCGGACTACACTCCCCAGCATCCAGTGCGCCACCGGACCCGCTGACGCTGTGTTCGCGCCACGAGGCGCTTAAAAGAGCGCCGTTGCCTCGATGGAGCGGGTTCCTGTGTCCAGCTGGCCATTCCGCGAAGCATCTTCTTGCTGCCCACACCAGTGCTGCCTACCTTGTTGCGCTGCAGTCCCCCGCCATCTCCATCAGCAGCCGCAGTGTGGGGACAGGGTCGGACTACACTCCCCAGCATCCAGTGCGCCACCGGACCCGCTGACGCTGTGTTCGCGCCACGAGGCGCTTAAAAGAGCGCCGTTGCTTCGACGGAGCGGGTTCCTGTGTCCAGCTGGCCATTCCGCGAAGCATCTTCTTGCTGCCCACACCAGTGCTGCCTACCTTGTTGCGCTGCAGTCCCCCACCGCCGCCATCTCCATCAGCGGCTGCAGTGTGGGGACACGGTCGGACTACACTCCCCAGCATCCAGTGCGCCACCGGACCCGCTGACGCTGTGTTCGCGCCACGAGGCGCTCAAAAGAGCGCCGTTGCCTCGACGGAGGGGGTTCCTGTGTCCAGCTGGCCATTCCGCGAAGCATCTTCTTGCTGCCCACACCAGTGCTGCCTACCTTGTTGCGCTGCAGTCCCCCGCCGCCGCCATCTCCATCAGCGGCCGCAGTGTGGGGACAGGGTCGGACTACACTCCCCAGCATCCAGTGCGCCACCGGACCCGCTGACGCTGAGTTCGCGCCACGAGGCGCTTAAAAGAGCGCCGTTGCCTCCGCGTCGCGGGACGCGCGCGGGCGGCGCCGGGCTGAGCCCGGGCAGAGGGCGGGCCGTCTGTGGCCGTCAGGGGCCAGAGGAGGCCGGGTCGGGCCACCCCCCCTGCGTCGTTTCACTGATGTACTGTTAATAATTATCCTGACCGGTCACTGGAAACCATTCACAGTCGGACTGCCCTACTCGGACCAGCTGAAGACATCAGACGGTATTGTGCACATTAACTCCTTTTCATAGCTCATTAACATGAAACCACGTAAAAGTACAGTGGGCACTTTAGATGCGTATCTACTGAGAGCTGAATCCCTACTCATTCAGGAAATACAATCTACCGAAAAAAGACTCTCAATAGAACCATCACTAAGATCAATCAGACTTTCTGACGCTTCCAGCCCACCCTCACCGACTAGATCTCCCATCAGGACAATGGCCACTATGGACCCCCCAGTCCATCTCCCCCCTACGTCACCGGGCCCAAAAGGAATACTGCAGAAAGTCACCTCTCCACAACCAAAAGGACCCTTAACTCGGGGGAAAGCTAACATTAAACCAAGCACTGGGAGGGGGGCGCACAGAAAAGGCCAATCTGTTAAACCTGGGAGGACACTAACCCATTTAACTACTCATGATATAGGCACTCAAACAGATGAACTAATCCCACTCTCCCACGCTCGATTAGATACCCTCGAAGAAATGATTAAGATGACAGCACAAAATAGTATGAAGGAAATTCAAACAGCTGTTAGCCATGACATATAAGAAAAACTGAGCGAAATGATATCTCTACTCTCCTCGGTTTTTGAGGACAAATTTGCCCAACTTACGAAAACCTTACTCGATGGCAGAACACAATCACACCTTTCAAACACCGTGTTTGCATTAAGTCAATCCAACCCCCAGCAAGCACGAAACCCATCTTTACCAACAGAACACCCAAATAATTCTACTGCAATTACTTCCACCACTGTATCAACAGCAAGACCGCCGAGCAAACAGGGCACACAGGGAGTTATCACACCACACATAGCAATGGAACAATCCGTGACACCTCGCACAATTTTAAATCATGAGAGCAGGGTAGACTTGACTACCACCATAATTCCAAACAAAGAAAGTTTACATCTACCGCCAGCTGCCCGACCATATGTCTTGGTCCTAACAAATGTCCCGCCCCTACAAAAAGATCCCAAAGAAACATGGGTCTCATTAAGGAACAAGGTTGCCAACTGGCTCACTAACAACACCTATTTCCACTCCAGGCATATAAATCAGATCCTGATGGTGAGAAGAGTGGGCTGGATAGGGGACCTTAATAAAAATATCCCTGGAGACTGTATAGTCATAAATTTCAGGTCTCCAGGTCTAGTTCGCTCCCTTCTTAGGATCAATAGGGGAACAATACACGAAACCACTAAGATCAATCTGGTGCCACTTGACTTTTTCTATCGTATCGAGCAAACTAAACCCCACAGAGGGAATGGGTCCATCCTCACTCAAAACAGGTACGAACAACTCTCCACGTTAGATGAGGTGGAATGACAGCTGATACCATCGGATATCCCCATTCCCCCAATCTCCACTTTGCCCCGTCCTACATCAAACGAGCATTCTAGCTTACATCCTGACACAAATAAGACCTCGATCATATCTCCCCTTACTTACCCATTACCAACAGCTCAACCGGGGACCCTCAAACCCCGACCACACCAGTGCTCCTGAAAACATCTCGTTCCAAACAGCTAGATCCTGTAGGGTGGACGTCAACACTCCCACAGAGTACACCCTTGTGGGCAAACAAATTACATCCAGGACCCCTAACAGAAGTATCGGAGAAAGCTCCGTTCTAACCATAACATTTTGGAACATTTCGGGCCTTCTCTCAAAGATCCAGAATGAAGAATGGATCAAATTTATGAAAACAACCGAAATAATTGCTCTCCAGGAGACATGGGTAACCACCCCTATCCATATAAATGGTTTCAAGACTTTTTTTAGTCCAACACTCCCCTCAATATCTGGTAGAGCAAAGGGAGGATTAGCCATCTACGTCTCAAACTCAATATCCACCCTGGAAGCCTACCCCCTTAAAAACGAATCACAGTATCAGATCCTACGAGTTACCATAAACAGAATGCCACCAATCCTAATAGTTAACATCTATAATACCCTTACTGATTCCAGCTTTATGGAGGTTATAAAAGAAATTCGTGAATTCTTACAAAAACAACTCACTCAAAGGAAAGGAAATTACCCTATAATAATCTGGGGGGGGGGATTTTAATTTGACACAATGTAAAAGTACCTTAAACGGAAACTGTGGCTATACGGACCATCAACAAAATTATATCCCCTACTTCGTGCACTCACACAAGGGCTCAATCCTGAATGAGACTATGATCCTTTTGCAATTAGCATTTGCAAACGAACACACTGTACCTCTAACTCCCTTTGCTCCAACTTTCAACGGCAGAGGTCTATCTTCCTGCATTGACTATATTCTAGTGGGGAATATTCGCCCAAAACAGATCCTCGATGTCATTACACACGATTGTGTTTTTAGTGACCATTTTCCACTATCCGTTGCCATTCAAATTACCGCAATGCGAGCAAAAGCTCAAACAACACTTCATGACGATTTCCTTTCCATGTCCCGCTTAAACGGCTATGCACTTAAATGGTCAAACATCGACCCCGCAGAAATTCTAAAAATTGTCATCACCACAGCCCGTCCAGCCTTTGAAGTCTGTCTAACAGAAACTTCATCCCCCGCCGAGATAGTGACCAACTATGAAGAAATAATCTCAGCGGTAAGAAACGCCCTGACAGTGCACCCCAGGGGAAAAAAATCGACAAAGGACAAACCTAAGTTCAGATGGTTTAACCCAGCATGTTCCAAAGCCTATAAACACCTTAAAAGATCTCTAAAAAAAATCCCCAGAAACACGCTCGAGGTTCAAATGGCCAGGCAAACTTACAATAAAACAACAGCATCCAGAAAAAAGGAACTAAAAGAGGTACACTGGACTGCATTACATAATAGTTGCCTAAGTAATGACTCGGTCACTTTCTGGGAGATTGTAAATTCCCCTTTCCTGACGGGCACAAAAGGCAGTGGAACGCTTGAGTCGACCATCTCTGAACAAGAATGGGTCACCCACTTCTCAAAAATATTTTCAGCTCCAACAGATCAATCCCCACAGACATTAATCTTATCACCGGCCAAAACTAACCTTGCAGCGATGAATTTCAATCTTGCCGAGGTGGAGCAGGCCCTGAATGGTAGTAGATCAGGAAAGGCCCCAGGACCAGACTTGGTTCCCATGGACCTCTACAAATCAAACACCGACCTCTGGGCCTCCCTGCTACTAAACGTTCTAGTGGCCCTGGGACAAGTAGGACTGCCAACATCCTGGTCAGACTCGATTTTAGTCCCTATTTTTAAAAAAGGAAATAGGAACTGCCCTACGTGCTACAGACCTATATCCCTACTGGACTCTTTTGGTAAAGCAGTAGGTAGAATTCTTTTAGTACAACTACAAACCTGGGCAGAGACAAATAATATTTTATCTGACATCCAGTTCGGTTTCAGAGAAGGAAGAGGCACCACAGAACAGGTTCTTAACCTCACTCTCCTGAGAGGGAAGTATGTCCATGCAAAGGGTGGCAGCCTTTACATGGCATACCTTGACCTATCGGCAGCCTTCGACTGCGTAGACCATAACAAGCTCTGGGCCATAATGACTAAATTGGGAACTGATATAAACCTAGTCAATTACATCAGAGAAATCTACTTGAATACCACCACAAGAGTTAGATTTGGTACAGGGGGCCAGCTTACGTCATCTTTTGGTGTTGAACGGGGAGTCAGGCAAGGCTGTGTCCTGGTGCCTTTTCTTTTTAATATTTATACCAACGGTTTAGAAGCAGCTCTGCTAAAAGGTAGCCAGGACCACCCACATATCCAACTGCGCCCAATCCCCGCCCTTCTCTATGCGGACGACGCAGTCATAATAGCCCGTACCCCTCTGGAACTACAAAGGACCTTGGACAGATACACAAATTTTATGCACACATTGGGCTTAAACATCAACGCCAAGAAAACCTTTACAATGACTTCAGGTAAACAACTGCGAAAAAGGAAAAATATCTACTCAAGTGACTCTAAAATAGAACACGCTACTACCTATCCCTATCTGGGAGTCATAATAGACAAATCCACCTGGAATAGTGCCGTAGAGAATAGAAACTCACAATTCCTAAAAGCCACAACGGCACTGAGAGTGTTTGCTCGGAGACTGGGAAAAAGAGCATCCAAAGAAATGCTAGACATTTACAACTCAAAATGTCTTAGCGTGGCGATTTACGGGGCAGGGATATGGGGTAGCGCACGAGTCACCTCAATTCAAAAAACAGAGAACTCCTTCCTGAATTTTTTGCTGGCAGCTCCGCGATCCACCTCAACTTTTAACATTCACAGCGAACTGGGCCTCCCATTTATCACAGACGTAATACGAATGCAGCCAATTCTCTTATGGCATCGCATCTGGTCTACACCGGAACTAAAATTCACACAGACACTCATTTTAGATTGTATGAAACTGGAGTACGGATCACGCATTACCTGGCTCACTTATGTTAAAAACTTTCTTACTGACTTAGGACTCGAACACTTTTGTACCAATCCCATAAATACTAAACAAATCTCCAGAAAGAAAATACGTGACATATGCTCAACCCACCTAATAGACCTACGTCTGGCACTTGAATCAAACAAAACTACCGTGCAACCGTTTCTCCACATCCAGACAACAGATCAAATAGAGCCCTATCTGAACTCCGCCTTAACCAACTACGAGAAATTCTTACTGACCAGATTGCGCTTGAATATATTCCACCGCTTAATCACATTCCCTGTGACAAACGATTGGTCAGCCCAATTGGCTCTATGCCCCTGTGATGACTCCTCCGTCCAGTCGACCCTGCACACAATCATGTTTTGTAGATTTTATACCGAGGCAAGAAAGCTACACCTGATTCCTATTTTGAAGCATCTGGGCCTAACCCAATGTAGACCAGCTTTTATGACTCTTCAATTGTTAGAAACAGAAATGTTGGCAACTAACATGGCGAAGTTCCTAAAATTTTGCGTGCGACATAGGGCAAATCTCTAAACGAAATTTCACTCAGACGGCCCCTCGAGTCACATAACCATACCCTACGATGAACTGGGATTAGCCCCCCTTGCACCCTAAACCTGCAATTGGGGGTTTTTGTTTTTCGAGCACCGTCTGTACATTTTTATATTTTTAATGTTTTAAAATTTGTAAGGAATTGTGATGAATTATTTTATATGTATATTTGTATGTGCTTTTATGGTATGCAATTTCCTTACCGAATAAAGCTTTTCATTCATTCAGTGTCGAAGGCTGCACTGAGGTCTAATAGGATGATGGCTGCCGAGCCACCTTGGTCCAGAAGTCTTCTAGCTTCTTCAGTAACTGCAAGCAAGGCCGTCTCTGTTCCCAGCTGAGGACGAAACCCTGTTTGAGACACATGAAGCAGACCGTTGGTTTCCAAGTAATTGGTTAGGGTGGAGTTGATATGTTTTTCGATTAGCTTGCTCAGCCAAGGAAGAAGAGAGATGGGGCTGTAATTGGCCAAGTTAGAATGATCCAGATTGGGCTTTTGTAGGAGGGCTCTAACTTGAGCACATTTCCATACCATCGGTACTGTGCCCGACGTGATGGAGGAATTTAGGGTGTCTTGAAAGACAGGGCCAATTATGTTAAAAACATGTGAGAGGTGTTGAGGAGGAGCGGGGTCGGTGGGAGAGCCAGAGATTACTATGCACATAAGAGTGCCCAAGGATTTGGCATTGAGTAGAGGGAACTCTCCTAGAGAGCTCTTGATATTGGCCATTGTACAAGGAGCTGTGGGATCGGGCCTGTAAGGGGAGAATGGCAGACAAATCAGACTAATTTTGTTGTAGAAATGTTCGGTTAAATCATTGCAGCGCTGTGGGGCTTCCTCCTCTCTGGGGAGTTCCTGTGGTAGGGAAGTTAGAGATTTAGCAATATGGAAAATCATAAATCTCTATATTCAATTTTCCTAGCTTCATCATAGTTCTGCCTCCATCTCCTTTCCCGTTGTCTACATGTCTGTTTAAGTTTCCTTAGTTGAGGGGTAAACCAAGGGGAGGTTTTTGTCCTGGCCTTTTTGAGCGATGATATTTTTGGGACTAGCACATCCAGAGAGTTAACAATCCAAGAGTTGAAATTACTGTTGGCCAACTCTGGATTAGAAGTGACAGAAGGTCTGGTTGTACTGAGAGCCTCTGTCCATTGGCTGACAGATAGGTTGGACCATTTCCTCTCAAGGGTCAAAGTGGACTTGGTTAGAGGTTTAGGACCCCAGGTCTCCCAAAACAGGGGGACTAACGAATGGTCTGTCCAAGGAAGAGGGATGGGGGCCCCAACCGAGAGCTTCTGGTCATTACTGAAGACTGGGTCAAGAAGGTGACCTTTATCGTGGGTTGGGGCAAAACCTTTCTGCTTAATTTGAAGCGCAGATAGGCAAGAGGAGAGCTCAGTGGCCAGTTGGTTTGAAGGATCATCCAGGTGAATGTTGAGATCACCAAGGATTGAGAAGTTTGCTGAAGACACAGCTAGATCTGCCACAAATATGGGGAGAGAGATGAGGAATTGGCCGATTGGTCCAGGAGGACGATAAATCAATAGACCTAAGAAGGTGCGAGTGGATGAGATTTCAAGGGAAAAATGCATACTTTCGCAGTCGGGTGGGCCAACCAAGGAGGAGCGGCAGCTGATATTGTCTTTGTAAATTATAGCTAGTCCCCCACCTCTTACGGTCTTGCGATCGGCTCTTTGTATAAGGTAGCCAGAGGGGAGGGTTTGAATGATGACGGGATCGGATCCCTCGTGAAGCCAGGTTTCGGTAAGAAAGAGAACGTCTGGTTTAAGGACATCTAGCAGGAGATTGATTTCCGCCGAATGTTTAGAGAGGGAGCGGCAGTTCAATAGGAGAAATTTCTGTGGAGGACCAGGAGCGGGGGTCTCCTTCCAGCAAGGCGGAAAGCTAAAGCTACACAGAGGGAATCTAGAGGGGGTGAGAGCAATATCCATAGAGTGCAGACAGTTGGTATTGAGATCTCCTTTTAGGGCCATAAGTGACTGAGTGCTGTAACGAAGAATAATGGGGGAAGTGGCAGGGATCGTGGCCCCTGGTCCCGGACGGGTGCAGACGGGCTTGCCTTTGGCGTGCCGCCGGCGCGCCAGCTGCGCGCGTCCGCTGCGCGAATGATTAGGCATCTGTTTATGTAGCCAGGCAGCGCGAGAGTTCGAGCTGTACCTGACCCGGAAGTAGCCAGCCCACGAGTGACTCCACGCAGCCCTCCGCTCAACGGCACTTGCCGAGTCGGACCGGGGCTAAGGAGCACTCGGGGAGGAAGAATCAAGCAGTGAAGGTGTGCAAAACGCAAGTATACAAGCAGCAGCGTAAGTTAAAAGATGTACACGATAGGAGGTCACAATGCAATTCAATTTCAGTATTAAAAGTTTTAAGATAGGTTTAAAATATTCAAATACCATCTAGGCAGCTAGCGACAAAACCTCTTGCTCAGGCTCTGCGCGCGTCAGTATATTTCCCTGCTTTTAACATACAAGGCTGCAACCTGGTCTTCCATACTTACATTTTATTACAAAACTAATTTATAGATTTGGGTTCCTGAGATATGACTGTGCTTTGTAGAGCTTGTGTAATAACAATCGGGAGGCCACCTATTCTTGAGGATAGATCTGGAACAAAAATGGCATTTGATGACCGTGTGTGTGTGTGCGTGCGTGCGTGCATGTGTGTGAGAGAGACACTTACTTGTCTGTCTGCAACTTCAGGAGCATGATGTACGTAAGAAAATAAAAATTGTCTTTTTTGAAGAATGACATTTCAGAGACCCTTAATTAGAAGGTTATTGTAATTTAATCCTCTGAATGACACTGATGCCCCAGTGGTTGGATTAAGCTCAGTTCCTATCTCCAGCGCTTCCCTTCACCAGCAGGCATCGCCTTCTAGACTCCTGGTGTGCCAGATGATCCGTACGTAACCAGGTAGTAAAAGAACGAGCAGTCTCTCATACGCTGTGTTTTCTCTTGCAGGAAAGAAACTCTCCGACCTGGAGCGCGTCACTTCTCTTAAAGTTTATAACTGGTTCGCCAACAGAAGAAAGGAGATCAAAAGGAGAGCTAATATTGGTAATGTATTGGAGCGTGTAACAATATGTGTCTCTGATGTATGGAGTAGCTTGGGTAAGAAGCACACACCCAGAAGGGAAGAGGGAACAGGTTGAACAATGAGGCTAACCTGAGCAAATGGGGTCTTTGTGTTTTTGTATAGTGCCCCAAGTCCAGGGTAGATTGGTCATGCAGATCTGTTTCTGAAACAAGGTATGGTGAGGATTTTTGAATAATGGCTAAGTGTGTGTTTGATGTGACCTAGAGAGAGAGAGATAGTTCTATAAATGAACAACTGCAGTATGGAAAGCCCAGTGTCTCTGGGTAGGTGATGTGAATTCTGGCAAAGCAGTTGACAACAGTCAACCGGGACACATGGTGCACTCAGGTGTGCGCTTGGTGTGGGATTCGTTTTGCGAATGGAAGAGCGCCTTTACCTTTAGCTAGGGTAGCTGCTCCATTTGAGGCGTCCCTACGACTGATATGGAAAACTGGTGATGAAGGGTTTAATTTAACAAAACAGAGATATCAGTTTTAATAGCACTTGATTGCGATCATATCTGAAGATGTCCCGCTTTTCACCCCTTGGCACCTCTTGCCCCTGCAGCTCTGCCCCACCCTCCCTGTGGGCCTTACCCTCCTCCTCATTGTGACCCCAGTCCCTGTTGCTGTATTCCCTCATCTTTTGTTGTACTGCCCACTGTAATCCTCCACCAGGCAGCGAGCTCTCTGTTGTTTTATAGGTAGGTTTGCCATCTGTGCTCCACTACTATACATACTTACCTGATCGACCTTCAAACATATATTCGGAGGAGCTGTAAATGGGCATACTTGTACAGTGCTCACAACGAAAATTCAAATTAGTTGCATGCCGACTCATTTCTACTCTGCTGTAGTAGGCTCTTTTATTCGGAGTCTCTGGCAGGACTGGAATGCCCTGAAAGCTGACATCTTGTGGTCACTGAGCGCGTCCACTGCCCACTGCTTGTCAGGGAGCGGTCAAATCTGGCTATTCTTGGGGCTGATGTCACTTGGTCCTTTGTCTTTTATTTGCCATTAGTAATCAGGAGATGGTTTAGGCCTTAATCCATTTTATTAATCTCTTTACACTGTGTTCTTGGGCTACAAAGTTGGAGTCATTTCTCTGTCTGTTGGAAGAACGTGATTTTCTTTATTTGAGGATCCCTTATTTTACTTTTTGTCTCCAACACTTGATGCTCCTCTAGGCCTGTTTAGATCTCCGCTTCTACAGCTTTTATAGCGATCCATTCCAGAATGTTCTGTAGTGGTACTGATAGATTCCTCTGCCCTCCCTCGGCATCAGAGGGGCATACACGTGGAAAGCAGGATTGTTGTGTGGAGTCTGCAAAACGAGAAGCAAATAACTTTAAGGGATTAGATATAAGTCACACTCGAGTGACTGCTTGGGTGTTAAGAGTAGACATTAGGAATGGGTATTGTGTGAAACGCTCTACTCCACGACTAGCAGAACTATAATCTGGAAATAGTTTACTAAGAAAACCATGACTACGAAGTCTGGGAGGGGAAATTGTTGGGGGGAGGGGGGCAGTGAGCTCACAAGTGCCTGAAGGAAGAATAAAAGGAGTAGTGGTTGCCATATTAATCAACAGATTTATTATGGAAATGTTTTTTGTTAACGGGGTATTTAATTTCACATAGAACCATATGATTGTGTTTGTACTCATTGTTTGAGATGCATAGAATTGGAATTCCTTAAGTGCAAGTTGTCCATCTAACCTAAATACCTGTTACCTTGTCAAGACGATTGATACATATTTATAGCCGAGTCTTTTAGAGCAACATGTTGTGTATGAGATGGTTAGTGAGTTGGGAAAGTGTTTTCTTGATCTCTAGTTACCTCTGCCCGTGTGACACTTCTGCAAACACGTTCCCAAGTTGGCAAGCCTTGAAATGTCTGCTGAAGTGTCTTCACTTACAGGCAGCCAATCAGATCTCTGGATCACATTTTTGAAGCCCAAAGCATTAGCTGATACATATGTATAAATATTTTTTTCTTCCGCTGTTCAGTCAATACAGAATCCAGCAACCTGTCCTTTTTTGGGGTTGATCGTTCAAGTGGTTTAGCTGAAACCTCATCTAGAGTCTCTTTTGAGCTCCTCAAGCCCTTGTCCAACACTTCCAGGCTATAGAACACCCCTCCCCTATGTTAAAAGGAATTCAGAAATATGCTTTCAGTGAATATATAAGACTAAGTCATAGATAAAAAGTTGCTATAACCCTGTCATAACTCTGTAAAATTAACCTCAATGTAGTAATTATGTAGCTGTGGTTAAGTTGGAGTACTCTTCAGATCCGGCATCGCGCTTGCTCTAATTGGTGGCTATGATGGGCTGTTTCTCTTGCTATACCTAGAATGGGGTAGTAGATGGCCCTTTTTCTCTTCTCACTGCTTGGGCTCCAAAGCCCATGAACCCCCAGGTTTTGTTCCAGAGTTAGCTGGTTTCGAAGAAGGACTAAGGGTGTGATGAACCAAGGACGTGATGAAAGAAAGCCATTTTCTCACTCCTTAGGTGTTGAAACGCCTACAAGCGCCCAGAGAATTGTACAGTAGTGAGCTGGTTAGTACTAGTGAGTACATTCAGATGCCTAAGTCTGTGCATTTAACATAAGGTATAAGACCTGGGTGTTCGACTAGCCTCCTCTCCTACTCACCCTAGGCAGACTTAACCCTTACTCCTGCTACAGCACCAGGATGCCATCGCAGGTAGTAGCATGCTCTAAACATATGCATAACATTATCCATGTGCCTTTCCTGAGCCCGGCACCAGGTTACTTCTCCGCAATCCTACTGGGGATCTAAATAAGATGGTTACAAGGCTGCTGCATGTTAGCGCCCTCCTACGCTACTCAGACCTGCCACCCCCTTTAGGAACCGAGCCTACAAGTACGGAGTCAACGACGGCGAATGAGTTTAAGGCGTGTGGTGATGCAGGTTCAGTTTCTGGGTCTTCTGTTAGACACTTCTTCCTTCATTTCTGAAGAACTATACTGACATGCCGTCCTAACAGTACGACACATTTATTCATAATTCAAGTTCGTTTTCCAATTATATAATGGTTTAACGTGTAATAACGTGAATTAAGCCTTAAACAGTAAAGCCCATGGTTGCTTTTGCAGGATTTCAATAGGCAAACCCTTGTTTTGTTGGCAGCCTTCACGTCTACAGTGGCTTTCCCATGGGATGCATACACTTGGGTATACTCTTGCGGCTGCTGTTTCTGCAGCGTAATGTTGTCAAAATATGTGTTTTATCACTAACAGCAAAATCAGTGTAATGTATCAGAAATGTTATAAGTATCTAAGCTGTTTTTTTAAATTTGAAATGAATAATTTGTACAGAGTAGGGCTTCGATTGTTTGGTAATGATTGTAAGTCTCTTTATTTGGACTAATAAGAAATTTAGGGCCTCATGTGTACAGCCCTTTTCCAATATCAAATATTGTGATTCGCCAAAATTACACAGTTTGCAATCGCAGAAGGGTTTTCTTTTATGCATAAAAGCCATTTTACGAATTGCAATATTCTTCCCAACTTGTAAAACGACTTTTGCCCTCCATTTCGGACCGCAAATAGGATGGAACGTGAAAGACTCCCCGCCTCCATTTTCATTTCTGAAATGAATGAATCAGCGGTTTGTGTCTGTAACTGCGGTCTCAGGCCATTGGTGATTTACAAACCCCTGAGCTGGGCTGATAACTGATTTGCACAGGGGGAGGGGGTTCCCATAGGACTCCTTGTTTTTTGTGAATCATGTTGGCAGCCTCAGTACCACGTGAAGTTTTTCTTTATAAACATTTTTCAGGTTTAGAATGTAATCCATAGGGAGGGTGGTCTGCTGGCCCTCGCAGGCCACCATCTCTGTGATTGCAGCCAATCACAGGGGGTTGCTAATTCCGACTTGCCTAATAATTTTATTAATTAGCCTTCATTCTGCGACCCCCTGCGATTCGATGTTTTGTGAACCGGCCTATTACTACATAAGTTGGTTCGCAACACACTGTTTCATTCACAAAAAGTCGATCCACAATTCGACCACTTTTTGCAAATGCAATAATAATACATGAGGCACTCAATTCATAAACTTGAATTGTGGATGATATAGAACTCTAGTTTTAGTCTGACATCTGGGTTCTTATATGTGTTCATTTGCAGGTTTCTGACTCTTTTATGGCAGTGTGGGAATTACTTTGGAGACTTGCAAGATTTTATTTCATCCCAGTGCCGATTAGGAGACCAGCAATTATTCAACAGTTTGTTAAACCTTTGATATATTGGAATCTTGGATTGCTACAGACTTACTGTTTTAATATATATATATTTTTTTTGTGGAAACCTCTTTGTCTTTAAGGGAAGGAAGCAGACACCAACAATCAGGTCCACCCCGAATTTTACCGTAGTGTTGAGAAAATTATGCAGTAAGAAAAAGCGAATTATGTGATGTAATGCGACACATTTTGTGGCAGCATTACTTAATTATTTTTTTGTTTCTACGTGTTAACACTGTCTGGGCAAGATTTGATCTCATTAGCACAATTTTAACTCAGAAATTGAGCAATCAGCAACTGAAAAGCAATGCATTAACTTTTGCAAAAGGCCTTACACTGCAGGGCAACATATGTGGCAGTATTTTTAGTAACTTTTGCTACTTTTGAGCAAGAAACATTTATTTTGTTAATATATGCAGATTATGCAGCAGACTGTGCATTATGTGGCAAATTCAATTAAGCCATAAGTATGCAGAAAATTCTGTGGCTGCAGAGTCTCACAATTTCAGTGGCCTTGCCGAACGCATTGACACCGAGCAAACACTCAGAATGTGGTATTGAGTGAGTTACTGAAATTTGTGTATATTCTTATTTATCGGTGACTTAGGCATTACCGTAGTACACTCATATCCAGTCGTGCGCAAATGCACACAATTTGTACCATATCTAGGTGCAACATACCACGTAGTACACCTCTTATGTTTGCACCTAATTTTTCCCCCCCAATCTAGCTGTGCTTCATGAGGCGAGCGCCATACAATTAGTCCATTAAAACAGCAGTGTTGCTTTTTTGGTGGAATAAAAAATAGGGCATAGAAGGAGACAAGTAGCACAGAGCCACTGCACAAATCGTGTATAAGCGTTTGTGCACGTTTATGTTTGCATGTGCTTGCTCAATAAAACCAGATCCTTTAGCTTTGTCAGTGCTTGTTATTGTGTTTGATGTCTCTAGATTTTCCATTTCCATCTCCAGTTTAGCATAGGTAGAGAGTGCTAAGTCAGGATTTCGAATGGAATCAAGAAGTGATCTGACCAATCCAATTCGAGAGGGTTTGAGATGTGCAAGTCATTTCTTTATGAAAATCTAGTTTATGGGTCAACGATGTAGGGTATATATCCACCTCAAAAGTTTGAGATGCCTACAAAGCAGTTGTATGTGATAAATTGATCTTTATCAGGGCTGGTCATAACCAGAATTGTACTTCAGTGAAAGATCAACTAGAAGAGGACATCAAAGAAAAAGTACGGCAAAGGAGCACAGACATGTTAATGGCCATGAGAGATCTTATGTCGTTGAAGGGGCTGTTTTAACTGCTGCCTACTGAAAAGTGGGAAAGCGCTCTCCTGCGCCCTGAGCAGAGATTTTATAAAAGAGCCAACAAAGCTGATGAATTATTAGTGACTAGACTCAGGATGGCCAAAACTTAGACCAGGATACCTTATATAAGGGCTGATAAATGTGATCTTACAACTTCCAAGCGGATTACACAGCAGGCCTTCTCTTCTTTCTTCTACTGCCTCTCTGTGAGGGAGGAGGTTGATAGCAAGGTACTCAGTGCCTTCTTTGGCAATAATGACGTTCTTGTCCTGTCTCTGCAGGCTAGTAACGTACTGGAGTAGCAGATAACTGAAGAAATTGTCCTAAAGGTGCTTAGAAAGCTGCAACCTAGTGAGGCTTTGGAACAGGATGATTTCAATAGTGCCTTTTACAAAACATTTTCTACTCCAATAGGATCCCCACGTAACAAAGATATGCAATTCCTTTTTTGAATCAGAAGAAGGTTTCACCTCTATCAGGAAGAGAGAGACATACAATGCATTGATTTTTCACTTGATATAGAACACTATAAGAACCAAAACAAATGTACCCTAATCATAATGGGAAATGTCGTTTTTAGGGCATGGATGGGTCTAAACTTCACAAATGGTGGGAATATTGAAAGATAAAACCATATTGAAATGAGATCCTGAGTTGTGCCAGTGATATGCTGAGCTACTCTATCCCTGCTGATCCTGCAATAACAACTCTAGGTTTGAGACCCCAGAGTATGTAAGTATGGCAAAGGCCAATGGCATACTAATGACCCATGTTACTGATAGTTAAACAAATATAGTGGCCTGCTGGAGAAACATGGACTCTCCTACTTCAGTAAACAGAGCAAGATGTTTATGGTAACGTAGAGTGCTTTTTCCAGTATTTTGCCAATGAATGGTAGGTGATTGATGGACCAGTAGTTGGCCAGGTCATCTGGATCTAATGTATGTTTCTTTTAGAGTGGGAGCATGTCTTGAGAGCTTCTGGGAAGATCCCTTGAGTGAGGGAGGCATTGATAATGGTGAGGAGAGGTGAAAGAATGTCCCCAGAGAGGGTTTTAATGATGGACGAGGGTAAGACATCATCCCTTGAACGAGAGTGCTTGGAGAATGATTGAGAGTTTAGAGAGATTGAAAGTTGTTTTGCAGATTCTGTATCGCCTCAATCCAATAATCCTGCTTCAGTTTGAAGTTATTGTTTTTTGGGGGAATAAATGAGAGATTTGTGCTGTGATCCTTAGAGTCATGCCCTCTGTGGGGCAAATGTTTGTGTGACAGAGGAGGTTGGCTGACAGAGGGAGGTTGTATCAAGGGATGATGGTTAAATTGAAGTCTGTTGGTTTAATCCATGATAGATATTGTTCAGTTTCAGCATTGGGGTTACTTTGTTCCAGAGTGTGCTCCAAACTATCTTGATTTATTCTGGTATTATGCTGTCTGATGTCATTCCCCTAAGGGAGAGGGAGGGGGGGGGGGAATTTACTATTTATGTGGGAAAATCACATTCAGTTACAAAGTCATCCTTGTTACAATATCAGCAGGAGAGTGGTATTACATTTGGATGCAATATTCACTCAGTACTGAGTACAAATCCAGTAGCCAAGATGTTATATTAGTGGTGTAAGTTGTGCATCACCAAGGCATCACATTTAGGACAATAATCACATTCAGGTACAGGTTCACGTTAAGGTGCATTTCATCCTGGGGCAATATCAGTAGGAGCACAAATCACATTTAGATGTAAAATCATCATTAGTGAAGCATCAACAGGAGTCTGAAACTCCATTCCAGTGCATAGATCCTTTGCTTCACACTCTGTGCACTGTAGTTTGGAAGCTATCTTTGGACAGACTGAGATATTCCTCTAGCCTCATCTAAAATGTTAATGATTTTTTCCACAAGCAACAGCTGAGAGGACTCACCCAAACAAACCTTTGGATGACGGTGACCCACCTACAGCCACTTTCTGTATGTGTTTGGTGTTGATGACACGTGCTCCCAGCACTCAGCTAAAGCTGTGCTTAGCCAGCTCTAATAAAAGGCTGGTGGTTATAGGTTGCTTCAGTAGGATACAAACCTGATACAGGCAGATCAAAATGCTGAAAGCAACTGTAACTGTTTTGAAAATCTATATAAAGACGGGCAGTCAAAGATTTTATGAAGCAGTGCACCTTATGATATTTGGCTTCCTTTAGCCATAGACATTGAGTTTATCTGCTTAGATTTTATGAAGCTGTGTTGAGGTAAACAGTCCACCTTATGATATTTGGCTTCCTTTAGCCATAGACATTGAGTTTATCTGCTTAGATTTTATGAAGCTGTGATGAGGTAAACAGTCCACCTTATGATATTTGGCTTCCTTTAGCCATAGACATTGAGTTTATCTGCTTAGATTTTATGAAGCTGTGATGAGGTAAACAGTCCACCTTATGATATTTGGCTTCCTTTAGCCATAGACATTGAGTTTATCTGCTTAGATTTTATGAAGCTGTGATGAGGTAAACAGTCCACCTTATGATATATAGCTTGCTTTAGCCATAGACATTGGGTTTATCGGCTTGCTCCAACAGCAGTCTTGTATCCCTCTTCAACTAGGGTTTGCAATATGTTTGTTAATTACTGAAGACTTATTTTGAAGATTTGAAACCTTTACATTACTGTGTCAGATAATTTAGGGACCTATTTGCTTTTTTCGAAGAAGCAGCAATCCTGGAGAGTCATGGGATCGATGTACAAAGCCCTGGTGGTCATTCCAACAGTGATGACGTGGATGGAAACGACTATTCTGAGCAGGTGAGGATCTAAACCTTCTTCTCACGAGTAACACTTGAATGTTAAGGTATACTCAGAGATTGACATGCTGTCCCAGTAGAATCTGGTCTGTGCTCCTGAACCCAGAACCATGAGTGAAGTGGTTTATTCAGAATTCTAAATACGCAGGGTTAACTATCAAACATGCCCTTCCCACAGACAAAGGGTCTATTTCTTTCATGTTTATTTTTTAAGAATATTTGCGGCTGTTAATAGTGTGTGAGAAGTTTGTGGAAACAGGTAAGAAACATTGCCCTCTTCGTTTGGGCTTTCTTTCTGCAGAGGGTGAAAGGAATCAATCACAGAAATGTGGGTAACAACATTTTGAAACGTAAGGAACTACTGTTTAGCTATTATAATTTAAAGCAAATTCTTTTTTAACTTAAGCAAGATTTTAAAACAAATACTAGATGCAAAATTCTATGTGAAATAATGCATTCAAGGCAGTTGTATTGTTAGCAATTTGTGCAATTTTTTTTAACATTGCTGGAGCTTATGGGGAAAAGGGAAATAATTTGCCCAGCGATACCTCTAGTAACTAAAAAGGAGATGTGTTTTATTACTGGTACTCTGTTAAAAAGACACTGTCAGGTAAGGCTTTGAAGTATTTATTCAGCTTAATAGATAAGCCACCAACTCCTGCTGCTAGGCCGCAGTTACTACAGAGGAAAACTGTCTCACAGAATGCAACCATGGAGACAGAATGTAACAGGCTCATGCAGTACAATTTTGAAAGATCACAACACATCCCCTTTACAGATGAAACAACAATAAGATAGAAAAGAACAAAATTACTAAAAAGAAACCATGTAGATAATTCATAACAATTATGCAAAAATCATTACAGAGCATTGTAAATAGAAATATAATCATACATCAAAAGAATAATGCATTTGGTGAACTAATGAGGACATTTCAAAATTCTCATACCTTTTTGGAAGACGATGTGTCCTAAGAGGGTGAGGTGAAGAGTCTCTAAAGGGAAGTGCATCAGGAGAAGGTGAAACATCTGGACATGATGGAAACATAGATTTATCACCATGAAACTTCACCAATCGAGACATACTCCACTTACCACCATTGTGTACAGAGACAACATTTTTGTATACAGCAACAATAACAAAAGGTCTCATGTAATCAGAGATACCTTTCTTGTGCCAGTGTGGTCTCTTAACCCAAACCCATTCTCCAATTGCCCATTTTACATCTTTAGTGGATTTCTTTTCATCAAACCTTTGTTTATACTAGTCTTGATACATTTTGATTTTATCCCTCGCCTCTTCTTCACACAAAATAGGACCTTCAATTGGAGGTAACCAATTTGGGTTGAGTTTAGAGGAAGCAACTCTGCCACGTAATATCTGAAATGGGGACCTCTGCAAAACACAATTAACAGAAGTACGATGAGCCCACCATGTGTCCCTCAAAATTCCTTTTAAAGCAAGTCTTGATACCACAGCTCTTTGCTCACATGTTTTGACAACTCTGTTCATGCGTTCTGCCAATCCATTGGCTTGAGGCGAATACAAGGCAGTTCTCTGATGAACTTTTCCATACTCATTCAAAAATTCAAGCATCTCTTGTGAAACAAATTGGAGCCCATTGTCAGTGACAATGTACTTTGGAACTCCTTAATTGGCAAACTCATCTTTAAGAAAATCAATTACTGTTCTCGTACTCACTGAACTGACACACCTGGTAGAGACCCATTTCGATGAATAATCCACTAAAAGAATTACAAATCTATCTCCAGGGCTTTATAGCTCAAAAGGACCCATCAGATCTAGGCCTAGTTTTACCCATGGTTCCTTGGGAACATCAACAGGAGAAAGTGGGGTATTGTTGACAATCCGAGATTTATCACAAGAGCTACACTCACTGCACTCCTTAACCACTTTCTCAACCTGTCCATCCATTCTTGGCCACCAATACCTTTCGCGTAAGCGAGACTTAGTAAGACCCTGTCCCAGGTGTCCTTCATGAGCTAGATTAATTAGCTTAGGTCTAAGTCCAACAGGGGGAATTACCCTTTCACCGCGCATGAGTTGCCCATATATATCTTTGGTAGCCAGAGACAGGCACTCTTTTATTCATTTTGAAAAACGTGCTGGTAACGACCTAGAAAGATCTATTGTTCCTCACTGGAATGATTCTTTTCCCAGAACATTAGAAACAACTCAGCGTAATTGCAACAATGCCACGAGGAGAGTGTTAAAAATTCACCGTCAGGTAAGGTTTTGAAGTATTTATTCTGCTTCTCTATCAAGCAGAATAAATACTTCAAAACCTTACCTGACGGTGTCTTTTTAACACTCTCCTTGTGGCATTGTTGCAATTACGCGGAGTTGTTTCTAATGTTCTGGGAAAAGAAACATTTCAGTGATAAACAATAGATCTTTCTAGGCCGTTACCAGCACGTTTTTACAAAATGAATAAAAGAGTGCCTGTCTCTGGCTACCAAAGATATATATTTATTGCAACACTGCTTTTAGATGAGGATATATTCCAGAATTCTAACTTGTAATCACTGAATGTAATGCTGATGCTTGTGCTTTGAATCTGGGGTAAAAAGTATCTGTAAAAGTTTCTGCAGTTTATATATGCGACTGAACTATGTTGTTCTGCTTGCAATTAACACCTAACTGCTGACGTTTACATCAGGTTATGGTTCTTTTCAAATTGACACAACATTGAGTTGCTAGCACTTAATCTTCCATTGACATTTGGTGGCCCTGTCCTTAATCCCAGCATAATTAGCAATTTCATGTCATATGTCTCTTGACCCACTATTGGGGTAAATAATTTCCTGTTGACTTCCTTCAGCATGTAAAAGTCCACTGGCTCATAATTTTCATGATCTGCTAGCAAATATGGCTGACAGCTTTGAAGAGCTCATTTAATAATCGTGCTCAAATCTTGCAAGTAGAGTTTGTGTGAGGACAGGAAGCCCCGAAAACAACTGGATGCTATAGTCTTCCTAACTATTCAGTAGCCACCTTGAGGATGATGATGATGTAATGTTTCTATAGATACTGGGGCCCAAGAATGCATCATTCTTTGAAATGTCCAGCTTGCCAGGGAGGAAATAATGTAGGCATTGTTCAGTTAACCGTCACATGGGAATAATTCTAGGCAAGGTGGAAAAAGCCCCAAACACAGTCAGTGCCATGTGGGAAGCTCTCAGGGGACTTGAGTGTTGTGGGGATAATCTGTCGATGTTTGTGGTCCAGAGGTAATCCATAAATATAGATCCTGTAGTGTATATAAACTGAATCCTAGAATATACAATGGTATTCCCCATGATGGAGTGAGTTGTAAAACATTTGAGTAAGTGATGTGAGGCTATGTTTATTTACTTGGTTGAATATAATGGGAAACATGCATTCTTATGGTATTATTTCCTTAATTAAACTCAATTTAGAAAACCTTAGTTTTGTAATACTGAATGGCAACTATACTTCCTTTGCAAAACATTATTTCCTCCACCCAAGCACGAAGTCCAATTTTCATCTTGTTGCTGACAATATGTGTATGTTCATCTTTTACTGTTTACAGCAACATAGAGGGACCCAAAGTAGTTTTGTGATCCTTTCTAGCTTATCTTGTATTTTCAGTGTTTTTAAAGATGCCAGTAAGGTGGTGAGTAGCTATTACCTGATGAGACGAAGTAGCTCTCGTTAACAACTGCCTCTGAATTGTCTTTCCTAAGTCTACAATAACCTCATCAATTGTATTTAGGTCATAAATTAATTTCTTTTTAGGTAACGCCTCTCAATGTAAAGAAAAAGGATTCAACATTTAACATCGAGAACAGCAATAGCAACAGTAATTTTTTGGTTACCTCTGGTCATATAATTATGGAGGGATAACAATGGAAAGCTGTAGAAAAACTTTACAACTCCTGGTTTATCTCAAAGTGTACCTTTGCAAATTTAAGATGTAGTTTGGCCTAATTTACTAATGTAATCAGATTAACAGTGATAAACTGTTCTAATATTCGTCACTCATAGACTGTCAACCACTGTAAAGTCACTGATTGGCTTTCTTTGCTTAATAAAATGGGGTTATCGTCCTTGGTACTCATATTCACAAGGCTAGTTCTTATCCAAATATCCTTAATCAAGCAATTTGGTATTAAAACTCCCATTTTATGCCAAATAAGGCTTCATTTTTCTACTGTCAAAGGAGTATTTTCAGATCTTGTAAAACCAAAAATCCATAGTTAAAATTCCGATCCCTGTTAGAGACAGAAAAATGATTGAGACTTACTTCTCCCCTCCTAGGCTACATTTAATCATAGTTCTTGGTAAAAAGGTGAAATTAAAATCCAGATCAAAATGCCACATGAGGTTTGACCAAGTGCCTTTTATCATCTAAAGTATGTTGAACTGCCTTTATATTTTTTGCAGCTAATGCCCAGGTTTCCTGGATGCAGTCTGTTTGTTTCATTGATCCATTTGCAAGCTCCCTGGTCTATGTAGCTCAATTTATTAGTTAAACCAGTGACATTTTATTGAAGTATCTAGGGGGCAACGTTTTGTGGCACAGAGAAGATGGTGATGCTATGATGGTAAAGGCATCATTCCACTGAAGCAATTGACAATTAAGAAGAGGTAGATGAAGAATTAAGGCAAATAATTAAAACATCTCAATCTTGGAGGTCACCTGCACCTGCCGTATGCTGTCTTCAACTGCACCAGCTTTCTTGGTCTGCCATGTGAATCTGATGACCAGAAGTAGTGTTGGTCTGTCATGGGATTGTGATGACCAAAATATGTAGTCCTAAATTGGATTTTTGAGTGATGGAACTGTAGCCCCATGAATCTGCTTCTTGAAGGTAGCTTACCTTCTAAATGAGCCTAGGTAACACGACCATAAAAAGTGCACCTGATTTGAATGTTAAAACTATGTATACAATGTGGCTTCCACGGCTAGGAAGCCATCCACAATTACTTGAGAAGGTGAACAGCTTTTAGCCATATCAATTGGAACTTCATGTGCTGTACATGATAGTTCTTACGAAAATTCAGTTCTGACACTAGATATTTCCATTTGGAGAGCTGCCAATGAAAGAAGAATGACCCCTGTTTAAAACATTTCCTTGGGTTCCTTTGGGATTTATCTAGGGACAAATAAGTGAGTTAGAACCTTTCAGTGTCCACTGCTGTGAGGTAATTGCCTTCAGGCAGTTCCACAAGGGAAGATGATGGGTTCGGCTGAGTATCCAATTGCTGTCTCCTATAACAAGTATAATATTCCATGTAAAAGTGGGATTTATATTGTGTGGCTTTTTTATGGAGAAGAGGCAATGATGACAGCTTCCAAGCCTATTGGTTTAATTACTCTCAGCAATGCATTACATAGATAGTTTTTGAAAGGAGGAATATAATGAAACCTTACACATAAGGGGATATTGATGTATGTTGAATGTTTATAATTTATATTAATTATAATATATATATATATATATGCTGATGTTTGGAGTTTAATATGATATTTATTACAGTTGTTGAGTGTGGAAATGACTCACAAGAGGGGACAGATAGCATATTGCACTCTGAGCATGAGAGGCCATGACTCACAGTGGTAATCAGTTGCATATTGCACACCGTACATCTGCATATATGACTTATGTCAGCACATTTTTCATATTTATTTTGTTTAAAAAAGATATTTAAACAAATCCAGAATGCAAGGGTTAAAATTGTGCAGTAAGGTGAAATCACACCGAAGAGGCCTTGTGTCCATTCGTAGAATTATTTCCATGTGTTAACTAATTGCAGTATGCAATCTGTGAGGCAGGTAAAAGTGTTTTTCTAACGTGAAACCTGCTGTACTGCAGTAATAAACTGCAATTCGACCTTCGCAGTGTAATATTAATTGCATGTGCGATTATTAATTTTACACCAGCGGCGTAACACAGTCCCCTGCAGTGCAGGGGTCCCCCACCACCCTCCAGAGGACCACAGATCTTCCAATGGGAGCACCACTCAGCCCAAGGCATATGCATTTACTCCAGTATTGGAGCTTTCAAAGATTCACATGCCTGAATCATTCCCTGTCGTCGAGACGGGAGTCTCGACGACGGGGAATGATTCTGGCATGTGAATCTTTGAAAGCTCCAATACTGGAGAACTACAGTTACAGGTAAGTAACTTGTTTTCTTCTGAGAGATATGGGAGACTCTGGGGCCCCTCATTGCATTCTGCAGGGGTCCCCAACTTTTTGCATTACACCACTTTTTGACACTGGTTGCACTAAACAGTGTATTATTGTTCCTGATGCAGTCCTCACCTTAAGTGGTTTTCCTTAACTTTTTTATCATTTTTATTTGATTTCTCATAAAACAAGAACCTTATCAAGATGCGTACACATAGAACAGACAGTAATCTGGAATCATGCTGCTTCAACATCATCATCGCTAGTCATGTTTTCCAGCTCCTCCCCGTCCGCCCGCCCACCCCAGCGCCCATGTAGGCCAGTCATGTAAGTCTTCAACTTCCCTTTCATCAGTTCTGACCGTTTTCATGCAGATATCTTCGACTGGCCAAATTTAGCAAATCCCTATCCCAGGCGACAGTTGCTGGAGGCTTCCATCGGTTCCAGTGAATGGCAAGGCGACGCTTCACCAATGCCAGCACGAGTGATGCAAATTTGTATGGTAGTTGAAAGTGCAGAGGGTTTGGAATTAAATGTAAGAAGCTATCTCATACAGTTCTCAATGGGGACAGTCGCCACATTATTTATTTTATCCACAACCCCCTGCCAGTCATTCACAAGCATACTACAGCTCCAGACCATGTGGAGGAAGTCTGCCTCCCTTCCCCCACATCTCAGACATGTTGGAGGCCTGGGCAGAAAATATCCTATGGGTTTTCTGGAATTTGTAAAGTGAAGCCTACTACCTGCTTCTTAATGTCTCCAAAAATATGGTTTAGTTATTGCGTTGGTTTTCTAATTCATGTGTGTCTATGTCTATAGATATATACATATATGTTCACTGAAAAAACAATGGTTAAAGTGACATTATAGTTCGGTTAAAATGTCAGTTAAAAGGAAACGTTCTAAACTTAAAAGACTAGAAATTCACCTGTTCTGGTTAACTGAAGTAACTATAACTCGTGTCCTTGCCATGCAGTGTTGTCATTAATTATGTCATTTCAGTTGTCATCAATGATTTCAAAGAACTTGTCATGATTCTTGACATATGTGAGATCGTAAGCAGTGCATGGCATGACCGTGAGCCATAGTTTCTTAAGGTAACTATACATAGTGAATTTTAGTATTATTAGTTTAAAATGTAACACTTTAACTGACATTTTCACCTAACTCTAACATTACTTTAACCTTTGTTTTCTTCAAAGGATGTCTCAGTGTTTTTTAATGTAAAGTAAGATATCATAACCGTGCCTATTATGAGAACACTTAAACCTTTGTCTTTCAGTGAAAATCTAGCAGGTTTCTTTTAACGTAAAATAATATTGTATTACCGTACCTAACTAGGCATACCTTGTGGATTTTGTCTGTCTGCGTCATGGCCCTGCCCCCCCCCCCACACACACACACAAGGGATGGGGTCCCCAGGGCCTCTAAAGACTAGGGAAGGGGGTCCATGAGCACCCTTTCCCTATTATTAGTTATTGGCCCCAGGGGATGGATCCTCCAGGCCCTCTTAAAGATTGGGCAAGGGGCCCACACGCTCTTCTCCCCTATGGTCCCAGGAGATGGGGCTCGGGGAGGGGCGCCGCACACCCCCTCCCAAAAATATCTGTTTTTGGCCCCCTGGAATGGGGGTTCCAGGGCCTTTATGGCTCGGGAAGGTGGGACACATGCCCCGTCCCTTATTATTATTCTTTAGCCCTGGGAGATGGTGTCCCCATGGCCTGTTTGGGCTCAGGGAGGAAAGGCAACACACCCCTCCCTTAAAATGTATGGCACCAGGAGATAGTGTCCAGGGGTCCATTTTAACTCGGGTGGGGGGTAGGAGGGACTCACCTCCTCTCCTAATGTAATTATGTTTGTGCCCAGGAGAGGGAATCCCTGGGGCCTCTTAAGGCTTCTGGAGTGGGCTACTCACCCCTTCCCCTATTATTTAGAACTAGGCACTGTGGGATGGGGTCCTTGAGGCCCATTTGGGCTCAGGGAGAGAAGCTATGTGCTCTTTCCCCTAAAAGCAGTGTTTTTGGCCCCAGGGGATGGAGTCCACGGATCTCGTACGGCTCAGGGAGGGAGGCCATACGCCCTCCCTCCCCTATAATTTCTGTATGGCTCTTGGGGTCCCAGGGTCCATTAGGGTTTGAGGAGTTGGGCCATGCATTCCTCTCCCCTAATATAAAAATGTTTGGTCCTGGGGTATGAGGTCCCTGGTGCCTCCTATGGCTCGGGAGTGGGGCCATGCACCCCCTCCCCTATAAGTAGTGTTGGGCCCGGGGATATGGTGCCTATTTGGGCTCGAGATTGGGGGTGGGGGTAGTGGCCTCCCTTCCCTAATATAAATGTTTTTGGCCCTGGGGGTGATTGGGTCCTTGGGGCCAATAGTGGCTTAGGAAAGGGGGGCCACGCGACCCCCTGACTGCTGGCTGACTGTGGGGGAAAAGGGGGGATTGGATGCCGGGCTTGAACATGGGCTAGGCCCTGTGGCCAATCGCAGTCAGCACACAGCCAAAGGTCGTGCCCGGCGGGGTGGCTTTAAGTATGGAATATAATATTACTTTCTGTAAAAAATAAAAACTAGACATTCACAGAAAAAAATGGTTAAAGTGAAGTTATAGTTATGAATTGTAATTATATCTCAATTTACATTAAAAGAAAACCTTAGAAATTCACAGAAAAAAACCAAAGGTTAAAGTGACGTAATAGGGGAAAATTTCAGTGCCAACATAATGTTTTGAACTAAAAGAAACACAGAAATTCACCAGTTATAGGTAGCAGAGCGAAGTATAGCTTGCGCCCCCACCATGCACTGGTCATGACCTAACATATTACACGACATGCTTTATCATATCATTTATGACATCATTGCTGACTTCTCAAATGCCACATTTGTGCAGCTCTCGCCGGAGTAGCACACATTATCCCTGCTCGCGCTCTAGCGGACAGAGAAACTGCGATTATGCCTGTCCGGCATTAGCAAAGGAAAAAACCTGATCCTGCCGGGTGGGAGAAAAGCTGGATCCCGCTGCACCCAGTGTGGGTGCATGCATGGGATTTGGAGGGGCCATGGTCGCCCTAGGGTTCCCCCGTGCCACCAAAAGTTGTATGTGCCCTGGGTGCGCACTGAGGCACCCCCATTATGCCCTAGGTGATGTGGTCCCCGGAGCCCCTATTGGCTCGGGGGGGTCACACATCCCCCTCCAGTTAAAGAAAGAATACGTTCCCCAGGGATGGGGTCCGTGGGGCAAGTATTGGATGGGGAGGTGGGACCACATGCCCCTTCTCCAATATTTAAAAAAAAATAATAATTCCAGTGCTGGCAGGGGGGACCCTCAACTTTGATGAGGGGACATGTATGGGGCTTTTGACCCACTGAAATTTCCAATGTGCCAGTGATTCAGTAAATCTCCATTCTCTTGAATTTATCCACAGCCTATGGAGTTTTACGGGGCCTGACAGTAAAATATTGTGTTCAGGGGGGCTTGCCACAACAGAGTTTGAAGTTCTCTTCCCTAGGCAACACTACCTATGTATGATGCATCATTATACGCTGATGATCTACTGCTGTACCTCAGGGATGCAGCAGCGGACATTGAGTCGATATCCACGACCTTCAGGGACTTTGAGGAGGTGGCGGACCTTCGATTGAACTGGAGTAAGTCGTACGTCTTACCGTTGCGGCGCAATGTACCACCCCAGACCATGTGCCTGGGCGGTGCACCGCTGGCATGGGCGACGGATGCAGTCCACTATCTTGGCATTAGGTTATGCCACTATGTCACTCCCAACAGGACTTGTTTGAAGGGGGGCGGGCATGTGTGTGTGTGTCGGCGTGTGTGTGTGTGTGTGTGTGTCGGCTGTTAGCCCAGCCACGGAGTGAGGTCCACCGCTTGTATGCGGGTCCGTGCTGGCGCGCCACAAGGGTGCTGGTATTTACAGGAGGAAGACAAGTCTGGCGCCATTGCAGGGTGGTGCTGGCTTGAAGAACGCTTCGACTTCTGGAAAGCGGGGCAGGCTCCATGCCAGGACGGCGCGTCAACCCACCAGGGAGTAACTAATGTTTTACTTGGAAGAAAGGACAAGCAGACCCACATGGGGAATACCGTAGCGCACTACAATGCCCAGAAGGCCACGACGATGGCCACGCCCACTGTGGCAGGTAATTGAAATTCAGAATGTGCGCAAGGAATCGTGCTTCCACTCTTCTTAACAACGCCACAGAAGAAGGGATTAAGAAATTCCTGAAACGCGTTTGGCTAAAGAATGAACATTGATGCCAGTACCTGGATGTTTGTCTGCTTGCAAGCTGTCAAAATAAAAGACGTTTGTTACCTACCTTCCTGATGCGTCACTCCTTTGGGGCTTACCGGTTGGATGGATGTGTACGTATATATATATATATATATATATCTAATAACTTGAGATTGACACAGTACAGTACATCTGATGTGAGAAAAACACTTTTTACTGCTTCCCAGAGTGCATGTAAAAATTACTGTACATCAGAAAGCAACTTTCCTAATAGTCACAAGGCTTTTTCAATTTGATTTTATCCTGGTTTCGGTTAAATATCTTCAATTAAAATAAACATGCATGAAAAGGTGCAATGGTTTAAACCATAAATACAGATGTGGAAAGCGTAGTATACTATTTATTATCACTGTTTAGGGAGAGGAGGATAAGTATGACCCACTCGCGGTTTCACCTCTCATGAGTCAAATCCATGTGCAAAAATAGTGATAAATACCATATTATCAGCTGCGCATCTGTGTGTGTGTGTTTATATATTTGTTTTTTTCAGTGAATATATATATATATATATATATATATATATATATATATATATAGCAGAGAACTCTGGGTAGTTCTTAAGTTAGGTGGAAAGCAGCTCCAGTATAGAGCACTCTTAACACCAGCGACACTCTAAATTTGCTCACCTCAAATGTCTGCTTTTCTATCAAAGTCTGTAAGCATAGGATGAGCACAGTGCCATCCACGCCGAGATAGAAAGGGTCAAAATCTTTTACCATGTCTACAGCAAAGTCTTTAAGCATAGGATTAAAATATATATATATTTATATTCACTGAAAAAAACAAATATACATATAAAGGTTACAGGTTTTTTTTATAGTTATGCTCAGATTTTACTTGTACAAAACCATAGATATTCAGTTATCTGAGCTAACTATAGTTTATACCCCGCAATGCACTGCTTATGACCTCACATATTACATCACTCATGGCATGTTCAGTGAGATCACTGATGACATCATCCAGTGAGCGTAAGTGTTTCGTAAATGCTTCTGAGAATAAAAAGATATATATTACGCTACGCCATAAGTTAAATAACTATTCTTTCTGTGCTACTGATGAGTTACTGTTTGTAACATATGTCATCTAAGTGGCTTTGTGACTGTCTGTATCAGTATGTGAGTGGCTGTATGTCTGTGTAAGTGGGTGTGTGAGTAGCTGTACGGGTGAATAAGTGGGGAGTGTAAGTAGCTGTGTGGGTGAATCAATGGGTGTATGAGTAGCTTTATGGGTGATTGATGGTTATATTGAGTGGCTGTATGAGTGAGGGAGTGGGTTTATGAGTGGCTTTATATGTGTGTGAGTGGCTGTTTGAGTGGGTCTTTGGTTTACTGAGTGGGTATGTGAGTGGCTGTATAGGAGAGTGAGTGACTGTGAATGGGTATGTGAGTGCTTGTATTTGGGTGTTAATGGGTATGTACGTGGTTGTGGGGCTGTGTGAGTACTTGTATGGGTGACAATGGCTGTTTTGAGAGGCTGTATGAATGAGCATATGTGTGAGTGGCTGTCCTGGTGAATAAGTGGGTGTGTGAGTAGATTTATGGGTGTGTGTGGCTGCATGGGTGTTTGACTGGTTGTATGAGTAGCTGTATTGATGAGTAAGTGAGTGGCTCTATGGATGACTGAGTGGTTGTGTGATTTCTCGGATGGGTATGTGAATAGGTGAGTGGTTGTATGGGTGTATGAGAGATTGTAGGAGGGTGTGAGTGAT
The DNA here is from genome assembly GCF_964204655.1 of Triturus cristatus. Taxonomy (NCBI): domain Eukaryota; kingdom Metazoa; phylum Chordata; class Amphibia; order Caudata; family Salamandridae; genus Triturus; species Triturus cristatus. The sequence continues at coordinate 1,769,476,630 of NC_140589.1, read as the reverse complement.
TCTGTGGATTATGCTATCAGTGATGTCATTTGAGATGTCATCCGTGATGTCACTTCCCATGTCTTGAGTGATGTTATATTTGAGGTCACAAGCAGTGCATTGCGGGGGAGTAAGTTATAGTAAGCTCAGGTTACTATAACAGTTGAATTTCACTGGTTTTGTATGAGTGAAATCTGAGCCGAACTATAACGCCCTTGTAACCTTTGCTTTGTTCAGTGAATTTCTAAGGTTTTTAGGTCTTGCCTAGGCAGCGCTTGCACGGGCTCTTCGAGACATGATGTATTCAGGTATGGACTTAAAGCTCCTCCCATTTTCCGCCCATCTTTACAATTGGCTCCTCTTCCTTTCCTTTGTAAATGATGGCTTTTGATTCGTGAATAGGCTTAGTAGTCCCTCCTTAGTACCTCTCTCTCTTCTGTTGTTACCTCCCATAAGGACAGCCCCTATTACATGTGTTCTTACCCTCTAGCTTTCATTAGCAGTTAGGGAGCACTATTTGCTTAGTTCATGTCTTGCAGAAGCAGGCACGACAGAGCGCATAGCAATGGCACTGCTTCTTGTTTGTATTTGCAACGTGCATGCCACTTATTTAAGATACAGCATCACACAGCACTCGCAGGACACAGGCTTCTGGAATTGCAGCCGCTTCTTGTTGTATTTGCAGTATAAATGGCAATGTTTTTCACCTAACCATGTTGCATCACCATGGTGGCCAAAAGAGGTTGCATGGTACCTCTTTTGGCCACATATGGTACTGCACCCTGCAACATGGCTAGGTACAAAACATTGGCATTTATAATGCCAATAATTCCAGGTCCAACAAATGTAAGACCTATTGCATTTGCAATGCTTGTTTAAATTGTGTTTCCTAACTATAATGTCCCTGTGACCTTTGTTTTTTTCAGTGAATTTCTACTATTTTTTTAACATTTTATTTCCTAACTGTAACCTGTAAACTTTGAAACTGGGTTTGTGAGTGGCTGTATAGGTCGTTGACTGGGTGTGTGAGTGGCTGTATGGGTCTGTGTGTGAGTGGTTGTATGGGTTTGTGAGTGGGTGTGTGAAGGGCTGTTTGGGTCTGTGAGTGGGTGTGTGAGTAGCTGTATGGGTCTGTGAGTGGATTTGTGTGTGGCTGTATTTGTATGTGAGTGGTTGTGTGAGTGCCTGTGTGGGTCTGTGAGTGCCTGTGTGAGTCTGTGACTGACTCTGAGTTGTGCTATGGTTCTGTGAGTGGCTGTGAGCATCTGCGAGTGGCTGGGTGGGTCTGTGAGTGGGTGTGTTTTAGGGCCTGTGTAGGTCTGTGAATGGGTTTGTGAGTGCATGTGTGTGTCTGTGAGTGGATGTGTGAGTGCCTGTGTGAGTCTGTGACTATGTCTGTGAGTGGCGCTATGGGTTTGTGAGTTGGTGTGTGAGTGGCTGTGTGGGTCTGTGAGTGTCTGTATGTGTCTGAGTGTCTGTATTTGCCTGTGAGTGGGTATGTCAGTGGTGCAATAGGACTGTGATGACTGTGAGTGGGCATGTGAGTGGCTGTATGGGTGTGTGAGTGGGTGAGTAGTTGTGTGGGTGTAGAACTGGATGTATGAAAGCTGAGTGGGTCTGTGAGTTGGTGTGTGAGTGATTTGAGGGTATGTGAGTGGTTGTGTGGGTGTGAGGATGTGAGTGTGTGTGTGAATCTGTAACTGAGAGTATTCTTTTTTTTAAATTGGGGTTTGTATCCGTGGATCCACCCAAATCCACATGGTTAAAAAGGATTTTGGATAATTCTTGCCCATGAGGGGTCTTTCATAGACCTCTCTATTAATCCTTTTGGGGTCAGGGTAGCTCTACCATGACACCTTTCATCACTTTTAACTTTATTTTCCCCTCTGGGAACCAAGTCCCGATGAACAAAATGGCGGCTGCAACATTCCTGTCAGATTGCTGACTGACAATCACGGCATTGCTGTTGGTGTGTGGATTCCTGAATCTAAGGAGGATCCACAGAAGAGCCACGCCCCTCGATGTACAATTTTGATTTCAGTTAATATCTCAAAAACTACTCAACAGAATTACACCAAATAACAAAAAGGGTTCTTCCTGGACCAAGAGCTACCTTTCTGCCAAATTTGGTGTAATTCAGTCGAGCAGTTCGGGCTGTAGTCATGTCTAAAATCTCCATGGAAACTAACATGGGAAAAACACTTTTTTGACACTCCACCGCCCCCCCCCCCCTTTTTTTTTCTCGGCTCCCGCTTGACGGATTACCCCAAAACTTTCCATGCACAACAAGACTCACCGGGGCACTTTTTGGGGGGACATTTGGTGAAGATTTGTCCAAGGGCACCAAAGATATAGGCAAGTCAAAAAATGCTATTTCTGTGATAACATGGTCCTAATTATAACTACCTACAGGCGACCGCCAGTAGGTAATATATATTTTCAATAAAAAAAAAACAAAGGTTAAAGATTAGTTATAGTTGGGAAAAAAGATCCCTATACAAACCAAGCTAAAACGACACAAACTTGAAAAATTGTAAAATCATTGTTCTAACTTTCATTTCCAATTTACTAACCACCCTCAATTTATTATGAGTAGCACATCTTGTTACATACTCTTTTCAGCCTGCTGAACATGCAACACTAACTATTACTTACCACTCAACCATGCACTTTATTGTGACAAATGACGTCATTTGCGAAGTTAGAAGTGTTGGTATCATTGCTACATGCTAGGAGTGATCTGTGCAAGGGTACAACCAGTGCATGGAAAAGGCATGAGTTATAGTTAATGTAGTGTGGCAAGTGAGGTGACAAGACTGTGTTCAGAGGTGCGCGACTTTTTGTTATTTGAAGGTGGTGCGCAAATTATAAATTGAAGTTGTAATTATAACTTTACAATTTTTATTGTTTGTGTATGGAAAAGGTATGAGTTATAGTTAATATAGTGTGACGAGTGAGGTGACATGACTGTGTTCGGAGGTGCAAAACTTGTAGTGTTGTAGTGGGTCTGTATAGAAACAAAACTATACCTGGGACCGCAGGATGTCAGAATGTAGGGACTGAGTCACCATACCACATGAGTACCTATGGGCCCAAATCAGACTAGCTCATAGTGCCTCACCTGCCCCTCCTAACCTTATCAGAGTAACGGGTGAATTGGCACCCCAGAACACAACTCTTTAGTCCCCAGGGGTAACCGTGGAAACAGATCATCACATTTTGTTGTGTCACTCATGCATATCCATAATAAACAACAGAAAGACACGAGGAAAGTTTACAATGTTTATTGAAACTGTCGTGCTCTATTGTTAAACAAATCTGCTGCAACTAGAAAACATATGCATGCTAGCAAAGAAATTAGCATCAAAAGTAAACTATATACGATGAGAAGCCCTAACATGGTAACTGATGGATCTGCCCTAGCCTATCTTCATTACATGGCTTCAGTGTTTTATCAGAGATCTCTGGGATTAGAACTGGCCCCTATACATGGTATTTGTAATTAGGTAATCTGCATCTCAGGTTGCGCAATGTTCTTCTCAGGACCTTTCCCTCTGCAAGAAGCTCCCCTCTCTGTTTGGAAAAGGCAAGTCTTGATGTATATAATAAGAAGTGGTAAACTTGAAAACAGCAGATGTGGTTGTATGTTGTGTCGAAATGCCAAACTATGTTGCCAACCAATTACTGACAGATAGGGGCCCGATGTTGTTTGACCTTGTAAGTGTTCATACAGAGCCCCAGAGAAAAGAACCAAATAACAAAAAAAAGTGCATTGTGTTTCTTAAATAATATTGTGGCTCAAAAACAAGTGCTGTGTGTAACGTGTGCCAAGCAAGGCAGCCTACAGTTTGCAGTTAGGTTAAAATAACAAAGTGGGCCCAAAAGGGAACTCACATCAATAGTAACTTGAAGGTGGTGCTTAAATTATAAAATGAAGTCATAATTATAACTTTGAAATGTTTAATATTTGTGTATTTTAAGTTGGGATTGAATAGAGAGAATACAGAAATTATCCTTAACCTTTGTTTTTTTTTTTTTTAATTGTATGTTAATGGTTTTTATTTTTATGAAAAATGTGTTTGAAATCGTGGTGTGGAGTGTCGTAAAGTGGAGTGTAGCACAGTACAGTGAAGGAGAGTGTCTAGTGTCCTAGATTGGAGTATTTTAGAGTTGAATAAAGTAGAGTGGAGTAGCATACAATGGAGTACAGTGTTCTCCCTTGGAGTGCCGTGGTGTATCATGAAGTATTGTAGAGTAACAGTGTAGCGGTATGTCGAACATTAGAGTTGAGTATCGTGAAAGGGAATGTCATGAAAGGGAGTGTCATTGAGTAGAGAGGCATAGAGTGTAGCGGAGTGTTGTAGAGGGTAGTGGCATAGAGTGGAGTTCATTGGAGAAGAGTCATACAGTTAAGTATTGTTGAGTGCAGTATGTGTCGTGTAGTAGAGTGACGGAGAGTCTCGTACAGTGGAGTATCATTATTTGCGAGAACACAATGCATTGTAGAATGGTGAGTTATAGTTCGTGTTGGCTGGTTCGCGAGCTGAAAAGAGTTTGTAACGAGGTGCGCTACTTATAATAATTTGAAAGTGGGGGATAAATTGTAAATGAAAGTTATAACTATAACTTTAGAGTTTTTAAAGTTTGTGTGGTTTAAGCTTGGTTTTTATAGGGAGAAACGTTTTCTGAACTATAACTAAGCTTTAACCTTTGTTTGTTCATTGAATTTCAATGGTTTAAAAAAATCCTTTTATAAAAATGTGTTTCAAATGGTAGAGTCCAGTGTCACGAGTGGAGTGTTATGTGGAGTGTCGTTCAGTATTGTGCAGGAGCGTGTTGTAAAGTCAATTGCCATAGACTGGAGTATTCTAGACTAGAGTAGAGTTTAGTAGTGTATTGTACAGTGTAGTAAAGTGTTATATAGTGTAGTGGCATAGTGTATCATATATTGCAGAGGACTGAGGTGTCGATAAGTAGAGTGAGGTGTTGCAGACTGTCATAAAATGGAGTAGTGTGTTTTAGAGTGGAGTAGGGTCAACTATCGTGTCGTAGAGTGGAGTATCATCAAATGGAGTGTTGGAGGGTACAACGGCAGAGTGTGTCATAGAGTGGAGTGTCATGTCATATTATGGATTGACGTATCATAGAGAGACGTTGTGGCATGTCGTCGAGTGTCATACATTGTAGTACAGTGTTGTAGAGTGGATGGGCATAGAGTGTAGTACTGGGTAGAGTGGGGTTGCATACAGTGGATTAGAGTGTGGGAAAATGAAGTGGCGGAGATCAGAATATGGTACAGTGGCATGGAGTACACTGGAGTGGGCCAGTATAGAGTGGAGTCAGTGCGTCGTAGTCTATAGTGGCGTGGAGTGCAGTGAAGTGGTGCAGCATACAGTTGAGTAAAGTGTCATAATTTGGAGTACTGTGTTGTACAGTAGAGTGGCGTGTTATACAGTATTGGAAAGTAATGTAGACTACAGGAGAGAACAGTGGCGTTCTGTGGAGTGGTGTACAGTACAGTGTTGTAGAGTGTGGTAAAGTAGATTGACATACAGTGTTGTAGAGTAAAATGGCATAGAGTACAGTACAGTGGAGTAGTGGAGCAGAGTGGAGTACTATGTCAAAGAGTAATGTGGAGTGAAGTGTTATACAAATAGTTGCGTATTCGTGTAGTGGATGAAAGTATTGTAGAGCTGCGTGTAGTAGAGTGTTGTACAGTGGAATACAATATAGTACATTGTTGTACAGTCGAGTGTAGGGGTATAGACATGAGTATGTAAAATGTCAGAGAGTGGCATATAGTGTAGTTGAGTGTTGTAGAGTGAAGCTGCATAGAGTACAGTAGTGTGTCAAACAGGGATCTGCGTAGGGCGCATTGTTGTATGGTAGCTCAGAGTGGGGTAAAGTATTGTACAGTGGAGTAGAATAACATAGTGTGAAGCAAAGTATAATAGACTATCAGCGTGTCGAAGAGTGGTGTGAAGTGTAGTAGTGTAGGTAGTAAACTGTTATAAATTGGAGTGGAGTCTTGTAGAGTGGAGTGCTGTGTTGTAGACTATAGAAAAGTGTTGTGAAGTGGAATATAGTGTTTTACAATGGTGTGTAGTCCTAGAGTGGAGTATACAGTTGGACAGTGGCATGTGTGGGGATAGAGTGGAGTTATATATGGTGGAGGAGAGTGTCATGTACAGTGGAGTGGCGTACCTTGTAGTGGTGTAGAGTGGATTACCGTAAAGTGGAATAGTGTACAGAGGAATAATGTACATTGGAGTGTAGAAAAGTGGAGTGGCATAGAGTAGAGTGGAGTGGCGTAGAATGAAGTGGGGTACAGTAGAGTAGCATAGAGTGGGGTGGCGTGCATTGAAGTGGCATAGCTTAGAGTCGAGGAAACTGTTATAAACTGGATTGGTGTCTCATATAGAGTGGAGTGCTGTGTAGTACACTGTTGGAAACTGTTGTAGAGAAGAGTACAGGCTTGTACAATAGAGTGTACGGGCATAAAGTAGAGTACAAATTTGGACAGTGAAGTGTTCAGGGCTAGAGTGGCATATAATTTTGTAGAGTGGAGTTATTTAGAGTGGAGGAGAGTACACTGGGGAGGCTTAGAGTGGAGTGACGTACAGTGGAAAAGGATAGAGTTGGGTGGTGTTGAGTGTAATAGCGTACAGTGTAGAGGCATACAGTGGAGTAGCGTAGACTGGAGTGGGGTAGTGTGTAATAGCATATACTGTAGTGGCGTATAGTGTAGTAGCGAACAGTGGAGCGGCATACAGTGAAGTGGTGTTGATTGGAGTGGTGTATTGTGGGTGGTGTAGAGTGTAATAGTGTGTAATGAAGTAGCCTACAGTGAAGTGGTGTTGACTGGAGTGGTGTATTGTGGGTGGGGTAGAGTGTAATAGCATACAGTGGAGTGGGTAATCGTGGCATACCATTCAGTAAAGTTGCAAAGATTGAAGTTGTGCACAGTGTAATAGCATAGAGTGGAGTGGCGTACAAAGTAGTGGTGTAGAGTGGAGAAGTATACAGTAGATTGGCATAAAGTGGAGTAGCATACAGTGCAGTGGTGTAGACTGGAGTGGGGTAAAGTGGCATACGGTGGAGTGGCGTCCAATTGAATAGCATACATTGGAGTGGCGTCCAACTGAATAGCATACATTAGAGTGGCGTAGAGTGGAGTGGCATACAGTGAAATAGCATAAAGCTTAGTGGTGTACAGTGGAATGGCATATACTGGAGTTGCATATAGCGGAGTGGGGTTTTCTGCAGTGGGGTAGAGTAAAGTTAGGTACAGTGTAATAGCGTAGAGTGGACTGGCATAAAGTGGTGTTGTGTACATTGCAATAACAGAGTGGAGTGGGGTAGAGTGTAATAGTGTATAGTGGCGTAGCATACAGTGGAGTGGAGTGGCGTTCAGAGGAGTGGTGTTGACTGGAGTGGGGAAGTATGTAATAGCATGCAGCGGAGTGGCGCACATTGGCGTGGCATCCATTGGAATAGAGCAAAATTAAGTGGCGTAGTGGAGATCCATACACTGGAGTGGCATACAGTTGAATGTCGTAGTGTGGAGTAGCACCTAGTGAAGTGGAGTAGCGTCCAGTGGAGTGACGTAGACTTGAGTGGCATAGAGGGGAGTTGCGCACAGTGTAGGAGCATAGCGAGGAGTGGAGTGGCGTATACTATAGGAGCATAGAGTTGAGAGGCGTACAGTGTAATAGCATAGAGTGGAGTCTCGTACAGTGGAGAGGCATAGGGTGGAGTGGCATAGAGTGGAATACCCTATAGTGGAGTTGCGTACAAATGTATGTACAATTTAGCAGCAGTGTAGATTATGGTGTGCAGATTAGGGCAAAATTGCAACTTGCGCTGCCTTGCGATTCTCCAAATTTAACAATCAACGCAGGTCCACGCATGGTGGCCCTGTGTTACTTTGTAAAACTGACTTAAGTATTGTGTTGCCCATGCGACACCGTACGTGACACAAGGGTAGCACAATCCAATAATACAGCTAGGCCTTGATTATATTTTGGGCCATGGTATACAGCGGTAAGTTTGCAGTATACCCTGGTACATGGCGATGACAAGCCAGTATATAATCATATTGTTTTAAGTACACTTTTGCTTTGTGTTCAGTGTTAGGGCCTTAGATATAGGTAAGAAGTAGGTCCCTACCTATAACCACTTTATTAAAGTGGTAATAGGTAGGGATATTTAATTAAACATTTTTTTAACATTTTTTTTAGATAAGTTTATGGCCATGTACCGCGGTAGTTCCACAAAAGTTTGTGTAGTTCTCCAAAGTACAGTGGTGACAGATATAATTACGTTTAAATGTCTTATAACTTAAAACATACTTACCCTACTTAACTGCAGTACCCGAAAAGGAGGATGTGTGCACCATAATGTATAATCCTACTAAATTTCATGTAAATCCTTTCAGTCGTTCTCACTCTACATCAAATACAATAGTCTATGGAAAATGCACTGGGCAAAAACGTGTTTTGGGACCGACCCCCTTTTATCTTTTCACCCCCTTAACTATTCACCACAAAAACTTACATCCTCTCAAAATGTAGAAAATGGTATTAGTCTGAAACGTTTTGTGGTGATTCATCAAATGGGTGGAAAGTTATTGGGGAGCGAAAACGTGAGGATTTCCTATCTCTGGGAATACAAACTACAGAGTGGCAATCAGATTTTATGTGATTTGTTTCTTTTTATCAATTGCATTTGTTATGTATTGGTTTACATAATCATGTGGCCATAAATGTATCTTGTAGTTTTTCATGTAGTATTTCTGAAACTTTACTTATTCAGTCTAGTTTATTTTTGCATTTTCTTGCTACTTTTGAAAGTATTGGGCCACACAGATATCACTAAGATTTTGGTCCTTATAGTTTCATAACCACTTCATAACGTCACTTGCAGTAGCAAAAAGAATCATCTACATAGTCTCAACTACATTTCTGTGAATTTTCATTAGAATCCGTTCATCCATTTTGCCGCTACGTGACATACAAAAGTCAGTGTAAAATGCAACGAGTGTTTTGGGACCTCCCTTTTTTTCTGTGCGCACCCTTGACCAAATGCCACCAAACTTTCACCAATGTAAAGGGTGCAATAGGTCTGCAAAGTTTTGCAAAGATTCTTCCAATGAGTGCAAAGCTATTAAGGGAGAAAAATCTGAGGAATATATATATATATATATATATATATATATATATATATATAAAATATATATATATATATATATATTTATTTTCCGACTGCAACCACAAGTGCCCCTTTTGTTCTACCTTTTTCTCCTTTATAGACCCTATGCCAGTCATGGTACTATGTGTACTGCTTTATTAATTATTAGCAAGTTTTCCTAAGCACTGCAGAAATATCAATACATACACAGCATTTGTGATATGGTTCAAATAAGCAATGTTCCACATTTATACGGAACTTCAATGATCATGAGTTATCCAGGCTGTATCCGGAATTTGTGTATTCTCCTGTTCATTCTCTATTTGTATAAGTCCGAATTCAGTTAGAAAACTTGACGGAATGGCTCTCATGCCTGCAGTGGGCCATCTGAGAAGCTATTATTTGTTTTGGCTGGGAACGTAAATCTAAATCTCTCCATGTCCATGCCAGACCAGTCAGTGGGTGATACATCAATGAGTAGTTCACCTGGAGGCCTTTTGGAAATGTAGCGCTGCAGTAGCCTGGCCTATTTGAAGGACACCAGTGGCTCTCCGTGTCTGTGGGTGAGACAGGGCCTGCGAGAGGCTTGAGTGCCTCTTGGCATCACAGTCCCTTTGCTGTGGTATCACTGCAATTGTTTAAATAAAAGTTCTGCATGTCTCCCAAAATTAGTAATGTTGCTCAGCATCAGACATTCTTTTTATCAAAATGTACAACTAGCTTGCTGTAGCATCAGTGTAATCATGAATGTAATCACTAAAATGAGGCTGTGGTGCTCTAAAACATTTTCCAGTGCTGAACCCTGGCAAACATCTGCTCAAATTAAGCATGGTGCTGGATTGGTCCCCTCACTGAAGGATGAGAAATGCTTGGTAAGGGCAGCCATTAAAAGCAGTCTTACCGGATTGCTATTTAGTGTGCAACTTTGACTGTAATTTGAAAGAAGGGGCAGAGAAGGAACATGAATTGTTTGTTTTGCTGTCATTAAAAGGGGAAGCAGTCCCCCACATATTGAAAGTTGCCGGCAATAGAATGCCTCATTTGAGTATAATAGGAAATACATGCAGTTCAATGCATAATCTTCCCCCTGCTGTCATGCACTGGCTAACAGCAGTTGGAGAGAAATTTTGGTTGCCTTTGTTTGCTCCATATTAAATTCAGAACCTTTTCTCTTTCGATATGCTGCAGCATATGTAATATTTAAAAAAAAAAAAAAAGTATGCAGCAGCCTGTTGCAGGGATGCAGGACCGATATGTATGAATCTTCCTTGTACCACAAGGGCCCCACTCACCCTGTCCAAGCCAGGCAACTATTCTTCCGCCATACTTGTTTGGCGGTTCAAGACTTTGCTGCTCACCACTTTCCCTCTTTGTCTTAATAGGCATTGGTTGAGTCGGCATCGGCAGTCAGTGATCCTTGTCCTTAGGAGGAGCTGGACATTGGCCAGTGTGCCCACCAACCAAAAGGACCTTCAGGTACTTTGCAACCTTTTTGTGGTGCTTTCCTTGGGCCGGGGATAAGGAGTTTGATTACACTTACATTACAGTCTTAGGTTTGTAAATGTATGGCACCACATATTTGTGGGTGCCTAATAGTGAAATGGCTATCACTGCCACATTTTTATTAATAAATGAATTACATTAATGTAGTGGTAGGGCCCTTTATTAATATTAAAAAACCATGCATAAACTAAAATCTGAATTGTAAAATCTAATCAGTTTATGATGATAATAATGTGTTCTTATATTGTGCTTCATACTGCCCTTCAGCTGCTTATTTGCACTGTATTATAATAATGATATTACTATTGCCCAATAGTAACTGATGCTACTGTTGGCCAGTTTATAGTACAATATGGAACTTGGACAGGTCTCAAATGAGTAATTTGCTATATAATTCAACACCCCTACAATCAAGTGCCTACTGAAATATTTTAGTCCGCTGTGATTCATCACCAGCGGTACTTTCACTGATGCAGTACAATTAGGACAAACATCTCATATCCCAAGTACACCACCGCACCCAAACTACCAAGCTAGTGACCTAATGCACACCTCGCCTTTCTTAAAATGTGTAACCACTTGTCTCCAAAAATACTTAGTAAAGTAGCATTCTGCTGTCTTTTTGGGTACAGCTATGAAAACCGAATCCTCCTGGTTTTCTCTGCAACATTTGACAAAATCGAACTTGGAAGTCTGGTGAACATACCAAGGAGAACTAAGCGAGACAGATTCTTTCTGATGAATTAAAAACACTTTACTAAAATTGAGTCATTCGCATGTGTATTAGAGTGCACAGTGAATTTGGTCTGCATCCATGTCATTTAAATATTGATCCACATGAAGAGCTGCTCAACAGACTAAGGCAGAGTGCATGATATTTTATAGTAGGACATGTAGAAATTTAATGTCCATAGTTCCTTACAGTGACTAGCACCCATAAACTATTTTTCACTATGGCAAGCCTAGATGTTCTATATAAGTAAACAGAATACAGATTAAATGCTATTATTGTATCTCCGGAATAGGACTAGCTAGAAAAATAATTAAGCAACAATTTTTAATAGTTATTACAAATCAAATTCAATGGTGGTCGGATTTTTTATAAATATTAAGGAAAAAGTAACTTTTAGAACGTTACCTTACCCCTGCCTGACATTCCTTGAGGCTAAATTTGCATTTTCTCTTCCACTTCTGCCAGCAAGTAATTAGCATTTAACAATGGGTGATAAACTTCCCAGGAGCAAACAATAGGTTGACCTGAATAGGCAGAGATGACTCCTGTGAACCTGAATATGCTGTGTGGGGGTTGTGAGAATCCTTTTTGACATTACAGTGTCAAATCCTGCTTGTGTGTCAAATGCTGCTTGACAGGTCTGCTGGGTTTACATTTAATGCTTTGGGGCACACTTGAAAGGCAAAACAACTCTTGTATAGTCACTGTCTGGTTTCTGGAAAACCTTACTTTTGTTCTACCAGACGCCTGTCTCTTGGTTTTACATTTAAAAGTGGGGGCATCCTTGAAAGGAAGGGAAACAGGATGCCAAAACAATTTTTCTGTCTCCACTGTCTGCAAAACCCCTACTTTTGTTCCACCAGACTTGTCTTTAGGTTTATTGGAAGCATTGGGGGTACAGTGGCTCCCTCAACCTTGAATTTGGTGTTCGATGTGGGAGAACACTAGGATTACCATAGTACACTCCCTACACAAACCCCAGCCCTCAGAGCCCAAGTTTAGTGTTGCTTAAGACTTTTCCCATACTGAAAATGCACAAAGCAGGTATGGTATGGTTGGCCCTGGGGCTTTTACTCCATTGATTAGGGAATGCCCAGGAGTCATTCCCACCCACTAACTTGTGCCAGGCATGCATCTGGCACCTCCAGACACATACTTCAGAACATTCCTGGTCATGAGAAAGAACAGAAGAGGGCTTGACTTGCTGTCTGTGACCTGAGAAGAGCCATGAAGGGCTGGACCTGCTCTCTCTTGTACTCGGGACAAAGAAGTAGACTCGAAGGTTCATAAAGCTGGCATTCTGTTAAAACTAGAGGGACGGGTGTGGCCAAGCCGAGAATGAAGTAGGGCTGGACTCTGCCGGCTCCACTCTCTACGGCCCTTCTTGCCTCAAAAGCACCCCTCACTGGGCTCCATTAGCAGCCAGAACTGCCTCCAGGGACATCTCTTCACCCGGAGCTGCTCCTGGTACCTTAATTGGGTGGAGGACTCGCCGGCTTTGGGGATCGGGATACAACCACTTGCCACTGCTCAAGCAATTCCCAAGGCTGATGGGGCCTGCCGCAGAGTGGAATTTCCCGAAGGCTGGGGTCAAAAGTGCTATGCATGGCAAGCAGTGTCTCTGCATCATCCAGCGGGCCAGACTTCCCCTACCCCAACCTCTGGACCTTGCATCTCCCACCCGAAGGGCACTCACACACTCCAGGCACTGCCTGCTCATGGCCTTCCCGTTTGCCTGCAGCCCGACGGCAGTGGACCCGATCTCGAGACCGGGGACCACAGGATAAAGGTCTGCTGTGTGGCTTGGGTGTTCCGAGCACCCTTCCAGAACTTGGAGCCACATTGTCTGACGCTGCAGGGAGGGCCTCTGCCACACCTGCAACAGGTGGAAATCATCACGGATGATGCAGATGGGACCATGGGCACAGGGTTGTGACTTCCTACTGCCTGGGGCCCTCCATCAGCATTCCCTAGTCAAGAGGTGGGTCTGACTACCAGCGCAAGCCTTTTCCTGGCAGCAACACTTTGGGGTGGCCTTCTCTCCTTACCTGAGCCCCACATTTTGTTCCTGCAGATCCTAGCCTCCTGTTTAGTCTACCACAATTTGACTATACACCCCTGAAATGATAGACGGCCTCTTTATGGGCCCTAAGTGTGCCTAACCACTCCTGCGCTGTCTCACCTTTCCTCCTCAAAGACCTTTATCGCTTAACCATATACTACTGGGATTTCACCACCTATAATTGCTTTGTCAATGCCATAACGAGGGACTTCCGCACCTACCTATCCAACTCTTCTTGCTCCTCTCTATCATCCCCTCTCTTACGCTAGAACAGACCACCTCAGAGCAAAAAAAGCAGTCACCATGATGAACCGCATCCCCAACGGGGGAGCCGCCCAACTTCCTATAACCTGAGAATAAAAGGTGCATTTCTTAGGTGAAATACTCACAGGGATAGCTTTCCTCACATCTGACTTTAAAACATGCCTCTAAGACCAGGAACAGGGGTAGAGAGTGCATGACCTGGAGTGCTCATCTGACTCCCGGGTGGAAGAGTAGGAGATGCTCTGGCATAGACTGCAGCTACTTGTGGAACAACAGGTGGAAATACAACTAAAGCAGGAGAACATGGAAAACAGGAGCAGGCGCAACAGCATTCGCATTTGTGGCATACCCCGTGGGGCAGATGGAAGCGATATACTGACGTTCACCAGGAACCTGCTGGAGTCCATCAGTGGAGACCCTGATGCCCCGCCCCTGCAACAGTACCAGGCCCACCGAATATCGAACGCAGCTTACCAGACATATTCGGCCCCTCATAGCCTCACAAAAGTCTACTTTTTCACAGACAAGGAAGCCATCATGAAAGTGGCCAGAGGAAAAGCGGATTTGGTCTACAAAGGCTCGACTGTGCAACTTTTTCAGAACCTCTTTCTTTGAAAAAACGCAGAGACTTCCACCCCATTACAGACTTCCTAATGAGTCCACCCCTTTAGCCTCATCTTTAGCTGGAACGGAAAGCAACGTCTACTGCGATCCCTCGCCGAGACGAAATCCACCATGGGTCTCGACTTTGACATCGGGGATGGAGACCCCATCAACCTTCAAACCAGCAGCTGCCAGGAAATCTGCCCTGAATGGCACACCACTTGCCACAGACTCAGAGAATTCAAAACAGCAAACAAGATGTTGGCAGGGTCCAAAGAACACATCATCTGCCACCTCCAAAACATGAAGCGCAAACCACTCGAGCAGGACATTCTGGCCTCCACCAACGGCACACCAGTGAACCCCTAGCCCCCAACTCTGGAAGCAACTGCCCACAAAGTGCCCTCGCAGCAGGGCAGAGAAGTGGAGACGGTCACATATACCCCGCGCCCTTCTAAAGTAACAACCCAATACTTCCCTTTTCCCTCATTAAACTCCCCTCGCTCCTACCCCATCTCCTCTCTGCCAGGAAAGGGTTGCTTTTCTTTATGGGATGGACTCCCACTGCTCCCATTATAGACGACTGGAGTAATGAGACTGGGCCCCGTTGGCCTTATATTAATTAACTTGTTGTTTCTCTTACATTTTCTTCGCCCTGGGCTCTGTTGCTTGGGATATGGGAGTATTTCTTTTTTGGACTTCCCTGCCTTTACCACTTTGGTGGTAGACATTCCTTATGTTACAGTGGGAGACACTAATACCTGCACATTGCTATCCTACAATGTACAAGGACTTAACTCACCTAATGAACGCTGGCAAATCTGGAAATATATGCTACAATATATCCTTGACATTCTTTTCCTCTAGAAAACCCATATCCGGAAACAAGATCAATACTGTGTGAGGCACAGCAAATATCTCCTCAAATTCTGGGCTTCAGCCTCCACAAAAACTGCTGGTGTCGCTAACTTTTGCAAAGCACATCTTAGCCCCGACCCCTGTCAGTTCCAAGAGACCCCAAGGGCAGATATCCAACACTCCCTCTACAACATGGTCCAACCATACTAACACTATAGAACATTTATGCCCCCAACACAGCACAGGATGCCTTCCTCAGAGGAGTTTTCAGAGAACAGTTCGGTATGGCACAGAGAGAGATAATTTCAGCTGGAGATTTTAATATGATATGGGATCCTAACATGGACAGGAGCCACAACTCCCAGGGGACAGGAGCGATGTCATCAGTTTTACTTATAAAGGAAGTTTTGGAGCTTGGACTGGTCGAAGTCTGGCGTTATGAACACCCAGACTTAAAGGACTTTTCATACTACTTGCTTGTTCACACATCATATTCTTGCATTAACTGTCTTTTCACTGCTCACTCACTTTTACGTACTATCAACACCGTCCCTGTCGCAGACATTGCTATATTCGACTATGCTCACATTGCCCTTACCTGACAAAACTGCATACACATGACTGGGACTCCCCCATGCCGTTGCCTCTCCCCACATATCCTTAGAGATCCAGTAGATG
The DNA here is from genome assembly GCF_964204655.1 of Triturus cristatus. NCBI lineage: Eukaryota > Metazoa > Chordata > Amphibia > Caudata > Salamandridae > Triturus > Triturus cristatus. The sequence goes on along the minus strand of NC_140589.1, from coordinate 1,769,460,761 downwards.
GAAACACTGTTTCTGAGTGGATTACGGAATATTTCCAACTTAATGCTCAACCTGAAATCTGGCCTCACATACTCTGGGACGGATTCTGAGCTTCCATCCAGGGAACTATCTCCACTGTGGCGATTGCCAGGGCGCTGAAGCCACAGATATTTGAGCAGTCCCTCAGTTCAGAAATCCAGGCACTACAGAGGATAGATAAGCAACAATCCTCGAAATGAGGCTGTCAACAGCTGGCCATCCAGAGGGGCCAGTGCCGCATGCACAGAACCAATCAGACGGAACGCTCCTTACTGTCCCTGAAACTAAAATATTTGACAAGAGCAACAAGGTGGGCACTCCATTGACATGCATACTCCATCTCCAAAGGATTATGGCCCACATAGCTTGTATCCGCAGTGGCCCATTGACTTCGGCTATCTCTGAGGAAGACAAAGAATCCACCTAGCAGAACTTCTACCAAGAGCTTTCCACACAGGCCACAGAGAACATTACAGTGGCTCAAATTTACCTTAGAGGAATGTGATTGAACACCAATTGCAGAACACTGCAGACAGCTGCTTGACAGACCCATAAATGCTGCAGAGTTATGCTTGACCTTGAAGGCCATGCTGCTAGACAAATCGCTGTGACCGGATAGACTCCTGCATTCTTTTATAGGCTATTTCTCCCACTTTTTTAAGATCATTTACTAGATCTTTTCAACTCTTTTACCTTTCGCTCAAGCTTCACCCCCACCATGTGTGAGGCAGAAATTGTGCTGATCCCTAAGCCTTGTAAACCCACAACAGACTGAACATCTTTTTGCCGTATAGCCCTATTTAATACCAATGCTGAACTATACACAAATATATTGGCTTTAAGACTTGACCCTCTAGTCCCCACTTCGGTAGTTCATGGCTAGGTCAGCTTTGTGGGACATCGCCTGGGTGCCGATAACATCTGGCAAATAATGCATGTGATTCTCTGGCTCGATGCCGAGAAGGCGTTTGATTGAGTGAGCTGGACTTATCTTTAAGCTCTACTCAAGAAAATCGACCTTGGCCCTAAGATGAGAAACAAAAGCCTAGCAGCATATGCCACCCCGTTAGTTGTTATTAGCGTTAATGACAAGCCACATAGCCTGTTATGCTCACTAGGGGAACTAGACCGGGTTAGATCTGTCGTCCCTATAATTAGCTTTAGTGATGGAGCCCCTCGCTATTAAAATACGGCAGTCCCCCCTCATCAGTTGAATCACTTTCGGAGGTAGGCCCCACAAGAATAATCTTTTTGCAGACTACCTCCTCCTCACCCTAACCAACCCCTCTGAATTGTTGCCTGCATTATTAGTGATCATGGAAGAATTCCAAAGAATCTTGGGTTTTAAAATCAATATCACATAATCACTTATTCTCAACCTAACGATCCCCCTGTGGGACGTTTCTTCCTTGGACCTAGTATTCTGTTCGGTACCTGGGCCTTAACATCTCCTCTACCCTCAAGGGATGCATTAAAGCTAACTGGCCAGAATACCGCCAACAGATTCTCGAAGACGTTAGGAGGAGGAAACCTCTCTAAATATCATAGCTGGGGAGCATTAATGTCATGAAAATGAGTATTCTACCAAGGCTTCTTCATTTATTTCAGTTTCTCCCCACTTTCATTCTTACCACTGATAATCTATTGCTCCAAAGTGGGCTTCTCTCCTTCGTATGAGGGGGGTTAAAAAAAACAAATCTCAGTGAAACTTCTAATGCTACCCAGGCATAAAGGCAGCTTGGCATGCCTTAACTTGCTAGAATACTGTAGGGCAGCACACTTACGCTGCTTGTCTGAACAGGTAGTTAGGGACAGCAAGAAACGTTGCTCCCACATGGAGAGTACGGTGGCAAGTCACCCCTTCTGGGACCTGGCCTGGCTGACACGCCTCCTCCAGCCAAAAGTGCATACATAGCCACCCCCACCAAAACAGAGCTTGATATCTGTGATCAAATAGCCGTGAAAAGGGGTCTCACCATTTTTCCCTCCCCTAACACACCAATTGCTCAGAATCCTGACTTCCCGCCAGTGCTGGTTCTGACATCATTTTCAATGCGGGCGCATGGCAAATGCAGGATACGAAGTTTTATCTTCCTGAGGGTTGCCATTAAAAATGTTAACCAATGCAAAACTGAAAAACAGCTAACCGAGTTCACAATTGTACCATTGGGCCTTACAAGCCCCTAATGCCCTAGCTGGTACATACAATTTTACACCATTTGAGAAAATGATCTGCTCATTAACTGCACCAAAGGCCTAATTTTCAATACCTACAGGACATTTCAAGATTGCAAACCCCCCACAACTCATCCCTTTCAGACTATGTGGAATACTGCACTGGAGACCCTCATAACAACCAAACACTGAGAGAGAATTTTGAGCAACCCCCCCCCCTAAAACACATAGAAGCATCCCTCATAGGGAAAACGCATACAAGATAATGTTCCAATGGTGCCTTACACTGACCGCTTTGACTTAACAAAATGTTCCCTACCTCCATCACCCTATGCTGGTGCTGTCACCGGAGGAAGGTGCCTTCTTGCACATATGGTGGTCCTGCATTATGATCGAAACATTTTGGAAAGAAGTCTTCGTCTACCCTGTGGACTCCCTTCTCTGTTTTTGATGGCCTTACTACTGCATTGATGTCTCCCACTGGCCTGTACGGATCCTGCAGATTGATGTACCGCTCTTTTCCCTTCCACTACCCCCTGAGCCCTCTCCCAACTTCTGTCGCCCTCCCCTATGGGTGGGGTAGATGAATGGGGGTGGGGGTTCCCTCCCTTTCTCAACTTTCAACAGATAAACAGGAGTACATAGGCCCCCTCTATTTTTTTCTCGTTCTTCCTTCTCTGTCTGTTGGAGAATATTTTGTCTCTGGTTTGTGAAAGGGAAGTTATGGTAATGTCACATATGATCTGCCGCAATAATGCCACATCTTTGTAATGGGGAATGTGACTCTGAGCGACCCAATGCACTCGCATGTGTCCCTCTGTTGTTTACTAAAACGTTTGGTAACCCCATTGTACCTTTTAAAAACGTGACCGATTTGAGTTAAAAAAAAAAAACTAGAGGGACACAAGGCCTTTTCCTGCACTGACCAGTGGCAACTGGATCTGCATTGGACCCTGCTGTTTGACTTCTGCCAGACACTCTGTGAGTCTCTAAGTACCAACCCTGAGGTCCTGTGAATGCTTTAGAAGTGTAATCCTGTGTTGGTTAAGGACTTAAAGAACTAAGTCAGAAGGTAAAATCTTTGACCAGGACAATCCTGGTTGGTGTATCTGATCTACTGTATCTTCGGTTTGGAATTTTTATTGTTTTGCATTTCGACTTTATTACTGTTTTGTACTGCATAAATACTTTACACGTTGCCCTAATGTTAAGCCTGCCATTGCTACCATGAGGTTGTTCTGAGGTTTATTAAGTGATTTCAAGGGTTCACCCTGACAAGGATTGTGATCATTACCCATTATCATTAAGTAGGTAGACACTCGCCCCAAATAATCCAAGTTTCTACTATATATATCAATGACCTATGTGAGGCTCACACTGGGCTATAGAGGGGTGATTATATCAGCTAAGAAAGTCCCATCCTTCCAGATCATTAGAAAATGGATTTACTACTAGGCGTAGATTTCACTTAATAGTACTGAGAATATATATGCCACCCTAAGTGCAACAGATGGTCCCACATAAAATGGGCCCCATAACGTTGGAAGCAGACTCCCTGGTACATATAGTGAGTGGCGATTTCAGCGATATGATGTAGCTTGACTTGGACAGGACGATGAACCCCACACAGACTTCACTAACATCCACACACTTGGCACAACTCGCCCATGCTCTGGGATTGACAGATCTATGTAGATCCAAACAATAGACAGAAAAACTCTTCGCTTATCTTTCAGGGGTCTACAAAATAATCTCCAGACTAGACTACATTGCCACTGTTGCCAACATCTTGTAATATCACATGCTTGTCTGGTTTTTCCTCTGGAGCCATGACACATGCCTAGCCAATCACATTGTTAGCTGACCTTTTCTACTGTTATATCATTTCACTGCTCACCACGCTTAGGACAGGTTCATGATCTACTGTAGCATCCATGGAAGCTCCCACAACATTTTCGGCTTCTTTTTCAATCATGTACATTAAAATTGTCAATTTTGGATTAGTCCATGTCACTAGAGTTGAAACACTCAACAGGTGTTTTTACAGCAACCGACTTTTTAAATATTTTATTTTGGTTGTACAATCTAGCTTCTCATTGCTATCCAAAACATTAGCACATACCACAGATGAGAAAGCACATTATTTAATTCCTTCTTTCTTGAGAGCGTATACGCACCGTGGAACAGGCTATCCAGCTTGCCCAAAAATTGAAATTGAAGTCTGTATTCTTTCCCTGAGAGGACTCAACAAGAGAATGGGAAAGGGTAGGCGTCCACCTTTAAGCAAACCGAACATTTTTACATTATCCTTTCTTCATTAACAAGACCTTGACCATTTCCCCTAATGATAACAATTGGAGAAAACAGTAGTCAAAATTGACCCAGTTGGAGATCAAATTAAAGAACGCAGAGATTATGGCTGGTGAGAGATTTTATCCTGTGTTTTGAAAAGAATGCAAGCTCAGTAGATTCTCCCACATTGCTTTGGGAATTATGTAAGACAGTAGTTGGAGATAGGGTGGAAAACGTAATTGCTCACAAAAGAAGAAAGGCAAAGCCAAAAATCTGATTACTACAGAGGAAAAGATTCTGAAAATAGAGAGACACCGCTTGACCACCAAGACACAAAAACACTTAAGACAGCTAGAAGTCCTGAGAAAAGAATATCATAACGAGACTCAAGCAACACTGTGTCTTTTTAGAGAAAGAGCCTTGGGGACAAGGCGGGTGCATTTTGGCTTGCTTGGAATGTAGGGAAGACGAACAAACCTAGAGAATGCACAAACATTTGCAACGTATTATAGGAAATAGAACTGAGACTGACAAAAACTGCATTCCTAGGAAAGCTAGACATCCAGGATTTGAGTGACAAAGACAGAGAGCCAGCGGAAAAGGATGGCTTACTCAATGAAATATCAGATGCTTACGAGCAAATGAATGAGGGAAGGACCCCTGGGAACCGTATATAAATGATTACCCTCTCTGGTAGTGTCGCACAGTCTCCACATATTTAATGATGCCAAATAGAAAGGGTGAACCGCTCCCAGATCTCCTACATGCCATCATCACAGTCATACACAAAAAGGCCAATCCTAGAAAGCCTATTTCGCTCCTAAATACGGAAATTAAAGTATTAGCTAAGATACTAGCCTCTCTCATACACAATGACGAAACAGGATTTATGTCTAGTTCGCTCAACCAGACACAATCTTAGAAGAGTGCATAATTGGCTAGACAGAATTAAAGTCACTGGACCCCATAGCCATTATATCCCTAGATGTCTAGATAGCGTTTGACTCAATCGATTGAACATACCTTCTGCAGACCTTCAAGAGATTGTGCTTCGCCCAAAACATTTGTAGTTGGGTAGCCTTGACCAGCAGTGGTGGTTAAAGTCAGTGGAGTCCTCTCAGAAATTTTTAACATACAAAATTAACAATTGGGAGCTGGAAGGTTTGGAAACAACACAAGGAACTGAGGTGTCAGAAGATGGCTTCAGATATTTGGATGTAAATATAATTTGTAGCAGAATGGTATTTTTATAAAAATCTGAAATTCATCCTGCATGAGTTCAGTACAGATGCTCAACAATGCGACACACTCCTGCTTACCATAATGGGAGAGGTGGAGATTTTTAAAGTGATCACAATGCTGAAATTGTTTTGTCATGGAAAGGTAAAACACTATGCACACTTCTTTGGGACGGAGGATAGCTTTACAAATATTGTGCAAGTCAGCATATAGTTGCTGCCCAACCTAAGGGCATACTCCCTGGGCTTCCCAGCTACTAGCCATCAATGACTGTTGGAATGCTCAGAGGAAAGACCCAGCGACCAGTTTAGGAAGAAGCCAAATGGAAATGCATGCATACATACCCCAAATATATAGATATTGGACAAAGGGAAGAAACGTGCTCCTGTTACTGACTGACCACACTTCATGCCTGGGATAGAGTCACAGGATACATGGGTTGGCAGGGAAAGATATTGAGAGAAACCCGTTATGGAAGGGAGAAATAATGAAGGAAGTGGGCAAGTTCAAGGGCTTCCAGCATTAGGATCTTCTAGGGATCACTAAAATAGGAGAGAAGGAGGATGGGGTGAAAATGTTTTCCAAATTGCAGAAAGATTATGACCTGTCACATACTCCAGGGTATAAATATTCTCACTTTCCCTGGAAGCAGTTAATTGGAATAAACTTCCAGACAGTGTCCAGTGGAAATCAGAGTGCTGCTAGGGGCAAACAAATAACAGGAGTGGTCTCGCTCATATCCAGAACCTTAGGAGGGAGACTTGGGGCCCAATGTAATATATTGACTGGAAAGTGGCCCTCATGCACCCGAGAGAGTTAGCCATAGAAATGAGATTGATTCATTTAGATGTTACACAGGGCGTAATATAATAGGAGCAGACTTTACAAAATGGGAAAATCCCACACATCCATATGTATAAAATGGGACATGGAGGAAAGCACCTGTGTGTGTGCAGTCTGCAAACTTGGCTTGCTGCTCTGCGTTGCTTGAAAGATTATAAATATGCCTCTAGATATTGGGCTCAAAAACCTCACGCAGAACGGCGCTAATGAGGACTTGTCCACTGATAAATAAGAAAGAAAAATATGAACTTGAAACTGATGTGACGGAGAAAGCATGTTGTATTCGCAAGACTTGATAGGCAATGGGGGTGTCCATAGTACTAAGGTGTCAGGGAGTTGCGAAACTAGTGCATACACAGTCCATAGCATTATATTTTATTATGTTTGAAAAACAAAAAACATTTATTTTTAAAGGAATAACTGTCCAGGTATCTATAACATGGGTTAAAAGAAGAAAGAAAATCTCCCCATCTCTCTTTCAGGTCAATTGAGATTTTTATTTTTCTCCTGAAAGTTTATAGTTAAAAGCTCTTTATCCTTTGGAAACAAAACCCAAAATATTTATTGCCAATATAATTTCCGTCACAGATAATGGGAAATGTTTTACAAGAGTTTCCATTCGTGTATGGCACATATGATGATAATGCCGTCATCTTAGGCTCCCTTTGCCAGGTTGGTGTTATTTCCATTACTCAAAATACGGGGGCGTTTGATCAGGAAAATATGGATGCACTGTCTGCCTGATGCAAGGTGGCATTTGTGTCTGTCGAGGCCCGTCTCAGTCGGGCAAATCCATAAAGTGGCTATATATGTGACCTCACACGCCTTTTGTTAGCTTTGCTTTCTCAATACAACATCATCTGAACCCCTCCTCAAAACTGTATCGTAACAAGTGTGATTTGGGGCTATGGGGTGTTCACCTTCAAACATCTACTCTGCTTGGTAGTCTGTTCACACTAGTTGGGATTGAAAGATCGTACAGTTTAAGAAAAGTTACCTTTCTGCTGAAACTGGAGATCTTGCTGTGTAGATTCCACCCCATTATCAGCACAAAGAATCAACTAACAGTCTACGTACAGGTCGATCAATGTTCTTGAACAAGAGAGTGGGCCCAGAGTATTCTTGTCATTGGATGGGGGCACTCTGCACATATGAAACACAGGTTCTGCACCACTTTGAAAGTTTGAATAACTTGAGATCGTTTTTCAGTGGTACTGGCATCAGTTCCCACTAGATGGTAATGAAAGCGAGCCAAAGTACCGGTGTTATGGGAATTGTTTTTTTAAATGACACAGATGAATGTATACATGGTTGATCTAACTTACGACTGCACACTATGAAGCCAGGAGTTTGACGGAGGAAGTTTGAGTTTAATGTCATCACTCTGTAAATTTTGTAGGCGTTGCCAGTCTTTCTTCTTATTTATAGCGCGCAAAAGCAATGACCGTGGCATTATTGTATGGCCAATATGAAAACTGTAACAACTGAATAACGACATTGTGTTTTTCTTGCTTTCTTAGGATGACAGCACGAGCCACAGTGATCATCAGGATCCCATATCACTAGCTGTCGAAATGGCAGCCGTCAACCACACCATTTTGGCGCTGGCCCGGCAAGGGGTCAACGAGATCAAGACAGAAGCTATAGATGACGACTGATACACGTGAAAGGGAGGGCTCAACAAAGAAGTATCTTAGATTTAGACGTAGCACCTTAGCAGACTTTCCTTGGTCCTTAATATGTGTTCTTACAGTATAACTTTGCAGTCTCTTGTACGTCAGTTAGCTGTTGAGGTCTTGTTCTGTGAAGATGGCATGGTGCCCTCAGCCCTTGCATATACTCCTGTCAGTATTAACTCCTAACAAATTATAATCCGCCCACCTTCCTTTGCCAGCCCAGGTGGCTATCTTGCTGCTCCATTTCCGCATTCCAAGAACGTGCTTCCAGGTATTCTAGACAGTCCTCTATTGCAAGCTTTAGACATCATTACACTCTTTGTATATCTCTAGACCTCATGCATCACACAGTATACTCTGTACGCCTTTTTCTTCTCCAGCACTGAAAAAAGAATGCAAGCTGAGATTGAGGCACCATGCATGCGTTCGTGGACTGAGAGTAAAACAAACAGTGTCAGTGGATTCGATTTTGAGGAATGTCTAATTTTCAATCACAACAGGGTTTGCCGCCCAATTACCTGCTGACTAGTTCTACTGGTAAGTTTTCATGCTGAGTGGATACAGTTGGCGTCTAACAATAGTGTTTGATGCAACATGCTGTCATCTCACATGCGTGACAGGCTTTTCCTCTGGGACCATGACATATACCCAGCCATTCACATTGTGAGATGACATGTTTTACACTGTTCATTCAGATCACATCTGGATTTTATAGCATTACACTGCTCACCCACCCTGAGGACAGGTTCATGATCTTCGGTAGCATTCATGGAAACTCATACACGTTCGGATTCTTTTTTAATTTTCGGTTAAAATTATGTCTATTTAAGATTTGACTTTGCCACTAGAATTGAAACATCAACAGGGGTTTTAGAGCAGCCATTTTGTTTTTTTATTATAATTGTATGATGTAGATCGCCATTGTTATTCCAAAAATGAGCGCAGCACACATCCTATGAAACAGATGTCACATTGTGTACATCCTTGAAACAAACAGATGAGAATTCATATTATTTTATTCCTTCTTCCTTGAGAGCCTGTCCGCACTGTGGAACATGCTATCCGGCCTGCCCAAAAGTTGAAACAGAAGTCAGTATTCTTTCTCTGAGTGGACCCTATGAGAGAATGGGAAAGGGTAGGAGTCCACCTTTGAGCAATCCAAACATTATCACATTGTCCTTTCTTCATTAACATTTCCCCTATTTGTCCAACCAATATCAAAGCAATGAATAGTCCTTATGATTAGATAAACCAACACAGGTCCTGAACGTATTACCAGAACCAGGTTTTTTTTTTTTTTTTTAAAGTACAAGTAAATAGAGAAGTATCTGACTGCTCTTTCCGATTATGATCTGTGGGTACCAAAAAAGAAACTGGTGAAGGACAAGTTTGTAATGGTTAACAACTGAAATAAGGGTTGTCCAATTTGATTTGGAAGGCACCAGAAATTGCTTCCTAAAAATATGGCACGTAATGCTGCTGAAGGTCTTTCTTCTCTTTCTGAACTCCCACAAAAATGATGGATTGAGTGCAGTCTGTGAATGATTCTGTCCAGTCCTTGTATATTTTAGAACTCCTTCTGCCATCAAGCAGCTGCTGCAGTACTTCTTCCACCTTGTTTCTTGTTTAATTGTAAGGTTTAATAAAGGTACCATTGGTTGAGAAGGATTCCCTCCCGAGGCTAAAACCAGGGCTTTCTAGAGGCTTACAGAATGAGAGGCAAATCCATCCGTGGGCGTCAGTGCATCTTGTCAGAGAAGGCGGTATATACATGCATCTACGTGTCTAATGGTGCATCATGTAAAGGTTCAGGAATTGCTTGATAGCCACCACCTATCCACGTTCACACAATAGGATCAATCATTAACTCTTTGCAATGGGAGCTTAAGATGCCCACTGGCTTGCATTAATGATTATTCAGTGTCTTAAATACTAGATAAGTACTAACCTGAAAATGCAGACAGATGATGCATATATGCAGCCACTGAATAACTAGTCCAGCCTTTTAAAACTTATGGACGTCAAAGTAGCTTGGTTTATAAGAGCAGACCTCAGAGCCTACAAAACCGGTTCACAGCCCTAAATTAGACAGATAAGAGTAATCAGTACAAATTAAACTGCAAACTTGTGCAGACTGACATACGTAGAGTTCATATTCATATTGAGAGATAGCAAATGTGAAATTCCTGTATATTTATACTTAGACCAGGAAAGGAGCTGAGCATATTTTTCTCAGATTATGCAGCAAAGTAGTCTTCTTGAAAAATGGGAATTGTGATGATGATGAGGGGACATCGGTTTAATGAATGCTTTAAAGGAACTGTACTGTTATGAAGATTAACTAAAGGTATTTCTCCTCTACACCTTATTTGCCAATCATACGCAGCACTTTTTATTTTATAAAAATATTTATATTTTGATAATCTGTTTATTCCATCAATTTAAAAAATGTATATTAAAAAAGGAAGAAAAAGTTAATACATTTCTATTTGGTTGTGTTACATTGTAACGAAGAGTTCTGTAGTGTGCAACTTTCATCACATCCATTTATGCCCCGGCATTAATAATTTATGCCCAGGCATGAATGATTTTTGTGTGAAGCAACTACTGAAAAAATGACCTGTTTGTGTCCCAAGAAGGCATTTGCTGAGTCAGTAGCAGCATTCCTCTTTTGAAAGCCCAATTTATAAGACGCCTCCAAGTATCCTCAGAGAGCAAAAGCCTATTCAACTTAGTCTTAGTACAAGCAACGATGATGAAAGCAAAGAGCACATTATATGAAGGTCTTTCTTATGCTAGCCCAGTGGGACCCATTAGTTATAGAGAATGTTTACTATATTTGCCCCTCTCCTATAAAATATGTCAGTGTTTCTTAACCTTTTGACTTCTGTAGACCATCCATTAATCATTAGTGGGATCCGGGGACCCCCTAATAACACATAAATGGAAACCAGGGACTCTGGCCTAAGAAATTTCAATGGTTAGAACCTGGAAACAATACACAAAAATGCAGAAATAAATATTCAACAAAAAAATACACAAAGGATGAAATATTTTATTTAATTCACACAAAAATATAAAAAATCAAATATTTTATTTTATTTGGAAGCGTGGAGCTTTTCTGTTTGATGTACTGTTGTACATTCTGAGGATACTTACTTAACTTTAGCCGCCAATTTCGTATTTGTTCACCCTTACAGAACTGTTAAAATTTTTATTTTGCCATTTTATTTATGTATCCTTTATTAATCTGTAAATATTTTTTAACTTTTTAAGCAACGAAAGACCCTCTGAGTAGGCTTCACGGACCCGCAGGGGTCCACGGACCACAGGTTAAGAGCCATTAAAATTGATCATCCAGTAATATCCCTGGCAAATGACTAGCTCCACCTGTGTGCAGGATCCCAAACAATTTAGTGGCGAATGTAGCGGCATCAACCTTTAAGCTTTCCTATTGCTCTTTCTTTAGCAGGAAAACAATAAAAGAAAGTGGGTAGGTAGGTGACAGCTTATCTTTTACGCAGGAGAAATATGCACTTATTAATTGAAGCCCAGGATGATCCTGCTAGTGGGTGGTTCGGTTTTCCATTCTGTGCAATTTGGATGCTGGAACACTGAACCCTGCCTTCTTTTCTTGAGTTGGGTTGTGCATGTTCTGATTCTTTAAACATTGAGCATCTTTTAGTGTCAAAAGTAAATTGTTCGTGTTCTTAATGTACACCTGATTTCTCTCTAAAGGGATGTATCATGCCTTTTCTAATTTTGAAGTGCCCCTCAAGTGACAAGACATTTAGACAAGGCTTTTTGCAGGTAGTGAAGAGAGACAAGCTCTTTGTTTTTGTTTGATCTGTTTATTGAGTTTTGGCATATATGAAATACATCTGTATGGGAAATTTGCGATACCAGTAAACATTTATAGAGATCATAATGTTTCAAGCAGTGTACCAAAATGCAAACAGTTGATGGCTGTTCTGTCTATATTCATGTAGCATGATGGCTTATGTCCAATACAGCAAAAATACATCACATCAAACAAGATCTGCTGCCATTACCATAAAGGGTCAAATTACCAGTGCCTTTGTCACATACAAATTTGTTCCACATGCATCTTTCCCAATACCTCCTGTCGGCCCTGCCGTAACATCAGGGTTGATGATCAAACTGCTTTAGATAGAACCATAGAACTTTTGTCAACAAATCATAAAGAAAAGGATGGGAGAGCGGGGGCCCAAGATAAGGGGAGGCAATCTGTGCATGCCAAATGCCTGTTTGACAGTTCGTTATGTCCGTGTAAGTTTCATACTGCTGCATGCTGGGTCAGGGTGCATTGTGTATAGCTCTCGTTTCACACCATCTCATTGCCAGGGCACACTACAACCCATGTGCAAACTCGATTAATCAGTGATAGGAATGTCTGGGGGTCTTCCGGGATTATTGCCACTTGAAGTGCTGTCAGGATTGTGTTCCAGGCTGCTAAAATGGGGTACTTGCTCAGCCCAATCGTGTCCTCCCTCAACAAATAGACAGCTTCCGCCTTAGCCCAGTTCTGCATAGATTGTATCCCTGCTTTAAGCGGTGGGGGATCTTCTGCCTTCCATCGACGCGTGATTAGTCTTTTGACCACCGCTAGACCCAGATTCAAGAACCTAGAAGATGCCCCATGTTTCTTATCTCTAGAAATGAGTCCTTCAATGCAAGCCTCCCACACGTACAGTAAAACCCTATCTGTGCTCGTGATTAGCAATTGAATCACGCCATGGCAGTATTCTTGCAACTTGGGGCATGACCACAACATATGCAAAAGATGGGCGTCCAGCGTTTTACAGCGCAGGCAACTAGCATCCATTCTATTAAAGTACTTACTCATTACTCATTTTATCTGGGATTAGATATGCCCTGTGAACTATATAGAATTGTGTCAGCCTAAATCTTGCATTTCTGGGAATAAATGTAGGGCTCTACAACAACAGAGCCTATTCTTAGGATGTACATGGTCGTGCCAGGTCTGGCCCCCATCAATGACGCAAGGGTGTTAAATCAGTCATAGTATGTTCGCGTATTGATTCTGCGAACTATTTTATAAGATGCCGTCCCGTGCCCATCACATGTATATACTGCATCAGGAGATATGTCTGGCGTTCCTGTGATATATTGCCCCAATAACGCCCCAAAGTGGCTATCCAATAGGCATGATTCAGAAATTGCCCTGGGTGAACGCCCTCTTCTTTAGACATAGAGAGAAAGGACCGTAGGGCACCTCCCATATATAGGTCTCCTAATGTGCATATATCAGCATCATGCTATTCCGTGAGTTCCACCGCTCTAACTTTGTCCCTCTCTTTCGCATTCCCACGAATGGAATAGTAGGCGAATATGGTATGACATGTCTTGTAAAATACAAAGCTCTCCGGAAACATTTTTGGGCTATCTGCACCAGGAGAGGACGAGAAGTGTGTGACCTAGTGCAAGGAGGTAAGATAAAAAAGAGCCTGTCCAACGTGAACGGGGGACCACATTCAGCTGTGTCTGTAAGATGTAGTTCCGCTGCCCACTTTGCTACCCATTGTATTTGGTACGCCAAGTAATAATGTTCCATATTGGGTAAAGCTAAACCACCCAGTGCTTGAGGTAAGTACAGATTAGCTAGTGCCACCCTACAGCATGAAGAGAGACAAGCTCTTATCAAGTGAAGAGATAAACATCTCTGAGCAAGTGGCAGATCTGTCCGTATACTAATATTGGCACAGTGTATCTCTACCGGGATCATCACTGCTCTGTCGTAGAAGGCTTTAGCCGCAGACCTAAAAGAAGAATGTAATTCTACTTTTCACTGGTAATATGCTATTCGATACTCACACAGATCAATATAAAAGTACAAGTTAATACTATAAAAGCAGTAGAATAACTGTAAATTCCTGTGTGTGAAGAGTCATCTGTGGCTTAGCGCAAGTTTTGTCTCTGATTGATTACTTCCACCATTTACATAGTAAGCATTGCATAAGAAACGTATGCAAGAGTGTATAGTGGACATGAAGGACAGTGCTAAGGACAATGGAAAGACAAATTGAGCCCGATGGTAGTTGCTTTTCAATCCTCTCCACATTGTACAAAAGTTGAGAACATGATGTAGTTCTTTGTCAACAGCTGCTCTCTTCTCAGGTGCTAGTATTAGTTTAAAATGCTTCCATACTTCGATGTGGAGTCCACTTTGATGAGCCTCAGAGGTATTGTCTTCATATATATAAATCTCAAAAAAATCACAGTGGCTCGTGTCCTGTAAATCCAAAAAGTTGATGCGTTCAGCAGAGTCCGCAAAGAAAGTCACAAGTGAGTCACCTTCTCTAATGTTATTGTCAAAGTATTCCATGCCTGAGAAACTCCTTAGACAAACCTTTTCACAACAGCCAAAAACACAAAATTCCAAGAATATGTGTGTAGGTACCCTGAACCAAGTGGAATGCAATTTGGATGAGTTGATCAAGGACATTTTCTGTAAATTTTTCCCACCAGTCCCCTATTCTGAAAGTGATTATGAGGTTCAAGCAATCTACGACCATAATAATTTTAATTGCCACAGGGTGGCAACACCAGTAGGTTTCATAGATCTGCGTCACCCCTCAGAACAAGGTGATCGCCATGCAAATCAAACTTTCTGCCCTGCTCCATATCTTCCTTTTGCTGCAATTAGTGGTCAGGTTTCTGAATTCATACAGTACAAACTTTTAAATGTACCAGTTTTCAGTCGGAAGACATGCGTTTTCTAGTGTACTTAGAGGTACCCATCAACTAGATGACATATTAAGAGCCAAGGTATAGCCTTAATTTATATTTGGCAAATTCCGGCTTAGTGCATTAGGAATTATCACCTATTGAATTAGCCCTTACCAAACCACTTCACTTTTCCAGTAATTTAGGATTTTGGGAAATACGTAGGAATGTATTTAGTCTCCTTGACCCATCCCAAGACTTAATTCTCCTTGGTAACTGAGTATTATGTATTTAAAACTGATAGATGCCCATGTCTGAATTAGGGCACAAAGACAGTTTTTTAAGGTAGATCTGTGAAACTTGTCTGTTAAATAGCATTTATGTGTACCTGTCCACCTACCTTCTACTCTTCTAATCATACGTGTTCCACATAAGAGGATCAGCAAACCTTGCTATTTTACTCAGTGTTCTTGAATATCAGTATAGATACCAGGATGGAGAAGGCAATGTAACCTACTTGTAATCATAGTTCTCCATTAGTGTAATCTTCACTAAATTAATGGACAAACCGCAATCTTCTCTGGGAAGTGTAGAGGTTGTCCAGCCCCACATTAAGGTCTGTGGGCCACATGTACAAAAGGTTTTAGCGGTCGACCCCTATAAAACCTTTTGACATGCACTAAACCTATTTTGCAAGCCAGTAACCTATTACCAATTAGCAAAATAGGGTTTGCAAGTCTGAATTAGGAAAGGGCATCCCTTCCTAATACTGAGTGGCAGGGGGATGTATGAATGTTTTGTGACCGAAATGTGATTACAAAACATTTGCTGTGTACCCCTTCCCCTTTGCGATTGTGGGCACAAACATTTCTTAGGAGCAGGCAGTGGTCCCACTGACCAGTGCCTACCTGAAAAAGCAATTACCGACCTGGTGGTCTGCTGACTCCAGCAAGCCACCATCCTGTGATTTTGACCATTCCCAGTGGGTTACAAATTGCGACTTGCCTCATGAATACTGATGAGGCAGGTCCATTTGCGACCCACTGGTAATTGCAAACAGTGTCAAACACACTGTTGTACATTTCATCTTGCAGCTTCCTAATTGTGAGTCGCAAAAAGTCACAAGGAACCCACAAAATGTAGCAATCTTACATGTCGTCCCATATGCTTTACTTAGGCTCCAAATTAAACTGCAGTCAACTGGCACATTGGTGCTCTGTGTGATAGCTGGATAGCCATAATGGAACAGTCCACTATGTCCCCTTTGCAAGGCTATGCTGCCTACCTATCATTTTTCTTATAATTTTCTGAAGCATTAATAATATTCAATGTGTGCTGCCTCTACATTGCCAGTAAATAGTTAACAAGTGGTCTTTTAAAAAGATGTTTTCCTTTAGTAAACTTTAGAAAACATATAGATTTTCTAGTGCCTTAAACCTGCACAGGTAGAGCAATTCAATGTTCATGGATTTGGTGAAGGTTTCCTTTATAGCAAACTATGATTCCAGCTAAGGAATTTTTCTATCACTCGCTCCTGTCTATATAATGTAAGAGAAAGCTTCCTATTTACAAAGCCATGGAGATGATCTTTCTGTGCCAAGTGGGCAGAGGAGTTTAGATAATTTCTCCCAAGTATTTCACAATGCTGAAAAAAGAATTCATAAGTCAGAACCATTTTAGATCTGAGGACCGTCAGCTGTATTAGTAGGTGGGGACACTAGTAAAAAAACAATCCCTATTTCAGGATGATTCAAGAATACTGATTTTCACACACCTGTAAATCTGCTCTCATGAAACACATGGTGTTTAATTAGAAGACTAAGCAGCTCAAGTGAGAAAAAAGTAACCTTAGTTTGATGCACCTATCTACCTGTGGATTCCTGACCTCTACACACATCTACAGAAGTCATACCAGTTCTATACCAGGGCATTTCTTAAAAATCCGAGATTTTATGATATCAGGAGATGATGTGTTAGTATGCTTCATACTTTGGGTATATGTGCCAGTAGATATGCAATTTGATGTAGGTTTTTTGAGATTTTCTTATTATTTGAGAAGATGGTTCATTTTAATAGATACTTTGTTTTTGCATCACAGTAGTTTGAAAGGAACTAGAGCTACAGTGAACAATTTACATCCTGGGACAGCAAAAAGCAAGGAAAGCCTCTGTCCAACCAAAACAATTGTGCATTCAAATCCAGATAGCACTGTTTAGCAGAGAGCAAAGACACCGTAAAGATTCCCAGCAGTGAGTGAAAAAGTAGTGACTGCTTTCTTTTGCAGTACTCGCTTTCACAGATAATGTAAATTGCAATCTAAAATTTAGTAGGTAGGTAGATTTAGTCTAATGAGCGCCTCATCACTCCAAACATGTGCCAAACAGCCTTTATGGTATCTCCAGGAGGCTTAATCATCAAATCCCCACCAGTTCAGTCACTTCCATGTTTGTTTGGTGATCATTGTGGAAATCACAGCCTCTGGTAGTAATAGGAGGCAAGAACATCCACATTGCTGAGCTTGGGTGCAAGGCCATGACTCTAAAACTAAAGTTATACCTCTCTATTCTCCAGAGGATTTCCTTGTGCAATATTATTGAAACCACATTTTCCGTTTCAGCTGTCTCTATCCTTTGAAGTAAGGAAAGAAGACCCACAAATCATTTATTATGTAGCCACCATCTTGGTGTAGTGAAGAATGTGGAAGTATACAACTTATCCTTCATGATTCATACAACTGTTTAAGAAAATCACCAACAACACCTGAACTGTTACTTGAGTTATGCTAGACTCCATTTTCTGGAGGAACCTTTCTAGGCCACTTTCTTTTTGTTCCAAGGATTACGTAGATTATTTGTCCACTTTTGTGGTTACATATTTTAGGAGGGTTTACCCTGAATCCCTCTTCTTTAACACCCTTTCCAAATTCGCCTTTTGTGTTCAGTGATCCTTTTGTCCCCTTTCTGTCTCCTCTCCCAATTCGTTTTTTTTTGTTTTTTGGGTGGGCAAAGGTACCTACCCTTCCTTATCTCTCCTTATTGCCACTTCCCCCACACGTCAGTATTATATTTTCTGTAATGCATTGGTGTCCCACCCCTTCCGACTTCCCTCTGCTATGCCTTTTCCCAATTCCTCCTAAGTATTTGTTAATTCTGGGACTTACAAACCATTGTATTTGTTTGTTGGATGTTCTTTGTTCCCCTTTAAACATGCACCACAGGTTGGCATAAATAGTAATCGGACTGCCACATCCGTTTTTTTTAAGCTCGTTCCATTTTGACCGTTTCTCGTTCTTTTTCCTAATGAACTATTCAACTTACTATTCCCTTTTGCTCAGGGGTTATGGTATGTTTTTTTTAATTACTGCCAGATACACCACCAATATGTTTTTTTGTTCAAAATCATATACCGTTGACTATAGAAGTGCGGACCAATGTAAATTTAATAGGGATTATGAAAAATAGATCGGTCTGGGTACCACCACACAGGTCTTAGCTCATTTTGTGCACAGTGAGTCTTCAGTTTATATTCTAGAGCTAGACTTTGGGGGAAAGTATTTCAAATGGTCTAAATGCGAGGGAAAGCATTTCTCATAAGAGCCCACAAACTTAATAATTCGGTTAATAACCAGGTTACTTTTTCTTCATTTGTTATGCAGCATGAATGTAAAAATGATTACTTTTAAAACGAGAGGCCCTTTAGCATGGATACATGGACTTGTGAGCGTGGTCACGTGACAAACATTAAGCCAATTAGGTCAGGGTTACACCTATTCTTGAGCACACACCCCTTAGGTTTATAAAATATTCTTCAAACCTGTACTCCTACTTTATCATGTCTGTACCTTTTGGAACAGCAACTTTAAGCAGGCTCTAGATAGTATTAGATTGCATCAAAAAGTAATTGGGGGGGGGGGGGACATTTGTTTGATTTGAAGAATTTTTGTCAAAAACAAATGAGCGGGGCATGTAGTTTGTGATTACTTGAGAGAAATATATTAAAAGCTCCAGGAACTACCTGTATGTTATGAAAGGGCCAAAGAGCATGCATCCACTGTGACTAGAGCAGGAATGATTTGCTAGGTATTAGAGGGACACTAAAGGGGGGAGGGATTATACTCAGAGTATTGTAACCACAGGACACTACTGTCGGTATTGTTGAGTGTCGATTTAACCTTCGCTTTGTATAAGACAGTATGAGTCACACATATTATTTCTGGGAAACCAAAAGTGAACCCTTCCACTCCATGTTGTTGACTACGTTGCCACATCTCGCGTGCCTGAGGTGGACGTTGTACATGTGTCTCAGTCTGCCGTAAGATATTCAGTCTACCTCAAGGGGTAAACCTGGTATCCGCGTCGTCCAATATACAAGGTTCCTTTAATATATACATATGCGCGTGTGCACCCACACACTGGAATGTATAGCTCGCCTACAGCAACCTCTTCACTTTATCGTTGGTGTAACTCCCATGTCTCTTCCTTCAAATTGGGTGCTGCTTTAAAGACGCAAAACCAGTTGTTCAAAACCTATATGAAGCCGAATGAAAAGCTAAAGCCTTGTTGCATATGAGCCAAATGTGCAAAAAGCTCTATATAATGAACTAACCTGCCACTCATATAAATATAAATATATATAAATATATTCAAACCAGACTGTTCAATAAAATTGTGTATTTGTATTTTTGTGTATGTAAAATTTTCTGCTAAGCAGAAGGAGGATGTAGTATAGGATGACATGAGAAGAGATTTTGTTTTTTAATCGCATTTCTTTGTTACTTATTTTTGTTAACATCCAGCTGCCTGTCTTTGTCTTCTGTGTCTACAATGCTGTTCTCCGAGGTGCAGTAACGTTCTCCCTGTCCAGAGCCCATGGTCTACTAACATTAACAATTACATTGCCCCACTGAGACAAAGTGAAAAGTTGGAACCAAACGAGGAAGTGGGGGGAGGTTATAGGATAGCGTTGGTATTCATTTGGGTTTCTGTTTGTGTTAATGTTACTTATGGTCCCTTGAACTCAGAGTAATTCAGGGCACCCTTTTCCATCTTTGATAACTGTTCATAGGGAAAGTTAAGGAGATAATCAGGCTTATATTGGATACAGTGAAACTCTGGTGTTGGTGAATGCATTGTGGTTCATTTTTTGTATGTTTCATAATTTTCAAAATCTATAAGCACTTTCACTTTTAGCTAGCTGTCTGTTGTTAAAAGACCTGTTGTGGACAATACCAATGCTTACTTCTTATTTAATCGCTTTCCTTCCTCTTCATGTCGTTGTCACACCACTGGAACATAGCTTCTTTACCCTGCTTTTGACTGTATCACTTGTATCCTTCCACTGTGTACATTCAGAGAAGTCTTTTTTTCCTACGCTTTTAGCACTCCATGGGAGAGCATGTGTGCTTTTTCGATCTCTGCCTCCCTATGCACCCCCTGCTCCCTCATTGTTGCTCCCATTCCTGTGCTCATTTGTTACTTTCCCCCGCCCCTGCTGGGGCTCCTCAGCTATTTGTTTTAATAAACTAACCCCCCACCCCGCCTCTGTTCTATCACTCCCATGCGCCCTGTTCATGGCTTCCACTAGTTGGTATGTAGTTGCTAGCCATACAAACACCCTTTGCTCCTCTGTTGCGCCCCTACTTGTTACTTTTTTTTTTTTTGTAAGAGGACCGGTCACGTGCAACTTGCTACCTGGTTTCTCTATGACAGAAATGCCGTATAGTGTATTATTTACTGCTCCAAGATGGGTGTCCGCCATCATGAATCAATACATTGGGAAATTAAAAGCAAAAATGTCTGCTCTGTTATGACATGCACGTACATGGTGATGCAAGTGTGCGCACTCACCATCATTCTGTGGCTGCCCTTGCATTGTGATGCGTATGTTCACATGTGTGATAACTTAGGTGTACATATACATCATCATACTGCTGCTTTAGTTTCTTTTTGTTGATGCTAAAGAATATCAGCAAAAAGCATTGATTTAACAAAGTCAAAAGATAAGACCTATTGGATTTGCCAGTGCTTGTTGTGTTAAGATGGTCCGATGAGCTGATAGGGCCAAATATCAGTGAATCAGCATAAAATAAAATGTTTGGGGGACATTGTATACATTGGTACGAGAGATTTGAAGCAGGAGTACTTGTACATTTAAGTTCTTCATAAGATGATGTTCCATAAACTAAAACCATGGAACGTGTAAAAACTAGGAAATGCTACTAAAACAAAAGCCTTCTAAAATGGACTCTCTTTTTTTTATACAGTTTCAACACTTGGTACTAGCCAAGAAGGCCCCTACATTACATTTCTCAAGAAAGAGTGCCAGCAGTAATTATGGTCCGTAGATAATTCACACTGTGGCTCCGATACTTAATGTGAGTTATATCAACCTTTGACTTAAGCACGGGCACTGTTAAAACCATCAGAAAAAGTCTGCGTGGGTTGTAAACCCTTTACAGAATTTTTGGTACATCTGCATTTCTAAGTCTAGGAAAGGCCTCAAGCTTAGCATTTACTGATCTTATGCAGCGTGCTGACTTTGAACCATCCATATTCATCGACTTGTGTGGAATATATCCTGAATAGTCTGTATGTTTGTAGGCCAAAATGTATTATTTTTGGTAAGATTTAAAAATAATACACCAATCACATAGTGTTCAGCCAGTTGTTTTTCTTGGGTGTCTGTCCATTACACACCCTTCCAGTGGTTAATTTACAGAAATATTTGTTATTGGTTATCAACTCTATTTTAGAATGCCTCACAGAACTAATATCTTATTATGCACAACAAAGCACACATTCACTCTGTGTAGACCAGCATATGGATAGTGTACATTGCATGTTAAAGGAAAGCCTAAATCTGTTAGAGGAAATGTTAGATTGTGCTGTGTGAACGTTACTGGAGTAGGTAATGATGCAGCCATGTTGTCTGAAGAGCTTGTCTATAATAGAAGCTAATGGCCTGAGCTGCAGATGAGGGCACAGAAGGAGGGTGAGGGGTTAACTAGCTTTACCGACTGGCTTTATCAACCCAATTACACTCCTGAATTTACTGTGCTGTGACTCTAGCTATTACTCCTGTGGATTAATCGATCAGCTGTCTACGGTTCGAGAGATTTAGCGTAGTCCTCAATACTAGCACGGACCTGCTTTTGGAGCATCACGATTGGCATTTGTTACTTGTTTAGTTTTTTTCCACAATGTTTTGTGACAAAGGCCCACTTGCCTCTAGGGGTTCAAGGGACCATGTCTCGTGCTTGCCTTGAAGCTGGTACTGGGAACACATCCAGCTAATTTGGAGTCCCGTATTTGTATTCAACATTACACCATTATGAACTTCATTCTTAATTGTAAATATATTTTTTGTGAGGTAAACTAAGCAGTGGAGGACTGGCACAAAACAGTTGCCGCCAATTTCAGCTTAAATGACAAGACCTTTATGAACTCACTTTGTAACCTCCAAATTTCGTTTTTTACTTAACATTGCAGACTGACAAAACCGATGAATATTGAATAAGGTCTCTCAAAGCCCAGTCTCTGAACCGGCATGTGGGCAAAACAGACTAAGAGTAAAGCGGAAAGACCAAAGAGACAAGTATAGTTAATGACACCTCCAAGGGCCGATAATCACTAGCAGCAGTGTTACACATCTCACCACCCCTCTTTCCCAAAACAGCAGGAAGAAAACTTTGGTTAAGATCAGTTATGTGGAAACCATCAATCCCAAAACCTTTAACCTCTGCTAAGAATTATGTAATTGGGACCGCCCAATCATCAGTGTGCAAGTCCAAGAAATCACGGACTGCCTCAAGCTGGGTGAAATTTACCAACTTCACCTCCTGATGCCTTCCATCACCTTGAAATCACATCTTGTGTAGCTTCTGTCTCCTGGCCCAAGTGACCTGGCATTGGGAAGATGTGCATTTTCTCTCCGATATATAGACAGCATGGAGCAGTTTGTCAGCCCAGTTCAGCCAATGACTAACTTCACTCTGAGTGACCTCATTCTGCCCTCTCACAAGGAGCACATACAAAGTATTTCATTAAAGCACTGAGACTATGGCAATGTGTGCTTCTTGAGACCCAAAAATATTTTGGCCTTTAACTATTTTTGTTTATAACCATGAGGACGCAGCAAAATAAGCATTGACCAAGCCAAAAGGCTGGTGGCCAGCACCAGGCCTATGCCAGTGCTTGTTTGAAATGGTTGCAGCACTGTGAGCAAGACCTGCCATCCTTCCTCAAGGATTCCAGGATAGAAATATGTAGTTGTCTTCCTTGCTCTTACAAAGCAAGTTTTTATATCATCCGTTTCTCTCTTAATGAAAGTCATCGTAACCTCTGTCTGGTCTGTTATTGATCCTTCTTTGGACATGTCAGTACCTTCTCTGTTTGTCTTGAACGGACCCCAGCCTCCATTTCCTCTATTCCAGTATCTTATATTCCTTTAGCCCCAGTGGCGTGTGGTGTGAAGAAGTCCCTCTTGCCTTTGCTCATCTTCCTTCAAAGTTATACCAAATGACTACATGTCCCACTTCAGCCAAATGTAGCAATGCACTGAATCTGGCAGTGTGGGTGTCAGAGGCTACCAGTTAGTCCCCTGTGAAGACCAACGTCAAGCTCTTTTCGATCTTCTTTTGTGGACAGACTTTGTTTCTGCTTCAATAGGTCACGGTCTATCATGTCTCGTCTACAACAGCTCTTGCCCCTTGACTTAACTCTGCAGGTACAGCAACAGGCAGTGGGGCTCTGGTTACACCTGACGGTGCATCACTGTTCCTTCCACCTTTGATTCTCCTCTAATCTTGGTGCTGAGGATAAATGACTTAAGACATACCTTTAAGACAACTGCACTTACTTGAAACGAAATCTTATTATAGCTGATTTGTGGCCCTAGAAATAAAAACCCAATAAAGTACAATGCTCTAGAACATTAGGGGCCCATTTCTCAAAATAAATGTTTCTTCCCAAAAAATTACCGAACTTACTGAGACACGATTCACAAAGCTATGAGGAAACAACACGTCCAGGTCACTCATGTATAATTTACGCACTAAAGGGATGTGAATAAGACTGACAGTGTGAATGGTAAGACAATGGAAAAAAGAGGTATCAACAAGGGCATGCAAAGCACAATTTGGGAGGGTTACAAAATAGTAATAGCCTTTAGAGACATACATAGAAGTTTTGAAATGCCCCTGCTCCCCTTATGAGGCCACCATATTTTCTCTTGAATGGACCAGGTGTATGTGTGGGGAAGTGCATAAAGGGATGGCATCATCAAACAGAAATAAACGTTAGTTGTAATTTTCAAACCCAACCCATGCAGAAGTCATCAGTAGTGAGAAAGAAATATCTGTAAAAGCAGATTGATTTTTTTGGTAATACCTTTGTGAATCTTGGAAACTTAAATGAAAGCATTTTGAAAAAGTAAATAAAGTTATATTAATTAGAAGGCCAAGTTTCTTTCCCACCATTTGGCAAGATCTTACCATGTCACGTAGTCCAAGCATAGCAGCAGCATTCTGCCATTAGATATGTATATTTAGTCACTTTCATTAATTATTTGGGTCCTGGGGATAAATTGTTGGTTCCTGTAAAGGGATTGAAGAGTATTAAAGTTTAGAGTATAAAAGAAACCCAAGAGCTTAGGTCCACTAAAAAGTTCCGAAATATATATAAGGGCAAGTTAATCAAGAAAAATTTCGAGTCACCAGAACAAGGCAGTGTTAGAAACATAGGCCCAGGTTTATGAGGCCGTTGCATGCAAGGATATAGCTTCAGTAATATTTACAAAGTCACAAAAGGGGGATTTGCACTACCTTGTGTGGCTTTGTAAGAAATGTAACAGCACAGCTGCTCCCGCTGCCTTACACTACAACTGGGGAAGCGTTCCATGGGTGGAATACGGGCTTTCCCATGCATCATCCATGAATTTTGGCGCCTTCTCAGGTTTACTAAAGCTAGTAAACCTAGGGATGCATCAGAATGATGCATCTATCCCAGTGAGAGATAAGAAGGTAAAATATCTCTATTTCTCTTTATTTCCCCTTTCACATATACTGAATTCTGTCGCACACATAGATGCATTTTCCTATTTCTAAGGATTGTCTTTGTGCAGGAAGGTGTGACTTCCTTCACAAATACAATTCTACCTGTAATGCGGGCACCCTTGCACTCCCTTTCACACAATGGAGCGTTGCTTCCCTGTATTGTGTGAAATATTAGTAAATGTGCCCCATAATTCATAAAGACTTTTCTGGTAGTGGCTATATATTTCACCCAACTTAGGTGTGACTTTTTCTGGAATTTTTGGGACGTAGGCATACTGACTGGCAGAACATGCTTTTGTGAGTGGGCCTCAGAATGATTTCTAAAGGAGTCTTGTGAGAACCCTGCAGCCCATTGTGTAAATGGTATCTTTCAAGAACAGGTCCCCACTGGACTCCCTGGCATTACAAGATGGCCCACTTCCTGGATGGTATTTCAAGTGGTTTACAAAGTAAATTTTCTGGTAAGTCGATAAAATGGCTAACGTGTATGTACGTCCGTTTTTCACAGAAGGTCATGTTTTAGAATAGAACGATTAATCTTGTGTTTAAAACATGAGGTTGTCTTACCTGATCAACTTCTCTCTTGGCCAGATATAAAAAGGAAATTCTTACTGACTTTGTCTCAGAGCTTCGGTGACAAGGACAGCCGTTTTACCGTCATGGCATGCTTGCTTTACATCATGGAGCAGACTTTCAGGATTGCTGTATTTTGTATTTCCCCCATACACAGAGGAAGGTTTCCATATTTCGTGCTGTAGTAAATAACAGCTTTAGACTAATTGAATATAACCTAAAAACGTAAAATCATCAATTCATGGCAGACACCTGCCTCCCGATGATGGTTGGCTGTTAGAAGAAAAAATGACTAACATTGCAGGCAACATATCACTTGCACTCTGTCACAGGGACCAAGTGCTTGCTGCTTGCCCTTTTGGTCTAGACCCCTGCCTCGCTTGCTCAAGCCCTCTAGTTTGTCTGGTTACACCCCAGCTCAACAGCAGTGGTCAGCATTATAACAATCACTTGTTTGTTATATAGACATGATAATGCAATTTAGCTCTTTATGACACCAAAAAGACATCCATAAGGGTTATCATCTAAAAGGCACATTTCAGAAAATGCTTCCATTTGCTTATATTTTACTTTGTTTTTATACCTAGTCACAATTTAATATCACTGATGCAGGTGACTTGTTTTACAAGTGCTAATTAAATTTTTCAGTTCTAAATTGTGACTTTGCACTTGTGAGTTATGCATATTTGCATAATTTTTGTTAGCCCATTTTCACCTTGGAAGCTGTTCAAGATTACTCCTGTCAAGGCTAGGATTGCACCTCTTCCCCGGGTGGGAACGTGCATGGAATACACCGAAAATGTATTGAAGGTTTTTCAGTGGGAAACCTATGTTCCTCTCTAAAGAAAAAGGAAAAAAGTGCAATTGAACTGACACACAGCATTTTTGCATGCGCAGTTGTACACTAAGCACATTTAGGCATGTGGAAATGACTTCGCACAAACATTCATTGGAAAATGTGAGGGGGTACTGCTGGAGAGCTGTGAATGTCACAGTTTTGAATCTAATGGAAATATTTGTAAAGCCCAGAAAGTTCACAATCTACTCTCCAACTGAAAGTGTAAACCTGCGAGTGTAGATTTTCGAGTTACTCTGACAATCTGGCCTGTCGATATAATTTTAGGAACAGATTTATCAAAGCGTTGCGGTTGACATATTTACCCACGCACTTGTGCAATAGACACGGATATGCCTTTCTCGCAGTTGGTTTTATACAGAGTGTTGTGGTAAAGGGGGGAGCCTCAGTGTATACTATGTGTGTCCAAAGTTTCTAATTGCTCCGTTAGAAGTCCAGGGCCAGCTGTACCTTCATCCCCACTCTTTCCCATGCCTGGGAGAATTAATATTGGATTTAAAAGACCAGACCAAGCAGAGGAATTTAAGCATTTGGGTGGTGATTTACCAACGTTTTGACCAAGGGCTTATGTGGCACGGAGCATTGAGTTGATTTACTTGAAATTATAAAAGCCAGCGGCTGCAGCACAAAGTCGCACGGCGCCATGTGAGCCCCCGCACAGCCCTTTATAAACCTAGGCCCGCTGTTAGACAAGGCTCCACCTCCTGCAAGTATGCGTTTCTATAAGTTCCGAACCATTAGTAACATTGTCTTAGTAGATCTGATTCTGCCAAAGCATTTGTGCTCATGCACAGCTGCAAAGGTGCAGTTTGTTTGTATCCATTTGACTGGGGATTATGCCCCCGCTGTACCTTTGCAGTTGCTCATTTCCCAAACATTGACAGACTTAACCCCATAAACATTATTTGATTTCCCTTCGTTCTGCTATAGGGAAGACGTTACTGCACCTTTCTTTGTGGGACTCATATTTATGACAATGTGCTATAACTGTAACAAAGTTCCTGTTCCCATAAGTGATGGACAGAGAAGCAAGTGCGCTATCGTATTGGTTAGGTAACATGAGTCCTGTATCATTGTATCTCCTATTCTGGATTAGTGCCTTCTGGACAGTAGACTGTTCTGTAATTAAAATGTAGTATACTGCTTTTTTGTACAGTTTTGTTTTAATAAAACTTTTTTTTATTTTGTGTTTATTTTAGTATTGTATCTATTAGAAAATAAAAATGTATTACTGAACATAGTTGGTTTTGTTTTATTTACTTGCGTTTCATTCATTGTTAATAGAATGTGATAAATTATATTTTATTTTACGTGCTAAGATCAATGAACTATTCATTGCTTGTCGCCTTGTGTCAAATGCTGACTTCTTTATGTTCTTCCAGATGGCTTCCATTGTAAGCTGTGCTTGATGTATTAAAGTTGATGGGTAACAGTGAATTACGGGGATGTTTTTCAGGGTTCTGAGTGACATCAAATAGACAACAAGAGCAAAGCTCAAGTTGTCTATGTCACTCAGACCCCAAGGTAAAAAAAGTCCCTGTAATTCGCTTCTTACCCATCTATACTTTTAGGTTGTATATGGCCCCCAAAATGATCTACCTCAGCTTTCAAATGTTACAGAGGAGTATTGGGAAAGCCATACATAACATGGCCGTTCCTTTGAGTCACATATTTAAATAAATGTACTTCCGATCACCCACTTCCACCACTGCGCTCACCGAGCTCGGCCAGAGCAGCTTGGAATTCCTTTATGACGTAGCAAAAGTGAGTTACGGGATCTATATCCACCGTTGCTACATCACAGCACGGAATTATCACATTTGGAATGTGGCAGTCATGCTAATGTTTTCAGTGAAAGCCATACATAACAATGCTGTAATGTATGCTTTTCATACAGTAATAAAAATCCAAGCCAAGCAAACACCTTTCAACGTGTGTGGCCAAATTCCATTATCAGTTTTGAGACAAGAGTTTAGCCAACCACAGCCTTGGTATACTCTCAGTCGGTATATAATGCCATTGATAGAAGGAGGTACCTGGCAGCCGCACTTATGAGGTATCATCCAGCTCTCACCTTCTCTGTGAATCACTGTACAATCTTTTCTTATGCAATCATATGGACTTTGACGTTATATTCCACACAGGTTTACCTTGTCCTTCCACCATGTCCATCTTGGGCCATGGAAAGAATGCAGCCCGTCTGACAAACTGATTTTTTGGACGGGGGAACCAGAAGAGTGACCCCTCCATGAAAATAGTATGAACACACTTACCAGATGAACAGCTTCTTGCAATTTAAGTGTCATTTAGGTATAACTGGACAGATACAGCCATCATCACACGTTTTTAATATGGTTTCACTCCGGTCTCTCATAACGTTATAACCATCATACACAAAAGAGTGATCAGTCTTTTATTAGATGGTACTAAGACCTCAGGCTTCATATAAAACGCTTAATATCAATAAACCCTATACAAAGTTCGATTAGTGTAATAGCTTTTATTTGGTTAAATTGGTTATGCTCTCTAATGCCTACTTTGGTACCTGGGGACAATCCGGACACGGGTGGGTGAATGACTATTACAAATCCAGATCTTAGGCCTCCAGATCTGTATTTGAATACCAGTATGTTGACTACTTATGAGATCATAAGGGCAATGTGTAGCTTTTGTAAGCCTTGATGGATCACACTGACATTTTTGAAAGCTGCGCTGTAGTAAGTAATTTTCTTTTAGAGGATGGTCACAGCCTTCCAAACAAGTTTCAAGTAATTGACCAGAACAGCCGGTGGCCATTGTTGAAAAGCAGTGTTTCACATAAATGCGAGTATATTTAGAATAAAAAATATACGTACTTTTTATGTTACTGATTTTCAGATCATAACAAATACAAACAGAATAGTGCCCAAACATTTACAGGTATACAAGGATGATTCACCAGTTCTTATACATAAAGTGCGTGAATAAATGGGCTGTATTAACAGTATAGTTAAGTATTTTCAACCTGGTTCTTTGATTAATGTCAATCTGGCATCTTATCATTTTATTTTGCATAGGGTAGATTATATATAATTTCTGCGTAGATCATTATTCAACTTGTTCTAAACAAAAGATTGTCTAGTTGATATTGGGAGATCTGCTGGAAAATTGAAAGTCTAAAGAATCACTTATTGAACGTTTAATCCATTATCTGCACTGTGCTCCGAGTTCTGTGATCTGGTATGTCCTTCTCTCATCACCCACTTTCGTAGTTCCTGGGTTGCCATGAGACCACTGGTACATTGCGTTACCTCTCTTTAAAAGTCCAATATCACAAATTTGGTGGGAGGCGTGCTCTGCTTGTAATCAATATTAGATCATACTCGGAAGGCCAACCCAACATGTGCGAGAGGGTCTACGCCACATTGCTACTTAGAAAGCTTTCAGGATTCCGCAAGACACCCACATATGTAAGAAACAGACCACTTATTCGTGCATCTGGGGCATTCAAGTATTTCTTTCTTGCATTTTTGTAGGCCCTGTGCGCATAAAATTGTGTTAGTTAGGACTAGTTTCTCTGGACACCAGCCCACATTTATTACGACACCCACATCTTCCTCAGTTCATTAATTTCAGTGATCAGTGCAGAATACCTACATGTCGATAAGTTAGTATTTTGTATGCCCAGTTTTGTAAACCAAGCATAGTGTACGAGTAACCATAGGTATCAGGTCTATTTGGGCAGGGGAAAGTAGCGGCAACAACAACAATTTGGATGTGGTGGACAGTCTCCTCTCTGATATGTAATTTAATCTACTATCAAGGGAAGACATACTATAATTGCGATGTGACATTATATCCTTGGAGGTCCAGGACGACAACCCACTTTCTTCATCCCAAGGAAGTGCTGCCCCAACAGTTATGCAGCACTGAGGATAAATCAACAGAGCCGCATTGCATGAATGTAAATAAAAAAACAATGCAGCATAACATTGATCAAGACATGTGCACCAACTAACTCATTAGCTGCACTCAAGCAAAAAATAAATAATTTAAAAGTCTTCGTTTAGCGAGCCATCATGGCGGATGTGTAGTCTGAACTCCGGGCAGTCTACATTAAATTCAACAATTATCCTGCCCGCATCTCACCCGGGTCCTGTGGCACAGACACCGGTATCTGGGGTGCACCACCTGAGGCGAGGTCCTGAGTCCCCAGCTAATGATGGCTATAGACCGTGGCCGTGATTGAGGGTCGTATGTAGAAGCATAGCAACCTGGGCACGGAAGACTGAGCCCCGTATATGCGGCAGACTGAGGCACTAGACACCCCCACCCCTACCAACTCGACTGGGCCCATGGAAGAGGTGACAAGGAACTGGTGTTGTGGATGGCTCAGCAGGCCTGGGGGCAGGAGACGACACGGGTGACTGAATTGGGGCCAAGAGACGGTGATGAGGCCCAGTGGTAGGTGGGGGCATGCTACAGTGGCCGCGGAGGCCCTCTCTTGAGATCTTGTGTCCGCCCCGAGGGCCGAGCGGAGAGAGCCGCCCCAGACCGAGCCGCAGTTTACCATGTGGGTAACTGGAGATGAGAGACCTGCAGTGATTCTGCGGGCAGCGTCTGGGGCAGTCCGCGAAGTGGCTAGATGGTGGGCCTCGTGGCTGGTTGATGGTGTAGTCAGCCACCCGGCCCCTACGATATTTTGCATCGCATTCACCCTCCTGGGCCGGGCTCAGACCAGGAGGTATAAATAAATGGTGACGTCAGCACTCGTGGCTGGTGGCACGAACCGAGCCTACGAGTGGACGTCTCTCATTGTGTGTGCCCCCACAAGTGTAGGCCTTCCCCCATTGCACCCCCATAGATCTGGTCCCACAGCCCTTAAAACTGGTGACGAGGCAGACGAACGCCATCGTGCACACTGCGGTCCCCTACCGTACTGCTGTCCCGTGGCAGTCGGCGGCGAGCTGCGGCGTTGTCCCATTCAGGTGTGGGCCAGGCGCATACTGAATAGAGTGCAGGTCCATCGCAGAGGTGAGGCCCTGCGGCAGGGCAGCCGTGAACTGTGAGGCCCGGAGGGTGAGGGTGAGGGCGCGTTGGTACCACAGGTACGCTCTGAGAGGAGTGAGCATGAGGGCGCGGCCAAGCCTGTGCACGCTGTGGCAGAGCAGCGTGTTGAAGAGAGGCGTGACCTGCCTGCGTGTGCTGTGAGGACGAGTAAAGTTCATGCCCTCCAGCGCTTATCTGCCACTAGTCAGCAGGCAGGGGAAATACCGGCGAAGTGGAAGGCACGTGGTGTGCGGCAGAGCAGTGAGTCTGGCAAGGAGCACAGGGCCCAGGTGGCTGGTGCTTGCAGAGTGAAGAGGGACGGCCTGGCCTGAGCAACCACGTGGAGGAGACCCTGCAAGCGGCGTGCAGTGAGTGACCGGGCATACATTCCTGCAAAACCATGCGAAGGGGCGCAAGAGTGGGTGCAGCAGACACAGCCAGGAACACCACCAGTGTACCTGCATCAGGGCCAGCAGGGACACCACCGCCATCACCTACAGCAGGAATTTGAGGGCAGAAGGAAGGCAAGATGTCCCAGCAAGCGGAGGGAGGTGCTCCAGCGGCAGTAGAACAAGGCCCGCGTAAAACACTGAACGCACTACCGCTGTTCAACCAACTAGCGGATCCGGCCACGGCCGCGCCCAGATGGCGCAAGTGGATTGGCCAACTGTAGAATTATTTCATTGCAGTGAGAGAAACACATGGGGCTGTCATGCTACACATGGGAGGAGACGAATTATATGAATTGGTTCCAGACCTATCTGACACTGGGGATAGGAAAGACTACGATAAAGCGGTGAGAGCATTAGACCGGTACTTTGACCCACAAGTGAATCCTGATTTTTAACACTTCAAATTGTGCAAGGCAAAGAGAAGAGGAGTCGGTGGATATGTTTTTCGCGAGATTGCGCAAGCTGGCTAGTTCGTGCACTAGGATTGACAAACCGCTAGAGATTAGAGCTCAGCTCATCCAAGGCGCAAGTCATCGGACCTGTGGAATCTTATCCTGCAGCAGCCGAGGATATCTCTAGATGACGTACTAGTCCTGGCAAGATATCACAAACTGGCAGATGCATGCGCCAGAGAGATGAGTCAGCCCTGGCAAGAAGAGCAGCCAGAGTAGCGCAAGGGCATGCGGCCGCGGTCAAAGAGGAACGGGTGGATGCCATCAGGAAGGGACCTGCAAGAGGAAGAGGGAGCGTGACTGGACGCTCAGGAGGCTGTGGCAATTGTGGACTAGACAGCCATCCACCGAGAGAGCGTCCTGCACAGGGGAAACCGTGCCTCAAGTGCAGGAAATTTGGGCACTTTGCGAAGGTGTGTATGAGTGCGTCAAGGGCGCCAGGAACAGGAAACAAACCAAGAAAGCATGGGATGCCCAGACAGATGGTCCGTGTAACTGGGGTTGTGGAGGAGTTGGAACGTCAGTTCCAGAACATGAGGATAACCGAGGACGATGAGGAAGAAGAGGTATTTGTTATCTCATACACTGGCCAGACTACCTCCAGGAAACGACCACCACCGATGTGTCTGCTTGGCATAGGGGAGAACAAACTCACAGCGTTGATAGACACGGGGGCCTCCGTGAATATTCTCGACGCAGCGCAATATGACCTACTCAAGCCCAAGACGCCGTTACAGTGCACCAGAGCTAAGATTTTCACCTCCAAGGAATGATCGACGTGGAGGTCATGCATGGAGATCAATCAGCCCTGACCCACTTCTACGGAACGAAAGACACTGCGGGCACATTGGTAGGCTGTCACTGCGCAGAAGACTTAGGTTTAGTAATGTTTGCGAGGAAAATACACCAATCACATGCTGGCAAGATCATGGAAGAGTTCCCCAGCCTTTTCGAGGGATTAGGATGTCTGAAAGGCGTCAAAATGAAGCTACACAGACAAAACGATCAAACCTATGGCATTGAGACACCGGAGAGTGCCATTCCACCTACGGCTGCTAGTGGAGGCTGAACTGGAGATAATGGGGGTGATTGAGAAGGTGTCTGGGCCCACCCCATGGGTATCCCCGCTAGTGATTGCTCCAAAACAACCAGGAGCCATAAGAGTCTGTGTGGAAATGTGCCTACCGAACACCGCCATTAAAAGAGAACGTCACATTACTCCTACAATAGACGAGATAGTGGCAGACCTTAACGGAGAGCAGTGGTTCTCCAAAGTTGACCTCAATTCAGCCAGTACATCACTACCTTTTCAACCCATGTGGGATTATGGCGGTTCAAACGACTCAGCTTTGGGGTATCCTCTGCGGCGGAGGTATTCCAGGATGCCATTCAAGGAGTGCTATCTGGTCTCATGGGAGTGATAAATGTGAGTGACGATGTGCTAATCTTCTCCAAGATCCGCGAGGAAAACAATGAGAGCGTGAGAGCTACTCTCCAACCGCTGGTGGAGCAGGGGCTAACGCTGCACAGTGAGAAGTGCCAATTCCATGCCGAGGTAGAATTGTTTGGTTACCGGTTCTTGAAGGATGGCTTACAGGTAGACCCCGCAAAAGTAGAAGCAATTAAGGCGGCTACCGTTCCACAGAATCAGTCAGAAATGAGAAGCTTCCACGGCATGGCAAATTATTGTGGCCGTTTCATTCCCCACTTGGCCACACTGTCGGAGCCATTGCGGGCACTAACCAAGAAGGATGTGAAGTGGCAATGGATTGGGGAGGTGTCGAAGGTATTTCAAGACATCAAAGGGGCACTGCTGCAGGGGGCCACGGTGGCGTATTTCAAACCAGGGCACCCCACCGATCTGGTGGTTGATGCGAGCCTGGTAGGCCTAAGGGCAGTACTCTAGATGGAGAGGAAGAGTGGGTGCCATTCGCCTATGCCAGTCGAGCCCTAACTGCGGTGGAGACTCCTTATGCCCAGATTGAGAAAGAGGAGTTGGCGATAAGGTGGGCTTGTCAGCACTTCGATATATATCTCTGTGGCCAACGATTCAACAGACCACAAACCCTTGGTCCCCCTGTTCACAGGAATGGCGAGAAGCGGACCCCCGAGAATCGAGAAGTGGGCGGTCCAGATTCAACATTGCAACTTCGAGCTGGTCTATCGACCCGGAGCCAACATCCCGGCAGACTGTCGCGACACCCACTAACCAACTTCACGAGCCAGCCAGCTAAGGTGGATGACGGGGCAGAGTCATTTGTCAGACACATCACCAGAGAGGCTTGCCCTCGAGCTCTGTCGTAGGAAGAAATTCGGACAGCCACTGAGGATGATGAATGCTTGCTGGCAGTGAAGAAGATGCTACGAAGCCATGCCTGGAAGAACTTTCTGGACGGAGCGAGCAGAAGGATGGAGGAGCACAGAGAAATGTGAACGGGGGTCTGGAAATGCCGAGACTAGTTCAGTGAAAGTAGCCAGGGGATTGTTCTCAGAGGAACCAAAATTGTAATGCTGGGCAAGCTATGGAAATGAACAACTGACCTGGCTCACCAAGGGCACCAGGGGATTGAGAAAACCAAGGCACATTTGCGGACAAAAGTGTGGTTCCCCGGCAAGGACCGAATGGTTGAGGAGAAAGTGCAAAGCTGTCATGAATGCCAAATCACAGGAGGGGAAGCGCCAGTTCCACCAATAATCACTGAACAGTCATCTACAAAGCCTTGGGCGTCAGTTAGTAGGGACTTTAGGAGTTTCCCGGACAGGAGATTGACCCTGGTCATAATCGACAGTTATTCAAAGTTTCCCGTAGTGGAGATAGTTAGATCGACAGCCTTCGAAAATGTCAAGCCTGCACTACAAAAAACATTTGCGCTCCTAGGAATGCCAGTGGTAGTGGGCACAGACAATAGACCACCTTTCCATGGACAAGAATTCCGTGAGTACATGGAGCACCATAACATCCGTCACCAGAAAATAACTCCGCAATGGCCTCAAGCCAACAGTGAGGTAGAGAGACTCATGCGGACAATCAACAAGGCTCTTCAAATTGGGGTGACTCGGCAAGAGGACCTTGAAGAGTGTCTGCAGAGGTTTCTAAGGGTGTACAGGCAAACACCACCTAAAGACCGGTGCCTGGCCCAATTTGGCTATACCCATACATTTCATTCTGGCTTTGTGAGGGACTCACGGGGCACAGGTATTCTTATACATTGTAGGGTGCCCTTCAAGACCATTAGAGTGTAGGCGGATGATCATGGTAGATATGTGTTTGTGGCAGGGATGCTTTACCGGGTACCCATCACACTTGGTAGTGTCTATGCCTCACCACCACTGGGACAGACCTTTATGGACCGTATTGTTGGGTTATGGGGAGAACTGCCTGGTGGTCTGTTATCTCGGGTGGACCTTCCAGCCAGGGGACTCTCCCTTGGTGGCCCTTCAGCTTCATGTGGGCCTGAGACGCCCTCCCTTTCAATGATGACTGTCGCCTTGGCACCCGACATTTAAGACTCTTCTTTATCTGTCTATAACAGAATATTTCTCATTCAACAACAGGATGGTGTCCTCCAGGGCAATGCTATGGGAGGCACTAAAGAACAAATTACTTACCTTTGCTAACGATTTATCCGTAATAGATATAGATTAGTTATGGATTCCTCACCTTAGAATTACTCCCGGGCCCCAGACTGGATCTGGAGAATTTTTTCCACAGCAGTACCCTTGCTCGTTGATAGGTGGCGTCGGTCGACTCCGGGTTAGTCGTTGGCACTGTGGTCGCTGGAATGACGTTGCGGTACCTACTTAGACGCCGCCCTTGCACGCTGATGTCAGTTCTTTACACAACATTCCACATCAGAAGCGCAGAGCCATACAAGACACTGACCACTGGTGCACAGAACTAGGGCCGAAGGTAAGTAACTTCATCTGAAAGAGACAATTAGTTATGGATTCCTCACCTTAGAATAGATACCCCAGCAATACCAACCCCGAAGGTGGGTCTGCGAACCAAGTTCACACCAGAAAGTCCTGGAGAACTGAACGGCCACAGAAGCCGTCTCTCTGGACTTGGCTGTCCATGCAGTAGTGTTTGGTAAACGTGTGCAGTGAAGCCCACGTAGCTGCCTGGCAGATGTCAAAAAGAGTGACTCCTCGTCCAAAGGCAATAATGGCTGCCGTCGCCCTGGTGAAATGGGCACGCATGCAACCCCACTGGAGGGTCCTTTTTCGCCACGGAATAGCAGATTTTGATGCAAAAAACGACAAATCGGGAGATGGTTTGGTTTTGCACGTCCTGACCTTTCTTGGCACCTACATAGCAAACAAAGAGCTAGTCATCCACCTGGAATTGTTATGTGCGATCCAAATAGAACGAAAGTGCACGTTTTGGATCTAAATGGTGGAGCCTCTCTTCCTCTTGAGAAGGATGCGGAGGCGGAAAGAAGGTGGGCAAAGTGATGGTCTGTCCTATGTGGAAAGTGGTAACCACTTAGGTAAGGAAAGAATGCCTAGTGCGAAGGACAACTTTGTCCTGATGAACAGCTCGAAAAGGAGGTTTAGAAGAAAGGGCTTGAAGCTCACTCACCCTGCAGAGGTGATGGCAACCAGAAAGGCAGTTTTAAGGGTCAGAAGTCTGAGAGGACAGTTATGTAGCAGCTTGAAAGGAGCACACATAAGATAAGTGAGAACCAGATTGAAGTCCCACTGGGGCATTACGATATGGGTTGGAGGAAACAAGTGAGTAATGCCCTTAAGGAAGTGATTTACAATAGGGGACTTGAAAAGAAAAGGCTGGTCAGGCAGCCGAAGGAAGGCCAAAATGGCTGAAAGATAGCCTTTGAGAGAGCCCAGAGCAGAGCCCTGCTGGGTGAAAGAAAGGATGAAGAGGAGAACCTCTGAAAGTGGGGTAGAAAGGCTATGCACAGCCTTTGCTGTGCACCATGCCACAAACTTGTTCCATCTGCAGGCATATACCGTTTTGGTGGAGGGAAGCCTGGATGTCAAGATAACATTACGGACTTCGGAAGGAAGGTTGAAACCTGTCAACTGTCGCAGCTCAATCTCCATGCAGGGAGGTGGAGGCTGGACAGGTTTGGGTGGAGGACCGTCCCCTGCTGCTGCGACAAAAGATCCTCCTGAAGAGGCAGTCTGATCAGAGGATCGATGGCCATGTGTAATAGCTCGGGATACCAGACTCTTCGTGCCCAATCCGGGGCCACAAGAATAACTTGGGCCCAGCCGTGCTTGGTCTTCTTCAGCACTCTGGGCAGAAGTGGTATAGGCAGAAAGGCGTATAGAAGACCACAACTCCACTCGCGATGAAAAGTGTTGTCTAGCGAGTGCCACCTTGGAAATTCTAACGCGCAGAGCTGCTGACATGGCGCGTTCTCTTTGATGGCGTATACATTTAACCAAAATTCTCCCTGCTGCTGAAAGAAACCTTGCACCACCTACGAGTGAAGACGCCATTCGTGATCCATCATGCACCTGCAGCTGAGTTCGTCCGCGCTGGCGTTCAGAGAACCTGCTAGGTGTTGAAGCACCAGAGATATGCCTTGATGTTCCAGCCATGTCCAAAGGCAAAGAGCCTCTTGACATAGGGTCCAGAACCCCGCCCTGTTTGTTGCAGTACCACATGACGGGGGTGGTGTCCATGAACACCGGCACTACTCTTCCCCGGACAGAGTGAAGTAATGCCTTTAATGCAAGATGAATCGCTCGAAGCTCAGGAAGGTTGATATGGGGCCTGGACTCCACTGGAGACCAGAGGCCTCTGATCTCCGCCTCTCCCATGTGGCCGCCCCATCCCAGAAGGAATGAGTCTGTCACCACTGTGTGAGCTGTTTGCGGAATGAAGAGAGATCTGCCGTTGACCCAATCCCGGTTCATTAGCGACCACTGCAATTGGCGTGCAGTGCCCTCCGAGATCTGGACGAAATTGAAAAGATTCCCCTGATGCTGCGCCCACTGGATCTTCAGGTCCCACTGCAGAACCCACATATGCCACTTGGCATAGTCCACCAGCAGGATGCATGAGGCCCAGTAGCCTCAGGGTCATTCTGACCTAAACCGGGATAGAGGCTGAAAGACCTGAATCATAGCCCAAACATCCCAGACTCGCTGCTCGGGAGGATAAGCCCAAAACCACGCTGTGTCCAGTACCGCTCCGATGAAAAGGAGCTTCTGGGAGGGAATCAGGTGTGACTTCGGCACATTGATGGTGAACCTCACCGAATGCAGGAGGTTGGCTGTAGTCTGGATGTGGGAGACGACAGCCTGTGGCAAGCCCATCTTCAATAGATAGTCGTCGAGATAGGGGAAGACTGGAACCCCTGAGCTGCGCAGAATAGCTGCGACCACCGCCATCACTTTCATGAACACCAGAGGGGCGCTGGTAAGGCCGAAGGGGAGCACGGTAAACAAAGTGCTTGTGGCCTACCGTGAACCGAAGGTAAAATCGATGGGCCGGACTCCACTGGAGACCAGAGGCCTCAGATCTCCGCATCTCCCATGTGGCCGCCCCACCGCAGTAGTGATGCTTCTGTCACCACTGTGAACTCTGGTTGGGGAATGGACAGAGATCTGCAGCTGACCCAATCCCGGTTCATAAGCAACCACTGCAATTGGCGTGCAGTGCCCTCCGAGATCTGGACGCAATTGGAAAGATTCCCCTGATGCAGTTCCCACTGGATCTTCAGGTCCCACTGCAGACCCCACATATGCCTCCTGGCATAGTCCACCAGCAGGATGCAGGAGGTCATGAGGCCCAGTAGCCTCAGGGTCATTCTGACCTAAACCTGGGATAGAGGCTAAAGATCGGAATCATAGCCCAAATATCCCAACTCGCTGCTCAGGAGGATAAGCCCAAAACCACGCTGTGTCCAGAACCGCTCCGATGAAAAGGAGCTTCTGAGAGGGAATCAGGTGTGACTTCGGCACATTGATGGTGAACCTCAGCGAATGCAGGAGGTCGGCCGTAGTCTGGAGGTGGGAGACGACAGCCTGTGGCAAGCCCGCCTTCAACAGCCAGTCGTCGAGATAGGGGGAAGACTGGAACCCCTGATCTGCGCAGATGAGCTGCGACCACCGCCATCACTTTAATGAACACCTGAGGGGCGCTGGTAAGGCCGAAGGGGAGCACGGTAAACTGAAAGTGCTCGTGGCCTACCGTGAACCGTAGGTAACGTCGATGGTCCGGCAGGACCGGGGATGTGAAAATAAGCATCCTGCAAGCCCAATGCTACCATCCATTCTCCAGGGTCAAGAGCAGACAGGACCTGAGACAGGGTCAACATTTCGAACTTCCCCTTCCTGAAGAAGCGGTTGACATTCCTGAGATCCAAGATAGGGCGCAGTCCCTTGTCCTTCTTGGGCACCAGAAAGTAGTGGGAATAACAACCACGACCTACTTCTGGGGCAGGAACTCGCTCGATGGCTCCCTTGGCCAAGAGAGCCATAACTTCCTGTTGGAGAAGGGCCAAGTGATCCTCTGACATGCAATGGGTCTAAGGTGGCATGGATGGAGGGGTAGTCTCGAAGGGGAGGGAGTAGTCCCTTCAGACTATCTGCAAAACCCACCTGTCCAATGTGATGGTGAGCCAGTGGGGAAGGTGCTGGCGAATTCTGCTGCCCACTTGCAAAACATTGCCCTGAAAGGTTGGACTAGGAGAGCTTGGAGGTTGCTGCAGAGGGGGAGCTGGTGGACTGGCCCTCCCGCGGGCCCGCAGACCTACGACGGTGGATCCCACATCCCCGGCCACACAGGGGCTGGACAGCATGTGCGGGCGCTGGACAGCATGCGCAAAGCAAACACAAGGAGATGATGGACGGAGTGCTGAAACTTTTCAGACACTCACCACCAGCCACAGATCTAGGTTGAATCCATCATCATTCTTTAGCTCACTTTGCCACCCCTGATAAGACAGCTATATGCAAATCAGTCTTGACCCTCTGCCTCATGGGAACAGTCCAGGCCGAACTGCCAAGTCATGTCTTCCCTGGACTGGAAACAAGCATCCTGGGACCGGTTTCGGGCTAACAGCCCTCATCAGCCAGGCTAGCTTGAATCCAGTGGCAAAGTGAACAATGGACCCACGTCTGGGCATACTTTGTCAACTTAAGGCGAACAAAGCAAACACACGGAGATGATGGACAGAGTGCTGAAACTTTTCAGACACTCACCCCCCAGTCACAGATCTGCGTTGAATCCATCATCGTTCTTTAGCGCACTTTGCCACCCCAGTTCAGACATAGCTATATCCAAATCAGTCTTAACCCTGTGCCTCATGGGAACAGTCCAGCCCGAACTGCCAAGCCATGTCTTCCCTGGACCGGAAACAAGCATCTTGGGACCGGTTTCGGGCTAACAGCACTCATCAGCCAGGCTAGCTTGAATCCAGTGGCAAAGTGAGCAAGAGACCCACGTCTGGGCGTACCCTGCCAACTTGGGGCGAACATGCGCAGGCCTGTGGCTCTAGGCCGGACGTGGTGAGGCACCCCTTCCATAGCGGGAAGTCGAGGCACATGGACCTGGCCATAGCCCTGGTATCCTTAAAGCGGTCAAGCGCATTGTCCGCCTTGTCGCCAAACAAGCGACAGCCATCAAAGGGCATGTCCAAAAGCGTAGCTTGGCCTTCACCGAAAAAGCGAGTAGACCTCAACCAGGTGTAGCGTCTAAGGGCAACCGACGTGGAAATCGTCCTGCCTAGCGAGTCGGCGGTGTCCAGCACACATCTGATGGCGAACTTCACTGCGTCTCTCCCTTCACCAGCTGCACAGGAGAGCATGGCCCAGGTCTCCTCCAAGCACTGTGGCAGCACCTGCACAACCGTGTCCCACACTGAGTGGGAGTAACGGACCAAAAGACATGCGGTGCTCACCGATCGCAGTCCCAAGCTGGAGGAAGAAAATGTTTTCTTCCCAAGTTGGTCCAGCTTCTTGGATTCCCTATCAGGTGGTGCATTAGGGAATGTGGCCTTGGAAGTCGAGGCTTCGACTACCAAGCTCTCAGGGGTGGGGTGGTGAGACAGGAAAATGGGGTCGCCCGGGGCCAGGCGGTGGCGTCGGGCGATCATCCTATCCACAGTAGCCCCTGTGTTGGGCTTGGACCAAGTGCCCAAAACGATGTCCGTGAGGGCCTCATTGAACGGCAACAGATGCTTCGAATAGGCTGCTGCCAGCTGAAGCACCTCGGTCAGGAGGTTAGTTCTGACCGCCAGCATAGGAAGCTCGAGGTTGAAGCTCGAGGTTGAAGCCCTCGGCCGAGCTATGCAACATCACTGCGTAGGATGCACCCGCCTCCGTAGCCACGGTAGGCGGAGAAAGCATGCCAAGGTCTGGGGAGATGTCCAGACTACTGGCATCACCCAACTCCTCTCTCCAGTCCGGTTCCTCGAACTTGCCTGCTAGAGGTTCCATAGACCCCTCCCAGTCCTCGTCACCCTCCCTTGGTAGACACTCAGGGTGTTGGGGAGAACAGGGGTACAAAAGTACCAGTTGGCGCCAGTCCCGACGTCGGCCGACATCGGTCCGGCTCCAAGTCTACATCGAGGGGGAGACAATGTCGGCTGGGGAGACAAACGGCGTTGGAGGTGTCATCACTTGATTTGGCACCAGAGGAGGTGTCACGAGGTCGACCGGTGCCTGGATCCTTGAGGGCCCTGCGGTGCCGGAGCCAAAGCCACCGGCATTGAAGGCCTAGAGCCCCCAGCCGAGTCCGCGGGGCCCAAGGGCATGCCAGTGGAGTCTGGCTGCCCAAAGATGGAATGTAAGGCTTCGTAAAAGCTGCGAAGCTGGGCAGGGGTCGCCCCCCGGCTCCTGGAGAGGGAGGGAAGGCTGGAGTCGACCCAACAGGCTCTGCGCTGGCTGGTGCGGAAAAAGAAAGAACTGACATCAGCACGCGAGGGGGGCGTTAAGTAGATACCTATAATCAAGGAGAATGTTACCAGGGTTCATGTGGTTCTTTCCGTCATTTAGTTAAAAAACCCTCATTCACGTAAAACAGGTCAAAGGGCGGTATATCTTGATTCTCCGCCTTAGTTCAAGTACCTGACAGCATCATCATAGGGTTTCTTTCATGCTTCCTCCACCCGGAGGAAACCACTGGATATTACAGTAGTGATCAGAAATCAAAAAGTGTTGCTAAACAAAAAATGCTCTTTACTATGGAAACTCTGACATAACTATAACTATATGAGAGATTTGCATTTAAAGAGGTCCTTGGGGTGGGGATAAAATCTGGACTCTTGTTCACAGATGCTTTGACTGGCGCCTTTGAAGAGGACTAGTTAATCCTGATTGGCTAGCCACACCATGAAAAATATGTTGTGGCAGCCATTATATGACTCCAGAATATGGTACCTCTATCCTGGAAATAAAACAAAAAAAGATATATACATGGGCAGAGTGAGCATGCCCTGACCCAAAGTAGTATGTGATGGGAGGAGGCCCAAAAGGACAGTCCCTTGATTGGCTGGCCATAATATGGATATCATCATGTTGTGGCAGCCATTATAGGACTTGGGGACGTGGCCCCCACTGAAATGCATGTAGTGAAAACCTGTTTTTGAGGGTAACAAAAAAAGGAGCACATATAAAAGTTCACAGATTTTAGTCATAGTATAAACCATTTGTTGGAGGTATTATACTAATTTCAGGAATTATGGTGTGCTGTAAGGTGTTTTTACCCTTTGCAAAGTGCTGATCTTCTGCTGGGATTTGCTAAACCATGTTTGAGAGAAACGGTTCTCTCTTTTTTTCTGATATAGGTTATGTAAAGTGATCTATAACATAGGAGGATAGCTCATTTGCTATACAATCACACTATAGTCTTCACCCATGTGAGAATAAAGCTGAATGTTCAGAGTAAAACATGTAAGTACAACAGCAGCAGCTAGTCAGTTGATTCCCCAATGTTATGCTATAGTTTTACCACAGTGTTTTAACAAACAACTAGAATGCTATTATGTATTTTTATGACAAAACTGTGGAAAACCTGAAACCATATGGGTTGCATGACTTTACAACGCATGCCATTACAACGCATGCTTTTACAACGCAAACATTACAAAGCAAACACAACTAAAACGCATGCTTTTACAACGAATATTACAATGAAGTCCCATAGACTAGCATTATAACTACCATTACAAGGCATACCACATAATTACTGTAAACAGTGGAAAAAATGTTATCAGCCTCTTGTACATTTTTGCTAAAACTGTAACACATGATTTTGAGATATCAATTATAAAAGAAATGGAGAATGAACATTTACTGTATTTATCAAGGTTAAAAAAAATGTAATCAATATAACGATGATAGAAAACAAAGCAGATGCATTACACAAAAGGATTTTTTCAAGTGTCCTTTCTCTATTATTACTAAAACTCTGCATTCAGTGATGTCCCAAAATGAATGCCACTCTAAGAAAGGAAGGAAAAACATTGTGTTTGCAAAACTTTACATATTACATATAGTTTGACAGAATCTGTTTCACAATTAAAAATGCAATCTAAATCATATTTTGTTTTAAATTACCATTCACCACACAAAAACGTATAAATAGAGCCATCCACCATTTTGTGCTCAGTGAATCACTGACTTCCCAGGTTTCCACACGCATCGGAGCACGGAGAAAAAAAAAGAGACAGATTGCTTTTGAACACTGCCACCTACAGAGCAAGTAAGTAAAACTGTTACAACAAACACACATCAGATAATACACTAAAACCCCTGAACATTTGGTAATAATTTGTTTTTATTAGTCCACAGACTTCTGCCTGATTATCTATAAAGACACTCAAAAGTAAATGAATCTTAAATAAATCAACTGGTATTAAAAAAAAAAAAACCATTGAATAATTTTTTTATTTTTAAATAAAATAAAACTAAATTACTGAGGTGGTATTTAAAATTTCTAATAGAAGTATGCAATGGGTTGTCATTTAGATCAGAATTTACCTCAAGGCACATACATGTAAGTGAAGGGGGACAAAATTACGAATCCATCTCTGACAAACGTTTGCCTCAGGCAAGGTGCTGGATGGTGGTGTGGGCAAATTTACTATTCCTACTCTGACAGGTTTTTGCCTCAGGGAAGGTGCTCAATGGCGATGGGGGGACTAAATTGACTATTCCTACTCTGACAGGTGTTTGCCTCAGGCAAGGTGCTGGATGGTGGTGGGGGCTAATTTACTATTCCTACTCCTACAAGTGCTTGCCTCAGGGAAGGTGCTGGATAGTGGTGTGGGCAAATCTACTATTCCTACTACGACAGGTGTTTGTCTCCTGGAATGTGCTGGATAGTGGTGGGGGCAAATTTACTATTCCTCCTCCAACAGGTGTTAGCCTCAGGGAATGTGGTTGATGGTGTTGGGGGACTAGAATTACTAACCCTACTCCAACATATGTTTGACACAATATAG
This sequence comes from Triturus cristatus, assembly GCF_964204655.1. NCBI lineage: Eukaryota > Metazoa > Chordata > Amphibia > Caudata > Salamandridae > Triturus > Triturus cristatus. The sequence goes on along the minus strand of NC_140589.1, from coordinate 1,769,415,976 downwards.
TACAATGAGCCCTATCAGTGCTGCCCTGAAAGAAAATAATACAACTGTACTTAAATAAAAATAAGCATAAACAGTAAATAATAGTCACATTTTGCTTTCTTTTCCAGAATTGCAAATATTTTTCCTTGGAAATTAAAGGCTCAAAATCCACACCATACTACAAACAATCCAAAGAGTTTATGAACATTGAAATAGTCTGACAGGGAAAACATTTATACAATAACCTTTTAATTCCATATGGTATTAAACACTGCACCAATATAAGAAGGGACATGTAAAACCAGTGCTAACCCAATCTCAATAGACAAAATAAAAACATATCTGAATAAGTGTAGTATCATAAAACTAAGCACAGAAAAAAGCATAGTCCTTTTTGCAGGTGTAACGCAAACCATCCATCCGCTGGAAAACAAATGGAAATAATAAGATACCATCATGTCTTCTTTACATTTCTCTACAGATCAACCCATATCACACCACCAGTGTGGAGGAACACATCCTCAATAAAAATCAAATAAACACCATCAGAAGTTGCTTATCACACAAGAAGCCAAACATTGAAGGTAAAATTGAACAAAAAAACAATTATCACCAATAATAACTTTCTTTTTGCAGGTTTCAAGGGAAAATACATTTGTGTGCCAACATAGCATTGTCTAACAATTATGAACTTTGCAAGCAATAAAAAATGTTGTTTTTCAAATAAATAATTTCAAAACATTTTTTGTTGCGGGGTAATTTCATTTTTAAAGCAAAACATAAAAAACATTTTTTTGGCTTTCTTTCAGAACAGAACAAGCTATAGCACACCGCCTATCTGAAGGAACACATTCTCAACAAATCAGAAAACCCACACCATTACCTTAAGAAATTACAATTCAGACAACAGAGAACCCTATTTAAGGTAACATATAACAAAAACTCAACTATCTCCAAAAATAACTTTTTTTTCACAGTCATCAACACAAAAAACATTCCAAAGCCAACATAGCAAAGCCTACGAAATTCCACCATTGTTATCAAAAGAAAATGTAGACTGTGATACAAGTAATCTCAAAACTTTTTTTGCTTGCAGGATAATTTAAAAAAAAAAAAAAAAAATTCATGTACCAAATCACTACAACAATGTTTTCTCTTTTTTTCTTTCTAGATACTAATAAAGAATGGCAGCAAGAAATCAAGCAAACTATATAAACTCAAGCAGGGGAAACAGACTACTGCGTTACAGTGGCTACATCTATTGTAAGGAGAGATTAACTGAGCCCAGGAGTCATTGGAGGTGTGTGCAGTATTATGCGTCCCATTACACAGGCAGAGCGGTTACTCTTGGTGACACTGTTGAAAAGACAACCTATCTGGGGGCGCTAGAGGGCGCACGGCAAGATGGCTGCGCCTTAGTGCAGCTCTACCGGCTATTTTACAATCCGACCACAATCCTGATTCCAGACTTGGCAGACAGCAACATCTAACCTATTAATGAGATATCCAGGGACTCAAGACGAGACTGTGGCAGTGGGCGGCTCCGAATCTTCAGTGGTGAGCTGTTTTCTGTGAAATTAAGGTGCCGCCGCGACAAACAAACATGGCAGCCGCTGCCCGCGCTGGCTCCCCTTTACCTCTGAGGATCCCCTAGAGGCACTGCCACTCAGGAACTTGGCCGCTGGGGTGTCGGAGGAGCGGTGGGAGCCCGAGCAAATAAGAAGATTTCTGCCAGAGGGACCACTGTGAGGCGCTGCCACTGTGGGAGGCCGCCGGGCCTGCGAGAACGTTGCTCGCATGCTGCGCTGAGGCCGCGGTGAGTGATTTTGCTTGGAATGAGGCGGGCTGGCTCTTGGTGAACTACATGCGCTGCTGGTCCCCCTCTGGCTGCGGAGGCGCGACATGGGGCCTAGGTCCAGCTCCTGGACTAATCTGCTGTTGCGGACTCTACTAGAAGGCCTTCCCTCATGACTTGATCTGCTGCATTGGTGTTGAGGTGCAGTTGTGCTGACTCCTGCGATTGCCTACCTGTGCGGCTGATGACTTCTTGGATCTTGTGTCCCTGAATACTCCCCAGCGCGTGGTATTACCTTGGAGGAAGGTGCGCTGCTAGCTGACGTGCAGTGGGAGCTGGGGTGTGCTGTGCACCAGACGTTTGGACGTATGGGCTGCTGACAATACGCGAGAGGCTGGATTGGGGCACCCGGGCTGCAGAGAGATCCACCTCCAAGCCTGGTAAATCTTGGCAGTCTGCTTTGGAGGAGGTCAGTCCAGTGCCTGCACAGATTGTTGTAGTGGCCTGGGACTGTGTAAGCCTGTGGTGACATAGAGATATATTGGCAGATCCAGGAGGTGGTGCCCTTTAGACCTATAGCTCATAGACAATTGTACATGTAAAAGACCCGCTCCACTGTGTGGTGTTTTTCTGTCAGACTGAGTGGTGGTGAGAGGAGATCGCTACTGCTAAAGGGTCCTCCAAGATCTTCAATAACCCCGAAAGCTGCCATGGAGCATCTCAAGACACTGAAGAAGCGACACCGCGAAGCTGCTGATGATCCAGACGAGGAGTAACAGCGAATTACTAGCTGGGCCTGCATAACAGTGATCATGTTGCCCGCCGGCTCTCGATATTATGCTTTGGTGGCCGCTGTAAGCGGGGACGTTCATTGATGCTGGGTAACTTTATATAAAATTCTGTATTATGAGGGGGTTTCATGTTTGGTATATCTCCTGTTGTGCATGTGAGCACTGAGGGAAAAAAAAAGATGGAATGGACCGATGTCTCACAGGCATTGAACATTGACTGTGCTGTCACGTTGACACTATTGACAAGATCGGCCACCTCCCTTCTCACTGGGAGGCTGAATGCACTCTAGTGCTCCCCAATGGGTGTACCCCGATTATTTCTCTCGGTTGGGTTTTCGTTGAAGGGATTGTTTGTATTTCACCTGGATGTCTTTAGCAAGTTGGGGGTGCTGAAGTGGGGTAACTTGGCAGACACTGTACAGTGTAATAGCGGCAGAGTTGGTGGCACGATGGTCCTTTCTGGGATGTATGCAAAGCGGTATCTTGCAATGTATGATGGTTAAATACATGTGTCCAGGTGGTATTATTAAGTTAATGTGCATGGTCTCAACAACCCCAAAAGATCCGTAATGTACTAGCATTTCTAGACAGACAAGATGTGCAGGTCGCGTTTCTATAGGAGACGCATCTTAGTAAATATACAGAACAAAACGTGGGGGGGTCGATGGGCTGTGGTACGTGTTGCTGCATCGTATTCTTCCTATTCTAGAGGAGTGCTGATTCTGATCAGAAGGGGTACTTCTTTCACTGTGATTAAGTCCGAAGCCGATGAGCAGGGAAGGGTGCTTCTGATCCAGGGCAAACTGGGTGGCACAATGGTGCTTTTTGTTAATACTTATGGTCCTAACATTGACGATCCAGCTTTTCTTTAACAATGTCAAGAGGTGTATCTCCTCATTTCCCCCCTCTGTAGTAATATGGGGTGGTGACCTAAATGTATGCTTAGATCCCAGGCTCGATGCGGTGGGCCAGGGGAAACAGGCTGCTCAGGTATTGGTTGAGCTGATGGAGACTGAGGGTCTTCAAGATCTATCGAGGTCCCGAAACCCGGATGGTAGAGAGGGTACATTTGTTTCTACGGTTCTTGGCTCCTGGTCTAGGTTGAACTATTGGTTGGCTTCAAGGGAGGCCCCTGGACTGTTTCTATTAAATACTTGGTTATTACAGCAATCTTCCCTACATCGACATGGGCCACAATTGGGGCTGCTATATCCAACTTTTTCATCAGAAACGAAGGCTCGGTTGATAGTGCGAGCACACTTTGGGAGGCCTTTAAAGTTACAATTAGAGGGGAATGTATTGGGGCGCAAGCTGGTGTTATGAAGGATTTCCGGAATAGAATAAGTAGCCGAGCTGCTAAGATCAGTGAGCTGGAACGTGAATATGAGCTAAGTCCCTCGCCTGCAACTTTGGCGCAAATTAGGGAATTAGCATCTGAACATAATCAGACAGCTGACCAGAAGGTTCTGCACAGGTCTAGGAAATGTAAGGCGCAATACTATGGAGAGGGTGGTAGACCAAGTAGATCTTTGGTGCATAAACTGTCACTTCCTAAAGGACAGGACCATATTGTGGAGATGCTGAATGATGATTCTATCGCTCGTCACACCACCCCAGAGATTAGTAAGGTGTTTGTTGACTTTTACACTAAGTTATATGGGACCAGGCCCTCGGCTCGCGAGGATGAAATTTCTAGCTATCTGGATGACATTGCATTGGGGTGGTTATCTGATGGTCAGAATGAATACCTAATACAACCCTTTGATGTGGAGGATTTAAAAGAAGCGATAATGGCCCTGCCGACCTGTAAGGCGTTGGGTTTAGATGGGCTGCCCAGTGAATTTTATAAAGCTTATATTGAGGTCCTGGCCCCGCATTTGCTTGAGGTATTTGCGGAGGCCTATGAATCTGGTACGCTACCCCCCCACCCTCAGGGAAGCTGTGATTGTTACACTTCTAAAGGTGGACAAAGTTGCAAATAAGAGCGAGTCGTACAGGCCACTGTCCCTAATAAACATTGACACAAAAATATTGGCAAAAATAATTGCCAACAGACTGCAACTTTTTATCCCAAACTTGATCCTGCGTGATCAGTCAGAATTCGTCCCCAAGCGATCGACCGTACTTAACTTACGGACTATATTTGCTGTAATACATCACTTGGACCCTTCTGGAAGCCGTGAAAGCTTTCGACTCGGTACAATGGGGATACATGTTTGTTGTCCTACAGAGGACGGGAATGCCACAGTTTTTCCTAAAATGGGTGCGACTCTTGTATACAGGCTTGGTCGCCTTGCGCGAGTTAATGGGATGGTATTGGATACATTCTCAATATACAGGGGCACCAGGCAGGAAAGCCCCCTCTCCCCAATACTTATTTCATTGGCGCTTGAGCCGTTAGCATGCAAGATCCGACAAAAGCATGCCGAGGCTGCCCTGGGGTTCCAGCAGCAACTGCTGGCCATATCGCTCTATGCGGACGATATGATGGAATATGTTCGTGAGCCGGCCACACAACTGGCATCCCTACTTCCAGAGAACGTTCTGTTTGAGGGATACTCGGGGTTGGGTATAAACTGGGCAAAGTTCACTGTTTTCCCACTGATGGACTGCACCCAGGAGACGGCACTGGAGTACCGACTCTCCTGGTCGGCGGATCCTGTGAAATACCTGGGGATTTGGGTGCACAGAGACCCTGATACAGTGCTTAGGATGTACTACGGATGCGCCATTAACAAGATCGCAGACTAGGTCTCGCGTTGGACTCGCCTGCCATTATCACTGGCGCATAGACTTGCTGTTGTGAAGATGACTATTCTTCCCAAACTCCTCTACCTCTTTGTGAATATTCCAATAACGCTGATTGCAGCTCTTTTTAAAACGTTACAGTCTAGTCTACTGGCATTGGCATGGGCTGGCAAGCAGCCTAGATGTAGTTAGCTAGAACACGCTGACACTGCCATTTGAGCGCGGGGGTTTAAAGCCCCGGATTTGCATTTATGCTACGTGTGTGCGCAGATGCAATTCGCGCATTATTGGCACTATCCGCAGCAATACCTGATGCATTTAGCGGCTGTAGCGGACATTGCATTTCCAGTCTCATTAGCGGCTATGGTCCTGCATGAAGGCGAGGGTGGCACCAGGAAGGAGATCAACCCGGTCAGGTGTACTATTCTGGCGTGGTAGGCTGTAGTAGCTTGGGCAGGGAGGGAATATCTATATGCGCCAGACATGCCAATTACGGCGCACCCCGGCATCTCTGCGGCGCAGGAGCGAGGGACACTGAATGTCCTGCAAAATGCCGGTATCTCGAAACTTGGGGATATGTATTTAAATAAGTATTTTTTATCCATGAATGATTTTATGGCTGGTCAAATGTACAAAGCAATGCATTGTTTCACATATACTAGGTTGCAATTGTCAGTACGTACTCTGTACCCTGAGTTTCCGCAGGACGCTAGAGTGTTGAAAGCGCTACAGGTGATTGTATCGGAGGGGGACAGTAAAGGGTTGATTACCAGAATATATTATGCATCCCAAAGTGAAAATGACTGGTCTAGTTCCTCTGCGCTCAACAATTGGAATAAGGAACTTGATCCCCCTATGTCCTGGGAAAACTGGGAGTCTTGCTGTAAACTGACTGGGCGTCTGACTGCCAACTGTAATCTTCACATTATACATTTTAATTATCTGCTTCAGATGTATTACACCCTTGCGCAATTGCTGAAGTTTGGATGAGGGAGGATGCGAGATGTACCAGTTGTGGGCAGGATAGGGCCAATTACATGCACCTGGCCTGGGGTTGTACTCTCATACACAGATTTTTGCAGCAGGTTGTGAAAGTACTCTCTGAGATGACACTGGAAAAGATTGTATGTATGCTTGAACTATGTCTTTTAGGGCTACTGAAGAAGATTAAGCCATGTAATAGGCGCATTGTTGTTATTTCTACTTAGTTTGCCAAACGCGCTGTTGCAATGCATTGGGGTGGCAGGGCAGCACCCACCTTGACGAAGTGAGTCAGAGACCTAGTATACTGCAAAGAACAAATGGAGATATATGCTGAGGAATTGCCAATGTCTTTTAGGCCCAGGGACTTATGGACCCCACTGACCACATACCTGCAGGAACACCCAGATATGACCTAATTGCTTGCAGAATAATCCACTTGAATTGAAGGACAGGCCTCTGTAAAACCGACTCATTCATTTCACTACTACTATGTTGCAAAAGTAACATCTTCCATTGTATATTCTGCCAATTGTATTTATATGTTTTGAAGTTGGGCAGGGGGGAGAGAAGGGGGGGGGGTGGATAAAAGAAAAAAGCTGCCTCTTATCTGTCATTGTTGAGCAGCGTGGGCACATTAACATTCTGCTTGCTGTATCATGCAGTATAATAAATAAAGTTAAAAAAGAAAAGACAACCAAAAATAACCACTCTGCAATGGAGATTGAAGTTCGACAAAATATTGAACAAATAAAAACCCTTGCATCTACCTCTGATGAACCCTGTGTCCTCAGTTTTGATGGAGGTTTCCCAAAACATATATGTAGCTAGTTCTAGGCTTACTATTCCTAAATTACGTTGTATTATACACAGACAAAAACAGGCAAGTAACCCTCAATGTGTAATGCCTAAAACCTACTCAGATATCAACATACCAGAAGAATTAACAGTAACCTTTACTAACAAATCTTCCGTTTTGTATGACAATAAAAACCCTCTAAAGCGAATACTAATTTTTAGCATCTCCCATAACCTTGCTAAACTAGAGATATTTTGATGATGTATGGTACCTTTAAATCCTCCCCCATCTCTTTCAGCCAAATATACACTATTCATGCCAACATTAACACCATCACTGTTCCTTTAGTGTACAGTTTACTGCCTGATAAGCAAACTTCAAACTACACTGAATTTTTGTCAGTGTTAAAAACTAAAACTCTAAACAAAAGTCCTAGAAAAGTGATTATTGATTTTGAATTATCTAGGATTAATATTTATTTTACAGAGTTTTATATAGCCCGAACTTGTCCCGAAGGTTTCGGTTATCAGAGCGCTTTGCATAGCACCAGTTGCATTACATGAGGACACACTCATTTTTTTTAGGCTCAGGAGATTAAGTGATTTGCCCAGAATCACAGGATGTTCAGCGTCACTGCCGAGACTCGAACACAGTTCCCCAGATTCGAGGTCGACCACCCTAGCCGTTAGGCCACTTCCTCTCCCCTAACCATGACTGAATTATACCCAGAAACCCAAATTCAAGGATGTTTTTTCCACTTGTCACAGGCATATTGGCAAAAAATACAAAAAACATCCTTAGGTGAAGATTACACATCAGACAGTGAACTACAAAATCAACTGAAGAAACTAACAGTCTTACACTTTGTGCCACCCAACTGTGTACATGAATACTACACATCAATTACTGAATCAGACTCCTTTACACGAAACAGCGAGAAATTGGGTGCCTTACTAAATTATTTTGAAGACACATGGATTGGCTATCTAAGCAGGTCGGGTCACAGGAGGAACCTAGATTCCCAATTGACTGGTGGAAGAGTTACGCAACCTGCTTAGAGGGTGGCGCAAAGACTAATAATGCCATTGAGGGATGGCAGAACTCCTTCAACAAATCTATCGGAAAAACTCACCCAAACTTCTATCATTTTTGGGAAACCTTGAAGGAGGAGTAAACTTACCAAGAAATGAGAATAGTGCAATCTAACAGGTAGTCTGAATCCACGTATATCCAATCCCAAACAGGTAAAGAAATGTCAGAACAACTATTGGTACAAATGCAACACTTTACATTGTCAGTGGCTTCAGACTGCCAGCAAAATATTGCAAGCATACTACATTTCTAATACAAATGAACCCCTTCTTCTAAATTACTAGCCTGTTTTAAAAAAAAAAAAAATTGGCTTTTTTTAAATTATTTGTGTTAATTGATTAGGAAATGTCAGAATTCCTACCTGCAGATGTCTTCTCTCTTCAACTTTTGGTGCTGTTTCAATTAATCCTGTTACCAAAAGTGATCTGAACTCCAATAATCCAGAAGCCTTAACCATACATCCATGAATTTTCAAATGGCCCAAATCAAAAATGAAAACACAGACAAGCATTAACACCTGTACCAACAATGTATTAGTTGGTTTAAAAAGCTGTGTAAAAAAACGCAAACCCAAAGCAATTTTTTTTTAAGTCCCGAAAACATATTTTTACCCAGAGGAAACGGCAAAACTAATCCGTACTTAGATCCACATTTGAAACCGAATTTTTTTGGGCCAAACACAGCTTGTTTCTTAAGTTCAAAAATAAAATAATCTCCCCAAAAAATGTGGTCCAAAGAAAAAAACGTTCACCCTTTTGTAAGGCCTCCCATCCCACGAATCCTTTTCCATTTGTTAAACATGTGGTGTGTATTGCTAAAAAGCTCTCAACAGTACTAAAAAAATGTGGCAAAAAAAGGAAAAAAAATGTAAAAATTGCTTTTATTACAAATAAGTTAAAAACAGTATTTTACTGTTTATTTGATATACTTTTTTAAACTTACCTTGCAGTAACTGCAATCGCCCTGACGTAGGCCTATAACAGGTACCTGCATAGGATTAAAAATGGGTTAAAACATACATAAAATCGTGTTTCACACTAACTGCCATATAAATACCTCCCTCTTCTCTCCTTACAATTAATTAAGCCACCTACAACTCTACATTTAAAATATTAAAAGTTATTACCTGACCGCTGCGCTCCCTTGCATCCGATCTGGACAGCGACAGTCCACCGCCTGTAGAAACAGGCGTTCAACCGCGTACTTCAAGGCTAATAGTAAAAAGGACAATTATTAACATTGAATATAATGGAAAAGCGTGGGAAAAATGTTTAAAATCTTTTTTCACATAGTTCAAAATTAAACAAATATTTTTTTTAAATTGTTCATATATGTTTTTTTTTTTAAAGTATTTAATATTTATAACTATTTTTATAATCTCTTTTGTTTTCAATTATTAATAAAATGTATTTAAAACTTGTAAAAAAGTGTAAGGTGCTTCATTTATTATTTTAAGTTTTCTAAAAGTTATTCTAAATTATACATTTGTTTTTGCATATTTTATGCATTATTTTCAATATTTCAATATTAAGAATGCAGCTTAATAAATTAATACTCCGGTGTTAAAATTAATACCGGAGTATTAATACACTAACCCACCCATTACCTCCAATTCCCTTGCATCCCGTGCCTAAAGGGTTATGTTACAAACCCATGCATAATATACATTTATTTTGTAAACTAAATATTTTTAATAAATCTCTAAATAAATTAATACTCAAGTGTTAAAATTAATACTTGATTATTAATACACTTCCCCACCCATAACCTCTAAATTCCTCAAATCCCGTGCCTAAAGGGTTATGTTACAAACCCATTTATAATATAAATAATTTTTTTTAACTATTGAATTATTTTAATTAATCCCCTAAATAAATTCAAACTCAAGTGTTAAAATTAATACTTGGTTATTAATACACTTCCCCACCCATAACCCTAAATCTCTCACATGTCCTTTAATAAAAAAATATTTTAAAAATATATATATTTTAATAATATATTAATAATAATATATTTAAATATTAACAACAAATAAAATAATAATAATCACTTAAACTTACCTTAACACTTACCTCAGCCATAAATGCGTTGTAAAGGCATGCGTTGTAATGGTACCTGCGTTGTAATGGAGTCGTTGTAATGCCTGCGCTGTAATGGTAGTTTCCAATGCCATCTTAATGGAAACGAAGCTGCAAAACAAAAACGTTTTCTTTAAAAATTTACAAAATGAGAGGGTTTGCTGGTCATAGAAATTATGGTTAGTAAGCTAAAATGAGGACACATTTCGTAGAATTTCTCAAATATCACTCTCATCCATGTTAGTAAAACCTTTTGACATGCAGGCTGAAACATGTACTTTCAACACCAGCATTAGACTGTCGTTTAATTGCCTGGTGATCAACTGCAGCATTATCACAAAGCTTTAATGACCAACAAGAGTGCTAATATTCTGAATTTGTGACAAATGTATGGCACATCTGAACACCATCTTGATGGAATCAAAGCTGTAAAACTGAAAGAATGTCGTACTGAGGACAATGGTTTTCTTTTTGTCACAGATATCATGGTTAGTGCTCTAGAAAGCTAAAATTAGGTCACATTTTCTGTGAGTTCTCAAATATCTTCATTATTAATTTCAGTAAAACATTCTGACATGCAGAATCAAACGAACATTCAACACAAGCAAAAGTCTGTCAGTTAACTCCATAGTAATCAACTGCAGTGCTAACATTTTATTTTCAAGACAAAAGTGAGGCACTCCTGAACCATATTTTGCTAGACTAGGAAGAGTTCACTCATGACATGTTAAATAAGCCTGGGCGGAGTTCGTGGAGTCAAAACTGCCCCAGGAAGGTTGATTACTTCAAAGAATAAGATACCTTGATTTCCTGTCTTTTGGAGAGGGGTTATCCAAAATGATTTTTGACACAAGCACGTAAGAGAGCTTGGTTTCGCATTGTGAAAACGTATTGTCCCCTTGTAAAGGTTCTTCTTCTCCATAGAGACTGACTTTTGTTATCGATTCACACCATCCAGTAATCACATCAGACACTTGTTTTCTCAAGATGGGGTATTTGGAGATCTTTAGATGATGGTCTAGTACCCCCACGGTTCTCCTTTAAAAGAGAGAGGTACATCAGGGACCATTTAGTGAATGCTGACAGTCTTGGTAAAATAATCCCTGCCACCCAAATTTTGCAAACAAGGGGCTTGGGGCAAGTATGGAAAGTGCATTGTTTTTGGTTACACCTTCAACATAAAGGTTCTTCAATATTTGTGCATTTCTCTCTTACCTGTCCTACAAATTGTAATTCCTAAAATGTTATCTATGCCATCTGTTGCCCATGTAGTAAAATCGACTTTGTGATGACTATCCAATGGATTTGTTGTCAGATTCTTCAACATAAGAGCAGAATATGCTGTGAGAATGCCACTGCTCCTCTGGTTGACCATTATCAACAAATGGGCCATTACGCACAAGACCTAAAATGACAAGTAGTTGAACAACCATTGAGGACTGCAAAACTCACCAATGTCTCCCATACACTTATGACACTGGAATGCAGATGGGTAGACTGCCTGAACTCTGCCGCTACAGGTCTCAATATCAATGATGAAACTATCTACAGACTGTCTCGACCTTTAGGCTTTAAGCATATATGTTCTCTGTGCAAAAGGACTCTAATTTTGATCACTTTCTAAGATGGCTTACTTGCTGCTTTGATGTGTCGTATCTCTAGGTCTTTATATGTACATTTGTGTAAAAAAGTGTTTTTGTGCTTAGTTTGATCACCGCATGGTTATTTCAGTGTATTTTGCTCCTTTTTCATATGGTTATTGTTCCCTTTTCATATTGTATTTTTTGGGCAAGGTGTGTTTTATGCACTTTCTACATGTTGCCTATATTTCCCGCTATGTTCTAGAGTTGGTTTACAGGGATTCCATCCTTTATTCTCTAAATATGAGTGAGGTATTCCATTGGTTGATAATTCAATTTCACGGCTAAATGGTTTAATCTTATCCTGTTACTATTTGGATTACCTATGTTGCGTTGCTGTAAATGTTGTATAATTTATGTGTGACTGTTTGGCCTATACTGGACTATAATATCCATCTTCCAAGGTTATAGGAGTTCCTTAATTTGGATTGGTTTTCTAATTGTGGATATTTCAAATTGTATGACTTGTGTTTTAACTTTAATCTTTTCTTGTTTCTAAATGGATTACATAGGTTGCTGTTGATCAGAATATTGTATTGCTTTACCCATTCTGAACTTCATTGCCCATCTCTCCCCGGTTACATGTGAAGTTTTACATGCACATTTTTTTGACTGAGGTTTCATTTGATAAGTGCCATTTTTCCTTACCCAGACCGGCCTGTCTGACTACATTTCCTCCCCATCTCTCAGGGGTACGTTTGGTGTCATGCGCGCATGTATTTCCGCACGGCTCTTTGGCTTAAAAGTTTGGACGCAGTGGTTAAGCTACGGGCTTTTTCCACTGTGTTGCATGCCTTCCCGGTTACTTTCCTGAAGGGTTTCTTCTAACCTTGTTTTGTTGAGCACAGTAGATGTTAAATAAGCTAGAGGTTATTTCACCTCGGACACATGGTAACCTTTATGGCTTGTTGGTTATGGAGATGCTTTCTCCTCCCTCAACCACTGTTTTCTTCTTCGCTTAAGCCGCTTTTGAATCTGTTCCGAAACTTTCAAATTGGATGACCAAGCTGACCATTTATCCTTAATTTCATTTTATTCTTGATTGCACCTGAATTTTACAACTTTTTCACTGCGCCATTACACTTTAACTTCTTCACTGTGTTTGATTGTGAATTGTGTATTTAAATAATGTTCTTTAACCCATTGCAGTGTTTATTTAGCTACCTATTGTATTTATTACACTTTGGCTTACCTATTTTGTTTCTCTTTTCTCCAACTTTCCCCGAGTGAACCCATTGGTTGATATATTAATATTACCCTGGTTCTTAGGGTTATTGGGTTGACCCTGACTACTATTATGCACTACCATACCCCAACTACTAATATGCATTACCATGACCTAGGAAGCGGATTGCTCGGTGGCTGGATCAGTGAGCGATAGAAGGCTTGTTTCAGACAAGATATCGAGATCACTAGCCTCCTGAAAGTCATCATACCAGTTGACGTCTTGATAAGGCTAAGAGAACTCATTACCTGCGTCAAAACCATTGTCCTAGTCCATGCCAAAAAGGAAGCTTAGGGTATGGTTTCTTCTTTGTAGAGGCTGTAGATCAAGTGGGGGAAGCGGTACGTAAATTGTTTTCGTGCGCAGCTTCGGTTGAGGTCAGACCAGCACCAGCTCTGAGTTGAGAGTACAATGGGTATCTCCTCATCTGATGTTGCTAGATTCAGCCCTGGTGTCGAAGTTCCAAGGACTGGTGAGGACCTTGGTGCCGGAGGCAAGGTCAGAACTGGAGCCAGAGGTGTTGGGATAGGTTTGAAGGGTCCAATTTGCGCCAGGGGTCCAACCCACCGACGGTACTCGAGATGGAAGGCCTCTCAGCTCCGTTCTGCCCAAAGGCACGCCAGAGGGAGTCGGCAAGATCCGAAGAGCAGAACATGGCTGCGCAGAGCTCTTCAATGTGTTGTGGAGTGGGAAATGCACCAGAACCAGTTGTGGGATCGGCTCGGACGTCTGGTGACTCAAGAAGTGAGATCAAGAAACATGCCCCCACCCGTGAAAGCAAGAGGGTGCATAGTCCTGCTTTGATTTTATTGTGCTTCATCAACTTACGTGGAGAAGTGTGGCTCACTGGTTAGAGGAGGCAGACCTGGAAGCAGAGGTCAGCCCGGGACCAGGGTTCAATTCCCGGCTCGGCTGGGTCTTGAGTCCATAAATGTCCATGGACTCGATAATTCTCGCTCCAGTGCATTCTCGATTCATGGGTTCACACTCTGCGACTCTGGGCAATAGCTTGCTTAATCTCCACATGGGCCCCTCGCGGCGGGATGCCTGGCTTTCACCTTGCGGATGCCCTGCCGGGTTATCTCACAGGGGAATACCAGGACGGGTTCCCTAAGCAAGCGCTTAGAGACCGCTTGGTGATTTGCGCTATATAAATTCCCTTACATTTACATTTACATTTACATTTACATTTACCAAAAGATTTATATCTCCCAAAGACCACCCTCTGGAACGGCTTCAAGCGACTCCCGGAGCGGGTCCCAACCGTAGACCAGTCTTGACATGGATTCTTCTTGTGCATGGTGATGTAAAGCTTCACCTCATAGTCCTGGATGTCCTGCAGACTTTATAACTGTGACTTGACCCCAGGCACCACAGCCACATCTGAAGGGGATCAGTCACAGACATTTGTTTACAATAGTCCCTAGAGGGCTTAAACCCTGTCATTTTTGGGTTTGACATCCCTTGCACACTGAATATTTTTAACAGAGAATTCTGAAGGGTTTCTGAGAGACAAGCAGGTGCTCTGGCTCCGCATCTGATTGCGTGGAAAGATAGGAACCAATGTTATTTCTGGAGCTGAGCAGCATCAGTGTGGAGATGTACGGCTTAAACTTGTGGCGCTTAGAGGTACATTTGAAAAGAGTCTGGATACCGGATTACGTCTGGGGATTATTCAAAAGGTTAGGAATCTGTAGCTAGAAGTCTGTACCAGACATCCAGGTTTTAAACTTCTTTTCTGCTAGAAAATGGGTAGAACCCAGTGATTCATGTCTTAGAAAAGGGAACTGTGTAGGCAGGATCTAAGAGCAAGACTTTTGTTTTTGGAAATGCAGGCAGAACCTGTTTTTCTGCATAGAATTCATGGACCTTTTAAAGGCAATGAGACACATTAAAGAGGTTCGAGAGTCGTCTTCTAGCTTGCATTGGAACGGATCTGTAAATATGACTGTTAATATCTATTATGTTTTTGAGTAGGGCCAGGCCTTGAGGTCAATTATACATGATGTGTGCAGTTCTCCAGAGGAATGATCCCAGTTGAATTTGGTGGGTACAAGTTTGTAGAGATGATGCAAGCCATAACAGTGGGGCAGATCATTTGACTGTCCCTGAAAGAGCACCTGAAGGTGGATGGTATTATTAGAGGTTAAGAACTTTGCCCTAATCACAGGTATTGTAGTAGTTTAGCATAAAAGATAAGGCTTTCTCTGTAAAGGTTGTTAATGGGCGTTTAAAATGTCACTTAGGCTTCATGGCCCACAGTTTTACAGAGACCTTTGACCAAAAGGAGTAATGGCTTATATTTAGGCTAACCTGTTTTAGGTTTAAACCTATAATAACTGATAGAACCCCACTGAAAGGGAAACAGCCCCAATCAGTGTAAACATATAAGCACCGATAAACACCTGCACAACAACAAACTAAAATGCCTTTCAAAGAAAGGAAAGATTAAAGGAAATGCGTTATTTTTATTTCTCACTTAAGGGAGCCACAAAATGTAAGGTTGTTATATAAGGTAGCAGCAGGAAAAACAGGTCTAAGATTCTTCTGCTCAATTTTTGCATGTTTTAGACATGATCTAATTATTTTATACACTGTAGAGAATCTAGTAATATCAAAATCATATTTGATCTTTTTGCAGAGTTTAACCCTTTCACTGATTGGTGAAATGGCTGGTTCATTGATCAATATGTAGAATAACATGTACTCACTTACAAAATTTTAAAACCCTTTGATACATCAGTTTGGTATTGACAGCAGGTCACCTGGCAAACACTTCATGCTTTAAACATTCAATTTGAAGTGTGATAGCAGGTACCTGTGAAAATAGTTCTGTCATCACGCACGGGTGGTGAAAACATGACAAGACTTTCCACACACCAACAAAATTCATAGCTGCAAGGTCTCCCATTGTTTGTGAAATACCTTCAGCTAATCATGGCTTTATACCCAACTGCACTTTACTGCTGGGGGGTTTGAGTCCATAGTTCTAATGATAAAAGCAAACTTACAAATTCCAGAATACAATGTGATGTCTATTGAAAGCCAGAACTGACTTAGAGTGAGACATTTGCCATGGTAACATTTGGTAGCTATGAATGTCTACACAACAGCAGCACCACCTTAATGTAGTCAGGCAGTTAATCAGTGGCTAGCATGCTTAAAGCATCAAACTTGAGGTGTCTTAAAATGAAGGACTACAAATGAATCTGATGTAATTAAAACATGTAAATGTTTCACAAGATATTATGCTGTTGGCATGGTTGACCCTCCCTCCAATGTCATGATATTCAGTACGGAGTAGGTGGATGGCCCCAACTGTGTCCAGGAATTTGTTTTTTTCCTGTGCCTGCTGCTACTGAGTGTTTGTGTGTTCGAGGCCCCCCTGGGCTGCTGTCTTCACTTCTGGTATCCGCTCTGACTGTGTGGTATAACTGTACTTGTATTTGGTATAACTGTACTTGTATTTACTGTCTGCCTTGCTACTGTATTGTTTTTTTTTCCATTCACTGCCCTTCTCCTCCGACCTGCTTTTCGCCGTCCCTTCTCCTGCAGTTGCCTTCCCTGCGGCCCCGCCCCCCTGCCTTCTGTTCCCTCGCCTTTCCCGCGCTGCCTCCCCTGCTGCCCTGCCCCCCGCTCCCATCCGCTGCTCCAACCCTCCTCCCGGCCGCTCCTCCCTCCCACCTCCCTACTTATGGTGGCCGCTGTGCGGCCGCGCCGGAGGCGTGCCAGTGGCAAGCCCGTCTGCGCCTGTCCGCGCCTGGACCGCGCCCAGCACCAGAACTTCTGGCCTCTGCACACTCCACATAGCCAGACCTCGATACGACGGCAGCACCCTCCACGCACTCAACACCGGCCGAGACCACAGCGACGTCAACGCCACCACCCTGATCGACAACCTCGCCAACCTCGGCTTCAGACAGCTCGTCACCGATCCCACCCACGTCGCCGGCCACACACTTGACCCCATCTTCTCCACAAGCAACCACGTCTCCTTCATCCACACCACCGAACTCCACTGGACCGATCACTGCTGCGTCCACTTCACCTACAACAAAACCACAACGCACCACCATGCCCAACAGCTGCCACGGCGCTGCTGGAGCAAAGTCACCGAGGACCAGCTGGCCGCCACCCTCACCCTGAACCCACCCACCGAACCCACTGATACAGACGATGACGCCCACAACCTCAGACAGTGGATCGACGACTGCACCAACACCCTCGCCCCGCTCAAGAAACCCTCCAACAGCAGCACCAGCAACAAAGCCACCTGGTTCACTGGAGAACTCCAGACCTCCAAACGCACCTGCAGGAGACTACAGAAGAGGTGGTCCCACAAACAAACACCGGCCAGCCACGCAGCCCACAAAGACGCCACCCGCAGACACCACCACCTCATTAGGTGTGCCAAGAGATCTGCCTTCAAAACCCGCCTGGACAACGCACACGATAGCAAAGAGCTCTTCAGCATCGTGAAAGAACTCTCCAACCCCAGCGCTAACGCCGACATCCCGCCCTCACAGGAACTCTGCGACGCGCTGGCCACTTTCTTCCACCGCAAAATCAACGACATCCACGACAGCTTCAACACAACGACAACTCCGATAACACCAGACCCCGCCGCATCAACAGCTTGACCTCCTGGACCAACTTCAACGACGACGAAACCCGCAAGACCATGAACTCCATCCACTCAGGATCACCGACAGACCCCTGCCCTCACCACATATTCAACAAAGCCGACGCAACCATCGCACCCCAACTTCGGAAAGTGATCAACATCTCCTTCGAGACAGCCACCTTTCCGGAAAGCTGGAAGCACGCCGAAATCAACGCCCTACTCAAGACGCCCAAGGCGGACCTTAAGGACCTCAAGAACTTCCGACCCATCTCCCTGCTCCCGTTCCCGGCAAAGGTCATCGAGAAAATCGTCAACACGCAACTGACCCGACACCTCGAAGTCAACACCATCCTGGACCCTTCCCAGTCCGGATTCAGAAGAAACCACAGCACAGAGACAGCCCTCATCACTGCCACAGACGACATAAGGGCCCAACTGGACAACGGTGAAACATTAGCCCTCATCCTCCTGGACCTATCAGCCGCCTTCGACACAGTCTGCCACCGCACACTAAAGACCCGCCTCCAAGAAGCCGGAATCCAAGAGAAGGCCCTGGACTGGACCACATCTTTCCTCTCCGGCAGAACCCAGAGCGTCCGTCTCCCCCCCCCCCTTCCGCTCCAAAGCCACCGACATCATCTGCGGCGTACCCCAGGGATCTTCCCTCAGCCTGACGCTGTTCAACATCTACATGGCCCCCCTCGCCGCCCACCAGCACGATCTCAACATCATCTCCTACGCCGACGACACCCAGCTGATTCTCTCCCTCACCAAGGACCCACACACCGCCAAAATCAACCTCCACAAGGGAATGAAGGGCGTCGCAGAATGGATGAGGACCAGCCGACTGAAGCTGAACTCGGACAAGTCGGAGGTCCTCATCCTCGGATACACCCCCTCAGCCTGGGACGACTCGTGGTGGCCGACCACGCTAGGAACAGCACCGACACCCACCGACCACGCACGCAACCTGGGTATCATCCTCGACTCCTCCCTCTCAATGTCAAAACAGGTCAACGCTGTCTCCTCCTCCTGTTTCCACACCCTTTGCATGCTCCGCAGGATCTACAAGTGGATCCCCACAGAAACTAGAAAAACGGTGACCCAGGCCCTCGTCAGCAGCAGGCTGGACTATGGCAATGCACTCTACGCAGGGATCTCAGCCAAACACCTGCAATGACTGCAACGCATTCAAAACGCCTCCGCCCGACTGATCCTCAATGACCCTCGCCGCAGCCACATCACCCCCCACACCTGAGAGACCTTCACTGGCTCCCCGTCGAAAAGAGGGTCACCTTCAAGCTGCTCACCCACGCACACAAAGCCCTCCACAACACCGGCCCAGCCTACATCAACGACCGACTCAACTTCTACACCCCAACCCGCCAACTCCGTTCCACCAGCCTCGCCCTCGCCGCTGTCCCCGCATCCAACGAACGACCGCCGGTGGAAGATCCTTCTCCTTCCTCGCCGCCAAGACCTGGAACACTCTCCCTACCCACCTGCGGCAGACCCATGACCTGCTTACCTTCAGAAGACTTCTCAAGACCTGGCTCTTCGAGCAGTAGCAGCAGCACCACCCCTCCCCCAGCGCCTTGAGACCCTCTCGGTATGTAGTGCGCTTTATAAATATTATGATTGATTGAAGTACATAAGTCACAGGCTCTCAAGTGACCCATACATATTCATCCCATTCATACATACACATGTTCAAACATCTCCACAGACCACACACTCCGTGATACACAATGCAGACCTGTCACAGTGCCCCTAGTCAAAGTATTTTGCTCAAACCACCGTATCTGGCCCTATGGGATCAGGCTTAAAGTAATTGAAGCTGGGCTTAGGGGTTTCTGGTAACAATAAGCTAGTCGCTTTGCTGTCAGTAGCTCACAATGATGTTCACTGATCAGAAGTTGGGGAAAGGATGTGGCCTAATGGCTAGGGCGGTCGACCTCAAATCTGGGGAACCAGGTTTGAGTCTCGGCAACGACGTGCAACATCCTGTGATTCTTGGCAAATCACTTAATCTGCCAAACAAAAATTATGTAACGCAACTGGTGCTCATGTAAAGCGATCTGATATCTTCAGGTCAAGTTTGCGCTATATAAAACTCCAGAAAAAAAGGATGCTCTCACTACAGAAGGGGCTGGAGACCCCTAGTCCAACATAAGTCTATTGTACATGCTGACAACGGTAAGGCACTATATATCATGCATTACTTCTCTCTTAAATTATATATGTGCTTTATAACAATCACTAGAAGAAAAAATAAACCATGTTTTGCAAACACTGGAAAATACTTTTTTTTGTCTATTTTGGTGTAAGGCAGCTGAATAAACACGGAGTTCAAGAGATTTGGAAAACACTGAGAAAATACCATTGAAATCCACCAAACAAACACCAAAAAATGGTCAGGGTACTGATAATATGCCCCAGGGGTGTTTATTAAAAAAGACTTTGCGGATGTTTAGTAGCAGTGTGTCACTCACTAGGACCACACCAACAAGCTGGGAGGAGGCATAGCAATCATCCACAGAGAGCCCATACAGTGCACCACCAATGATACCACTACTCCCATGGAACACCTTAACTTCAAGCTCCACATGGATGATGAGACAGCCATTAGGGCCTGTGCTCCAGCGCCTGCAACACCATCACAGACTTCCTTGTGCCCCTAGCCTGGACTCCAAGAACTACATCTTCCTCGGTGACCTCAACTTCCACCTAGGCAACCCCCAACAACACTACCACCACTGCCCACCTCCTTGACAGTATGAGTGGCCTAGGTTTGACCCAAATAGGATAGGATAGGATAGGATGTATATTTATAAAGCGCAGCGAATGCCGAAGCGTCTTGGCGCTGATACCACCCAAAGGGAGAACATATTCCTCAAGTGCTAACCTCTTGGAACAGCAGTGTCTTTAGCATTTTCCTGAAAGCTAAGTGGTTCTGTGTTGATTTTCACCGTGGGGGAGTTTTTTCTAAAGTCCTGCTGCCCGAACCGAAAAAGCTCTCCCACCCCATCTGGCTTTCCTGATCCGGTTAATTTTAATGAGACTCTGAGTGCTGGATCTTAGCACCCGACCTGTGGTTTAAGGGATGAACAGCTTCTGCACATCCGTGGCACCACCTCCAAAAACCGCCTTGTGCACCAGGCAGATGGCTTTGAACTCTATACGCAGATGAACAGGGAGCCAATGTAGTGCAGCAAATCCCCTTGAGACTGAATGGTCTCTTGGGATGTCCAGCAGCAATCTTGCCGCCGCGTTCTGGAGAGTCTGCAACCTACTTATCAGCGTCTTATTTGTCCCTAATAGTAGAGCATTGCAGTAGTCCAGCTTGGACAGGACCAACCCTACTACTACAGCCTTACGCATCTCCGCGCTAATGAAAGGGAAGATCTTACGTAATGTCCTGATGATGAAGGAGCAGGAAGATGCCAAGCTGTTGACATGTGCTGAGAAATTCAGCTGATTGTCGAATATTACGCCCAGATTTCTTACTTTGGGCACGGGGCAAGGACATTCCCCAGCGCCTGCTGGCCACCAGGATCTATTCCACAGGGGACTACCATGGCCAAACGCCATAATCTCAGTTTTCTCAGTATTAATCTTGAGAAAGTTTTGCTGCATCCAGTTCATAATTTCTGACAGACAACTGTGAAATCCAAGGGCGATGTCCTTGGATTGCTTCGTCGCAGAAACTATGATCTGAGAGTCATCAGCATAGGAAACTATCTGAAACCCATGCTTTCTGATAAATTTCGCCAATGGAGTCAGATAGATATTGAACAGCGTTGGTGACAGTGCTGAGCCTTGTGGGACCCCACATGGAAGCTGGAAATTGTCTGACTGTAACCCGTCCCAAAGCAAGTTCTGCACCCTTTCCTCCAAGAAAGACGAGAGCAGGGACAATGCGGTCCCCTGGATACCGATCTCCCGAAGCCTCTGAATCAACACCGTGTGATTAACGGTATCGAAGGCTGCTGATAAGTCTAGCATCACTAGGATTGCCTTACCTCCGTTGTCCACAATATTACGAATCTCTTCTGCTGCCATCAGAAGGGCTGATTCAGTAGAGTGTTGTGCCCGGAAACCATGTTGGGTCGAGTCAAGTAGATTATTAACGCTTAGATAGTCAGTTAGTGTCTTGTTTAGCTCCCTTTCCATGATTTTGGCTGCGAAAGGTAAGGCGGCGATGGGGCGATAATTCTTTAGAGTGAGAGGGTCTAATGAAGGTTTTTTTTAATAATGGCCTAATCGGTGCACTCTTCCAACTTATAGGATAAATGCCGGATTCAATAACCTGGTTGATTAAAGGGCATAGCTCTCCGGCAATCAGATCTGCCGCAAGGTGCATGACAACCGGAGGACAGGGATCCTTAGGTGAACCTGATTTCGTTAAGGTAATCAATTTACAAGTTTGCTCTCTTGTAATGAGGGGGAAAATACTAAGGCCAGGACTAACCTCTCCGTCTGTTGTCGATAGGAGACGGAGATTACCTCCACTAAGGTGCAGGTTAAGAAGTTCACTATAGATTACCTGCACCTTATCCTGGAAAAACTGGGCCAGCTTCTGGCACATTTCCAAGTTTGGCCGATAGATGTTATTTGAGAGAGGCTTAGAAAGGGCCGTAACTGTTTTAAAAAGCTCCTTGGCAGAATTACCTGCATCCTTAATCCTGGAGTCAAAAAAGGCCTTTTTGGCGGCTATAATTGCATCTCTGTACTCAGATAGAGCATAGTTGTATCTGGCCTTTCCATCATTACTATAATCCCCACTCCAGCGGCGTTCTGCCCTTCTGCATGTGCTCTTTAGAGTTTTCAGCTCCCTGCTGTACCAGGGCGCCGATGGCTTGGTCCGACTTGTACCAAGTCTCTTGGCAGGTACTGCTTCATCAGCCGCTGCCCTAGCCATTTGTTAAAAAACAACGCTGCCTCCGAGTTGTCTCTGCTATATAAGGGACAAGAGTGCCCCAGCGCAGAGATAAGGCTATCAGCATTCATCTGGGACCAGAGTCTAATTACTGTCTTTTGCGCGCGTGGGCGGGGGGGACTGCCTACTGTTCCCGCGTTGATATTGAAGCTTACAGCACTATGGTCGGACCAAGGGAGAGCTGTAACATTCAGCACTTCCAGATCCATATTATTTGTGAAAATACCATCTAGGGTATGACCTCTTGCGTGAGTCGGGCCGTTTACCACCTGGCTAAAACCTAGAGCAGCCAGATTCTCCAACAGTTGGGCTACCTCTGGTTGATTAGTAAGTTCTAGATGGTAATTGAAGTCACCCAAGAGAATGAAAGGATGAATTTGGGATTCCAGAAAGCTCATGAGCTTTACTGAAAAAGTGGATTTAGGCCCAGGCAAGCGATAGATAAGTAGGCCTTGAAATTTAAAAACATTTGCCAGATATATAGTGAAATAAAATGCTTCTGCTGGGAGATCGAGGTATGTTTCTACTCGCAGATTTAGATGTGTACGATGAGCCAATGCTATCCCTCCGCCCCTCTTACCTATCCTGTCTTGCGAAGAGACCACATACCTGCTAGGTAGCGCGATATTCCAGTCCGGACCTGAGGACTTATCACTCCAGGTTTCAGTGAGGAAAATTATGTCCGGAGAATGACTTTCTACCAGATCGTTGATTTGATAACTATTCCTGTGTAGCGAGCGCACATTTAGAAGAATACAGCTTAAAGTATTGGGTTGCCTGACTTCAGCTTGTTTTAATGCGCGACCCCCCACGAACCGCAATACAAATGCTGGACCCTATTGTTCCCTCCCCCAACCGGGTCAAATACAGCCACGTCATTGAACTCACATGACTCCATTGTCCTCTTCAGCATCTCCTGTCCCCACACTGCAACCCCCAAAATGGTCAGCGCCCCCCACCGCAGCTGTAGCAGAATTCAGAGAGCAGCTGGATGGATGCCCGCAACACCTCCAACCCAGCTGCTACCACCAACCTGGAACTGGAAATTAAGAACCTCAACACCTGGATCACCAACTGCGCCAACTGTATCGCCCTCATCAAGAGCAACAATCAGAGGCAATCCTCCAAAACGGCCAGCCAGTACACCCAAGAACTCAGAACAGCGAAACGTGACAGCAAACAGCTGGAGAGCGGATGGCGTGCCAGCAAGGACACTTCTGACAGGGCAGCCTTCAAGACCTCCCTCCACCTCTCCCACCTCCTGCAGAGGGCCACAAAGAAGACTGCCCTAGCCGCACCCAGCAAAACCAGCACCAACAGCAGCAGGAACGTTTCAACATCGTTAAGGAATTCTCTCACCTGGCTGCCAGTGAAAAAAACATCACATCCTCACAAAGCTGTGCGACAACCTCGCCTACTTCTTCCATGACAAGATGGCAACCATCTACAGAAGCATCGAAACCCAACCTACACCCACGAAATTCCTCAACAGATACGCTCCCATTGCAACCACACAAACCACAGACTGACCACCTTGAACACCTCTCCACCCAGGACACCATCTCCATAATAAAATCCATCCAATCAGGAGCTCCCACAGACCCATGCACGTACCTAATCTTCCACCTCAGAAAACAAAGCATCGGCCAGGAACTAATCATCCTGTTCAACACCTCAATCACCACCGCAACATTTCTTGACTCCTGGAAACGCGCTGAAGTCAGATCACTGCTCAAAAAACCCTTCACCAACCCCAAGGAACTCAAAAACTACCACGCAATCTCCTTTCTCCCATTCCCAGCCATGGTACTGGAAAAGACTAACAACAAGCAACTCACAACACACCTGGAGCAGAACCAGTGCCTCCCAATCTGGCTTCTGCAGAAATCACAGCACCGAGACCACCCTGATCGCAGCCACTGACGACATCTGTACCCTCCTCGACTGAGGAGAAACAGCAGCTCATATCCATCTCAACCTCTTGGCAGCCTTCAACACTGTATCCCACCACACACTGATCAAAAGACTCCGCCACATCAGCATCCAAGGGGACGACACACATGAATCAACTCCTTACTCACCGGAGGAACAGGGTGTCCACCTACCTTTTTCCGCCTCTGAACCCAAGGATATCGTGTGCGGTGTTCCCAAAGGCTCACTCCTCAGCCCCACATTCTTCAATGCACACATGACCCTACTGGCGGACATCGTCAGATCTCACAGTCTCAACGTAATATCCCATGCAGATGACACCCAACTCATCCTCTCACTCAAGATGACACTACCACCACCAGAACCGACTTCCACAGATGCATGATAAGCGTCGCCGACTGGATGAAGAACAAGTGCCTAAAGCTGAACACAGACAAGACGGAAGTACTGATCTCGGCAACAACAGCAACAGATAGAAAAACTCCTGGTGGCCATCAAACCCGGGACCTGCACCTACACCCGGCAACCACACCAAAAAACTCATAATCATCATTGATAACAAGCTCACTATGAAATCACAGATCAACGCAGTCTCTTCTGCCTTTTACCTCACTCTGCACATACTACGTAAGATCAAGTGGCTACCCCTGCACACGAGACGCACTGTGACACAGGGAACACTCTCTACATAGGAATCGCCGCACACCTCCTAAGGAGACTTCAAACCATACAGAATGCCACAGCCAGACTCGTCCTCAACCTCCCCCGATGAACCCACATCACAGCCCACCTCAGGAATCTCCACTCGCTCCCTGTACAGAAGAGATGCCAATTCAAGCTGCTGACCCACACACACAAGGCTCTACACAACCAAGGACCTTCCTACATTAACCACCACCTGAACTTCCACCGTCGAGACGATTGCGCTCCGCCTTCCTTTCACTTGCCCACACTCCCCGCATCTACTGAAGCATAATAACAAGTTACTTACCTTCGGTAATGCTGTATCTCTAAGAGACATACATTAGTTATAGATTCCTTACCGTAGAATTACCCCCAGGCGTTAGACTGGATCTGGAGAATTTTTCCGTAGCAGTAACCCTGTGCATCAGTTGGTGGCGTCGGTCGACTCTGTGTCCGGTGTCGTGGTCACCGGGATAATGTTGCAGTGTCTGTTTGGACGCCTCCCCTGCGCGCTGACGTCAGTTCTGACACTGCTTTCCACGCCAGAAGCGCAGAGCCATGCAAGACACTGACCACTGGTGCACAAAACGAGGGCCCTGGAAGGGATTCCCTATCCCTAGAAGTCAGTTCGCAGAACGGGGAGGATGGGTGGGGCGGTAAGGAATCTATATCTACTGTATGTCTCTTACAGATACATCATTACCGAAGGTAAGTAACTTGCTCATCTGAAAGAGACCATTAGTTCTAGATTCCTTAACTTAGAATAGATACCCCAGCAGTGCCAACCCTGGCGGTGGGCTGCAAACTAAGTTCACACTAGAAAGTTCTGGAGAACAGAACGGCCAAAAATGCAGTCTCTCCGGACTTGGCTATCCAAGCAATAGTTTTGTGAACATGTGCAGGGATGCCCACGTGGCTGCCTGGCAGATGTCAATCAACGGAACTACACGTCCCAAAGCAGTAGAGGCTGCCATCGCCCTGGTAGAGTGGGCACACAGTCCTACTGGAGGTTCCTTTTTCGCCAAAGAATAGTACATTTTGATGTATAGGTCAACCCATCGAGAGATGATACGTTTGTGCACAGCCCGACCTTTCTTTGCGCCCACATAACCCATGAAGAGTTGATCGTCCACCCGAAAATCTTTAGTGCAGTCAAGGTAGAAGGACAGCGCACGTCTTGGGTCCAGACGGTAGACTCTCCTCCTCTTTGGAAGGATGCGGAGGCAGGAAGAAGGAAGGTGGGCAATGTGATGGTCTGACCTATTTGGAAAGAGGTAACCACTTTGGGCAGAAAAGAGGGCCTAGTGCGAAGGACTACTTTGTCTGGATGAACTGCAAGAAAAAGAGGTATGGAGGAAAGAGCCTGAAGATCACTCACCCCTGCGAGCAGATGTGATGGCAAGCAGAAATGCGGTCTTCAAAGTCAAAAGATGAAGAAGACAATTATGTAGTGGCTCGCAGGGAGCACACATAAGGAAAGTAAGAACAAGAGTCAAGTCCAACTGGGGCATTACGAAAAGAGAGAGAGGAAAGAAATGAGTAATGTCCTTTAGAAATCTATTTACAATTGGATACTTGAAAAGAGAAGGCTGATGAGGAAGGCGCAAAAAGGCAGAAATGACTGAAAGATAGCCTTTAAGAGTGCCCAGAGCAGAGCCCTGCTGGGCCAAAGATAGAATAAAGAGGAGAACCTCTGAAAGAGGGGCAGAAAGAGGATCCATAGCCTTTGCTGTGCACCATGCCAAAAACTTGTTCTATCTACAGGCGTATACCGTTTTTGTGGAGGGTCACCTGGCTACCAAGATGACATTGCAGACTTCGGGAGGAAGGTTGAAAGCTGTCAACTGTCGCCGCTCAATCTCTACGCAAGGAGGTGGAGACTGGACAGGTTCGGGTGGAGGACCATTTCCTGCTGCTGCAACAGAAAAGGCAGTGTGATCGGAAGATTGATGGCAATGCTCAGGGGCTTGAGGTACCAGACTCTTTGTGCCCAGTCCGGCACGACAAGAATGACTTGGGCCTGGTTGTGCTTGATCTTCTTCAGCGCACTGGGCAGAAGTGGTACAGGTGGAAAGGCATACAGGAGGCCGCAATTCCACTCATGACGAAAAGCGTCGCCGAGCGAGTGCCACTTTGGAAACTCCAGTATAGAAGCAGAGGTTCTGCCACGTAGAGGTAATTACTTTTGATCAGTGGAATATATCCACATAAATGAAGGACTATCAAACACCCTTCTAAACAAACATTTAGAAGTGACAACACTATTTGTTTGATAACAGTTAAGAGATGACCGATCTGTGCTGCTCCACCAGTTACCTGACAAACCACATGTGACATGGTCCGGCTGTTCCATCTGATAGTCCATGACAACCCCTAGTTTGATTTCCCCCCCCCCCCCGGTTTGTTCTTGATTTGGCAAACACCTACACTACATACTGCATATAACTGAAGCCGAAGTAATCGTAAATGTCAAGATTGATATCACCTGACTGGACACACATTCTTCATGTTAATGCGGTCAAATACTGATATGTAACAACTGTACTAACAAATGCCAATAAAAAAAAGTAAAAAAAAAACAATTAAGAGATGACCGATATATTTAAAGTCATATATTGTAAGGTATTGGGGAACCACTTTGTGCTCCTTTATCGGGAAGGTCCATTTATTTACTTACTCCATCCAAGAGGAAGCACATTAACTGGCTTTTTTACGATAACGGATTTGGAAGTATGCATCAGTTTTTTAAGGTAGACAGTTCTTTCTGTGCAAACGACCTAATGTGTTATTTCGAACGCATCTTTGTTAGCGCCAGTTATTTTTCAGAATACAGTTTCCACTTTATGAGAAGGGATCATTTGCGTTTTCCCCTATCCTGAGGAGTTAACCTAACAGGTAAGCATCATTCTGTAATGCCCACCTTACCCAACAACCACAGCTTATTCATTAACTCGGTCATTTAGTATATTCTCCTGACCACGCAGGCAGTGCACCAACATGTTCTTAGTCCTGATGAAGACCCCATTGATATGTTGCCGACTTACACCCATTTCTGGGGGGTCGAAATGTTGATGTGATATGAACAAAGGCGTACGATGACTAACCAGACATACATAAGACAGGATGGAAAACACACGTCTTTTTTTAATGGCATCAACTGTATTTAGACGTTTAGGCAAACTTACGTGTATATGTTAATTATGTTGATTGTGTATTATTGTCTATTGTCTTAGCCCCTGTATCATTTTGAGGCACATTCCTACACATGTGTATATATGTCAAAAAACATTGTCCATAGTCTGTATTTGGTCTAAATGTTCCTATGTACTAAGTACAGACGATATATGACTTTAAATATATCAATATATCAGTCATCTCTAACTGTTATCAAACAAACAGTGTTGTCATTTCTAAATGTTTGTTTAGAAGGGTGTTTATATGTGACATTAATTGATAGTCCTTAGTTTATGTGGATATATTCCATCGATCAAAAGTAATTACCTCTACGTGGCAGAACCTCTGCTTCTATACTGTTGTAATTCCCCAGGTTCTGTATGTTACTGGGACATGCCATTATTATTAATGCCCTTGGAAACACCAACGTGCAGAACTGCTGGCATTGCGCGTTCTCTTCAGTGGTAAATAGATCTAACCAAGGCTCTCCCCACTGCCGAAAGAGACCTTGCACCACCTCCGAGTGAAGACGCCATTCGTGATCCATCATGCACCAGCGGCTGAGTTAGTCTGCCCTGGTGTTCAGGTAACCTGCCAGGTTTTGAACCACTAGGGATATGCCCTGATGTTCCCGCCCTGCCCAAAGGCGAAGAGCCTCTTGACATAGGGTCCACGACCCCACCCCGCCCTGTTTGTAGCAGTAGCACATGGTGGTGGTGTCTGTGAACACCTGCACAAGTGAACCCCAGCTAGTGCAGGAGGTCCGCCGTGGACTGGAGGTAGGAGACGATCCTGGGAAGAGTTTGCCTTCAACAGCCAGCCATTGAAATAGGGGAAGACTGAAACCCCTGATCTGCACAGATGAGTTGTGACCACCGCCATCACTTTCGTGAACACCCGAGGGGCACTGGTAAGGCCAAGAGGGAGCTCCATAAACTGGAAATGCTCGTGGCCTACCGTGAACCGTAGGTAACGCCTGTGGGATGGCAGGACGGGATGTGGAAATAGGCATCCTGCAAATCCAACGCTACCATCAAGTTTTTTGGGTCGATGGCAGACAGGACCTGAGCCAACGTGAGCATTTTGAACTTCTCCTTCCAGAGGAAGCGGCTTCAGGTCTAGGATAGGACG
Organism: Triturus cristatus; assembly: GCF_964204655.1. Lineage (NCBI taxonomy): Eukaryota > Metazoa > Chordata > Amphibia > Caudata > Salamandridae > Triturus > Triturus cristatus. Next base: position 1,769,386,364 of record NC_140589.1, on the reverse strand, counting down.
TAGGCCTTTGTGGTTCTTGGATACCAGAAAGTAGTGGGAGTAACAACCACAACCAACTTCTGGCACAGGGACCCTTTTGATAGCTTTCTTGGCCTAGGGAGCGGCAACTTCTGGCGGAGAAGGGCCAAGTGATCCTCAGACATGCGATTGAGTGCTGGCAACATGGAGGGAGGGGTAGTCTCGATGGGGGAGGGAGTAGCTCCTTCAGACTATCTGCAAAACCCACCTGTCTGACGTGGTGTTTTGCCAGTGGGGGAGGTGATGGTGAATCCTGCCGTCCACTTGCCATTGATGGCCCAGAAAGGTCAGACTAGAAGGCTGCTGCAGGGGGCATGGGTGGACTGGCCCACCCGCTGGCTCCCAGACCCGTGTCGCTGGGTCCCACGTCCGCGGCCACGCAAAGGCTGGGTAGCTTGCGCTGCCCTGTGGCTAGATTGGGTGGAAAGTGGTGGGGCAGTCCTTCCATAGCTACAAAAGGGGCAAAAAGCGGACTGAGTGGGGTTAGAGGTTGCCGCGAGGTCCAAGGATCTGGCAGTAATCCTAGAATCATTGAAGCGCTCGACTGCTGAGTCTGCCTTGTCATTGAACAGGTGCCAGCCATCAAATGACATGTCCAGAAGGGTGGATTGGACATCCCCAGAGAAACCAGAAGTCCTCAACCAGGCGTAGCACCTCAAGGCTACTGACGTGGAAACAGTCGGTATCCAGACCACACTGAATTGTGAACTTAGCTGTGTCTCGATACTCTGCCACTGTGCAGGTGAGAATGGCCCAGGCCTCCTGTGGGCACTGTGGCAGCACTCGTGCAACCATATCCCACACCATATGGGTATAACGGCCCAAGAGGCATGCGGTGTTCACCGACCGCAGTGCTAAGCCGGCGGAAGAAAATATCTTCTTTCCAAGGTGGTCCAGCTTCTTGGATGCCCTTTCTGGGGGAGCAGTGGGGAATGTGCCCTTGCAAGACGAGGCTTGGACCACCAAGCTCTCAGGGGTAGGGTGTTGGGAGAGGAAAAGTGGGTTTCCCGGGGTCGGGCGGTGGTATCAGGCAATCATCCTGTCCACAGGAGCCCCTGTGCTGGGCTTAGACAAAGTGCCCAGAAGGACGTCGGTGAGGGCTTCATTAAAAGGCAGCAGGGGCTCTGAAGAGGCCGCTGCCAGTCGAAGTACCTCTGTCAGGAGGTTAGTGCTGACTGCTACCGACAGCAAAAGGCTGGAAAGAAACTGGAGAAAGCACCCTTCAGGAATTAATAAAATCAAATATAGAGAGGCTATAAAGACTTATAAATTTGAAATAAAAGCGGCCAAAGCTCTATTACGAAGACAGAATCACTGTAGCAGCAAATTGTCCACGTGAAATCTTTCGGATTGCCAAATCACTTTTAACTCCTCCTGCGCCCCCCACCGCCTTGGTGGACATTCCTCTACCCTTAAATCAAATTGCGGATTTTTCCTTTGATAAAATACTAAGCATTTATAAGTCTTTCCCTCTGGCGACGGTCTCACAAACTTTATCTCCAACTGACAGGACAGTCTCAGATGGAGAGTGCAGGCTGGAGGTTATTCCACCCCCCCACCCCCCTCTTAGTCTGACCTCCCTCCAAGGGCTTCTTAGCCAACTTAAATCGGGAGCACCATCAAACGCTGCTCTCCCTAACATTTTAAACTCAATTTCTGAGACTGTTTCCCTAGTCATTCTAAATGTGATAAATGCCTCATTGGTAACAGGATCAGTGCCCTCCCGTTGGAAACAGGCAATGGTTAGAGCACTCCTAAAAAAAACAACAACAAAAACCTAGATCCTGACGTGTTGGCAAACTATCGCCCTATCGCACTATGTCACTATTACCAGGAATTGGTAAACTAGCTGAGCAGCACGTAAACCATACCCTCTCATCCTTTTTGGAAAATAATAATCATCTTCATCCCTCACAGACCGGGTTTAGACCACAGCAAGGCACTGAAACTGCACTCTTGACAGTGGCGGAAGAGCTAAGAAAAATTTTGGATGGAGGGGGCTGCGCTGCTCTTATTTTGTTAGATCTCAGCACAGCCTTCAATACGGTGAACCATCAGCTGCTATTTCAAAGGCTTAGGAAGGCAGGTGTTGCAGAAACCGTGCTAAAATGGCTACAGTCCTTTTTAGAGGACAGGTCCTTTGTAGTCCTTGAAGATGAAATCACCTCAAAGCGAATGCCCCTTAGATGTGGGGTTCCCCAGGGATCTTCCCTGAGCCCCACTCTAATCAATGTCTATATGATTTCCCTGGCAGATGTTGTAACACCTTTTGGCATTCAAATCATCACCTACGCTAATGATAGCCAGTTGGTGGTTTCACTTAATCAACTGGATGATTCAGGATCCAGGCTAGCCTTATTTTATGCCTTGAAAAGGTGTCGAGTTGGATGGACAGCTCTTGCCTAAAACTCAATGGAGCTAAGACTGAGCTGATGCACTTAGATAACTCAACTTCGTTGAGCATAAGCTCATTCTGGCCCAGTTGTCTGGGGATACCACCTGTCCCAAAAGGACAAATTAAGATTCTCGGTGTTTGGCTTGATCGCAATCTTGATTTCAAAGAGCAAGCACGCAAGGTTGCAGCCTGTTTTGTGATTTTAAGAATGCTAAGAAAGATCCTTCCCGTGCTACCCTTCACCGCTAGAAGACTACTGGTCCAAGCATTGATTTTGTCAGGCATTGATGATGCTAATGCTTTATATCTGGGAGCCCCACTCACCACCACCAAAAAATTGCAGATAGTGCAAAACGTCTGCTTTTGAATACTTCCAAGCGCCTTTCAGCTAAACCTGCGCTTGCATCACTTAATTGGCTGCCCATACAAGAGAGAATCCAGTTCACGGCCTTGTGTATCACACACAAAGTTCTCTCCGTGAAAGGCCCGCCCACCATCAGTTCCATTATTCAACCTTATCGCCCTAATAGGCCTTTAAGGTCAGATAATAAACTATTGGCGGTAGTTCTAAAAATAAGAAAAATACGAAGCGGAGGGCATCGCTTTTCGTACAATGCCGCAAAACTGTGGAATCTTTTGCCTCTTGGTATTCGCCGCAAGTCAAATTACCTGACCTTTCGAAAGCAGCTAAAGACTTATCTGTTCCCCTAATACTGCCCGTGGTTGAAGCAGCACTGCTACTAGCGCTGGGCTGCCCCCGGGTAGCCATGCGCTCTTAAATGCCTCTTCATTAATTCATACTGTAGGAAGCTTCAGGCCCAAGGCCTCAGCCGCCCTATGCAAAACGACTGCGTACCAAGCACTCTTCTCTGTAGCCCAGGGGGTGGGGGGGGGGGGGTGGAGAGCATGCTATGCTCTGGGGAGGTATCCAAACCACTGGCATCACCCCATTCCTCTCGCCAGTCCAGCTCATCAAGCTTGTCAGCCATAGGGTCTACAGACCACTCAGGGCGATAGGAAACGCCAGAGATCAACAGTGGTACGAAAGTACCCTCCGGAGCCCGTACCAATGTCAGTCCGGGACCTTGTCCGAGTCGGGGTGAGGCTGGGGTCGACGTCGGTTGGGGGCACAAAACTGACATCGGGGGCGTCGTCACTGTAATCGGCACCGGGGAAGGTATCGTGAGGTCGACCGGCACCGATCCGGATCCGGGCATGGATCCTCAGGGGCCATCTGGTGCCAGAGCAGCCAGCATCGACGGCCCAGGGCCCCCAGCCGAGTACACGGGGCCCGAAGGCGCGTTGGCAGAGTCAGGCTGCCCAAAAATGCCATGGAGCGCTTCATAAAAGACTTCGATGGCGAGTGGTGGTTGCTCCGCGGCCGGTCCTGAGACCTTCCTCTCGAACGACGTGGAGCGGACTGCCAGACCTCCAAGAGCTTTCGGGACCACTCCCGCAAAGACTTCGGATTCATGGCCCAGCAGTCAGAGCACTACTTTGGGTCGTGGTCGCGCTCCAGGCACCAGAGGTACACGAGGTGTGGATCCGTGACAAACATCAATTTGTGAAAGGAGTCACAAGGCTTGAAAAAGGTCTGACAATGGGACATCCCTCGTGCTACCAGGAGTCGAAGACTCAAACAGACGTCGACAAAAGTCGAAAAAAGTTTCATAAAAAAATTACTAAGGGGCAATCTCTACGGATCTGCGCTGGCTGGTGCAGAAAAAGAAAGAACTAACATCACCGCGCACGGCGGTGGACGCGGAGTTGAACGACGCCACCTACCGACGCGCAGAGGTACTTCTACAGAAATATTCTCCGGATCCAGTCTGACGCCTGGGGGTAATTCTAAGGTAAGGAATCTAAATTAATGGTCTCTTTCAGATTTGGAAAGTCACTCCTTCTCCTACATCGCAATAAAGACCTGCAACAGCCTCCCCACGCAGCTTCAGACCACCAACCCACTTAGGGGATTCCGTGCAGAAGGGCCCTTAAGACCCAGCTGTTCGAAAGAGCTTCAAGTGACATGCAACCACCTGGATACCCTATCTGTGATTACCTCCGCTATAGAAATCCTAAATTGATTGAGTGTGTGAATTTGTAGCGTAAAGCCTGACAAAGCCAATTAAAATGGGTGTGATTGTTTTCAGTGCCTCTGCAACATGCATAGGCCTGAGATTAGAGTGTAATTAAGTATATTTTCAGAGTTTAAGATAGTGGTGGTGTGGGCTGATTCCACTCGAGAGGGAGGTAGTGATTTGCCTGGTAATGGTTGGTGAAAGAGCTCAAGGACTGAGGTTGGTAAGTTTACTACCCTCGTGCAGATTCTTAACAGTTCTTTGGTCGAATCGCCAGCCTCAGTGATGCTGGCCTGAAAGCAGTGCTCTTTCTGGTAGATACTCTATCCAATCACATATTTGTCACATTGTGAATTGTTACATGGTTCCAACAAATTTACTAGGACTGTGTATCAGGACAACAAAGACTTCAAAATACAGGAACTCAGTTCACACATTTATCAGAGAATGTTGGCCTGGTTCCTAGCTAGCTCAGGGTCCCATCTGGACCCCTAACCTTTCCAGGATGACAGATGGTATTGGAAACCTCGAACATGACCACTCTATAATTCCCCAACAATTTGTGGAAACAGATTTACCCTTTTGTTGGTTTACTTTTGCATGCCAAAGGTAACACAAGATAGATATGACTTAGGTTTTAAAACATGTATTAAAATAATCACATTCTTGCATAGAAAAAGGTTGCTGCAATTACTAGGCAGAAGAAATAAAGCATTGTAACCAGCATTATAAGATTGGCAAAAAAGACAAACAGTTCTACCATTATGACATTACTATGATTATACTGCTACCTAACACTGCCTATATTATCAAGAGCATAGTGTAAGAATAGTCTACCAGATCCCCTGGGATAGCCTAACTGCAAATGAATATAGCTCCTTGGCAGGCAAGCCACATAGGTTATATGATGAAGGTTTCTTTAAGAAGATAACTCTTAGTTACCAGGCTATAAGATGAATATATATGCCCCACCAGGAGCAGCATCCTACTGCTCAGCCCACTCACTCCAACTGACACTCACCGGCCAGGCACTCATCAACAATCCATTACATCACACACACTGGCTGAGCACCAGGTAACAGGGAAACTAGAGAAAGAATGCATTACACCTAAATAAGTGTGTTAACAACTCTCCTGGCCCACTCCAGAACCAGTGGGAAGACTAGGACCCTGTCGTTCTGAATCTTCTTCAGAACTCTGGGTGGGAGAGACAGAAAACGAAAGGCGTACAGAAGTCCCTTGCTCCAGTCCAACCAGAAAGTGTCTCCTAGAGAGAACTTTCCCTGCACATTCGACAGTGGTGAAAAGTTCAAGGCAGTATTCTCTCCACTGCTGGCAGATGCCCTGTGCCATCTCGGGGTGCAATCGCCATTCATGATCTGCCAAGCTCCGTCAGTCGAGCTTGTCCAGAGGCTGAAACATTGTTATCATAATCTGACTATCCTGGACTTGTTGTAAACCTCACTGTATCCAAGACGGCTCCTATGAAAGAAAGTTTCTGCAGCTTGTTAAAAGTTGAATTTTGTGCTTCCATGTATTTTAGAATTGATATTGCAGTATTGTGTTCTGAATAAGCATTATGCTTCCATGTCTCTGGACACAATTTGAGTTTTGGTATAGGCAGCTATTTGCCCTTTGCTGTCATTCCCACTACAGTTCATATGGCTTTTTACAGGCACCATATTTGTAGATTGACCCATTGTGTGGATAAGTTGCAACAGCACCGACTGTGTGGGAAATGAAGATCTGTGCCCCTTTTATTTTTATACTTATCATTTTGATGACCCCACGGATCGGTACGCTACCGACCTGGCCCAATACCTCGCAGCATACCAATTGCACCAGAAGGTCCTTCAAGCAACCCATATTAAAGGACACCTTTTTAACCCTATTTTCTCAAGTCGAACTCTAATTCAACCCTGGCTCAAACTCCCTTTGGAGGATTGGACCCGTGAACTAGAAAAGACATGAGCAAACCAAACCAAGACCCCAATCTGGTCGCAGCTATTAGAAGCTTTTCCACCTGGATTGAGAACTCACTTAATATGGTGCTACCTAAGAAATCAATACAGAAGAAAGCTGGGCCTAATAAGTCCGCATGGTTTTCCCCCAAATTAAGTAACCTAAAAAAACAATTAAAAAAATTGGAGAGGACGTGGAGAAAAGATTTTTCACCTAATAAGAAATTAGAAAACAGGGTGGCCATTGCAACATACAAAGCAGAAATAAAAAGAGCTCAGGCCTCCTACTATGAGGAAAAGATCTTATAAACAGCCAATTCCTCTACAGAAACGTTTCTTATCGTCAAAAAGCTACTCAAAGTCCCCAACCCACCAGCATTACCAGACATGTCGGGACGCCGCTGTAACGAACTTGCAGAATACTTTTCCACTAAAGTTCATAACATCCTTAGGCATTTCCCCCAAACAGACAGTGATTCAATAACCAAGTCTAAGGACTCAGATCAGCACAAGAGGAATCATTATCTGGAGACTTATACCCTGCTTACCCAGGAATCACTCCTACCTATTTTATACTCAGTTAAGAGTGGGTCACCACTTGACCCTGCACCACCCAATGTTCTGAAACTGGTAGCATCTACAGTAACCCCTTCCATTACCAACTTGCTCAATGCCTCACTCGCGTCGGGTATAGTCCCCCATGAGTGCAAAAAAGCAATGGGAAAAGCATTGCTAAAAAACAAACTAATTTGGACCCGGTTGAATTGGGCAACTACTGTCCTATTTCGCTCCTCCCCAGAATTAGTAAAATTGCGGAAAAATGTCAAACATACACTTTCTGCGTTCCTCGAGTCCCATAAATTGCTCCACCCCTCACAAACAGGCTTTCGCCCTCGTCAAGAAACTGAAATCGCTCTGCTAGCGGTGGTGGAAGAATCGAGAAAGATTCTCGATTCCGAAGGATCACCTGCCATAATCCTCCTCGACCTGAGCGCAGCCTTCGACACGGTGAACCATCGTATCCTGGTTCATCGTCTTAGGAATGTAGGAGTGACAGGCACTGCCCTACTATGGCTTCAATCCTTCCTAGAAGAAAGATTCTTCCAGGTATTCGAAGGAGACACTCTCTCAAAACCCATTCCTCTGCAGTGCTGAGTTCCTCAGGGTTCATCCCCGAGTGCCATTCTTTTTAATGTAGATATGGCTCCACTGGCGAATATTGTATCCCCCTCTGGGATCCATATAGTTACATATGCTGACGACATTCAGCTGGTCGTAGCACTGAACCAAGCTGACCAGTCGCCCCCGGACCTTCATTCATGTCTTTAGGAAGTTGCCAAATGGATGAGTTTATCTCATCTAAAACTCAATGACGATAAATCTGAGCTTATGCTGCTTGGCAACCATTTAAGTTTGAAATCAAGTACTATATGGCCAGTTTGCATGGGCCCGGTACCGGTCCCAAAAACCGAGATAAAAAGCTTGGGCGTATATGGTTAGATCAAGACCTCACCTTCAAAGCCCAAGCTAGGAAGACCGCTGCATCGTGTTACGGCCTGCTCAGAATGATCCGCAAGTACTCCCCTTATTACCATGCCAAGCAAAAGAGCTGCTGATCCAGGTCCTAATTCTTTCCAGGATAGACTATGGCAACGCCCTTTGCCTAGGAGCCCCAAACTCAGTTGTCGCAAAACTGCAGATCGTTCAAAATTCTGCAGCAAGATTGCTCACGGGTACGAGCAATCGTTGCTCAGCAAAGCCTGCCCTACGCTCCCTTCATTGGCTCCTCGTGCAGGAGAGAATCTATATCAAGGCTCTCTGTGTTGCACACAAGTCTCTAGAAGGGAACGGGCCTCCGATCATCAAAGCCTTGATTAGACCATACAAGGCTACTAGAAGACTTCGCTCAGATGAGTTACACTTGGCAGAAGTGCCCAGAATTAAGAGGGCCGGAACTGGCGGCCGTCTTTTTTCATATAATGCCGCTAAACTCTGGAACTCCCTCACGTTGTCCCTCCATAAGGAATCTAACCATCTTATATTCCGAAAACAGCTAACGACCTGGCTCTTCCCATAAAGGGACTGCCCACTCTAGTTTCCGCTGCAGTGCTGGGATGCCTCCGGGTAGCGATGCGCTATATAAAAGCCTATTTCATTTCATTTCTTTTATTTTATTTGTCTAGTAGGGTGAGTCACTAAACCCTTTGTCTTTTATGTGATACCACTGCAGTTCATATGAACGGCCTGTGTGTGATGTAACTTTCTTCATAGCTGAATAGATGTAACATTAAGCCTGTTTGGCTTTTTTTTTTTTTCTTTCTTTCCCTTCTCTTTTGAGGCTTGGAGAACATTGCGTCTGCCAGTTGAGCAGCCGCGCGTGTCCGTACCTCCTTTTCTCCCACCGCGCTGCTGTAGCTGAATGTTGCTCGCCTGATTGCTTTCCGTTTTGTGCCTCTAAAGTTGCAGAGTTTTCGTCACTCACAGAGGGGGTGGATGACCTGGGAGCCGCTCGACACCCCTCCTCCGCCCTGCTTCTCATGCTGGTATACTGCCGCCCAGGAGTTGAGGCGCGGCCGCAGAGCGGCGGCTCGCGCCTCCTCCGGGTCAACAGCAGCAGCGCCAGCATTGGCCGCTTCTTTGGTGCGGCGGCTGTTGAAGCTGGAAGACAGTGTTGTGGATTCACCGACGGCCCCAGTCTCCCCCACAGTCTCTCATACAGTTTCAGTCTCCTACACTGCTTCTAATAGTCTGGAGCCTTTTTGCTCTCCTGGAAAGGCCGACGCTCAAGCGGATCAGAGCCTTCAGGTCCTCTCACACAGTCAAGGCGGTTAAGACGGTGAGGTGGGTGAGCGAAGGCATCCAGGGAAACGAGGTAACGGTATTGCTAAAATAAAAGAGGCAAGGTAAGAAAATTGGGAAGAGTGTGACTGAAGAAAAAAAAAAGAGGGCAACCTAAGGGAAAGGGTGAAGTGAGGCGGGAGCCCCAGGACCAGCTAGTGTGGGAGAGTTTTTGGTGCCAAAACCACAACTAGCCCCGGTATAGCTAATTCCATCAGCCTCTCCTGCGACAATTCAGCTTTTCAACACTACCAAGTCTAAGGCAGGAGTATAAAAAGAGGAAAAAATAAGTCTGTATCCAATACAGTGAAGGTCACCCCCTCATTAAGGTCGTTTTTTAGGGTGCAACCAGAGGTTTTACTCCTTACAAAGTAGGGAGCAGAACATAAAGACAGCGACGTTATCGGCCCATTTGAGTTTGAGCATTACAGACTCGATGCAGGATGGGATGCAGACTACAGCATTGTCAGGGGCTGAGTCTGAGATACCCATTATTGCTATTGTTCCTGTCACTGACACGGATACAACCACCGAAATCACCACTACCCCCGCTATTGTCACTGATGCTGCCACCATTGTCACTATCAGTGGAAGTATGAACGGAGCTGGGTCGGTAACAGGATTAGGTTTGGGCTCTTCAGAGCAGATTGGGCCCCCCCCATCTTCACTCCCACTTTCAATGGAAGCCCTATTTGCATCCTTAAAAGATATTAAGCAAGGATTTGCCGTATCAGCTGCCAATCAAGGGGAGATTAGGAGCTTGTGTGAGATTCTAGAAAGGAAAGTAGATCTCCTAAACGCTAGAACTGAATACCTTGAGCATTCGGTAGAGGAATTTAAGTCTAATTTAGGGACAGCAGGGGCAAAAATCCATGAGCTACAAAAGGGTGAGGCATTGATGCATGAAAGAATGGAATTGTTGGAGAATAACTCCCGCAGGAATAATCTCTGCGTTTTGAATACTCCAGAAGGGAAAGAGGGCTCTGATTTAAGAAATTTCATGGTAAACCTGTTAAAGGAAACCCTGCCACTCGGTGGAGTCCTTGACAAAGGAAATACAAAGAATTCACAGGGATCCTTTTAGTTTAAATCTAAAAAAGACCAAGCCAAGGAAAATCCTTATCAACTTAATAACTAACTTGTCATTAAAGTTGAAAACAGTGAGAAGTAAGGGCTTCTCTTTTGAAGTCCGTTCAGATTTGTCAAGAGACACACTAGAAAGACAGTGGGAGCTCGGGAGAAGAATGGACAATTTTAAGAAGATTGGTGCTACGGTGCAACTTAAATTCCCTGCCATTTTGAAGGTAATGCACAACAACAAAATGCACAATATCAGATCAATTCAGGAGGCAAATGAACTGCTGGATAGCATCAGTAAAGGGCCCCCGTAAGCAAATCACCTACTAAGTAAATTTTTGGAAGTTGAGATGAGGGGAACAGTGTATGGTTTCTTAAAAATTAAAAAAAGAAAACAAATATATATACATAAAGGGAAAAGAGAAAGGGGGGAAAGAAAAAATAAATAAAAACGAGGAAATAGGAAAAAAAATGTATAAACACGTATTCAGGGAAACGACATAGGGCATAACCCCTTTTTCTTTTCAAATTAATACTTTGCAAATATTGTCCTGGAATGTTAATGGCTTTTGGGGGGGGGAGGGAGGGAGGGAGGGACGAAAAATCTTACAATATCTCAGAGACTTCCCCACCCAAGTCTTGGTTATCCAGGAGACTCATTTTCTGGAGGCAGAAACGAAAGATATATTATAATCACAAATGGGTGGATTCTTTCGCATGCACCAACCAGACGGCAAGTATTAGGGGGTATGGATTCTTTTTTAAAAAGCAGCTAAACCACTCTGGGAGTGCCCAGTAATTCATGGCTTCTGGCGGTGCGTGCTGAAAGTTATGAATGTGGTGTGGGGGTAGGCCTTGTTGCCTGAGGCAAAGAGATGCCTTCTGAATGTGTGGGAACCCACAGATTTAACCATACACGGGAGGTTGTGGGTCACACTTGGGCAGACAGTGGCCAAACGCAACATAGCGCAACAGTGGGGGGCCGCTGCACCACCTACGTTAAAGAAATGGAAGGACGATATGGACTGGTGTATGGTCCGCGAGAAAACTGTATATGTTGCGTGGGGATGCACCAAAAAATGGTTAACGATTTGGACAAAGTGGAATGTATACCGGGGGGGGATATGTGAACCGCCGGTCGTTTCATCCCCAGAAGACCACTGTACAGTGTGAACTACAATGTATGTAATGTAACTCTGCCTGCTACGCTGAACAGTATGTACTGACGCATGTATAAACTGATGCAAGTATACTATGTGAGAAACGGAACTAAGCTGTATAACATGACCAAGGTTTCTTTATGTTAAATAAAGAGAATTTAAATTAAGAAAAAGCAGCTAAACCACAGATTTTACAATACAAGGGTGACCCAGGGGGAAGATGGTTGATACTGAAGGTCACGGTCAGAGAGGTTCTCTTTACATTAGTTGGTTATTACGGTCCGAATCATGATGATCCCTCTAACCTCCAAACTATTTTTTCGCATTTATTGGACTTCCCTGAGCCGGTGATATGGGCAGGAGATTTTAATATCTTTCTTGATCCCAAATTGGAAAAATCTCCCAATAGTAGAGCAATCACCCCTTCGAAATCAAGTGTATTCCTCTTGGCAATAATGTCCCAAATGGGCCTTAGCGATATCTAGAGAGGAAGGTCAGGGCAACATATGGGTGTATCATATAGGAATTTTAAGTACAAACACAAGTCACGAATTTACTATATACTGATCAGCCACACTCTTAGAGATAGAGTAAAGGACATAACACATCTGCCATCGCATATGTCAGACCACTCTAGTATTTTATTGACGCTAGTGTCTACGAACTCAACAGGCTAGAGTTTGGTCTTTTGACCGCACTCCGCTACTTGAAGAGGATGAGATAAGCTGTCTCTCCTGGGAACAAACCAATTTTTAGAGATCAATCTGGGAACTGCCAACATCACTACAGTTTGGGACACTCTTAAGGCTTTTCTAAGGGGTATATAACCAACAGGGCAAGTTATAGATATAAGAAATATAGAGAAGAGATTATAGTCTTGGAAGAAGAAATGAGAAAAGTGGAGGTAAAATTAAACGCCCAAGAGGGAATCGGTCAGGAGGAAGATCGGGAAGTAAGTAGGAAGCTGAAGGAGCAATTGGAGAGTGTTCTCCAGGGGCGGCTTATGCGTAAGTGGGAGGTGAGCAAGATGGCCCACTTTGAATATGGGGAAGGAGCTGGAAAATGCCTAGCTTGGAAAATCAAATCAGACCAGCTCCGGAACCATATCAAGGAGACCTCAATGGGTAATGGAGAACCTCCCATTTCTTCAGATGATGGTATAGGAGAGGCCTTCCTGGAATATTTCCAGGAGATATATAAAGAGACCTCCACAGAGGATAAACTTAAGGCAAAATCTTGGTTGGAGAATATTACTTTAATACCTATCAGCCCCAAACAACAACTAGACTTGGGGCAGCCCATCACACAGGAGGAGGTGAGGAAAGCATTGGTGAGTGGGAAAAGGGGTAAAGCGGCCGGCCCGGATGGGCTTCCAATCGAATTATATCGATCACTTGGAGAGAGCTTAATTCCAACAATAACCCAGAATTAGCCAACCGATAACATGGAATGACGCTACTGTAGTCCTTATCCTGAAACCAGGTAAAAACCCCTCCAGCTGTGGGTCTTATCGGCCCATTTCGCTTATGAATGCAGATAATGAAATCTATAGAACCATTCTGGCTACTAGATTGGGGGAGGCGGTTGGAGACATTCTTCACCCCTACCAACAGGGGTTTGTGAAAGGAAGACAGCAGACCTCACTTAAGACCTGGTCGGTGCAATAGACATCGCCTCTACTTATTCACTCCCCCTCGCAGCCTTGACTTTAGATGCTACCAAGGCTTTCGATAAGAGTAAATTGGATTTACCTATCGGCAGCCATGGAGAAATTCAATCCGGGAGCAAGGTTTTGCCGTGCTATACAGTTGATATATAAATCTCCATCAGCTAAGCTCCTGTTGAATGGTTGTCTTACAAAGCCATTTGGCATAACCAGAGGAACCCGACAGGGTTGTCCTCTCTCCCCCCTGTTGTTCAATATATATATTGAACCATTTGCACAGAAACTAAGGGATAACCCTGATATTGATTCCTTTAGACAAGGGGATTGGGAGAGAAGGGTAGCCCTGTATGCAGATGACATTCTGATAATGTCAGCAGACCTGGACAGAACTCTCCCGGTGGTAATTAAACTGGCGGAATAGTTTGGTAAGGTTTCCGGATACGAGGTAAATGCTTAAGTCATGACTTGGAATATCCCGCACACTGTCTAACAGACAAGCTGTAGTATGCATTACCTTGGGGTCACAATCACCCAGGATATAAATGAACTGACAGATACCAATCTATCGCGAGTCCTCCGTGACTGCCATAAACAAATGAAGTCATGGGTGCACCTCCCCATATCCATTTTGGGGAGGGTTAATTTAGTTAAAATGTCTATACTGCCTAAGGTCACTTTTCTTTTTAATACAATCCCTCTGCATTTTAATAAAGACATTATAGAAAAATTCCAACGAGAAATAAATTCCTTTATCTGGGTATATAGATCTACCAGAATAGCATGGAAAAAACTAAGGCGTAGGAGAGAGAAAGGGGGGTTGGTGTTACCGGATCTACAATGTTATGCTTGGGCATTTCAACTCACTCACTCTCGTATGCTATTGAAAACGCCAAGTGATAAAGGGAGCGGAGCTATGTTTCTGGCCATGTTGAAAGGGGCAGGGCTGCCAGCAGAAGGGTTTATGTTTAAATTTGGAGATCAAAAATTCTTTAAAAAAATTAAACTTAAGGTCCTGCAGGGTTTTGCCAGATTATGGGTGACGCTAAGGAAGGTGACAGGTCTCAGTTATTTCTCTAATCTGGCACCACTTTGGGACTCCCCAGAATGGCTTCGTGATAGGCTGGCGATCCCACTTAGAGATGCTGGATTTAAAGTAAGGGGTGACTTAGTCAGTAATGAAACATTTATTTTATGGGAGGATCTAAAAAGGAGAGTGAGTAGTGGCCTCTCAAGATTTAAATATATCCAGTTACATAGTTGGGTACAGTCCCAGTTCAGAAAGGAAAAAAGAATTGGTGAGGGATCCAGTTTGGAGCAACAGCTTGTGGAAAGGCCAGTAGGAAAAAAAGGAGGTCTCCTACTGATATTGGGCCATAGAAGAGGAGGTGGATGGGGAATTCAAGCTAGCCGATGAGCTGTGGGGCGAACTGTTGCCTAATGAGCAGTGTGACCATCTATGGCAGGAATCTTTTAAAATCCTCTTTAAGATAGTGGAACCAGCATGGTTGAGGAGAAATCACTTATTCACAGCCCATCGTGCATACCTATCCCCTCTCAGGTTATCAAGAATTGTTAAAGGCTCTCAAATCAGCTGTAAAAATGCGGAATGGTAGAAGCCTCGGACCTCCATATGTTTAGGGACTGTCCCTTCATCCAGGCATTCTGGGAATATGTTAAAAAAAACATTGGAGAGTATACTGGGAGTGACAATTCCAATTGACTTAAAGCTAATAATCTTCGGCTTAAATATCCATTTACCAGGACCAGCTAGACTCCTTTTATTTTATTCAATCTTACTGGCAAGAAGACAAATCTGTAGACACTGGGTAGACCCTGTCCCTCCCAAACACTCGGATTGGCTGACTTCTTTGTATGAAACATCTAAAATGGATAGGGCCAGAGTATGTAGCAGGAAAAAGATCGCATACTGGGACTTGTTGCTGCAGTGGAGGTGATTTTTCTTTGTTTTTTTTGTTTGGTCCAATGATTATGCCAACTGGACACTCCATGGACCAGGCTGGATATGCCCATGGAAAATAGAGCATTGAGAGGGTTCAAAGGGTCTTTTAGACCCATCTGGAGTGATACCTAACCTCCTTATATCGATGGGAAGTGGCTTTTTGGTCTGAAAACACACCCCTTCGGGCTGATGGTATCGACAGAATCCGGGGGAAGAGCCCATGTCATCCTAGCCTATTGAAAAAGGGGAATGTACTGATGGTCTGCACACTATGGGTTTTGGCGAATGAGGACAAAAAGGAAACAAAAGGAAAAAAAGAGAAGGGAAAGCCTGTTTGGCTTGTACTACCCCATTTTGTAGTTTTACACTTTTTACAGTATATTTTCAGCTGCAGAATATTTTTCTGAAGTGGGGGAATTACACTGACAAAAATCAAACCACCACTGAAGTACTTTTCCAAATGGGGTTTTGTAAATACCCCAAATTTCTGAACTCTATACACTATTAACATATGTTAAACACACAGGCGCCCATTGATAAACTGTACTCAGTAGTACTACAATTTAACTACAAAATGATATTCACAAACATACTTTACCATAGGGAGTCTCAGCAGTTAGGGTGGAGATCTCCGTATGTTAAAGTATAGGGAAAAATAAAAAACTTTATTAAAGTTTGAAAAAGATAGTAAAAACATGGTAAATGTTAACGTACATTATTGTCATAAAGTTATTTTAAATGCAGAACAAAACAAATGCTACAGTACTATTAACTTATTTGTGAACACAGTCTTTTATTAGTTTAAATATATTAAACTAAATTAAAATGATTTTCTGAAGTTTAGACTAGTAAAATAAATTTCCACCTAAAGTAAAAAAGATTTTTTTTTTATCATGCAATAATAGTTGAAAATAATGTATAGAAGTATTCAAAATTAATTGTATTGTACTAAAATGCAATGAGGTGTTTTTTAAACTGTTTTATAATTAAGTACATATTTTATTTTTATATATTTTTACATTAAATTATATTTCTAATTATTTTAAATCATTTTTTAATAAAAACCAATCGGATGGGGTTATATTATAAGCCCCTACCTCCATTATTTTCTACGGGAGGGAGTTGCAGTATCAGTGGTTGGCCATGTATGACACTTCACTTGCTGCTGTTTTGTTTTTGGCAGTTGTAAATTAAACTCTGAAATTTGACTCCATCTGTTTCAGGGGGTTCAGACATGCAAGTCTACACTTTGGAGTATCTTTACACTCAGATTTTGTGACTAGCCAAAAGTAGTAAAGTTACCCAAAAGTGTAAGAGTAAATAACATCCGTAAATTACTCACAAGTGTAAGCTACCTTTGTGAATATCTCAGACATTGTCCCAAATGGCCCTGTGAATCGGACCGCTGGACGCTAAACAAGACCTTCCACTAGGAGGTGGAATCGTATTCAAAAACACATCCAGATCAACCTGGAAGTCTTGGCTTTTGACAAAAAACTGGACTTGAAGCTCCTCCTCTTCAGCATTAACCTCCCAGTCTAACTGGCCTATTGTTTCTGATCTAATGTACTTTCTTTTGTAAAGGTTGTTTACAACCATAGCCTATGCTGCTAGCCTCACGTTATAAATGTAATTCAAATAAAAAACAGTATCTTCCTACTAGGCATCAGTGAAAATAGTGGAGAAAAATAACAGCTGTGATCTTCATAACATTTTTTTTTTTTTAAAACAGCATCACAAATTTTGAAACTCCTCTTCCCTATAACTCTTAGTAAAGGAACATGTGGAATGGTATAACTTTACTTACGTTAATTCATGGTGTTTCTGCAAAGATGCCTGATAACTGCTTAAAGGTGCTCTGCTAAGTCATAGCAAGTTATTCTGGTGCAAAGAAATTTGAATTAGTGACTTTCTCCACTGATCTGTGACATTAAAGCTCATAGTGTACTTAAACAGTAACTACATGATTTAAGAAACTGACACATATTTACCAACTCTGACTTTTGTCCTGAACCCAGATTCACATCTGTGAGGCTGTTTTTTCCATTTTACAATAAATGTGGCATGACAGCGCATTGCTTGCAAGATATTCGTTATGTACACAAAATGATCAAAAAGTACAGCAGACCCAACGTTTGATTTCTTTTATTTCCAGTATGATACAATATTACAGTTATGTATTATACAATATAAATCATCAAAAACTTTACAATTCATTACAAGCATCTTTGGATTTTAGCTCTCATTGGGGGCAATCAACATTTAATACACCATTTTATAGAATACTGTTTAATATATACAAACTTATATACAGACAGACCCACCACATTTACAAACGAATGCACACTGGGGTAAAAGAAAAAACATTTTCATGTATCCGATGAAACTGAAGCATTTAGATAACATTCCAGATACAGAAACTTCATTTAACATGGAGACAGAAGATGATCAAAATATCCTTTTACGCACACCACAATAAAATTAGACTCTGCAGATGTACATTTCCTTTCTGCTTTTTGTATATAAATATGTGAACTGTTCTATATCTAACACCGTGTTTTAGGTTTTGTAAAGTAAATGAAATTGTTTGCATGCTGCGATAAGCAGAAAGGCCATTGTCTATTGCATATTATACTATTGTGCAATTATGTGAACCCGGGCAGAAAACCTGCCTAAAATTAGAGAATATGACACAGTTCCCCCAAAGTATTTTCTTATTTCTTAGAATCCTCCAAAGATTAATACAGGCCCATATTATCATCCACAATTTGTGGGATACAAAAAAGTACACTGCAAGGCTTTAACACATTTTAAAAAGAACACATAAAATCAATTTTTTCATAAACCTCCTCCAATTTGCTCTCAAATATGTAGATTATTTAATAAGGCACTATCGACACTGGGGTGCAGTGACAGATATAAGTGTAAACCGCAAATTTATCTAAACTAGCCCCATCTTGGCAGCAAGTGCCACATAAAGAAAATGCTGATCTGAGTGCTCACTGTGAAAAAGAGAAATTGTGATACATTTCCATCTATCAAGAACGAGGTACAATTATATGTCAAACTGCTATATTCCTTACAGAACCATCACATGCACAGATGACTCTGGTGGGAAGTAGACGCTCACACACACAATTAATTTAATTAACTGATGACATCATAAAATGTACGTTTGAACTGTCGTTCTTAGTAGAGCTTAGCAAAGTAAAGCAAAAGTGTCCTCTTACCTAAACCATTACTGTGTTGAGGACTGTTTGATTAAAAAAATAACATTAATACATGACTGCAATACAAATAAACCTGCAGCACAGCTGCTAAAAGAATTCCACCAAAATGGAAAGTCTTCTGAAACCAGCAGCCTTCATAAACACTTAGACCCTGAAGAGTTTGTACTGTTGGCATAGTATACTCTACAGACTAAGTCCAAAGTGACTGGTCTATTTTTGAGGAATGTCTTGCATGGAATGGAAACGTAAGCATCCAACTAGTAACCTACCAATCTATTTAACATGTGTCAAGAGAAGTCAGATAGGTCTCTCCAAGCATCTGCAACTGAATGGTTTAGAGAAAAATTCAAAGCAGCCGCATTGACAAATGTCTCTGGCTACCTGGCCTGACAAGTCTGTAAGGTATGAGACTTACTATTCAAGATGAGTGACAAACATTCTGAATCAGCTGATTTACAAATTAAGAAAGGGAAACAGCATGTGGTGTAAGGTACAGCATCATCTGTGGGCACAAATTGCAGACAATCTTTCCCATACTCCTTTAACAGAAGTCCTCTTAAATGTTTAAAATTTGGGTAATCAGTACACAGCATACATACTTCCAACTTTCACTGAAAATGTAGCTCAACTGTGTGATCTTCTTGGTTCTATGTTACTAAGTGTACAGATGAGAAAATACAAATTGTATTGCAGAAATACTGATCCATATGGGAGTTTCATATAAAACAGAGCACAAAGCTCTGATGGAAAGCATCACTTTTTCAAACTAGTACAAGTTTGAAACGCAGGAGAGCAGTATATGTAAGGTAGTTTTAGATTCATATTTTTATAGGCTTTGCGTTTTCTAAAGCAATATTTCCCAAAGGGACTTGCAATGTACGTCTTTAGCAGGTGATATCAAGCATTAATACTCTCAGACACTGCTCCAACTAGATACAACCTGTTTAAATATTCTATTTTATCAAATAGTACCTATGCCATAAATGCCTAATCTGCAGAACCTTAAACCCTAAAAGTCAGGTCAGTCCTATCTTATCTATTTTAGGAATACGGGGTTCACACCAGTAATAGCAAGTGAATACGACAAGAATGTACCGAACATTGAACCATGCATCATATTTAGTTGAGGAGTTTCATTAACCTGTACCAGACAATTTTACCTTAATTTCTTACTATCGGTTTCCCAAATTGCAGAATCTAAAGTGTTCTCCTGAAGCCTAGAAAGCCGACTGCATAATGACTACTGCAACACCAGAATAAATAACTATTAGTAGTAAAAGGATTAGGCTGCATGTTAGTTCAGTTTTCAACATGATTTTAAACAATTTCATATATTATTTTTATTTGTAAAGCACCAAGCATTGATGGTAGCCATGCTTGAAACACAAAAAATATTGTTAGGAGAATTTGAAATGCCTTTAATCGGTCTCATTTATAGGTCTACGTTTTAAACGTATATACTTTTTACTTGCTTTCAATGAGCGTATAAATTCTGTCTGGAATTTTAATTATAGGTCCTTTATTTATTTTGCTAAATAAGTACTTGCTCTCCACAGAAGCTCATGTTTTCTGCTTCATTTCTATTTTTGAATACATTGTTTTCACATCATTACAAATATGAATTATTGCTAACTAGGGTCTTGCAATGGTGCACTGGACCAGTCAGAGGAAAACTTGCTTTATTGGTGGTTATGAAGGAGCAAACATTTAGAAATCTGCTAAGAAATTTGAGGATGAAAATATGTTTTGTTAAGGACAGACAGTTATTTATAATTAAGTCTTTGAATTCAACAATTAACATACTCAAAGAAAAGTAAAATTCTCTCAAAATATTTTTTAAAAAAATCTGTTTGGCATTTAAAACTTTTTATCAGATGTCTTTACACCAAATTAAAAACACTTTCGTATAAACAACCCAACCCACATGTGCCATCTGGGGCAGAAGTAGGAACGTTCACTAAAGCCTGATTCAACAACATCTGTCTCTCTTACTCCAAATATTCCATATCATATGATGCGCTATCTACACATAAAGGTGCATATACAGACTCTTCTTATCCCCTCAATTAGTGAATCTCAAACTTACTCGCCCACCTTGTGCTAAACTGCCCAGCAGACGACGAGTTTTACTAGTATTTCCTAGTGATAACTTAAGAAATACTGGCTCCGCAATATTTGTTTTCCACTTGTTTCACACATACATGCTACTGACGTTGATTACATGTTTTAAGTTCAGCTGGTTTGATGGGAAGTGTTGCAGGTACCCTTTCCATAGAATCGGATGCAGTTGAAGAACCAATATCGGGAGGTTGAGTGCCATGTGCAACATCATTCATCTTAAAGTGCAAAGTGCATCCCGTATAAAATTCCAGTCTATCTCTGAACTCCAGTCTATCTCACTGCTGCCAGCTGTTCTATATCCACATTATCATGCTACAAATATTCACTTGTGACATTTTTCTGCAGTAATGTAATACTTAACATTTCCATCTCCTTGCACCATTTACTTGCTAAAACTAACACTTACCAGAACAGATATGTCAGATGTGTGACTTTCTATGTGATTTACCACTTTGTAGTTATTATATTTCATTGATTGTGTTCCTATACGTGCCTTATGCATTAATGTTATCTGGAAACAATCAGACTTGTCAGTTCATCACACACCGAAAAGACTTTCCAAAAAGAGACCAGATTGTTAGTGAAATGAGTAGTCTTGGCAGATCAAACGACAACACTAACACCCATACAGTGATGTAACGGATGTTCATATAGCAACAATATCTAATCAGAATGCTACCGCATGGTTAAAAATTGTCTACGTCTTTCAACTTAAATTGTAAATTACAGTCGCTCATCAGTGTGTGACTGATCACATCCACAAGAATATTACAGTCTTAAGAATCAGTATACGACCACCCTAAAGACTAATTAGAAGTTAGAAAGTTAGAGAAAAGCAGTATTCCACCTTTTGCAGCAGATATTGAAGAATTCCATTCATTTTTGTCTGCTGGAATTTGAGCTTGCAATTTCCAGTCACTGGCCATTTCAATTATTTTGGCACCAACAGATTATTAATTTTGCCAGACCATTTGTGATTGCCCATACCCGTGAATTGTTAAACAGATAGGCAGATTTGTAATCTTCTACATCAAAACCCTTCCAAAAAAAGCCAGTATAAAAAATATTAGTTGAATGGAAAATCATAATAATAATGATGTATTCCTTTTGTATTTTATCAAAGTCCAAAAGCACGGCTATCCCGGATATCTTTCTTTCTTACAGTCACTGAAAACGTGCCCATTCCAAAAATGCCTCCTTGAGCTTGAACCTTCTTGTTCTCCATTTTGCTTTTTGTCTCTGGCCCTCATTACATCCTCTTAACAATCCGCCTATGTACTTCATTATATTCAGCAGGCCAATTAATCTGCACTTTATAGCAACTCTGAAATGGATCATACATTTTCCTCTGCAAGTCCCTGCACCATTTCTCCTTGATACTCTTAAAATTAGTCAAAATCTCTGATGAACTTGAACCCCAACCCACATACTCAAACACTCTTAACAACATCAACATGGCTGAAGCACCCACACACATCATGGAACTGACACAGTGGTACATCATCTTTTCATGTTAGACTTATTCTGAATTACTGAAAAGAAATGTGGAAATTTCTACAGATGAGTCCCAATAATTGACATTCAAAAATAGCATTA
The DNA here is from genome assembly GCF_964204655.1 of Triturus cristatus. Lineage (NCBI taxonomy): Eukaryota > Metazoa > Chordata > Amphibia > Caudata > Salamandridae > Triturus > Triturus cristatus. The sequence continues at coordinate 1,769,364,264 of NC_140589.1, read as the reverse complement.
TCACGCGTTCTCTACAACACAATCTGATGTGTAGTGCATACAGCCCTGATAAGAAGTAAAACCTTGAGGTTCGCTAGACATCAATGCCATGCACCAGCATTTCCTTCTCCAATGTAGACCTAGCAGGAGTTCAATGTCAGAAGCTTATATTTCTCAATAGGTGAAACATATATAAATTAAATAGGTGAGATAGAACTGAACTTTGGGGAGTGTGGGAACCACATCCTAAGGTATAGTGTTTGGAGGAGGTAGATTTGTCTACATCAGACTGTTGCTGAACGCCAAGAAAAAAGGACTGAAGCTAACTTCATGCCCAACCATTCATTCTCAAAACATTTTCCAGCAAGGTAAGGACAGATCCATGGTGTCAAACGACAGCGAAAGTTCCAAAAACATCAAGACAGCTGCCTGTCTGCCATAATGAAACTGCAGTAACTGTTCTTGGATATCCAACATAGCTCTCTTTGTGCCTCTACATTTGTTGAAGCCAGATTGCTATTCCGATAAAAGGCTATTTAATTCTCAGGACATGCAACTTATTTCCAAGTATTCCTCTAGCAGAGCTACAATTACTATGCTAAAAAATATAAAGAAGCACTCAGTTTATAATTGCAAGCAATGCTTGGATCAGTAGCCATCTTCTTTGAAACGTGGTAGGGAAAACACAGCCTATTGCATTGCATCTGGCTAGACCCTCCTTTGACAGGAACCACTCACTATTAGACATATGATCCTCTAAAAACAGCTCTTTGAGAAGATATGCAGGTATAACATCATGCGTACAGCCTTTTGGATGTAGCGTAGAAACCACATTTATCAAATCTTTGTTGATAGCAAATTGCTTTATTTTGCTGTACTAAATCAAAGTAGAAAGAACCCTTCCCTTGATCATGACTTTTTTCAGTAATACTACTGAAAGTAGATGACGCTTCGAGTTGCTTCTCCTGACTGTTTTGATGGAAGAAGTCCCCCACAGAATCACCAAAACCCAGTGAAATATGCGGTTTATATTCAGGTCCAGGTTTTTGCATATAGTTCATCAAACTTTTAAGTAATTCCATTTTGAACATCCAGCAGTTGAGAAAGGATTTATGAATCAAGAGGCCTTTGCCGTTAATATTAACTTTTTACTAAACATTGTGTAAGAGTTTTACCAAAAGCTCTGCAGCGGATCTTTACTCTCTTAAATTCCACTTTCTGCCCTCTCTATTTCAGATTTTAAGCTCCTCTGTGAACCACAAGATTCCCAGATTCTAGAGCAGTTACTCTTTTTCCTCTTCAAAGGGGCTACTATATCTAACATTTTCTTAAATTTTGTCCAAAATGTGTGCAGAAATTCCGAAGTCACATGGGGTAAATGCCAAGATATAAGCATCCGTTTCTTTGTGAAGTCTTTAAATTTCACATAATTTTCTATGATTTTCTAGAAACGTGCACAAAGATTTGGTCTGTCAGAGGCATCTCATTCTGGAAAGTTATTAAAATAGAATCTGTTTAGGATTGCTAAATAATCTCAGGATGAACTGGATCAATCAACTCGGATTTATAAAGCACGGCTATTCACCCGTGAGGGTACACAGGTGCTAGGGATTGGGATTAGAATCCAACACAGGCTTGTGTGTGGGTTCACATAATAAAACCTAACTTTTAAAGATATAAAAACTGTTGTGAAATAGAGTTGTCAGATACTCTGTCAAAACCCTTTAATACTTAACTTTTCTTACCTAGAGAGAGCAAACCCTCACAAAACTTTCCAAATTCATCAAGAAACATATCAGTACACTGAGAATGCATTAAAAGCGCTAATTTCTGAAAAGACATTGTCATTTCTTTAAGGAGAAACAATGAGTAAAGCAGATCTAACTCGATCACCAATTCTACCCTGAAAACTTTAGCTTCATATCACCTAGTTTAAAATGACCTGTAGATTGTGAGGGAAACATGTCTGTCATAGCAAATAAACGTTTGTATTTGACTGCTAATAGGTCTGCTATGTTATGTGCATTCCCAACCACTGACTTATACCTACTGCGGCATAAAGAAATTAAGAAATAGTAACTGCATCTTCTAGGACAGACCCAAGACATAATTTCTTCTGGTGATGTTCAAAGTACCCATGTTCCACTCGATACGTTTCGCCCACTTTACATGTGTTTCTGGATTCTCTTTCTGCACCAGATATCGAAATAGTGGGTTCTTTTTACAGTCACCATTCGACTGCTTACCACTGTTGAGGAAGGAGAAGAACCGAGGCCACAGAACATTCTTACTCTGAATGACAGTGAAAGGGAAATGCATGCAGGGAGCTTAAACAGTGAACTAGAGCACCCTATAAACATCCATGTGATCCCCAAGCCCAACATATGATATGTGGGTAAATACCTTAAAATAGATAGGAGTTTGAATGCTGTGACAGGGGAGGCCGTCAAATAATCACTTCTTTAAATAAAAAGGTTGAAAAGATTTGGCCTAGTTTCATCTGTCAGTGACCATGACTTGGAAGATTGAAGCCCTGGTGACCTCGAAGTTAGATTATACTATTACTTTTCTTAAGGGTATATTATGCTAACACACAATTAAAACACTACTAAAGATACATAATCCAGTGAGCAAGCGTATTTCTGCATCCAGAGATCTCAATAAGATTTCTGTCAAATTTTATATTACCTTTTAGTACCCCTGCTTAGTGTTTAAATGCCTACAAGAAGGCGGCTCCAAAAACATGAAGGATAAATATAAAAGGGCATGTATCGCCTTATGTTGTGGTCTTCCAGATCTGCTGTTTGTCCTTCAGTTCAATTTCACTGACTGGGGGCAGGTGGGCAGTACTCGGAAGCACATGCGCGTCTTAGTTCTTTCACATAATCTATGGATTATCTGATCTCTTCTCAAGAAATACACACTTGGGACATTTTTGGGGAGAAACTGCTATGGATATGTAATTGTATCTTTCTGTGTTTTACTCTTCTCACCGATAGGATTTTTATTTTGTTTAATATTTATTTTTCCAGTTTTATGTGAGATTTCTTATATTCACATTGTTGTTTAGGCTCATTTGGTTAATGGATGTCATTTAATGCTCACTGATTTTACTCTGTACATGTGTTTATTTATGTATTACTGATTTTTCAAACAATGATGGAATATCGATCCGTTCATAGTTAATATCTAATGCAAGAGTCTTGCACCAATAAATATATGTGTTGTGTGATCAATTAATTAATAAACATCCTATGCTGGATATCAGGATGGCAATCCACTTGGGCCTTTGCTGCTATTGTGAAAAAGCGGATATCGATATTGAGGAGTTTCCACTACAATACTAACTTTACATATCCTTTACATGGTTAAAATGGGTTGGAATAACCTCCTTTCTAAGACCGGCATGTTCAGACAGATATTTAGGGCAAATATTTTAACAAACAACATCCCATAACAAAGAAGGAGTTTATAGATTTACTTAGTACCATTAACGCAATCACGTTAACTGGTAAATTTGTGCTTGCTGGTATTTTGCAATACTTAAGTAACTATCAGTTACTGTAAATAGTTATTGACAAAAAGTTATTTTACTAAGAATTCGACTGTACTATGTAGATTATTTGGATCCAGTAAAAAGGAAGCTTAAGGCACTTGAATATACCTAGTGAAGACTTTTTAAAGGCATTCTTGATGTACAGTTTTCATATAGAAACCCAAACAGAATTTGTGCAATTAAACAGCAAATGGATATTAAAACTATAAGGCAATGTAATATTGCCCCCTCGTCACAACAGAAAACAAAAATAACGTAATCCGGCACAAAAGGTTTTTTGTTGTTACCATTACCAGGAGCTAGTACTCCAGTTCAAGATACATATATATACAATAAAAAGTGGGAACCGTTGTCTCTCCTACAGTCAAAGGCCTCTAATTGAAATAGTTTAAACAGTGATTTCACAATTGCAGTGGTGTCAAAAACAGGTCCTGAAGATATAGGTAACACGCCACACTTTAAGGACACCGCATGTGATAAATTTACATACAATACATCAAAATAGAAACTATTCACATAGCAAGAAGTCATCTTATAAATCTGGCTTGGGTCCGAAACTACTTCATAAACATCAGATTCAAAGTGTTTTAAAATGTTCCTGTTGCCCCTCTTTAAGTTATTTCAATGTATCTGTTTTGTGTCTACCAGGATGAAGTGGCAGTGTATTAGCTATCCTGGGAGCAAGAGAGCGGCCACCCGCAGGCATAGTAAGATTGTAAATCACAAGTGTTCAACTTTAAAAACAAAAATAAATAAAATAAATACAATGTCACACAGCTGCTCTCCTTGGGATATGTTGGTCTAGAATGCTGAAATGGTTCATTTTTCATTACTAGGTATCATAATTTCAATCCAGGATCAATTCTGTGCAAGAAGGTTGATGTGCAGTGATATTTTACATAAAATCAGGACTTTTTTGTGTGTGTGCACCTCTACAGGTTTGGTGATTAAGGGGAAGGGGTTGTGTAGGGGTGAGAAGGATAAAGGTAATGTGCAAAAGAAGCTTACTAGGTCCTAAAATATTATAATATCCATAAAAGAATGCAGTCCAAAGGTGTATCATCATCATTAAAAATATAACCCAAATGAATAAAATCGAACAAAGCTCTCATTAGATCAAATTGCCAATGATGGAGCAAGTCTCATAAAAAATATGCATCTTTTTTACAGTACTAGAATATACTTTTTAGGGCAAATGCGGCTCTGAAGACCTGCATATCTGGACAACGCACACCTTTCATTATACATCCCTCACATGCAATTGCTATTTCAGGCTATACCTTTTCAATATGCAATGCCAAATCACACCTCCTGATGTTTCCATCAATCTTAGCGCTTGTGAGATAGTTTGCATAGTAGGTTGGTAATACCTTAAAAGACAGATGTTAAGGGAAATGGGGTAGAGGGCATATGACTGTAGTATTAGACACACAAACTACAGTTTTAAAAGGTGGTACTCGATACATTTTTTTTTCCGAGTGAACTATACCCGTCTCACAGAACAGAAAAGCAGGTCCATCATTTTACACAAGATGGAAACTGTTAGTTGCTTTACATTCAAAGCCCCCCCACCAAAATGTCTTCATTACAGGCTATGAAAAGTATACTATGTTGTCAGTGGTTCATACAGGACACCGGTTAAACAACCATGCAGACAATCATGACAAGCACAATCGTCATGAGGGCAGGATACCGGTCTTGGAAGTCCACAAATCCACCAAATATGCCATGTTCCTACTATGTTTGCACCAACCACTGAGGCTCCCTCTCAGCTGGCCCAAGACTTCCTGTTTTCAGACTTTTTCTGGCTCCTGTCATCAGGTCTCAAAGATGGCCCTCCTTCGGACTTCGCAAGTGCTGTCAGGGTCGCCAGGTTGGAAGCAGAGCCGGACAGGTTGCCGCTCCTCCGGTTTTCTGCTGTTGCTCCAACCTGTAAGCGCAGACCAGCGCTGCGCCGCCGTAGAGATCCTGTGGCTTTCTTCAACCGGTCAGGCCTCACAAGAACTCCATAGCCAGGATTGCACTTGAAATACTGTTTTCCACCTACAGAGCCATCATTCTTCCCTTTAGGAAAACAGACAAAGTGCCGATTAGTTTTGAACATTCACTTGTCACTCCATCCGTGTATTAAAATAACATTATCACTTGCACACAGAAATGATCATGATTAATTAACGACAGCTCTAAAGAGTTGGTGACAACAGTCTCTTGATAATTATACATCTACATGATTTATTATACCCATCTCATAGCTCAGTTGTATAGTGCATTGCAGATGTGAAGGAAGTAACAGGAGTGTGAAAGGCAGCTGCATGCAATAACACTGTCAAGCAATTCCTGAAAATACTCACTGAGTTTCACCACATTATCAAAACTCATTAAAAACTGCCAAGTAAAACTAGAAGCAGATGCATCTGACCCTTTTCTAAACTTGCTCCCGGCTCTAAGGCAGTGAGAGCAGGAGAGTGATACAAAGCTTAAAGGTCATACTGTTTGCATAATGTGACCGGTGGCCATGCTCCGCTTCCGTGTGACTCCAGATCTAGCTATAAGGGTTCCCTGTTCACCTTTGCATGAAGAAATTCGTTTTTGTATCAGTGGATTCCTCAGGGACCACAGGCAATTCCAAGATAAAGGTTACAATGCCAATAGCTAAAGATTTCGCAGTCCGTATTGCATTGCAAATGCTTGTTAGAACTTTTGCCCTGTTTGTGACCGAAGCGTTATCCTGCAGATGTGAGAGGGGACTGTTGGTACCTGGATTACTATTCTCCTATGGTCTTATTGGTCTGATCTGGATCTTCTAAGGGGGTGCCCTGCAAGGCAGTGTGAGGCCCACAGCGAGCGACAGCAGGCTGTTACTGATCACTACATTTAGTTAGGACGTAATGATCTGGACATAACTTTGGTGTGCATGGACAGAGTGATAGAAAATGAGGTTACCACAGCGCTGATGTTTGTTAGATAGTTACAGCCCTCTGCTGGTATTCAGTGACCAACGTTCCAAATGCTTGCTTATACAGAAAAAACACAATGTTCTGGCAGGTTGATATCTCCAGAGTAAAGGCCTGAATACAACTGTGGTAACCAGTTCGGCCAAATACTTGCGTAGACCATTCTTATGGATATGTAGAGTTCATATTTAGAATAGGCGTGACGTTACATTTTAAAACTTGCAGATGTAAACAATGAGGATAGTTTGGACCTTGTGTAAAAGAGCTGCAGTACCAACAATGTCTGACGGCAGCACCAGCATTAAGCTTATACTAGCTGTTTTAAAAATAGGTATGGACGGTCTAGTTTATAAAAGAAAGAAAGTTGCTGTAGCGCGGCCACTAAAGTGAAAGCGGACCGCACTGCAAATTAACCCCTTCAGCGCGGCGCGGACTTCCGCGCCACGCTGAAGGTTCCGTGCGCGGGCGGGGCCATGACGGAACGGTTCCGTCATGAGCACAGCGCAACCGACGTGCATGACGGAACCGTTCCGTCATGCGCGTCGAAGGGGTTAAATAAAGAAGCGCGGCTGCCTGAGTGAAAGCGGACTGCTGAGTAAGTTAAATAAATAAAGCAGCGCGGCTGCTAAAGTGAAAGCGGACCGTGCTGCAAATTATAAAAAAATACATAACAATGTAAAAGCAGGCTGCGGCACTGCCAATTAAATAAAGTAGCTTGGCCGCTAAAGCGGGATGCGCTGTAAATTACAAACAAAAACTAACAACAATGTAAAAGAGGGCTGCGGCGTTGTGTGGGTGGAAGAGGGAAAGACCATTAAAGAGAATATTGCTCGCCCACTAAATAACGCAGACCGTGTAACGATCCAAGTAAAAGGTCCAGTCGTTATGAGCGGTAACAAATGCAGACAAGGCGGTACCAAGGAAGGACTAACAAATAGCTCCTGAATCTCTGCAGCAGGTTGATCAATCCACTCTGCCATTTTACTGGAATTGTAGGCTGGACCTTGCAGAGTATGCTCAGACCTGTAGAGGAGACACATTATCTCCAGGAACAAACCTCCTATACCAGTACGGCTAGAAAGGGCCAAAGGACTTGTGATTGGTACTTCCCAGTCCTACCAGTCATTGAAAGCAGTATCGTACGGAAAATTGGGGGCTTTTCTCACTAACAGTAACAGACGAATTGGAAAGGTAGGTAGGATTGAAAAGGGACAGTCACTTTTCAAGAATGGCAGGGTATCAGGGCGCTATACATGAGCCCCTTAGCATTACAGATGGACTAATTCATATATTTTTAGGCACATGGAGATTAAAGTGATTTGCCCAGGATGCGTGAGCCTCCCGCAAGACTTGAACCTGGTTCCCCAGCTTCAAAAACGGCCCCTCAAGCCGTTCAGCCACATCCTCTCCCCCAATTCCTCACGTGATTTGTAAACCCGGTCTAATTTTTTTTTTTTGATTTTCCTACTTTCCTAGCTACAATAAACATGTTTAGCTCAATATGTCACTACCAATTACTACAACCTAACTCTTTACTTCTTCGCCCATTAAAGTCACATTTAAATGTTTGACGTTTTTTAACAAAAAACTACTAATGCGTAGGGCGGCCGTCTAAGTGAAAGAAGAACGCGTTGAAAGTTAAACAAATAAAGCAGCGCGGCCGCTAATGTGAAAACGTGGACCGCGCTGCAAATTATAAAAAAATACGTAACAATGTAAAAGCGGGCTGGGGCACTGCCAATTAAATAAATAAAGCATCCCGGCCGCTAAAGTGAAAGCGGACCACGCTGCACATTTTAAAACAAATACGTAACAACAATGTAAAAGAGGGCTGCGGCGTTGTGTGGGTGGAATAGGGTAAAGACCATTAAAGAAAATAGTGCTCACCCACTAGATGATGCAGACCGTGTAATGAGCCATGTAAAAGGTCCAGTTGTTATGGGCGGTAACAAATGCAGACAAGGTGGGACTAAAAAGCCTATGTATGAATTAGAAGCCAGCCTGTACGAAGGACAATGACACAAGCCAATGACACATATGGGCATAGAGTGGGCGGGGCTTCCAGTGCATACCCTAATACAGCATGCCTCACATAGTGCGCAGCGTATGCGCGCTGCCGCTAGGCTCGACCTAAAAACAGTTACATTTATTAGTGATGATGGAAACAAAGACCGACCTGAAAGCCCTACAGTAGCGAAGGAAGGAATAAAGAGAATCTCATAGCTGAAATAAAGGGCAAAGCTTTACACGGTCAGACTTTATTTTTATTAATCACAGGCTGCGTGTGTGTGGATCTGCGTTCTGCACTGGGGAAGGGGGGGAAGTCTTTGGACGCCCAGGGCTAACAACTGCAAACATTAATGTGCTCGGCTTCAGCACAAGATTAAGAACCACAAACCGTTAATGGGCCTAGGGCTACAAATCAATGAACTGTGAACTTTGGCTCAGATGTGCCATCTGCGGGACCATAAGTGTCTTTCTTGGAGTCTTCTCCTGCATCTGTGGGGACATTAGACACTTAAAGAAAGAAAGTACACAAGCACTGGCAAAGCCAATAGGTCTCGCGCCTATGCAAGAACTATTGGCTTTGGCAATGTGTTTTTGCCATGTTGTACACCAGCGGGGCTGCTGTTCAGCATGGCTCGAAGTTAGTGGTGTAGAGGAGAGTGGTATGGAGTGTCAGAGTGGAATGGCAGACAATGGAGTAGAGTGTCATAAAGTGCAGAGGCAGAGTGTTGTGTATTGGAGTGGCAGAGTGGAGTTGCATTATGTGTCGTACAGTGGACTGGCGTAGAGTGAATTGGCGTAGAGTGTTGCAGAGTTCAATGGAGTACAGTGCAGCGGCATAGAACTCAACGGTGTAGAATGCAGTGGTGTAGATTAGAGTGGTGCATAGTAGTGTGTAGCACTACACTCTACGCCACTGCAAAGTGGAGCGATGCAGAGTGGAGTGGAGTGGTGCAGAGTACAGTGGCGTAGAGTGAAGTGCTGTGGAGTGCAGTAGTGCCGAGTAGAGTGACAGAGCACAGGGGCTGAGAGTGCAGTGTTGCAGAGTAGAGTGTTGTAGAGTGCAGTGATGAAGAGTGGCGTAGAGTGCATTGGCATAGAGTGCAGTGGCGCAGAGTAGAGTGGACTGGTGTAGAGTCTACTGATGTAGAGTGTTGCAGAGTACTATGACGTAGAGTGCAGTATTGTAGAATGTAGGGGAGTAGATTAGAGTGGTGCACAGTAGAGTGTACCACAGCACTCTACACCACTGTAGAGTGGAGTGGTGAATTGTAGGGTGTCAGAGTGTAGTGGCGTAGAGTAAAGTAGCACATGGTGCAGTGGCTTAGAGTGGTGCACAGTAGAGTGGCATAGAGAGCAGTGGTGTACAGTGCAGTGGCGTAGAGTGTAGTGCTGCAAAGTGCAGTGGAGTAGTGTAGTGCTGCAGAATGCAGTGGGGAGCTGCAGAGTGCAATGGTGCAGAGTGCAGTAGTGCAGAGTAGAGTGGCGTAGAGTTTGGTGGCCAAGAGTGCAGAAAAGAGTTGTTTTAGAGTGCAGTGGTGTAGAGTGCATTGGCACAGATGGAAGTGGAGCAGGGTAGAGTGCAGTGACTTAGGGTGGAGTTGAGTAATGGCATAAAGTGATATAGAGTGCTGTGTCAAAGTGTAGTGGTGCAGAGTAGATTATAGTTGCGTGCAGTGGAGTGGCCTAGAGTGCAGGGGTGTAGAGTGGAGTAGTACATAGTAGTGTGTATTGGCATAGAGTGGTGCAGAGTATAGCAGAGAGGTGTAGAGTGCAGTGGTGCAGAGTGGAGTACAGTGGTGTGGTGTAAAGTGGAGTGGTGCAGAGTGGGGTGGCGTGGAGTATGCATGGTGCGGTAGCACACTGCCATTACAGACAGCACATTTGAATTGAAATACTTATGTTTACAGACCTTCAGCTTTACAAATAAAACTATAGAGTGTACAACTGATGTCTGGAAATGGCATCACCTAGTGTATTGATTTGTTTTGACGATATTAAAGTGTTTGTCTCCAACACCCTTCAGAATTAACATAAAATCTGTCTTCGAATGCACAATAATTGTGACAATATAAGATTTACAGACCTGTTTACCGAAAGGAGCACCCGTGGAAGAATACAAGGAGAGGTAGTGTGAAAAGGCCCTGCACCTTGGGAGGGAGGGACTGAACCTGGACAGCCTAAAACAAAGCCAGTAAATAGAAAGCCAGAAACAGTGTTCCAACCCACAAAGCCAATGGTAAGCAATGGGTGGCATGCATTTCCGGGGAGCTTTCCGAATGTCCCAAGATGTCTTTAGCAAACCAGAGAGCTGCGCTCCTAAACCAATCGAGCCTCTTAAAGCAGCATTACTGTCTGGAAAAGAAAGCGGGTTACTTTGGAGGAGGTAAGCCTCCAGGCCCGCATCCCCAGCCCGCGACAGCTGCGAGAGGAGATGCAGGCCTCTTAGGCGAACCCCTGCGCCTGGTGCTGTGCAAGCAAGTAGCGACAATGCACCCGAGGATCAATACATCATTTATTTTAAAAGAAGACGGAGAAAAACGTGCATCTGAAATTCATGTGAAAGGTCCAGGTCGGCCCCTTCCCAGCAGCACCCGAAGCAGAATCCTGGGAACGGAACACTTATGATGTCAGGTTCAACATTATGCTTTCAGATTCATCGCAGGATCATTTTTGTGACTAAACAGTCGGGTTTTCTCAAGAATTGGATTAAACCCGTGCCTTGCCTGCGCCCCCTGTTAAACTGGAACACATGTCATCTCCCACAAGGGATGATGACACGTTGTAAAGTCTCCATTGTGACGCGTCCTTGGTATCAAAGGCTAGTAACCAGGCAGCTGCAGCAGTGCACTCATGGACACCGGAAGGGGAGGATCCCTGCTTGCGGGTGGAACTGGGGACAAAGAGAGGCCGAAGCTGCAGGAGCTTAGCAGGCTCCAAAAAAAAGAAGGGGCAGGGGTGGGCCTCTGGGGACAAGGCGAGTAAACAAACCAAACGAAAAGTGGACTGAAAACGAACTCCAGACTGGCTTGAAATTCAGATTCCCATCCATTTAATGTCTTACCCTTACCTTCCTTTGCGAGCAACTTCCTGCCCTTTACACCTTGGGTCTCCTCTCTTCTCTCGCAATCCCTTGGGCACCTCACTTTACTTTCCCCAGCTCTTCATCCTCCTTTCTTACTTCACTCCTTCCCTCGTCTCTCTTCTATCCTCTCCTCTCCCTTTCCACTTCCTTCTATTCCTTACTTCTTTATCTTCTCTCCCTTCCCTCCATTCCTTTCTTCTGTACCTCTTCTATGCTTTCCCCTTTCACCCCCTTCCTTTCTTTTTCTTTTCTCTTCCCCTCTCCTCTCCCAACCCCTCCACTGTCCCTTTCTACTCCGTTCCCCTTCTCTTCCTTGCATCCCCATTTCATCCTTTTTTCTCATCTGTCCTTCCTTTCCCTCCATTCCTTTGTTATCTACATCTGCTATCTTCTCCTGTCCCTCCCACCTCCTTTCCTCATCTCTCCCCTTCCCTATCTCCTCTCCCCTTCCTTGTTCTCTCCCCTATCTCTCCTATTCCCATTGCCCCTTCTCTTCTCTTCTCTCCCTTCCCCTTCTCTTTCTTGCTTCCCTATCTCCTCTCTCCCCTCTCCCTTCCGCTTCTCCCCACTCCTTTCCATTTCCTCCATTCCTTTCCTCCCTACCACTTCTATCCTCTCCTTCCCTCACTATATCTTCTATCCTTCCCTTCCCTCACTATATCTTCTATCCTTTCTCATCCCTTCCCCTTCCCTATCTCTCCTCTTCTCCCTTTTTGTCCTCGGTTCCTCTCCCTGTCCCTATCTCTTCCCCCCACTCCACTGCTGTTCTTTTAACTTCCTTACCCTTTGCTTCTCTATCTTTCCTCGCCCCTTCCCTTGCTACACTGTCATTCTATCCTGCCTGTTCCACCCTCTTCCCTTCCCTATCCCTCCCCTCTCCCTTCCCCTATTTCTTCCCTTTCCTCCTATATATATCCTATATATATCCTCTACACTCTCCCTACCTATAGCTCCTCCCATTTACTTCCTTATCTGCTTTCTTCTTTTCTATTCTCCCTTCATTTCAATTTCTGTCTCTTCTATCCGTTCTGTTTCTCTGCTGTCCTCCCCTCTCCCCTTCATTCCCATTCCCTCCTGCCCCCTTTACTTCCCCATCTCTCCTCTCCTACCCACACTCTTATCTATCCTTTCGCATTCCTTTCCCTGTCTCTCTTCTGTCCTCCCCTCTCTTTTCTTCTCCATCTATTCTGCCTTCTCCTCTCCCCTTCACTCCACTACCCTGAACTTTTCCTTCCTTCCCTTCCTCCCTTTTCTTTTCTCCCTTCCTTCCCTATCTTTCCTCTTCTCTCCCCTTCTCAATACGCAGCCCCCCTCTGGATACACAGGTGCTGAGTCTATGTTGTAGCCCTAACTAGAGTTTTGATTCGCATATCTCATCTCTCACACCTCCCTCATCACACTGCTAGGTGCTACTCCCCAAGATAAGGGCACCTCTCTGGTCCCTCACGCACAACACACAAAGGCAACACGGTCAACCGCATACTCCTCCATGATGGCGCTGCCGCCCATCAGCACCCGCACACAGGGGTATGAAGGCCAATATAATTATTACAATGCAAAACAACCCTTAACCTTGTGCTCATAACCCTGTACTCTTCAGCCTGTTCCCATAACCCTGTAGTGTACACCCTGTACTCATAACCCTATATCCATAACCCTGTACTCTTCACCCTGTGCTCCTAGCCATGCATGCCTTGCTCTCACACCACCTCCTGCGGCTCACACTGCCAGGCGCTATGCACCAAGCCAAGGTAAGAGAACTTGTCTGTTCACTCAGGACACCAAAATGCTTGCCACATAGGAACACAACAAATGCCACACTGCCAGCCACGCACTTCCACATGCTGTGTTGTGCTACTCACCTGAAAGAGCGCGTCAGTGCTCCACACACAGGCTGGAAGTGCTAAAATAGACGGATATTTCCCCTCGCCACTGCCAGTAGCCTTGTTGGCTACCTTGAAGTGGACTGATTAGGATAGGAGGGCAAGGAATTTAGGGGGAAGGAAAATAAAAGGAAAAAAAAAACGGAACCTCAAACTTGCAAATGTAGTCGGGGATGGGGTAGGGAGAGAAGAGGGAGGGTTTTGTGTGCCCAAGTACCTGTGACATGAGCGGAGTTTAATGAACTGTACATTGCATTTTAAACAAAGTTTGCATACAATGCATCATGTATGTTGAACCTAAGAATGTACAATTGCCAGTGCCATACTGGACTGTTTGCCACCCTTAAGTATACAAAAATATGATGCATGGAATGCTTGAATTAACCTCAGCCACTGGCAATCGCTCAGGGTCACATCCCCATCCATTATTTTGCACACCATGGAGCCTCAGATTGGACCCTACCATATGCAAATCAGTCTTGACCATGCTTTAATGGGAACACTTCAGTCCGAAGTGCCAGGCCAGGTCCTCTCTGCACCAGAACACAAGCAACCCAGGACCAATTTCGCCCTAGGTGGGTCTCATCAGCCACCTACAGCTTGGTTTCATTCACACAGTGTGCAAGGGACCCACGCCTGGGCATACTCATGTCACTTAGAGTGACACAGGTAAGTATACAAAAAAGTGATGAATGGAATGCTTGAATTAATCTGGCCGCATCCCAATCCAGCATTATTTTGCACACCATGGAACCCCAGTTTGGACCCAGCCATATGCAAATAAGTCTTAACCATGATCCAACTTTTACACCACTACAATGCCAAGTGTGTGCCCCTTAGCAGCTGGATAAATAAACAAAATTAGGTGTGTGCAAGGCAAGCAGATTTTTTGTGGAAAAACACAACTTCGGCCCAATCAAAACATGTACTCCTGGCTCCAACATGTAGGCAGAACCAAAGCCCCTCTAGTAATCCTCACATAATTTCCATGGCAGCTGCGCTGTCAAGCCAGTCCGTAAACAAATATAGGCTTGTCAAGAGTATAAACATCCTTTCAAGAACAAGAGAAGTATATTTTAGAAGTTATAGTGCGTATAACATACAGCCCTGCTCTCGGTATCTCGGGTGGGACTAAAGCCCTTTCAGCGTTGAGCGCCTGCATGGTGATGATGTGGTTGGTATACCCTATCATAACGCCACCGCTCTACCATGGAGAGCTGGAACGATCATGCCAATAGCCAGAGAAAAGAGTAACAGGGGACTCCATGTCCAGATGCTCAAACTATCTGCTTTACCTGCACTTTGGGGGAACCTGTCAAAGGCTCCCACCCAACCCCTAAAGGAGGGCAGAAAATGCGAAACATTCAGGGGTTGAAGGAGTTCAAATGTTTACTGCCAGCTTACCGTAGCCAACACTTTACCATAGCCGTGGAAGTCACAGCAATGTCTCCAAAGGATCCCAAAACCATACTCGACCATGTGCACCAGTCCCACAGGAATGACCGCGCTTTAAGATGCTGACCCTGATATTGATTTATAATGTGAGTGGTATTGATTTATATGGTGAGGGGTCTTTCTCTGGTGTGGGAACAAAGATGATAATATCCTCCCACACCGACATTGGTAAATGATCGATTTCATGAGCTTCCAGGCGAACATCTAGGAACCTGTCCATGAGGATGTCTGCATAGGTAGATTTCAACAGGGAGTGCCACTGCTCGCAATCTTCCCTCTCATCGTGCTGCTTCGCACAACCACCAGCTTTTCTTTAGTGAGTGGGGAATCAAGTGTATCTTTTCGTCCCAAGGACAATTTAGGGAGTCATGCAGCAGCGAGGTGGCCAAACACCCAAGTGGTATCAGCTCCTGTGGTTCTACAGACAGATTTCTCCAGGACCGATAACATGTTTCACGGACGCCCACCTGAGATTACACTTTTTTTTTCTTTATCTGGCTGTAATCATAGCTTCTCTTCCATTGGTTTCCAATTCATGCTTGACCCTGTATGCACTGGATACAGACCGCCATAATTCCCACCTTCATAGCCTCCGATTCAATAAGAACGGCTATGCCCCGCTCAATAGTGAAATATGTCTTGTGGGTATCCCAGTTGGATTCCTACTAAGCACATCACCTGGAAGACCTAGAGTGATCAAATCTTAATCTATCCTGGTACTGGATTATTCTGTTGCTGAGTAGAATGAGTAAGCATTTCAATGAGGGTAAGAACCGCAACCTCCTCTGCAGCACCATCATCATTTCTGAGCGTGCACCAACTTCTCCCATTCTTGTGCCCTGCCAAGGCCAGCATCTAACCTATAGCCCTCTTAGTGCATAATTACCAACTTGGGCACTAACCATCAGGCATCCAAATTTGGATAGCCACATCCAACAGGCTCAGAAAAACAAATGTCGGTCCTTAATTTTAGGGGAGTGTACATTACCCAAGAGTTAGCCATATGCCAACATATATCCCACTGAGATCAACTACCTTTTAGGTTACCTTCAAATGGACTCTCGGGCCACCCACAACACAACTCCTCTTAAATTAGTGAAGTACGAGGATGAAAAAAGTGTACTCTCCATTTTGTAGCCCGCTTGGCCTAGGTTTGTGCACATTCAAGAGGGTATTCCGTAGGAAAGTCACTTTAATCTCCCACCTTTGTAAGAAAACACCTTTTTTCTTTTTAAGACAAGCCTCAGGATAGTCTATGTCGTTGTCTGGACTTGGCTACCTTTAATTCAGTTTATCTACCCTAGGTTTAGTAGTCAGTGTGTTAAATATCTCCCACTGACACGCACAATTCCACAATTGCATTGCTGTATCCGAGTGAACCTTGCAAAGCACTGACAATCCACCATCCCTAAACCTGGAAAACATCAAAGCCACAAAACAGCTCTGCCTCCATGTTGGTTTAGGCTAGCTAGCAGATTGTGGAATCTTGCAGGCAGAGCCCTATTGTAGTGTAATCCCTCTTGTGGCTCCAAAGGATGGCGGCTGCTGCTGGGCTTGAAGTAGTTGGTAGACGTGTTCTAGTAACATATTGTACATTAAACCTACCTCCATACTATACAGTGGGACAAGTTGGTTCACTGATCACAGAGTGCACTCTAGAGCATTGCGATTCATCCTTTGTTTGGTGCAGCGGCACAGTGATAGAAGCCATGTAGCAAGCGGAGGAATCACATCCACAGAGCCTCTGAACAGTCTGTAGCATGCAGAGCTCTGCGCTTGTCGCCTACAGGCTACTGTGTAACCAGCGTCTGAGGTGAGCGGTTGCAGTTTTATTTTTAGGCAGCTGAAGAGGCCTGACACCAGTAGTGCTGGAACAGTGGGGTGCTGCCATCACTGAAGTCATTTGGATTGTGAAAATCCTGTCACACAAAGAACACGTGTGACTAAGTATTTAGCAGGAAAGTGTTAAGGGTTTAGTATGTTGTTGGTAATGCATTTTGGAGCACAGTGTCGTAAATATATTACTAAAGTATTGTGTGGTAACGCACTGTTGTACAGAGACCACATTTTCCACTGAAATAGTGACTACATTTGCACAGATATACAGTTAAACTGATGAAACTATATAGAGCACAAATGCAAATGTGTAGACAGCAGGTTTCAGGGAATAATTATAATTTGCGCTTCACTAAGTGTCTTCATTTGTTTCATCCCATTAAGATCTTTTCCATCACCAGTTCAAACTAACACAAATACCCGCTTCATTTGTGTATTCCTGCCCGCTGATATTTTCTATTTACAGGTTTTTAAACTGTGTTGTTAAATAGAAAATTATATCCTACAGCCTTTCCTTTCGCACTGCCTGTACTCCAGCAAGATTGCCACATAGTTCACTTTACAAAATCTATGAACTGGTTGGATGAAAGGCAATATATAAACACAAACAATTGGTACAGAAAAGCACATCAATAAAAACGTCAGCACAGGGTCGTTTCTGGTCTTTTATTTTCAGATGTGCTTGATATGCGATTGATAGAACCAGCCAACGCGTTTCGCCCAAACATGGGCTTCTTCAGGGCAATAAGTTTGTGGTTTGAACTAAATCCTCAGTAGTTGGATCAAGTAAGGAGAATCAGATTCTACTCGACGTGCTGGCTACAGGACGCGTTCCGGACACGGCTCTAATCTAGGAGACAGCGAATACCGAAATATAGTACACCGCACTGCCTAATCACAAAGGACATCTCTCCACCTCGAGATTTCATCACCTCGTCCTAGATCGGTTTTAATCTCCTTACACCGGAGAAAAAAACAGGGTGGAGGGATGCAGAAGCACACATGAACCAACCGACCATGTATCATAAAGGAAGGGGTGGAACAATCAAGCAGAACGAAGCATCCTGCCCGGGAGGGAGCGAAGCGGACACCCTCAGAAAACAAGGGCGGGCCGTGAAGGAATCTGCAGCTAGAATCGTCTCTACCAGATACATCGTTACCGAAGGTAAGTAACTTGTACATCTGATAGAGACTACTAGCCGCAGATTCCTTAACGTAGAATAGATACCCTAGCCATACCCAGAGGGGAGGAGGGCCTGCGAGAGATCCTCCCCAGTAGGAGGAAACACAGGGCCCCAGCAGAGGACGTGTCACAGGGACAAGAAGGGCGGCCCAGAAAAGCAATTCCTCCGCTGTAAACTAAGCCTGCCATCCCCGAATCCAGCTGGAGGAAGAAATGGCCAGCCCCGGGAATGGGGGAAGATTGACAGATGAGTGGGGTACCTGAGGCGCCTCTGGTGAAGGCTGAGGCCACGGGGATGGCGAAGAGCCCTCCCTGGAAGACGCCGGGGAAAAATCCACAAAACGGCGTCCTGTCTCTGTGGAAGAAGAAACAAAAAGTTGACGAACCTCCGGAGAGGAGGGGGCCTCAGGAGGGTCGACGACCCAACGCCGTGGAGTCCGCCACAGGCGTCAGTGTGACATCAAGCGGCGTCGGAGGGAACGCCGAGACGACCTCCTCCACCACTTGCGCCCCAGGAGAATGGCTCCAGTGCGGCGAAAGAACGGCGCCGAAAAGGCGCCGACTCGACCTCCGACGAAGCAGCCGCCTGCGTGGAGAAACGAGAAGGACCCAGGGACGCGCCCCGGCCCCTAGCCAGCACCTGTGGCGCCGCCAGGCCCGACAGCCGTCGCCACCTGAGTGGCAATGGCTCGGCTTCAGGCAAGGCCGCCGCCTGTCCAGAAGACCGAGGGGAACCCGGGGACGGGCCCCGATTAACTCCGGCGACACCACAGGGACCCCCTCGGGGGTTTGCGGCGAGGCAGAGGCACCGTGGGCCAAAAAGGGGAACCCCGCAGGGCCGCACCCTGACGACACCGCATCTCCAAAACACCTGAAGCCAAACCCGTCGGCTCCAGGGCCGGAGCGACCGGTGACACCGCGGAAGGCCCCGCACGTGGCAAGGGATCCGCGGGCGTCCCAGGAGGAGGAGGGGCCAAGTATGCCTGCAGAGTTGCAGCACAGGCCTCCATTTGGGCCCCAGTCGCCCCGGCGCCGGGAAACGGCGGGTAGGGTGGCGACGAATGAGGCCGCATGTCCCGCGGAGAACCCGCGCCCTCCGCAGAGCAGGGACCAGACCTAAGGGACAAGCTGTATGACTTACAGCAGGGCGAGCAACGCCCTAGGGGCCTCGGTGACGGGCGATGTCGGAAGCGAAAGCAGCGATTCATGGACCCTTCCGCGGGGGACGGACGCAGAGTTGACACCGACCTGGACAACCGGGCCGAAAGGAGCTTCATCCGGCGCTCCCACCGGGACTTAGGCTTCAGATGCTGGCAAGCGTCGCAGTCCGTGGAATCATGGTGCTCGCCCAAACACCACATGCAAATCGGATGAGGGTCCGTCACAGACATCTGACGCGCACAAGACTTGCACGCCTTAAAGCCCGAAGGCATTCGCACACTGTCCCACCACGCGAAGTGTGAAAAAGAAGGCCTGAAAGCAGGCAGGGACACAATAAGGATCAGTGTTGCACGCAGAAAAGAAGGAAACTGATGTCAGCGCGCCGGGGAGGGTCTTATGTGACCTCGCTGACGTCATGCCCGTGGACGACGTCAGGACAGAGTCGCGTGGTACTGCCCCCGGCACGCAGAGATGCTAGGGCAAAGAAAGTTTTCCGGGTCCAGTCTCACGCCTGGGGATAATTCTACGTTAAGGAATCTGCAGCTAGTAGTCTATCAGATACAGATAACATGGGGAATCAGACACAGACATTTGTCTGTGACATTCCTCACGAGGTTTAAAACCTTTAGGTTTGTTAGGGGAAATATCCCTAGCACACTGGGAATAATTGCTCAAAAAAGGAATAGACCAAAAGTTGAAAAGATGGCCAAAAAGTGACCAGATAATTCTCCAGATCTGCGCTGCTGGTGGTGAAAGAAAGGAACTGATGTCAGTGCGCTGGGGTGGAACATATGGGCCACTTCCAAAGTGAATTGGTCAACTCAAAAATGGTTGTGCAAAGGTACTGCTCAAGATTTTACGGAACTAGTCTGACACTGGGTAATATTCCAAGGCAAGGAATCTGCGGTTAGAATTCTCTATCAGAAGTAATATGTGTCGTGGTTGACACATTCCCTGATAATGCTTCAATTCTTCAGAGTCGTCTTATTAACAATGAAAAGTTTACACTGTGCAGCCGTCAAAGGGGAAAACATTAACACTTGGCCCTAAGAGGACAACCGCTTCCACCAAAAATGGTTAGTGTTCTTGATCCGTCTTGAACTATAAATACATTTATAACAAGATCTAGCAAAGAGGCAGACTACACAGGGCAAACAATAAACAACTATCCTCCTCATAACGTAGAAAACATTTGAGCAAGGAAAAACGTTTAACGTGTAATATTTACAAACGTCCTTAGCTTTCTTTCATCTGGGGTTTGTCAATTTTAGTTTACTTTTAAATTTGGACTCAGTCAAACTAAAACCACCAGCTCCATGCCTCATGGAATAATAGTCGTGGCCTTGTAGAAAACTACCTCTAATTCTCACATTAGCAAATTCAGTGGAGCATGTTTGTTAATGTAAACTTTCAAAGAAGTCTTTGAACTTCAATATTATTTGAGGACCACTAGTGTAAAAAGAGTCATACACATTCTGGCTAAATCATAGGATTCTTCCTAACTTGGAACTCTCTTCGTGCATCACTACTGCACCAAATGATGGCGGACATCTAGGCTGCTGGGTTACTAATTACCTGCCACCAACTTTATGGCAACCTTTCTGGTTGGAGCCTGTCCACCAAGTAGTGACATGTGAGAGCAGGTTCTTTTTGTTTATAATGATTTTTTAAAAAGGTGAACAAGGTGGTGCAAGCTTCTTAGTTTTCTGGTCTCACAAAATAAACTTAAAAGTATACTGCCACATGAAGAATGTCATGGCAAGCAACACTTCATTGAGATCCCACCAAACAATGACTCCCTACCTACCTTTAAACTTCCAGGACAAATGTTAGACAAGACTTATAAAAGATTACTCTAGCTACATTAACTCACATCTCACCCAAATAAAAGTTATTTGCAATGTCATGGAAATATCTCTCAGCAACCCTGCTGTTTCTTTTCCATGTGCAATACTACAATTGGCCAGAATTACCTTTATAATTTCAACCTAAACTTGAGCATACCAGTTAAGGAAGAGTCTTCTGCTCTCGACAACAAACATTTTGGAGTCTTTTTGAAGGATCCACGAATAGTGATAATTCAAGTTAAACAAAAGCAAAATATTAACTGTTGAATAAAAAGTACATCATACCTGCCGGCAAATCGAGTTCTACACCAACCCATGTTCCCTCTTCGAAGTGTGTTGGGCCAACATATCTAACTGTTCCAGTCTTATTTGAACCAACGGTGACATATTCACCCTCCTTTAGCCAACTTAAGGCTTCAAGTCCTTCCTCAGAGTCAGCTGTCACTCCCACTTGGTCTTCAATATCCTCCAAACCGTCGTCATGCAAGCCTTCTCTGCTTCCTTTGGTTTTGCCACCCTTTACCAACTCGCTTGCACTTAACAAACCTCCCGATTCCTCTCCCAGCATACGAGTGAAAGACTTGAGCTCTGATGTTTTGACCTTTTGGATTTTAAATGGAGAGGGTGCTACTTTGGGCTGGGATAACAAATTGGGATTAAGTTGTGGTTTTGATGCTGTCAGTTCCAAAGATGGAAATGGTTTCAAAGACTCATTTTTGGTCATTATTTGTCCAGTGATAAATTGCTCTTGGGTAGCAGTATGTTCTTTTGTGGTAGACATCAAGGGCTTTTGTGACACCAGTTCATTGTTTGGCACAGGCCTAGAATGAATACGTGTTTCATCTGGTGGCATCAATACATCGCTTGATGTCTGGTCTTTGCTAGATGGAGTTGCCATTCTTAACTCAAAAGTGGAGTCTAATATGTCATTACCAGATACTTGACCACTCTCAGTAGGTTTCACGTGGATAGGCATAGCCACCTTATTAACCTCAGTGTCTGTTTTCCTAGCTTCTGGATTTGAAGTTGCTTCCAGATGTGAAGAAAGTTGAGGCTCGTATTTTATTTGACTAACTGAAGCTGATGGTTCCTCACTGGTTACAGTCATTAGACTGCCAGCAAGTGAGGTATCAGCTCCTGTCATCGGTGCATCAGAAAGAGTTGTTGTAGAAACGCTGTGGGAAAAGTAGCCACTTGAAGATTCACTAAGCGGGCTGGGGGGCCCTTCCTGGAGTTCCTGGCCAGTAGCATCTGCCATTGGTTTTTGCAAAGGCACAGTCTGGATTTTCTCTGGATTCTTATGCTGGGGCGGCACCACAATTTTAGATGTGGTGATCAAATGGTCCTCCTGAGTCACCAAAAAGAAAGATAAAGCAACATCAAATTAGAGTTATTAAAGTGTATAAATGACTAACTAAATAATGTTCTTTCTACATTACCTTCAAGGTTTATGCAATATATTGATAACAAAATGTATGTTTATTCATGCACTGCTTCCAGAATAGCCAAAGGTAATGGACATGAATAATGCATTTTTCATCCATGTTATAACTTGCTTTAATGCAATAGACTACTCAATTATTCCAAAGTCTGACACGACTAGCTAAAAAGGCATCCAGATCAAAAAGGAATCTATGAAACATCAAAAGCAGCAAAGCAAAAACATTAAAACAATCAGAAAACATGAAATGCAAGATTTTGCACGTAAAGTGGAAAAGTAACTTCAAACTAATATCCAGAATATTTATTGTAAATCACTTGACACAAACAATTAATGTCATTCTTTTATGTGAGGGATTCCTCTCACCCCTTGCTCTCTTTCTCTTTGAGCTGAATGATGAGACACAAAAGCTAAAACACTTGCCTATCACTGACAACTGTTAGCTTAATAAAAATCCCAACCTGATGTCTCAAAACCCCTGAGCACTGTACGGTGACAGTGTAAAGACAACTATTTTGGATGTTCCACCTGAATCTTCCATGCATCCCAGACACTGCTCCGGTGCTAGAGAGAACTAATTTCATGTTTCAAAAACTTTATTGGTTTTTGCTACATTTCAACTATGAGACAGACATTACTGTCTACAACATCAACCGAAGAATTCTCTTTCAGCCTTCCTATAGACCTCCATAATTCCCCATTCTCACTTCACTACTCCCCATTTAAGCCCAACTCTCCCTGCTGAGTCACAGCTGATCATTACATTCCAGCAAATCCGTTTGAGGTTGTGTTTGTATTCTTCCTCTTCCCATTTTCTTTGTGGAATTCTGAGAAACTTAAATCTATCAGGGTACGTCAGCACTCAGTAATCCTATGCTACAAGACCCCACATTTACCTAAAAATATTCTTCTTTGTACACTATATCCCAGTTTTGCTACTTCTAGGAAGGAGCAGAGTCTCTGAACCACATTTCAATAGACGGTATGTGAGGGGTTTTCCACAGTACAAGGATTCTTAGTTTCACTGCTAACAAAAGGTGGGAACCATCTTCCCCTTAGATGAGTGGAAGGGAGAAGCCATTTCCAATTGCTGTCCTAGCAGTATTGTTTTGAGACATGAGATAGCTCAGATCCTGTATCTAAATTTATATTATCTAGAACATTAGACCAAAAAACTGTGATTTTTGTACCCGACAAGAGGATATACATTATCGTTGCCCTGTTTTTACAACTCCTCCAGCATGTATCTTTAAAGGTTTGGTTGACAATGCGATTGCTGAAGTTTAATACCATGTACACAGGATCTTAAATAGAACCTCTCTGCCCAGTGCGCATTTGGCACTCATTTTTCAATGTACTTTCTCTGTCCACAAGAACTATTTTCAAGCCTTACTTGAGAATTCTAAAATAAATAGTCCCTTATAAGAATGTGTATTGCCAACTTGCAGTCAAAAAGATAACACTGAAGAAACTTATCATTCTTTGAGAGTAGACAGGAACTTGAACACTTTATGGTTTAAAAGAAGTACAATCTCGAAGTCACCTCAGTTTCAAATCCAAAAAGTGCATGCTATAACAATTTTCATAGTTTTGTCCTCAATTCACAAAGAATTCGAAAGCCCTCCTACTCCTTATAATATGGGTCACATTATAAAATGTAAAAAAAATATGCCAAATAAAATTGGGTAGAGGAAGAAGGGAAACCACTTGGGGATTACCTCACCCTAAGAATTCTGGTCACCCAAGTAGTAAGTCGGGTAATAGTAATATGAAGGCTGAATCAGTGGAAGCACGCTAGTGCACTGGAAAGAAAGAGCGGACGTAACAAAAGATAAGTTATTCCACTCAAACTGCTGTTCCTTCAAAGTAATACTAATTGGCAGTTTCCAAGACATCATTGTGTATCGGAGATACTGCTGAAACTGAAGACTAATGCTGTTCTTCTGTCATAGTAAAAAAGATAAACTTCTGCATGTGGGTGAATAAAAAGGTAAAAAGAATAAAATCTACTTGAATAGGTCTATCATAGTTATCTAGAAAGTCCTACTATAAACCTACGCTCGTAAGGTCACTAGTAAATTCCTTAACTTGAGGCTGCTTTTAATGTAATTCCAAGAGTTCTTTCATGTCACATTCCCTGTTTAAATTAGTCTAATGCACGGCAAGCTGGGAGAGGATTTGCTGCTGGGAAAATTATTTGATTTAGATTCCCAACAGAACACTGCATGTGACATAAAAACCTTCACAAAGCCAGGGGAGATGTATTATGCACTGTATCGGTCAGCACCCAAGATGGAATCAGCACAGGCATCCAGGCTGGCGCGGACAGGACTGCTCGCCTCACAGCAACCCATCACGAAAAAATCTTTCGTTTGCAGAAGGCGACATACGTGCTTAGGCGTCTTTGATGCCCTGACTAATCAAGCCAACAGGGACAAGCTGTAAAGGAACTTGCAGCACAGCGGGTGTGGATATACAAGCACAAATATTTGCTGCTAACAGACTAGAATGAACTCTTCTACTGGTGCAATTCAATTGCTCATTTTAAAGCCCTTGGAATGGTATGATCTTTGAAATTAGCATGCCAGGGTGGAGGGAAGGACAAAAAGCGGTTTGTCCTTATATTGGCGAACCAGAGGGACCAGTTAGAAGAATTGGTGTAATGGTGATGACTGGCATTCAGAGTGCTAAAATTTTTAAAGAGATTTCAGGTTCAGAAAAAGAGCTTCATTTTTAACGCTCTATCCCCGGCATTAAAATATTATATTAAGAAGGCAGATGGTTAAAATTACAACGTTTGGAGGGTGAAAATGCCTATGTGCTGCCGTGCTTAAAAGGAACAAATTCCTCATGGACCTGTAGATGACCAGTACAAATGTTTTTTCCAAAGCCTCTCAAATCATTTGAAGTAAAAATGCCATATCTGCTTCCACATCAAATACTGTGATTAGAACTAAAGAAAACACCATTTACCTTGTGAAACAATACTTACGGTGGATATTACATCTTTTTGCAGATTCCCCACCTTATGAATATCCTCCAGGCATCAGACAAGGTCCAGAACATTTTTCCTAGCAACAGCTCTTCAGCTGTGCCTGGTGACACCATCTCACACGACTTCACCCCCCAGTGTGTGATGGCATTCAGATACATAAAGAGTCTACCGGTGTCAGTTTCAGGAATGTTTTCCGTGGCCCATCGAGGTGTGTGGTAAAGAACCAACTGGGCATGACAATCAGCGACAATCAGAGTAAAAGACAAATCAGCATATCCAGAGATTTTTTTTTATCATTAATGGCAGTAACAAGGGGAGGAGGAGGTAATTTGGTTAAATGGAAACTGGAAATTTTAAAACTTCTTGAAAGTTGTGCTCCAGAATCTCACCCAACACAGTGATATTCTACTTTATTAATTCAGAGGGAATCCCATGGTGACAAAATATCATTGGCAAATGTAAGTAACTCTTTCTTCTGATGGATTCGTCTTCCTGCAGATCCCTCGCATCATGATTCAGTCCCAAAGCAATACCCGCAAGGAGGTGGGACTGAGCATTGCTGATTAATTAAGGAAGTCATGCAGTACAGGCCTGGGAAAGTATCTGTAACTGCGAGCATGAGCTGTAAGTCAATAATATTTAGCAAAGTATGTAAAGATGATCACATGGCTGCACAGCAAATGTCATCCTTCGGGATGCCCCTGCTGAGTGCAAGAGATAACTTCAACATGGACTTTGTAGAATACCAGCCATAGGATCTCTCGAGGCCATGGACAAGAAGATCTTAATGCAAAGGGGAATCCAATGTGAAATCATTCAATTGATAACCACTTTACCATTCTTAGCAAAGCCTGCAAAGAGCTAATCATACCCTTTGTCTTGTCGTGTAAAACACCACACACTTGAGGTCCAGTCTACTCAGTAGCTCCTCTTTGGTGAGGTGAGGAGGGGGGAAAGAAGGTTGGCAGAATGATGGATTCGCCCATGTGGGAGGCAACACAACTATCGCAGAAAAGAAGGACAGGCGTGAAGCACCAGTTCATCAAGCTATAACACCCTTGAATGGTGGCTGAACTAAAAGAGCCTGCAGCTCAAAAACCTTATAGGCTGAAGTAATCGCCACCTAGAAACCGATTTCAGAGACAGAAGCCAAACTGGGCAATTGTGCATTGGCTCAAATGGGGATTCTAAACCCACTGTGAATAGAGTGGGAGTAAATACGTAAAGTATACCTTCAAAAAAGCACACCACAATTGGTAACAAATACAAACGGGTAGTCAGAGAATCACATGAAAGACTTGAAGGAAGCTAAATAGCCCTTTTACTGTAGTGACAACTAAACCCTGCTGGGCAAAAATGAGCTCAAACCGCAGAACATCTAAAAGGTGGAATTGAAAGGGGTTCGGTCTTCCTGCCTCATATCACTCCACAGACCTACTTCACTGACTTGTATAAATGGATTTCATGGCACATTTTCTACCAATCAAGGTAACATCATCTGCTTATCTAGGTAAAAAGAGGGACTCTAGCTGTTACACTCATTCACCAGGCATGCAGGAAAGTCAAAGTATTTGCAAACGTGATGTGAAAGATCTGACCACCCTGTCGTGAGAGCAGTCCACCCTGTGTAGAAGAGGAGGCAGAGTACTGATTTACAACAAATCAGCATATTAAATTTTCTTCGCCAAATCTTAGGCGCTCAGGATGATATGTGCCCAATTGTCCAGCAACTTCTGTAGGACTCTTGACAGAAGTGGGATTGTTAGCAATTGGGCAAAGCACAGAACCATTCAGAGGGAAGTGTAAGACTAAAAACAAAGTAAACTTTCTGCCCATAGCTGTGGCCAAAAGGTCCATGCTTGGCACCCCAATATGGAGATCATTTCTGTTATATCTGGATTAAGCTTTCATTCAAAGCAGAGATCATAGCATCCATGCTCATAAAGCAAGTGCCAGCCCGGTGGGCCTCAAAAGGGAAATGCCCATTGCAGAGCCCTCCCTCACACCCATGTCACCTCCCAGCACAGAATACAATGTTCACATTGCTCTTTGTTCATGAAAGGGATGGGGTTTATGCTATTTTAAAGAACTTGAATGGTACTTCCTGCGATGGACGGAAGGAAGGCCTTCAGAGCAAGGATGACTGCTCACAGCACCACCATATTTGTACCAGGACAGGCCCTGCGCTGAAATGTTGCCCAGATTAGTGCCCCACTCCAGTGAGGAGGGGCCCAGACCTGCAATAGCCTACGACTGCGGGTGACTGAAGAAACACACCACACACATATTGGAGGAGCACACTCACTAGTGCTGATCCAGAGAAAGAGTTATACATTTACATCTGAGCCAAGAGACATTCCTGATTCTGGGCCTCAGCCATGTGGCATCAATAGGATGCACAAGGACATCTGTGGTCACCAGCGTTGGACTTACAGAACTGGTGTCTGTAATACACTCCGAAATTTTCAATCACATTGAGAATATGTGCAGTCCTCTGAGAGGGGGTGGGGCGTGGGGGGGAAGGGAGTCAAAACCTTCATAAAGGTTATGTCTAGCACTGCACACATGTTGGTCAATCTTTGCATAAACATGAGGTAAGACTTCAGGGTATCAATGGGTAAGTCGTACACAAACAACATAGTGCTCTGAACATGTTCTGTGACCAGTGCAGGTGACCCTCCTTTTACCAATAAGTCCAAATTCAGAGATACATGAGCTACTAGACCTTCTCAGTGAAGCTGCCACCACCATGACCACAGCCACCACCAACTTGGTGAATACTTGTGGGGCAGCAATCCAACCAAATTGCACAAGTGTGAGCCAGAGATCCTACAGTGAACCACAGGTAGTGCCCGTGGGCGGGGAAGATTGGCAGGTGAATGCAGGTGACCTGAAGGTCCAGGGACCCCAACCAGTCCCCCGAGTAGAGGCCCACAAGAACCTGACTCAACAACAGCATTTTTTTTTGTCAAACGTGTTTATTAGCATTTTACATGTACTGCGAGACAATGCAGACAGATAGTATATACAAGATAAGCTTACAAAGCGTGGCAGTATGAGGAGCTCAGAATTGACATATCCCAGCATGTTCCCCAAAAGAAAAAGAATCTACAATAACAAGTACAGATTCTTAAATTATACAGGCGAGGAGTAAGTGTATCTTAGAAAGGAAGATATACCTATAACCCGTCTTTTGCGACAGGTTTTGTCTCTACTCCTTCCAATGGGGAACAACAGCATTTTTAACATGTCAGGCCCAATGAATGGATTCAAAAGGCGCCAGCTTAGGATGGGCATCAAACCTCTGTCTTTTTTGAAGCCCAAGAAATGAAGGAAGTAAAACCCTATGCCCTATTCCTCCAAACGCACCACCTCTATGGACTCTTTTTCAGCACAGCAAGAACTTCTGCCTCTAAAATCCAAGTGTGTTCTGGTGGGCAGCCTGGAAGGGTTCACCAAATGATCTAACATGATTATATTCCAATTGGAGGACAAATGAGACACTACATCCACTGGAGGCTGGTGGGGTAGAGAGGAAGAGCAGTCAAAGAGGATTTGAGCCAGCAGAGCCTGAAGTAGATGGCTGGGATTGGAGCCGTTGCTGATTTTGGCATTACTTGGATTACCCCTGACCGCAAGAGTAGTACATCTATTGGTCTTTTTTTGACTCTACTGAGATGGTTGCCACTGATGGGGCTGCTGTGCTCTTGAGAAGCTCTAAAATTTTCGATACAGCTGGTGAAACTGCTGTGCCAGGAATGCATACCGTTGTGTGACTGCTATTGAATCACTCCAGAGAGGAGGTGGCTTCTCTTTGAGTAGCTGTTCTCCATCAAAAGGCATGTCCATTAGAGCCAGTCGTCCTTTTCCCGAGAAGCTTGTGGAGGGCATTCAAGCTTGGCAGTGCATGGTAACACCTATGACCAGGAATAAAGGTGCAGAATAACAGTATCTAAGCTGCACTTAGAGAGGTGTCCAGTACATTGCTAAATCCCCCCCAAATGTTTTCATCTGGCTGGGAAGTCTGATGATGGCCATTTTTGCCAGCTCCATAAAGTATGGACACAGTGGCTAGCAGGCACAAGGTATTAGCCATTAGTGCTGAGCTGACAGAGGTTTTTAGCCTATAGAATTAAGCCTCTTAGATGGTCTGGTGGGGCTGTAGGAAAGGTGCTCTGGTTCTATTTGGTGGAAGAGGCTAAAATCACCAGAATCTTGGGAGAGGCATTGAATGACAGAAACCTTGGCCCACAAGGTGCAGTCTGTGTTGTTGTACAGTTTGTGGATTGCTGAGCCTGAGAAGCTTTTCTTCCAGGCAGCCAAAACTGACTTAAAAAGCACCATAGTGAACTTCAGCAACGATTCTGAGACTACAGAGGATAACTGCAAGATTTCAGTCAAATGTAACCCTTCACCCTCAGTGGTGGGCAGAGACCATTTCAAAGCCTCTACAGCTTTTTGTACCACCAAAGTGAGCAGACCTCATATGAAAAAGTCCTAGTGAGGTATGGGATGTCCACAAGCATTTTGTAATTCTAGATAAAGGCTAGCATTTGCACTGTGATATGGAGGAGGTTGCCAGCTTCTGAGTCATGATTCTCTGTCTAGCTACAGTCTATGTCAGGCAGAGCAAGAGCAACAGAATCTGATCTGAGAAGTTCCTCCATTGGGGTGACCTTTGGGCACCACAAAGCTCCCTGCTAGGGGTTATTAATTGAAACTAGAAGCCACGGACTCAACATAGTCTCCTACGCCAACGACACCCAGCTGATTCTCTCACTCACCGACGAACCCAGTCATCAAGAGCAACTTCCACAACGGGATGAAGGCAGTCGCCACCTGGTTGAAGGACAGCTGAATCAAGCTTAACTCAGACTAGACCGAAGTCTTCATCCTGGACCCCACCACCCCTTCTGCCTGGGACCACCCCCGCCACACCCACGGACGAAACCTTGGTATCATCCTGGACTCCTTGCTCTCAATGAACAGCCAAATCAATGCCGTTTCGTCCTCCTGCTTCCACACGCTCCACCTGCTTCATAAGATCTTCAAATGGAATGAAAGACGAGGAAGAGACAGTCATCGGGGAAATTGTATCCAAAAAGTCTCCAAAAGGTCATGGAAGCACATCGTTTCCTCAAGAGAAAAAAAAAAGGGGACCTCTTTTTTCAATGGGGTAGACAATTAGATCATTCTCAGTCAGGAAATTTGCCGGTACAGTCAGGGGGCCACTCTGGGGTGTCCCTATGGGCCGTGGTCAAAAATAAGTTGGTCTCATCTCAGATCGTCTTCACATGCATTGATGTAGCAGGGTTCTTATGTGGAGGGATCATGGTTGGACCTCTGACACCACATGCAGAAGTTATGTGCTTCTGACAAAGACATGTACACAGCATTTATGGCAAAGTTTATACTCGAGGACCTTAGGAAGTGGTATTTAACTTAGTTGCTGTCAAAAGTGGAATAATTTCTTGTGAAGCACCCAGAGACCTACATTGATGAGGAGCAGAAGAACAGGAACGGACACTAGTGCGCCAGTCTGCACCTTATGCATCTCGATGCAGTCATATCTTGGACATACAAAGTTGCGGCTGATGCCAGACAGTATCACCTGGAGACACACTGGAGAGCCATTTATTGGGGAAAAGGTTTCTGAATCCAGGATGGCTCCTGGGAGATATTCATAAGGTTAGGAATCTGCAGGAAGTATCAATCAGAAACAGATGGTTAAGCACTAAATGCATCTAGGTTTAAGTTGTTGTTTGGGGGTTTCAACCACTACTGTTAAAGTACTAGTAATAGTTTCAGGAAAGAAAAACAATTGTGTTTATTAGTACTGTCAGTGTATGGGCTCCAAACATAACACTTAGATGGAAATATTTGTTCTGAGCAAGACGGCTGCAAACTGTGCTTGCAGAGTGAGTTGAAACACTGCTTGCACATATGCAAGGTGTGCATGCAAAGTTTAAGAGTACTCAAAACTTTTTGTATGAAACAAATAAAATTAGCAGATGTCCATAAGTAGCCCTGATGCACCCAACCACATCAAAACATATTTACAGTGACTTTTGCAGGAGAAAGTCTGAAGATTCCAGGGACATCTTCACAATGCTCAAGTCCAAATGAAAATAAGAAAGATTTGCTCATGTGCTTCTTCAAGATACTTCAGGCACTTCAATATTTTCTTCAGTGAACGTCTTTGCAAATAGGGCACAAGGTGGCTGGTGTAAACTGGATTTGCTCACTGGTGTCTCCTATTTGTTTCAGAGCAAAACTTTCTTGAGTTCCAAAACTTACAGAACCAAGATTTCAAGCAGTGACAGGAGGATTGGAGACGAAGATCCACTTTTCAGAACTGAGTGCAGCAGGGATTATAACCATCAGTTTCTACCATGAGTATATTTTGAATCTTCACAAAGTTAGAACATTTCTTTAGCCTGCAGGAACGAGGAAGGAGTCACAGACAAGCAGTCGAGGAGCTAGATCAGGCACTAATGGGCATGTATGCACCAGTGTAAGATGTCAAGCCCTGGCTGCTCTTCTATTCAACAGTAAAAACTTGAGGAATGGGAGTACAAAGACGTTTGTGCACTGTACATAGAATAATACCCGGAGAGACCAAAGCAAACATGCCAGTAGCGTATTAATTGCTCCAGTGGACAAAAGAAATTGTCTAGGATGTCCACCTCCATAGTGGGAGGATTTGCAGCTCCTCTCTACAATACGGTGCCATCTGCCTCCCCCTGCTGGTGGTGGTCCCATCAAACGGCGGCATACCTGGCCTTACCCCATATGCTTGCTAGTCCTAGTGATCTCTTTATGAGGAAGGTACTTTATGGACTCTTACACCATGGGGATGTGCACCCTAACAAGCCACCAACCAAACAGTTATTTACTGGCATTACTGTGAAAGGTACTTGAATTTACTGGATGTATCCATGTTTTATTTCACAAATTTGAATTCAAACAAAGGCTTCAGTGCTTTTTCTGAATTTCATCCCAGGGTCAGTATACAGCATGGATACAAGTAGTTTATTATTAATAAGTATGTGGTATAAGAGCACATAGGCCCCAATTATGGGTTCCACTGTACTGTGGCGGATTCACCAAATCGTAAATGTGCATGTGAATTTACTGTTATTACATGGTAAATCCGACCCAGTACTGTGCAATTACATGTTAAAGTCATGGAATGGGGAATTACTGTGTGGGACATATTTTTTCGGTTGTAATGCCACACAGTATTCCCAATTCAGCAGGGCTTAAAACATACATTTAGCAACCACTTTTAGCAGGTGGTGAATGTTTGTGGTGACTGCTGGGTGGGATGGAGGTTGTGTTACTAGGGGAGGAAAGGGGAAGGTTATTTCTGTCAGGGAGATCATTGTATGCTCATGTGAAGGTAGCACATAAATCAGGCGCCTGGCCTAAACGATTAAAGGTATCCAACATATTGGAGACATTTGAATCTTTTAGGTAACATACAATGTGCATAGCAGCAAACGGCACACTAGGGCAACCATGTCACACACCCAGATGCACCTCTGCTTGCAATAGAGCATTCCCTGCAAACTGGAAGGCATGTTTCTTTTAATTTGACTCAGAAAAGGTGGGGGACGAGTGGGGCCACAAACGGAAGACACGTTCCAATATTTACTGAAAGATGATTTGTGTGACAAGGAGAGCCATTTGCAGCTTGAAATGCAGAAAGTGTCTGGACTGAGAAGCCGCTGTGATCTACAGCGCGCCTCCTGGCATCATTTGCAGGTTTGATAGATCACGTAATTCCAAGTCATTCGCCATTTCTATGTTCTCACTATCTCCAAATCCACTTCCCTCGCTCTCTGGTTCACCCGCAGAATATGAAATTAACTGCACCGCTTGAAAGTAACAGCCCATTTCGATGATATACTTCTGAGAGGCAAAATTTACTAATCCTCAGAGATCAATATTGTTTGCCAGCTTGTGTACTCTAAAAGATTAGAGACTTTTTTTTAAATTGTCCTTTTCTATTTTTATGTGCAAAGTTCCATATGCCACACTTTGCTTTCTCCTTCCATTTGTTACTACGTCATCGTGAATGACAAAGTAAGTTCTTGTTCTGGGAGAAGCAAAACGATATCAAAGCACAGGTTCTTTTCATGGACTTTTATTCTTGTTTAGACCACAGCTGATTACAACTCTAAGCACACAGATGTGTTGTGAGGATGTGGAAGATAAGCAGACGCCTCTAGGACTTATTTAAGGCAATGCGTGTCCCTATAGTCCGTGTCCTCTGTGTTGCATGCACAGGCCACACCTGTATGTAGTGCACAAAGACATAATGAATGAAATACACTGTCAATTAGGTCATATATGATTTATTATTATTAGTGCATTGGTAATGCACATGGCTGCCCATAGTATTTCCCAACGTTAGATCAGAAAAATGTGAGACACCAACAACGATTAAAAAAGTCAGGTCTTGAGTTTCTTATGAAAACCTTGAGGGAAGGGGCATTCGAATTTGAGGGAAGCGTGTTCCAGAGCTTAGGGCAGAGGTATCTACAAGACCAGCCTCCTTCCCTAACCAGCTTCACTCAAGGAGTGATCGCAAGGCCCAGGCTACATGAGCATAGAGCACACTTAGGGGTGGCCAACTTGTTAATATAGTCAGGAGCCCTCTGGGCAATTGCCTTATACATAATACACAGAGACTTAAACTGCATCGTTTTTCAACGCGTAGCCAGTGAAGCTCATGGAAGGGAACAAAAATTGAAACATAACGAATAACATGACGGAGTAGGCTAGAAGTCACATTTTGCATTATCTGCAATATGTTTAAAAGGGACTTCGAAATTTCCACATACAGCCCATTGCCATAGTCCACTGGAAATACAACAATAATGCGGCGAAATAGATAGGTAGGAAAATTATTTCTAGAGGAAAAATGTAATTAATCCCTCACGAGGACTGTAATTAATGTCCAATTATTTGTTCTAACTTAGAAACCAAAAATGTAGTCTGAAGGAATATTTTTATATTTTAAATGGGACAGTACATAAACTTATATATACACAAATTATATATACAAAAAAACACAAAAACACATCAGTACAGAAATAACATTCCTTGTACCCTAATTCATATTACAGATGAGAGAAATCAAAAACAATAATTATCAATGGCAATCCGTATCAAAAGGAAGAAGATAGCCCTAAGAATAACACAACCGAGGGGACATTTCGACCCTCTTCTTAAATTGGAATGTGCAACAATTTCTTTTCAATTCGTTAAAACTTTTAGAGGGCTTCTTCAAACTATGGAGTCGACGCTTTTCAGCCCATATGTTTTGGGCCTCATCAGGATTGGGGCAGAAGGAAACCTCTTTTAAATCCGTCTGTCTCGTAGACAGTGATCAACAGTGTCTGGAGTCACAAATATCCAAACGTAACTAGTTTGTTCCACTTAAATAAATGTCGCAGCAAAACTTCCAGGGCGGGCATATGAATTCTTAAAGGAGATAACAAGAACTCCAAGGCGCAGTCTAGTAATGTTAATTGACTGTCTGGTAAATCAAAGTACTTCAGCACGACGCGCAAGTAAGTCCGTCTGTACCGGTACAGCTGGGTCTCGCGGAGACATAATTCATGAAATACACTGTCAATTAGGTCATATATGATTTATTATTCTTAGTGCAGTTGTAATGCGCATGGCTGCCCATAGTATTTCCCAATGCTAGATCAGAAAAATTTGAGACACCAACAACGATTATAAAAGTCAGGTCTTGAGTTTCTTACGAAAACCTTGAGGGAAGAGGCAGTTCGAATTCCGGAGGGAAGCGTGTTCCAGAGCTTAGGGCAGAGGTATCTAAAAGACCTGCCTCCTTGCCTAACCAGCTTCACTCAAGGAGTGACCGCAAGACCAAGGCTACAAGAGCATAGAGTATGCTTAGGAACATAATGGGTGACCAACTTGTTAATATAGTCAGGAGCCCTCTGGGCAATTTATACATAATGCACAGAGCCTTAAACTGGATCAGTTTTTCAATGGTAGCCAATGAAGCTCATGCAAGGGAACAGAAATTGAAACATAACAAATAACATGACAGAGTGGTCTAGAAGCCACATTTTGCATTATCTGCAATATGTTTAGAAGGGACTTCGAAATTTCCAAATACAGCCCATTGCCATAGTCCAAGCATGAAGTAATTCGGGCCTGCACAACAGTTCTCTGAGCAGGGACTGGCAGAAGCCCCATCATTTTTTGCAGGCTTTTAAGTAGCCCGAACCGAGTGGCGGCAACCCTGTTGATCTGAGAATCTAACCTAAGATTGCAATCTAGATAAAAACGGAGATGCTTAATCACCTGCTTAGGAGAAGGAATGGGGACAAGAGCTTCAGGTCAATCAGACAGGCACCAAGGCAGAGGTTGATCACCCACCACCAGAACCTTGGATTTATTTCCATTCAACTTTAAGCAATTGTTTTTCATCCAGAGCGTCACTGCCACTAGGCAGGGCCTCAACTCAAGGACACGTCTGAACTTAGTAGAGGATAAAGAAAAGACTATTCAGGCATCTTTGGCATAAGAAAACAAGGTAATGCAAAAAGCCTTTACAATTGCAGACAGGGGTTGAAAATATACATTGAAAAGCATAGGACTCATGGAAGAACCCTGATGAACCCCGTAAGGCAGCTTAGAAACTTAAGAGAAGGAGGTACTTGAGATCACCTAAAAAGTTTGATCCTCCAAAAAGGAGTGAAACCAAAGAAGGACACGACCCCATATGCCCCAGTCAGCCAGCCGCTGGAGAAGATCCTCATGGGACACTGTATCAAACGCTGCGCTGAGATCAAGAAGGATCAGTGCAGCAATGCCGCCAGAGTCAAGCGTTGCTCTTAGGTGCTGAGTGACCCCTACTAAAGCCAGCTCCTGGCAATGGCATGGATGAAAGCCAAACTGCAAGCCATCAAGAAGGTGGTAAGATTCCAAGTAAGATGACACGCAATGACCGATATGTGTACCTAATACTTTAGTTAAAGCCGGGAGGAGTGAGATGGGGTGGAAGTTTTCTGGCTAAGCTGCATCAAGGGTAGTTTTTTTTTTTTTTTTAAACAAAAGGTACCACCTGGTGTGTTTCCAGGAAACATGACCCATGGCTTGTGTCAAAGATATATTGAGCAAATCTATCCAGGTAGAGGAGAGTCACTACCCAATTTGAGTACCCGCAAGGGAGCAGGGTTGGATGGGGATCTCAATTTCATAAAGTCAAGCAGTGACTCAAAACTGTGCAAGTCAATTAAAGTAAAAGACTCAAAAGCAGAACTTGCACCTGATTTAGCGACCACGTCTACTTCTTCGTTGACTGTAATAGGGAGGCCCTTGGCTACCGGGGCCTCTAATGAGGCATAGAGGTTAGCAAATTTATCAAAGAAAGAATTAGCCAATTCATGAATTCTTTAGGAGAATAGCAGATCCTTCGGAACCATATGAGCAGGATCAGACAGGGATTTAGCTATTGGAAAACCTCCTTGGCTGGATTCTTACATCAGTTGATTGTATTACTGAAATAGCTTACATGTGCTTCTCGGCAAGCTTTATGGTAAAGATTCCATGAGTTCAGGTACTTCAGTTTATCATCAATGTTATAATTTCTGCACAATGTGTGTGCTTACACAACTTTTTTTAAAGCAAGAGGCTGGGAAGAGAACCAGGGTACCAGAGACCTACTTTTGGAAGCCACAGTTTTTGGGAGGAGAGTATGAAGTGTGGATTCCATCCAATTATTAGCTTGCCTCACCATATTATCAATAGAGCACTCCAACTTTGGAATTCTAGTAGATATTTGGAGATTAAATGCTAACGGGTCCAACATTCAACCATTAAGATATCAGTCAGCTAATTCTTGAAGCGTTGTAAGGCCAGCAGCTTTTATCACCACAATATCCCTTCAACATAAATCTGTCCAATAAAACGCCTGAAGGATTTTGTTTTTCACTTTGTTAATTTCTTGGGTTTTGGATTGTTTGGCTGTATCCTGTGCTCTCTGGCGTTATTACTGCCCCATTCGAACCAGACAAAGGGCATTCCATTCCCGCTATGCCTTATCTGCAGTACTCCCAGAAAAAACTCATGCTGCAAAGCATGCTCTTAAAGATTTTTTTGACCATAAAAACTATTTTTTTTCTTTTGTTTTGAATTAAAATAAAGATACAACAGCTTCTGGAGGCTGTCTCTAGTAGATTATCTCCAACTCTTGCAGTAAAATGTTTTGAGAGAGATGATACATGGGATCCAAGTGAAAGATTTATTTGGAAGCAACCCCTGCTGTTGGCCTTTCCAGTGCTAAAATGGAAAGCTTTAAACTAGCCACAGAAAGATAATTCCCTGTCCTACAGAACAAGGAATGGAAAACAGAATTTACTGGTGTTGTCAGCACTTCCCTGCAGGAAAGGATGTCAGCCCGGGCAAAACAAGATGGAGGATTCTGTATTCATAATGAGATCTAAGTGCTGTATGGCCTTCAAAAGAGGGTGTCCCGTGTGGGAAAAATGCACCCTGGTCAGTAGAAGCAAATTATAGACGCACCAAGCTCATAACTGAGCCCTGAGATTGCAAGAACAAACACGAAACTCCAAACACGAGGAGAAACTTCAGACTCAAGGTGAGTGGCTAGAGTAAGACTAAGCTACGGCAATACATAGTTGGACACAGAAATGAAGCCAGAAGCTTCAGATGGAACTACAGTGGAGGAAGTGAGATGACGTAGGCTCCATCATGAAGTTGAAGGTGGCTAATCAACCTAGTTGGAAAGCCCTTCACTATTTGCATTACCTGCCAGGAGGAGGCAGTAATTATTATCAAAGTGGAGATTAGGCACTACATAGTATACAGAAGGCTGGATTACACACAAAAGGAAGCCGCACAGCACAGTTGCAAAGAACACAGACTCCTATGAACTAACAAAAAAGGATCAGTTGCTGAAAGTCTGGCAACCAATGTGCTAGTCTTACAGAAGGCCTGGAGGTCATGAAGGAAGTCATAGAAGATGATCCTGAGCTTCTAAAGGTACAGATTGCAGATTGATGACTAGGAATGGAATGAAATAAAATGATAATTCTGAGAACAGGCACAAAAAGGTACAGATTGCAGATTGATGACAAGGAATGGAATGAAATGATACCCCTGAGAACAGGCACAAAAGAACCGGAGACTCAGTCATCCAGAAAAGGAACGAGTAGGGCACAGAACATCACAGGAAGACTCCAAGAGTAACAGTTTGAATCCATACTGTGGTTAAGATTCGCTGTAACCAGCAACCAATTAACTTGGGACGCCATTGTTCTCAGTGATGCCATATGTGAGCACCAAGAGTAATTCAGGGGAGGGGGGGGGGGGGGGGTGGGGGGGTTGCCATAACTGGCCAGCTGCAGGTTTTAATGGTATGTTTCCCAAACCACTTCAGTTTAAATGATCAGACTGTGTGTTTGAACCTTTGCTTACCCTGTCTCACTGAAGAAAATATATGACTATTGGACTTACATACTTGTGTAACGATACATCTGTAAAGAGACATTAGTTAGTGATAGATTCCTTACCTTAGAATATCCCCAGGCGTCAGACTGGATCCGGAAAGTTTTCGTCAGCAGTACCCCTGCGCGTCGGTAGGCGTTGTCGTCGTACGGCTCCGCATATGTCATTGGCGTCGTAGTCGCCGAGATGACGTTGCTAGAGCTACTTAGACGCGCCCACGCATGCGGACGTCAGTTCTGTACACGACTTTCCGCGCCAGGAACGCAGAGCCATGCAAGATACTGACCACTGGTGCATTGAAACTAGGGCCGTGAAAGGGATGACCTTAACCTTAGAAATCAGTACGCAGAACGGGGAGGATGGGTGGGGCGGTAAGGAATCTATCACTAACTAATGTCTCTTACAGATATATCGTTACACAAGTAAGTAACTTGTGCATCTGAAAGAGACACGTTAGTGATAGGTTCCTTATCTTAGAATAGATACCCCAGCAATACCAACCCCGGTGGTAGGTCTGAGAATCAAGCTCACACCAGAAAGTCACGGAGAACAGAACGGCCAAAGAAGCCATCTCTCCGGACTGGACTGTCAAGGCAATAATGCTTAGTAAAAGTGTGCAGCGAGGCCTACGTGGCTGCCTGACAGATGTGTTACAGGGGGACACCACGTCCCAATGCAGTAGTAGCTGCTGTCGCCGTGGTAGAATGGGTGTGCAACCCCACCGGGGTTTTTTTTTTAGCCAGAGAATAAATCTGCTTTGATACACAAGACGACCCAGCGGGAGAGAGTCCTCTTGTGTACAGCCCGGCCTTTCTTGGTGCCTACGTAGACAACAAAGAGCTGGTCATCCACCCGGAGCTGTTGTGTGCGATTCAAATAAAATGAAAGCGCACATTTTGGGTCCAGACGATGGAGCCTCTCTTCCTCCCTGGAAGGGTGCAGAGGCGGAGAGAAAGTGGGCAAGGTGATAGTTTGCCCAATGTGGAAGGCAGTGACAACCTTTGGCAAGAAGGAAGGACGAGTGCGGAGCACAACCTTGTCCGGATGAACCGACAGAAAAGGAGGCTTACAGGAAAGAGCCTGGAGCTCACTCACGCGCCTAGTGGAGGTGATGGCAACCAGGGAAGCAGTCTTCAAAGTTAATAAACGAAGAGGACAGTTGTGAAGCGGCTCAAAAGGAGCGCACTTCAGAAAAGTAAGCACCAGATTCAAGTCCCACTGCGGCATCACAAACGAAATAGGAGGGAACAGGAGAGTAATGCCTTTGAGAAATCTATTAACAGGTGACTTGAAATGAGAGGGCTAATCAGGAAGCCCGAGAAAAACTGAAATTGCAGAAAGGTAGCCCTTAATAGTGCCCAGAGCAGAGCCCTGCTAGGCCAGAGAAAGAAGGAACAAAAGGACCTCTGAAAAGGGGACAGAAATGGGATCCTCAGACTTTGCTGTGCACCAAGCCACAAATCTGTTCCACCTGCAGGCGTATACCGATTTAGTGGAGGGACGCCTGGCTGCCAGAATGACATCACAGACTTCAGGAGGCAAGTCAAATGGAATCAACTGTCGCCGCTCAATCTCCACGCATGTAAGTGGAGGCTGGACAGGTTCAGATGAAGGACAGTCCCCTGTTGCTGCGACAGAAGATCCTCCTGAAGAGGAATTCGGATCGGGGAATCCATGCTCATACGGAGTAGCTCGGGATACCAAACTCTTAGATCCCAGTCCGGGGCCACAAGAATGACTTGAGCCCAGTCGCGCCCGATCTTCTTCAGCAATCTGGGTAGAAGTGGTATAGGCGGAAAGGCGTACAATAGACCACAGCTCCACTCGTGACGAAAAGAGTCTCCGAGCGAGTGCCGCCTTGGAAACTCCAACGCGCAGAAGTGATGACATTGCACGTTCTCCTCGGTGGCGAACAGATCTAACCAAGGCTCTCCCCACTGTTGAAAGAGACCTTGCACCACCTCCGAGTGAAGACGCCATTCGTGAACCATCAAAGAAATGCCTTGACGTTGCAGCCATGTCCAGAGGCGTAGAGCCTCCTGACATAGGGTCCACGACTCTACCCTGCCTTGTTTGTTGCAATACCACATGGCAGTGGTGTTGTCCGTGAACACGTGCACCACCCTCCCCTTGACAGAGGGAAGGAATGCCTTCAGTGCAAGAAGGATCGCCTGAAGCTCCAGAAGATTGATATGGAGCCGGGACTCCGCCGGAGATCAGAGGCCTCTGATCTCCGCCGCTCCCATGTGGCCACCCCATCCCAGGAGGGACGCATCCGTCACCACTGTGTGCTCCGGCTGGGGAAGGGAGAGGGAGCTGCCGCTGACCCAATGCTGATTCGTTAGCCACCACTGCAATTGTTGTGCAGTGCCCTCTGAGATCTAGACGTAGTCGGACAGGTTCCCCTGATGCTGCGCCCACTGGAACTTCAGGTCCCATTGCAGAGCCCGCATATGCCATCTGGCATGGTTGGTTAGCAGGATGCAGGAGGCCATGAGGTCCAGCAGCCTCAAGGTCATCTTGATCGAAACCCAAGACAAGGGCTGAAAGATCGGAATCATAGCCTAAATGTCCCAGACTCGCTGTTCAGGAGGATAAACCCGAAACTGCGCCGTGTCCAGAACCGCTCCGATGAAGAGGAGCTTCTGAGAGGGAATCAGGTGCGACTTCAGCACGTTGATGGAGAACCCCAGCAAATGCAGGAGGACGGCCATAGTCTGGAGGTGGGAGAGGACTGTTTGGGGCGAGCCCGCCTTCAACAACCAGTCGTCGAGATAGGGGAAGACAAACCCCTGATCTGCGCAGATGAGCTGCAACCACCGCCATCACTTTGGTGAACACCAGAGGGGCGCTGGTAAAGGCCAAAGGGGAGCACAGTGAACTGAAAATGCTCCTGCAGGTAACGCCGGTCGGCCGGCAGGACGGGGATATGAAAATACGCATCCTGCAGGTCCAACACTACCATCCAGTCTTGCGGGTCGAGGGCAGACAAGACCTGAGCAAGTGTGAGCATCTTGAGCTTCTCCTTCCGGAGGACGCGATTGACGTTCCGAAGGTCCAAGATGGGACGTAGGCCTTTGTCCTTCTTTGGAACCAAGAAGTAGTGGGAGTAACAAC
The DNA here is from genome assembly GCF_964204655.1 of Triturus cristatus. Lineage (NCBI taxonomy): Eukaryota > Metazoa > Chordata > Amphibia > Caudata > Salamandridae > Triturus > Triturus cristatus. Next base: position 1,769,322,250 of record NC_140589.1, on the reverse strand, counting down.
CACAACCTACTTCTGGCATCGGAACGTGCTCGATGAACCCCTTGGCCAAGAGGGCCGTAACTTCCTGCTGGAGAAGTGCCAAGTGATCCCCCGACATGCGGTGAGACTGAGGTGGCATGGCTGGGGTGGTTGTCTCAAAGGGACGGGAGTAACCCCTTCGGACAATTTGCAGAACCCACCTGTCTGATGTGATGGCGCTCCAGTGGTGGAGGTGATGGCGAATCCTGCCACCCACTGGCGTCTGGTGGGCCTGAAACACCGGACTAGGAAGGCTTGGAGGCAGGGGCAGCAAGGGGGGGGAAGGGAGGGACTGACCTGCATTCTAGCCCTGTGACCCGCCTCTACGGGTCCCACGTCCGCGGCTGCGCTGGGACTGTTGCTGCGCAGGCTTGTGGCTCTGAAACGAACGCGCTTGGGCGCCCCTTCCCTGACCACGAAAGGAGCGAAAAGCAGAAGCGGAAGGAGTCCGTGTAGCCGAAAGGCCTAAAGACTTGGCTGTAGCCCGCGAGTCCTTAAAACGCTCCAATGCGCAATCCGCCTTAGCGCCAAACAGGCGAGTGCCATCAAAGGGCATGTCCATCAATGTGTTCTGGACATCCCCAGAAAAGCCAGTCGTTCTCAGCCAGGCGTGGCGGCGTAGCGCCACTGTCGTGGAAATCTCCCTGCCTAGCGAGTCAGCAGTGTCAAGACCACAGCAGATCGTAAACTTGGCTGCGTCTCTCCCCTCAGCAATAGCTTGGGAGAGTACTGTCCGAGCCTCCACCGGACACTGAGGCAGCACCTGCGCAACCGTATCCCACACAGAATGGGAATAATGGCCCAAGAGACATGCGGTGTTCACAGCCCACAGTCCTGAACTGACAGAAGAAAAAAAAATCTTCTTCCCAAACTGCTCCAGTTTCGTGGATTCCCTGTCCGGTGGTGGGGGAAGGGAACACGCTCGGGGATGCAGAGGCCTGGACAACCAAGCTCTCAGGGGTAGGGTGTTGGGAGAGGAAAACGGGGTCACCCGGAGCCGGGCGATGGCGTCTGGCCACGTTCTTATCCACAGGAGCACCTGTGTTGGGCCTGGACCAGGTGCCCAAAAGAACGTCCGAGAGTGCATCATTAAAGGGCAGCAGCGGCTTCATTAAAAGAAGACGCCGGCCGAAGCACCTCTGTCAGGAGGTTAGTCCGGACGGCCACAGTAGGAAGCTCGAGGTGGAGAGCCTCGGCTGCCCTACGCAACACCATAGAGTAGGAACCACCCTCCTTCGTAGCCACGGTAGAAGGAGACAGTAAGCCAGGTTCAGGAGTATAATCCTGGTCACCTGCATCCCCCGGATCCTCATCCCAGTCCGGGTCTAACTCGCATTGTGCTATGAGAAGGTCTTCAGACCCCTCCCAGTCCTCCCCGTCCTCCACAGCCTGCCGAACAGGTGGTACATAAGGAGGTGGGTGAAGAAAGGGAAAGAAATTCCTAAACGGCGTCGGAATCGGCATCGGTCAACACCCTTCCGGCCCCGTCTCCACGTCGGGGAGGAGGCCAGGGACGGCGTCGGCCGTCGCCAGTGGCGGCGCCGTCGATGGTGGAGGTCGTACTGGGCCAACCGACATGAACGGGGATCCATGCGGGTCTCTCAGCATCGAGACCGAAGTCGTCGATTACGTCGGGGCCGGCAATGTCGAACGAGGACCCCCAGTCAGGCCCCAAAAGCACACCGGCAGGGCCGGAGGGTCCAAAGACACGTGCGATGGCTGACAGGAACTCCTGCAGCTAGGCTGGAGTCATCGATGGACCCGGAAAGGGCGGGTAGGCCATCGGCAACAGCGGAGGCTCCGCCGGAGCCGCAGGGGCGGCGCCACCTGCACCCTCAGCCACGTTGCGCGACCGGCTAGGCGAAGAACGACGGCGCTTCTTCGACTTATTGTGCTTCGCCTTACCTGACTCCGGGTGCGAAGACTCGGAATGGTGGTGATGGCTCCGCGGCCGGTCCCTCGACCTCCCACGGGACCGGGACCTTGAACGGCGCGGAGCCGACTCCCGGGCCTCTAGCCAGTTTCGGGACAGCTCCCGCAAAGTTTTTGTAGCCATGGCCCTGCAGTGGGAGCATAACTTGGAGTTGTGGTCGCGCCCCAGGCAGTAGAGACATTCGCAGTGCGGATCCGTCACCGACATCATGCGGGGACAGGACGCGCAAGACTTGAAACCGGGCATCCCTATGCACCTGGAGTGGAAGTATTAAAAAGAAAGTGACAAAAGTCCCAAAAAGCTCAGTCAAAAAATGACTGGGGGTACCGCTCTCTCCGGATCTGCGCTTGCTGGCGCGGAAAAAGAACTGACGACAGCGCGCGTGGGCGCGTTTAAGTAGCTCCAGCGACATCATCTCGCCGACTACGACGACAACGATGTACACGGAGCCGAACGACGACGCCCAACGACGTGCAGGGGTACTGCTGCCAACAACTTTCCGGATCCAGTCTGACACCTGGGGATATTCTAAGGTAAGGAATCTATCACTAACGTGTCTCTTTCAGATCAGCAATGCATTAGTTAACTTACTCAAATAGCATTCTCAAAAGGCAGCAAGAGAGGGATCTGCATTCTAGTCACATGTGCTTCCTATAGTAAAAGTGTGTAATGAGGGGGTAGGACAGATTGGTCAATGAAGACAAGAATGTGAGTAAACTGAGATTGAGGATATTGCTGCATCTAAACTTTCTGAAGGCACTCCAGAAACACACCCTTCCATTTTGTGTGAAAGAAGCCACCACCTCGACGCTAGATCCAGTGCACCCATCAAATCTCAAGTGCTCGCACAGAATCTTTCCTCTCTTAGCTTCTCTTCGGTGGAGTGTGCCTGCTACAGTCTGCTAGATATGATGGGCAAACAGTCTATTGTTCTTCGGGGTAGAAAAATCTAACCCAGCAGACAGAGAGAAGAAGATAACTGCATAAACAGTTATATTTTTATGTACTACAGTGCAACAAGATAAATACATTGATCTATTGGTTTTCGTTTGAATATAGGTCATAAAGGTGTCCAACACAAGCAAGGATGCTAGCGTGAAACGACTCTAATTTTCATAAACTTCGCCACTGCATTTATGTTATCCAAGACTACAATCCTATATTAGGCAATTACATTGTGGTCTTTTTGCGGACTTCTTCCACTCATGGAAAAGTTTTCTTCAGAAAAAAATGGCTTCTCATACAAAACCTCAGAGTGCAACAATTTGCAGGTGACATAGGTGGATCTCCGGCTAGGCAGCAATCACAATGAAAAGAAATGTAGGTTATAAAAACAAGCTTTCCTCTGAAGCATACTCCCATAGAGTAGAGTTACTATCAGTCACTGCAGGCCACAGACCAGTAGAGAGAAGCTTGCCTTTATTAAACGAACCTTACCGGCTTGATCTTTAAAGCATTTTCATCAATACTTGCTGACTGCACCATAATTCGTGGAACAGGCTGCAAAAGAGTAGACACAACATTTCTTAATATGAAATAAGGGCATGCCTACTGCTAAAGAGAACATTAAGACACTAAGCATGAAAATGGCAACATTACAGTCTATGTTAGTGTTACCCAAACTGTAGGTCGCGCACCGATTGCTGGTGAGTCGTGAAAGTCCAAGCAATAGATCAAGGAATCTTAAAATTCTGTATTTATCTTGTCACATTCGCTGTGCTATAAAGACACAGGTCAAATGGTGGGCATGTCTTCGGTCAAATTGCTGCTTATATTGTAACATGGAGATTGGTGTTTATAAACTCTCACTTTGCAGTCAGAGAGAGAAAAGTAAAGTGACTTATGAGACAATCTTGCTGGGGTACATAGAGTATGAAAGGAATTGATGGAGGGTGTCATTTTTTCTAACACACAACAAAATGAAATCACTTCCTAAAAACGGTCACATCTCCCCCATCCTTTATCGTCTGCATTGGTTGCCTGCAAAGCAGCGCATTCAATTTAAGGCACTCTGCCTCATCCATAAAATTCTCTACTCCTCGGGCCCTAAAATTCTGCAAAATCTAAGTTCTTTATATGTCCCTACCCGGGCTCTTCGTTCTGCAGATCTGCTCCTGGCCCACATTCCTAAGATCCGGAGGAGTAGAGCAGGAGGTCGATCTTTCAGATATTTGGCCCCGAAACTATGGAACACAATCCCGCTCGAAGCTCGTGTTATCACGAATCATTTGTTTTTCGGGCAGAGAATTAAGACCTGGCTATTTGCCACTCTTTAGCCCGACTCTGTGGCTCATCCTACCATTGGCCTGGTTGCTGAGTATCTAGTCCGTCTGCAAAGCGCTGGGACGCCCCGTTGCTGGGGTAGCCATGCGCTATATAAGCCACCTTAACATAACATAACATAATTGTAAATTAACTGTACACATTCAGCAGTTAGGAAAGCCAAAATTATTTTTTGTAATTCTGAAGTGTGATGTAAGCAAAGATTTTAATGAACAAGTTACTTACCTTTGGTAATGCATTATCTTGTAGAGACTATCTAGCTGCAGATTCCTTACCTTTGAATTTCCCAGGCGTCCGGCTGCATCTGGAAACTTTTGCTGAGCAATGCGCCTTGAGCGCACACCGTTGGGTGGCTCCAATCAGCTCTGCTAGATGTCGTCAGCGATGACGTTGCGTTACCTATATTGGCGCTCCCAGGCACTCAGACGTCAGTACTTTTAGTTTTTTCCACGCCAGAAGCGCAGGGCCAGAAAGTAACTGGCGTAGTTGTGTGCAAAACTTAAGCTCTGAAAAGGGGGAGTAACCGTAGGCCTACAAAATTGGTTCGCAAAGCGGGGAGGCATGGGATGGGCAGTAAGGAATCTGCAGCTAGATAGCGTCTCTACCAGATAATACGTTACCGATGGTAAATAACTTGTTCATCCGAGTGATCGCCGGGATGATGTTGTGGCAGCTACTTAGACGCCGCCCTTGAGCATTGACGTCAGTTCTGTACACAAATTTCTGTGCCAGGAACGCAGAGTCATGCAAGATACTGACCACTGGTGCATTGAAACTAGGGCCTTGAAAGGGATGACCTTAATCCTAGAAATCAGTTTGGAGAACGGGGAGGATGGGTGGGACGGTAAGGAATCTATCACTAACTAATGTCTCTTACAGATATATTGTTACTGAAGGTAAGTAACTTGTGCATCTGAAAGAGAAACGTTAGTAATAGATTCTTTACCAACTCCCGTGGTGGGTCTGCGAACCAAGATCACACCAGAAAGTCACTGATAACAGAACGGCCAATGAAGCAGTCTCCCTGGATTTGGCTGTCAAGGCCATAATGCTTAGTAAAAGTGTGCAGCGAGGCCCACGTGGCTGCCTGACAGATGTCTTGCAGGGGGACACCACGTCCCAATGCGGTAGTAGCTGCCATCGCCCTGGTGGAATGGGCGCGCAGCCCCACTGGAGGGTCCTTTTTAGCCAGAGAATAACAGGCTTTTATACACAAGACAACCCAGCGGGAGATAGTCCTCTTGTGGACAGCCCGGCCTTTCTTGGCACCTACGTAGTCAACAAAGAGCTGGTCATCCACCCGGAACTGTTGTGTGCGATTCAGGTAAAATGAGAGCGCACGTTTTGGGTCCAGACGATGGTGCCTCTCTTCCGCTCTGGAAGGGTGCGGAGGTGGAAAGAAACTGGGCAAGGTGATAGTGTGCCCGATATGGAAGGCAGTAACAACCTTTGGCAAAAAGGAAGGACGAGTGCGGAGCACAACTTTGTCCGGATGAACAGACAGAAAAGGAGGTTTACAGGAAAGAGCCTGGAGCTCACTCACGCGCCTAGCGGAGGTGATGGCAACCAGGAAAGCATTCTTCAAAGTCAATAAACAAAAAGGACAGTTGTGAAGCGGCTCAAAGGGAGCGCACATCAAATACGTAAGAACCAGATTCAAGTCCCACTGTGGCATCACAAAAGGAATAGGAGGGAAAAGGTGAGTAAAGCCTTTGAGAAATCTACTTACAACAGGGGACTTGAAAAGAGAGGGCTGATCAGGAAGCCTGAGAAAGGCTGAAATTGCAGAAAGGTAGCCCTTAATGGTGCCCAGAGCAGAGCCCTGCCGGGCCAAAGAAAGAAGGAACAAAAGGACTTCTGAAAGAGGGGCAGAAAGGGGATCTACAGCCTTTGCTGTGCACCATGCCACAAATTTGTTCCACCTGCAGGCGTATACCGATTTAGTGGAGGGACGCCTGGCTGCCAGAATGATATCACAGACTTCAGGAGGCAAGTCAAATGGAATCAACTGCTGCCGCTCCATCTCCACGCAAGGAGGTGGAGGCTGGACAGGTTCGGGTGGAGGACCGTCCCCTGCTGTTGCGACAGAAGATCCTCCCAAAGAGGCAGTCGGATAGGGGGATCCAAGCTCATACTGAGGAGCTCAGGATACCAAACTCTTCGAGTCCCGTCCGGGGCTACAAGAAAGACTTGGGCCCGGTCGCGCCTGATCTTCAGCACTCTGGCTAGAAGTGGTATAGGCGGAAAGGCGTATAATAGACCGCAACTCCACTCATGACGAAAAGCGTCGCTGAGCGAATGCCGCCTTGAAACTTCAAACGCGCAGGTGATGACATTGCACCTTCTCTTCGGTGGCGAATAGATCTAACCAAGGCTCTCCCCACTGTTGAAAGAGACCTTGCGCCACCTCCGAGTGAAGACGCCATTCGTGATCCATCATGCACCTGCGGCTGAGTTTGTCCACCTTGGCGTTCACAGAACCTGCCAAGTGTTGAACCACCAAGGAAATGCCTTGATGTTCCAGCTATGTCCAGAGACGCAGAGCATCCTGACATAGGGTCCACGACCCCGCCTTGCCTGTTGCAGTACCACATGTCGGTGGTGTTATTTGTGAACACCTGCACTACTCTCCCCTTGACAGAGGGAAGGAATGCCTTCAGTGCAAGTAGGATCGCCTAGAGCTCCAGAAGGTTGATATGGAGCCTGGACTCCTCCGGAAACCAAAGGCCTCTGATCTCCGCTTCTCCCATGTGGCCGCCCCATCGCAGGAGGGACGCATCAGTCACCACTGTGTGCTCCGGGTGGGGAAGGGAGAGTGATCTGCCACTGACCCAATGCTGGTTCGTGAGCCACCACTGCAATTGTCATGCAGTGCCCTCCGAGATCTGGACGTACTCGGACAGGTTCCCCTGATGCTGCACCCACTGGAACTTCAGGTCTCACTGCAGAGCCCGCATATGCCATCTGGCATGATTGATCAGCCTCAAAGTCATCCTGACCGAAACCCCGGACAAGGGCCGAAATATCGGAATCATAGCCCAAATGTCCCGGACTCGCTGTTCGGGAGGATAAACCCGAAACTGTGCCCTGTCTAGAACAGCTCCGATGAAGAGGAGCTTCTGAGAGGGAATCAGGTGCGACTTCAGCACGTTGATGGAGAACCCTAGCAAATGCAGGAGGTCGGCTGTAGTCTGGAGGTGGGAAACAACTGCCTGTGGCGAGCCCGCCTTCAACAACCAGTCGTCGAGATAGTGGAAGCATGAAACCCCTGATCTGCGCAGATAAGCTGCGACCACCGCCATCACTTTTGTGAACACCCGAGGGGCGCTGGTAAGGCCAAAAGGGAGCACGGTGAACTGAAAGTGCTCGTGGCCTACCGTGAACCGCAGGTAACGCCGGCAGGACTGGGATATGAAAGTAAGCGTCCTGCAAGTCCAACGCTACCATCCAGTCTTGCGGGTCTAGCGCAGACAAAACCTGAGCAAGTGTGAGCATCTTGAACTTCTCCTTCCGGAGGGAGCGATTGACGTTCCCAAGGTCTAAGATAGGACGCAGGCCCTTGTCCTTCTTTGGAACCAGGAAGTAGTGGGAATAACAACCATGACCCACTTCTGGCATCGATACGCACTCGATGGACCCCTTGGCCAACGGGGCTGCAAATTCCTGCTGGAGAAGTGTCAAGTTATCACCCGACATGCGGTGGAACTGAGGGGGCATAACTGGAGGGGTAGTCCCTTCGGACTATCTGTAAAACCCACCTGTCCGAAGTGATGGTGCCCCAGTGGCGTTTGATGGGCCTGAAACACCGGACTAGGAAGGTTTGGAGGCAGTGGTGGTGGTGGACTGACCTGCCCGCTGGCCCTGTGACCCACCTCAGCGGGTCCCACATCTGCGGCTGCACTGAGACTGTTGCAGCGCAGGCCGGTGGCTCTGAAACAAACGTGTTTGGGTGCCCCTTCCGTGGCCACTAAAGGAGCCAAAAGCAAAAGCCGAAGGAGTGTGTGTGGCCGAAAGGCCCAGGGACTTGGCTGTAGCCCACGAGTCCTTAAAGCGCGCCAACGCACTATCTGCCAAAGGGCATGTCCATCAGAGTGTTCTGGACATCCCCTAAAAAGCCAGTTGTCCTCGGCCAGGTGTGACGGCGTAGTGCCACTGTTGTGGAAATCGCTCTTCCCAGTGAGTCAGCGGTGTCCAGGCCACAACGAATCGTGAACATGGCTGCATCCCTCCCTTCAGCAATAGCCTAGGAAAGTACCGTCCGGACCTACTCCGGACACTGAGGCAGCATCTGCGCCACCGTATCCCACACAGAGTGGGAATAATGGCCCAAGAGGCATGCGGTGTTCACAGACCGCAACCCTGAACTGGCAGAAGAAAAAATCTTTTTCCCAAACTGCTCCAGTTTCTTGGATTCCCTTTCCGGAGGTGCGGAAGGGAATGCACTCGGGGACGCAGAGGCTTGGCCAACCAAGCTCTCAGGAGTAGGGTGTTGGGAAAGGAAAATGGGGTCGCCCGGGGCCCGGGCGATGGACCACGTTCCTATCCACGTCTGAAAGTGCGTCATTAAAGGGCAGCAGCGGCTCCTCAGAGGAAGCCGCCGGCTGAAACACTTCTGTCAGGAGGTTAGTCCTGATGGCCACAGTAGGGAGCTCGCGGTGGAGAGCCTCGGCTGTCCTACGCAACACCACTGAATAAGTACCACCCTCCTCCGTAGCCATGGTAGAAGGAGACCGTGCACTAGGTTCTGGAGAAAAATCCAGTCCACCTGCGTCCTGCAAATCCTCTGCCCAGTCTGGGTCTAACTCGCATTGGGCTGCTAGAGGATCTTCAGACCCCTCCCAGTCCTCCCTGTCCTCCGTAACCTGCTGGGCAGGCAGGAAAGAAGGAGGAGGATGGAGAAAGGGATAGAAATTCCCCATCGGCCTCGGAATCGGCATCCATCGACACCGGTCTGGCACCGTCTCCATGTCGGGGTGGAAGCCGGGGACGACATCGGCCGGGGGCCGGATGATGCCGGCGGTAGACGTCGACGGAGGTCGTACAAGGTCAACCGACGTCGGCTGGGATCCATGCATGGATCCATGGGGGTCTCACTGCGCCGAGGCTGGAGCCGTCGACGATGCCAAAGCCATCGAGGAAGAAGGACGAGAACCCCCAGTCGAACCCACGGGGTCCGAAAGCACGCCGACGGGCCATATAGGTGAGCCATGGCTGGCAGAAAGTCCTGCAGCTGGGCCGGAGTCGCAGACGGACCCGGGAAAGGCGGGTAGGCAGTCAACAACTGCTCAGGCTCGGCCGGAGCCATGGGGTGGCACCACTCGCACCCTCAGCCATGTTGCACGACAGGCTAGGGGAAGGCGAAGAGTGATGGCGCTTCTTCGACTTCTTGTGCTTCGTCTTACCTGATTCCGAGTGCGAAGACTTCGTTGAACGATGGTGGTGGTTCCGCGACCGGTCCCTCGACCTCCCATGGGACCGGGACATTGAACGGCGCGGAGCTGACCTCCGGGCCTCAAGCAACTTTCAGGACCGCTACCGCAAAGTTTTCGGAGCCATGGCCCGGCAGTCGGGGCACGACGAGGGGTCGTGGTTGCGCCCCAGGCAGTAGAGACACTTGCGGTGTGGGTCCGTCACCGACATCATGCGGGGACAAACTTCGCAAGATTTGAAACCGGGCATTCCTACAGCACCAGGAGTCGCTAGACTAAAATAAAACAGACAAAAGTCCCCAAAAACTGAGTCTAAAATTGACTGGGGGTACCGCTCTCTCTGGATCTGCGCTTGCTGATGTGGAAAAAGAAAGAACTGACATCAGTGCGTGAGGGCGGAGTCTAAGTAGCTGCCGCAACGTCACCCCGGCGATCACAACGCCTACAACGGACGCAGAGCTGCATGACGCCACCTTCCGACGCGCAGGGATACTGTTCACGAAAGCTTTCTGGATACAGTCTGATGCCTGGGGGTAATTCTAAGGTAAGGAATCTAACACTAATGTGTCTCTTTCAGATTGTCCCGGCAGTAGTGCTTGGCAAACGTGAGCAAGGATGCCCACATTGCCACTTGACAGATGTCCAGGACAGGGACACCCCCGAGCCAAGGCTGTAGTTAGAGCCTTTCCCCTGGTGGAATAGCCCCTTAATCCTCAGGGGGCTGCTTCTTAGCCAGGGCATAGCAGATCTTAATGCAGAGAACGACCCAGCAAGAGATGGTCCTTTTCTGCACTGCCCGCCTCTTCTTAGTTCCCACGTACACTACAAACATCGGTCATCCACCTAGAACTCTTGTGTGGTCACGGTAGAACGAAAACGCGCTTTTTGGATCCAGTAGGTGGAGACGCTGCGCTTCCTTAGAGGGATGAGGGGGAGCAAAGAAGGTGGGCAGTGTGATGGATTGACCCAGATGGAATGGGGTCACAACCTTTGGCAAAAATTACGCCCGGGTGCAAAGCACCACTTTGTCTGGAAAAAAGATCATGTAGAGAGGTGTGCAAGACAGCGCCAGCAACTCACTCACCATTCGGGCAGATGTAATCGCCACTAAAAAGGCTGGCTTGATGGTAAGCAGCCGGAGGGGACAGTTGTGTAAAGGCTCGAACAGAGCACACATAAGATAGGTGAGGGCCAAATTCAGGTCCCACTGCAGCAAACAAAGGGTGTGGGCAGAAACAAAAGAGCCAACCCCTTCAGAAACCTATGTACAATTGGAGACCTAAAGAGAGAGGGTTGGTCTAGCAGCCGCTAAAAAGGGGATAGAGCAGAACAGAAAGGTAACCATTGAGAGTACCCAACGCAGAGCCTTGCTGGGCAAGGCTTAAAATGAACAGAAGAACAGTGGAAAGAGAAGCAGAAAGAGGGTCAATAGACCTTTCTGTACAGTATAACACAAATTTCTGCCAACGGCAGGCATATACCGTCTTAGTGGCGGGCAGCTTGGCTGCCAAAATAACGTTGCATACTTCAGGAGGAAGGTCAAAAGCCATCAACTGCCACCGCTCAATCTCCATGCATGGAGGCGCAGAGTTAACAGATTTGGGTGGAGGACCCTCCCATGCTGCTGTGACAGAAGATCCACCTGAAGGGGAAGCCTGATTGGAGGACCAATGCACCTTTTCAGAAGCTCTGGATACCAGACTCTCTTCGCCCAGTCAGGAGCCACACAAATGACTTGGGCTTGGCCATTCCCGATCTTCTTCAGAACCCTGGGCAGGAGTGGTATGGGTGGAAAGGTGTACAGCAGGCCTGAGCTCCACTCATGACAAAAGGCGTCACCGAGCGATAGCTGCCTTGGAAACTTCAGCACACAGCATTGCTGACACTGAGCGTTCTCTTTGGAGGTGAACAAATCTAACCAAGGTTCTTCCCACTAGCTGAAAGAGACCTTGCGCCAGCTCCGACTGGTGACGCCATTTATGATCCGCTAGGCATAGACAGCTGAGTTTGTCCGCCCTGGCATTCAGCAGGGTTATGCCCTGCTGTTCCAGTCATGTCCAGAGACGCAGGGCATTTCGACAAAGGGTCCATGACCCCACCCTACCCTGCTTACTGCAGTACCACATGGCGGTGGTGTTGTCCGTGAACACCTGCACTAACTTCCCTCTGTCAAGGGGAAGAAGTGCTTTAAATTTTTCGAATCGCTCGAAACTCCAACAAATTTATGTGGAGCCCCTACTCTGCCAGAGACCAGTGTCCCCTGATTTCCACCTCTCCCAAATGGTCGCCCCATCCAAGGAGTGACACATCTTTCACTACTGTGTGATCTGGTTGGTGAAGGGAGAGGGGTCTGCCTCTGACCCAATCGTGGTTCATCTACCACCACTAAGTCTTTTGCCGTTTCCTCCGAGGTCTGAACCACATCAGAGAGAGTACCCTGATGCTGCGCCCACTGGAGCTTCAGGTCCCACTGCCGAGCCCACATACGCCATTTGGCGTGATTTACCAACCAGATGCAGGAAGCCATGAGTCCCAGCAGCCTCAGAGTCATTCTCACCGAAATCCAGGATAGAGGCTGAAACATCGGTATCATAGCCTGAATATCGGCTGCTCGGGAGTATAAGCCAAAAACTGCACTGTGTCCAGACCAACTTTGATGAAAGGGAGCGTCTGAGAATGAGTCAGGTGTGACTTTGGCACGTTTATAGAGAACCACAGCGAATGCAGGAGGTTGGCCGTAGTCTGGAGGTGGGAGACGACAGCCTAAGGTGAAGGCGCCTTCAACAGCCAGTTGTTGAGATAGGGGAAGACTGACACCCCTGATCTGCGCTGATGAGCCGCAACCACCGCCATCCCCTTGGTGAACACCAGAGGAGTACTGGTAAGGCCGAAGGGGAAAACTGAAAGTGTTCAAGGCCTTCCTTGAACCGCAGGTAATGGCTGTTGCCCAGCAGGATGGGGATGTGAAAATATGCATCCTCCAGGTACAACGCTACCATCCAGTCTTCTTGGTCTAGAGCAGACAAGACCTGAGCTAAAGTGAGCATCTTGAACTTCTCCTGCTTGAGGAGGAGACTGACGGTCTAAAGATCTAAAATGGGCTGCAAACCTTTGTTCTTCTTTGGAATCAGAAAGTAGCGGGAATAACAGCCACTGCCAACTTTTGAAACCGCGAACCTCTCTATAAGTCCCTTGGCCAAGAGAGCTGTAACAATTTCAAATGATCATCCGTCAGCCGTTCCTGATTTGGCACAATGGGGGGAGGAAAATAAAGGAAAGGCAGAGATTAGCCCTACTGAATGATTTGCAAGACCCACCTGTCCGATATTATGGACCACCAGTGGGAGAGATGATGATGGATTCTCCCGCCAACTGGAGTGGTGTGGTGTGGTTTTGCAGAGTCAGATTAGGAGTGCTTGGAGGCTGTGGCTGCTGACGGCAGGGTGGTCGACGACTTCTGAATTCCATTTCTAGGTCGGAATGAACCGCGTCCACGTCCCTGCATGGCTTGGGAAGCCTGCGCAGGATGGTGGCTGAGATAGGGCTGACACGGCTGGAAACCCCTTCTGTTGCCGCAAAAGGTAGACTGGTCACGAGGAGTAGAAGAGAGGCCCAAGGATCTGACCATAGCTTGAGAGTTCTTGAACCTTACTAGGGCCAAATCTCCCTTTTCCCCAAAAAGACGGGTTCCATCAAAAGGCGTGTCCATCAAATTTGCCTGAACCTCGCCCTAGAAGCCAGTTGTCCTAAGCCAGGTGTGGCGCCTCAAGGCCACTGTTGTGGAAATTTATCTGCTCAGTGAATCCGTCATATCAAGGCCACACATAATGGTGTATTTTGCTGCATCTCTCCCATTCTGAACTGCCTGGGAGAGCACAACTCGGGCCTCCTCCGGGACTTGTGGCAGCACTTGCGCAACCGTCTCCCAAAGGGAGTGGGAGAAACGGCGTAATAAGCATGCAATATTCACCGACTGCAATGCCAGGCTGGAGGAAAAAAACATCTTACCAAATGAATCCACCCTCTTGGATTCCCTATCTGGAGGGGTGGAAGGGAACGCACCCTGGGATGTGGAGGCCTGCACCACCAAACATTTGGGTGTGGGGTGTTGGCTGAGGAACTTTGGGTCGCCCGGAGCTGGACGATGGAAGAGTGCAATTGTCCTATTCACAGGAGCCCCTGTGCTAGGCTTGGACCATGTGCCTAGAAGGACATCAGTTAGTGCTTCATTAAAGGGCAAAAGGGGTTCAGAGGTCTAAGCCCCAGGTTGAAGCACCTCGGTCAAGAGATTAGTGCTGACTTGCACGGAAGGCAGCACTATTCCGAGGACCTTGGCTGCCCTTTTAACCACCATAGCATAAGATGCTGCTTCCTCCGTAGCCACAGTTGGCGGAGAGAGCATGCCAGTATCTGGAGACGTGTCCAGTCCACTGGCTCCCCCAAGATCCCCATACCAGTCCAACTGCTCTGCAGAGTCATTGTGGTGTCCTAAAGGGTCCATTGACCCCACCCATTACTCTCCCGAGCCTAACACATCTTCAAAGTGTTCAGGTGACAACATAGAACCCCTGTGTTCACTCAGCGCCGGAATCGGCATTGAGCGACGTTGTTTCGACTCTGTGTTGTCGGGGATAAGGATGGGGCAGGCACCACTGGTGGTCACCGCGGCACAGACTATGGGTCCAACACCGAAGGAGGTCGCCATGGCACGACCGGCATCGACACGAATCCGGGATCTGATCCCAGAGGCCCGGCCGGAGCAGAGGGTGTGGAACCTGATGGGGCCACTTCCGACCCTGCGGGGCCCGAGGGCTCACCAGAGGGGTTGACCCATTCAAATACACGGCTTGTAAAATTCTCTAATTTGAGTAGGGGGTGGTCCGGCTCCCGGAAAGGGAGGGACGTGCAAAGTCGACCTTTGCTCTGGCTCCGCAGAGTGTCCCGAAGATCTCGAGTGGGACGAAGAGGACTTTGGGCTCCAGGAGCAGTCGCGCAACCTCCTCTTCTTCGATCGGGACTGGGACCACTGTGGAGTCTCGCTGGATGGTGTCGCGTACCGGGCCGCAAGGAGCTTCATAGCATGCTCACATAAGGCTTTCGAAGCCAAAGCCCGACAGTCCGAGCACGACTTCGAATCGTGGTTGTGCTAGAGAAACCAGAGACAGACAAGGTGGGGGGTCGGTAACAGACATCACGCGGTGGCAGGCACCGGACGGCTTCATCTAAAACATCCTCGCACACGAAATTAGAAAAAAATCTGAATTCCCTTGGATGAAGCTAACAGAATCCATTCTTGCCAAGATGTTTCTCTTAACACTAGAAGAGCCACAAAGGAATAGGAATGGGAAGAAATGTTCTGACACCCTGGTGCAGGCACACGCATTTGGTGACAATGAGTCAACTTGGCGCAAGGGTCAGAAGACTCTACACTGTGCTACTGAAAAGGTCGTGGAATGGTTGGGGAATAAAACAAATTAATTAAAAATGGGCAGGTCTCCAAGCTGTTTTTGGTTCACACAGGTATATAATCAGTTTATCCTGTAACATACAGTCCGGACCTGGATTGTCACCTGCTAGCAGTGGGCATCTAGCAACCCTAAGCGCATTTGTAGGGTGGTTAGTTTTTATAGTAGAGCTTTAAACTAGGGAGGGTATGTCGATAGTATGTTTCAGAAATCTCCCTCACGCATTATATACCTTAACACTATTTCCTTCTGCTAAGTTCTGCCAACCTTTCTTTTATTTCAGTAAGTTGAGCAGTATTAAGTATTTTTATTTGACGAAATATTGGGTACATAGTAATAATATGATTTACACTGTGTGTCATATAAATAAATAATAACAGTAAATAGTGAATGTCTGCAGGCCTATTTGAGTAGGGAGTGATAGCTGCGAGATATTATATGCAAGGGTCCATTTGTATTCCCCAATAAGCTGGATGTGTTATGTTAAAACCTAATCTAGAGAGATCCGTAATGGGTAAGATGAGGTTCAAGATCCCTTTGTTGTTCAATGGATGCCTAAGGAGTTTTTGTCTGGTTAGACAGGCACCCCTGGGTTTGTTTCTGATAAACCCAGGGATGCCTAGGTTAGATTCTTCAGGAATTAGGTCCTCACGTTCAGCAATAGGTAAAGGTTCAATATGAATCTGGGGATCCAAAACTCATAATATTTCCTAAAGATTCCAGAATTCGGTCCAAAGCCAAAATTGGTTAGGTCAGAATGGTATCATGAGCATTACGGCAAAAGTTTTCATTTTCAAAAATTTTGTGAGAACTGTGAATCAATGGAGTTGGCAAAAGGCATAGAGTGAATTAGCATTATCAATCCCGATGGAAATGATCTTCCAACTTTCTCCTATATAGGAGAAGCAAAAGCATGAATGTCAACCATCACAAGCAAGTTGATTTGAGGTAATCTCAACTGTTAAAGACTAACTTGAGAAGCACCCATATCATCCGATATTTGGAAGAGAATGGTTAAAATTGTCTGATGTTGATCATTTGGATATTTTGTTTCCTCTCCAGATGAAAAGGCAGGAATGACCAATGCCGGAATGGTTACTTGATGTAGGGAGTGGCTTTGCTCCTGCCTGCTTGCTCAAATACAACAGAGTTGCTATATTGTTAATGAGGACTGCAATAACTTGTCTCTATAGAAGAGGAAGAAAATTTAATTTCAAGCAATTTATGTGCAGCTTCATTTGGGTGGGTATAACAATTTGCGGGCTTTTAGTTTCTGGCAGTGAGACATACAAAGTCCACAATTTCGACAGGAACGATAGTTGTCAGGAGAGGTAGCTGGATTCTGGGGGCAGAAGTGTGTGCAGTTTTCTTTAAAGAGTGGAGTCCTCAACCTTTTTCCTAGAATAAGGCAGTGTTGGTGCAGTCCTGGCAGATACAGAAACCGTGTTCCAAATCTTGCGTACACAGAAGAAGAAGGCCTGCTGCCCAGTTTTCTTCTTTTTTTCATACATTTTAGTCTCCATTCTGATGGTGCCCTGGATGCAAGTGTGCCAATAACCACCAGAGGTGATGACCTTGTCTGCAAGGTAAACAGGGGTACTGGTTATCATGGCTTTGTGAATGATGCAACTACATATGAAGATGGTGCGAGCTGGCAAGAGGAACCAATGGAGTTCTATCAGGATCGATGTGATGGGATCATGTTTCTTTGGGCCCTGGCGGAGATGTGCTACAGTGTGTAAAATGCCCTTAAAGGGAGCCAATGTGAAGTCTGGGAGGCCATGGAGAAGGGTGTTACCGCCATCCAAATGAAAAGCACTAGGGCCTCACTAGTTTTGATGTCCTTTTCTGGAAGAAACATTTTCACTTTCTTTAGAACAGAGAGCTGGTACCAGGCTTTTTCCTACGGGTGAGATGGGTTTCCATGGTTTAGTGCGTTGGCGTTTGGTGAAAATTGAGGTTTGAAGCCGTCAAGGTTCATGAACAGACACTGAACTTCTGGTGAGGTGCAGGCAGCCTCCACTTCCAATCCGCAAGCTATACATCCAATATCAGTAGCTACATGTTGTTTGCTCCTGGGATAGGCCGTGTAAGGATTTGAACTAAATTAGTATCTTTCGCAGCTTTCGACACTGTGTCCCACGCCAAACTCATTGAAAGATTACATGACACATGCATCCAAGGCCCAGCCATCAAATGGATATGCTCCTTCCTCACAAGGAGAACTCAGCGAGTCAGACTCTCCTCCCTACACATTCGAGTGCAAGGACCTGATCTGCCGAGTCCGCTTTCCCCCCCCCCCCCCACACCCTCCCAAGATTCATCCCTCAGGCCCACCCTGTTCAACATCTACATTACACCACTCGCAGACAACATCAAATCCCACAGCATCACAATTATCTCTTACGCCAATGACACCTAGCACATCCTATCCATGTCAGACAAATCCCCCACAACCAGGTCCAACTTCACTGAATGCATGATCCATGTAGTCGAATGGATAAAAACCAACTGCCTGAAACTCAACACTGATAAGACAGAAATGCTGACCTTCAGAAACAAAAGCTCCCCATGGGAAGACTCCTGGTGTCCATCAGAGCTTGGTCCAAACCCATCACCCTCCAACCATGCACAAATGCTGGGAATCATATTAGATGACTAACCCAACATGGTTGCTCAGGTGAAAGCAGTTCGCTTCGCCTGTTCTCACATGCTACACATCCTTAAAAAAATCTTCAGATGGATTCCCAAGAACACCAGACGCATCATCACTCAAGCCCTAATCACCAGAAGACTTGACTATTGCAATGCACGCTATGCCGGAATCCCCAATCACCTCCTCAACCGCCTTCAGCCCATCCACACCACCACTGCCAGACTTGTCCTAGACTTCCCCTGGCGCACCCATATCACACCAGCGATCTCCACAGGCTGCCAATTCAAACTCCTCTTTCATGCATAAAAGACTCTGCACAACATTGGACCAGCATTCCTCAACTCCCGCCTCCACTTCCACCAGACAGACAGACACACACACAGCGCACACACACAGGAATAGCCTTCTCGTACCTCCCACCCAAAACATGGAACAACCTTCCTCTATACCCAACCGCCTCCTCCTCGCTTATGGAATTCAATAAGAAACTGAAGACTTGGCTCTTCAACGAACCTTCACACCTGCTTTATCACCCGGATACCCCTCAGGTGATTTGTGGTGCTTTACAAATTCACATAACACATCTAAATGTACAATGCTGCACTGTGGTTCATGTGATTAGGACTGGTTATACAGAAAGGCAATACTGGCAACTGTTTGTGGTGCCAACATCAGGAGGTACCACACTGCTTCTACAAGCAAGAATGTGAAACTATTATCATAGGGGGAAGAAAAAATCCTTACACCATCCCAATATTTAATTTTTAAAAAAGGAGGGCATTCACAACGTGTTTAACAGAGTCTGGGCATGCCTTTCAGAAAGTTGAAATTGAACTTGAAGGTTATAATTGGTGCATGTCAACAGTGCTGCCCCCTAGTTTCCAATAAATCTGGATATACATGTACAACCTTACAAATGGTACAAAGTCATTATTTTTAATTGCACTGAAAAAATATGTAAAAGGCAAGCTGCCACCTCTCAGAGGTGGAAAGCAGCTAGTACATAAATGTTCTTTCTTGAGCATGTGAATTCCAACCAGGCAAGATAAAAGCAGCCTATAAAAGTGATGTAGACAGTGGCAGGCGGAGCCCATTAAAAAGCACTTTCAAGTCATCCAAGCGTAATTTTATAACCCATAATCTTTTCACATATGATGGTAAACAAAGGACTTAAAAGTCTGCGACTGTCCAGATACTCAGCACTTTAATGACTCTGGCACAGTATAAAATGCTTAACATGTGTAAACTATTCTGGAAAGACAGACAATGACTTGGGTCATATTTCTAAACAAAATATATAATGTTAACACAATTCTAATGGTTGTAATTGGCACATAATTTGGTTGATTCAACTCAAGAGTTGGAGGATTTACAATATCTTTTAACAAGTATTCAAAGTTTATAAAGTTCAAAACCCTTTTTCGGAGTGTGGTATAATTTACTAACAACTCTATTTCTTAGTGTCAAATGCATCAACCCGATCATGGGCATACCATTGGTAATTAGGTCTTTTGCTGTGAGCCATGAATGATCATCTTTTATTGCGATTTGGAGCAGACCGCTTTCTGATTCCAAAACGCAATATTAAAAGAGAACGTGATATATTTCCAAATATGTGGAACCCCTACTGGAAGCAACAAATGGCGAACTCCAGTAAAGGTAAGACCCCACCCAATCACAGTAAGAAAACACACACAGTTATGGAAACCCAATCCATTGAGTCACTACTTGTGAAGAAATGGCCACAAGTGGTAAATTAATTGGTACTGGTGAAATCTGTCTGTCTAGGAATATAGTTGTCTAACGTATCTATGCGTACCCTGCCATCGCCATTTTACATAGGCCTTTCTAAAGCATCTCACCTTGAGGTTAGACTGGATTTGAATCATGGCACTGGAAGCATGATTTTTGAAAATTGTTATAGGTGTAGAAGCCTTTCTCCCATTTAGATACAATGCTTGCTATGGTTTTCTGTGTTTCTAATGATCTGCATACGTGACGAACTCTAATTTTCATCATTTGAGAAGTGAAATTGTAGGTCATTCCACCCTAATTTAAAAGTGAGCGTAGTTTTCTGTAAACGTGAGTGCAGTCTTGGCCCAGGGAGAGCCTCTATTTCACGACTATCTGGGGGACCATTTCCCAATCTTTTTTTTTTTTTTTTTTTTTTTTTAAAAGTTTTTATTGAGCAATAATTCGGTTACAAGTACGCCATTTCCCAATCTTGATGATCAATGCTTCTCAGTAACTACATTTTGCAGACTCAACCTAGATGCAGATTACATACATTTTCTCTGACATGTCTTTGCCCTGCCTGATTACATGAGAAAAAGATGCTAAAATGAGTCTTTAGCATGCAATTTACCCTCCCCTCCCAGTTGGTACTAAGGGCATCATTAGGATGGCGGGAGGACAAAGTCCATCCCGACTTGAAGAGGGACCGCCCGCCATAAGGGCGGGGGACCCGTGGGGGCAATTAGGATGCACCCGCCACAGTGGCGGGCGCATCCCGCATATTGAACATTGCGGTGGGCAGTGCTGAAAGCACCGCCCGCCGCAATGCTTAAAATGCATGTTGCACATTCCAATGCACAACGTGACAGACACCGCACGGTGCCTGCCATGTTGTCTATTGAAATGCAGAGGGGTACCATAGGTACCGCCCATGTGCACCCCCCACCCCCAGAGTCCCTGGGGGCCCGCAACGGGCCCCCGCAAGCAATTCCCGCATGCCTTTCCGTGGCGGCAATGCCGCCACGGAAAGGCATGTTTCCGCGCCCATAGTAATATGGCTGGCGGTGTCTCTGACACCGCCACTATATTAAACTCTTTGCCGCCCGGTCGACTTGTTGACCGGGCGGAAAAGCGGCGCCGCGGTCCCCCCCGCCATAGTAATATGGCAGGGGGAATGGGTGGCGGGCGGGAACGGATCGCCACCGCCATGCGGGCGGTGGCGATCCGCCCGTGATCCTAATGGGCCTCTAAATGTGTGTTACCATTTCACCACAGTATATTCCTCTGAATACTCTGTCCTTTCCAATGTTGCTCTGGAACACATCACAGCAAGAAGAAAGGGTAAGCAAAGAGGATAATAGCAGGTATCAGGGACTTTTTCACTAGATTGACAGCAGTGAGGCAGGTTCTAATCCAGAAGCTACATCCGTGAGACTTGCAGCAAAAATAGAGAGATGGAGGAAATGTGGTCAAGCAAAAAACAGGATGCCATTGCATGAAAATCAAGGAGGGGCGTGAAAGCGGCAGCACAGTTAATGACGCCCCTGCAAGAAAGGAGAACATTACAGAGGCAGAAGGGGAAGGTAGGTGCCGTGACGGAACTACGGTATTTCAAAATCCAGAAGAAAACAGTGGTTGGTGAAATGCACTGTTAGCAGAAATAGCTACTGGTGGTATGTAGAAGTGATGTTATCCCTGCTTGGAAAATTGAGTAAGGAAGATCAACATCTCCTCTGTGTTGAGCACAAACATCAGCCTGAGCACTGCATTATGAATATTCTGCTGCTGCTACTGACAAGCCATTAAAGATGGTCTCAGGGGTAGACTGTACCCCCAGAACAGCAACGATCACTTGAACCAATGTTTAAACAACTAAGCTCTTCACATCAGGGCAGACTTTTTAGCTGTCCATACAGCCAGCAACATTACTAAACATACCCAATCTTCAGTGGATGTTTCAGGATCACACCCTTTGAAAGAATGTGGCTGACTGTGCTTGCAGGAAGCCCTCATTCTGGTTCTAGAGCGCATTCGGTACTACTTTCACGTATGGATTTAGCTTAAGAGAGTACTAAGTGGGGAAAAAATAAGGTTGGTAGAAATGTCTCTAAACTCTAAAGGAGATGAAAACATTAAATCAAACGGACACGCAGGATCTATAGTAAATGAGATGGGAAGAATTTTCTAAAAGATTCTGCAGTAGGTGTTCCTTTAGTCTTCTACATGCCTAACAAGCTACTTATCTTCAGTAACGCTTGACCTGGTAGAGACTATCTTGCCGAAGATTCCTTATCTTAAAACATTCACCAGGCAGCAGACTGGATCCAGAAAATCGTGAGCAGTACCTCTCCACACCAGTAGGTGGTCCCAAACGACTCTGAATCAGTCGCACTGGATAGTACATGCACGGTGCCTATATAGGTGCCACCCCAACGTGCCTACCTCAGGTTTTTATGTGACTATTTTCACGTCAGAAGCAGAGCCATGCCAAGGTGTTGTGAACAGTGTGCCAGAACTAAGGGCCAACAGGACCTCTGTAGGTGAAGTTCAGGTCGCAGATTGGGGAGGATGGGAAGATTGTTAAGGAATCTACAACTAGACACTCTCAATACCAGATAAGGCATAACTGAAGGTGAATAACTTGTTCATCAGAGAGAGACGTGTATCCGCCAACTCCTTACTAAACCAATCCCTCTCCGGAGGTGGGTTTGAAAACTGACTCAAACCAAAAAGTCCTGGAAGAGCGAATGGGCAAAATGCCCGTCTCAGGGGAGCCGACTGTCAAGGCAGTAGTGTTTAGTAAATGTGTGCAGAGAAGCCCACGAAGCAGCCTCACTGATGTCCAGTACAGGATCTACATGAGCTAACTCAGTGGTCGCATTTTTGGGTCTGGTGAATGACCCCGCAAGCCCTCAGGGGTTGCTTCTTGGTTAGTGTGTTAATGCAGAATACTATCCATCTGGAGATGGTCGGCTTCTGCACTGCTTTCTCTTTTTTGGACTGGTGAACACCACAAAGAGCTGATTGTCTTCCTGGTGTTCTTTGGTGCGATCGATATAGAGTGACAATGCTCTTTTTGGGTAAAGACGGAGTCTCTCTTCCGGTGGAGGATCGAAAAAGGTCAGCAGCACGATGCTTTGGTAAGTCAAAATGGAAAGGTGTCATCACCTTTGGTAAGGCAGAGGCACAGGTGCAGAGAACAAGTTGATCTGGGAAGAAGCTGGTGTGTGGACATTGAACAGACCGATTGTAACTCACTGACCGGCCTAGCCGATTCGATGACCACCAAGAAAACTGTCTCGAGTGTCTGGCAGTGGAGAGGGCAACTATGCATGGGTTTGAAAGGAGAACATGTCAGGTAAGTCAAAAACAAATTAAGGTCCCATTGGTGCAAAACAAAAGACTTTGGTGGGAACATGTGTTGAAGGCCTTTTAGAAATCTTGTCAAGGGTGACTTGAACAGAGAGGGTTGATTCATCAACCCCAAGAAAACCTACATGACTGACAGATACCCCCTTTACTGTGCCCTGAGCAAGTCCTTCTGGGGCGAAGGACAAAACGAACACTATCACATCGGACAAAGATGCAGATGGATTATCAATATTGTAGTAAGTTCCTTCTTAGGCCCACTGTGGTTCTCCCTTATTTTAGCCAAACTGCACATTTTAGGACACATTTGCTTTGCACACCACACGCAACACATTTATTTTAGTACCACAAAATTATTTTAGAAATAGGCTGCACATGGTAGTATTCAGTTCGTCTTCTTGGAATTTAGTCTGAACATGTCTTAGAAGGTCGAACAACATTGTGCTATGTTTTTGTGTGCTCAGTTAGTAACAATAGCCTAACATTTAGAGACAACATGGGCACAGCTGCTGTTTTCCAACACAGCACTTCTTATTGTATACATGGAGACGTACCCTTTGAAAAACAGAGAGGAGGATTCATGCAGAGGGGAAAGGTCTTGGAACGGGCACATCAGCCTTGCGTAAACTGGGGTTTACTCCTACAATGATGCGGACCAACTAAGTACAATACCAGATATGGGGTTTGGTGCTAACCCCAGAGATCAATAATATAGTTCTGGCCCCACGTAGTGAGGGTAAGCTTAGACAGACTTATCAGTCACCATGATAGGGCTTTTCATTGTATACAGTTTGCTTGTAATGCTGAATACTTTGCTTAGCTGTATATGGTTTCTAATCGCAGCAGAACTGCTCCATAATAGACAGTGGTAGTTTAAATAAATATTGGAAACTTTCCTAGTGTCATGAAGATCATGAACACCGTCCACTCCAGATCCCTGGAAGACCCCTGCCCACACCACATCTTCAACAAAGCCAGCAGCAACATCGCACCCCATCTCCGGAAAACCATCAACATCTCCTTCGAGACAGCGACCTTCCCGGAGAGCTGGAAGCATGCAGAGATCAACGCCTTACTCAAGAAACCCAAGGCGGACCCCAAGGACCTCAAGAACTTCCGACCCATCTCCCTGCTCCCGTTAACGGTGAAGATCATCGAAAAGGCCATCAACAAACAACTGACCAGCTTCCTCGAGGAGAACAGCATCCTGGACCCGTCCCAGTCCGGGTTCCACAGCAACCACAGCACCGAAACTGCCCTCATTGCCGCCACCGATGACATCAGGACCCTGCTAGACAACGGAGAAACCGCGGCCCTGATCCTCCTGGACCTGTCAGCCGCCTTCAACATGGTCTGCCACCGCACACTACGAACACGCCTCTACGACACCGGAATCCAAGAGAAGACCCTGGACTGGACCTCCTCCTTCCTCTCCAGCAGAACACAGAGAGTCTGCCTCCCCGCCTTCCGCTCCGAAACCACAGAGATAATTTGCGGCGTACCCCAAGACTCATCCCTCAGCCCAACGTTGTTCAACGTCTACATGGCACCACTCGCCCACATCGCACGACGGCACAACCTCAACATCATCTCCTACGCCGACACCCAGCTGATCCTCTCCCTCACCAAGGACCTCCACACCGCCAAAACCAACCTCCACGAATGAATGAAGGCCGTCGCTGACTGGATGAGGAACAGCCGACTGAAGCTGAACTCGGACAAGACGGAGGTCCTCATCCTCTGATCCACCCCCTCGGCCTGGGACAACTCCTGGTGGCCGACTGCACTAGGAACACCCCCAACACACACGACCACGCACGCAACCTAGGGGTCATCCTCGACTCTACCCTCTCCATGACGAAGCAGGTCAACGCCGTCTCTTCCTCCTGCTTCAACGCCCTCCGCATGCTTTGCAGGATCTTCAAGTGGATCCCCACCAAAACAAGAAGGACGGTCACCCGGGCCCTCGTCAGCAGTAGACTGGACTACGGAAACGCACTATGCAGGAGCCCCGGCCAAACTCCTGTAATGGCTTCAACGCATCCAGAACACCTCCGCACGCCTGATCCGCGACATCCCTCGCCGCAGCCACATCACACCCCACCTGAGACCTACACTGGCTCCCTGTCAACAGAGGATAACCTTCAAACTCCTCACCCACGCACACAAGGCCCTCCACAACATTGCACCAACGTACCTCAACAGCCGACTTAGCCTCTACACCCCCACCCGCCAGCTCCGCTCCGCAGACCGCGCCCTCGTCTACCACATCCGAAGAGTGACCGGCAGCGGCAGATCATTCTCCCACCTCGCCGCCAAGACATGGAACACCCTCCCCATCGGCCTGCGGCAGGCGGCAGACCGAAGACCTTCAGAAGACTTCTCAAGACATGGCTCTTCGAACAGTAGCAGCTCCCCCTCCCCCCCCCCCCCAGCACCTTGAGACCCTCACGGGTATGTAGTGTGCTTTACAAATGAAATGATTGATTGATTGATTGATTGAGTGTCTTTTTTGTTTATTATTGACATGCATGAATGAGAACGAAAGGTGATGATCTGTTTGCACGGTTCCCTTGGGGACTAGAGAGTTGTATTCTAGATTGCCAAAAGATTGGGAAAGAACGCGACTGGTAGCCTATACAATAGCCACAAAAGGGGCAAAAAGAAAAGGGCAGCAGACATGGAGCCATGGGGAGCCCCAACAGCAGTTGGCAGGTGTCTCTGCTCTTGTTAAAGCAGTCAACAACCAAATCAGCCTCGTCATCGAACTAGTGAGTGCTGTCAAAGGGCATGTCCACATGGGATGCCTGGACATCCCCTGCTAAGTCAGTTGATCTCAGCCACGTATGGTGGTAAAGCGCCACTGATGAAGCAATGGCCCTGCCCAGGGAGTCTGCTGTGTCAAGCCCACATCTGCTGATGAACTTAGCTGCATCCCTGCTGGCTGCAATAGCCTTGGTCCTGATGGTTGGGGCTCCTCAGAGACCATGGGCAGCACCTGCGCAACTGAGTCCCACACTGTGTAGCTATATCGGTCCAAGAGCCATGCGGTATTCACGCGTGGCAGTGCAAGGCTGGTGGAAGAGAAAATCCTTTCCCCAAAAGCATTCAGTCTTTGGATTCCCCTATACGGTGAGTGGTAGAGAACACCCCGGGATTAACCTTGAGGCCTGCACCACCAGGCTCCACAGGGGACGGGTGGGAGCAGGGCCTAGACTAGTGAAGTTGTTCCTGCACCTCGTCCGATGACTTGGACCAAAGATGCTAAGTCAAAGACTGCTTCAATTTCTTGGTCTCCTTTTTCTTGTGAGACTTAACCAGCGAGAACTTCAACTTGGACGATGACCGACAGGAATGCCTCCCAAGAGCGAGCCTGGGAACTTCTGCGAGAGCGGTACCTGGAGCAATGCAGAGCCATCTGTTTTTGAGAGGCCAGGAGCTTCATTGCCTGCTCACGGATGGCTTTGGAGTTCATTGTACGACAGTCTGAGTGGGCATGGAGTCATGGTACGGCTCCAGGAATCACAAGCAAACCAGGAAGGGGTCTGTCACAGACATTTGCTATTGACAGGTTCCACAGGGTTTAAAACACAAGTTTCTTAGGGGACATCTCCAAATCACACTAAGGGCAAAAAGGTCAACATAATGTCAAAAATTTGTTAAAAATTGACCGAGGTAGTTCTTCTGGATCCGCACTGATGGCGCAGAAATAAAGGAACTGAGGTCACCAAGTTCAAGTGGCAACTCTATAGCCACCTAGCACATTACATTCGGTCCAGTTGACGCTGGTGTGAAGCCATTCGGCACCACCTCCCAGCATGCAGAGGCCCTGTTCAAGGTTTTCAGGATCCAGTACGACAACTGGCACATAATCGGAGGTAAGTAATCTGCAGCTAGAAATCTCTATCAGATATGACTGTGCTTAGAACTTTAAGTGGGAAAGAAAGCATATCACCTACCAAGAAAACACATGAGCACTACATGGAGCCAGAAAGCTGATCTTATAATACGAATATATCAAAATAAAATGCACTTATTGCAAAAACTGGTAAAGCAGATAAGCACACATCAAATTGTCAATCGCTGTAGTTCTGGAAAGCAGGATGGAATTATCATTTACAATAAGGCACAGGTATCTTAGGGAGCATAAGTTGTGGCTCTGGCTTGAACTGGAACACCCCAATGTGACTTCAAAGGTAGGGAGGATTTCCGCACATACTCAAGGGTAGCCATCATAAAATAAGGCATCATTCAAGGAACATAACTGCACATGTTGCACAGAGGTCCACTGCTGTCCACAGAGTTGCTGGTGACCCACATACACCCATTCGAAGATGTCCTGCCATCTGTGACTGGCAGTTGGCAGCCACTTTAAGCATCCCTCTCACGTCACCCTTCTTGGTCTCCTCTTCACCCTCCAGAAAAGTGAAATGTTTGAATGAGATCACCAGCCCTGAAAAAAGTCCTCGCCTCCATAAAATGTTTGTTCTCCACTCAGCTCAATGGACACACTCTCCAAACCAATTCTCTCTCTACTTTGAAACTCGAGGTATGCTGAGCCTAGAAGTACTTAAAGTGGCAACACCACAACACTAGTCCTTCACCACGCTCATTCTCACTTAAATGGTGCTTGCACTATGGAGATGATGATATATCCAACATTTCTAGGGGCACATTAAAACTACCAGTAACATCGAGCACGTCGAGCACAACGCTCATCAGCTCAGTTTCCAGCAGTAACTTGATTTGATTCTGACAAACCTAGTTTGTAGGCAACTTATGCTAAACATGTGCAAAGGAAAACTTGTTCCCAAACCAGAAAAAGTTGTGGCATAACGTGGAAAATTGACATTAATATGCAAAATAAATGATACTGCAATGAAGAATGCCAAAAAATATATAAATAAAATGATGAATGAAATGCTTGCATTAATCTCTTACCCCAAGCGATTGGCAGTGGTTAGACTTATTGCAAGCATTCTTCCGATCACCTTTTGCTGATACTGCACCACCATCTTGTTAATATATATCAGCAAACAACATCCTCATTTGTCTTGTATAAAGTATTCTCTTCATCTCTAATAAAATAGTCATATAAAAGGCCAAACTGTAGACACTGCTAATACTTTACATTTCAGAAGAGAAAGATAAAAATGTAATACTTACGTAATTATGTTCCTATGTGGGAATTTGAACTGTAGTGTTTCAGTAATGCACTTCACTGAACTTATAACGTTTCCCTTCACATGACACTGTTAGTGTGGTGTATAAATTAAATTTTTTCACCTTCAAGGGATTAACTTCTTTACTGTTTATGTGACGATAGGGAGTATCTGCCACAGGAGGAAACAAAGTGTTTGAGTGCCATGCTCCGGCACAAATTAAACATTGATCTAGGAGGGACATAACGGTTCCTTCTCTGTCACTGTACTGACACCAATACCGACTGGGCCAAAGAAAGGATAAGTCACTTTCATGGACAGCTTGGGAAGAGATGGGGCCAGATGACAAAGCATTTTGATTATTACTATTTCATGTCCTTGGTGGCAAGTTAAGGCAGTGCTTGCTCCAAACATCTTTTACCACCATATTATGGAGTATTCTGGAGGAGGTAAGTGATAAAAAGTTTGTGCACATTCGCTGTGTGGAATTGTGTTGAAGTAGTGGTGCATTCTGCTGTTTTATATGCTGGATTTCAATGTGATTTTGTAGTACTACAGATGTTGTATTACATTTCGACTATTTTGTTGTGATGTGCAATGTTATGCTCTGTGTTGTTATGCTTGGTACTGTGTTATGTTCTGTTGTTTACTTTAGATGTGCGATGCGGCCATGTCTTGATTTAGAGATCCCAGCACTCACTCTACGGGATACACCCTACTGCCTTCCAATGTGGCACATCTCTCTGCTGCAGTGGAACTTACAACTGGCACAAAGACTCAGTATGCTGGGAGGATAGAAGGCACACACCTATCACTCTGATACTTATAAGGACTTTCTAGAACTTTTGCAACTCTTTGGTAGACAAAGACTAAGAAATAAACAAGTGGCTTTCAATGATATGTAATGTTTTGAAAAAAGGGGGTATGAAATAAAACCCACCTGACTGTGGTAGATCGAGTGAGGGTTCTAAGAGTGAGGTATGAATGGCAGGTGTGGAATGGGAGTGTTGCATGTGAGATGCTCCAGAGTGTGAGAGTTGGTGCCAAATGTGTAGAAGAGAGATGTTTTGATTTATTTAAGCTTGCACTCCGCATTAGAAGTCCTTCTGAAAGTACCAGTCTGTGACCCCCCCCCCCCTTCTTTCTGTAGGGCTGAAGAGATGTACTTTGCTAACTTTATCATATGTCTACTGTCCTAGTGGGATGAAGGGATATCTTTCTGATGTTCCACTATTTACTGGACTGAGGGCAGCCTTGACTTTGTTGCCCAAAACGACTGTAGATCACAAATCCCCATGCACTGCACTCTAAGGAACCTGTGCACTAATTTGTTCAGTCCTGATCCTGGTACAAGCACCCACTGCTGCTGAAGGACACGCTCCACTAGCAGCCCAAGTAACACTCATGAGATGCCATCGTTACCCACCCGGAAAATAGAGACAATACCATCAACCCAGCCACTAAGAGGATATCAGCTACGAGTACTCTTCTTGAACTGTTGACTGCGTTCAAAAGCACCGACTTCACAATGATGACATATGCTGGCTCAGCTCCTTTCTGAGCACACATAGCAATTAAGCTAGGTTACAATACACTGCATCACCTTAACATGTGATGGGGTTCAATACTATTACTGCACCTCTAATCTTAACGTGAAATTTCAATTTTACCCGGGGTTTCCAGTTCCCAGAATGATATTCATTACTTTCTGACATTCAATAGACACACAATCACATAAAGCACATTGGGCATGAACAACAGTGCTCAGGGTTGTACACAGCAGCCTTGTTATGAAACATCCTGAAAGTATAATTCAAGCTTCTGGCCACAGCCCTTAGTCATAGACACCATATCTGGATCTCTCCAACAGGAAAGCTAGACACTGTTGGCCATTCAAAGGAAATGAAAATACAATAACTGCTCCAGTGTGTAGTACCAAGCTGTCAAACAGTAGCTGGTCCCACTGGAAACAGCCAATGTGTACCAATCCAAGAAACTTAATTGGTGACACAGTACTGTTTTGTTGATTTAAAGAGAATCAGTGTGCTGGGACACTCGTTGAGTAGCTGTGTGCTATACAAAAAAAACAGTAATTCATTCATACATATTGCTCTGCCATAGTAACATACACATTCGATAATGTGGCTAGGAACAGCAAGTTTACATGATTTGATACCAACTTGTTATAATGTGCAGCTTTTCAAGTGAGTACAAAAAATGGCAATACGTTTAAACAATTCGAATTACACGTTTTGCCAGACACTACACAATTTTATACTAATGTCTCGGAACACTAAAAGGATTCTTATTTTGGATTTTAATTACATTTCTTCATCATACCTGCTGTGCAAGCGGAGATGTCAGCTTGCCCTTTTTGTCGTCCCGCACTGGAAAGAGAGATTTAAGCAGCTTTGGCATCTGAGGCACTAAGGACTTTACAGGAGTTAAGTAAGATGCAGCTAGACCACCAAGTCCTGTTAATATCATCCATTAAAAATAAAAATTAGAAAGCGGGATGGAGAAATGGAAGTGCACAAGGTGGAAAACAAAATCAATAGACTTATACAATGATATTTAGTGAAAGGACAATAATATGCAGCATAAAGGTGCAAAATACACGTGCATAGAAGAAACAGATTCGCAAAGTGGAAGATGAAACAATAAAAAGGTAATAGGAAGTAAAGAAGCAAAAAAGAAAAATGTGAAGTGGAATACAATTAAAAGTTAGTTACCGGATACAAATATTTTCTAGTGCAGGACTCTTTCTTAGACTTAAGTGTTCGTTTAGAATACTATGAATGGCCCCTGAAGAGTATATAAGTTACTTTGGGGCGGTTTTAGAAAAATCACATGGTGTGGGGGAGGGAGCGTCATGAGTTTTTGGGGGACATTTTAAAATTTTGTTTCTGAAAAAACAAAACAGGTTTAAAGTTTGAGGGCTGGTCCCATCATTTTGACCACCCATCAAACTGTTAATACATTGACAGAAACTGCAATGATTCTGTCTAAGTTGAGAGAGGTCTGTGAGGCATGCGGACATCTCTAAAATCTGAGTACCTTTAACTTAATAAGGGCGATGATGTATTTTACGCTGTCATCCTGATGGAATAAATACAGTACTCCAAGTATAAATCAGGTCCTTTATCTTGTAGACATTTACACAATTTGGAGCTGAATTTAATCAATAAACTTTAACAATCAAATATTTCAACCTTTTATGTTCTCTGAGGACAGTAAAATGCCCAATAGTAAGGCACCTTAACATCCTGCAAATACAACGAGGGTAGTGTAACTATTATTACAATGAAAAAAGTATTGCTTTCCGGCCAATGAAGCTATGAGGAAGGAAAACCGCTTTCACATAAAAAAAAAAAATGAAAATTTTGACGGCCACCCGAAAATCAGCTGAAATCAAAATAAACCTACATAACGTCTGTACAACTGTAGCATAGCTACGGGGCAAAACCAGATGCGTGACACAGACCAGACGTGCAGCTGCAACATTGCCTTGGGTGACTCGAGGCTTTGGAAAGACTTTGGGCTGGAAAGTGAGGTGATTAGATTCTGGTATTATGTACTGCCATTAACTATCTGCCACTAGATATTTTACATTTTCCACCATTCACAAGCAGGAAAGTGGCTTTACATCCGAATTTATCTGTCTTATGAATGTAACAAAGATTTCTCTTAGCATCCGATAAGCAATGACTCAACAACAGACAGAATGCTACAAATGCAACAAACTAATGTGAAAATCTGATAAAAAGCAGAGCAATAATCTTGCTTGGTGGACGCCTATGCACAGATTTTATTGCTACACCAAAAATTGTCAAGGTTCATCGCAGACAAACTTATTACATACGCCAGGTTTTCAAACACTGGCTGTCTTCGACCTGGGTCTTTCAGTCCTTGGTTCGAGAATTTGCCAATCTTCTCTTGGCTCAGCCTAGTGGTGTACTGATCCCTCACCTATTGTTAACTGTCTCAAAGTATTCTTCCAACTCCACTCAAGTGCTTTCCTATTTCTGCCTACTCCTGCTGGCTCTCACCTGTGTGTCTTGCGCTAATATGCCAACGCTGTATGTTTGCACAATACACCCGGACCTATTGCCTCTGCCAATGCAGGTCTCATGGTCACAATTTAAAATCCCGGCGGGTTCACTCAGCCTTTCATCCTTCAGAGGTCAATAAAAGGAGTACTATTGAGTTGGGTAACCATAAATATCTGTTATTCAGTACCAAGATATCTTGGGTGAACGTGCACTCCTAAAACACCATAAAGTCAGATGCTGCATAAGTTAGGAACATACAGCTAATCAGAGCACAGCGCATGCAGTGATCACGCACTCTCCATGCTGGAAATCTGGAAACATTACCCACTGGCTGCATTGTGTCCCAGCAAGGTCGAAGTCCACCTATATTATCCATTAAACAATTATTTATGACTCCTAAGGCAGCAACTCACATTCCTCACCATACAAGGATCACCAGAAACATATTAGTTACAATAAAACACAGATCGATTGTAAATTGAGACAGTCCTCAGACCCTATGTCTGTAACTGATATCCTTGCCACAATGTGTAATTAAACAAACTGTTCCCGTTTTGCCAAACACCTCATCTCCTGTTTTTTCAAGGTATTTCATGCCCAAAAACATTTTGGCGAGCCACCATCGGAGCTCATTGGTACCTTGAACCCAACTGCAGGGAAAGGAGAGGGACCCTGCCCAGAGGGATTCACATTTGTGCAGCAAGGAAGGTGAGCAGACATCGCAATTGATTGGAAGTTTTGCTGAATCCATGGGGCGGAGGTTCTTCTTGAAGCAACTGTCACAGAGGGTTAGAGACTACATTAGAACCTAATTTTAAAGCATTTGGTGTATGGCAAACTAGGGAGAAGCATAAAAAGATAACCTGAGCGTCCTGCCACTGACATCTGGCATAGTACCTATTTTATATGTCCTAGCTGAGTAGTTGTAAGGTAGCCTTGGAGGCGATACCGCAAAAGTCACCTTTTTTTGATAGACAGCATGCTAGGAAAGGTGAATATTTATTGTATAGTTCTTTATGGCTCCCAGGGCGCTATGTTTGTGATAGAGCTACCCTGATTAGGCGGAGTAGGCACCTCAATCTCATATTTTTTAGTCTGAAAGGGTTTCTCAGTGCCACTGTTTTTTTTAACACCGTTGGTATCTAAAAAGAGTGACAGGTGTTGGTCGCTTGGACTGCTGGGCATGACACAGATGATATGTTCATTAAGGGAGAAGAAAACTTTGCTGCATCAAGCTCGAGAAAAACATGAACTGCTGACTATTTTAAAACAATCAAGAAGAGGGTGTAGGCTGTAAATACCGCACCTGACAGATGAATAGTATCTTTTTATAGAAATTCATATAGTGCTACGAACCAAGGAGCACTCCCCTCTAAGCTCCTCAACCAGGAACAAGTCCTATCACAGAATTCAACACAAGAGGGTTCAGCACTATTTAGACAGTAAATGAAAATTACAGACAAATGTCGAAGACGTAGATGGAATTTTCTTTGAAAAATTATTTTCTTTATTTCATATTTTCATGTGCATGACGAATCATAGCCAACGCGTTTCGTCTCCTAAACAGAGACTTCTTCAGGGCTTCAAATATCGATGTAAGTTTGTTCTCTGTACAATTCAAACTAATAGTTGAGAGTTCCAGTGTTTCAAAAACCTTCTTATATAGTGAATTTTATCAGAATAACGTGGTGGCCCGTAATTGTAATCACGTAATTTTCAAATAGTCAAACGAACTCCAGAGCGTTGGTATATTTGGATTCACCGCTCTGCAAAAAGTATTATCAGAGAGGCATGGTGGCCCGTGATTCTCAGTGACAATGGTTCCGAAATAACTTTGTAAATGATGCAGCTGATTTTGAAGATGGGGCGGGCAGCAAGGGCAGCCAATTCGGGTGTTATGATCATATTTCTTCATGTGCTGGCCGAGATGTGCTTCTGCATGTAGAATGCCCTTAAGGGGTGCCAGTGCGGCGTCTGGGAGGCTATGGAGGAGAGCGTTACCACCATCCAGATGCAAGAGCACAAGGGCTTGAACAGCAGTTCTGAAATATTTTTAGAAGAGAGCTGGTACCAGACAGTCTCTGTTTTTTGCCAATGTTCCTTGAGGTTGGTGTCCAGGAAGAATCCATGTTACTAGGCATTTGGTGAATATTGGGGTTCGAGGCAGTCATAATTCATATCACTGAGCCAGGTTTATACCGCTTCTTGTTCGTGGAAATGACAAGAAGTCTGTTCTGCTTGGGTTGAGCTTCATGTAGATGTTGGACATAAAGATTTGGACGATGGGCTGGCAGTGTTTGAGGCGTTGGATGTCTGAAACAGAGGAGACTTTCAAGTAGAGTTGTGGATGATCGGCATATAGGTGAATATTGATTCTTTCATATGCAAGAAGAGCACCACGCAGCAACTTACAGAGGTTGAAGATGACAGGAGACATATTAGAACTCGGGGCACTCAGCAGGTGATGGGGATCTTTTGGGACCTGGAAGTGCCCATATTAACAAATTGGTATTGGCTGGAAAGGCAGGAGGAGAACCAGTAATATACATCACTGGTGAATCCCATTGGAGACTCCAGGGTGCATATGAGCTGGACTATGTTGAATGCAGCTCAGAGTTCTCTCCTTCACTTGATGACAAGGCATTTGACTCCTTATTACTCTTATTTATGTTTCAGTACTTAAGCGAATGAGCATGAGAGAAGGTCTGGAGTACTGTATTTTACTTTTATGTACCCCGCCCAGTCCTGGATTCAGAAACACAAATCTTAAGAGGAACATGGCAGGAGTCCCAATGTGCGTGCCTGTCCGGTTAGCTCCTGCAATGGAGCCACTGGCAAGCATAGTCACAAGGGACCTTGAATAGCTGGGAAACGTCATTTAATTCCCTTATATGCCGATTGTGGTATACTCCAATTCAGAGGCCCCTCTCACCACATCTCCCTGATAACTAAGAACTGAACACTATTAAATGATTCTCTGGATTGACGATAAATTTGAATAAATCCCAGGTGATCCGTATCCCTCCATGCACCACAATAACGGATTTCACCCTGGTGTGGTGCGATGATGCAGTGAGATATTTGGGCACCAAACTGTGAGGCAATGTAGAGATAGTCATAGCACATCGCAAGCACTTTTGCTATCAATGGCCAAAAATCTCTGGCCAAAAAAATGCCCTTTTTACCTCAACTGTTGTACCAATTGCCAATACACTTATACCATTAACAAAGACATTTGTTACTACTCAGCGAACTGTGCTTCTGAGGTTGATATGGGCTGGCCACCAACCTAGAGTAACTGGGATACTAACTTTTCCTTATTCTAAAGGTGGCTTTGCGTACCAAATCTGAAACATTACTATTGGGTTGCTCAAGCCAAATATTCTTTCAACGGATATCACCCAGAAACCGGCCTCCCATCCTTTGGCACAGAACAATATATGACAGCACCTACTTCACAGTGTGATCCATGACTCGATCACAGTGACAGTTCAATACAATACAATGGACTTTACAGGGTATGCGAATAATACACTAACTGATATAGTAGGTGTAGAGAAGTTCTATTCCCTTGCTCTACCAGTTTCTAATAATTAGCTTTCAGCGGATATGCCGGAACCAAAAGCTCAGCAGCAGCTAATAAGTTTAAGGATCTCTAAACTGGGAGATCTCTATGTAGATGGAGTTTATACTTTTGAATCACTGTTAAAAGGGGGGGTGCATTGCCACTTGATAATTTTTCAATTGTCAGGCTTAAGCACACCTTGGGAGAATGTTTTCCACTTTTCCTACCAGAACTTGACCTGACCTTAACTCATTTGGTGATATTCCCCAATTCTTAAAGTCAATCAGACTTCAGAGTTCAATAACCAAGGCATGAAGGATGATGTGAAATGGAAGAGAAAACATCGTGGGAGGAGGTG
This sequence comes from Triturus cristatus, assembly GCF_964204655.1. NCBI lineage: Eukaryota > Metazoa > Chordata > Amphibia > Caudata > Salamandridae > Triturus > Triturus cristatus. The sequence continues at coordinate 1,769,286,226 of NC_140589.1, read as the reverse complement.
TCAGTCACTACATGGTACAAAACGGAGAAAATGTCACTAACTCATTAGATTAGTGCACTTTAAACTTACGCACAGAGTCTATTAAACTATGGCAGGCCTTAATGTAATAGGGCTGATTGCAGACCCAACTAGTCACTAGCGTCAACACCTCGGATTATATTAACCAGAGATGAAACTGTCCACAGGTATTGGATTACTGGAATTACATTTTTAACATGCTTTCTAAGATAAATTCTGAGATGGCAACCTCTAAACCTTTGGACCTACTAGCGAACATTAAGGATATCCAAAAAGGAGTACACAGGTACACAACAACGGCTTGTCTTTTAGCCAAAGAAGAGAAGCAATTCAAAGGTGTAGAAGCCCTATACTTAAGGCGGTAGACCATCTCTCAGATTTAATACACTGTAATCAGTGCTTAATTTGTAAAATATTAAGTGCCAGGGCTCTGACCAGGAGGCCACTGCAGCTTGCACCATCCATCACCCCTGTCATCGCTGCCAAAACACCTACTAACCATCTCTCTCGCATGTAAATGCGACAGTTCAGATTATTCTAGGTCCCCAAAGCTAAAGGAATGTCTGGGGAGGCAGGTATTAGTAATTTTTGTAATGTATTTTGTTCCCTAAACAGCTCTTATACTGCTCCCCTCTAAATTACATGAGCAGCGTCACCTTGTGGCAGACTGCCTTAAGTGTGGTGTTGACAATTAGTTGTTGGTGCTTAGCACCGGAAAGCTCCGGCTCAAATTAAGCACTGCCTGGAATGAAAATGGAGACATCTAGTCTTCTATGCTGCCTCCTACATCTAGCCCCAATAATGCCTGAAGCCCACTCAGAAATTATCTCTTAGAGCTAAGTCCCTATACATAAAGGGAGGTAACGTTATTTCATCTTGGCTGTCAGGCTGAAACCTGACATATTACTGTAGACCCCTGATATTTCCAAATATCAGTGTGGCATTAATCATCTTTAACAGCCACAACACATTCGCTTATAATCAGCAAGCAACTTATGAGTGGAAAAAAAAGATGTTGCATCATAAAGGTGCACAAGGAAAATGCCACTTACCAGTATGCATCTGTTCTTGGCATGTAGAGCTGTAGATTTGTATACTAGTGCATAGATCGACATCTGGTGTTGGGCTCGGATGTTTGCAATTTGTTTTTGTCTTGGAAGAAGTTCTTTGTAGTCACGAGATAGGTGACTCCTCCTTAGGACCATAGTGCGCATGGACATAGACTCCACCCTCAGATTGTTTTTTCACCATAGAGGGTGATGGTGGAGTTTGTGAGAAACAGAAAAGATGTCCATGTGTGATGTATGTAAGTAAGATAGTACTGGAACAGATAGAGGTAGGAGGGTGGCGTATACAAATCTATCAGAGGCGGCTACTCCATAAGGGCGTGGGGGCATCGCCCCACTGATCTCTCGCAGTGTGAAAAGCAGAAACATAAAATGGTAAAACTACCATTTTATGTTTCTGCTTCTCGCACTGCTAGAAAACAGAAGTACCTGGAGTGCCGGGGGGGGGTCGCGGGGGGCGGTCCTGCTCGAGGGCAGAGGGGGGGGGGGGGAAGTGGCTTGCCCACAATTGTGGGTACTGACTGTTTGTTCGGCCCCTGGACCGAAAAAAGCAGTCATGCGCACTCCCCAGTTTTCCTCTATGTAGGCTGCTGCATGCAGCCTACATAGAGAAAATGGCCCGGCTGGGGCGCTCTCCGCTGCGCCTCATCAATCACAACGCTGTGATTGGCTTAGGGCCAGCCGCGGAAGAAGGCTGCCTGCTTCCTGTAGGAAAGCAGCAGATTTTATTTTATTTTATTTTTTAATTATTGTTGTCCCCCCCCCACCCCCTTGCAACCTGCCCCCCTCCCTCCCGCGAGCATGCAACTTATTACTACGAAACCACCACAGGGCCTCGGCTGGAGCCTGCAGCAGACAGGCCTGGCTACCGTCAAAGCTCTGGGGCGGAGGGTGTGTCGTGCACTTGGTTAATGGTTAAGCCTCAGACTGTCGCCGAGGAGGTAAAAGTATGTTCCCAGAAACAAAACTGTGTTCTGCTGTCACCCAATGCACCCTCGAGAGCTGCAATCATTTGACCATTGAAATCCAGTTCTCACTACTGGATTAACCTCGCTTCTACCCCCAACCCCTGTGGTTTTGGTGCTACAACTACTGTGATCAGAAAGGCTGCCCAGTCCAAAGCTGATTCTAAGAAAGGCTGTAAAATGATCAGTACAATTAATAATAACAACTAGGATAACTCCACAATAATCAGCGTAGCAGAGGCTGGCACCCGTGAAGAAATAAAAACGTGCTGTGTCTAAAAACTAAACCCTGGGTGCTCATTGCCAAGGTTGCAATGGTTCGGGCATGACCAGCATGCACGACTGGTCTGCGACTGTTATTTTAAAGGCTTCTTCTACGCAGGCCTCTAAAATAACACGTGCTCCTCAACGTCTCCAACTAGGGCCTGCAGGGCCCCTCGCTGGGACGCACGTCTCATTCCTCTTCCCGGGTTTGCTGCGTTCTTTCACCAGCCGCTATGCTTTCCTTCCCCTTCCATCTTTACTCCCTATTTACATTCATTCTGTCAGTAAAATAGCTCAGCGAGTTAACCGCTCGGCGCTTTGTGAGAGACCTTTGTACCCTCTGCAGTCACTTTGGGTTCAAATCTGACAAGACGAGCTCTGGCCTTCATCCATCTGAGCATGACCAGTAAAACATTAAAGGCTTGCGCATTAATGAATAAGTTACTTACCTTCGGTAACGATATAGCTGTAAGAAACATTAGTTAGTTAGATTCCTTACCTTAGAATATCCCCAGGCGTCAGGCTGGATCTGGAAAGATTTTCGTCAGCAATACCCTTGTGCGTCGCTAGGCGTCGTCTGCGGCTCCGCGTCCGTCGTCGGCGTCGTGATCGCTGGGATGACGTCGGAGTACTTAGACGCTGCCCTCGCGCGCTGCCGTCAGTTCTGTACATAGCTTTCCGCACCAGGAACGCAGAGCCATGCAAGAAACCGACACTGGTACCGTGAAACTAGGGCCCTGAAGGGGATGACCTTAACCCTAGATATCGGTTCCCAGAACGGGGAGGATGGGTGGGGCGGTAAGGAATCGAACTAACTAATGTTTCTTACAGATATATCGTTACCGAAGGTAACTAACTTGTTCATCTGAAAGAAACACGTTAGTTAGATTCCTTACCTTAGAACAGATACCCCAGCAATACCAACCCTGATGGGGGGTCTGCGAACCAAGATCACATCAGGAAGCCTTGGAGAACGGAATGGCCAAAGAAGCCGTCTCTCCGGACTTGGCTGTCCAGGCAGTAATGCTTAGCAAAAGTGTGCAGCGAGGCCCACGTAGCTGCCTGACAAATGTCCTGCAGAGGGACTCCCCATCCCAGGGCAGTAGTAGCCGCTGTGGCCCGAGTGGAATGGGCCCTCAGCCCCACAGGAGGTTCCTTCTTAGCCAAGGAATAACAGGCCTTAATGCACAAAACGACCCACCGAGAGATGGTTCGCTTGTGCACTGCCCGCCCCTTCTTAGCGCCCACGTAGCCAACAAAGAGTTGGTCGTCCACCCGGAACTGTTTCGTGCGGTCCAGATAGAAGGACAGCGCTCGTTTTGGGTCCAGACGGTGGAGCCTCTCTTCCTCTTTCGAGGGATGCGGAGGCGGAAAGAAGGTGGGCACTGTAACAGAGAGGAAAGGAGGCTTAGAAGATAGAGCCTGGAGCTCATCCGTCTAGCAGAGGTGATGGCAACCAGGAAAGCAGTCTTAAGAGTCAGAAGATGAAGAGGACAATTTTGAAGTGGCTCAAAAGGAGCACACATCAGATAGGTTAACACCAGGTTCAAATCCCACTGAGGCATTACGAAAGGGACAGGAGGAAACATATGGGTAATGCCTTTAAAGAATCGAGCAACAACAGGGGACTTGAAAAGAGAAGGCTGCTCAGGAAGCCGTAAGAAGGCAGAAACAGCTGATAGATATCCCTTGAGGGTGCCTAGAGCAGAGCCCTGCTGGGCCAGGGAAAGAAGAAAGAGGAGAACCTCAGATAGAGGGGCGGAAAGGGGATCCACAGCCTTTGCTGTGCACCATGCCAAAAATTTGTTCCACCTGCAGGCGTATACCGTTTTAGTGGAGGGATGCCTGGCTGCCAGAATGACATCACAGACTTCAGGAGGCAAGTCAAATGGAATCAACTGCCGCCTCTCAATCTCCACGCATGGAGGTGGAGGCTGGACAGGTTCGGGTGGAGGACTGTCCCCTGCTGCTGCGACAGAAGGTCGTCCTGAAGAGGCAGTCGAATCGGGGGATCGATTGATAGACTGAGTAGCTCGGGATACCAGTATGTTCGTGCCCAATCCGGAGCCACAAGGATGACTTGGGCCCGGTCGCACCTGATCTTCTACAGTACTCTGGGCAGAAGTGGTATAGGCGGAAAGGCGTACAACAGACCGCAACTCCACTTGCGACGAAAAGCGTCTCCGAGCGAGTGCCACCTTGGAAATTCCAACGCGCAGAACTGATGACATTGCGTGTTCTCTTCGGTGGCGAATAGATCTAACCAAGGCTCTCCCCACTGCCGAAAGAGGCCTTGCGCCACGTCCGAGTTCAGACGCCATTCGTGATCCATCATGCACCGGCGGCTGAGTTCATCTGCCCTGGCGTTCAGAGAGCCCGCCAGGTGTTGAACCACCAGAGTGATGCCCTGATGTTCCAGCCATGTCCAGAGGCTCAGAGTCTCCTGACAAAGGGTCCACGACCCCACCCCGCCCTGTTTGTTGCAATACCACATGGCGGTGTTACTGTCCGTGAACACCTGCACTACACTTCCCCGAACAGAGGGAAGGAATGCTTTCAGTGCAAGCCGGATCGCCCGCAGCTCCAATAGGTTGATATGGAGCCGGGACTCCGCCGGAGACCAGAGGACTCTGATCTCCGCCTCTCCCATGTGCCCCCCCCATCCCAGGAGGGACGCATCCGTCACCACTACGTGCTCCGGTTGGGGTAGGGAGAGGGATCTGCCACTGACCCAATCGCGGTCCGTGAGCCACCACTGCAACAGTCTTGCAGTGCCCTCTGAGATCAGGACGTGGTCGGACAGGTTGCCCTGATGCTGAGCCCACTGGGACTTCAGGTCCCACTGCAGAGCCCGCATCCGCCACCTGGCGTGATATACCAGCAGGATGCAGGAGGCCATCAGACCCAGCAGCCGCAGCACCACCTGACCGAAACACGGGATTAAAGGCTGAAAGATCGGAATCAGAGCCTGAGTATCCCGAACCCGCTGTTCCGGAGGATAGACCCGGAACTGCGCCGAGTCCAGAACCGCTCCGATGAAAAGGAGCTTCTGGGAGGGACTCAGATGCGACTTCGGCTTATTGATGGAGAACCCCAGCAAATGCAGGAGGTCGGCTGTAGTCTGGAGGTGGGAGACAACTGTCTGGGGCGAGCCCGCCTTCAACAGCCAGTCGTCGAGATAGGGGAAGACTGGAACCCCTAATCTGCGCAGATGAGCTGCGACCACCGCCATCACTTTCGTGAACACCCGAGGGGCACTGGTGAGGCCGAAGGGGAGCACGGTAAATTGAAAGTGCTCGTGGCCTACCGTGAACCGCAGGTAACGCCGGTGGGCCGGCAGGACATGGATGTGAAAATATGCGTCCTGCAAGTCCAACACTACCATCCAGTCTCCAGGGTCTAGGGTAGCCAGAACCTGAGCTAAGGAGAGCATCTTGAACTTCTCCTGAGGTCCAAGATAGGGCGTAGGCCCCCTTTACCCTTCTTGGGAACCAGAAAGTAGTGGGAATAACAACCCCGACCTACTTCTGGGCCAGGAACGCGCTCGATGGCCCCTTTGGCCAAGAGGGCTGTAACTTCCTCCTGTAGAAGTTGCAAGTGATCCCCCGACATGCGGTGGTACTGCGGTGGCATGGCTGGAGGGGTCACCTCGAAGGGGAGGGAGTAGCCCCTTCGGACGATTTGCAGCACCCTCCTGTCCGATGTGATGGTATGCCAGTGGAGCTGGTGATGGCGAACTCTGCCTCCCACTGGCGTGAAATAGGCCTGAAAGCTCAGACTAGGAAGGCTTTGAGGCAGATGCTGCTGGGGCAGATGTGGCTGGCCGTCTCTTTCCCCCTGCTCCGCCTCGGCGGAATCCACATCCGCGACCGCGTTAAGGCTGGTTCTGCGGCCTGTGGCTAGACGGACGTGTGGGGGCGCCCCTTCCTTGGCCACGAAAGGGGCGAAAAGCGGAAGTTTGCAGGCGCTTGGCTGAGAGGCCCAAGGACTTGGCCGTAGCCCTGGAGTCCCTAGAGCGCTCCAGCACACTATCCGCTTTGTTGCCAAAAAGGTGACAACCATCGAAGGGCATGTCCATGAGGGTGCTCTAGACATCCCCGGAGAAATTGGTGGACCTCAGCCAGGCGTGGCGACGAATTGCCACCGTGGTCGCAATTGCCCTACCTAGTGAGTCCGTTGTGTCAAGCCCACATCGTATCGAGTACCGTGCTGCATCCCGCCCCTCAGCAAGAGCCTGAGCGAGCCGTGTCCAGGCCTCCTCCGGACACTGGGGAAGCACGTCCACCACCATATCCCACAAGGAGTGGGTGTAATGGTCCAAAAGGCACGTGGTGTTGATAGACCGCAACCCCAAACTAAGGGAGGAAAACAGTTTCTTCCCAAACTGTTCCAACCTTTTGGATTCCCGATCCAGAGGAGCGGACGAAAGGCTGTCTGGGAGGTAGAGGCCTGGATAACCAGGCTCTCAGGGGTGGGGTGCACCGACAGAAAGCTGGGGTCGCCCGGTGCGGGGCGTTGGCGCCGGGCCACGTTCCGGTCCACAAGAGTGACTGTGGAGGGCTTGGACCAGGTGCCCATCAGAATGTCAGTCAGTGCTTCATTGAACTGCAGCAGAGGCTCCGAGGAGCTTACTGGCGGTTGAAGCACTTCAGTGAGGAGGTTAGTCCTCACGGCCACTGCAGGGAGCTCCAGATGAAGGGCTTCGGCAGCCTTGCGCAGCACCACAGAATAGGTAGCACCCTCCTCCGTAGCCACGGAGGTAGGAGAGATGAAGCCAGTGTCAGGGGAGGTGTCGAGACCACTGGCATCCCCCAGCTCTTCTGCCCAGTCCTGATTAAACTGGCACTGCTGTGCCAGAGGGTGCTCAGACCCCTTCCAGTCGTCTCCGTCATCCGACTCCTGGTAGACAGGCTGAAAGGTCGGAGCCGGGCGGTAGATGAATTGCTCATCCATCTGCCCCGGACCGGGGCTGAACCTGGGGACGACGTCGTCCGAACACGGCGCCGGGGGCGGCACCGAAAGGGCCCGCGCCGGGGTCATAAGGTCAACCGGCGTCGATGGGGATCCAGGCCTGGATCCCATGGGGGCCTGCGGCGTAGGGACCGAAGTCGACGACGGCACTGGGGCCGCCGGCTCGCTAGGCCTCCCAGTCGGACCTGCGGGGCCCGAAGGCGCGCCGGCAGACCTCGACGACGAAGCGAGACTCCTCATGGCCACGAGGAAGTCTCGGATCTCGCTCGGAGTCGCATTAGGCCCAGGGACCGGAGGGTATGGAGCCGCTCAGGTGGTGCCACCCGAACCCTCTGCTGAGTCGCGCGACTGGTGAGGGGAGTCGGAAGAGCGATGTCGCCTCTTCGACTTCTTACTCTGCCTCGACTTACCAGAATGTGAGGACTTCGACCCCAACGAGAGGTGATGGCTGCAGCTCCGCAACCGGTCCCTCGACCTCCTCCTCGACCGGGACCTTGAGCCGACTGCCGGATCTCAAGCAGCTTGCGGGACCGCTCTTGCCTAGCCTTCGAGGTCAAGGCCCGGCAGTCAAGGCACTACTCGGCAGTCAAGGCACTACTCGGCATCATGGTCGGCCCCAAGGCAGTAGAGACACCGGCGGTGGTGATCTGTGACCGACATTAGGCGGTGACAGGCGTCGCACGGCTTGAACCCGGGCATCCCTACCGGCACCAGGAGTCGAGGTCGACTCGAAAGAGGAACAAAAAAAGTTCAAAAAGTTTAGTCAAAAAGTGACTAAAGGGTATGCTCTTCCCGGATCTGCGCTTACTGGTGCGGAAAAAAGAAGAACGAGGGCGGCGTCTAAGTACTACGACGACGTCATCCCGGCAATCATGACACCGACGACAGATGCAGAGCCGCAGATGACGCCTAGCGTCGCGCAAGGGTATTGATGACTAAAATCTTTCCGTATCCAGCCGGACGCCTCGGGATATTCTAAGGTAAGGAATCTATCGGACGTGTTTCTTTCAGATATCTTCTATTATTACAACATGAAGAACTACGCGAACACAAAGTATTAATATTTTTCATTCCATTATCTCCTCTGGACCCTCATTCCTCCTTTCTTCTTCTCCTCAGTTGCCACCGTCATCTCCATTCTTCCCTGCTTGCCACCTCCCCTGAATCATTAATTTTTGTCTACTTTTTACAACTTTGTTCACTTCTTTAATTTCCTTTGGCTTCTGAGCCACACTAATCTGCTTCATTGTCTACCCTTTCTTCTTTCCATCCCTCATCACTTATTCTTGCTATTGATCGTTTTTAATGTAGCTCATTTCTTATGGCCCCTTTGCTTCTTTCCTTCGCCTCTTCTTCTCTTTTACGTAGTTATTTTTTAATTCTCCTTATTTTCTTCCCCCCTCTTCACTTTCCTCTCCCACTACCACCTTATTTCCTCTTTCGCTCCCACCCAACTCCCCCACCACCACCGCAGTCCATCTCGCTTTCCTTTCTTCGTCCTTTTCTACAGAAGGGTTCCGGAGACTTTCCATCTGTACTCAGTGAGGCGCGCGCTCCGCTCTCCTTTCCCCATCTCTTCCCCTCACCGGTTTTCCTCCTTGGTGTGCTTGCTTCCGTTATCTGGAGGTAATTACCTGGCATTCCGAGAGCCTCACTGGCTGATACTCCTGGTCTGCTGCATGCTTTGAACATTTTATTGTGCCGGGTAAGATCATTTACACATACTCCAAATGGTTGGCATCGCTGCCCCTGTACCCATCAGTGCAAGGAGGAGTTACACACTTATTCTAGTGGAGAGTGGAGCGATGCCATGCTCTCATGCCAACTTCCAGACAACTCTAGAAAGTTCTAGAATTACCCTGTGAGAGGTGAGTGTTGAGCGGGTTTGATGCTAGTGGCCTGTTTGCTAGTCTGTCTAAATTGTTCCAGTTCACAGAGGTTTGGTATTGTTAGCTGGAATCAACCCGATGGTTGACAGGACTCTAATCAGCGCGCTCATAAGACATGATTACTGTGCCATATTTACACGCCGTAGTGTGCTGGAACAATTGTCAGGGTGCGGGTGCTGCCATCAATGTTGCGTAACTAAAATCATAGGGAATGTAAAAAATCAAAAGGTAGCACAAAAATCAAAAGGTAGCACAAAGCACCTGTGTCACAAATGAGTTACATTTGTTCAGGAATGTGGTAAGGGTGTAGTATGTAACTGGTGGTGATGCATTTTTTGGGCACACCGTCTCAATTATATTACTAAAGTATGGTGTAGTAGCCCACGGTCATTCACAGATAGCACATTTCCATTGAATTGGCACCTACATTTTCACAATCATGCACTTCTGATATTATAAAGCAACAATTTGCCCACTCTTTTTAAAAACAAAAAAAAGAACTTCCCCAAACCTGCATTATGATAGGCTCCGATCACTTCGCTTGCGACATAACACTTAACAGCTTCTACGCCTCGCCACTTTCAAATGTCACAAGCCGCCACTGCTGCAGCTCTACATGCCAAGAACAGATGCATACTGGTAAGTAGTATTTTCCGTTCGAGGCATATGAGCTGTAGATCGTATACTTGTGCATAGACTATACAGCAGTTACCTCCCTAGCAGTGGCTACCTGTATCTGTTGCAGTGGTTTGAAAAAGTGTTCTTAATACAGCCTGTCCCAAACTAGCTTGTTGTTTAGCTTGCATATCTACACAATAGTGTTTTGTGAAAATGTGTGGTGTAGCCCAAGTTGCTGCTTTGCATATGTCATCTAGGGAAATGTTTCCTAAAAATGCCATAGAAGCCCCTAGTTTGCGTGTAGAACGTGCTCTAGGGGCAATGGTTAATGTGCGTTTTGCTTTTTAGTAGCATATCTGAATGCATTTAACAATCCACCTGGCAATTCCAGCTTTTGATATAGGATTGCCTTTATGTGGTGGTGAGAAAGATACAAAAAGTTGTTTAGTTTTCCTAAATGTTTTTGTCCTTTCAATGTAGTAAAGGATGGCTCTTTTGACGTCAAGTGTATGAAGAGCCCGTTCTGCTACTAAGTCTGGTTGAGGGGAAAAGACTGGCAGCTCAACAGACTGGTTAAGGTGGAAAGTAGAAACTACTTTTGGTAAGAATTTAGGGTTTGTCCTAAGAACCACTTTATTGTGATGTATTTGCAAAAATGGTTCTTGTAAGGTCAATGCCTGGAGTTCACTAACTCTCCTGAGAGATGGGATTGCAATAAGAAAGGCTACTTTCCATGTGAGAAATTATAACTCACATTTATGCAAAGGTTCAAATGGGGGACCCGTGAGCCTGGAAAGGACAATGTTGAGGTTCCACTGAGGAGAATGTGGAACTCTGGGAGGAATTATCCTTTTAAGGCCTTCCATGAATGCTTTGATGGCAGCTACCCTAAAAAGTGACAAACGTGTTGTCTGTTTTGTAGGTAAGCGGCTATGGCGGCAAGATGTAATCGTATAGATGTATATGCTAGATTACATTTTTGTAGATGCAAGAGATAACAAATAATGTTTTGGATTGAGGCATCTAGTGGATTGAATACGTTATTACAGTAAATAACTAACCTTTTCCATTTAGCCGCATAGCATGCTCTAGGACGTCTAGCTTCTTTAATGTATTCATGCAGTCTGGCGGGAGGTTGAGGTAACCGAACTCTAAGATTTCAGGAGCCAGATCGCTAGGTTCAGTTGAGCTGGATATGGATGCCTTATTTCTCCCTGGTTCTGTGGGAGGATCTTCGGAGAAAGGTGTAGCTTGTGATGTGGAACTACTGAGAGTCCCAACAGGGTTGTGAACCATGGTTGTCGTGCCCATGTGGGAGCAACCAGGATCATTGTGAGAGACTGTTTGAGCTTGCGCACCAGTAAGGGAATGAGCGGGAGAGGCTGAAAAGCGTACGCAAATCTACCTGATCAATTAATCTAGATCTCATTGCCTTTGGCCAATGGGTGTGTATAACTGGAGGCGAAGCTTGGGCATTTTGCGTTTAAATGCGTGGCTAACAAGTCTATGTCTGGTTGGCCCCACATCTGAAAAAACAGATGAAGTTCCCATTCGTGGATCTGCTGTGTCTGACGACTGAGCAGATCCGCAATCGGATTGTGTTCTCCTGGAGGATGTTCTGCTAGGAGGTATATTTTTTGAGGAATGGCCCATCTCCATATGCTTTGCGCTAGGCGTAAAAGCTGTAGAGTGTGTGTTCCCCCCTGTTTTTGTATATAATACATTGCTGTCATATTGTCAGTCTGCAAGAGGACAGCTTTGCGTAGGAGGTGTACTTGGAATGATTTTAGAGCAAGAAAAATTGCCAGTAATCCGAGGTGATTGATGTGGAGCTGTTTTTGCTGATGGGTCCACATACCCTGAATGGTGTGGTTTAGGAGATGAGCTCCCAAGTCGGTGAGCGATGCGTCTGTAGTAAGCACTATCTGTGGAACCGGGTCTAGGAAAGGCCGCCCTTTGGAAAAGGTTTTGTGTGTTCCACCACTGCAGAGAGCGATGTGTGCGGCTGTCTACCAACACCAGATCTGTAAGCTGACCTTGAGCCTGGTTCCACTGACGTGCTAGACACTCCTGTAAGGGACGCATTTGGAATCTTGCATGAGGTACTATTAAAATGCAAGAGGTTATAATTCCTATTAGTTGCATAAACACTTGAGCTGGTAGTGAGTGTTGAGGTTGAAACCTTGTTATGAGAGTTTGCATGGTTGCTATCCTGACTGGATTGAGGTATGCAAGGGCTTTGGAAGCATCTATTGTGGCGCCCAGATACTGTTGGGTGTTAGACGGTTGAAGATTTGACTTGGTGAGGTTTATTGTGAATCCCAAGTCGTGCAGCAGCTGGATTGTTTTGTGTGTGTGGTGCACACATTCTCTGCGTGACTTGGCTTTTATAAGCCAGTCGTCGCGGTAAGGAAAGACATGAATGTGTTGTCTTCGCAAGTGAGCTGCTACGACTGCGAGACATTTTGTGAAGACCCTGGGTGCTGTAGTTACCCCGAAGGGGAGATCTTTGAATTGGTAGTGCTGATCGTCTACTATAAACTGTAGATATTTCTTGTGAGCAGCGTGAATAGGAATGTGGAAGTAGGCGTCCTTGAGATGTAAGGTGGCATGGAAATCGCCTTGTTGGAGTAATGGGAGGACCTGTTGGAGAGTGACCATGTGAAAGTGGTTGGATTGTATGTACAGGTTTAACAGTCTGAGGTCTAATATTGGCCTGAGAGTACCGTCCTTTTTACGAATGAGAAAGTAAAGGGAGTACACCCCTGTACCTTGATGGTGTATGGGAACCAGTTCTATTGTGTACTTTTGCAAGAAAGAGAGAGAGAGAGAGTGAACCTCTTGTTTGAGAAGCGGGAGATGTTCAGTGGACATGGGACGCTGTCTGGGTGGTGTGTGGAGGTGAGTTCCAGGCAGTAACCGTACTGGATAATTTGCCTCACTCACCTGTCTGTGGTGATGGAATTCCAGACAGGTAGGAACTGTGATAGTCTTCCCCCAACTGGAGTGGAATGTTCGGGGGGGGAAGTGGTAGGAAGTCACTGTTTTGTGGTAGGGAAGGAGCAGGTGTTATTACCGCAGCCTCTTCCCATGGTGTTATTGCCTCTGTACCCCCCTCTAAAGTATCCATTGCTAGAGGAAGATTGAGTGGGGCTTTTGTATGACGAAGAGTTGTCTGTGCCAATGGTTTTTGAGGCACCCCTATAAAAGGAGCGACGAAAGGCGCCTCTAGTTGTTGGTGACTGTAGGGCCCCCATAGATTTTGCGGTCTCAGTGTCTTTCTTCATCTTTTCCAAAGATGTGTCTACAGCAGGCCCAAATAGGTGTTCTTGATCAAAAGGCTGATTACGAATTTGAGATTGGACTTCCTGTTTAAAACCAGATATGCGCAGCCCCATGGGTGCCTGTGCAGTAAAAGACTTGTATTAATGGATCGGGATGCTGTGTCCACTGCATCAAGAGCACATTTAATTGAAGTGTTAGTAATGAGCTTTCCCTCTTGTATAAGGCCGTTAGCTTTTGCCTTATATTGCTCTGGAAGATGTTGCATTAATGTTTCCAGTTCATCGTAATGTGCCCTATCATACCTGGCTAGTAAAGCTTGGGCGTTAGCTATGTGTCAGTAATTTGCCGCCTGTGATGCAACTCGTTTACCAGATGCGTCCAGTTCTTTAGATTCTTTATCTGGCAGAGGGGCATCACCGGTTGTCTGGGAGTTTGCCTGTTTACGGGCATTTGAAAACACTAGAGAATCTAGAGGGAGCTTTTATCAACCCTGGGGTTGAGAACCCTGCCCTGACTGGGTCTTAAAATATATCAGGGGCATGTGTAATCATGCCCATGAGCATGGGTAAAGTACCTGTTGCCCTTTGTGTCCATGTAAAAGTCTCTAGCAGAAAATCGTCGCCGGAAGGGGGCGAGTGTAATTCTACCCCTGCTCTGTCTAGGAGTTGTGCAAAACCTATGTTGTCATCTGGAGGGGATGGCTTAGATGGATATGAGTCTGGCTCAGGTATATCTGGGGCCTCCTCATAATACACCCAGGGGTCAGATGGTGGAATACTGTTGGTGTCATAATGGTCATCATCCCCTTGTCGGTCTCCCTCCCCATCCCCCAAGTCATCCTCATCATCCTGTGGTGGAGGTAAAGCAGGGGGTAGTGGAGAGTGTGCTGGAGAAAGTGGCACAGTTGGAAGTGCTGGAGGGGGAAAGGAGGGTCTAAGAGGTGAAGTTGCCATATCCTTTCTCTTTAAAGGCAGCTCAGATACTTCTGAGGTGTCCAGTTTTCTTTTCCTAGGTGGCAATGCTGTCACCTGACCTGTAACAGGGTCAATATGTAGAGTTTTTTGTTTCGGACCCGGTGGATCTGGGTGAAACAGTTCTTCGGAGCCCTTATCTTACTTCGGCACCGAGGATTTTATTTCCGAGAGGTGCTTTGACTGAGTGTCTGTAACTTTGGGAGGGGTCTTGGTCTCCTTACACTTCGGTGGAGTTTGAGTCCGAAATCATCTTCGGTTCCGAAGTTTAATGGGATTTCTTCGGGTCGGGGTGCTTGTTCTTGGCGTGTTTCGGTGCCAAAAGGCTCGACGTCGAAGCCTTTGGTGCCGACGTGTCGGGGCGTGGCACTGCCTCTATTTTGGACCTTTGTTTTGGTGCCGGGATGGTTTGTTGGTACCTGTACGCAGCTCTGAGTCGCCGGAAGGCTTTACTTTGGGCTTTGGAGCCGAGGGCAAGGCATCGGAAGCATTATCCCGGTGTGAACCTGAACCTGAAGGTGAAGGTGTTACCGGAGTCTTATGTTGAGTTTTAGTTCGGGCAGGGTGGTCAAGATCAGTACTCACGGTCCGTTGCCCTGGAGTAATAGTTTGATCCTCGGCATCTGAGTCGTCTTCTTCAGAGACGCGGATGACCTCATCTTCCGGTTGCTGTTGTTGTGGAGCCTCAGGACCTGCATCGAAGATGTAATCCGGCGCCGAAGCTGTTGGTCGAGACATTACGTGGCGTCAAGCTCGGCGATCCCGTATAGTCTTTTTCGATCGGAAGGAGGCACAGGCCTCGCCGTCTTTGTCTTCGTGTTCTGGAGAGAGGCAAAGGTTACAGACCTCGTGGAGATCAGTGTGTGGGAATTTAGCACCACACAGGGGGCCTTTTTTTAAATGGAGTTCTTTCCATTGACTGCAGGGCCCGATGGCGCAGACTGGCCCAACGGCCCACGTGAACGACAAGAATCGAAGTTGTGATGAATACTTTGGATGCGCGTTGAAAGGTAACGCGATCAAAACAATACCGTTGAGCAGTGAGGGATTGTGCGTCGAAGGGGGATCGAGTACGACACCGGCCCGGAGCGCAGCAATTTACATCCGAACCCGATGGCGGAAAAAAACAATCCGAGGGTGGAGTCAATGCCCATGCTCACTATGGTCCTAAGGAGGAGTCACCTATCTTGTGACTACAATGAACTTCTTCCAAGACAAAAACAAAGTGCAAACATCCAAGCCGAACACCATATGGCGATCTATGCACAAGTATACGATCTGGAGCTAATATGCCTCGAACACACTATTTTCCCTTTGTTCTAATACTGCATTTGTGGCTGGGCTATACTGAAATAAGTTATTATTGCTTTGACCGCTGCCACACATCTATGGCTAGAAATATTTACTATGTAATGTGTGCTTCTCGTTTTCCTTTTTTAGCCCTTTATTATGGCATATGTAACTGCAATTCTCTAAAGCATGGTTTTTATTATGTACAGAATGTGAAATATGTTGACCTAAGTTTGTGTTGTAATTGTAACCGATAAGAGACAAATCAAATATGAAAATAAAAAGTAAACCATTTTGCTGTATCCGGAGTATAATATGAAACCCAGACCCAGTCACCTCAATTTTCATTTAAAAATCAGCATGTTTGTCTAAAACACTAAAATTATTTTTTTGATGGAAACTGGTATCAACGTATCACATTCAGGTTCTTCATACAAATTTTTTGTTGTTTAGAAAACAAAGTTTCCTAGGTTTATCAGAGTACCACAGTATTTGGGCAGCAAAATACAGCATACTATTTATTTAAATTTAAAAATGGAGGGTTACATTTAAATCTAGAAGCATTCAGATGATAGGAATACTGTTTTAAATTTGCAGCAGAAACCTTTCCCAGCTCATGGATAACCATTCATCAATACAGATGACCATGATGATAAAAGTGAGTTTCCCGCACACTGCAAAGCCAAGTGTACTGTAAAGCTTACCTGGATCTTGTGTCTGATTTTGCTTTGGCAAATCTGACAAAGGGGCACGAGTCATGCCTCTGTTGGAGTAAGAAGAAGCTTGAGATATATCTTGCTGGCTTTCCCATCGACCCTGAAGGAGCAGAAAAAAAGCCAACAACTTTAGAAGTTCTGGATTAGAGCTCACACCAAATAACTGCTTATGTGTATAACAGTGTTATGAAAAGCCACTGGCGGCAGCTGGCAAGATCAAAACCAGATTCCCAAATATGGTAAACCATAATAAAAGACAGTGCATTGCCACTTCTCAAAATATCAACAACGATGCTTCAGTAGCTTTGCTGAAAAGAACTGCTTGTTGCAATGGCGCATAGTGGCAAATTCACTTTTTCCTTGCCCACCACAAATTTATGTAGTTTCTAGTCCCTAATTCCTACTGTCTTTTTTAAAACCGTTAAGCAAAATGCATGGTTTATATTTGACTAAGTGACAAAATACTACATTCCAAGCTGTCAACATTAAAATCGGACTTACTAACGCAACTGCTTTGTGTGCCTAAGGACATATATACAGTGTGTGCATCTCTTGTATATTAAAATTCCATGAAAGAGTAGGTTGGGTCTATGTTAAGTACACAGCCGTTGCAAAAGATGGGTGTAAATGGTATTGAATAGTTTCCTGATCGCAAGAGGTCAACTGGAATCTCGGAAGTACAACTCCTAAAAGGAAGAAGGCAAGTACCAAGTGCAGTAAGGGTAAACAAGGCCTGGGAGAAGCTCTCCTGAGCTAGGTGTCCCAGAGTAATCAGACCAACTCAATTGTACATCAAGATCCTTGGTCGTACAACATGAGTAGGGACTTTAGATCAAATATTTTCAAACTGAAATCATATCTGGAAGGAGGACAGAAAATGCCAGCGCACAGCATCATTTCCTTACGATTTGTTAGCAGTCTAGTTTGTGGCTAGGCCTTTGTAGTGGGGTACAGAAGAGTGCATCAAGGCACAGCAAGATGATAAAGTTAGTTATCCTTCTGATTGATATGTTTCTTAGAAATTTTCTTGAACTCTAAAAATTGCATACTTTATTGGTGGCGGTACTAGATCCACAGCTACAGGAAATGTAACTGCACCAAGCCAGCACATGAACTACGCAGGTGCACAAATACAAGATGCCAGCACAAAACACATTCAAATAGCAAAATACGTGATCATTATCAATTTATATTTAGGGTATTAACATTGCCAATTTTTCAGGGGATTAAGAGTGATTAGCTAGGCCAATTACTTGCCTGATAGGAAAATCTAAATTTTATGCATTTGGAATAATAAATACTGATGTTTTAAAAGTATTATAGTAATACAGCCTGGAGCACTGATCTGTCAACAGCAACCACGCTATGTCTCTGTGTCTCTCTGCCACGTCTCCCATTAAAGTTAGGATTAGTGCTCTAACACTAAATGCTAGTGGAATATACCACCATCCCACACCTTATCCACAAAGTAAGACAAAATGCAGGAATCAATCAATTGTGAAAAACTCATCAGTGAGGCTCACAATTATTTTTGATTAATAAGAAGTATTTAATTGATGCTTCCTCTGGGTCTAGAAGATCTGGTACAAGTAATACACACATAATACACAATAAATTGATTTAACAGCCACGTTTGGGATCCAGGGTGGAAGCCTACAACGGTGATGAGGATGTCTTTTTGGCTACAGCTCTTCCTCCACAGAGTGACACAGTGTAGGGAGAGTAGGATGTCAAAGAGAGTCTTCCCTGAACTTGATCAGCAAGCGGAGTGACCCCATAGTGTTCCTCTACTCTACACTGACGGTTGTTATTCCAAGCCAGAAATGCAACAAGTTAACTACAATAGAATGTGCATCAATGTAGAATAAAAATGAGATGTGAAGGTGGATAAAGAGGAAGCAGCTACTACAGCTGTGTCGCTAAAAACCCAACATGGCGAGAGCACAAACATGAGCCTCTTAAACAGGGGCACCTAACCATTCATGTATATGCACTCTAAGGAAGTGAAGACTGCTTAATGCTATGTTCTAAGTCCTCCAACTGGTATGCCCAGATGAGGGTCTTGTGCTGTCACAGAATCCAAGCAGGCATCGGTCTTCAATTCATGTGGACGTGGGCTGGTCGTTCTTGCAGGAACTTTCCTTTTGGAGTTCAGGACCAAGGCTGAATTTTCTGGTGTTCCTTCCAATCTGGGGTTGCGTAGTCAGGAAAAGATATTAACTAGAATGTGACCTTTGCGAGACTCAGTTGCATTCAGCCCTTCACATTGCTGTATTGTGACGTCTTGGGTACACAAAGTACAGATGCAAGTCCTGTACTTCGGATCCAAGTTGCACCTCAAGCAAAGTTCAAACAGCCTGAAACCAATCTGGGATTGCTTGTGTTCTTGTTCAGAGGAGGCACTGGCTGGCACTTCGATCTGGACTGTTCTTTTTGGAGCAGGAACAAGACTGATTGCATATGGTTGGTCCTCATCTAGATTGGCACCATGGGCATAAGAAAAGATGGACTAAAATGCAGCCTGAGCACCAGTAGCTCAAACTCTTACAAGTAACTCACCCATCACCTTTTGCCTTAGACTGTTTACATTCACCAGGAAGGGCCAGTAGGCACCATCCACAACCTATGCTGCAGGTATAAAAAATCTTTTTTTTTTTTTTTTTTAAAGGGCCAACGCTTATTTTCTACTGATCAGCTGCCATCACTCATCAGTCATGCAATTGCCTGTATGTGGGGACTGCAGTAACACAAGTTGGATGGCGATTCACTCTGGGTAAACACACCCCTATCAAACAGATTTGAGCACTATAAGTAGGAGCACTATTTTAGTAAATTATGTGCCATGCCTAAAAGATGACATTACTTGTGCTTCCTAAACAGAATTAATACTAGGTACACTATACGGATTAATCAAGGAGAATGGCATAAGTTACTAAGACCTGGACAGTCGACACTGCACAATCTAATTATGGAACCAGGTAAGGCAACCAAACATAAATAATTTCTTTGAACTCCAAAGCTTATGCTAATCATGTTCTATTTTTGCTGCCTGCACCAGTCCGCAGTTAAGTTCTGCTTTCATATCTTTTGTACAGACCAAAGCTTAAATGTATCTAAGATTAGAATACCTTTTCTCAACTAAAGCACCCAGGTTTTTTTTCTCCAAGGATCTGCTCCCATTCTTTTTTACCGTAGAGATATCTGGAACTACTCACACCACCATTCAAAAAACTCAAAATGACTTCAAGTTATTCATTTGATTACAGCACTACTGAGTATTGATACATTTCAGAGATTCCTTTTACTTTATAATCAATTTTCTTTTTAAGACTATGTCACAGTGACTCTCAAAATGTATCCTGACAGTCCATGAAGAGCATTGATAATGCATCCATTATTAAATTCTTCCATCAGAGGCTGATAACAGTTTCTTAATCACAAATAAACCCAAAATGAATAAGCAGGTTGTCAGAATGTGTTTTTCGGGATATGAGGTTCGACAAATATTGTTATTTCCCCCCAAAAAAAGAAATCTTTTTAGAAGCACACACCCAAAAACTGATGGGATGGAAAAATCTGAAACTGGGCCAAAAGTGAAGTTCAAATCTTGATCCTTCATTTCACATATAATTTTTTCACAACTACGGAGTCGAACACCAACACTAAAATGTTTTCAACTGTATTAATTGTGCTCAGACCATCCAAGGTAGAAGCTACTCACTGTATGATTGAGATCAAGACCATGATATATCAGGAAATGAGAAGGTGTAGGTGGTATTTGGAATGGGGTGGGACTGCAATACCTCTGCCCCACCTATTGTGGAACTGGCACATTGTTTAAATCTTCTGTGGTCTTTCCAGATTAGAAAAGATAAGCACATTAATGTAATTACAATGTGTGTTTTGGATGGACACTCAAGACTTACTTCAAAGGTACTGCTGGAAGCCATATGCCAGTCAAATTTCTTATGAAAGTTTTCAGACTGTCATTCTCGAAGTTCCAGATATTCAGATCACTTAGGTGTAAATACTTTTATTTTACATTTTGTGCTATTTGGCAAGTTTTTTTCTGCCTAAACTATACATGAGCAAAACTTAGTATTCTTCTTTCTTTGGTCTCAATCTTCTTTTTTCTGCTGTAACGTTTGCCAGGTTGGTCAAATGAGTTATGACGTTTGCTGGTGCTGCCACCTTCAAGTCTGGAGCACATTTAATAGTGGGAGACAAGGTCCTGATATATGGCTTGGTCTTCTAGAGGCGATAAAGGAGCTACCGGGCCATCACGCTACGAGTCAAACTGGAGGAGAATGCAGCCGCTTTGTTTTTTTGCACAGGCTTCAAAGTAGCATTTTTATTCTTCTTAGCAATACCATTTTTATGTTTCAGATTAGTGAAGATAGTTTTTTATAGATCCATGAGGAGTAATTAACAGTGCTGCACCAGGAAATTACTGCCTAAAGCGGTCCAGATTGAAGCAGCGCTTTTACACAACTAATGGCCTACCTGTTTTCTGGAATAGACAATTTCTTTCTTTACATTTCGGCAGCAATAAATAGATGAAGTAGACTATATAGCTATGTGCAGTCAACACAATTGTAATTTTACAACACCAACTGTCAAAATCATCATACCTGCTCAAAATATTTTGTATTTTCTTTTTATTTAACCAAATTTTATTAGTATTAGAATTGGAAACACACAATCAACAGTTTGCCTACACGGAGGGCGTAGAATACAGAGAAAAGAATGCCCAGAATGAGTCTTTATAAGCCACTATATTGCCACAACTTCCCCATACCTTTTCCTGCTTCTGTGGACAGTCTCCAGACTGGTAAACTGTTTCTCCAAGCTTACCGCACCAGTTCATCGCAGGTCGCCAGGGGAGGAGAGGAAAGAGAGCTCCAGCAATCTCTCTTAGAAAGCACGGTCCAATAGCCCAGTAAGGTTTGGTCTCCCCGTGCTCCCTCAAAGCCACCAACAATTCCCAGCAAAGCAATTCTGGGAGACAGGTCCATAGGTTCTCTGAGCACTGAAGTGAGTAGCTGAATGTTTTCTGCCAATATCGTTGAATTCGGGGGCATCCCCTTACTACATGAAAAACCATGAGCCTTGTCTGCCTGACATCGGAAGCAGGCGGGCGTTGGTAGTTTGTTAACCAGCCACAGTCTGATAGGTGTGAGATAAGTCATGCCACTTCAAGGTGAAACACTGCGTTGTGTCACCCCCACTCAAGCAGTCGTTTACTACCAGAAGGTGGGAGGCGCAGTAGTACAACTGGATGTTTGCCATGCCCATCCCATTGTCACATGGTGATCAGAGACGTGCTATAGGCCAGTCTAGATGGTCCATTAGTCCACAGGTAGACCCATATTTTTGTGAACAATGTCTGGAACCAACGCTGGTATATCCACAGGGGGGTATTCTGGGTCACAAATTCTGTGGGGTAGCAATAACATTTTAAATAGCGCTATCCTGCCCATCACATTAAGGGAGAGTTTGACCCAGGCAGCTAGTGACATTATCAGCTTGGACATAAGGGTTTTCAAATTGAGGGTCCAGGTCAGGTGTGGATCTTGTGTTATGGAGACACCGAGATAAGGGAAACTAAGCCTTCGGATGGGTAATGGGTCTACCAGTTCATTTTACTGTCATCGCACCTCAGGGAAACCAGGAGAGATTTAGACCAGTTGACCTTTAGGCCAGATCCTTAACCATAAAGAGTCAGCATCTGAAGAATCAGGGACCTGTTCTAGAGGGCTGCGAGAGTAACAGGAGGACATTATTTGCATAGAGAGCTACATGGTCCTCTAATGCCAACCCCTAGTCTAATCCCCATACCTGTGCATCACTTCTCACTCAGACTGCCAGGGGGCACCACAGCTAGGGCGAATAGGAGGAGGACAACAGTCATCCTTGTCTGGTGCTCTGACAGATCTGGAATGTTGCTGACAGGGTCCCATTAATCCGAACATGTGCTCTTGGATATACATAGAAGATTCAGATGTAAGACCAAAAGCAGGGTCCGAACCCCGTCTTTTGCAAACCTTCAGGAAAGTCCAGTCTACCAAGTTGAAGGCCTTCTCGGAGTCTACTAACGTCAGTGCAGTTGGATCTTTCAGTTTAGAAAGCTATGTCAGTGCCATCTGGACTCGAATGTAGTGTCTCGTACTCCAATGTGGTATAAACACATACTGATCCAGCCATGGAAGCAGCGTCTGGAGTATATTAGCCAGGGCTTTATTGTAGATTTTAAGCTCAGTGTTGATGAGTGCTATTGGTCGATAGGACGCACATCGCTTGGGGGTGAGAGGATATTCTGATTTATGTAACACCACAATAGTAGCTAGGTTTAGTTCCCGATTAAAATGCCCCTTTATCATCACCTTTTGGTGAATGGACAGCAGGTAGGCCTTAGGAGTGTTGAGCTGATGATAATACTCCAGGGGTTATATTTTGTATTTATAACCATTTCTTGGCAAAGGAACAATCATTCTACCCGGAACCTAACTCTCCCATCCACATAGCCCCTAAGAAATAATTCGGACTGATCTTGCAAATGAGAAAAAACACAATATTGGGGGTACTGGATTTTAAAATGTAACTATATTCTCCACATGCTCTCAATTAAAATTTTGGGGAGGAGAACTATAGGTGCTGCCCGGCTATGGTTTTCCATGCATGATACCACTGTCAAGTGAACAAATTGCACCACATCATCTTTGACTTATTCCCTTTAACCTAGTGCTTAATTTGAGCCTGTTGTTTCTGGTGCTTGGCACCGGCACTTAAATGTTAACATTGGCGCTTGTGACAGGCTTCCACAAGGTGGTGCTTTCTGGCTAATTTAGTGATTTCTACAACAACAGTTAATTAGTATTATAAAAAATGACTATTACGTGTCGCCCAAGCCTTTCTTATAGCTTTGGGGGCCTGAAATAATCCGAACTGTCACACTTGTAAGAGTGTGATGGTTAATATTTGTGTTGTTCCTATCATTGGCAGCATAGCAGGGTCAATGTGTGGTGCAAGCTGCAGTGGCTTCCTGGCGAGAGCCGTAGCACTTGATTCTAAAACTTTATTAATAGTTTTTTTACAAATTAAATACTGCTTTAACCCCTCAACTTTCTTCCCGTATTTCTCGGTCTTCTTTAATCATTTCCATTTAACCCCATCCCTTCTCCCAAACTCTACACAACCCTTTGAATTTCTTCTTTTTCTCTCTTCTATGTTCCCTCTATGAAAGCATAATCAGAGAATTGTCATATTTTTATAAATACTTCACGTGATTCCATCACAACACAATACTGGTGTTCAAAGAAATTAAATACCAATGTGCAATTAACAAATACGACAACCATGAGATTCATCAATCCCAGAGCAACATAATCTTTCTCTCAAGACTCAAATAAAACAAAAAAAAAAACAATACCCTGAAATGAATGATGCCATTAATGCAACGCTACCGACAAAGTACAACTATATATCCCTTTAATAAAATGATTACATCCAAAGTACAAACAGCAATATCTACTCACAGCACAACTACAAACATATACTGTTGTAATGCACTGCAGTAGTCCCTTCTGCAGGAGTGCTAACTTCTATAAATAAAATGAAACTGCAGGGCTGTGGAAGGCATGTTCCCAACTCATAGAAAGTAGTTTGACTAATGCATATTAATCTGCTTATATCACTGTCTTAACCTTGGAAGGGAAAAATGCATATACATTCTCAGCACCGTGCAATCACATTCGGCACATAATCAGAATGTCTGATTCCACAAGGGTGACATTAGGACTTGCCCTACTAAGCAGTGAATGTTAAAAGCAGCAACTCAAACTCCAGTACACTGTGTACTGCTTACTAATGGACAGTACCAGCTCAGAGTGTCGCAGTAATAACATTAATAAGAGATTAGATATGTGCGGCCATGAATAAATAAAAGCTGTTTAAGGCAGCGATGGGTGGCGCGACATCATGGACAAGCAGTCCAAAAGTTGAGTGGTTTGCAGAACGATAAGGTGCTTTAAAAAATTGGTAATAAAAAGCCAAATCGTTAACTCATTCTTAACCTATTTTATATGAATAACAAAATCAGTGCAAGACAGAGCCTTTCAAGCCACACAAACAAATGGATTATGAAGACAATAAAAGTAATTTGTTCCAGTAACTATATTACTAGATATATACTATATTTAATACTGCTTCCCTGATTGTCCTATCACATAATTTAGCAACACACAACCAATCTTCTGCACAGCTGGGTGTGAGCCTTTTCACACTATTAAATACTCCGCTACTGCCAAAGCATTTTGTGCCGGACTCACAACACCGGGCTGGGACAGTCTTACATCTACTCTTATGGACCTTCTCCTGCACTCCTGGAAATCTACGACAGGGGCCATTTTATGTAAAGGGTGCACGGCCCTATCTGAGTGACCATTCACCTGCAGCATGGTGCCCAAGGCTCAGATTAGGCAAGTGTACTCTACTGTTGGCTAGCCCCAAGGTAGCCGCAAATTTGATCCTGCCCTCGGGCAGTGCATTAGTGAGAGGCAGGCTGGCTGTTTGAAGAAGCTGATCGGTATTTCACAGTGCAGGGAGCAACCTGCCTGCTTTCAAAACGGGACATGGGTCCTCTGCAGTGAGTGACTGTACAAGCTTGCAGAGGAATGTCTGGAGTGGTCCATGTGGCCTCATTGCCCCCTCCTTGCAGCTTGTGTGCACAGTCAATGCCCCTACAACTGGTCTCTTTGCATCTCCACCCACATCCATAATATACTGCAGACACAGAGGAATAGTGTTTCTTTTCCTCATTAGCATGGGGGTAATTCCCTGTGCTAAAGAGGGAATGCTATCCGCGCACCATTGTGATCTGTATTACAGAAGTGGCCATGCAAGCATTTGACGAACCGTATAAAATACCAAAGTAACCGGTGGGGTGCAGGAAGATGATTCACATGTGAACAGATCCTAATGGGCAAAATACATTTGTAGGGATTTCCCACAACGTGGAGAATCCGCTTGAGCAAATCATTCAGAAAAGTGAATTGGTACAACTACATGATTATTATTTTATTTTTTTAACTAATGGAAAAATATTCTCCCAAACCCCGTTATGGTAATAATCTAGTCGCTTCAAGGCTGGACTATGACAATGCAATCTACCAGGCAGCCCAAGAAAGGCGTTCCAGCTTATCCAGAATTTGGCAGCCTGGTTAAGGTTTAAGGAGGATCTGGCCTAGCAGCTTGGACTGGGCTGTTACCATTGGGGGCAGGGTCAAGACTGATCAGCATATAGCTGGGTCCAAACTAAGGTGGCATGGTTGGTGAAAAACTATGGGTTGGAATGCGGTGCGAGTGCTTGCCAGTGGCTGACATTAATTCAAGCCTTCCATCAAACATCTTATTTTTGATGTCATAAGATCTACCAGCAAATTATAAGGTCAAAGAGGGATCCGTATGCAAAGGTGTTGGTAGGTGGAACTGTGGGAAAGCTGAACATCAAATCAATGTAGAGCCTTCGAATGCCCGGATTTGGTCTGCCTAAGAAGACATGGTGGCAGTATTAACTGCTTCATTAGAGACATATTCACGGTGGCAGTGCGGTCAGTTTCAGGGCTCATATCCTCCCTCCGCAGCACTCTTACGCTACATGTTGCAGCATGAGATGTTGTGTCCTAGATTCTGCTTTCAAATGTTTGCAAAATTTGAATTAGAGCCACATCACAGTCAGAGTCGCCCTCCTATTATTTATCTCAAGAAGTGTCGCTGTTTGAATGTCACTTTAAAAAAACAAAAAAAGTAAAAAGGTAAGTCCTGTACTTGCTGTGCAGTAGGATATAAGGTGAACCTTACTGAAAAGGTCATAAACAGTGTGAGATTGCTTGCGTTCTCATTCAGAGGGGGCCTAGATTGGCAGTTCTGGGTGCACTGGTCTTAATGGAGAGGACAAGGCTGATTTGCATGCGACTGGTTCCTGCCTGAGATGGCACAATGGTCAAGAAAAGATGGACTGCAATGTGGCACATAAGTGTCAAACATTAAATAAATATCTTCACAACAGTTGAGTGAAAAAGGAACAGTTGGTACGGTTAATTCAGAAAGCCTGAAAGAACCGAAAAATAACATTTAATAGTGCCCTATGGAAGGCCTTGCTGAGCTAAAGATTAGACACATAAAAGGAAGTCCAGTAGCTAAGGATCAATTTTATTAACTCCACACCAGACCACCAAATTGTCCCATCGCCCGGCATAAATAGATTTTGTGAAGGGCTCCTGGTCGCAAGGATGATGTTTACCAAATCAGGCAGCAGGTCAAATGCATTCAGTTGCTGTTGTTCAATCTCCATGGATGTAGGTGTACATTCCACAGATTCAAGAGGAGGGCACTGCCCTGTTGCGGAGATAGAGTATCTTCCTGAAGTGGTACCTGATCGGAGGGCAGATGCACAACCTCAGAAGTTCCAGGTACCACACTCTCCTGTCCCAATCTGTACTCTGTCCAAGACCGCTCCAATAAACTGAAGCCTCAGTTAAAGCGTCATGTACAACTATAGCTCATTAATAGTGAACTCCAATGAAGTCAGGAGTTTTGCTGTCGTCTGGAGGATGTCTACAATGGACTGTGGGAAGCCCGCCTTTAACAGCCAGTTATCAAGGTATCCATTACTTCAAAGACAGGCTGCAACCACTGCCATCACTTTCTGCACACCCGAGGGGCACTGGTGAGGTCGAAAGGGAGAACAGCAAACTAGAAATGCTCCTGTATTACCTTGAACCGCAGGCAATGTCTGTGGGACTGCAGGAGGGGTATAGTAAAAATGCATCCTGCAGGACCAAGGACACCATCCAGTCACCGGAGTTCAGGGCTGAGAGGATCTGGGCCAGCGTGAGCATTCTGAATTTGCCCTTTCGAGCAGGGCATTCAGAGCTCAAAAGTCCACAATAGGTTGGAGTCCCCAATCTTTTTCGGACCATGAAAGTCACGAGAGTTAAAACACTCTCCCCTTTCAGAGCCTGGTAACCTTTCAATAGCACTCTTGGAGTAAAGCTTGCATCTCCTGCAGGAGAATGGACGGGCGCTCTTCTGAAATTCTATCTGATGTGGGGGGGGGGGGGATGTCTGGTGAGGAAAATATAAAAAGTAGGGCACAGCCAAGCTAAAAGATTTCTAAGACCCATCTCTCACACGTGGTTTACTGCCACCCTAGGAGGAAGTGCTGGATTGTGCCCCCCACTGACCGGATCTGCACCACTAAGGGCAAATTAAAGTGGTTTGTAGCTGTTGCTGTAGGGGACGGGGAATAGGAGGACCAATGCCCCAGCTGCTAGTGTTTCCTGCTGCTGTGATAGAATGTATAAGTAGGGGATACATCTGCAGAGTGAACTTTACATCATTCCACACAGATATTAAACAAAAATATCTGTGAACACCCACTGTGGAAATATAAAAGTTAAAACCCTATTTATTCTTCACTCCACAGTTTATTTCAACTCAGCCAAAAGAAACAGAAGCAACATCTCTTTGATACCCAGAGATGTAATGGCTTCAGTAAAGGCCAGGAACACATTTAAAATCTGTTGCTTAACATAGTAGGTTTACCACATGTACAATCCACCTTAACTAGCCATGAGTGATTAATTGATAGGTGCATTTGTAAATGACAGTTACCAACCTACATTCTGGTCCTACAGCCATCCTATGCTACTGACGATCTCTATGGACATTGAGACCTTAGGAGTAAATTCTCACTCAATACCCTTTCTTGCTGCACACTGCTAAAAACCTATCTCTTCCTTGCTCCTCGGAACTAAATCTGTACATCTGAGTTTATCCTGTTCATTCATTCCATTAATCCGATGTACATCTGCTTGCTATTTAATGTAACCCTCTTGTTCCATCTACAGTACGTTAATATCTTTTATGTGTTGCAGTATCATACAACACACAGATACATTTCGGCCAGGACTGGACAAGGGCAATACAAAGGTCAATGTTTGATAGTTTTTAGCAAACAGTTGTCAGCGGAAATATGGGTACATACTCAGTGTTTTGTCATGATATGTTATTTACAATGCCTAGAAATATGTAGTGGGTGCAGGGGTTTCTTATGCTTGTAGTTCAGACAGGAAACCAATTAGGTTCCAGAGCATGCCCCAAGAATATCTGATATCCCCAAATTGTAAATATAAAACTCTTCATGGGATACCAGTGAATAATTAACTTTAGACATTAAAATACACGCCAGCGTAAGTATTTCGATAATCAGACCTAAAATGTAGCATTACATGAAGGCTCATCACCTGTGGCAACTGACCATTTAATGCATGACAAAAAGGTGTCCAACAGTATAAAACTATTTAATGGATACATATTATTAGCTAATCAGTAAGACATCAAAACCTCCAAGCTTTCACATAGCTTTATGCTCGGAGTAAGAGGGGTTGAGCTTTTAAAGAGGACAATCATACAGAAAGGGGCATGAGGAGGAAATGAAATCTGAGACAAGCAGGCCCAAAAACATTTTCAAACAAGAGAGCTCTATGACAGGCATATGATAAGATGTACACAGACCTCTGGAAACTTTCACTAGTAACTGACACAAACTAGAATACAGACACATGACTACATAAAGTACACATGCGTAGATCAATCCAAGTAAATATAGTTTTTAATGTTAGTGTCAATCCACCTAAAATACTTGCCTTGTTGCTGCTTAGGTTCTGTTGCGTGGATATATCTTGACGACTTGATGATAACTGAAAACAATGCACACAGTCACTTTAAGAGTTCATTTAACGTGGGCAAAAACACAGCACAAGGCGGCAGGGATACGAATAAAATACCTAACAAGTCAGTCCCTTGTGGAACATCACTAGGAATACAGATATCACACTTCCCGTCTCTCTATCTTAAAAATATAGTTTTACCTTATCTGCATTCTGTTTGCTTTATCTGACAAGTGCAACGCAAATTCTTCCAGCGTACTGTAGTTTTCCCAAAAATAATTTAAATCCGAAGATTGTGTAGCTTAAAACATTTCTGAAACGCAGTGCAACCAGTTTTCTGAATTATACTGAGAAAAGGCAGACACTATAACCAATTATCTTACTGAATAATGCTTGGAAACTGTTCAAAGGGGATGCTAGATTGAGATTAAACATCTGCATATTGATTCCTGGGAATGGCTCTCTACACTAAAGAGGAAATCTGCAACGCTCCACAATGAGTGCTACTTAGCTGCGCAAATATAAGCCGTAGGGCAAAGACATAAGTGGATGAGTCTCTTTAGAAAGCACCACACTGTGCTAAACGTGTTGCCCTAGTGCAGCCTATGCATGACCTTGGCCCAAAAAAGACTTTAAATTAGATGTTCTTCATGCCTGACTGTCTTTACTAGAGTACAGCGGCAAGCAGTCTCTATCCTTTCATCCTCTGTATTTGTTTACCTGGAATCATCTGTCTATAAGGTCACCCAAGATATCACCTCCCACATCTCAACACGACATACACTCATGTATCCCAAAACAACCTCGAACAAAGACCCAACAACCTCATACACCCACAACACCCTAGCCCATAGAAAACACTTAAATATAAAAACACTAACCCAATCTTACTGCCTATTCCTGCCAAAGGAATTAAATATCAGTCTGCAATAAAACAGCCATAAATGCCCTCCTCCTCCACTTTATACTCATAAATAATTTGCAACCAGGTGTTAATCACACTGCTACTCAAGCGTCCTTGTCCATTGAATATACCACTTTCCCTCACATAATCCACACTAACCATGAAGAGGAGGAGCTGGTCCAAACAAAGAAAAACCACACTCCTGGATACCACCAGACACATCGCTGACGCCCATGCTCAGCCTCCTCACAAAACATTAGTTTAATTTCAAAGCATATTACTTTCATGACCTTATCCCGCACTGCACGTTTATTCTTAACGTCTCACCATAATCCCTAAATACAGTCTACCTCCCCCATCACCACATCCAATCAAGTCTCTCTGCAGTGACTACTTTCAACTCTCCAACATTTGTACTATGCTCTTCACATTTATCAGAGCTGTCCTTTCCCTCCTCCACCACAACCTTCACTTTACTACTACTACTGTCAATTCTGCCTTCTTTACTATAATCACACCATCAAAACTCATCCGTAAACATAGGATGGACTGGATTGGGGCCCAGAGTAATTACCAGTGGCTGAGATTAAAGCACTCAAGCCATCACTTTTATTTTTGTTTTCCTCAGTCCATCCTGTGCATCGTCAAGCATGTTCAACTTACATTTCATCCAGCAACTTGCAATCACCTCATGAATTCTCTCCAGTCTGACCTCCCTTAAGCATCATTCTTGAATCAGTGGTCATTACCCACAATGCTTTAAAACGAAAGTGATACAAAACCACTGCTCATGAAACGCCTCCATCTGTCGGCCAATATTTCACTAGTTTTAAAATCTTGATACGTCTGGTGTCCAACCATACCAAAAATCATCTCTCCACGCCAGGACAGTCTTGACTATCAGAGCGCGTTATAAATCCACATATAACATATAATAATCGGTTTGCCCGCTTTCATCTGGGTTCAGGATGCTCCCATATGGGATTTAGCTACCACTTTCAACTGTGGTTTAAACTTCACCTTCTATGGCCATCATGATAATTTCTCCACCAATAAGAACTTGCTTGATCTATTGGCTACTTTCTATGAAGTCAATTTCTCTACTCATATCACAAAAGTCATGATCCTGTCTTCCACTCTAGTATCACAGAATGCCGGAGTGTGATGCAGAAATGGACAGTCCTGTGGTTGCTTAATATCAACTCTGCTAAACCGGTGTTCAAGACTTAAAGGCAAATAACGCAGCCTGCCTGAACTCCATAACTGAGGCTCTGATGATACACTCCATCTCAGACATCCACAAATTGTAATCTCCTCAATACCGCACAATCACTCTGCATTATTAATATTTAGGGTTTTCAGTCTACCGGGATTACGTCAGAGCTCAATTCCTGAAGAGCATACAATCAAATAAAACCATCAAACTTTTATATTGGCCCCAAGTTAATCTCGGGCAACCTGTGCTCTAAAGTAGACGTTATCAAACTTGTGTACCCCACCCATCTCCCAACAACCTATCTACATCTTACTGTACATCACTATATGATATGGAAATATTCTTATTTATCACTCTATATATCACTGGCAACCATCTCAAATGGCTATTAAACTGCTCAATGGCATGGTCAATCTTTATCGTGACTATGTAGACAATTTCTAGGAGAAATGCAAGATTACGAACCCAAAACAATAGTTGCCCAGAAAACATACAAAAATAATCTGATTCTTGCTTTAGCCCAACAATGACTGCCCCTTTGGTATGGCATAACATCCCTTATCATACACTGTGCTTTTTATGCCCATAATCCTTATCTATGTTCGACCATCAAACTTAAACATCTTAAACATCCATTTTTCATCACCATGCCTTTGTCAAGGACAGAACATCAATCCATAGTAACATTTAATGCTACGCGTCTGTGCCAAGATTTCTGAATAATAAGTAACACTGACAAAATCGCTCTAGTTACTGTAGCACAATATTGCACATTATGGCTGAGAAGGCAACCAGAAGGTGTGGGGAGGAGTCTGGAGACTGATATCAGGTTTTGCTCACGGTAACCTTGACTCCTGAGGCTTGAGCCGGGAGACAGTTTGTAGCTGTGCGCTGCGCATTTCCTCGCTGCTGCTAATTCTGCTTTGATACTCGTTTTTAAACATTGCGTCCTGTGATGGTTTTTAATTTAATATCGTTTTTTTAACTCCACTTTCGCTCTTACCTCATTTTCACTGTCTCGCCTGACATTGGAGGGGGGCATTGAGGCGAGTTGATATTGTTGGTGGAGGAGGGGTGTGGAGTAGCTTAGGCGCCATCTTGGGTGGGTGTGTGTCGGTGCACTAGTCACTTTGTTTGGTGCCCTTTATATGCCGGCACTACGGCGGCCGAGCAGCGGGCGCGCCGCTGGCACGCCTAAGGCAAGCCCGTCTGCGCCCGTCCGTCGCTAGTCGCCAGGCACCCTGCTCAAATTTCTACCGAGCAGTTATTCGCGTGCAGAGCTGCTGGGGTTGGAGGCACAGTGCCCTACGTTCCGCTGGACACCCCAGGCTGCTCCTTTCAAGTGCAAACTATGTATGTTTCAGTTAGCTGGTCTGGACAGAATGCCTTCCGCTCCTGTGGTTACTGATTTTAAATTCCTTAGTTTTAACTGCAGGTCTCTTATGAAGCATCATGCGGAGGTGTTTGATTTACTTCATGAGGAGGCCCCTGATACAGTATTTCTAACTGAGACCTGGCTTTCCCAGGACTCAGTAGCTGTACCCTAGCTCGCCCTTCCTCAGGGCTATGTGTTGAAGACTGTCAACAGAGAGGGGGGGCGTGGTGGTGGCATCGCCATAATTATCAAAGATGTCTATAGTTGCAGCTTTGTAAAAGATTCTATCACGGGCTGTGAAATTGCTAGGTTTAAAGTTATGTTGACCCCTAATTTTACCATGTCAGGTCTTTTAGTTTACCGCCCTCCGGGGCCTGCGACTTGTTTTAAGGAGGACTTTCTCACTAAGATTGCTCTCTACGCTGGTAGGGCAGCAAACTTTACCATAGTGGGGGATCTTAATCTCCACCTTGAGTTGCACGAGAAAGCGGAGATCTCCAATTTTCTAGCGGATATGGAGGCTTTTCAGCTGGCTCAATGTGTTATCGAGAGTACCCATGAGGCAGGGCACTTGTTAGACCCTATTTTTTCAAATCTTCAATCTATACATGTTGTTTCCCCAGTTCCACTGGCTTGGTCGGATCATTATCTGGTCTCTTTTTCCTTACAATTGCAGGGGAAAGTAGTCCCCTCTCGCCCAGCCCCCATAATGAAGCATCCTTGGCACAAATTAGATCTTGGCCAACTGTCAGCCTGTTTGGCAGAGAGTAGGCCCCCAATGCCATGCGATGTGGAGGCTTCAATCTCTTGCTTCCACGAATGGGTTGGCCATAGCTTAGACGCCTGTATCCCAGCTCGTCTGGGAGTAAAAAGCAGAGGGTCCTCAAATTCCTGGTTCGACGCCTCTCTCGTTTCAGCCAAAAAGGGCTGTAAGCACATGGAACGTGCCTGGAGACGTTCTTATGACGACTCAGCTAAGCGGGAATACCGGGCCGCCATAAAACAATATCATCGTCTTATTAGAAAGGCTCGGACTGAGTATGTGGCAAAGGAAATCGTGGCCAGTACTAACCCTTGCAAGTCGGTATTTGCCCTACTTAAGAGTATGAGAAATGCTGGATCTGTGGTCGCTTCTCCGATTGCTTCTAACTAGCAGTGTAGTGAGTTGGCCGGCCACTTCCTGGCTAAGGTCGAGCAGATCTACTTAAACCTGCCTTTGGTGGACCAATGTGTGGGGAGTGAGGCTCTCATCACCTCTGGCCCCTTGGTGGGTAGCAGCTTAACTTCTTTTCCATCTTTATCCTCCGATGAGTTCACTGTTCTCTGTCGGAAGATTAAGTCTGGATCCCCAGTCGACCCTCTCACTCCTGCTCTATTTTGCCAACTCCATTCTGTGATTTCTCCCTGGGCTCGGGGATTGGTTAACTTATGTCTTTCCTCTGCAATGGTTCCCAGAGCGTGGAAACATGCTAAAGTTGTGCCACTGCTTAAGAAACCTTCCCTGGATCCCCGGGAACCGGCTAACTACAGACCCATTTCCCTTCTTCCCTTCCTGGCCAAGGTGACTGAGTGCCATGTTAATGCTGTTCTTTCAGAGTATATAGCTCATAATGCTATTCTTGACCCTTCGCAACATGGGTTCCGTGAGCATCATGGGACTGAGTCTGCTCTGTGAACAGTGTCGGAGGCTATCAAGGACAGTCTGGATAGGGGTGATTCCGTGGCTCTGGTCCTATTGGACCTTAGTGCCACCTTCGACACCATTTCTCATGCGATTTTACTAACTCGCTTACGGGAAATTGGTGTCGAAGGTGAGGCCTTAGACTGGTTTCGCTCCTTTCTGAATGATAGATCGTTTCAAGTGTCTATGCCTCCGTTCTCTTCCCAGGAGCATGCCCTGCCTCAGAGAGTTCCGCAGGGCTCAGTTCTTAGTCCGCTCCTGTTCAATCTCTATGTTCGCCCCTTGGCTGCGGTAGCTAAGAGCAAAGGCCTTGCATTGGTGTCATATGCTGATGATGCCCAGCTGCTGATCTCCTTCTCTAAGAATTGCAATGACAACTTAGAGAAATTTAAGGAGGATCTCTTCGCTGTGGCGGACTGGATGGCGAGTAATTTTCTGCAGCTAAACGCCAGCAAATCTGAGATATTATTGCTCGGGAAGGACCAAGATATATGGTCCGATGGATGCTGGCCGGAACGTCTTAAACCTGCACCCTCTCCTAAGAAAGTCGTAAAAAACCTTGGGATATGGTTTGACCAAGGCTTGACTTTTGATGCGCAGTCCAAGACTGTGGCTGGGGTGTGTTTTGGGCTCCTTCGTGGCCTAAGACCCGTGATTGGCTTTTTTCCACCCGAAGTACGTCAGACCATAGTCCAGGCCTTAATCTTGTCTAGGCTGGACTATGGGAACGTACTTTATTTGGGCGCCAATAGAACCAGCATTCAACGTCTGCAGCGGGTTCAAAACGCCGCTGCGCGTTTGCTGGTAGGGCTTCCTAGGTCTAGTTCAGTGACGGCTTTGCTCCCTAAATTGCACTGGCACCCTGTGGAAAAACGTGTTCAGTTTAAGGCTCTCTCCATGGCCCACAAAATCTTATCGGGTCAGGCCCCTTTGAGCCTGGCCAATCTTTTAACGACTTACACCCCCAGCCGCACTTTGAGATCGGCGGGCTGTGCTTTGGTCTGTGTCCCTCGCATCCATAGGGCCAGAGCTGGAGGTCGCTCCTTTCGGAACCTTGCCGCCAAACTCTGGAACTCTTTACCGCTTTCTATCAGATCTATTCAACAGCATTTTCCTTTTCGTAAAGCGATAAAGACTTGGTTGTTCTCTGGTCCTGCTGAGCCTTTATAGACTGTGTGGCCTGCTGTGTCTGTCGTTGGTGTCTGGTCCTGGTCAGGGTCAGGGTCGCGCTGGGACGCCCCCTTTGCTGGGGCAGCCATGCGCGTTACAAATTGAACTAATAATAATAATAATAACCGGGCTGATAAAATTGGCCCATGACTGCATAGTAACACCATCCACATTCCCAATCACTCTTCATGTCTAAACTTTTAAAACACTAAAAATCATTCATTGCTCTGTATTAAGAATATTGGAAAGAGGATTCAAAATTTTGAAGACTGAAAGTTTGCTTTACCTTTTAAACGAACGTAAATTACTTTTCACAATGACAGCACAGTCACTGTCTTAAAAGTATTGTCAACCTGAGTGCAATAGATCTAGTAATAAATCCTATAATTCAAACTTAACCCATGCACAGGCCGACTTGCATAAGGAGTTAGAAACACAAATACCCTCTAAACCTACTGAACAAGAAGAGTACATAAACATATAGTGTCAGTATGGGGAACACTTACCCGATGTACATTAGGAGAGCTGAGGCTCCTACGGTTTAGCTTTCCCTTTCCTGTTAATTGCTCCTTCACAGCCACCTCCTGTTAACAACCAGAAAAACAGATGAAACCTACAGGAAGCCTTACTGTTAAAAGTACAAAGTGAGAGACAAGGACATTTGTATACATTGTGGTATTAGTACTAATACCTATCTTCTGCCAGGGACACTTTAACAGTATGTGTGGAGCGTACTGAAGTCCTAGAAGTCAACTCGTTTTATGGGATTCTGCCAGAATATGAACTACAAAATATCACTGAGCCAAAATATTGAGAACCGAATAGATCCGGATAGTAAGTGTATGTAGGTAGGTATAGGTTTATCATACTTAAATAAGCATGTATGTATGTTGATAGTTTATATATCTTCAAGGTACCTAAATGTGGAATATTTAGGCCTTGATATTCTGGCTCCCTAACATTTTTGTCCTCGATATTCTGACAAATGTTGCTCAGATGACCACAGTGATTTGCTTCCCCCCCCCCCCCATTAATAACAGCAGAAAGATGGCTATCATAGCCATGCTTAATATAAATAAAAGGGCCTGCAGCACCATCATAAGAATTACATTTATAAGGACAAGCAGTCTGAAAAACATTATTGAAAAGTTAAGTGCATATTCTCATGATTTTATTGATCATTAATGGGACTGTGGTCTCCAGACCTGGTTTCGACGTACACCTAGCACGGAACAGCATACCTGTGACAAATCTTCTTTTACAAAATTGACATGAATACAAGCCTTGGATCTAAAAGACGGAGGAGCGTATGTTGGCAGACTCATCTGAAAAAACAATTTAATGCGTAAACCCATATAAAGAAGCTCCTTGGAGACACGATCACCAGTGCAGTTTTGGACAGCCAACACCTAATTCAGATATTCCCCTGCAAAATCATGCCCTCTCCCCGTAGCAATGCCCCAGGCATTTATCTAAACGGGTAGCTACTGCACTTGCTGAACAACAGTGTGACTGGAATAACACTGTAGTACTGGTACTTGTGCCGTTGCTGGATGGCTCTATCTAGGGTCAAGGTGGACTCACTTGCCCTATAATTTAGACAATACCACTGTTACCGACTATGATGAGTTTTGTGATTCTTACTAACACCATACAGAATCCATGCTTGGAATTTGAATTCCTGTGGAAGACTCTGGTGGGAACGTGTTCAGTGCAATTCTGCAGAGAACTGGGTAAACAATAATAGCTACCCAAACTATTGGAGTGGAAAGTCACAGGGGAAGCCAATCAATTGTGTTAGTCGAAGTTTTGTACTAATCATGATCAAGCATGTCAGAAGTTAGTTTGGTCAGCAGAGGAGCTAGATGGAAGATGGAGAGACACTGAGGCACCAATGATGTGGCGGGGCAAGGGTATCATGCAAAATGACATTCACAACATATATTTTACAAATTTTCGGCAAAATCACAAGTCTTTGTTTCAAGTTTAGTGAACAATGGACAAAGCAACATTCGGCATGTGGTTACTCCATTGCATGAATACCCTGGTGAGTTTGCACGGTCTTGGCAAGTATCAATACACACACCACCCTCTGAGATTCCAATATGGGATGACCCCCTACTGAATACTGTTACATGTCCTAAAGCCAGCAAGTGCATTAGTTGGAGACAGATTTGTGTCTGTAAGAGGATTAATAAATCAGCAAAATCTTGCTTGTTTCCATGCCTGTGGAGATTATTTCAAGATCGCAGCAAGAGATATTATTGAGCCTTTTGTACAGAATTATAGCTTTTGCAGAGTTTTGGTGAAATATTTTTCCGAATAGCTGGATAGCTGGAGGTTAGATTAGCACGGAATAGGGCTTCGGCTAATGATGTGGGGTTTTTTGGGGATGCTTTCCCCAGAAAAGGTTTGCCAGCAGAAATTTGTTTCATACAATAGAGGGCATCCTCAGTTGGAAGAAATGATGGACATTTTAAGTCGATGTGATATTGTACAAAGAAGAACTGCTTCATATCAATGGGTAAGTTGAGAGGATTAATGGAGTTGTGAAGGCATCCATTCACTCACCAGTAAAGGCACATTTTCATGCCTATAGGAGATTGCTGCTCTCCTTTACGGGAAGGGCGCCATTTGAACTATAGACAGAAGAGTGCAATGCTCAAACCGTGTCCATCCTGGTCACCTGTTGGGGGAGTTACAGGTTGAAAGAAATGGCATTTGCAGTTTTTGTGACGAAAATTCCAATGTTATCAAAAAAGGATGAAGTTGTATCTGCATTTATGCAGCACAATGCACTATACAAGAAGGTGGTGATATAAAGGTTATATACTGGGTTTATGACAAACACTTCATGTTAAGTGTGAAGGCTGTTCTACGACATCCCCACAAGAATTAGTTAAGGTTTGGTGGAGTGCAGAGTGGTTGAAAGATGATACGGTTAGAATTTGTCAAAAGTATCAAAGAGCAATAAATTGGTGGTGACTGTGTTGTTTGAGCAGCAGGTGTTAGACATTCCAGAGAGAGTAGATTTCCTCCGAATTTTCAAACACTTTAATCAGGTAATTTATTATTTTAGTTTTTGTAGTTATGTGTTTTGGTTAATGTGGGAGTCATTTGTCTTTTTCAGATTTTGTTTTGTTATGGATGCAAAAATGTTGGAAGAGATACAGGAAGTTAAGTCCCAGACAATGCGGACCATGTTTTGCTCAATTTGGATACAGGTGTATTGACGTATCTCGTGTTTTGGGTAATACAACCTGGAGTTTTGTGGTTCTTCCTATCACATGAT
Organism: Triturus cristatus; assembly: GCF_964204655.1. NCBI lineage: Eukaryota > Metazoa > Chordata > Amphibia > Caudata > Salamandridae > Triturus > Triturus cristatus. Next base: position 1,769,247,803 of record NC_140589.1, on the reverse strand, counting down.
CAACAACTTAACAGGTATATTTTGATCTTTTCCACCATATATTTGGAGCCGCCATCTTAAACGGCCTAGTATATCAGGAACTTACAAGAATGTGCTAGTGAATTGGACGAAATAAATTACTTGCCAGTAAAAGCAGTTTTGTAGTATACCAATACTATGTATTAAGTGCTTGTGCTGTGCATCGTCTTATGTAGTGGCTGGATTCGAAATGTATAATCTGATTTTCTCTTAAACCTACTCTGTTCTCAAACGTATGTGTTTGATAACAGGCTATTCCTGCAGATTGGATTATAAGTGCTTCCTGCACTCACTGTTAATAACTAAACCAGCTGCTTAATTCTGCAACCCATGTAGGCAGTTCCATAAATATGTTAGGCCAAATAGTCACCCATGAGGAGGATTTAAATTGACACAAAGCTGAAGGACTGCAAACACACCCCTCTTCACGATTCACCCACCAACTCCTCAATTCTAACCCGCTCCCACCAAACAAGTCATCAACTCACTAGTAAAGTTCTAGGCAGTACACAGAATGGGTTATTTTACTTAACACTTGGTTAGCAGTCAGCAAGACAATGCCAGAGTTAAATGGAGAGATGCTCATACTCATTCATTTAAAAACAAAAAAGGATATATAAACATTTGTGACAAGTTAGCTACATGAACTCTTGTATTTAGGAAATGCTTCTGTGAATGTCATTAGCCTGAATTTAGAAATCTACCCTCCGCTACCTTGGGAGAATACACACTAAGCTCACATTGCAGTTTAAATATCCTACCAGCTGGTTAGAGTCAGCCCAGTGTTGGGACTGAAGGGTCTCCCCTGCACTGTGCAAGTGACTGAACTGATCTGAGGGTGTTCAGGGCTAAGCGCTAGTAGCAATGGTAGTTTCTCTTTTATGGCACGATTAACCAGGGTGCTTCAGGACAACACCCCAAGATGGATGACTCACCGTATTCCTTTACTCTGCCCAATAGCGGTCCCAAAACAGCTATCAATGAATCACCAATTGCATGGACTCCTATTGACACTACTAGACACAGTGCTGTTTGATGGCTTGATCTCAGCCATGAACAGTGTCCTGGATTTGATGGCCGAAGGCCCACAAGCAGAATGAGACTGAAGTGCCAGGTAAGTTAGGTAAGAGACTGAATAACTGCAGTAATTGGACTTGTGCAATAGGCAAGAATTGACCACACCAGAGCTCAACAAGCATTGGCATGACCAATAGGTCGTGCCTTTGGGCCCTTATAAGTGTTTAGCCATGCAGCACATTATCACCCACAGGGCAGATTTCTGTAATGGAACTAGTACTTATGTAAAGTTCTTTGATACCTTAATGCAAAAAATAAAAAGGAATGAAAGGAGAAATGCTTGCAGATTTCTGAGGTGGGGGAGCAAAAAGATGCACTCTGTAGAGTTACGATGTGCCTACCTGCTGTAGATGTTTGTTTTCTCCACAACAGTTAGGGTAAAATGCTGATTGCTAACGCTCTTCTGTTTTGTTTAACCAGAAGCACGATCATCCGGTCAACAAATGGTTACGCATCATCACAATGTAGCCATTTACTGAAACCCCACGAGGATCGTTCCCTTCCTCCCCAAGACATGAGTGGTCTTTAAGGAGCTTTAACTACTGTAGCAGCTGCTTGTTGCCTTCCAGGGTAGGCTTGTTGGCCAAGGCCCGCTCATTAGACGGTGCTGACTATTCCACTGAAAAGTAAAATGTCACCGTAATTGATTTTGTTTCTGTTCCTTTGTGTTTTAGAGAAAATGAAAGCGCACTCTTGTGGAGGTGGGGTGGAGGCGAGGGGATGCGCCTTCTAATGAAAGTGGCAAGGTCTGGAAATGAAACCTGACCCAAAACAGATGGCAGCCTGCGCGCCGCTGCTGCTGGCTCCTATTATATAATGCCAGTACCAAATCAGAAAGAGAGCACAGTATAGAAAAATCAGGAGCCGAATTGAAAGGAGGCGAAAGTGAGTTATCCCAGTGTGCAAGTGAAGGTGGGGCTGGAGTATGCTTTATCTTGGTACCGAGTAACAGATGTTTATTGCCAACCAAATGAATGTTAATTAGTCCGTCGGCCTCTAGTAGGATGAAAGGCTGAGCAGACGCGCTGGGGTTCGAACCTGCGGTTGTGAGGTCAAACATAAGATTAATAGGGTGCTTGCCTTAAAGTTAAGATTGCATTATATAATGCCAGTACCAAATCTGAAAGCGAGCACATTAGAGAAAAACAGGAGCCGTGTGTGTAAGCAGAGGCCTCACTACCTCTGCTTCAGCCGTCACTGTCAAAACTCGATTCTGCTGCCTTCCTCCTTCTACAAGTCAACAGCAATGGGCCTAGCATGACAGCGAATGCACTAGTTTCTCATTGCAAACAGAGCTTTGGCAGGGCTGTGCATGTGGCATGTGAAGGGAGAGTTGGTTAAAAAGAATGGCGCGAGAGAGAAGCGGGGGCGAGTGAGCGCAGCGAACACGAACGCAATAATTAAAAACAGATGGTGACATGACCCTAAACAGATGGTGCCCCTGCTCGTAACTGCAAGCCGTGGGCGGAAACATTTACTGGGAAAGGTGGGACATGCAGCCGCCTTTGCCCAATTGCGTGCTGTCTCTTTAGAAAGACACACGCAAATGCCTATTGAAATAATGCAGAATAAAAAACACACGCATGAGCGTGTGAAAAGTCCAGTGTGATTCCAAGAGGTCGTTTTCCTAGAACAGCGCATGCACGCTGGGCTAGGCTCGACCTAAAAAGCAAGTAATAAAGGTGTCTCCACAGAACATATCCTGCCACATCACTTAAATGCAATGAGTGAGGTCTGAATTCCAATTTTTAGGGCAAATCCACAAAATGATGGAGCCTATACCATGATTGAGGAAATCAGTGTCCACCATCAATACGCCCCTTGTCGAGGAATGGTTGAGAAGAGTGTGTGGTTTTGTCTACAGCAGGAAACTGACTAGTAAATAACAACAAAAGTTGTTTTATAAAAACTAGTTGTCTTAGGTCACACACTCCAGCCACATTCTCCCCCATTCGGGACTCTCTGGCAAACTTTACAAGTTCATGAAAATGAGTGCAAAAATCATGAGACCAGAGGACTATACAGATTTGCCACTAGATATCCTGGGGCCCCAATGACAGCACTATGCTGATGTTAAGAAAACATAACTGGGAAATTGGAGCAAGGTAAAAAAACTATTTAGGGAATACAGTGACGAGAGCTATGGCAGTAACTTGACCCTTTGTGCCCGAATGTGGTGGCCAATCATTCTAGGGGGAAACGAGGTACAACTAATTCCATTGAGAGGTGTTAAAGTTGTCTAATGGTTGCTTTTCATTTCTTTACTTCTCCTGCTTTCATGCCTCCATTCTGAATAATGCGGAGAAGAGAACTGTGAACACCATGAATGAAAGTGCTCCGTCCAACATCTCCTTATGTTTGCTTTGTTCGCAATGAGTTGGCAGGTTATGCCCAGACGTGGGCCCCTTGCTCACTTTGTCACTGGATTCAAGGTAGGCTGGCTGATCATACTTTGGGCCTATACTTCAAATGCTACTAGTGGGCATGCAGCACGGATTGTGCCACCCACATAAGGATGATATGTAGGTGAAAGATAGAAGATTCATGTGTGTAAATGCCATGGTAGTGACTACCACTTTATTTCATACTGTGGGGATTGCTCCTCTCAAAAGGTAACATGGGGGATTCATTGAAATTCTTTCCAGCTGTAGACACATGGTGTTTAGAATCAATGGATTAGTAATGACAAATCCTCTTATGTAGTGAAAGTGGATTTGACATTACGAATGTGGAAATCTCACTTTGGGGAAGTGGGCATTTCTATGCTCATGGCTCTGTGTGTGCCTGTCAGCCTGTCTCCAATCCACATCTGGGAGCTACAGGGAAACTGCAGACCTCTGGGTCTAAGGGGCTTGTCTGTGTAGGATAAGGGGGGTTGTAATTGCCACCTGCATTTCAAGGGGGAGGGCCCTGGCCCACTAAAGATATTGATCAAACCTCCCAGTGCAGTATGAAAAACAGGACAGAATTTAGAGGGAGCCTGGGCATTCCCAAGGTGGCCGTTTGAATTAAACCCTATATCAAAGGCACTTCTTAGTATAAGGATGAGGACCCTGGCCCTAACATATCAGTACGCTAATGGACCAGAAAGAAACTTTGTTGGAGTATAGGCTGCTGAGCTGGAAGGATTGCCACTCTGCTGGGCTTGACTGCTTCTAGGAACTGTTGTCCTGCTTTGCTGAGCTGCCCTGCTACCGGCTGACCTCTGCCCATCCAAAAGTACCATACATGGCGACTCCAAGGGCTTGTTGGCAGGCCTCTTGTTCTTCTATGAGGTCTCAGGGCTATCAAAGACATCATCTCATTTGGTAACATGCATTGGCGTGTTCATTCTTTATACTACAGTGAGGAGCGGGCGCTCAACCGACCTGCGCTCCTGCTACCTACATCAGTGTGTGCATTTCTTAATCACAGAGAGGAACTCAACCGACTCACCCTTCTGCTCCTTGAATCAGTGTGTGCATTTGGTTGGAGATCACAACAAGGAGCGGGCGCTCAACAAGCTCGCGCTGCTGCACCTGCTCGATCGACTCTTCACTTACAGCAAGGGGCGGGCGCTCAGAAGGCTTGATCTCCTGCTCCCTGCATGAACAGGTGTCTTCGCCATAGGACAGCAAGGAGCGGGCGCTCAGAAGACTCACCCTCCGGCTCCCTGCCCCTGCGAATGGCCTGCACTCAATCTAAAGGTATTGTAACCCCTGGCAAAACGGTCCTCGCAGCTGTCTCACAACTGCTTTCAGGTCCCTACGGACCCCATAGTCCCCAAATAACAATCCTTTTTATGACTATAAGTGGGGGCTCCCTCATTGCTGTTCCATGTGGGCTTAAACATTACCAAATACCACATAAAGGAACCAATTGATTGTAGCCAGTTGTTCCGTGTTGACTTAAGCATTACCGTCTAACACGTAAAATTAGCCCAATTGATTTTAGCACTGTTGCTTTTAACCTGAGTCTTGTGAGATTCATATTTTGTGATTTATTGGATTTTATAGCTTTGGTCTGATTGATTTGACATAAAAATCGATTATTTTCCTAATTTTGTGTAGAGGCTTTGTAGCGTAACAATGATCTACTGTGTGTGTGTGTGTTGCACAAACACTTAAAACATTGCCTCTTAGAATAAGGCTGTCTGCTCTGCGCCAAGCTACCAGAGGGTGAGCACAGCTTATCCCTGGTGTGTATCTGACTTGCCCTGACCAGTGAGTTCTGCTTGGCTTAGGAGCCTACCATAGCTAACTGAAAGCCCCTTGTCTAACAGCAACTCTATGCTATGTGGTGGGGCTGAAAGTCTGCCTACACTATGTGCCCAACTGCAGTTAACCATGGAGAAGTTGTGTTCAGGTGGCGACCCAGCTTGAGTCTCCCCCAGCCGCAGGTCTGCGCCATCTTGGATGGCTCTGCTTCCAGTCGCAGCCGGAGAGGAATTTTTGCAGATTCGCTGGGCAGCGAACTGGATCCTCCCTGTACTAGCAGCCTCTCACTGGTGTACTGGTCTCTTGGTCGACCCCTTTGTGTTCCAGACTCAGCAGTACAGGCTTCTAGCAGCGGTAGGCCTGCGTAGGAGTGGAGAAACATGTCCTACGCGTCTGCCATCTTAATTACGCCCCTCTACCCTTTTGATCTAAAGGCGAAGGCAGATCCCATTTAAGCGGCAATCATTTCACTCCGCAACTACAGTTTGTCCTTAGATATGCATTCCTAAAATCAATAGTATTTCATAGGAATGTAATGCTGCATTTAGTGACTCAACTTGATTTCTTTTCAGATCTGCTTGATATTTGAGCTACTGTGTTTCTTATTCACACACCCACATTTTCAAATGTGGAAACCATTCCACTCCATGGTATGTTTAATTTGAGGCTTTTTTTGCAAGAATGCACATAACTATCGTGATTAGTATTTTCCCACAGTCAATGGTATAGTAAAATACACAAATTAATGTTTAACAATTTCAGAGCTGCCTGGAGACAAAGAATAAAAAACGTAAAACTACACGTACAATGTTTTAGTGCTCAAGTCTATACAATAAAAATTACACCACAGTTGAAAATAAATCCTATTAAAGTAACTAATTCCAGCTAAAAGTGTTTTTCTGTTCCTCTTAGAGTAAGGATATTTCACTTTTGCTAAACTGGACAATGGCATATTGCAATGTACAATAAGTTGTTCAGTTAAGACCATAAGAAATTGCAAAGGACATTGCTCCAGAGTCAATGCCAAGGCATTTGTTTAACCTTCGACACTCTCAGCAGAGTTCTAGAATGGATCACACTAACAAAAATCATGTTGAAAAGAAAACCACACTAAGAGAATTAATCACACTAGCCTTGCTGGAGAGTATCAGAATATACGTGAAAGAACTCATTTCGAAGATATAGTTTGTTGCACAAAATGTAGGATGCTCTTTGAATAATTGAAAAAAGCTATATATTGTACTTTGCTAATTTGAGATGCCACATGCTGGCACTGCTACAACTCAAATAATTTAACATACTGTAAAATATTTTATTCTAGTTATACTGCATATTCCTAAAAGAAGAACTGCCGGAATAGTTAGCTCTTTGCACGGATAGTCGTCCTGATAAGTCACAGAATCTGGGCCACATACAATCCAGGAGAAGAAGCTCATATGTTTAATGATATGGAATCACAGGTCTTTCATTGGAACCACACAACAATAAATAATCAGTATTTACAAGAACAGGTGAGTTTTGAACCTCTCCTGGGGGAAGGCAGGGCTTTGATGCAGATGAGAATTAGTGGTACTACGCATTAAAACGCAAACCTGTCTCATAGGAGTGCATGGAGACTGGCTTGTTATGAAGCATCGGTTGGGTCCTTGATAGTCATAAGTTGAAATTCGGTCACAGTGGTTTATGCTATGGCTTTTTTTGCAGAAGAGAACCTCATTCTGAAAAACTTTGTCCACACTTCTACACTGATGCTATGTTTTCCATTAAGAAATGCACCTCTCTGTGAGACAATCTGCTATCTTTCTACAAAATTACAATCTATAAAATTATGTTTAATGGACAGATGATGCCAATTGATAAATTTCAGACAAAAACAGCCAATCTGTTTTGTTAGTCTTAGACCTTCAAGGTAAATTAATCTCATAGGAAGCTAGTGTTTTTGCATTTGGATCGCTCAAGAGTGCCATCTTTCTTAGCTCTAGTATAGGAACTGATTTCAGGAAACACCTCAAAATAGATAAATTGCTTTACAAAGATTATTACAAATGTTCTAGTTTTAAAGGAGATTGTCACCTACCCTAATTTAGCATGTTCACTTTGCTACTGGTAACATGGGTATAGTATAGTGCTTGGAAATAATATTTTACAATTTCCTAGCTGTTCTGAAACAAGTGTATTTTATACATTTATTATGGACAACTAACATTTAATGAACAAATTCACATATTTCTTTAACTGAATTATTAGATCTGCATTACTAGTAGACATTTCTAAGAGGACTCCCCATGTCATTGTCAATGTGGTGAAAAGGAGACTACTAAGCACGGTTAGGTTCCAACTTGTAACCACTTTTAAGTTACAGGCAAGTGGGGTCACAGAGTTCCCACTGGGATGGCAATGCTTAAGATCAAACACTTGCAAAGCAGATTGGGTACTTTAATACCTTTTAATCTACCTGAACATATATAGCACAACATATTTTAAGAGATTTACATTTCAAGAAGATAAAGTCTGAGAGCATGTAAACTGCTCAGGCAAGTTAAATATAACTGTCCTTTAATAATAAATATGCATTTGAAAAAGAGTAAAACACTTGAGAGAATTCCAGTTTTTAGGCTTTTGGATGATATCCAGAATAAGCTCTAGAGCTATATTCTGAAAGATAAAAACATGCTTAAATCAAGCTACAACATATGACTCTCGAAGAACTTCTGAGACAAGAAGGTGAAAATCAATCACATTCATCAACTGTATACTTCAATTCTAATTACAATTTTATGGTACATCAACTTTTCAAAATACTGATTCGGTACAAAGAACGATAGTCACAATTTTGATTACTAGGATTAGATTCAAAATCCACTTTTATTTTCTTTGAACAGAAAATTATATCTCAATTGCGCAACATCTTTTTAAGATAATCAAGCACAATTATTAAAAGTCTCCAATCAAAGGAAACTGTAAAACTAATTTAATTAGATTATTTCAATGCTGGTAAATTATCCAGCAAGGTGAAAAATATTAAAAAATGTGATGGTTTAAATAAAGAAAATCACTATCCACTCTATAATCATAACAATGAATAAGTTACTGCACAGTGTTTGCGTTAAAATCAGTGGCAAATAAATCTTATTGTTTAACTTTATCATTTTGATTTATCACATACTGATAAAAGAAGATTTATCCCATACCGATAAGAGAAAATAATTTCTTCAAAGATAGTGGTACTGCAAGAGCATAATATGTCATGAACAGCAGATAAGAGTAAAGCTTCAAATCAGTGCCCAGAACATATTTCCCTAGGTTTCAAATTATATAATTAAATCAGTCAAAAGTTAATATTAAAGTGCCAAAACTGGCATCAGATTTCATCCTGGCATGACAGCACCGGATTGTACAAAATATGGAACGGGTTTCATAGTTTGTTTTCCTCTGTAACGAATGGCCACACATTCTAATCCAGAAGAACCTGTTCTTCTTGAGGGATTCGCTCCAATTGTCTAAACTCAGGCCCTGCAAGAGAGATACATTTCCTTTTCAATGTCTTCCATGAACGTACACCATGACGGCACTTGTTGGTTGGGGTTGAGGTGATCATTTTAGGAGGAGCAGATACCCTATGATGCATTGTTCCAGTTAAAATGTATGAATAAGGGCTTGACATCTTTGGTATACTGTAGGCTCTGCATCTGCCTATCTGATTGTTCTTCTTGAGTTGGGGAAGGCAGGGTTTTCTTTGTTCCAAAGTGTAGAGGCACCTATGGAGCCTTCCTAGAGGACTAATCGCCTATAGGAAAAGAAGAAAAAATGTTAATCTTGGTTTTTTTTTCCTTTTCTGAAAGGCACCATAGTGCACCATCTGACAAATTTGGCATCTGCTGTTACACATTGTTTGCTGTTAGTGGATTAAAATAAACACAAATACTGGAATTCCCAACTTCTCATCTTCCTAAATGGACGCTATAAAATACTGCAAGACATAACATCAAGAAACCAATGAGGATAATTCTTCCTCCACGTTGAGCTGCACATGGAGGAGAAGCTGATGCGTATTTACAAAGTCCTTCCTGGAGAGTCAGATTTAAAAAGGATAAGATAATAGGAGTGGATAGTATACATCCCAAAAGGTTTAGGGAGCTTAAATAAATCTGAAAACCTATCTACCAAATGTAATTTAACTGTTCACCAGAAATGGGAAACACACTAAGGACTGGTGGCTGACAGATCAAGTCCTAGGGCACATATCCATAGAATGCTAACAATTGCAGGCCAGTCATGCTGTTATTATATGAAACAGAAAACAAATTTGATAGAATTGCTTATATAGGACAAAATAGACCAGTAGCTTGCTAACAGTGGATAACACAAACAACAGCGCATGATTTCTAAGAGGAAATTAGCCAGACATTTTATTGAGTTTGTTGGCTTGGAAACAAGGAAAATAAAGGCAGAGATGGAGAGACATGAGACATCAAGAAACAAATGAGGATAATTCTTCCTCCATGTTGAGCTGTACATGGAGAAGAAGCTGATACTTATTTACGAAATAAATTGTCTTCCTGGAGAACCATATATTTAAAACGGATAAGATAATAGGAGTGGATGGTATACACCCCAAAAAATTTAAGAAGCTTAAATAAATCTCAAAACCTAATTACTAACTGGAATAAATTGTTCACCAGAAATGGAAAACACACTAAGACTGGTGGTTGACAGATCTAATCATAGGGCACAAGCCCATAGAATGCTAACAACTGCAGGCCAGTCATGCTGTTATCATGAGACGGAAAAGGAATTTGATAGAATCACTTACATAGGACAAAATAGACCAGTAGCTTGCAAACAATGGATAAACTACAACAGCATGATTTTCTAAGAGCAAATTAGCCAAACATTTTACTGAGATGGTTGGATTATAGACAAGGGAAATAAAGGCAGAGATGTAGTGATCTTTTAGGACTTCTAAAAGGTTTTGATGTTGTTCTACACAGAACACTTATAAACAGGTTGAAAAGCATTGATGCTAGGGCGTAGAATCAACTGAGTAAAAAGCGATACCAGATAAATGAAGGTTTTAAGTGAAGAAGACCAGTGGGGCACGAACAAGATACATAACATGGATCATTGCTCTTATGGCACGTATGAAAAATATTGGAAAAAATATAACCATAATACAGAACAAATGAAGAGTGATGCCAAATGTGCTTCAATGGTTCAAGAGAAAGGAAATGCACTCTGAGAACAAAAATCTCAAGAAGAGATGCTGAATTGAAGATGAAGTTTCAAAATTCAAACCGAAGAAAACCCTTGATGTATCCAGTAACCTCTCAACAGGAAATACATCTCAAAGGAGTTGTTTGGTAAGAAAGCGAGGAACATGGAGCTTCCTGTGGAAAGATCAGAAGAACAGAATCCATATATTCCTGGTAGGCCTCAGATTTTGGTAAGTTCTCAAGGACATATCTTTAGAAGAAAACACAGATTCAACAGAGGGCAAAGAAGTGCAACACTCCTAAAAAGGTTGAAAGTTAAAGCCACAAATGGATTCAAGGATTCACCCATGTGGTTGAATGGCATGACAGGAGGTATGACATAAAATATGTATTTAAGAAATCATTTTCCAACAGTTTCATTTTCCTAGAGCTAGAAGCCAAGAAATGTGAAAAAGAGAGGTTTGTTGAACGAATACCAAGTATGTTTTTCATGGAAAGTGACTGTACACTGTTGAGGTTGGTGGTCTAGCAGAACTCACATTAAAAAATTCTATATTTCCTTGCATTTTCCCACAAAAATAAATGCCAGTATTTACCAACTGAAAGGTACAAATTCATCATACAAAAACTTGTGTGGCAATAAATACCACCTAAAAACTTGCATTTCTTAGTTTCAGGGTGTATGGTTACGCAAGCTGGAATTTTTGCTGCAATAACTTGTAGTATTTGTTATGGGCACAGTACTGTATGCAGGTCATTTCCTTTGAGAGCAATACATCACAGATAGTGCAATCAGCTGGTAAAGATTGGAATGGAAATTGAATACATTGACAGTGCCCAGGAATTACAAATGAAGGGAAATATCATAAACATTTTAAGACCTTGCTGCTTGAACTTGTAGAGGAGAGGAATGTTGAGATTTGAGATGTAGTTCTTGGGTGTGAAGACAGTGAAGCAGTAGCAGCCACAAAGGCGGATATAAATATGGCTAGTGAAGGACCAATTCTTCAAATAATTATTTAAAAAATAAATTGGAACAAAATACACCAAACAACCAAGTACAAGGAGAGAAAAGAAAAAAATGGTTTACTTATCTACTACTGTTGATTTCGGGGTTTTGAGCTGTAATGAATTGAAAATTTAGAAAACTAGTTTGAGTGGGTTTACTGTGAATGCCAAGTATGATCACAAGATAACAGCATGGCTTTGTTGCGCTGTTGTCCCTAGATCCTGGTATGGAGGTAGTGATCTACTGAGGCTTTGACATCTGAAACTGAATGGACAGAGTTTGTTGCGGACATTTGTGGTGGTGAAGTGAGAGAATGGTGTCAGCTGTACTTTTTGGGATAGTGGAGGCTCTAATCACCTTTAAAGTAACCTTCTCAAATGAGAGCCTGGCCGTCTTGTGAAGTGGCTGTGTTGATTGAAGAGTGTGATAATACAGCCTATTTTAGGGTCACTGGAAACTGCCCTCTGCTTAGTAGCATGCTGTGGGCTTACAAGCGTTCCTGTTGTGGCTCTTGTGCTGGGGGACAAAGGCTTACTCAGCATTGAAGCTTGCTTCTGTGCTGGAGGTCGATCGAGATCTTCCTAGGGCACTGGGGAGGCCTTCCAACATCGAACTGTTGATCACTGTGGGTGCTTCCAGCTGTTCATGCTTCTTTAGCGGAGGTAATTTGGTCAAGACATGGCACCTTCGTGGCTCTCTTCCTTCCCATGGAGGTCAGACTCCTTTCAAGGTTGATCCAGAGTGCCAGGGGGAGTAAGGGTCAGAAAAGTCTTCACTTTGTAGAGGGTGTTGCAAAGGGTCCTCAGTGTCGGGGCCTAGAATCTTGAATGTGGTTCTTGTCCTGGATGCAGCTTTCGTTGGACTAACGATACTTCATCTCCACCGTCGAAGTCCTCAGGGGACACCAGAATTGTGATTCTCTCCAAGAGGGTTACAGGGGTACTGGAGGGCTCCTCCCACATCGTCTAACTGAAATCCTTCAACTTCCTCAGTGACCACACTGAATGGGGAATCAAAGTCCTAGTGCTGCATAACTACGTAGCGTGCCCGTTTTTTTACCATTTAGTGCTAAATATTTTTCTTGCAAAGGGAAGTGCTGCACAACTAACAGGCGCATTCGTTGTAGACAGAGGCAACAGACGCAATGCTGGTCCGGCCACAGAAACGTGCTATTGCAAGAGAAGCAAAATTTAAGTGGAATGTTTTCCCTACCCTCCTACCTCACCCCTACTCCAAAATGAATCTTTCTCATACGACCTCTTCTATTTCAGCGACTGATGTTCTATAAATTCTGCTCAAAGCCTTTTGGAGGTCATCGTTTTTCCAGTCGTCTGGCATCTAAACTTCCCTTCAATGCATGAAGGTAATGGGAACACTTCTGAAGCAGATGGTTTAAAAAATGAAATCCGAGGTAGTCTGTGTCTTGCTGCATAGTGAGCTTCTGGGGAGGAATCACCTCAAAACTGAAACTCTGCTGAAGAACAACGACTTGTGATGTTCTTCTGCAGCCTCTAATATATTGCAGCATATGCTACAAACCATACTGCTAATGACGTGATACACCTAAGTTCTATGGTAGAGGTGAATGTCTTTCTGGCACCTGTAAGCTAAACTCTTTTTTAACATATCTAAACACATGGATGGCATGTCCTGACACTCTATCCAAACAAAAATGAATTCCTGTTCTCACTCAGGAAACGTAAATTATAAAGAAAGAATTCAGCGGGCAGTACCCCTGGAAACAACACTCTTTGTATGAGCCACCATCTTGCTTGAATTCTTCATCAACTGAGTTGCATCATGCCCATGCTTCTGGCTAGGTTCACCTAAAACAACTTGATTTAAACTACAAGACTAAATTATCTATTCTCAGGGTTTTCACCAGGTTGTTAAATTTACAGATTCTGTCAACCCCTAGATCAGAACTTTTAACTTTAGTGGAAGAGAGAGTGATTTTTAGAGATATAACATACCTTCCCAAGCAAACTTTAATACCAAAAGAATGTGCTACTCTGTCTGGTTCACACATCCCTTAATTTGCAAATGCTGCAAAGGAGAGTAGTGTATTTGTGAGAGGCCACATGACTGAAGCTTCTTTAAGGATGCATGGCCCTCAAACACAAAAAAAGTCTTGCTTTATCACTGGGCCCCCACCTAGTGGTCCTGGATAACCAGTGCAGTGATATTACGAGGAAGGATGACTATGTTGTGTAATAAATCAGAAAGAGTAATATGAAACGTAGATGATTTAAACTGTCTACGTGGCTTACTTCCTCTGTACCCAGTGGGTACTCAAAGTATTTACACTATACTAGTGTTAACTATTAGCCTATAAACTAACATTGGGTGAGGGATAGCAACTCAGTACTGCCTACGTACAACAAGTTTACAAATGTGAACTGAGGGGAGACGCTCTCATACCCTTCTCATTAATTCAATGTCAACAGGTTTCAGCACTCTGATTCGGGCCATCAAGGGTCTCGCTCATTCATCCAGAAAATAAGTTTAGCACTCTGTTTACGGTTCTTGGCCATGGTCAGAATAGTGCAGAGATTTATAAGGCTGTCTGCTGTGTCCGCATCCCATGTAGCAACTGTTATTTAAACCTACAGAGATGCACTTCCTTGGTAGCCAATCTGCCAAAGTCGTCCCTATCGCGCGCCTGAAGTTAGCTTTGTACATGGTGGTAACTAATTTCTGGTACAAAGAACTAAAAAGCATATCAAACATTCTAACCGACTGGCAACTGCAGTCAAGAATATATATGAATATATATGCATAATCCACCAAGCTACTCATCATCACTAATCACCACACCTCCATAAAGTACCTAGCCTATTTGGAGGTACACACCTGATGAGAAGCAAAGAACACTTTACTTGATTTCTCAAAGAGAGCTAAAAAATGTAACCAAGCATTCTCTACAAAACGTGAAACTATCTTTTGGAGAACAGCTTCCCATACCCACGGCTCTGCCATACTTACAGGAAAGTATATTCCCTTTCATGATCCCCGTTTCCTCATCTATCCTGGAATGGTGGGTACATACATTTCAATGGACTGTGCTGCGGCACTAAATTAGTAAGGACTGTGCTGCAGCACAAAGTTAGCATGGCTGTGCTGAAGCTATTTGCCAAATGAATAATGGATTAATGCAAATTGGCCTAAATGAAGGGAGGTAGCAAAGTTCACATTTAGAGAGTGAGGGGAAAAAACGATTTTGTTCTTATCCATTTCAGATCTACTTAGTGATCCACCCTGTTGGTGGGACATAGGTTTTCCTACCCTGTTCATTGGTTAGTTGAACAACTGGCAATTATTATTCACAATTGAGGTTTACATAATTTGTCTTCAGTGTTTGTGTCCCCTTACACTATGTCTGAGGCAAAGGGCAAGTGCTTCGTGCAGATTGCAATGTAAACAAGAGTTACTCCCACACTGTAATAGTTTACATTATGTATAATTGTGGCGAAGAAAGGTACGGCAGACTTTGCAATGCATTCTTAGACTGCGTTAACACACCTGACGTAAGCGATCCAATGTGAGAATGTTCTCCACTGCTAGCACGCTGCGCAGATATTTCTCAATATACTCCTCGGCGTCAGCAGATCCTGCATTATCCGCATTTGCTGCCATTCTAGCAAGTGCTTCCCTGTCCTCCGCACTCTGAGCATCCTGAAAATAGGGAACAGAAGTTAAGGAACATCATGTCACCAAGCGAGTTTATAATAGAACCTTTAAAAGCCTATTTTGAGATGAGCTGGAAAGCAAGTGTTCTCCAACAAAAGTTACTAACCTTTGGTAACACTCTTTCTGGTAGAGGCTCTAACCAGCCGTATATTCCTCACCTTTTAAATATTCCCCAGGTGTCAGACTGGATGCAGAAACATTTCAGCAGCAGCTCTGCGCTCAGGTAGGTAGTGCCACAGGTGTGCACTGATGCCGCTCCGGATATTATGTGCAGAGCCTATTTAGGCGTCACTCCCGCATGCGAACGTCAGTTGCTTTCCAGAGTGTCTGCACCCCCTTATGCAGAGCCCCCAAATCAAATTGTGGTTACCTGTGTGCAGATCCCTACACTTGTGATCTTATTGAGAGGTAGATGCCAATCACAGAACGGGGAGGAAGGGTCAGCGACGAATCTGCAGATAAACAACTTCAGAAAAGAACAATGCCCATGTCTGCAACACCAGCTTGTCTGGGAAGAAGGTGGTGTACAGCGAGTTGACACAGAGCTTGAAGCTCACTCACATACCATGCTGATATAATGGCGACGTAAAACACTGTCTTGAGGGTGAGAAGAATAAAGGGGCAGCTGTGAAGTGGCTTGAAAGGAGTGCCCAACAGAAAGGTAAGGACAAAGTTAATGGCACTGTGGCATGACAAAGTGAGAGGGAAGGAACAAATCTGTCCCAATGACAGACTCGTACAGTTTTTGTCGAGGGATGCCTGGCTGCCAAGATGACACCAACCACCTCAGGAGGAAGTCACAGGTGTTCAGCTTTCACTGCTCAATCTCCAATCATGAAGGTGGAGGTTCCAAAGGCCAGAGTGTGGAACTCTGCCATGATGCTGCGACAGCAGATACTCCTAGAGGGGTAGTCTGGTCGAAGGACAGATGCTCAGGGGACACCAGAGAGGACTTGAGCCACCCAGCAAAACGGCACGAGAATAGCGCCCCAGCATACAGTTGACATTCACTGATCTGACCACCAGGCTGATGGATAAAAAAAAACCCTCTTCCTGATAATCGTCACCCGTTTCATCTTCATATCGGAGGGAGTAGTCAGAAATGTGTTGGGATTAGTCTTGCTTGTAGATGCCTGCACCACAAAGCTTTCAGGTGAGGGGTGCCGAGATACAAATGCATGGTCACCCAAGCTAGGGTGATAGCATCGTGCAGTTTGGCTGCTGACCAGCGGGGATGGGGAGCTAGAGGTCAAGGACTTTGGATACCCTATGCATAATCATGGCGTAGGAAGCACTCTCCTCAGTGGCAGGGCCAGGTGTTGAGAGGAGACAAGACTCAAGATAGTTATCAAGGCCATTAGCTTCTGCAGGTAGTCTTACCAATTCTTCTCTTGATAAGGGTGGCCATTAGCCCAAACCTGCGCCAAATAGGGAATTAAGGGTGTGCTCCTGTTGCTGTGGAGGCAGAGCAAGCAGAGAAATAGAAGCCTTAACAGCAGCCAGGTGACTTGATTGAATCAATGTCAAACAGTTGCAGACTCAATGTACGAGAGGACAGTTGGGGCCTCCTTTTCTAGCATCAACTGAGTTGGCATCAGTGTTGATACACTAGTAACTGGCGTGGACATGGCACTGTAGGTGGAGTAGAAAGTGGAGTGGGAGGCGGCCTGTTAGGAGGCTCCAAATGGTGCTGTGGGCGAACCCGCCGGTGTTAACCCAGGTTGAGACCCTCTTGGCTCCTTGGGGCCCGCAGACATGCCAGAAGGAGTTGGTAAAGATACAAAGAGTCGGAACATGGCCTCACTCAACTCTTCCATCTCCTTAGGAGTGTCAGACGACTGCGTAAACTCAGGTGGTGCTAGAGCAAAGTTGCAGGGTCTGCACCGAACTCGAACAACTTTAGGAGCGATCTCGAGATGTTTAGAGCCACACCTCGCAACTTCTCTGAGGAGTTTGAGTGGCAGGAAGAAGCTAAGTCCTGCTAAGATTTCTAGTGTTTTTTCTTTCACTTACCCAAAAATTTGGATTGAGAAGAAGACCAACATGGAACAACTCAGTCGACGTCTGAATCTCGAACTGGACCAGATTTTCGACTTGGAATAATCTTTTACAGAGTCTTCTAGTGCTTGGAGATGTAGAGTTTCACCTTGTAGTCTTGTATAGTCTTCCAGGTCATCAACGCGCAGACGCTGCAGGCCTTAGAGAGTGGCTGGACCCCAGGCACTATGGACACATTTGGTGAGGATCTGTTACAGACATTTGTTTGCAACAGTCCTTACAGGCTTAAAACCTGTAGTTATGGGAGGTGACGTGTACCTTCCACACTGTGAAACAATTTTTTGATCGAGGTCAGGGTCTCTGAGAGATTAGGTAGCTCCGGATCTGCATCTGGTGGTGAGGAAAGAAAGGAACTGATATCAGCATGCAGAAACAGTGCTTATATTAGCTCAGCACATCATATATGGAGCAGACTGGTGTCAGTGTGGAGCTGCAAGCTACCACCACCCGACATGCAGGGGGTACTGCTGAAAGGTTTTTGGATCCAGTCTGATGCCTGAGGAATATTAAAAAAGTGGGGAATCTGGAGCTAGAAGTCTCGATCAGAAATAGTGTTTTATTTGGTTAAGGTACGTAATGTGATCAAGTTGTTACTAAACATATCTAGGAAATACATTTTTGGGACCGGAGTATGAAGGTTTAAGCTTCTTTTTCAATGTCAGTTATCTTTATACATGAGTTTGTGTTTGAAACCACATGAAAGCAATGAAGAACACTTTTATAGATGGCAATATGTCACTCCAATTGCAATTTAGAACTTTCTTTCCCATAATCAGAATATCACTGGGGCACCTCTTTTCAAGCTGACTTGATTCAGCGTATGGCATAATGTAAATTGTCTTACAGCAAATTGCCAGTTACAAATATGCAACTATTAGTATGGCAGCTTGTGGTCAATGTGTGTGTGTGCCCGGAGTATGTATTTTATTGGAGTATATTTCAGTTTAAGGAGAATGTTGTCTGTAGTGATAGAGTGGACTCACAGAGGACTGTGGTACACCAAAAGTTGGTGTTTTTGTCTGTGAACCTCTATTATCTGCTACAGACATTCAAAACAAAGCTCTACAAAATATGGGATCCCATTAGCAAGTGCCAAAACCTCTACACTAACGTAAAAGAATAATGAAGAAATGGGCACTGCTGAATTTAACATTGCCAAAGAACGTTTATTGAATCAAAAATACTCTGAAAATGTTGACAACCTTTATGCCTACGGAAATGTCAACCAGATAATGATTCTAGCGGTGGCAAGAACTATATCGAGATTGTAGTACATGGAGAAGGCAGAGGGCCCTTTTGAACCTTTGGTGGATTGGAGATGGAATTGCCTGGTGGATTGGGGATGGAATTGCCACAAGCAAGCATGTGTGGAGTGCATGTGGCTGCGTTCCACCGTCCTTAGGAGCTCTTACACTCAATTGACACCCAAGCACATAGTCGGGTACCAGTGTGCTCAGCCAACTTTAACATTTCCATGGAGCCACTAGGAAATGTAATACACAAGCTTGATATAATGTTCAGAATTTCAAAATATTTGTAAATCAGCTCATCTTACATCCACTATTAGGCATTTACAAGCTCAGACTGTACTTAAGATTTTCTTGTCTGCAGCAAGCTGAACAATGATAAGACAGATTAACCGCAACAAAACACAGTGTTTCTCAGGGTAAAGCCCCACCTCCGAATTCTACAAACCGCAAACTGTGGCAAAAGAACTCTGGTTACAGGTGTAACAGGGAACTCTGGATTTTGACTCTTTCACAGTTATATATGGTGTGTTCACAATTGAAATCATCAAAACCTCCAAGGTGCAAATGGAACCATAGCCAACATCATGCAACAGTGAAGTCACCAAAATGCTGGCAATAGCATTATGTGCTTCATGCCCACAAGCCTTCAAACAGGATTAGTCTATTTCTCTTTGGAGGATTTTATCATCGCTCCAAAGATGCCGGACTACCTGATCTCAACCCTTCCATTTCCTAGGACAAAGCCTGGAACGAGAGGTAAATTCAGCAATATGTAGCACACACTATCAATCTTTACTGTTTTCATGAGTGATCAATCTCTATGTAAATTGTGACAATCTCATTAAATTTATTAATGAGAATTTCTGGGACTGCACTTGAGTAAGTCAGATCATTAATTTATGATCATAGCCAACAAATAAAAAATGGAGGCAGTTCATTGGCATGCCAAATCTCGGACTGCCAACCCGAATTGATACTTTACATTTACACAAACCGAGCGGTACAGGTAGTTCAACCAACTGCAAAATCAGATTATGAGAATGATATCTGGATCCAGATCCCACCAAGATGAGAACTGTGCAGTAAGGCTGGCATCACCAAATGCCCAACCAATTATTCCATGGGATGAGGTAAAATATTTCCTCAGTGGGACTCAGACAGCGATTAAGAACTTAGGTGCAGCTTAGACGGAGGTGATGCTTTGTTCTTGATCCACAGCACCTGCGGCTTGCCCACAGACCAATAAGAATAACGAGTCTGGGAGTCATCTCGGACTCACTCCTAACCTTCCCCTTTTGTACCTATAGGCAAGGTAATGGTTTATAGCACCACCTTCCAGAGCGGAGGCGAGCTTACTTTTTCACTTGTATTTTGGGCCAGCAATAACATGTTTTTCAAGGTTTAAATGTGTGTTCTTGCATTTTTGCGTGGCCCAGTATTCCTCCAAAATAGCACCAATGTTATCAATGAGAACATACACTAAAGCAGTGAAAGAGTGTCGTCAGACATGAAACAAACATGAATTCACCATTACAGTGACAGGAAAAATGAAGATTAGTAAAAACAAGCAAAGCAACTAAATTTGTAATCTTCCTATTTGTGCTGTAACTATCATGGTCCTGCATGGTGGTGGAGAAAGAGCTATCCATAATATAATTAATTTACAGATGAGACTATTGGTACAGCCTCAGTGTTCCTCACTTGCTTGTCGTGCAATGTAATTGTACTCTAGCTTTCCAAAATGCCTCTCATACAAAATTTAAAGGGTGCCCAAACAGGTGCCAGACTGAACTATCTGAATCTGAAAAAGCTAAATTACACAGAAAAACTGCTCTGGCTTGCCAGTGGCACCCAGCACAGAGAACAAAGGGAAGACTATCTGCTGAAGCCCCCAACCTCCTCTGATTAAATGGCTTTGAGGAAACTCCAATGCACCAAAGTAGATCAGGTGTCAAACCCAATGGTCCAGGGAGCTAGGCATTGGCACACCTAGGTCAAACTCTATTGACACAACAAAATCATCTGTACCACCGACCTGGTAAAGAACGCTTTTCTCTGTGGCACAAAAGGCCACAGTGACTGATAAAAAACACAAATACTGCATGACCCAGAATAATATAGGCCCGATTCCATTAACAAAAACCAAGAACAACCTATCCCAAGGAAAGTAGCACAGTCCAACAGATACATCTATAAAAAAACAAAAAGACAAATAAGTTCAGGTGTGGTACAATCCAAACTTATACACAGCTGTTAAAGACAATTGGGCATTGCAAGCTCCAGCACACTTCAACAAAAACCCTGAAGGAAGCTGACGAATGTTGGGATGATTGTCTAAATCTCCCATAGCAGTCATTCTAAATTTACTTCATACTCTTCACCGCAATGCTAAAGATTTACCATGAAGCCATTTGGTTTAGATTATCGAGGACAAAACCAACCTCTGAATACAATTTAATCAAGTTGATTCAAATATACCAGATTTCAACTAATATGACATTCTATTGAATGCGCAATCTGTTTATCTAATATCAATTCTCATCCCTTCATGACGGTTTCCCTATGTAGTGTTCTCCTGCTCTTCTGCATCATGAGTCTACTAGGTCTTTAGAAGCTGGGTTTCAGCCTGTTTGTTCTGCCTTTCAGTCAGCATTCCTACAGAATTGTTTCAAATCCTGTCAGCCAAGATAACTGTTTCAGAATTGTAATTCAAGGTTGCCAATAAGACAAACATTTTAGATAGAAAGCCATGCTACCGCAATATACCACTTAAGGCTTTGAATGTAGAACCATTCAGAGAACTGGTAACCAGTATTAACATAGATCCACAGAACATGCATTTCCTGGGAAGTGATCACGCATGCTCTATGACAAAGCACTCCAGTGTTTGTCACATTGTCTTTCAAGATCTCCGTAGAGAGGTAAACACTAAGATCAAATGAATAACCAATTTCTATCATTCTTAATTTACCATGTTATCTTGGAAAAATAGCTCACTAACGATAAATGCTGTCTATCAGGTAAGAGACTCAGATTTTCTTACCAAGAATGCAGAAAATAGATCACTTGGAGAAGTCACCCCTTTTCACCCATTTCTTTGGAACATAGCAGGGCTTAATTTCCATGAACAGTGCTTCTTTACATGTGTAATGGGTAAGATTAATGAGGTAAGAAAACAGAGTATACAAAACGAGAGCAGTTTTTTTAAAATTTCATGATTTGCTTTTGTAAAATTAAGCCTGGGTAGATGGCATAAATGCTAAAGGCACTGGAAGAGATGACTGTGGGGGTTAAGTAGGTCTATATATACAATAAAATGCCTTTGACTGAAGGAGGAAGGGGACATAGGGTAATAGGAATGGGGCACTGGGTAAGACCTTCCACACATTTTTTTTTTAGGTCTCGCCTATGCAGAGAGCATGCACTGCATAGGAGGACCTTTAGCCGTCGCTCTGCTCTTTTTTGAAGCACATACTCGTGCTTGTGGCGGCATCCACCTTGCGGGAATGAGCAGCGGCGCGCATGCTAATTGGCTATTGCTCGCTCCGCAAGGCGGATGGTGCCACAAGCACAAGTGTGCTTGAAAACAGTTGCTGTCACACGTTTAACTTTCAGCGCGAGGCGCACGCGCTTGTTTATAAACCAGCAGCTGTGTGATCTGGGGCACATTTCATTTATTTTTTCTTGGCATAGTTACTGGCCTGTACATTTTGGAGCACTTGGGCTTATTAACAAGAAATGATGCATATTATATGAACGGGATGCCCTTTTGCTCCTTCCTAAAACAAAAAATGCTGTATTAAGTGAATCCAGCTAAGCAGACAGTGAGTGTTTGGCTGTAGAAACGGAAAGGCTTGTGAAACATGCACCAGCTCTTCTAACGCCACGCCGGTGTGTGCCTGGACACGTTGGCACTGCTTCAATCCTTTAATTGCAGGGCTGAACCCAGTCTGGTCTTGAGAACGAAGTGCGGGAGCAGGAGTGGTTTTTGCAGCGACAGAGTTGCCTGCCCTCCCCACCCTTTTTAAATGCTCCCAGGAAAAATCTGTCGGTCCCTGTTCATCTGTCTGTCTGTATCTCTCTGCCTGGCTCTCTTCGCCCTCTCCCTCTTCTCTCTCTCGCCCTCTCCCCCCTTCTCTCTCTTGCCCTCTCCCCCTTCTCTCTATCGCCCTTTCTCTGTCGTATCTCACTATCACTGTCACTGCCTTTCGCTGTGGTGCTGTCGCTCTCCCTCTTTACCTCTGCCTGTTTTCCCCTTTTTAAGATCCTTACACATTAGGGTGTTCTCCCCCCCCTCCCACACACACACAGCCCCAACGCCCGCCATTCTTTAAATGTTCCCGATTCAGAGAAGCCAGAGGTGCTTATTGGAGCCCTCAAGAAACTGGCACAGTCAATCCTCGGGGTCCATTTGACATTGTTTTTTTCGGGGAGAGGGCGTTCAGTCAGAAGGTTGTGGACTACATCAAATCAATTACCTGGCCTGGAGCCTAACAAGAAGGGTACTTTAATGCTAAACTACCACCATGGGAGCAGTCAAGGATTCTAAAACTCATTTTAATTGACCATGGCAGCCCATCAACTTCAAAAAAATATTCAGAACAATGAACCCTCTCCAAAAGCAACAATTTATGCAGCACATGCATAAGAAATGGATACTACAAAGCAGAAGGTAGGAAATAAAACAAGCATTGGCATAGCCAATAAGTCTCGCTTTTGGGACCTTAGAAGTATTTAGCAGCACAATATCCTTGGTGCAACAACATCAACTGTTGCATGGCTAAACACTTATTAGGTCTGAAAGTAGAGACCTATTGGCTATGCCAATGCTTGTTTACTTTGCTATGGTCGTGGATATTTCCACATCTAACCATCACATTCCTTCCTATTGAGTGTGGCTGACATTGTTGCATTTTCGTTTTTACCTCAGGAATATTGGAGACAATTTCAACAGTAACACCACAGCCTGGAATAGTACTTCGATGGGACATTCTTTTTAAGAAACTTTGAGCAAATCCCTAAAAGAAAACAAGAAAAAAAACAATTTAATAATAAAAAATCTTTATAAAGCGTAATCGGTTTCACAAAGAGAACCCAGATATTTACCTCGAACAAGAGTTTTGCAGTGAAACTATTTCACAGACTATGCAGTAGATTGACATCTAGTGGTTGGGTCTGGAAGTGTAATTAAGTAGATTATTATTATTTTTTTACTTTGGGAGTTGACCAGAGTGGAGTCAGAACTATGATATAATCAATAAGCTCACAATGCCACAATAAGTGACCTCCATATTAGAATTGTTTTGTACAATATACTTTTTTTGCACTAACTCTCCTACCTCGGGGAGACAGGAGGGTCACGTGACGCTAGAGACGTTTCAAGCTGCAGAAAACTGCAGTTACAGATAAGTAGATGTTTCTTTTGCAGTATTAACCTATATTCAAATTTTGCACAGTAGTGGTGAGTTTGTAGGAAGTTGGTACATAGGTTTTAAAAAATATATAAAACTTGTTATTGAAAGATTTTGATAAAAGTACAAATCAAACTTGGCACAGAAAATACTGGTCACTGCACTCTTGATCCTTATTTCACAGTTTTGTTTTCCACAATATGTCAAACAGGAACACTTTAATACAGACATGAATCCCTCCCGCCAAACCCCAATGTACATACAATGTTATTATAGTCTGACCTACAATGGCTTCCCTTTCGCATAATACTAATTTGTAAAGGTAAATATTGATGTCCATTTTGCTGCTGCATACAAAGATTCTTAATGGAAATGTTACCAATGAAAGATAAGTTGTTTCCCTTATTCCTGGAGCAATGTCCCCTTGGTTTAGATGAACCTCCAACATCTTATTTGCCATAAAGTAAGCTATTTGCATAGCCTGAACTATCCAACTAGCGATTGTCCTTTTGGTTACGACTGCTCGTACAATTTGTGGACCACATGTGGCATAAAATTGGCCTGTTATCTTTAATTTGCCTAGCATTCTGAATATACTACATAATTGCTCTCCTGATGTCTAGAGCAAGTAATTTTTGTTTTTCAGCTGATGTTTGAGGTTTTTGAAAATATGACCGAGTAATAACCTCATTTATATGACTAGGAGGGACTACGATGGGGATTAATCTTGGATGTGTCCTCATAACCACCTTATCTTTATGTATTGTCAGGTAGGATTCTTCTACCAATAATGCTTAGAGTTCACCAACTCTTCTTTCGGATATGAGAATTAAAAAAACTACCTAGAGTAGGTTTGATTAATAGTTAATGTTATCTTATGCGCTGGTTCTAAAGGTGGTTTCATCAAACCAGAGATAACCAAATTTATGTTCCACTGCGATGCTTTGAAAGTAGGTGGTGTTTTTGTCGGTTTTAAAATTCTTCTAACAACTGGTATCAAGAAAATGTTTAACTGATTTCTTCTCCTTGTGTACGGTGTAATTACTGAAAGATGCAAGTGTAGTTAAGAATAAAATCAATTTAAGTATCTCCCGTACCTGACAAGCACTGTCCCGTTAAATGCATTATTCAGACAACTGATTTTGGAACACAAATTTGGATATCTACACTGCTTAGTCACATAGTAGTTCCTTACAGATGGCTTTCTAGCTTTGTTAATGAAGTCCATGAAGGCATATTTAAATGTTGGAATTCTATGATTTCAGAGGCAAAGCTGCTAGTTGCAGACTGTGGGTATTTTTGAAAGATCTTTCCCCCTGTTTCGTTAATATGTGTTTCTCTGCAGGTATGAGTTTTATATTGTTTTGTGCCTAATACACCAGATGTAAAAAAACATGTTTCTCTGTTTTGCTGGGCACTATTAATTCTATCATAATTTTGAATGTCTTGACTTTATTACCTTTTGTATTTGTGGGATTGATGGAGATACACAAGCAAATGTCTTGACCCATACTATCAAAAGTTGATTTCCCTTTGTTGATGGTAATGTCTGAAAGGTTTAGCTTTTGCATAATGTGCTTTCTCTTGCAGTGTATTAATTTGTGTATGATCTGGGCCACGTTCTCAAAATTGCATCTCCTATGTTTATATTTAGCTTCCAATCGTGGGATGTCTCTATTTCCTGGTTCAGAAAATCAACTCAAATGTTTGCCTCTCCTGGTACAAGGTTTGCAGGCACTGTTGTGTTGAGTGGATAGGACATTGTCCCGCTTTCCAAGTTCGTTTTTCTTTCCAAAGGAAACATTGCTGTGGTTTTGTCCTGTAATATTTGCAACACATATTTGATTTGACTTTGAAAAGCTTTCAAAGCTGTAAATATCTTCAGTGCTTTATGTGGTTTGGTTACCCCTTTCTCTATCCAATGGTCCTTGATCTTTAGAATGGAAAGGGGAACCACCAAACCAATTGTTTTGTATCTGTTGTGGGGGTGGCACTTTGAAATGCCTGCCCTACAATATATTGTTTCTGTTTCACCAATTCAATTCTCTCTCTGCTCCACTCATTACAAGTACTGAATTCTCCTATTCTCCTTGCACTTGTGATCGCAGACTATTTAACCAATTTAGAATTGGTGTTGTCAGTCTGCATTGGCAATCAACAGAATGAACACTGCCATTTTACCAATATACCTAGTAGTTTCCTTATTGTTCTTACTTTTAGACATGTCTGGTAAAGCAGAGCTTGTTCGGGCAGTACTAATACCCTCTTTGGTGTCAGAAAAGTTAGTGCTAACTTAGTGTTCAGTGATGAATCTAAAAAGGTCTTCTCCCTTTAGGGTGTTGTGATTTTCTTTAATAATGACTGTGCACCCCAAAGCTTAAAGTATGTCTAGTACTCCCGAGTGTCACTTTTTGATTTTTTTATTATTTACATTGAAAAAAGTGTCACCATATAATCAAATAATAACTTTCACCAGAGACAAGTAAATAGATCGCATTTCTACCTGGTCATATTTTTATTGTAGTTCGCTGCCCCCTATGCCACAGCATGACAACACCAATGCAGGGTCTTGCAGCATTAGGCATTCTCTTTTTCCTCTTCGATCATAATGTTTCTTGCGATGTTTCCGTGGTTGGCATAGTTTCTCACACTTTTTAGGGCGTCCTCTTCCTTCATAGATTTGCTTTTCGACCATGGACAAGACCTGAATGTATCTGTAAAGATGCCCTTTTAGTTGCATCTTCCTGTGCATCTATTGGTGTCAGTCTCCTGCTTTGCCAGTAATGTTCTTCTTGGCTAAAATTATCTATATAGGATCCAGAGCTGTGCACAATGGAACCATGCTCTGATGGTCTCTTCTTTCATGTCTGTAAGTGCTTTCTAGTCCAGTCATCTAGATCTCTGAGGGCTCTGCTGAGAGGGGGGGCAACTTTGTCTCACTTGAGGTATCTAAGAAACCAGCATTTGGTAGATCTACGCATTGGCCAGCATCAGTGCAATAAGGGAAGAAATTGTCTACCTCTTCATTATCATCTTCGAGCAGAACATTTGAAACCACTGAATGGAATAGGAAACTGATTTGAACAAGGCTTCCAATCTGTGACAGTTCGGGTGTGAAGAGAGAGGCTGTGGGTTATTCAAAGCTCGAGGCTTTGCATTGGTAATTGTACAGCGAGACATAGGCCTTTCTTGGGCCGACAACTTCTCTGGAGCGATATTAAGCATCGAAGTCTGATCTGGTGCAGGCATTGTGGGGTTCAGGGCTAGACACAGGGCAATCAAAACCAATGATGTCCATGGCGTAGGAATGGAGACAAGGGCTGGCATAGGTAGAGAGTGAGGCGGAGGCCCAATGGTGTCAGACCAAATGAGGTCCATTGTAGATCTGTAGTCTTCCGATAAAGGGCTCTACTTGCTGTGTGGTCAATAATAGCCTAGGGAGTTCATGACATGACCACACTTGGAACAGGATTGGAGTCAGAAAACCGAAGGAGAGTTGGGTCCTTGGAGTACCGTCTGTGCGACTTATCACTGGAGCAATGGTAGCGAGACGTGGACTAGCCCCGTTTGGAAATCTGCGCTTGTTGTGCGACTTGCACCTCGATTTCTTGTTCAACTTCCACTTACTGGACAAAAAGGGACCTGCAGAGATTCTGAGACCTGGAACGGAAGCACGCCCCAACTTGCAATGAGAGTGGAGTGTGACCTACCTTGCTTTGTGTTTGGCAATGTACAGCTTTGCCTCACACTCCCTGGCAACCTGTGGGTGCATTTGGGAGCATTTGCTGCATGACTTTGAGTCATGTTCAAACTCTAGACACCAAAAGCAGGGATTGGGTGGATCTGTGACAGGATTCTGTTTACCGCCGTCACTTCATGGCTTAAAGCCTCTGGTTTTTGGAGGGGACATTTTCGTAGCAGAATGCCTAAACTGTAAATTTGGTATCTGCAAAAACCAGTGAACTTGACAGCAAAGACAAAGGAACTGACGCAACGGGGTGGCACCTATACCCAGCTTTGCACCATCACTTCCAGAGGAGAGCAAAAAGTCACCACAGAGCCCAGCGGTGCCACAAGCTGGTGCGCAGAAGTTACTGCTATGAAAAGTTCAAGTTACAGTCTGGAAACTGGTGAATCCAAAATGTATGGAATCTTAAGAGTTAAAAGTATCCATCAGAATTGCACTTTTACATCCCATTTGACCAAGGGCTTTGCATCAATAAAGTAGAGATGTCAAATATTTTAATGACAAATATTTTAATGACAATCAGCTCCTTTCCACCTAATGCTATAGCCGCTTTACTCAAATACAATATAGTCTCCCCTACTTCCAAAAGCCTAAATATTCCTCGTATTACCATGTTGCAGTACACAGAATAAATTGGCACTCTCTAAGCTCTGGCAACAGGAAAGCTACTGCATTTGGCATGATTGTGGAGGTCTTCACATTGCATAATTACTTAGTGAGAGATCCCATCTAGCACAATACTTCCTACACTCTGAAAACCCTTGCAGCAGTTAGTAGGCATTTACTTTAACAAGACTATTGAAAATAATACACAAACTGCAAGTCAGTTAAGTGAGAGGCCTCAGGGGTTTACAGTCTTCATGATGAAAAGATAGCTCCTGCGGTGCCCACTATGATAGCTACTGATAGCAAATCTAGAATAGATGGCACGATGTCAGGCTGGCAGACAACCTCCCCTCCATACACCGATCTAGTGCTCAGGAGTGATGAGCACTGTAGAAACGATTACACACAGGGAAGAATCCAGGCATATCAAAGTAGCTCTCACTCCAACCAGAAGCAACAATGCAGTGGCATGCATGCCGCTGTCTAGCTAAACAAATATATATTCTTCCAACTGAACAACAAGAACACAAACACAACAAAGTATCTATTTAGTGGGAAGGAGCATAGGGGAGTGAGAAATATGCAAATAAAGTAGTATGACTGAAACACGGTTGATGTTTAGGGGTTTAAGTCTGTACATACCTGCCTGCCATAGACACTGACACAAATGCGCTTGCGGAGTACTAAATGCATTTCTGCTGGATGACTGAGCTGCACGGTCACACGCACAATCAAAAAAACTCTTTCATCTGCTGCTGTTCCTTTGCTAAGCTGAACACAATTGTGAACTGTACAGTCCCAAGAAGCTTCTGCTTTAACCTGCAAAGAAAAACAATATATGGTTAAAGGATTTGCTGTTACTGACCGATACATCAAACCCTTACCACCTCAGATGTGTGCCTCTTTTGCACTCAACTTGATCTTTACTTTCCCCACAAGAGGCACCCGCATTGAGCATTTCTTTGACTTTGGAACAGAAAATCAGTACTTTGTTTCAACTCTACCTCTATGCTTAGTTATTTATGCTACAACTTTGTAGGCTTCACAAACCCAAGGTGAATCATGTTACGGTAAATGTTGGGGAAGGATCGTTACCCATATGCTTTTGCTTACATTCGTTCTCACATTTAATAGTAACAGAACCTTAGAATGTACTAGCTTTAGTAAAAGGCTGTGCCCATTATCAATCATTGTCAGGGTTCCATTACACACTGTGGCTGAAAAACGATAAATACAAAGAT
The DNA here is from genome assembly GCF_964204655.1 of Triturus cristatus. Lineage (NCBI taxonomy): Eukaryota > Metazoa > Chordata > Amphibia > Caudata > Salamandridae > Triturus > Triturus cristatus. The sequence goes on along the minus strand of NC_140589.1, from coordinate 1,769,218,286 downwards.
CCATCTTTGCAGACGAAGATCAAGCTATATCACTTCCTGAAATTTCATCCGGGTGAAAGAGCATGTATGTTCACTTTTACTATTTCTATGATGTTGGCGAAATGACATCAGGAACAACCACTGTTTACAACAATCAGACTCTAGTCCAGTTGGTGCTCAGTGAGTAATGAGAACTACTTGGAATGAGGAATGTTGATTCCAATATGACAGAGGGCACTCAAGAACTTTGGAAACTAACAGAGGCCAAAATTGTGGCCAAGCTACTGGCGAATCGTCTGCTCCCTTATCTAACGAACTTGACCATCCGGATCAATCTGGATTCATGCCAGGACGGAATACTACGAGCAATCTTCGAAGGGTGCATGGTGTCATTGGCCGTGTATGCACCCTAGAGGAGGAGGCCATACTACTGGCACTAGACGCTCAGATGGCGTTTGACACCATAGCATGGGAGTACACGTTTGCTGTTCTCAACCCAAATTTAAGGGATGGGTTAAATTGTATTTTCACAACCCAGGGCTCATGTCTCAGTGAATAATCCCCACTCCACCTCATTCCCCCTGTGTCGTGGCACTAGACAGGGATGCCCACTGTCGCCACTCCTTTTCGCCATGGTTCTAGAGCCGTTGGCGGTTTGGATAAGGGGAGACCCAGGTATTAGAGGCATGCGATGGACGAATGATCACGAAGATTGCATATCACTATATGCAGATGATATTTTGCTCTACCTCGCCTCACCAGCACGCTCATTACACCGAGTACTTCATATCTTTCACATCTTTGGGGCACACTCTGGGTATCAAATAAACTGGTCTAAATCTCAGATGTATTCACCTTTGGGGTGAGCCGCCCCGCAGTCCTCGAGGATATACTATCCCGGTGGCTTCCCAGGGTTTTCTTTACTCACTGATTTTTATCACTATCAATGCCACATTGTTTTTTGAACGGAATCTGCAGGGGCTGTTGCAGCGGTTTCGCTCGGACGTCACATATTTGAAAACTCTCCCTCTTACGCTGTTTGGTCGTGCGTCTTTATTCAAGATGCTTGCTTTGCCGTGTTTTCTTTATGCGCTACATAACACTCCCATCCCGGTCCCCAGTTCCTATTTTTCGCAGATTGATGCCGCAATAGGGGACTTATTGTGGGACAATAGACAGTCTCGGATAGCCATGGCCAAGCTAACGATGGGTTGGTATGATGGAGTTATAGATCTGCCGGATCTGCGCCTTTACTACCAGGCTTCACAGCTGACGGCCATTAACCAATGGGTGTTCGGGAGACATGATGATCCCAGCTTTCGCACTGACCACTGGTTGTTGGGGAAAGGGGGCTATAATAGAGCTTTGTATACAAACCATAGGAAATTATTCCTGACCGGCCCGACAGCGCGTACGGTGGAGGTGTGGCATGGGGCACAGAGACAGATGGGCTGGCGGGGACGTCTTTCGAAGGCTACCCCCCTGTGGGAACCGGACATTCTAGGGAGACTTAGTGCTTACGCGGGGTTTGATAAGTGGGAGATGATAGGAATTTCCACAGTGGGCGATCTGTGTGTTAAGGGCAAGAAGGCATCGTTTTCGGATCTCCAGACTAAGTACCAACTAGCACCGTCTAAAAGGTTTCGCTACCTACAGATCAGCCATGCTATTGACTACGCCCTCCCTACGGATACACCCCTTCCGGACTCCTCTCCCCTAGAGGATAGGCTTTTGTTGGACCCTATGAACCGCAAGGCTATATCTTTCACATACAAGAAATTGATCAACAACCGGGTCGACCAGATGTTGAAATTGAGGGCGTCCTGGGAGGCCGAATTGAGAGAAGTGGCCGATGAGGACTGGCGAGAGGCGTTGTCCTCACCCCGAGAAGTGGCTATCCCGATGCGTCTTCGCCTGGTGCAGCTTAAAATTCTTCACTGAGTGTATTTTGATGCCACACTGCTCCATAGGCTTGGTAGGCGACCTGACGCACTCTGCCTCCAACTCTGTAATCAGACGGGAACATTCCTGCATATCCTATGGGGCTGCCCTCACATACAATGATACTGGACTGACGTTACCAGACAACTGACTAGGACGTGTGACAAGACTATCCACCCGACGCCCACATTATGTCTCCTCAATATCTGGGAAGCAACAGACCTCACGCAGGCCGAACAGTCATGGGCCACAATGGGGTGGTGTATAGCTAAACGGAACATTGCCCAGAAGTGGGGAGTGGACACTATACCGTTGATGACAGATTGGGCAAAGGACATGGATCACGCTATGATGGCCAAAAAAACAGTGTTTAAAGGGAGGGGTTGCCCGCGTAAATGGGACTACAAGTGGGGGAACTGGAATAAGTATAGGGGGGAGATATGTGTCTCTCAGACGATAGAACTAAGGAGGGAAAGGCTCCTGTGGAGAGAGGGGCGAGCAAGTGATTTGATTGCACACGCGGTGGGCAATCAGGAATAGGCAAATATGTATGCAGTCTCCTGACCCGGCGACATGTAAGTGCTCTCCATGCGGATTGAATGGCAATTGTTGGATTTTGATACCCTGGACTCCAGCTGGCTTGATGAACGCTGAGATCGATTTGTAATCTTTTGTACTTGCTTGCCTAAATTGTCAATGTAATTGTCTCTGCTGCTGCCTTTGTTTCTAATACAAACTGTTTCAATAAAAGAACTCTGGAAACTATTTATTTACCACTTTAAATGGACTATTACCTAAAGAAGTCACACCACATTAACCCGATGAAGCATGCCAAGGTTTTGTAGCCGCTGTATTTCACCTTAACCAAAGGTCCACAACCTTCACCAATGCTACTGAATGCCTGTCCTCTAGGTGTTATCACAGTGAGACACACTAACCTCACTCTCATGGTGTTTAGCTATCTGCAGTTCATAGAACTCCTCCTCGTCTTCAGCAGTGAGAGTGGCGTCCCATCCACCAGCTTCTGGCTCATCAAGGGCATCCTGGGAGCTAAAATCATCCGCTAGTACAAAGGAGAAAGTATTTAAGTTTCAATAAATGAATAATGCTCTGGTTGGCACCAGAACAAAAAGAATCTTCTTTATCAATGTAATGTAGTCGGCCACAAGACTGACACTTCCGCTGTACTTGTCATTATTAATGCAGATCAGATCCTTCTTTGAAAGGGCATACAAGGACGACACTGAGGGCGAAACAGGACCCTACAGCTTCACAAACTATGGGTTGCACCTCACAACACATCGATATGATAAAATCCTTAAAACCCTTTCAACCCCTCAAAGCCCCCTCATCCTTCATATCAGTTAAAGTCAGCTTTTGCCATCATGCTGTTGACAAGTGTTAGTCACCTTGTCACCCGTACTCACTAACTGGGTCTATTGCATCAATTGTGCGATCTGTAATCATCTCATTAGTTGCATCCACCACTTGCTCTATCCTGACAGGACAGAAATCTCTGGAATATCAGAGGGTTGAAGTCATTAATTTGAAAGTGCTTTGTCTGAAAAACCTTTATTTCTAAATCCTAGGATGGATTCAAGGCAAACTGAACATTCCAAATCCACCTCATAAATCACCAAAATGCTTGAAAACAAATATGTAGCAATGACCTATTGAAAGCATACATTTTGGTTTAGAAGCCTCTGTATGGTAATACAGGGGGTGTTTTAGGTCTTGCTGCAGACTGCTTTAGGTGCCTGGGAGATATGATGTCAAATACTTTAAAAAGTGCAATACAAATAGGCACAGACAGAAAGTGGGTTCTGGCTTAACCCTGTTCAGCTGTAGGCTTTCAAGTTTTTCATGGTTTGTCCTTACTTGGAGGAACTGTCAATCGTGGAAGGTTACTTTGTCCCATTACTATTCCCACCAGGTTTGTTGAAGGGCTTCAGGAACTAGTTCTCCAAGTAGTCTCTCTCGCTTTCCAACAACTCAATCTTATTTCTCTACAATTTCAAGTCAGACCCTCCTGATCCTGTTATGGCAACAAACAACTAATGAGTTATACTGAATACTAAACAGAAGTAGTGTTTCGTTCATTGAAGTGGCTGATAGTACCCGTCAATATTAGGGTGACTTCTTTAGCACATACATGAGGTGCATTCAGAGGCATGAGGACTATCACCTACAACCCAACACTGAGCTATTTAAGACCTAGAAAGTAAGTGTGAGAGAGTGTTGTGTGTGTGAAGCCACTCCCGCTCCATGATATGCTAAAAACAAAAAGAAAAGTCATTTAACAACATCTGCTCCATTCCCAATCTCTGATATACTGAGAGCCAGAGGCAGTGGGGGAGCTTTAGTAACGGCCTAAGATACTGCAGCTGCTACAGGACGAACTTGTGTCTGAGGCGAGGGACCTCTAGAAGTGGCCTAAAGACCTGCAACCTGCATTAGTAAAGTGCCGATTGTAACTTTTCAAAGTTTTGAGGTCATGTGAATGTCACATTGGGCTGATGGTTTTTCTATGTGTTTTCTATGTGTTTTCTGCTTATTTCAATATCATGTCTGTGAAGAGTAAGAATATGGTAATTAGTGGGACGAAGCACAAAATATGAACAAGTACTGCCAAATCATCTAAGCCATGCTTGTATTTTAAGTTACAATTCAGACAAACTGACTTTGGAAAAGCTTTTTTAAATATGAAATATCTGTTTGTTTTGTAAATCCTTGTTTCTTTTAGAAGTTGTGACCTACAAGACTGCAATATGGACAAATAACTTTGTGGGGTCTATACCATCCCATTCACAAACTATGCTGAGAACTATAAAACTCTTATTCAGCTGACCATGCTGGACCTGTGTTTGTTGATCTCTGTACATACACACATGCAATCTCTATCATTTTTATGTGTGATCACTGAGGGTACTGAGTGCTTTATCACTTCTATCTAGTTTTGGATGGCTTACCATGTACTCTAAATATGATGCTAAACTCATGGAGACTAGCTGATGTTTCGGTGTTGCAGTAATTACATGGCTTCTGAAAATATTGAAATACTCTATATAAACTGCATGTATTGAATTGTTTGCAACATATATATTGAACACGTTATTGAGTAGGTCCACAGTGAACCACAATTTCTTACGTTACTAGTTGGAAGGGTCCCAGGATGCTTGTTTCCGGTTCAGGAAAGACCTGGCTTGGCAGTTCGGGCTGGACTGTTCTCATGAGGCACAGGGTCAAGACTGAATTGCATATAGCTGGGTCTGAACTGAGGTGGCAGAGTAAGCTAAAGAATGATGATGGATTCAACCCAGATCTGTGACTTGGGGCGAGTGTCTAAAAAGTTTCAGCGCTCTGTCCATTATCATCTTGTGTTTACTTTGTTTGCCCTAAGGTGGCAGGGTATGCCCAGACGTAGGTCCCTTGCTCACTTTACCACTGGATTCTAGCTAGCCTGGCTGATGAAGGGTGTTACCCAGAAACCGGTCCCAGGATGCTTGTTTCCGGGTCAGGGAAGACCTGGCTAGGCAGTTCGGGATAGACTGTTCCCATGAGGCAGAGGGTCAAGACTGCTTTGCATATAGCTGGGTCTGAACTGAGGTGTCAAAGTGAGCTAAAGAATGATCAATCAGGTGTTTATTAAGCGCAACTACTCAACCTAAGGGTCTCAAGGCGCTGGGGGGGTTGCAGGTTCCAGTCCATCAAGGAGGGGGTCTGTCGAAGAGCCAGGTTTTGAGGTTTCTTGCGAAGATGGGGAGCGGTGTTGTCTGTCTGAGGTGGAGCGGAAGGTTGTTCCAGGCTCTGGCCGCGCAGAAGGAGCGGCCTCCCGATCTAGTCTTTTTGGTGCGGACCACGGCATAGGACAGCTGGGCTGATCGTAGGGTCCTTTGGGGTGCGTGGAATTTTAGTCGGCTGTTCAGGTATGCTGGTCCGGTGTCGTGGAGGGCCTTGTGAGCGTGGGTTAGCATCTTGAAGGTGACTCTAGCTTCGATGGGGAGCCAGTGTAGTGTGAGCAGGTGCTGGGAGATGTGGCAGTGTCTTGGCAGGTTGAGGACCAGTCTTGCAGTGGCGATTTGGATGTTCTGTAGCTTGCGGGTGAGGTTTTTGTTTATTCCGGCATAGAGTACGTTGCCGTAGTCAAGCCTGTTGGTGACCAATGCGTGAAGGACGGTCTTTCTGTGTTCGAGGGGAATCCATTTGAAGGTCTTACGTAGGAGGCAGAGGGTGTGGAAGCAGGAGGAAGAGACAGAGTTGATCTGGCGGTCCATTTTAAACTCTGAGTCCAGGATGATTCCCAGGTTGCGTGCGTGGTCCGGGGGGGGCGGGTGGGATTCCGAGGGCGGGGGGCCACCAGGTGTCGTTCCAGGCGTCGGGGTTTGGGCCCATGATGAGTACTTCCGTTTTGTTGGTGTTTAGTTGTAGGCAGCTGTTTTTCATCCATTTGGCGACGGCTGCCATGCCTTCTCGAAAGTGGTGTCTGGCGGTGGGTGTCTGGCGGTGTTGGGTTCGTTGGATAGGGAGAGGACGAGTTGGGTGTCGTCTGCGTATGACACAATGTTGAGTCCGTAGGTTCTGATGATGGGGCGGGCGGAGCCATGTAGACGTTGAAGAGCGTAGGGCTGAGGGAGGACCCCTGGGGGAATCCGCAGGTGGTAAGTGTAGGGTCCGAGACGAAATGGGGGAGTCTGACCTGCTGCTTTCTGCTGGAGAGGAAGGAGCGGATCCAGTCGAGGGCCTTGTCTTGGATCCCTGCATCGTGGAGTCTGCGTATTAGGGTGCGGTGAGAGACTGTGTCTAACGCCTCTGAGAGGTCGAGGAGGATGAGGGCTGCTGTTTCTCCTTTGTCCAGTAAGGTGCAGATGTCGTCTGTTGCAGTGAGGAGGGCGGTTTTCGTCCTGTGGTTTTTTCTGAAGCCGGATTGGGAGGAGTCGAGGATGTTGTGCTCTTCGATGAATGTGGCGAGTTGGCTGTTGATGGCATTCTAAATGACTTTAGCTGGGAACTTGAGCAGGGAGATGGGTCTGTAGGTTTTGAGGTTGTGGGGTCCGCGAGGGTTTCTTCAGGAGGGGGTTGATCTCAGCGTGTTCCCAGTCGTGGGGGAACGAGGCAGTTGCCAGGGAGCAGTTGATGGTGTGGCAGAGCATGAGTGCGATGGTGTCGGCGGCTCTGTTGAGAATATGGTGGGGGCAGGGGTCCGTGTGGGACCCGGAGTGGATTGACTTCATCGTATTCAGTGTGTCTTCGGTGGTGAGGGCTGTTCAGTTGTCGATCGCTGGCTTCAGGGTGTCGGGGGTGGTTGGTGAGGGTTCAGTGTGTTGGTTGTCTTCGTCGAAGTTGTCGTCGATGCTCTTGATTTTGTGGTGGAAAAAGGTGCTGAGTTTGTCGCAGAGGTCTTGTGAGGGAGGGATGTCGGTGGACTCGCTGGTGGGTTGGGCGAACTCCTTGATGATATTGAAGAGTTCTTTGCTGTTGTGCGCATGAGTGGAGATTCTGTCTTCAATCGCTTTTTTCCTCGTTTTTCTGATGAGTTAGTGGTGGGCGTTGCTGGCAGCTCTGTAGTTGTTGTGGGCTTCTGTGGATTTGGTGTTCCTCCAGGCCTTTCCGACGATGGATTGAACCCAGATCTGTGACTAGGGGCGAGTGTCTGAAATGTTTTAGCACTCCGTCCATTATCTCCTTGTGTTTGCACTGTTGGAAAGGTGGCTACTTTAGCTATATTGTTGATGAAATTTCCTCACTTAAGATGCACCCCCCTGAATTCTGGCGGCAGCTCTGCTTGGTTTAAAACTCACTAATAAACAGAAAACTTTTTCTCCAAAGAGTCTTTGGCTGCGGAGACGCATAACTATTAGCATGTTTTGAGTTTTGCTGGATGAGATCCAACAGAGGCTGTGTAGCATCACACCAGATAACATGCACCATTCAACATTGGTTGCATTTTCTCCACTGTACAAACTGGATCTCATTAAGAAGAGGGGTGCAGATGTTTGGTGCTCTTTCTGTGCTTCCTACCAAATCCATGATGAGAAGGCAGGGGACTATTTTTGAGGATTTCTTGAGAACCATCTGCACTTGGACTTAAGAGTTCTTGTGGGAGGGCATGAAGATTTCTGCTTTGATTTCCTGGATGGGTTCGGGAGCATTTGATTTGCATGTGATTACCTTGTGTTCATATGCCTAAACATCACTGCATCTCCTCACATGACAGTCTGTGAATGACATGTCACGGGATTGTTTGGTGCAGAGTTTAAACCCAAATGACTTTGAAGGTGACATTTCATGAAATACTTGGTTCAGTACATAGAAGAAAAATGACATAGCCACAGAGAGAACATCAGCAACTCTAGACCTTGTCAAACTATCATCAAAAATATCAAATAGTAAATCACATGGCATCTATGCCTACCAGCCGAGGTTCATGCACAGTTCACTTTACCATGTTTCTAAATGGTCTCTAACACTCTAGCTGTTCGATAAGTGCTATGAATCACAAAATCCCCTTACATTCACTAACTTTTAATTTTCAAACAAAGTGAAGGTAAATATAACATTTTAAAAAGGGTTCTTATGCAACACTAAGCTCTTTTCACTGTACTGAATTTCAAGTTGTAATATAAAGAAGGGGACAACTAAAAAGGAACTGTAGAACACCTCACTTTACATGATACTTTGGTAAATGGATGAGTCACTGACTGAAAAGAAATCCACTATCTCATTAGTTAAACATATTTTGAGCTCCAAAAGTGAAAAATAATTAGCAGACACAAAGATGTTTAAAACTCAAGTATTTTGGGTTATGAGACAAGCAATGTAGATAAAATACAATTGTATGAATCAATGGAAGTCAAATGGACAGCCCACTGAGAAGGACATTTCCATAGTCTACAGTTTGAAAAATCAGACCAGTCAATGAAAATCAGAAAATGATAACTATATAGGTCGGTTTGACTTTCTTTGAACCAAAGCAATCAAATTTGAATCTCTTTTCAGCAAGGCATCTGAATACAGAGATTCCAGACTTTAGCAACTGAAAAGGGTCTGACATTAATCTGTGGAGGTCCATTCGCATCAACTAAAGACATGACCCCTTTACACTTCCTTCCAATCAGTCTTCAACAAACTGACTACTTCCAGTAAACAACACTATGACAACAATCCAGCAGCAGACATGGCCCAAGATGTTAAGACTAGTCTCAGACCTGCCTGAATAGCTGTGCACAGGGATATAGATAGTACATGGTGATATTTGAAAAGTTAAGCAGGGATAACCGGTAAACAATTCTCAATAATTGCTTTTTTTCACCAAAAAAGAACATGGAATAGTAAAATGTATCAATAACCAAAACACTAATGTACATTTTTATTTAGTCTTCCACTATACATCCATCTAATCAAAATGTTAATACAACTTTAAAGATTCTAAATCCCTCCTAAGTAAGCCTGTTTATAAATGGCCTACCGTTTAGATCCAGGAAAGTAACTGGTATATGGGTTTCCATTCCAGAAACTGGAGTCCTAAAACATAAGAAATGGAAGCAATGGTGAGTAAATATGATTTAATTAAAATGTATGCTAAAACACATTCACTTAACAACATAATGTAACTCTTGAAATTCAATCATGGCCAAAACGTTTGGGAACGGTCTCAATGGTGGTCAATTAGCGGCCTGCATTGCCTCCCACACGTTTAAGACAAACTCTTTATTTAGCACTTGTAGGAAATTGGATTTTTTATTGAGGGGGGCTAAATCTTTCACAAGCAACAACCACAACAGTGACTAAGTTAACCTGTGGTTAACTCTGGTAGCTTGGCACAAAGCACCCAAGTTTAACTTAAAGGCACTGTGTCAAGTACTTATGCAGCACAAACAGAAATAAAGTGAAAACACACCACAAGAGTTTTCCCACACCAATTAAAAAATATAGAGTAAAAATAAATAAAATGAGACCAAAATGACAAATATCTAATCAGTAGAACTGGAAATATGCAATTTTAAAGGCTTAAGTGAAAATAGCGCCAAAAGAAGCAGAAAGCGCCAAGTGTTTGTATCTGGTGACGGGACAAAGTCACAATCTTAAGCTGACATCGATGGAGTGCAGGCCAGATACAGTGACCAGGTTAGTCCCGCTGAAAAAGTTACCTTCTCAAAGTCCGGTGAGCAGAGTTCCAAATGTAAGGATTTCACAAGAGGAGCGCAACTGCTGCCAGTCAAGGGTCCAGGACCTGGAAGGCACCTCTTGGGAATCAGGAACTCACTCCAGTAGAGGCTTGCAGGGCTCAGGCAGGTCCAGTTGAAAGTCCAGGCAGGGCCAGTTCCAGGAGATCAGCTTGGCCATTGCAGGGAGGCCTCTGGAGCTTGTGGTTTTCCTGCAGCCAGAATAGGAGGTCAGCCAACTGACCCTGAGAGTCTCTCTAGTAGTGCTGGGGTTCAAGGAAACGGTCATCCCTCCATCATGCAGCAAGGCCGGCCTCAAGCATCAGGAAGTCTTCTGAAGAACATGGCAAGTCTCAAGCAGCAGGGCAATCTTCTGAGAAAAAAGGCTGGTCTCAAGCAGCAGGGCTTCCCTCTGAGAAACAAGACAGGCTTCAAGCAGCAGGGTAGTCTTCTGAAAAATAATGCAGTCCTTCTGAAGTCTTCCACAGGTCCAGGAGCGTACTGAAGAGTTGGTCTGAGGGTCCACTATTTATTCCTGGTGCCAGCTTTGAAGTTTAATAAACTTCTGAATGGAAGAGCAATTAACAGGCCCAGGCCGCTGGAAACTCCTAGAAATCCTCAAACAGTTTAGGGCAGGGAAATGACAACTTTGTAAAAGTGTCATTTTCAACACTGAAATCTAAAATCTGACTGACTTTACCATTAAAAAGGATTTTAAATTAAAATTCATTTGAATCCAAAAATGAAGTTTCTATCTGCTCCCAATCAAAAGTCAGCACTTATTACATGCAGGAAGGTAACCCAATGTTATCCTATGGGAGAGATAGGCCTTACAATAGTGAAAACCTTCATTTAGGAGTTTTTCACTACCGGGACATGTAAAACGTAAAAATACATGTCCTACTTTTTAAATATAATGCACCCTACCCTATGGGCTGTTTATGGCTTACTGTAGGGGTGTCATGTATGTATGTATTAAAAAGAACGGTTTATACTTGGCAATAAGTGTATTCAGTCAGGTTGAATGTGCACTTTAAAACTGCACGCAGGCTGCAATAGCAGGCCTGAGACATGTTTTAAAGGGCTACTTAAATTCGTAGCGCAATAGGTGCTGCAGGCCTACTAGCAGCATTTAATTTCCAGGTCCTAGGTACATGTAGAACCACTGTACTAGGGACCTACAAATAAATTAAAAATACCAATCAGGTGTAAACCAATGATACCATGTTCTAGGACAAGAGCACAAGAACTTTGCCACTGGCTAGCAGTGATAAAGAGCACAGAGTCCTAAAGGCCAACAGAAATGGGTTAAAAAATACAAAGGGGTGAAGGCAAAAGGTTTGAGAGTGACCCTGCAGAGAGGGCCACGTCCACCAGCACTTAATACCAGAGACAATGCCATTTCTAAGCAGTGTAAATATCCGGTTTTACTATTAGCCAACCAAATTCCTTAGGCCCATGGTTGAGTACATAAGTCACTAATCTTTCTAGTAAACACACACACACAGACACAAATATATTCTTCTCCTTAATTCTACAGTTCGTTTTATGGTACGGAAAACATCTTCATTATTTGCAGTAATGAATACAAAAGGAATACTCTAAAGCAAACCTTTGCAAAAACATTCTTTACTTGGACTATTTTATTTAGATTTAGAAATAACATGCTAAGGATACAGGAAAATAATCCGCCAAGACTAGACCTTAGAATACTATGGGTTTGGCGAGTATACAATATCATCTACCCCTCAGTATTTATTATCAACGGGCGAGTAGTATGGCAGCTGTGTATAAAATGAACAGGTTCTGCATTTTCTTTAGCAGTCTATTCATTTGTGTTACCTCTGGCAGGGAACAAAATAAAGACGAAAACAAGAATATAATAAGAGCAAACCCATGCCTGACTGCTTAGCAGCAGAGTAGAAACAGTGATATTGGCTGTGATGCATAATGTGTAAGGGAGCCTCTACCTTAGAGAGTACATAATAATCTGCTAATTATTGTTAAAATGAACAAGAAAGGTTTAGGATATCTGGAGTAGATGCATATCCTGCTGGAGTGAAAAAACCTCAAACTCTTGCAAAGAAAATATCACAAACGATCATGAAAAAACTGAAAGGTTGTGAGTCAACACAAATAAAGATCATAAACAGCATCAACGAGAACTAATGAGGAAAGGAAACCTGCCAAAGCCAACAAGTTTTTTTTATCAAAGCAGAACGATAGACTATTCTGGTTCTATGCTGTTTGGTTCCTAAGAGTGCCTTATTTTACCTCAATCCAAGTGAAATTAAAATACTGAAATTACTAAACATCTTTTTGTGATAAGGTAAATAGGACCATTTGCAAGGCAGAATTCTTCCTTACTCAATTTTGTCAATTTCATACTTAAAAGATTATTCACAGCACTTGCTGACTGAAGAGTTCTTTAACTTTAAAGCCATGCCCACATTAATAAAGCAGTTTTACGATTTTGAGTCTCTATAAGCAAATGACTCAGGTTGTTTCTATCAGCTAATTTTGGGATGAGACTATCTGAAGTGCATTTTTCCTTAATAGCTTAATTCACAAATGGAAAAAATAACTGTGTCCATATGCAACAAGTAATGAAAAAATAGTTTGCAATGTGGCTCGTAGATTTCATGTTCATCAGCCCCAATAGTGCAGAGTGTGGCTTATAAACCAATTCATTCCCTGTGGGCAGAAAGGAATGTGAAAATTGGGATAAGATTCTTGTTTGTTGATGGCAGCACATATCGTACACAACCCAATGTAATGCACTTAAAAGTACTCTTAATTATTATTATTGCTTAACAGATGGCTCCATTTAGAACAGCTATTCAGAATCTACCCGAGAGCTATTCTTCAATACATTTACAAATACCACATTACAATGTTTATTCCTACCATATACAACAAACCAACTCATCCTAGGACAGTTTTTATAATGCAGTACTGTCACCTCCAGTGACCTACAGGCATGTAATGAGACAGATTGAGCTGGCTTATATCTGTAGTGAAACTTGCGTCTTTTGTGATTTTCTGAATTTAAAGTGGTTTCCCGTTTTCCTTAAAACTAATGTGTGTGCATTTCAGAATTTCGTTGCTGCCGCCGTGAAAGGGCACATACATAGAGACGCTACAAACAAATGGAATATTTCCTTTGGCAATGAAATGTGTGTTACACTTATAACCCAACTTCATGGTGTTCAATCGACCTTAAAAGCTCAAGGCGGCCTTAAGGGTATTTAAACCTGTGTGACCTGCCGGTAGAAGGAGCTCAGTCTACTGAGCTTTTATTTATTTTTTTTAAACCCGGTATGAAATTTCATTGCCAGTTCTGTAAAGGAAAATCATTTATATAAACCTAAATTATAAAATTAGCGTTCCAGACGGAAGAGTTACTTACCTTCAGTAGCAATATATCTGGTAGACACACAGTCTAGCCACAGATTCCTTAACTTAGAATAACCCCAGGCGTCCGACTGGATCCGGAAAATCTTTTTCCCCAGCAATACCTCTGCACGCCAGGAGGCAGCGTCGCCTGGCTCCGTCCTGACGTCGTCCACGGAAGTGACATCAATGGAGCCTTATAACCCCCTCCCGGCGTGCTGACGTCAGTTTTCTACAGGAAACTTTTCCGCGCCACACGTGGAGCCATTGAAAAAACTGCGATAGCATAGGAATAGTGTGTGAAGAAGAGTAAAATCGTTGAAACAACAACGATAGGTAACATGAAAATGAGAGCCAAATGATTTGGAATGAGAGACAATAGGAAGTTGAAAAAGCACCCAGCATCCGGAGGGACTGAAGGGAGCTCACAGAGCACTTGTTGCAAGCAAGAGCCCAACAAATTGCCAAGTCGTGCCCCAGTTTGAGGGTGTATTGGCTGCGGCACAAAAGACATGACAAATCAGGCACAGCTTGTCACCACAGGAGGGAAATAAAAAGAACCACAACATCGAAGCAACATGGTGCAAGACTAGGGACTAGAGGTGAACGACCACCAAAAGTGTACTACACACCCCCTCCAAACCAAAGAGAACCCAATCCAACTGACTGCCAGAGAGAGAAGGAGGCACAGGCGTGGGTGGTGGGAGGGAAGAAAAAACAGAATAACTCCACCCGTGAAGAACACAGGTGGTGCAACATGAGAAGGCAGTGAAAAGTACGTACATAACCCCCCAAAAATGTGGACGGAGAGGAGAACCAAAGGGCTCGAAAACCCAACACCACCCCTTACGCCAAAGCAATGGTGCGAAAACACGCCGCCAAACAAACACTAGGACGGAGAGGGGGCCGAAGGACCCAGGCAGGAGAACACACCTACCACCCAGTGAGGTGCAAGAGCACACCTCTGGAAGACCAATGCCACTAGAAAGGTGGGCTAGGTGTGAAAACACCATATGAAAAGGCCTTCGCAGAGTGGGGAGGATGGGCGGGCGTTAAGGAACCTGCAGCTAGACTGTGTCTCTACCAGATAAATTGTTACCAAAGGTAAGTAACTCTTCCATCTGAAAGAGACATCTAGCTGCAGATTCCTTAACTTAGAATAGATACCAAAGCCATACCCCATGGGAGGAGGGTCTGCGAAACAACCACCAAGTTCCAAGAGGACAGATTTGTCAAAAGGCGGACGAAACACGGTGGGAACCGCAATGCCAGGACAACCGACATTAGACCCAGGAAACTCCGTAAGGAGTGTGAACAAGGGACGGTAAAGACACCAAAATCCGACGAGGGACGGTGTGAGACCTCTACTCGCCCAGACACAGACGAAAGGAAAACAGAACTAGAAAGTTCAGTGCCAACATAAGAAGCAATGAAGTGAGACCTTCAAAGAAGGATCCCAGCATTGGTCCCTATAATCCAAGGGGAACGATGTTCCAAAGGGCAATACAACATGACAACGGTAGGGCATACCGCCTGAACATACACCACAGTGGAAGCCACAAGAAAGTGGGGACAGTTGGAAGACTGTTCGGCCAAGAACAGGAGCCGCAACACAAGGCCCGTGGGTGTAAGAAAAAACCCATCAAATGTGTACTCCCTAGGACAAGTGACAACAGTGGCAGGGCCGAGCTCAGAGCCTAGTGCCAACAGAGACAGAAGAGCAACCATTGAGCAAAAGCTCAGGAGGTAGGCATGCAGCCAAACAAATAAAAAGGCACCACTGTGAGGGGGTAACCTGCAAAGCTATGAACACACAGAGGACTCTATTACGAAGGAAAGAGTAAGCAAGAAGGTCTGACACGAAGGCAAAAAGAGCCTAGTATGCGAGCACCCCAGTGGGGTGTAGAACCTACGATATACACACAAAGAGACAGGAATGTTGCAAAACATACGTGAAGTGACAAAACCCTAAATAGGGGAGTCACTCAAGCGGCACCCCTGCACTAGTGAGCGGCATAACAGCTAAGAACGCAGAAAAACAACAGTTCCCCGAGGGGGAAGAATCCTGGTCTCCCGTGAGACAGACAGAATCAGAAACCACAAGACTGCCAGTAAAGGATTGAGAAAAGGCACAGACAGAAGCCTGTCACCAAAAGCATACACCGCCATAGACCAACACCGTCTACCAAAATGGAGAATGTCGAGAAGAATACATGACCAGTAATGCTACCTAAATAAGCACCTGTGCCAGAATGGGAGTAAGAAATCACACCCAGAAAAACATCAGGGGTGGAGCACAAATCCAGTGGCAGAAAGGTATAGACAAAAGCCACTCCTTGAGAACTAAGAAATAAGCACAGGACAGGAACGGAAAAACCGGACCCGGTGTCCTGCAAGAAGCAAGGAACCAGAGACCTTGCCAGGGAAGCAGGGTAGGAGGCAACACACACAGCCGAGACAGTCGGCGGGAACGTCTCTTACCTTAGGCAAGGACCCCGACAGTGCTTGAGCCACAAGAAAAGACCCAGAGCATAATAATGTATGCACCAATAATGCAAGTATTCACAGAATACAGAAGAGACTGATCCGGAACGGAACAGAGGAACCTGCCCCCCCCCAGGGGCGCATGTCCACCTGTAGACAGGCAAGACGTGCACAGCAAGGCTGTAAGAACACGCCAGGAACGAACAGGCGTGACAAAACTCCCAACGAAACAGCAGGGAAGGACGTCCCTACGGAGGCGGGGATGTATTACGGACCAACCGTAGACATCCAACTGAAACCCCTGGAGAGAAACCAAGCCCAAGGATTTCACCAGAGGAGACATCCTACAACAGTAGGAAGAGTCACCTTGCGGCAAAAGTTCCTGGGCAAGGAATAGCAGCAATGTAATTGCCAACAAATACCCCACATAGGGTAAGGCACAACCCTACAAAAGAAGGGTCCCTCTTAAGACATGCTCGTAGGCAGAGGCTCAAAAGAAAGGTAACACAGCTATCTAGCTGTACCAGAAGAAGGAAATATCACGGCTGAACAGCCACACAACCCAGAACATCAGTAACCCACAACGGGTAACGGAAAAGAAAGTGACGGCACCATCACGAATCCAAAAATCCTCCATGAGGATTAAAACCTGGGAAGACAATCAGACAGGAGGCGCCAGAACGCCAAATCAGCATGGGCGTCAAAAAGAGTGACCCCATCAAATGGTGGATCTCCGAGCCGCTCCTGAACATGTTCTGGGAAAACGCCATTGCGCAACCACACGTGGCGGCGCATGACAACCGACCTGGCCATAGCACAACCCACAGAGTCCATGGTGTCCATGGCAGATGGAATCGAAAGGTGCGCCATATCATGGTCATCACCGATTAGGCGGGCCAGATCGGCACAAGAGCTCTCTGGCAAGAAGGGGAGGAGCTGCTCGACAGCGTCCCAAAGGGCAAATGTAGCCCGGGCAAATACACACACAACGTGTTGAGGGACCGGAGTCCCGAGCTGGCGGATGCAAACACATTGCGGCCACATGACTCCAACCGTCGAGACTCCCGAGTGGGAGGAAGCAATGGAATAGGAGTGATAGAGAGTTGCCTGAAGCACAAGTCCTCCACCTCCAGGATGGAGGGTCAAACAGGCGGGGTCATTGGGATCCGGCCGATGGTGATGTGCCACAGCACGATCCACGGGGTCCTCCAAAGAGGGCCTTGCCCATGCTCCGAGAAGGATGTCAAATAACGACTCCGCAAATGGCAACAATGGCTCCATGTTCCCTGTGCCCTGGTGGAGAAGATCCAGCTAAGGCTCCGAAAGTCCAGAGACTGAGGGCGGCTGCATACGTAAAATGGCTGCAGCCCTGCAAACAGTTCTGACAAACGTCCCACTAGCCTCCGTGGCCCCGTGAGGCGGTGACAGCAAGTCATCAGTAGGTGACTGACGCAAGCTAATCCGGCCACTTAATAGAGACTCAGCAAAAGGATGAGTAGGCCAATGCCCCACTGGCGCCCGCTCTGGAGAGCGTCGAAATTACTCAGGGGGTGGTGAATCCACCGGGACCACATCCTCCACCAATAAAGCCGGAGACGGTACCGGCGTCGAACAGCATCCAGGCGACGTCGAGCCGGCGTCGGCGACCACTGAAAAGGCCTCGACTGGCAGAGTGGAGCAAGCGTCGCTGACCTCCAAAAAGGCCTCGACCGTCCGAGTCGAGCCGACATCGGCGACCTCCGAAAAGGCCTCGACTGTCAGTCGAGCCGGCGACCCCCGATGTGGAAACCTGCGGGGAGAGAGTGAGCCAAAGCGGTGTCGTACACCGAGTCGCAGCCCCCTCCAGCAATGCAGCAGGGAGCCTCAGAAGGCTGTGCGACGGCGCTATGGAAGAGCTAGATATCATGGGATGCCTGTCCGGGCCGCGTCCCGACATTGCGGCGATTCTGGAGTCAGAGTCAGGGCACTCGGTTAGAGCCGAGGGAGAACCCGCCGGAGGAGTCACGACCTGAGACCCTACCCCACCTGTGAGGCCCGAAGGCATGCCAGGGAGGGGGGGCAAAGCAAGAAAGGACTGCAGAGCCCTGCAGTAGTCCTCCATCGGAGGACGGGTTGCCCCAGCACCCGGAAATGGGGTATATGCGGGGTCCGACTCCTGGGGGCCAGAGTCCGGCAAAGACCGTGAGCTATGGGCCCCAACATGATGTCGACGTGAAGCTAACGACTTCCGCGACTTCCATTTGTGCTTACCAGAGGTAGGCGAATGACGGCAATGATCCCGGGACCTCCCTCGAACAGGAATGTCGTGTGAGGGCTTGCCCCGCGTCTCTGACTCCGCTGTAGAAGAAGACCGGTGTCGCGAGGGGTCTGTTCGGGACATCCGTGCAGACAGCAGCTTCATGCGCCGTTCCCGCAGGGCTTTCGGCCGCAGCGGTCGACAAGCGTCGCACTCCACGTAGTCGTGGTGCTCGCCAAAGCACCACATACAGATTTCGTGAGGGTCCGTCGCTGACATCTGTCATAGGACCGGCACGGCTTGAAGCCCGCAGGCATCGAACACACTGTTCCTTGACGCAAAAGGGCGTCGAGAAGGCCCAAAGATAACAAAAACAGGCCAGAGGTATAACTTTCCCGGATCCGCTTTAGGATGCGGAAAAAAGAAAACTGAAGTCAGCACGCCGGGAGGGGCTTATATGGCTCCATTGACGTCACTTCCGTGGACAATGTCAGGACGGGGCCGGGTGATGCCGCCTCCCGACGTGCAGAGGTATTGCTGGGGAAAAAGATTTTCCGGATCCAGTCTGACGCCTGGGGATGTTCTAACTTAAGGAATCTGCGGCTAGATGTCTCTATCAGATATAGTATATCATTTATTGAATCTACCAGGAGGCAACTGACAAGTAGAGTTTTCCATGTAGGACATAGTGAGGGATGAACCAACACACAGACGGTAAGCTAAAGTACAACACATACATTCTATTTTAGCCATATTGGAGAGAATAAGCATGGATCCGATCTGGTGCAGAAATGTGAAGCATGGGGAACAGCGTAGTGCAGAGAGAATTCATCTAGTAATCTAAATCCCTGTAATATTATCCAAACCGCCACGTGATAAAGAGAATGGAGGATCTTTGAAGGTAGAGTTGCAAGGCCCATTTGCCACACAAAATTGTGCAGGACGTCCTTAGCAGAGGAATATGTTCTATTAAAGAACATAGACAGGCAAAGTTATCCATTTCTACAGGAGCTAGTGAGGACTTAAGAAATTATTGAACATGTGTCTTTGAGGAAAACCTTTTCATGAATGAAGACAAACACTGATCCTTAACCATAAGACTTACAGATGCTCCTGGATTCAAAAATATCTATCCAGGAAATCAGTTTCCTCACAAAGTATGCATTAGTCAGACAAAAATGTAAAAATGTAAATTGATACTTGTATAGCGCACTACTCACCCGCAAGAGTCTCAAGGCGCTTGTACGAATACCGCTGTGGAAACCATCCTGGCTTTCCTTGTGAGGCCTCCACTCCTGGGCACCCCCCAAGGTGGAGGCCAGGCATCCTTTAGCGTTGTGGGGGCCGTTGTGGAGATTAAGCAAGCTATTGCCCAGAGTTGCAGAGTGGGACTCCATGATTGGAATAGGCACCGAGGCGAGAATTATCAGGTCCGTGGAATTTTGAGCCCAAGACCCGCCGGGGCGGGGAATTGAACCCTGGTCCCGGGCCAGACCTCTGCATCAGGGTCTGCCGCTCTAACCATTGAGCCACACTTCTCCACACAAAGCCACAAGCATGAAGGAATAATACAGGAGATGAAACAAGCACGACCAGAAGTTGCACTGAGGATTAGAATCCCACAGA
This sequence comes from Triturus cristatus, assembly GCF_964204655.1. NCBI lineage: Eukaryota > Metazoa > Chordata > Amphibia > Caudata > Salamandridae > Triturus > Triturus cristatus. Next base: position 1,769,198,465 of record NC_140589.1, on the reverse strand, counting down.
TTGACACAGAGGCAAGCCATTAAAATAGTGTTTGATGACCTTATTAGTCAGAAAGACGTGTCGCATAACAAAGCGATAACTTACAACGTAGTACACACAACTTGATTACCTTTACAAGGAATGTTTACATCGCAGCTTAGGTGGCAAGTAATATTTGTAACATCAACGTGTGTTTGTATTTTCAGAATACAACAAACCACCTAACTTGCAATGTAAAATATATTATGTTTATTAATGGGGATAAAACCCTATACCCCTACTTATAAACACATATACATATATATATACACACATATATATATATATATATATACACACACACACACACACACCCACACACACGCACACACACACACACACACGCACACACGCACACACTAACATTAAAAATATATCTCTTGTTTTTAAATTACATTATAACTACCTATACCCACCCCATAAACTTAAAAGCCCCCTAATAACTTTAACACTACCCATTCCTAAGCCATAAAAACTCCTTACTACCCTGTAATACTACCTGTCCCTTAACCCTGAAAACCCTTCATAATTCTTTAACGCCACCCATCCCTGAACCCTAAAAGTAAACCCTAACTACTGTTTAACACTACCCATCCCTGAACCCTGAAAAACCCTTCCATCCAATTAAAAGTATCCTAAAAAACCCTTACTACCCCTTAAGCGGCATAATACTATAATAAAACAAAATTTATATTTGTAATTTAGTGAACAAATGTGTGTGCAGGTGTAAATTAGTTACCTGTGTGGTAAAGTACTGTGCTGTAAAAGTACAAAGAAAACCGCTTGTGGTACTTACCTGTCATGACAAAAACAGGGTGGTACTGAGGGCGTGGCCAGCAGCATGGCCGGCTAGTCGCACTTGCCGGAGCTCCAGCAGCCCGACTTTTATCCTGACAGTATCCTGCCTTTCTAGTCACGGACCAATGCCAGTCTGCAGATCCTTTTATTCCTGGCAACGCTGACGTCTGCCCTGCGTGATCAAAGTAGAGTTGTGGGGCACGCGGCAGGAGAAAATCCGAGTAGTGTCTGAGGTGTACCGCGGCTGCCCAAGATGGTAGAGGGGGCGCCGTAGCTGAAGCCTGAGCGTCTGTGCCAAGTGTTGACACCCAGACTGGAGCCTCCCTCACGGCCCACTGTGGGGGAACGCTAGGCGTCGGCGAGACACTGCGGGACGGCCGCGACATTTACTCCGGGGCCGGAAATCCCTCCCCCTTGATGAGGGAGTCGTTAGGATTCAGGCCTAGCACGTAAGCAGGAAGAAGAGACCATGCACGGGAGATGCAGAGGCAGATCCAACTGATCGGTGGCCTGGCCGCGCCCCCTGGACCGGGCGGCGATCCCTAATCGGTTGGGGTGCGCGGTTGCTGGCCTAGCAATGGTCGACCTCTTGCCAAGGATCGCCACGAAGCACCTCAGACAGGAGAGCAAGGAAAGCACAGCAGACTATAGCCGCCCCCCAGTGGCTGCGACGAGAACGGACGGGCACATGTGAAGGGGGGCAGCCAGCGAGAGTGAGATGCTTTGGCCCAGCTGACGGGCGCTGCTAAACATTGGGTCAAGAATTGAGGGCAATCCCGAAATTGAGAGAACCAGGCCCTCATCCTTAACGAGGAACCCATGGCTCCAAGGGCCCGCATGGAGCGCGAGTGAAGGCGGGCTGTGTGCACGCAGACGAAGGCTGGCTTTGATACCCCCTCTCCCCCCGGGGGCCCGCTGCGGAGGGGGTGACGCATGCACGACTGTGGGTGGACATCGCGAGTGGGAGTCGCTGGGCCCCACTGCCCTCCCCCGTCCATACTCCAGGAGTATTTGGAGGGCCCTATGCGGCCACTGCTGGGCAATTAATGAGTGGGCTATAACCCTGGCATTGGATTGGGGGCTGCACGAGGAGGTTGCCCCCGGCTGACGCGGGAGGACGGCTGCCTGCCTACCGTGGTGTGGGGTGCCGCCAGATTTAGGCGTGGGAGCCAAAGAACACAGTCATACTCATGCTGAGCGAGGCCCGAGCCCCATTCAACACCGCGGGGCTGGGTGGCAAGAAAGCGACAGGTGGAAATAGTGCCCTCCCCCGCGCCATTTGGCGGCGGCCACAGGGAGTTTCCTCACTAAATCCTGGATAAGTGAAGAGGCAGACTTACCGCCCGAGACAATAATGGCGAAGGACAAAGACCCCAAGCCTCAAAAACAGGGAAAGATGGACAAGTACACAAAGATACTTCCGCCGCCGGGGAGGCCCTCGGACCCCCGGATAACTCTGCCGTTCTCCAGGCGATTTATGCCTCCAGACGCCATAGAGAGCAAAATGGCCGAAATAAGATCGGAGGGCTTCTTCCTGCGCCACGACATGCACAACATTGCAGAAAGGGTGACCCAAACAAACTTGTGTCTCCGAGGGGGAAGATCAGATGAATACCTTGGACTCCGATATCAGTGCACTGATAGAGACTATGAGGGAGATTGCATGGAGAGTGGACGAGGCGGAAAATAGAGCAGGGAGAAACAACCTTCGCTTTATTGGAATGCCGGAGGGACAGGAGGGCTCGGACTCCGTGACATTCCTATTGACATGGCTGCAAGACTCCCTCCCTGCGGTAAAATTCTCACCCTGCTTTGTCATTGAGTGGGCTCACAGGATGCAGAGCGCAAAGCCACCGCCAAGGGTTCCCCTGCGCACACTATTAGCAAAATTCCTCAACTATCAGGATCGTGACATTATACTTAGAGAGTCGCTGCGCATAGGGGAACTTAAGCTGGCCAATGCCAAGATCATGATCTTTCCCGACTACTCTAGAGAGGTACAGAAAATTTGATGAACATTCGACTCGGTGAAGGTCAAGTTGAGGGTCACGCAAGTGCAATACATGCTTCTCTTCTCGGCCAAACTCAAGGTCATCTTTCAAGACCTAACACAGTTCTTTCAGACCCCTGAGGAAGCCTGGGCCTGGATCAAAGAGTGCCCTAGGCTGCAAAGGTCAGCGGAAATCAGTGAGACACAGGACAAAGAAGCGACGCCGAGATGGGAACCCAGGCCACAAAGGATTAAAAAGAAGAGGTTATTTAAACAAGGACACAGGTAGTGGACGGGGACTCTGGTGACCGGCGCCCTGTGCGGGTGGGCGTCTCTGGTGGAGACTCTACACAGACTTAACTCAGAACTAGATACTCCAATCAGGGAGATAGCACCCGCACAGATCAGTCAGACAAAGAATCCCTAGTAGACACCGATCACTCGCTTCTTGAGGAAATCGACCGCATGGAGACCCTAGTGAAACACAAGTTGCAGAGGGCACGAAACGGCAGCAAGATAAAGGTGGCCAGGAAGGCTGAGATATATGCACGGGCCATGAGCAGACACATGGCTCAAAGGCCACAGGAGCCCTTCCCCAGACACTAAGGCTCAGGAGTTGCCGGAGTGGAACATTACATTGAAAAGTCTATATCCTTTATTGTTGTGGGGTTTAATGTTTAGGAGGTAGAAGGGTAGGTTGGGACTACAGACTCCTCATACTGTACCTATGCCGAGTTGTCATGTTGACTGGTCAGAAAATGTGCGAAAGGAGTGGGAGGAAGTTGGGTGGAGGGGGTAGGGGGCAAGTTATTCCACAGTTTGGAAGTTTATAATAATTCTAATGTACTCAACAGCAGGAACCTTAGACTCAATAGGCAGGTTCACCTCGCTGACATGGATCGTCAATGGGTTGGGCAGCAAAATAACGAGAGGGTTAGTCAATAAGTATGTTAAGATGCTCAAAAACCCAATGTCGTTTTTTTGCAGGAAACCCACCTGCGCATACGCACTATGCCTTTATTGGCCGAGGACTCTACACCACTCTGGCGCATGCAGGGTTTTCCCCAGGGGTGCGCCCGGTGGCCATATTAATTAGAAAAACCTTCCCCTTTCACACGACAAAAGTCTGGACTGACCCCCAACGGGACTTATGTCGCCGTTCAAGGGACATGGAGATGGCGCGAATTTACACTAGTCAGCGTTTATGCCCCGCCACGATTACAGGCTCGCACTATGGCAGCGGTAGCCAAGATACTGCTGGACTCAGGCCCCTCTACACATCTTATTGGTGGCGACTTTAATAACGTTGTAGATCCAAGTCTAGACCGCACACCAACAGCAGCAGGAACTCTAGTCCCCACCCCATTGGCAGACTTTGTGAGGTCGCTAGGGCTGACTGACCTCTGGCGCAACTACCACCCACTAGATCGCACTTACTCTTTCTTCTCAGGGGCTCTCAGGGTCTTCTCTAGATTGAACTACTTCTTCGCCCCAGCAGGTAAAATCCAGATGATCGACAAGATAGACTACCTGGCACAGGGCATTTCAGATCACTCACCGTTATGGCTCACAGTGCAAGGAGGGAGGCCAGGCAACGTCCGGAATGGAGGCTGAATGCCTGGGAGCTCCAGGACATGATGGTAGCGGGAGCCATTAGAGCAGAGACAACAGGGTTCTTCCAAGAAAATGAAGGCTCAGTGTCCTCGGCTGCCACTTTATGGGAGGCTTATAAGTCAGTACTTAGAGGCAGGATACAAGATGTAATTGCACGCAAACGCAGAGAGGATACACGACAGATAGAAACCTTGGAGCGCAGATTTTTGGACTTGGAGAGGAACATCACCCCAGATACTGACACGGTCTTAAGACAACTAGTGATCACACGCGGGGAGCTTCGCGCACTGATGGAACGGGAGGTGCAGACTCAAATTCAGGCCACACACCATAGGCTTTACGAAGCCGGGATAGGACGGGACGGCTCCTAGCTTGGCTGAGTCGGAAGTAAAGGGAGGCGAGCTGGTTGAACCAAATACAAGATGAAGACACCCGACAGCACACACCATAGCAGGTGCCTTCACGCGCTTCCATGCGGACCTCTACGGGGCCAAACCATTAGTCAAGGAGACACAAATAATAAGCTACCTTGACGACATAGATATGCCCACTCTGCGGCGGAATGACAGAGATGCCTTCGAGGCAGAGCTCACCCTAAGCAAAGTGCACAAAGCCATAGCCTGACAAAAATCGGGGACAGCACCAGGGCTAAATGGGGTTCCAGTCAAATGTTTCAAGCAAAACCTGAGCTTATTGGCCCCCCTTTTAATGAGCATATTCTTGGCGGCACGGGAGGAACAGGCGCTGCCGCTAGACCTCTGCCAGGCCACAGTGGTAGTTATAATGAAACCTGGTAAACCCCCAGAAAAATGCAGCTCTTACCGCCCTATTTTGTTACTAAATGTCTAAACTTAGATCTTAGCTTCTATCCTAGCGACGAGGCTTTTATCAGTAATCACCTCAATGGTGCACCAAGACCAGTCGGGCTTTATGCCGGGACGAGCCATGCATCTCAACCTACGTAGACTGACCAATTGGCTAGACACTGTGAAAGAGAGGCCTACCTCGCAGATGCTCTTATCCCTTGATGCAGAAAAGGCCTTTGGCACGGTCCACTGTTTGTTCATGAGACAGGTCCTGATAAAGTTGGGATTTGGACCGGAGTTTAGGTCATGGGTGGAGCTCTGGTATACAAACCCCAGAGCACAAGTCGGAGTCAATGGGATCAAATCAGCAGACTTCCCAATCCAACGGAGGACCAGACAGGGCTGCCCCCTCTCGCCCCTGCTATTCGCGTTGGTCCTGGAGCCATTGGCATGCCGGATCAGACCCCATCCAGGCCTAGGGGGCTTCCAGGATGAGGGGGGCCAGCTAAGAGATGAGCGAATCTCCCTATATGATGATGAGAACTTGCTTTACGTCACCAGCCCAGACACGATACTCCCACTGACATTCCGACTAGTAAAGGACTACGGTAAGCATGCAGGATATAACATGAATTGGGGGAAATTGAGTCTTTATTCGGTGGGAGGCCCCCGTAGACTTGCGCGCAATACCAGAGTGCCTCCGTGTCACTGAAGAAGGTTTTAAATACATAGGTCTATTCATCTCTTCGAATGTGGCAGACTGTCTCACCCACAACATTAAGCGTGTCCTGGTTGAATTTCGGGAGGACATGGTCAGGTGGAGTTGTCTTCCTCTGACGCTGCTAGGTAAGGCAACCATCTATAAGATGATCACGCTTCCTAAATTATTGTACGTACTTCAGAATACATACTGTAAGATCCCAGAAACGGTATTCAAGGCAATAAATGACAAGCTTTGCACGCTCTTGTGGGATGAGGACACCCTAGAGTGGCACTACAAACGCTACAGCGTAGTTAGTATAACGAAGGCATAGCTTTGCCGGATATTCAACCCTACTATAGGGCCGCACACCTAATAGCCGTTAACGAATGGGAACATGCTCCGGGAGACCACCCAACATACCCCCTAGAAAGGTTCCAATTTCAGAAACATTCCCATTTACATTACATATATATGGGGGTGAGAGGCTTGCTTTCAGCAACACAGAGGACGATCGAAGCCTGGAGAGGGGCGGAAAGACAAATGCATTGGGACAAAAAACTGACCAGGTCAACACCGCTGTGGGAAGGTAAACAGCTTCCAGAATTAGCAAAACTACGGGGCTTTAGGAACTGGGACACAATAGGAATCACAACACTAGGAGACATATTCAGGAAAGGGGACTTAATCACTTTCACAGACCTCCAAGCAGAATATGGTCTGTCAACTACACAGCGGTACAAGTACAAGCAACTCCAGCATGCTTGGAGAACACAAAAACCTGATCTTACAGACATCGCGGAGTACGCACCACTGGAAGGGCGACTTTTGGAAGAAAAGATACCCTCAAAGGTGGTTTCCTGGACATATAAAACGTTGATAAATAATATACCCGATAGATTGCTGGCCCTCAGAAGTCGGCGGGAGGAAACCACAGGCCCACTAGAAGACATCGACTGGGAAGCAGCACTGATGCACCCAAGGGAGGTAGCGATTAAACTCAGGTTGCGACTGATACAGTTTAACGCAATACATAGGGTTTATTATGATAGAGTGCGACTTCACATGATGGGCAGGGCAGAAACACCTGATTGTCTACGCTGCAAAACAGACCACGTTTCCTTCTTACATACCCTATAGGGGTGCTCCCTAATAAATAGATATTGGTAACGAATAATACAGGAACTAAACAACGTACTAGGAACCCAGATCCCAATGGATCCTAAATATATCCTCTTGGGCATCCCCACCGACATTGACGTCCCCAGATACAAACTCTACTGAGCAACTTAGGCCTCATAGTGGCAAAGCGTGACATAGCCAAGTACTTGGGAAGGGCAGACTTACCTACCAAGGCAGAATGACAGGCCTGCATGGACCTTTACTTGGGGGCTGAAAAAACGATATGCACGGCCAGAGGGTGCCCTAAGTAGTTTAGGAAGATTTGGCAACCGTGGCTGAATCATACGGCCTAGAAATGATAGCGGCTGAGACGCACATAACACAACTCACAGCGCAAGACTCACAATAGTTAGGCAGCGTAACACGGGCCCTAGAACGTATAAAGTGTTTGGACCACTCCCGGAGCGAGGTGAGGGCAGGAGGGAGAGGAGAAGGAAGAGTTACCACATGAATGTACCTTTGGTTGTGTTGATGGCAGCAATTAATGAACATGATGTTGAGCCTGTCCTATTCGAAATGTACTTGCTGGTGTTTTCGTTGTTTGTTAACCATAACAAAAATGAAAATAAAAACAGTTTAAAAAAAAAAACAAAAAAAAACAGGGTAGTACTTACCTGTGTTGTAATAGGTGTATATCTTAGAGAACGGATTAACAATTTCATAAAAAGGTAAGCAAACTAATTCCATAGTGTAGAGCCAACTAATAAAATCGCAGCCACATCAGCACATTGGCATATTTTGATCTCCTTATTGGGCAAAGGAAAGTTCAATTAGACAAAAACACACAAAGAAACTCTTCTTGAAAATACACCAAAGCAGCAGACTCATGAGCCAGAACGGATTAGGTCATGTTAAAGTTATAGGAGTAAGGGAACTACTCTAGAGACATCTGTTCAGTTTTGAAGACTAGAAGATAGAAATTAACTGCACCAAGAACACAAATTGTCATTTAGGCAGGTGATAAACAAATATAATACATCTCAACAATGGCTACGTAAAAATAAGCAGGCAACATAACTTTAGAATTACTGAGTCAATGTGAATGGCCTTACAGGACACTGAAGACTCCAATAAAATAATAAGTAAACAAAGCTTGTGGATATAAGTGATGGCCCACCTTCAGCCAACAATGGAAGGAGCAGCAAATGAGATATTGATGGATGCAGTGCCTGAAAGTCAAATTGTCAGTACGATTCAGAGCAAATTGCCTACCACTCATGGACTGGAAGGAAAGTTTTCAGAGGAAAGAAAAGGGCTTTAGTTTCAGCACTCATTTGTGCACGACTGACTGACTCCTAGAACATCGGGGTGGAAAGCGGTCACCCTTATACCTTCACTCCAAAATGGTGACATATTAAGACACTGAACGGAGGTCCCTTCCCTAAATGTGAAAATATTGCAGGGGGAAGAATGGTGAATCCAAGCAGGGATTAGTTTGTCCTCTGGCAAAGCATTGCATCGGAAAATGTCCAACCTAAAAGGACAGATATGAGATGAGAGAAAGAGTCCTAGCATTTTCAGAAACCATCACAAAGTAGTCTGGTGAAGAATGTCTTCAATGGCAGAAAGTCTCTTGCAAGAAGAGGAACCATCCCCTTGAGTGCAATCTGAATCCTCCAGGTAGTCCGACCCAATTAAACAGACGTCAGCATACAGATAATCGTGCACCCTCAGAGTTGGGCAAAAACTCTAAGAGCTACATATACACAACAGTGAGATCCTGTAATGGCAGTGTTAGCCTCCCACTACAGGTATAACACATTTTATGGAGGAGCTACGGGTTCACCCGTTGGCCAATTATAAAGGAATACTACAGATATGTGGCACAGGATTCCGTCTGTTCATATTAGACTCATTCCCAACAAAGCAGAGCCTCCCCTTAGGAGGCAATTTAACACTTTTTTTTTAATTAGGTGATTATTGATGATAGTAAATAAAGAAAACGCCCCTTAAAGGTTTTGCAATAGAACACACACCATTGCGTGCACAATCTCTAATTGGAATTTGGTTTTTGTGAACTGGGACAACATAGCAATAACTATCATAATACAAGGCCTACACTCTAAGAACCAAGTCTAAAGAATCTTATTTTTACTAAAGCTTCTTTAGAATTGGTCCTTAGAGGCCTATTTTTTTATTTTTATTAGTTATGTTATCTATTTAAAAGGTTGTGATGCACTTTGTTTTAATACTTTCTTCAAGAGATCACCTGCACAAAAGGCTAAAGTTACATATTAGTGTTCTTAGTATCCGCTATTTGTTGCTTAAATAAAACCCCCTATTTGCAAAAAATCCATATTTATTAATACAGCACAATAGGAAACTCAGTGGGGGAGAGGGTAAACGGGAGTAAATCATCCAAGAACCACAAGAATTTCAACCACAATGTGCTTTAGTTATACTGTGTTTCAAGATTCTCAATTACTTGTTTCAATACCAATGCTGCAGTGCTTGCTTTGAAGAATATGTAAAAGAGGTCGCAAGGCACCTGCCTTCAGGAAGCAGGGCTGGTAGCAGATCAATTTATGCCTAAATAAACATTGGGCACTTTACATGGGCCTGATGATTATTTCCAATAGTTTGTCAATTCTCTTTGCACTGCAGGCTTATCAGCACTACGTTGCTCCTATTTTGGTGCACCAAGGCAGTATTACTGGAAGATATATAAAAAGAGAAGAAAACTCATCATGGCGAAAAAAGGCAGATTGTAAAAGGATAGTGGTTTATTGCAGTACCTTAAAAATGCAAGGTTAATTTGAAAGGGAAGTGGAGCTGATCTGAACTAAGACACTGTTTCAGATGAAGTTGCTTATTTGGAGGAAGGAAAAGGAGGGATGAAGGAGGTCCTTGAAGCAAGTGAAAACTCCCAGCTAGAAGCGAGAAAAGGGGCTTCCAGCTAAACAGATGAGCTGCTGGATAGCTGAGGGCCTGGCCACATATCGTAAGTTCAGCGCTCACAGACTGCTTTTAATCAGGAAAACAAATCGCTGGGCAGAAACGTTATACAAATAACACATCCATGTTCTTTTGCCAAGGTTTACACAATTACATTTTCCAACCATTACTTCAGCTGCCATGAATTGTATTATATTGACAGCCTGTTAACAAGCCTTTTATTGTAGTTGTTCTGTGACTGATTTTTTCAGTTGCTTAGTATTTGATTGCATAGATTCCCTGCACTTTTAACTGATCTAGAATTTGTACTTAGTGCATGGTTTGTTATTTATTTTTACCTCCCTGGTTCATCACTGGAGCGGACCACTGTTTTTTGCTCCACTGGCCAATTTACCTGCTTTCAGAGCCTTCAGAGATGTATAGATGGTCAGCAATTGTTTGCCTTTTTGCAGACCTGTGCCTACTTTGTGCTTCCACCTGTTGTACATATGCCTAGCAAGAAACTTACCACTCTGCTGGTGCACCAGGAATTCCGCTTCCCGCGGAAGGCACCAGAACAGCATTTCTTTCCTCAGTTAGCGTCAGTCTCATTTCTAACAGCTGAGCTTCCCGATCAGCATCATCCTCGGTTTTATCTAGAATCAGCAGGGAGGAACTCACAGTTACTAATGCAAGGCAAACTTATGGATTTCTGAAAGAAACAAAAAACAATGTTTACTATGCACAATTCAGGGCACAACGTATACTGAACAGATCACAAAGTGTCAATTATGCTTAGCATCCATCCAGACATTAAGGAAGTCATTGAAGGGCATTGGAAGGTCTTGTAGCACAGTTGAGATGGAATGGTACCATAGGTGGACTGATGCAAACAACAGCCTAGATAATATGTATTAACAACGGTATTTCAAAGTTCATGATTTACAGTTAAGCAAGTTATATATTGCAGCTTTAGATACACAGCAACTAAGCGCTATACAGAGTAGATTGTACAATGAGGGTGTAAGTTGGTGTGAGGAGTAAGTGAATAGGCAAGAGACTGGAGCACACAGTGACTGCAGTAAGGGGGAAGTGGATACAGAGGAGTGGATCATGGGCAACTATGAACCGGCTTATTGTTCAAATGGGTGACCGTCTCGGTGAGGTGCAACAGCACAGTAAGCATCAACCACAACTCTGTTTTAGCAAGATTATCCATCGTCATGCTAGTAAAATATGTCTTTAATCAGACGCTCTTTCACTTAGCAGAGAGAGGGGTTGGTTAGATGAAACATGCAGTAATCCAGTACTAACACAAACGGATTCAAGTCGGGGGATCTGATACAGTTGACCGACTCAACATCCGTCCTAATAAGAAAATGACCAGTATACCCCTCCCTACCTGCTTCTGTGTATTTGCAAGTGCAATAAAGGGCTATGAATAGTCCTAGTTTCAGATGTTTGAAAGGGACTCTCGATGCTCGGGGGGGTCAGCGTAGGACATACAATTGTGGTTATACGCTCATGCTTTTATAAGGAAAGCAGATATTTTGGAAAGATCATCAAAATTATGTTCATTTGATATCAATATGATTGAAGGACAGGAGGAGTATGCCTTCATAGAAATCAGTGTAGCGGTAAGTGATTTTTGAGCATTCTGAGGAGAAACAGGCATTAAGGGTACAGTTTGAAGGATACAAACTGTTGCCCAAGAACCCATGACACTCAATTTTATGAGTTTCAACCATCATTGTATGGTAGTATGATGAAAACAGAATGGAATATTAGCCTACATTATAAACACTCCCTTTAGATACCTTTATTTCATTGATTTATTGGGTGACAAATGTGGCTTGTATTTCTTTGGACTGTTCTGAATAAAATAACGTTTCTAAGACCAGAAAAAGCTATCATTCTGCAAGTGCAGGCATCCAGAATCAATATATTTCAACTTCATGTGCCTGTTTCTCTTTAGTGGGCCCGGAGGGGGTTCACTTTCGGAATTCCAGCGTGCGTCTAAACTGGATGATGTCTATAGGCTAGAAGAAACCCTTAATATTTTGTAGCCCAGGGGAGTGCAGCCCAAATGTAGCTCAAACTAATATGTTTACAGCACAGGGCCACTATGTGGAGACTCGCACTGCATTCGACAACTCTTATCACTGCCCTTGTGAGTCCATGCACCATGGGCCAAACTGCGAAAACTGTAGAGCCTGCATTGTGCTGGATGGGAAGAATCACTGTCCACATGGATTTTTAATGAAGCCTAGGGTCACTCTATTCTTCATCACACGGCTGACCGTCGGAGTCTTATGAACCCCTTACAATTAACTGAGGGCAAGATCCCCAGAGGAAGAGTCATAGTGGAGGAATGGGAAAATGAGGGCTTTTCCTCAGAGGTTTTGTTCACGGAGAGGACCCGGACCTGCCCATCTCAGATTGGCATCTGCTTAAGGCATATAAGACAGATTTATCCAGAACAGTTAGATGGGAAGTGGGTTGGAAGTAAAAAGCAGGAATGGGTTCAGAACGGAGAAAATTCACCAGTCCAGGGTTGGTCATGGAGGGAATAGTGTATCCAGACTGTCTTTCCATCTCTTCCAGAGTCAAGTGAGTTAGATACTTAGAAGAGATGAAGCTGATGCTACTGAGGGAAAAGGGACTTTGTCATGGAGGGATATATCCCGACAGCCTTCCTTTCGTTTTCACAAAGAGAATCACCAGTGAATGTTAACCCCAAAGTTTACTGCATTTGAAACTGGCTTTCACTGCAGACAAATTATTTGTGAAGGTGCCCACTTCAATTTTGATTTAATAAAGTGAACTGGGAGAAATGTATTGACTTCAAACTCTCTTACACGAAAGTGGTTACCATGTTCAGTAACCATGTGTCTGATGTTATATTCTTCCATGCTCACGTTAGGACACTGTTCTTGCCCAAGGGATGGAAAAAGAGAACCGGCATCGCTGACAACCATGTCCTCGAGGTCATGTCCTCAGTTCTAGATTAATAGAGTCATTTTTTGCATTAAAGTGGAGGAGTGGACAAGGATTCTTTTTTTTATTAAAGTTGTTAGCCTTACGTTTACTGGTAAGAACTGAAAAGTTACTGAGGTTTGTGTTGGGATCCATGGCATTCACATCCCTTTAAGAGGATTTGAGGTAAGTTTAGCATTTATGAAATGTAGGTACTCTGAAAGTGGTAATATGAGCTACATGTGTGCAGCTATCATCACTGGAGATATAGTATGGATTGGGAAGTATTAGAAGGAGTATGAATTCCCAATTCCATAGAACATGAGTGCTAAACAAATACTATAAATATGTACATATCAATTCTTTCTACTCCCCTTTCGCTTTCACACAGGGTTCTTGCCATACGACTCATGTTTTATGAACTGTCTGACCTTACTGGTCTATTATTTTATTGCTCTATTCTCCCTCATCCACTGCATAAACTCCAAGTTATTTTTTGCTGTATTGCCCTAGGTTTTCATGTGAAGTGTTGTGTTACCCCTGTGGTTATGGCCATCCTATACAAACACCATAAATAAATTAAAGAAATACTAAATTGATGGCATCTGAAGATCCCTCAGAATGTGATCTTTCACTGGCACATCAAAAAAAGCAGCCCATACTGGAATGAAGGAATGGCAGTTACCATGCCATTGCCGTTATCATCTGCAAGGCATCGGCTACATGCATGCTCGTTGACTTCCATGGCCAATACATGCTGCATAGGCTAGCTGGGTTGAAGCTAATGCTGGAGAGGTACCCCCCTAGTGCAGCCCCCACCCCCCAAGGGGCCCGCAACGGGCCGCCAAAGTAAACTCCACATGTCTTTCAATGGCGGAATCTCCGCCATTGAAAGGCATTCCACCGCACACATCATAATATGGATGGCGGTGCCTGTAAGGCGCCGTCACCATATTATAGGCCTTTTCTGCCCGGCAGGCAATTGTGATGATTGCCTGTCGGCGGAAAAGCGGCGGATGGTCTTTCCGTCCGCAGCAGTACCCCCCGCCATGCTAATGTGGCGGGGGGTAAATGGCCGTCCGGCGGGGAGTTTTGGCAGGCGGATCACCAAAGCCGGTTGGGCAGTGGCGATCCGCCCGCCATGATAATAGGCCCCTAAATGTCAACTAGCTTCCATCTTATCCCACACCTATAATACCTTGATGCCACTACCATCAAAGATATTCTCCGACAGCCATCCACATTTTGTGGCCGCCACTGAACCTAACATTCTTCGTCAGGACTATATCTTCTAGGATAAGTCTGCAAAGCAGCAATCGTGATAAATGAATGTCAAAGACCACACCAGCCCCTGTCTGCCACTCCACCATCAAATAAGGGAAGTCTACCAACATGAAGTAATTTAGAACACTCTCAAACAAGGGAACCCAAAACACCTTTCCAATAGTTGTCAGACTGCTGGCACTCTGTGTATACTAATGGCAAGAGGCAGTCCACAATCCTCCTCAGAAACACAGACAGCAGATTATACATTTAATGGAAAAATAGGTAAAACCACTAGCATACATGAGTAACTGACAACATGTAAAAAGGATGTGCAAAAACCACATTGAAATCAATCTGACTACAACAATACCATGTGGTCTCACGCAAACAGTTCTTGGGCTATTCAGTTACCATTTTCAACGCAGGGATCGTCATGATCCAGTCTAACAAACAAGCACTTACCTGGTTAAAGCTTGCCATTAGTTGCCTGAAAGTCCAATACATAGCTTTGTCACAGAGAAATCATGTAAACACAACATTCCCCCGGACCAGAGTGAACAGATGTGTTTAGGGCCAGGAAGTGAAAGATGGGTGTAGAGAACATGGAGAGCCAGGTCTCTGGTAAAAGTAGCATCTTGCTTGTGCGTGGTGATTAGGTCTCAAATGGGGAAAGCTTGCACTACTACAAAGAAAACATTAAAAGCAAGAGCTGTAGTGTCTTCTTAGCTAGCGGAAATTAACAGTAAAAAAAGTGGGTGTGTATATGGCGATTGGTATTGGTGGTGAATATTTTCTGTATGCAGGTGACGTAGTGCACAGGATCATGCAATTAAAGTTAACTCTGGTAGAGACAAATGTTTTGACCTTTGGCCCATTCCAGAACCAACCAGGGTATTGGCTCTGATTCAGAAAACCAGGGTCTGTATTATACTATGCGGCAAGGTTTCCTTGTTTGTGCCGGGCACACCATTTAAAATGTGCACCCTGCACAAATAAGGAGAGTGCCCGGCATGAGACGGAATGTGCTGCCCCCAGGGAGGCCACGAACTTGTGCTTGCCTGGGGCAGCCCATTCAAGAGAAATACGGAGCAGCTTTGAAGCAGCTGCTCCTTGTTTCATTGTGCAGGCGGCAACTCGTCTGCACTTTTAAGGGGATTTAGAGATCCCCTTGCAGGCGGGTGCAGTAAGAGACTGCACTCACCTGCAAAGGGATGTCTGGGGGGTCCATAGGACCCCTTTTACCCCTCCAGAGGGCTTCCAACAGGGGGCGCACTGACAGTGCGCCACCTTTTAGGAGGCACGTGACAGCTTCTTTGCCTCTGCATCCGCGTCTATAATACGACGTGGGGGCAGAGGCAATGGAATTCCCTCATTTTCATGGGGTCACGCCATGCAAACGAGGGAACACCCTTGGTGATAGTGCTTGTGCTACATGCTTGCCAGCGCTGCCTGTATCACAGAAGGGGCCGCACAAAGCAGGTGCACATACCCGTTGCACACTCAGGGCACTTTCCTTAAGACAGCACCTGGTGAGGACACCCTAAGAAGCATGGATGGCTCTTAATAAGCAAAGGCTAGTTAAGGGGCAGGCCAGTAAGTGACCTGAGCTTTTATTTGAAGGTACTAGCCTAGCAGTCAATCAGAACCGATGCCGCTTGTGGATATTATAAGGGGGGAGGGGAGAATGTTCTGCTTGAGAAAGCAATGAGGCCTCAAAACCAAGGCACAACTAAGCACTGAGTTTAAGAGTCAATTCATGACTTGTTGAAAATATCAGAATACACCAGGAGTATTTTTGGGCTAATGTTACAGGAGCGTGGTTTTGTGAAAAGAAGTCAAGGGGGGACAGGAAATTGAATTACACAGTTGTTCAAGAACACAAACATTGCAGAAACACCTGGTGAATAACAAGGTCATCCATAACAAACATCAAATGTGAGGGGCTCCGGTTTGAATTTTATTAAAACGCTTTTTACTGAAACGCCAAAATAAATTTATGTTTCCCATTAATTTGCATAATTCAAAAAATTTCTGTTGAGGAGAACATCAGGCCCACTTATGCTTCATGGAATTAACATTGCTTTCTCAGGGCCACTAACCAAGAACAAGTATCGTTGAAAAAGTAACTGTCGGGGTACCTTCAGAGACTTTGTAGGATTCACACAGGTAAAGAATATGCATGAAGAACTATCAAACTAATTTGAGTTGAGGTTTGTCAATGAACATAAAAAGGGGAAAAGTCGAATACTATAAGCACTTGAAGGGAAAAATAAGTGACAATATTGTCACCTCTCTCTCTCCCTCCCTCCCTCCCAGGCACGTGCTTCTCGTCCTCTGCCAACTCCTGCCTTGCGATTAATCAGCATTCTTTACCTGCCATTTTATACCAAACATAAAATAACAACCAACATTAAAACAACAGTTCTCCTACCTGGTTTGCTGACAAGTTTTTGCAGCTGCTGATCGAGGTACTCCTGGCGTTTGGTCAATACATTCAACCATTTTCTCCGTAATCTCTCAAGATCGCGGTCCTGTGTAGACAAATAAGCACATTAAATACAGCATAAAGAAATACAGATACTCATTTGTTTATACATTTCAACAAGCATTTCACCAATCTACTTAAAAGCAGGTAGCAAGATATCACATGTAGTATATGTTTAATTATTACACTCAGCTGCCTGTCAACACCACCACTCAAAAACAGACAGTGCCGGTCTTAAACCTGCCTGTGAAACTGATTTGTGGAGCTGCTAATGTCAATAGGAAAAGTAAAGTTACAAAACAGAAATAGTAGCATTAGGTTTTCTGCATAGCACTCAATACAGCTCTTTCAACCTCTCTAATCACTAGAAGTAACGGGTGTTATTTACAGACCTTGAAAGAACGGAACATTTAGTTACCTTTGCCAGGATTTAAGCTTATGACTTGCGTAACACACCATAGTCAGCAGCATGCGCTTAAATCACTAAGTTTGTCAAATTACCACAAAATTCCTCTAGACACATGAAAGAAAGGGCGGAAAAGCCACCTGGGTGGTGATCCAACCAGGCAGGCACACACTCCAAGCACCAAAGACCTCTTCTCATTTCCACTGGAGCCATGCACCCTTTCATGGAATATGCACACGACAGTCTTGGAGCGCGCCATGGCCCAAGAAGACCTTCCTGTGTGATTTAAGTGTGTTCCGGAGTACACATCATCAATCTCTGACCTCTGGTAGTAGCGATGTGTCCAATCAACTGTTTGCGAACAACTGTTGTTTTAAGAAGACAACAACAAAGGTCCACTGTGTCAGCCAATATCACACATCAAGAGACTACGATACATATGAGACAGATAAAAATTATAAAACAGCCCTGTAGGGGCATCCAATACTCAGTGCACTTGTAGTAGAAAGAAAGCTCCTGACCATCAGAAAGAAAGAGATGGGCTTATTTTGCTGTTCGGAGCCTCACAACGGGACGTACTAGAATTAAGTGACATTCTGGAAGATTCACAAAATATATTGACCATGACCAACAAGAAACAAGCTTCTTAAATGTTTTGTCTCCTGGTGGGCACCTAACCATGAGCCAAGCAAAGCTGAGCCATCCTGGGGTCACCAGAAATTGGACTATGGCAAAGAGAAATCAAAGTACTACCAAGAAATACCTTTTTTCCACACATATGTGCTAACTTCTCTTCCTACAAGTTTGCAGCATCAACGAAACGGGAGATGGTGAAATCCTGCTTTCTGATGGCCACACACTGCCCTATTCATTTCAACAGGTGGTAGCTCCTAGTTGTGTGTTAAAATGAGTTTGGTCACTTTCAGCTAGAGCCATCTCTGGTTTTATTTTACTAGTTCATCAAACTTACATTTTATTAGCAATACTCTGCAGAGGAGTCCAATCTGACCTGCACCCTAAGATGTCTGCCGAGGGACCGACCCCCCCCCCCCCAACAATCTGCAACACATAATGAACCTTCCCAAGAACCTCCAACCACGCCCACTATGGAAAGTTAACATGAAAAAAGGAGGCACAGGGGGATGAGCTACCATCTGCCAGATTGGTACATGTTATCTACAATTCAAGGCTACAGCACCAAGTCTCAGCATCTCCTAACGTGGGAACAGAACTACACACATAGATAGGTATGTGAGGGCAGAATGCCTATTCATTATTAAGTCGAATAGTAACCTTGAACAGAAGAGAAAATAATAACGAAATACAGTGTTCTGCTGAGGCAAGCAATACTGAAAAACTAGGCCTAGTACGAGCACAGCCTAGGCAGCCTAACAGGGATTACTAAATACAAAATGGGGTCACATTCGCTAACTGAAGCCTGCACATTATAGGGATAACTCAGTAGGTT
This sequence comes from Triturus cristatus, assembly GCF_964204655.1. NCBI lineage: Eukaryota > Metazoa > Chordata > Amphibia > Caudata > Salamandridae > Triturus > Triturus cristatus. The sequence goes on along the minus strand of NC_140589.1, from coordinate 1,769,179,882 downwards.
GCATAACGTGAATACAAATGGCGTCTACTTAGCCACACATTGCTAACCTAATATAGCATGAAACTAGTGCATTGCGGGAATGGGATTTTGAAACCTAACAACCATGAAAAGACTACAACGGATTTAGAACTCGGCTGCCAGACTACTCTTGCATATCAAACCCGAGACCACATCTCACCTGCATTGAAAGCCCTGCATTGGTTACCGGTTGCCAGGAGATCCACGTTCAACCTACTTTGTATCACCCACAAAGCAATATCTGGAATGGGACCGCTCTTCATCAGGAATAAAATCACCAAACACATTCAACAAAGGAACCTCCGCTCTAAAGGGGCATCTCGCCTCAAAATCCCAAGATACAAGAAAAAAAACATGGGTGGCACATCCTTCTCTGTTCAAGCAGCCAAACAATAGAACTCTTTACCCCCAAAGTAAGATCCACCGACAACCACCTTATCTTCAGAAAACTACTCAAGAATTGGCTCTCCCCCCCCACATAAGCACCATACGCAAACAGAATTTTACAGCAAATCCCTCTGTAAATAAGCATTTATTTTCACTATAGATATGTAAAAGCGCTTCAACACCCCATCGGCATAAAAAGCGCTATATAAATACAAACCTTTTTAGGTCTCGCCTGGCGTAGGCTGCGCGCATGCGCAGTCTCGCGGGCGAGATCTAATGATATGGGGATTTTTTTAGCAAATGTCATTAAGCCCCGCCCCTCTTTTCCATTGGCTGGCGTCACCGTTTATACTAAACAGTGGCCAGCCATTGGAAAAGAGCTCCTGGTGACTTATTCGCTCGGCTTTTTCGGCAGTCCCATTTGGACGGCCTCGCCTGCTTTGCGTTCGTCGCAAAAGGTTTCTTATCTTTATGGGGCCAAACACATGGCCCCATAAAGACAAGAAACCTTTCAGCAGGCGAGGACGTCCAAGTGGGACGGCAGAAAAAAGGCGAACGATACGTCATGGCGACCGCTTGTTCAATAAAGCTTCGACTTCACTTGCGTGAAAAAATACATTGTGTACCTGCTTTCCTAAAGTAACGACTTGTATATAATCGGCATCATCGTATTGCGTCGTATTTAAGTTACGTTGTATTGTACCAAAATTGCATCGTAAATGAAAACTCTGTTTGCTGTGAGGTATTTACTATCTGCCGCCCCTGAGCGTGACCTGAAGTCCCATCCCCTCTCTACGCGCGCTCTCGAGCTCCATTAGTTGTAGGTAATGCCTTGAATGGCCTGAGGGGCCCGGGGATGCACCGGGACACACGGCAACAGCCAATAGACATGCGCCCTGACTGACATAGTCGCTGACCCCGCCCATGCACAAACCGCATCTGCGCACTACCCCTGACAGCAGTTGTCAGGCTAATCGGCACAAGCAGATCAACTCGGTCGAGCGCGTGCCTCTGTGAATACGAGCCGTGCGCTCCTGGGAACCATACTCTGAGCCGCGCCTCGGGAAGCTTGCTGTGGAAAATTCTGCAGCCCCGCACTGGACCCGCTACACGGAGAGTCCGCCCTAGGTCGCCAGTCTACACCTCCTACATCTCATGTCACTGGACAGAAGATCATTATATTAGCACCATTTGTATCGAAATAGATACAAGCCCCTTCTCCTCAATCCTACCCTTCCAACAGACCGATCCGCAGTCAGCAAAGATCAGGTAGAGCACGCACAGCGCAGGTTGAAAGATACCACAGCATCAACAAGTCGTATTGTAAACACACTCGCAAGCCAGTGCATACGTCCTCTGGACTTCACCGTGCGCCTTGATAGCCATGGCGCTTTCACACCATGCTCCGCGTGCAGTTGGTACCAAAACACGACGTAGACACACAGTCTGACCGAAGTAATTTTCAGGCACAACAGCAACTCAAGAGACAACCCGTGTTCATTCCACTGAGTTGTTTACTACATGAAAACCACAAGCTTTCTAAAGAGCACATAACTAAGCAAGTAACAATTGGGCAATGAAAGGCAAAGTTGAACAGTTAGTTGAGATATTCCAGGTCGCTTTTCTCTAAAAGGCACGCCACTCAAAAACACAGTTCATCTATGTGTTCAATACGGATGAGTGGAAAACTCTATTTGATTTCTGATTTTTATTTTGGCGGGAAACACATGGTGAGACATAGGAAAGAAGATACCATTATAATGATGTTCAAATCGTTTCACTCCATTTACTGGATTTTGGTGGGGTGGTGTGTGTGTGTGTGTGTGTGTGAAATTTTATTAGAAATGTTATTAGAGTTGTGTGTATTTGTGTCTTTATTATTATATGTACATATGCATTTCTAAGTATATATGAAAGGTACATACATTCAAGATTTTACTAATAATTGCAAAAAATATGACGAGAATATTTTTACACTTTACTCATATTGCAAGGGAAATATAGTCTTTCGCGCAAACAGAACAGAATGCCCAGGCATTATCTGCAATTAGAAAACCCTTCTAGCAGCTACTGAGTGCAAGCGTTGAAGGTGTCCAGTGCGATAAACGTTTTGCCCCCCACACCCAGGGCTTTTTTTTTTTTTTTTAATTCAGCATTTTTGCAATGTTAACAACAAAAAAAAATACAACCAACAGAAACCTGCCAGTCAGCATTATAATAGCGCCACATACAGTATGCTACTAGGTGTCATACAGAAAAGAACATATTGCAATAGTCATCATGTCAATATCAAAATAGGGATTACAATCAAGTAGACTGGATACAGGAGACCAGGGGGCCAAATCACACGGCTTCAGCGCCCAAAGAGAACAACTGTGGAGGAAGACATGGGTAATATTCAAAGCTGTTACAGTGTTACAGGCAGTGCCCCAGTGGCATGATGAAAGAATGCACGATCTTGCCGTATGCGACGTTTCCCTACCACCACCCACCTCCTAGGGATCATTCACTCAAAATATCACCCTCCGATTCCCTGCTCTGATGTTCCCGAGCCCAGCTCACAAATAGATCCCAGATGTCGCGAGGCCGGGATGCAGCCGGCAGCAACTCCCAGAACGTGTTCAGTTGCGTGTACCCATACGTTACATCCGCCAGCCAGCCTTTCACTGTGGGCACCCTCCGTCTACCCCAATGGATCGCCACTTGTCGCTTCGCAAACAATAGAAGCAACGCATGCAGCTTGCGCGATGTTGGCGGAGTGTCTCTAACATATCCTAGTAGCCCAAGCAGAGGGGAAGGGACGTCCGAGCGATCCATAATCTGGTTTACCAATGTAAAAACCTGAGGCCAATAGCCTGCCAATTTCAGGCAGGACCATGCTATATGTAAAAAAGAAGCTGCGGCAGACCCACATCTCCAACACTCATCTGTCTCTCTAAGCCCCATTCTGTGCAGGCTGGTGGGGGTTCTATAAAACCTATGCAAGTATTTAAAATGTATTAGACTTAACTTGTAGTTTGGCGAAAGATCAGTAAGCTGCCAACAACAGAATTCCCACTGTTCCTCAGATATCACAGGTTGGAGCTCCTCGTTCCAATACAGCATGGATTTAGGCGCCACCACCGGTGCCATGGTTTGCATATTGCGATATATACGAGTTACCAGCTTACGGGGGGACAGGGAGCTCACCACCGCCTCCAAGGCTGTAAAGACTGGCGGCGCGTTAGGGAAGTCTCCAGAGAGTACCCGGCATGCCGCTCGTAGTTTATGACACAAAAATAATTCGGAAAAGGGCACCGTACCTCCCTCCTCCGGCGCCGGGGGGGATATGAACTTGCCATTAGGGAAGAGGTCTGCAAAGGTGCAAAGATGCAGCTTCTCAACTATGTGTCCGGCCACCCCATCAGCAACACAGAGCAGCATCGGGTTATTCCACAGAGGGAGCGAGGGGGCATACTGTAGTGGGACCTTTGCTCTCCTACGCAACTCCTCCCATGCCAGCGTCCCCGCCGTGTCTACATCTACTCTAGGGCGTCTCGCTGTGGCACATATCGCCACGCTCAGTGGAAGGGGCGCCACCACACCTCGTTCCACTGCCACGTGAGGCTGAAAAGGAGTCGGTGGGTCAAAAAATGCAGAAACTGAGCCTGAGCACAGAGGGCATACAGCTTCATATCCGGGGCTCCCAGGCCTCCCTGTCGCAATGGCAGCGTTAGTATGTCCCAAGCTACCCTAGCCTGTCCGCCTGCCCATACCAGCGTTACCAGGTGTGATCTTAAAGTGGCAAAGAAGTGCGACGTAAGCGGTATAGGTATATTGACAAATAGATAAAGGAATTTGAGTAGTATAATCATTTTAGTAAACGCAATCCGCCCTGTAAGAGACAGGGGCAGGGAAGTCCATAGCTTCACCTTCTCACTCAGCCACATCATCGCCCTGCCATAGTTAAGATTCCAGATCTCCTGAAGGCTCCGACTGATCCAAATCCCCAAGTACTTGACCTCCTCCGCCTCCCAGCGCAGGGGGTATTCGGAAGACACCTCTGCGGTGCTGTCCATAAGGGGAAAGATGACCGACTTAGACCAATTGATGGAAATGCCCGCGAGGCCCTCAAATCGGACAAATTCCCGCAATACGGGATCCAAGTTGTCCGCGGGATTGATTAGATAAAGGGGCACATCGTCCGCGTATAGCGATATGAGAAGATTTCTAGAACTGAAACCTATACCCCTTGCTGTATGATGTTGTCTGATTCTGGCCGCTAACGGTTCCATAGCTATAGCGAACAGCAGCGGGGAAAGAGGACACCCCTGCCTAGTGCCCCGCAAGATGGAGAACGGTTCAGACACCAGGCCATTCACCCGCACCCTGGCTTTGGGCAAAATGTAGAGCAAGCGGATTTTCTTAAGTAGCAGTGTGCTGACACACCCAGGGCTTTAAGTGGGCCGGGTCCTGCCGGTGTTCAGCACCGGCAGTTTTAACAAGCATTTGCAATGCAATAGGTCTCGCATTGACGCGAGTTTGAGCTATTGACATTGCAAATAACAATGCCTTTTATTTATGTTTTTAAAAAGAAAACAAAAATAAAAGGCATTGTTATTTGCAATGTCAATAGCTCAAACTCGCGTCAATGCGAGACCTATTGCATTGCAAATGCTTGTTTCTTCTTCTATCCTTCTGCTATCATTCCAAATCCAAATAACTGACTAACCTATCCACCACTTAAAATTACTTTCATGTTTCACAATACTAATTCAACACTAATTGTCTATGGGTCCCGGAGTAGCGTGCTACTCGCTGAAAAAGCGCTTCGATGCCTCGTCCGGGGTAGTAAGCACTATATCAATACAATTACAACTTACCTTTTTTTTATTAACGACGCTTTATATTGAAAAGCAGTGCCTCGGATTGGTCATTTCCTGACTGGGCTAACCATTTTTATATTTGATCTAGTGGCGATCTTGACATCACATCTCATGTGCCAGACCACAAATGACCGCCCACAGCTACCCATGGCGAGTCGAGGAAGCTAAAAATACTGTTTATAGAATGCAGACCTAGTATTCAAAACTTTCTGGCCTGGAACAAATAGTAATGCATAAGAAACTGCCATGGGCTCCCTGTGTGTTACCAAATAAAAAATGACATGGAGAAATTATAACAGAATCAGTAAAAAGGCAACCTCTCCATTTGTGAAAACAAAATTCGTCAATATTTTAGGAGCCCTTGGGCCTGATTCACAAAGTGCCTCGCAGACGGGAAAGGGGGGGGGGCGGGGGGTTGGGGTCTGCACCCTCTGGGCGTAATCTCCGCTTTGAGGTTCCGCAATTTGGCCCCGAGGACGCAGACTCCCACCAACTGAATCAGACCCACTGTGTGCAATGGAAAAATCCCTGGGACGCTTGGCCGCGGTACTTATACAGTCAGAGCATGTAAAACATCTGTCTGCGCACTGGCAGCGTTTCAAAATGCAAGACGTTTTAGTGAGATGAAAGGCGCTGTAAATCAGCCCACGTTGTTACAGACAGGATGAGGACACGCGGTAACCACACTTGGAACCCTCCGCGCACTTCTCATCAACGTGAAACAGGAAGAAAGACGCCGAGAGAGGGAAGGTGACGCAGAGGACGAACAGGATGACGTAAGAGGCTGCTAGTCTGACAAACTAAACTTTTCTGTTCAGAAATTAAACTATCGATTTAAGAATTCTTGAATCCTAATGCGTTGCACCTGTTTGTACTGAGTAGGACATTCTTGTATTCCAAGGTCGGTTGGGGCAGGTGACCGCGTGATGCGGTGCCCAGTTGACTGCCGGACATATTGCAGTTTTCAAGATGGATGGTTATTGAGGCAGGGGAAAAATATTGTTTCCCATCAACAACAAGAACGCTGGACTCATTCCCTCCTCTAAAGTGGTTTAGCGGAAATAATTTTCGTAAGCGCCGATTTTCATTTTCCACAGCCAGTGCGCTGCGAGAACTTCTGAGGTGTCAACATAGTGTTTTTTTTCTGTAAATCGTGCAGGAAATTCTAATTTGAGGGAGGATGTCGCCTTACGGCTGGAGATGCCGACTTTAAAGCTGGGGAACCAGGCCCGAGCCTGGCGTCTGCTCAACATCCTGTGATTCTGGGCAATCGCTTTATCTCCCCCTGCCTAACAAAACTAATGTGTCATTGTGTAACGTGACTGGTGCTCATGTAGAGCGCTCTAATACCTTCGTGTCGAGTTCGCGCTATATAAAAATGCAACAACAATAAAAGTCTGGAATCATACCCAACTCTAGCAGATACAGGTTTACTTCCGGTTTGACGGTGGAGTTAGACCAGAGTGATGTGTGCATTAATTAGATAGGGTTGTGTGTGAGCATGGCTGAATGGAGTTAGCCATTTAGGCTGCTGATTTCTAGACGGGGCTAGTCTTGTGACCACCTGGAAACAGTCCAGCTCAGCCAGGACTTGGCCAACCCTCTGGTTCAGTGACCAACATCACTTTTGGCTTCACTGCTAGCAGTACAGCCCCCTGCACTGTCAAGCAGAGGCTCTCCTGACCCTGCAGCCCCAGAAGCGCATGCGCAGTCTGCCAGTATCCGGAAAAGGACCGATGGGAAGTACGCTGTGGCATCCAAGCTGTGGTTGTAATGACCGACTGTCTCTAAGGAAGTAGGGATAAAGCACAATCACAGCAGCGAAGTCTGGCTAAGGTAACAAGCAGGGCGACAAGGCAACAGCAACAAATAGACAAGGAGGTGCAAGCAAGAGTAAAGTGAAATGCAAGAGAATCATCCTTCGAGAAGTGAAAGAGGAGTGAGTTATTCTGGCCAGAATCTGGGTGCAAGCCCAGAAGCACTCGATAGCCAACAGCCCAGGGCCCTAAATCCATGCCTCGCCCGCACTCCCAACTGATGCAACACCAGTTCCATTGGTGACTCAAGGGGAGATGGGAGTAGGACAAGGGTGGTCTGTGGCTTCTGGGATAACCTAGGCTAGGAAATATGCGTCAAAACTATGCATGAAGCAGAACGCGACTTGGGCCACTTGGGTGACGAGTGATGAGCGGGAACGCATGATCACTCCCAGGTTCTGATTTCTATGGATGTCCCTGGAGGGGGGTAGAGTTCCTGGGGCCAGGCAGTTATCGTCTGGCAGTTTTCCAACATGTCAAGTTAGGATCCGAGTTTTGGATAAATTCATTTTTAGACAAGTTCAGTTTTAGGAGCTTTTTTCAGCAGCTAATGCTCCAGCCCTGCGTTGCCTAGGTAAATTAGGTTTGACAGTTTCCGGATGATCTGTGTGTTCTCAGCATACGTGTAGTAGTCTACGTTATGAGATTTTATTGAGCACATATTTCACCCAAAGGTCTCAGAGCGCTTGACAATCATGGGAAACGGAGAAGGGAAAGAAGAGGAGGGAGGCCCGAGAGAAAAAAGGAGACTTAAAACAGCATTGAAGAGGAGTGGAGAGATGTTCAAGTATAAAGGTACATAGGCATGGAGGAAAAGAGCGGATGTGAAACGACGAGTGAGTAGATACTAGACCTGTCTGAAAAACTTTATCAGGAGATGAAGTCTGGATATTTCCTTGGATGGAGAGCTCCTACAGTCTTAGTGGAATAGATGCTGGTGGATTCTGACAAAGATGGTGGACAAGTCTATAAGCAGTAGTGTAATAATTTCATTTCCACAGCTGTCTTCAGGCCATCCCAGTTGGGATCAGGGCTGACAAGTGTTCCTATGTCAGAGTGTAAGCTTGTCTGATGCTCAGTGGGCAGGCTGCTTTCATCCATGGGCATCAAGATTTGCGTAAAGGATGCCATTTCAAGTTTTCCTAAAAACTGTCTATTGGAGACTGATCCATATGTGGCTTGGGCTTCTGAATCATGAGGGTCGGTCTGAAGTTACTGACCACGCTCTCGCTGTTAGTCTTCAGGAGGCTTGGAAGCACAATACCAAATACCCCAAAAATAACCACAACATCCCCAAACGAAACTCACGATTCATTACTATCCATTGGGGCAATTCAACTTAAGGCTCAGCAGACTGAAAAAGCTATAAATATAAGGCCCTTCAGCTCAATCTTTCATGAAGAATTCCCCCACTCCCTCTGCATCAAGTAAGACACAGACAAAGAAATGCCCCATCCTGTCCTTATCTTAAGTGCAATTTATAGAGCGCACTGACACCAAAGGCTTCCTGGCGCTTTAAGACAGAGTGAGTGAGGGAGAAAGCGTGAGTGGCGTGGTTTTAACCAAGGGGAGGGAAGAGGTGGGTTTTTAGTGATTTCCTGAAGTTCAGGAGAGAAGGGGTGGATTTGATGGAGGGAGGGAGGAGATTCCAAAGCCCGGGAGCCAGGTGGGAGAAGCGGCGACCACCGAATTTCTTGGTTTTAGCTTTGGGGGTGACTAATAGATGACGGTGAGCTGATCGGAGGTTGCGCGTTGGACGATGAGGAGTAATTAAGGATTTGAGAAACGCGGTGGTTCTTTGGCACTGGAACAGATAACTAGTCCCAGAAATGACATGTTCTGAAGAAGTGTGGCATATATTAATTATAGCTGGATAATCTGCTTACACTAGAGGCCAGCTGTATCCTTCAAAACCTTAACAAGACCAGAAAGTTACCCTACTTTCCTGGTTACACATCTGTAGGCTGTAGGACTCAAAACAGACCCAGATGAGGAGGAACTGAAATGGACTAAAAGTTAGCAGCTTAAGATAAAAACACACCGAAGAAGAGAGAATGTCTAACAAGTGATCCATTTATGCCAGCCAGGGACCAGCAAACAAACTCATGACTGAATTTGGCCTCTTACATTGGACTCATCAAAAGAAGAACTACTCTCCTAGGATTCTCACATGGCTAGCTGGACACCCAATGTCAAATCCTCCAAGAAGCTAATAGAGGATGAATGTCTCTTAGCCAAGTGCACCCTCAGGCAGAGAAACAACTGCACAATGACAGTATTTACAGGGTTGATGAGTCTCAAGGTGGCATACTAATGTGTTATTAAGAAGCCCAAAAAATGACTTGCACTTACAGCAAACCTTCGAGCTGCCTGTCAAGAAAGTCACCCATGACAGTGAATCTTGAAAGCGCATTCAAAGTCCGACAACAGCAGCTGAACAAGGAGGCAGTAGAATAGGAACAGATCAGCAACTCAGACTCCCCTTTGGCACACCCAAGAAGTGTCAGAGCAAATCCACTCCAGTATTTCTCCGAGGTGACACAAACTCCTAATTGCAGTCCGTCAATCATCATACAGGCCAGTGGGCTCTAAATTCAAGACAGTCTTTGACATCATAATCCTCACTGGCCACTTCTTTGATTCCTTTATGTGGAGCACCGTACTCCTAATCCACAAGAAAGGCTTGCGAGCTATCCTTCACTATTACAAAGAGGTACACTGTAACTACAAACAAAGCTGGTCCAGGAAGAGCCTTCTTCACCACCTGCCCCATACAAGGTAAAAGAAGCTTCCAAGATCTCTGCGCACCAGGCAGGCTTTCATAAAACCCCACACTGTGCCCACTCCAAATGGCATGCGACCCTCTTACATGTGTACCTGCAATGAAGTAGCCAACGCACGTTGTATTGTGGTCGATGTTGGCTGCAGCTTTTATTTTCAGGACATGCACAAATAGCTCTTCTACTACAGTGACCTGGTCATAATTTTATGACCCTGGCCATAAATCACTGCTGCGGACTGTCACACATTACTTATCATAAATCATTTGCACATCTTATAGGTTCATAAATCATCCCAGGATAGTTCGGTATTCTGCTCCTTTTGTAGTCATAAATCATTTATTGCCGGTTTTTGGGGTCATTAAGTGTTCTGTTGGTTTTTCACTCAGCCTGCAGGGTGGGAGGGGTGGGGGGGGGTTTGTAGCCTCTCCCCGGAGTTAGGCCACAGCTCGCTACTTTGTTTGTCCCTTTTGTGCCTCCCGTTTGCTACCCCCTTTTCCAGCCACCTCACCCTGCCGTAAGGCATCCCCAAGTGAGTGGCCCTCCTCCTACACACAAGTCTGCTGGTGTGACTCCATAACAAACTACTGTACCCCCTCTTATTCACCTCACCTGACGTCCTGCACTGCGACAATGCTGTTCCTTAGGTGTGGGTGAGTGTCTTTTCTTAGATCGTCGTATGCACTGCTCCCCGAAGTGAGATAAGTGAGCTGCGAGGGTGGAGCGGTGCCTTATAACCCCCTTCCTCTGTCCTTTTGCTTGGCGGCGGGATAAAAAAATTACCTGGCCCCTCCATTGGAAAGGTGTTTTGGCCCCTCTTTTGGTGCACTATCTTGGGCGGGGGACTAAGTGCAGCAGGTAGCCGCCATTTGTCTCTGAGCATGCCGTAGCAGCCCAAACTGGATTTTTCTGGGCCCTGGCGGCTGTTATAGGCCTCTGTGATAACCCCTGCATTGTGCCCACTCGAAATGGCATGCAACTAACTCTCTTACATGTGTACCTGCAATGAAGTAGCCAATACGCGTTGTAGCATTGTGGTCGAGGTTAAGTTTTTATGTGCCTGAAATGTACAAATAGCTCTTCTACTACAGTAACCTGGTCAAATTGTATGACCCCAGCATAAATCACCATTGCAGACTGTCATACATTACTTATCTTAAATCATTTGCACATCTTATAGGTTCATGAATTATCCCATGACAGTTCGGTATTCCTCTTCTACTGTAGTCATAAATCATTTCTTGCCGGTTTTTGGGGTCATAAAATGTTCTGTTGGTTTTCATGCCACTTGCGTGTGGCGGGGCAGCCTCTCCCCAGCGTTAGGCCTCAACTCGCTACCTTGTTTGTCTCTTTTGTGCCCTGCCATCTGGCGGGTTTGGGCTGCAGTTGCCCTCTCAGTTTGCTACCCCCTTTTCCGGCATACTCACCCTGCCGTAAGGCATCTCCAAGTAATTGGCCCTCCTCCTACACACTGGCCAGCTGGTGTGCCTCCATAACCAACCACTTTACCCCCTCATATCCACCACGCTGTAAGGGAGGTTTACGTGTTCCAGCGGCACCCCCCTGACTTGTCTTTTTTTTTTTACGTGCAGCCTGCCATTGCCATCGCTTCCAATAGGTTGGCCAAAAACACCTGCATCTCTTCCTCCGATAGGTGAACCCCATCCTGTGCATAGAGCTCTGTGTGCCCTGGAATAATGAGGCCGTGCCTGATGCTCTCTAGGCCATTAATCCTACAAAACTTACAGACAGCAATGTTCAGATTCCTCCTTGAGTTTGACTGCCTTTAAGACTCCATGCCTCACCAAGCTCGCCTGGAGATCAACTCAGACCATATGATGGTGGTGCTAAAGAATCACCTGGCCGTCTCAGTTAGATCCGACTGGATGGCATGGAGGAGATCTTTCCTCCCCAGCTCTGCGAGGTCGCTCCCTCCTAGATGAATTATCAAGACGTCAGGGTGCCATGCGGCGGCCACCTGCAATTCCTTTAGAGTTGCTGACAGCTAGTTCCATTTCATACCGGGGCGGTCCCACCATCGGATGCATGTGTCGACCGGCCTGCCCTTCTGCTTAAGACCACCGTGCAGCCACCATGTATGCATCCGGGAGACAAATGAGTGGCCTACCACCCATACCAGTCGAGGGCGCCTTCCTGCTGATAATCACATCGTCAGGTGGCACGTCGCTCCGTGGACAGTACCCCACACCCCCGATCTTCATATTGTTATGTCAACATATATCCTGTAAGCGTTGGACCGCCACCTGCCCACAGCTTTGATCCCAGGCTCGGACATCCCCAGCTGAGCTGCAGAAGTCGCTGCCCCAATCCTAAAGGAATGTGAACCGAAGGAGGCCATCGGGAGCCCTGCCTAGGACCTGGCGCATGACCGCTGTGAACTGAAATTTACTTAGGAAGCTCCCATCGCTGTGTTTGAAAAGTGGGCCCTCCTCTGTGGGACGTAACACCATGTAAGCTAAGAGGCAGCAGACTGCGCAATACCTGGGGTCGTCGATGCAGTGCAGCCGCACCAGCGCTGCTCTGCCTGCCTGATCTGTTTTTGACCTTCTCAACAGCAGCTCTACCTTCGCCGCTCCGAGTTTGACGTCAGCTGCCTGCAGGCATGTGATCGCCGGGTCACTTTTTGCTGGTGCCAGAGTTTGCTGAGCCTAAAAAATGCCCTGAAGAATGCGGTCACGAAGGCCGCCCTGAACAGTGTTAGTTTAAATGGGTCTCTTGCTTCTTTCCCCAAGGTCAATTTAAAAAAAAATGTCTGTGGGTTGCGGGGTGTCCAGGTTCTCTCCCTCTGTGCGCTTCCGCCCCTTCATTGCTGACCTGATGTAATGGGTGGCGGTGGGGTTGCACCCCGTAATTATCTTTGAAAAATGTGCCATTGTGACAGGTGTGCCTGCGCCCAAGCTTTGGACCTGTTCTCTGTGCATGCCCATTGTATAAATTGCTTAACTGCCTTTGTTGTCTCCCCTGCATTCCCTGTGTCTGGAGCCCCCCCCCCCCTCCCCACCTGCATCACAGTTCCTGCGTACTTCCTGTAGCACTTGGCCGCTTCTGGGGAGAGCACCTGGTTCACCAGTACTGACAAGTCTGTCCTGCCAGGGCCCATAAATGCTCTGGGAAGGGGGTCATCTTCCCTTATGCTCACGGGGCTATCTCCCTGAATCTGCCCATCTGCACTTGTGAAAGTGCGTCCGGCATTGGCGTTCTCCACCCCCGGTATGTGGCATGCCTTCAGTTCTATATCCCCCGCCAGCTGCAATTTCACCAAATGACGCATTAATCTAAGTTTCTCAGTGCACTTGTCCGTGCCTTTGTTAATCACTTGCACCACCCCTTTGTTGTCTGACCAAAGTGTTAGTTTCATGTTCCTCAATTTCCGTTTCCAGGCAGCCAGTGCCACCACAATGGGGAACAGCTCCAGGAATGTGATGTTGCTGGTGATACCAAGCTCATGCCAGTTGCTTAGCCACAGCCCAGCACACCACTTAGTTCCCAAGATTGCCCCAAAGCCTATGATGCCTGCTGCGTCCGTGAACAAGGGTATCTGCCTGGCTGTCAACCAGCACTCTCCATAACAGTAGCCCATTAAAGTCTGCCAGGAATGTTTCCAACATGACCAGGTCCCGCTTGACACCAGCCCCCAGCCGGACGTGGTGTTTCTGCATGAGCCCGGCTGTTAGCTGCGTTAGGCACCTGGAAAAGACCCGGCCCGCTGGAATAACTCTGGCTGCGAAGTTAAGCTTACCAATCAGCCTCTGCAGCTCGCAGAGGGTTGCGTTCTCCTTGCCGCACATGGACCTTATCTCCTCCCTGACTTCTTTTACCTTATCCACAGGCAGTCTGGACGTTCCTGCCACCGAGTCTGACTCAATCCCCAAGAATGTGAGTTTGGTTGTGGGCCCCACCGTTTTCTTTGTTGCTAGGGGTACTCCCAAGTTCCTATCTACATCTTGGATTGCGGCCAGTGGCCCCCCGCACTCCGCCAACTTGGCCGGACCCACAAACAGGAAGTCATGGAGGTAGTGCAGCTTGTCTCCAATGGGGTGGCGGTCATGTAAGGCCCACTCTAGGAAGGTGCTAAATTGTTCAAAGTACGGGCAGAACACAGAGCATCCCAGTGGCACTGCCTCGTTAAAGTAGGTTGCCCCTTTCCATTAGAAACCTAACAAATGGAAGCTTCTTGAGTAAACCGGGATGAGGCAGAACACTAACTCAATGTTTGCTTTTGCCATGAGGGCTCCCCGACCCTTTGCCCTTACTAAGTCGATGGAGTCGTCCACCGTTGCATAACCCACTGAACATGCCTCTGAACTGATCCCGTCGTCAACAGACTTGCCCTCAGGGAAAGATAGGTGGTGATTAAGCCTGAACTGGCCTTTCTCCCTCTTAGGTACTTCCCCAAGGGGGAGATCACTAATCCCTTAGGCAGGGGGAGTGGCAGGGGGCCCTCAATCCTTCCTAGTGTCTTCTCGTTTTCCATTTTTTTGGTGAACCACATCCTGGTGACCCAGGGATGATTTCAATTTTTTAACACTGCCTTTGGGTAGGGGGCCCTCAAATGGGATTACAAATCCCTCCTCAAACCCACTCACTAGCAGGGCAGCGTCCCTCTTATTGTGATATCTGTTGGCTAGCCTCTTCAGCTGGAGTGTGTTGATGGGGGATCTGGTTAAACTGTAACTGCTCCTTTCTTTACGACCCACCCCTGGGTCTGTGCTAGTGCTTCTTCTCCCCTCGCTGCTTGTTGCTCCTGGAACCTGCCGCTGGGTGTACCCCCACCCCCGCAAACTGAACATATGTGTTCGAATTTGAAAGAGGCTCCCCATGTGCACTTGTTGGATTCGTACTTCCAGCAGATGGCCGACGACCCGCTGGTGAGTGGCGGTTTCCAGCTGTTGTGTGTTTTAGGTCTTATAGGGGGCGTTCCGAAAGGGCTGCTCGCCCCTCCCTACCCATGTCCTGACCTTCTTTGCTACCAACATTTTGTGGATGAACCCAGAAACGTCCTCCTCGTTCCATTCCATTTCGGGGTGTATCTGTATTTTTTGTCTAAAACCTTTATCATATTCCCACCATGCATCCCCGGGAATTACCTATGTGCCCTGTGTATATTGGCTTCATACAGCCAGAGGTCCACTGCACTGTGTGGAAATTTTTCTACAATAACGCAAGCCATGAATCTAAATGCATCTAACCAGTTGTCGAAATTCCTTTCTTTCTTCTCTCTTCTCCTTTCCCTCCTATCTTCTTTTTTTTTTATGGCATATGGTCAGGTCCAACCCGTCCAACTGCATCTCTGATAATGAGAAGAGGTCAATAAATTCCTTCATCCATACCCTTTCGTTTACTGCTAAGGAGATGAGGCTTGCTAAACCGGTAGCCCTAGTGGTCATTGATGGTTGCCCAGGAGATGGCCTTGCGTATGCCTTTGAGGCTTGCCCTGCTCACGTCTGGTTGCTCGCCCTGCTTGGGCTGCCCCATGCCACTATAAAGGGACACTAGTCCCCCACTTATCCCCTGTGTACATTGGCAGCCTAATCGCCTGGTTGCGCAGGCCTCACCGGCAAACCCTGCCATTGTAGGCGCTCCTTTCACGAGTAACCTGGATCCACTAGGTGCCATGGGAGCCCCGATACTCCCCCCTGTGGCTGTGTGTCTGTAGTGTCCTGAACCTGTGCGCCTAAGCCATTGAAAAATCAAGGTGCAAAAGATTTTAAGCATTCTTGCACTATTGTGTCGATATGCTTACCACTTGTCATGTTGCTGACTTCACTGTCAGGACACGCCGTCGCTGGGATGGCTGCAGGCGGTGGGTCAGACCTCTTGCGCCCCTTCTTTGGCTCAGTTTTCTTTGGTGCTCTCCAGGAGGCTTTCTGTCGCTTCCTGGGTGTTGGCAGGCCGCTGGCACACGTTGGTCCCACCATTTGCTGAATGCTCAGCCCTTCACAGGTGTCCTTGTCCAGGTGTGACTGCAGCCAGCTCGTCCCGTGCACCTCGGATGCCGCCCTGATTTGTTGCAGCAGTTCTCCCAACTGTCTTGGTTGTTCGCCTGTGCTCTGGCTCTCCATGATGTGTGCTAGTGGCTGGGAGGCCTGCATGTCTATTTTTGCTCAGAGGCTGGGTCGCATGACCCGCTGATCGAACTGTCTCCAGTACCTTGTGCAGCTCCTTGAGGTACCCCTTTATGTTGTAGGGTTCAGCAGGGTGCTGCCGCTCTCCTTATGCACCAAGGTGTATGCTCAATGATTCTTTTTCACCTTCCCGCCTTTCTTTGATTTCCCTGCTCCTGCCGCGTATAAGACTGTCCCTTTAATCACTCCAGCAAGGAGAAGGCGAGGGCTTGGACTGTGCCTGCTCGCGATTCCCTTCTTGACGTTCTGTGCCGGTGGGCGGCCCATTCATGCTTGCCTTCTTTTGGCAGGGAGTTGGGCACTCAGTCTTGCTCCACCTGCTTTGCCGCCTGCACCAGTGCTTCTCATTGGCCCGAAATACTCAATAGGAAAGAGGGTGGCACCGTTAGGCTCTCCACTCTGCCCCAAGGCTCCACTGCCTTCCGACCAGTCTTGCTTTCCCTGCCTTTGCTGCTGCTCACCGGATAGTCCTCAGCAGCTCCGCTCAGCAGAGGCGTGGGGCCGTCGGCTCTCAGTTAAAAGCGCGGCACTTGAGTGTTTGAGGCTGGCGGCGAAGCTCAGGATTGCTCGAGGAATACTCTGCCTTGATTCCCCTGTCCCCGCTGCCACACATCTAGCTAACCCTCAGCGGCTCCAGATCGGCGGAGGCATGGTGCCGTCCTGCCCTGGATGGCTCGAGCTGCCCTCCGCACAAGAAACCTGTGGGCCTGTCCGATGTCCACCACACTCCAGGTGCTTGAGGAGCTGATAGAGGCGCTCTAGGAGGGACCAGCTAACCAACGGCCTGCAGGGCAACCAACCACCGCTTCTCTATGGCTTGGATCGTTTCAACGTCGCTAGACTCTCCTGCTGGTAGGTCTCTTCTTCCTGCAGTCTTCTTGTTAGATCATCGTGTGCACCGCTCCCCAGCTCCCCGAAGTGAGATAAATGAGCTGTGCCGGGGGAGCGGTGCCTTATTACCCCCTCATGCTGCCCCTACGCTTGGCAGAGGCTTCCCCCCATTGGGGGGGGGGGGGGGTGTCAAAGGGGGAGTTAAAAAAAAAAAATACCTGGTCCCTCCATTGGCCAGGTGTTTCGGCGCCTCTTTTGGCGTGCTATCTTTTTTGAGGGGGCTAAGAGGGGAGGGAGGTGAGGCCATGAGGCCCCGCCCCCCATTATTCTCTGGACGCACTGTAGTGGCCCAAACTGGATTTTTCTAGGCCCCAGTGACTGTTATGTCGCCAGCCCGGGAGTCCCCCTTCAGGGGCAGCCTCTGCGAAAGTCACTCACTTACAGACCACTGATTTGTATTTGGTCACATGACTGAGAAACATGTGACAAAAGAGCATCATTCCTTGTTTTTAATATGCATAATAGTTCAATGTAGAAATATGTAGAAATATGTAAACTAAAAAAACAATCGGCAGAGATTAATAAATAACTTGAGATAACTTCATTACAAAATGATGTCGATATTGGAGAAATACCACGATGACTGCGGATTTGAACTTTCCCTAATTTCGCAGTCACTCTGACCTACAATGAAATAAAAGTCTAACAAGCATTATTAGACTAGGTGCATAACACAGTCTAACTATTTTGCACAAAGACCTCCAATGAACAATATTCCTACATAGACACTTCCCAGCAATCTCATCAGCAGAGATTTAAATATCCTAGTATGGCTAATATGGATCAGGATGCAATTAAAGTTTATGGAAAGGAGGACTTTGAAATAATAGTTGGAGATTGGTATATAACCCTAATTAGTCCAGAGAAAGACTCTAAAAGCTTTTTAACCTTCTGTCCATAGATTCATGATGACTTCATCAAAGCTTATAAAACATCAGTCTGAAAAGTGCTGTTGAAAAGATCTTATAACATGAAAGCACATACTTATTACACAACAATACACCACAAAACAAATTCACTAAAAAGTAATATAACACATGTAATGATCTGCGTAGAAATGAGTGTATCAACATTAAGCCTTCCCAACAATGGCAAAATATTGTGATGTTACCAGTATGTATCTAGAAGAAACTTACAAAAAATGAGTAGAATATTATGTGAGATTACATGCTAGTCCTACTGTGGAATGTACGAGCAAATTGGTAACAGTCTGATGTGGCTAGCTGAGTAAAGGATATACTGAAGAAGAGGATTTTAGATCCATGATCACCAAGCTCTCAATATATTTTTCTTTCCTAAGATACAAAAGACAACCTGCTAGATGCAATAAGGGATCAGTCAATCGATAATTCTTTATTCAGTTTAAAACAATAAACCATAAAAGAAAAGTAGTACATTACAGTTAAAATCCTGATGGATAAGACAAGCATTGAGTGCATAATAGGCTTCACTAGTGATCAAAACCAAGCAACAGTAAAAAAAAAAAAAAAAAAAAAAAAGAAAAATACCACTAAAACCATTATGTCAACCTAAAATCATTGAGTTTCTCATTCTAACAGCACAATTTTAAAAATCAGGCAACATGAAGGCAGGTTTGAAAGTCAGTCAACATTTGTGAAAGTAACAGGGTAGGCCTCGCTGGGTAGGCCTCGCTTGCCTAAAATTCCACTCAGCAAAAAGTGGCTTTAAGAATCTTTTAAGCATATTGAAGTAAAAAGGACAAACAAAAATAGACAGAGGGAAGGAATGCTTTTAGTGCAAGTAGGATCGCCCTGAGCTCCAAAAGATTGATATAGCGCTTGGACTCCGCCGGAGACCAGAGGCCTCTGATCTCCGCCTCTCCCATGTGGCTGCCCCATCCCAGGAGGGACGCGTCCGTCACTACTGTGTGCTCCGGTTGGGGAAGGGAGAGGGATCTGTCGCTGACCCTACGCTGGTCCGTGAGCCACCACTGCAAGTCCTGTGCAGTGCCCTTCGAGATCTGGATGTAGTCGGACAGGTTTCCCCAATGCTGCGTCCACTGGAACTTTAGGTCCCACTGCAGAGCCCGCCATGCCATCTGGCATGATAGATCAGCAGGATGCAGGAGGCCATGTGGCCCAGCAGCCTCAGGTTCTTCCTGACCGAAACCCAGGACCAGGGCTGAAAGATCAGAATCAAAGCCCAAATGTCCCGGACTCACTGTTCGGGAGGATAAACCCGAAACTGCGCCGTATCTAGAACCGCTCCGATGAAGAGGTGCTTCTGAGAGGGAATCAGGTACGACTTCGGCACGTTGATAGAAAACCCCAGCAAATGCAGGAGGTCGGCCGTAGTCTGGAGGTGGGAGACGACTGCCTGGGGCGAGCCGCCTTCAACAGCCAGTAATGGAGATAGGGGAAGACTGAAACCCCTGATCTGCGCAGATGAGCTGCGACCACTGCCATCACTTTCGTTAACACCCGAGGGGCGCTGGTAAGGCCGAAAGGGAGCACAGTGAACTGAAAGTGCTCGTTGCCTACTGTGAACTGTAGGTAACGCCGGTGGGCCGGCAGGATGGGTATATGAAAATAAGCATCCTGCAAGTCCAACGCTACCAGCCAGTCTTGCGGGTCTAGGGCAGACAAGACCTGAGCAAGCGTGAGCATCTTGAACTTCTCCTTCCGGAGGAAGCGATTGACGTTATGGAGGTCTAAGATAGGACGCAGGCCCTTGTCCTTCTTTGGAACCAAGAAGTAGTGGGAATAACAACCACGACCTACTTCTGGCGTCAGAACGCGCTCGATGGCCCCATTGGCCAAGAGGGCCGCAACTTCCTGCTGGAAAAGTGACAAGTGATCCCCCGACATGCGGTGGTACTGAGGTGGCATGGTTGGAGGGGTAGACTCGGAGGGGAGGGAGTAGCCCCTCTGGACTATTTGCAGAACCCACCTGTCTGAGGTGATGGTGCGCCAGTGGGGAAGGTGATGGCGAATCCTGCCACCCACTGGTGTCTGGTGGGCCTAAAACACCGGACTAGGAAGGTTTTGAGGTGGCGGCGGCTGGGGCGGTGGTGGATTGACCCACCCGCTGTGCTCGGGACCCACCACGGCGGGTCCCACATCCACAGCTGCGGTGAGACTGCGGCTGCGCAGGCTTGCGGGTCTGAAAGGAACGCGCTTGGGTGCCTTGACCCTGATCACGAAAGGAACGAAAAGCAGACCCCGAGGGAGTACGTGGTGGCGAGACCCAAGGACTGGGCCGTAGCCCGAGAGTCCTTAAAGCGTTCAAAGGTGCTATCCGCCTTCAAAGAGGTGTGTGCCATCAAAGGACATGTCCAACAAAGTGTTCTGGACATCCCTGGAGAAGCCAGTAGTTCTGAGCCAAGCGTAACGGTGGAGTGCCACCGTTGTGGAAAGTGCCCTGCCGAGGGTATCGGCCATGTCAAGACCACAACGGATAGTACATTTAGCAGCATCTCTCCCTTCGGTAATGGCCTGGAAGAGAACCGCCCGTGCTTCCACAGGGCACTGAGGCAGCACCTGTGCCACGGTGTCCCACACAGAATGGGAATAGCGGCCCAACAGGCACGCAGTATTCACCGCTCGCAACCCGGAACTGGCAGAAGTGAAAATCTTTTTCCCAAACTGCTCGAGTTTCCTAGACTCCTTGTCCGGAGCAGCAGAAGGGAATGCGCTCAGTGAGGCAGAAGCCTGGACAACCAGACTCTCAGACGTCGGGTGTTGTGTGAGAAAGCTGGGGTCGCCTGGCGTGCCACACCCTTATCTACAGGAACCCATGTTAGGTTTGTTCCAGGTGCTCAACAGGATGTCAGTAAGCACCTCGTTGAAGAGCAGCAGCGGCTCCGCGGAGGACGACGGTGGCTGCAGCACCTCGGTCAGGAGATTGGTCCGGATGGGTACAGAAGGGAGCTCGAAGTCAAGAGTCTCAGCCGCCCTACGCAACACCACTGAAGAAGTCCCAACCTCCTCCGTAGCCACGGAAGAAGGGGACAGTGTACCAGGGTGTGGAGAGAAATCCAGATCCACTGGACCCTCCATGTCGCCTTCTCATTCAGGCTTATCCTCGCATTGAGCTGCAAGAGGGTCAGGCCCCTCCCAGTACTCCCCTTCATCCACCGGTTGTTGAGGAGGCCGGTAAGGACAAGGTGCCCGGGGAAATGGGACAACCTCCCCACCAAGAATTGGAATCGTGGGGTAAGAGACCAATCCTGGTTTGGCGGCGTCCGCGCCGTGCCCGGCGGAGGCGGCGCCGAGGCCGGAGCTGCAGGGTATGGTGCCGGTGTAGCAGAGGCCAAAGGCGGCGGCACGGGAGCAGATCCACCCAATGGGTCCACGGGGCCCTACAGGACTTAAACCCGGGCATCCCTACTGCACCAGGTGTCGAGTACACGACAAAACAAGTTGTCAGAAACGAAGTTAAAACTTTTAACTAAGGGTACCGCTCTCTCTCGGATCTGCGCTGCTGGCGCGGAAAAAGAGAACCGACGTCAGCATGCGTGGGCCCGTCTAAGTAGCTCCGACGATGTCATCTTGGCGGCGTAGCCGCCAGCGACGTACGCGGAGCCGTACGACGCCACCTACCGAGGCGCAGGGGTACTGCTGACGAAAACTTTACAGATCCAGTCTGACACCTGGGGATATTCGAAGGTAAGGAATCTATCACTAACGTGTCTCTTTCAGATATACTTGGATATAATAAATAATTTAAAAAAAAGGTTAAGACCTTGACCTACCGTCCCTTTACCAGGCTATAAACCATACTGCACGTCAGACAAAATCATGGTGCTGAACGACCCACATGGTAAGTCGACTCAATAGAATACTCCCTATCACCTTGACTGTGAAATAAATCAGAGATAATGCGGTAGCAAAGTCATCCCGGTTACCCTTTTTAAAGGCCAGAACAATGACCGAGTTAGACCACGAAGGAGGAATTTGATGTCTAATGGCTGTGTTGATATAAAGTGTTAACCTCTTCAGTGCCCCGCCCTTTCCACGCCCTGTGCCGGGCGTTTCATTAGCGGGCGGGGTTCATGACGAGATAGTCTCGTCATGGGCACAGCGCAACCACGCTCCATGACGAGACTATCTCGTCATGGGCACTGAAGGGGTTAAAAGAGGAGTCCATAGGTCAACATTAGATTTAAACATATTGATTGGTACAGCATCTGGACCGGGGCTTTTTTTATTGAGAAGGTTAATGATTTCATTTCTAACCTCTTCCCAACTAAATTTTAATGGCGAAATCGAGGAGGAAAACAACAAAGTGTTAGCCTGACCGCCGGTGAAGCTATCACTGATAGGGGTGTTATAGGTGGAACAAAGTGACTAAGTCAAGAATCCGGAGTGATAAGCTGAAAAATAAGACTCCTGGCAGACAGTTCGAAGAAGGGGCGGTTGATAACTTCCCAAAACTTGGTGCAATCTTTAGAGGAACATGACACAAATTAAAGTACCCCCTTGCATAATTTTCTTTGGACTTATCTTGGATCAAGGTGTGCAGATCACAACGGTTGAATCAAAGTTCTCCTTTCTATTGGCAAGGCGTGAGATTTGCAAGTTGTGGAACTCTGAAAATCCCCCACTCTTTTATGAGGGTCTTAGAAACGTTATTTATATATCTGAATCGGACATAGCATGTGATCCAAGAAGTAGAGAAAAAAATCTGGAATCCGTTGGTAAGGTGGAGAGAGAAGGAAACGCGAGTCCTATGATTATGCCACCTATACTGTTGGCCAAGTTATCTCCTATCCTTGGGCAGTCTTAGTTTGTTAAGGAGATGGAAGTGGAAACAGTAGTATGCTTGCAGGCCAATACTCTACCTATTCCTCCTATGGTGAACGGTTTGGTTTCCCTTTGTAAGACCTAGAGGGTTTAGAGTCTAACCCGGCAAGAAATTTGGCAAAATGAGGACAAAAAAAATAAAAAAAGTAACATGACTCCATCAAGTCTGCCCATGCTTCCTGCTTAAGCATACATTTCCCTTGCTTAATGGCAGGATTTTATTCCCGACCGTGGGAAGCTACTCTGTGTTTTTTTTTTGTTATACAGGTTTTTGTATAGCGTGCGGCTACTCGAAAGAGTGTCCCGACGCTTTGAATTGCACACTAATCTCAAAACACAACAGGAAAAATGAACAAAAAACAGAAAAAGAAGAACCCGGATAGGACCTGAAACTAAGAAGTGAAAAGCCAAGTTTTAAGCCCCTTCCTAAAGGCCAACAAGTTAGGGGTGCTGCGCAGGGACACAGGCAATTTGTTCCACAGCTGAGGCGCTAATAATTTAAAGGAGCGGCCACCGATGCGAGCTCTCTTCACGCGGGGCACTGCAGCAAGAAACAAGGCTTCAGACCTAAGCGATCTGGCAGGACGGTAAAAGGACAGCCTTTTCTGAAGATATTTTGCTCCAGATGTGTGCAAGGCTTTGTGTGCCAGGGTGAGAGTTTTAAAAACTATCCGCTTCCGGACAGGAAGCCAGTGCAGAGCCTCCAAAAGGCCCGAGGCTCTGGCACGGCGAGATAGTCCAAAAATAGCACGTGCTGCCGAATTCTGAACAACCTGTAATCGTTGAAGCAGGTATTCTGGCAGGCCGAGATAGAGGACGTTGGAATAGTCTATTCTCGAGCCTATCATCGCCTGCACCGTTATCTTCCTATGTTCCTCCGATAACAAGGGAAGGAACTTGCGAAGCATCCGGAGTAAGCCAAAGCAGGTGCCTGTGAGACCGATTACCTGCGAGCGTAGTGTGAGGCCATTGTCGATCTTAATCCCAAGGTTTTTAGCTACCTGGGACGAACTTGCTGGTGGAAACATGTTCTCAGGCCACCACACTTTCCAGTCCGGGTCCGAGCTGCACCCAAAAAAGAGGACCTCGGATTTATCCGAGTTGCACTTGAGGCTGTTATGATGGAACCACTGAAACACAGCCTCAAGGCAACCCTGGATCCTACCTCCATCGAAGTCCGCACCCCTCTCACAGGTGAAGAGGAGCTGGGTGTCATCGGCATAAGAAACGATCTGGGCCCCGAAAGACTCCGCCAGGGCCGCCAGAGGGGTCATGAAGATATTAAATAGAGTTGGGCTCAGGACAGAGCCCTGAGGAACACCGACACCCAATGGCGACATCTCGGCGGAGCAAGCAGAAGCCCAGACCGATTGTCGACGGCCTGCCAGGAAAGATCGAAACCACTGGAGCACCGTCCCTCGAAGACCAATCTCTGAGAGTCTAGCAAGCAGACCCTCATGAGGGACGGTGTCAAAGGCCGCCGACAGGTCTAACATCACCAGCATCGCTCTCCCACCCGAATCCAGCACCTCCTTTATCGCCTCCGAGACTTCCAGGAGGGCTGTTTCGGTGCTAAGATTGGCGCGGAAACCCGACTGTGTAGGGTGCAGTAGGTCGTGGGCCTCCAAGTAACCGGCAAGCACCTTCTGCACGTGCTTTTCAATGACCTTCGCCAAAGCCGGCAGGAGCGAGATAGGTCTATAATTCGCTAACACCTCCACATCCAGACCAGGCTTTTTAAGCAGAGGAATAATCATTGCCTGCTTCCAGGACTGGGGAACCACACCCTGTGCAAGAGAACAGTTCAACAGGGGGTTCACGAGTGGATTAATGACAGCTGCCATTTTAGCCAGAAATTTTGCGGGGCAGGCATCCCGAGGGGAACCTGACTTTAGTCCCACCATCAGGTCAAATGAAGCTGTCAGCGAGAGAGGAGGGAAAGCTGCCAAGGCCACACCGGCGTTCGGTCGGGTAACAGCGGCATTCTCCGCCCGACCTGGTACCTCAGGATCCAACACAAGGAAGGAGTCCTGGATCCGCTGGATCTTAGAGGTGAAAAAATCCGCAATCGCCCTGACCCAAGGCGCAGGAGGGGGGGTCTGGGCAGGCGCTGCGCGAGAGGCTGTAAACTCCCGCACAATGGCGAAAAGCTCCTTACAGGAGTTGGAAGCGGCTTCAATTTTTCTAGCAAAATAAGCCTTCTTCTCCGCGAGGATGTTCCGATGGTACGCTTTCGCCAGAGACCTGTAGGTGAGTTTCGCCGTCGCGTCATATTTCACGCGCCATGCTCTTTCCGCTACCTTGCATTGCCGACGAGAGGCCGCCAATGCTTCCGTAAACCAAGGGGCAGAAGCACCTTTTTCGGGTTTGCGGAAGGGTCTCAGAGGAGCAAGATCATTGAGCCTCTCAGAGAGCCAGACCTGCAAACGCTCCACATCCTCCTCTAAGTTCCCGGTTAAGGCACAGGGGTGATCGGCGCAGGACTGTCCCAACAGTTCCGGAGTAATCCGGTGAAGTGGCCTGAATCCCACGGCAGTCTGCCGGGGGACACCGGCAGGCTTCCCAGCATCTGCGAGATAAAATCTCACCAGCCTGTGGTCAGACCAAAGCACCTGGGTGGGGGCCAACATCTCTATAGGGGTCGTAGAGAAGGTCAAATCCAGGGTATGTCCCTTCTCATGGGTCGGCCCAACATGATAGGGAACCAGGCCCATAGGGGCTGTGACCTCCAACATTTTCATCGCATCGGGATCCGTTTCCACGTCCGTATGGACGTTGAAGTCCCCGGCGACAATGCAATGTTCTGATGTAAGTAACAAAGAAGAGGTCACAGACTGGAACTCTTCAAAAAAAGAGCCCATGGGCCCTGGCGGCCGATAGACTAGAAGACCCTTCATCGATTGGTGTGGTGAAAGGACAATGGCGAAGGCAAGGGATTCGCAATCCTTGATCGCGTCCGATGGAATGATGGTGCAGGTGACCATTTTGTTGACTATTAATGCCACCCCACCTCCACGCCCCTTCGGCCTATCCTGCCTGAAGATGTTATACTCGGGCGGGATAGCAGTGGCAATATCTGGGTTGGACGCCTCGCCGAGCCACGTCTCGGTGAGCATTAGGAGCAGGGGTTTTTCTGACTCTAGCAAATCAAAAACATCCAGAGCGTGCCGGCCCAGAGATCGAGTGTTGAGCAGTAGGCCCAGATGTTTAGCGCAAACCGCCGCCTTCTGTGGCGCATCGCCAAGATGTTTCTGCGGGCGCCAGCCACACTCAGGGCAGCAATGCTTGCCCTTGTGGCGAGCAGGAAAAACCGTCCGGCAGAAACCATTTGTGTACTGCCAAGACCGAAGTTCCAGACCCGAGTAGTGTAGCATAGTGCTCAAAAAAAGCAAGCTAACTCAAGCCGAATGGCCGCGTCCTGCCCGTCGCCTCAAACGCCTCCGGGACGCTGACGGGCGCAGACGGGCAGGACTCTGGCACGACTCCGGCTAAGCGAACGGCGTCCCGCTGCGCGATACCGCTGCGCGGACGGGTCCGCCTTAAATAGGCGTTTCCCACAACCACTCGAGCGTCGGGACGCTCCAAGATGGCGCCCGCGCCCACACACACTCAGCCCAACCAAAGATGGCGCCCGCAAAATAAATCCGCCCCGGAACCCGGACCCACCAAATGGCGGTGTGTTTTCCTGATTTAAATGCAGGTAAGAGGACAGGAAGCCCAATATAGCGGCAGTAAAAGCAGGGGTTAAAAAACCAAAATGAACAAAGATGGGCAAAAGGGAGATAAAAAGACCAGTTGTCCGAGCTAGATGATAGCGCGACCAGCGCTCGTGTAGCAATCAGCAGAGAGCCTGAAAAACGAGTCCGCCTTAAATAGGCGTCTCCCACATCCACTCGAGCGTCGGGACGCTCCAAGATGGCGCCCGCGCCCACACACACTCAGCCCAACCAAAGATGGCGCCCGCAAAATAAATCCGCCCCGGAACCCGGACCCACCAAATGGCGGTGTGTTTTCCTGATTTAAATGCAGGTAAGAGGACAGCAAGCCCAATATAGCGGCAGTAAAAGCAGGGGTTAAAAAACCAAAATGAACAAAGATGGGCAAAAGGGAGATAAAAAGACCAGTTGTCCGAGCTAGATGATAGCGCGACCAGCGCTCGTGTAGCAATCAGCAGAGAGCCTGAAAAACGAGTCCGCCTTAAATAGGCGTCTCCCACATCCACTCGAGCGTCGGGACGCTCCAAGATGGCGCCCGCGCCCACACACACTCAGCCCAACCAAAGATGGCGCCCGCAAAATAAATCCGCCCCGGAACCCGGACCCACCAAATGGCGGTGTGTTTTCCTGATTTAAATGCAGGTAAGAGGACAGCAAGCCCAATATAGCGGCAGTAAAAGCAGGGGTTAAAAAACCAAAATGAACAAAGATGGGCAAAAGGGAGATAAAAAGACCAGTTGTCCGAGCTAGATGATAGCGCGACCAGCGCTCGTGTAGGCTTTTGCTTCAAACCATCTACTAGAGAGTGATGGTTGTATCTATAAGAAGCGAGGCTCAAACTCACCATAGTACAAATAAAGAGGATGAGATGATCTTATCCAAGGTACTTTCATCCAAACAGATACAAAAACTCCAAGGTGCAGTCTCTGAATAAAATCAAGACGAAATTGACAGGACATAACCTTCTCCCACCGAATTCTGTATCTAGTCATTGGCACATACCCACCTGCACAAGGCGTTATCAGAATGAGCAGAATTGTTTGCCCAGGAAAAGGTATGATGCAATGGGTAATGGTTGCTTCTAGAATCCCAGAACACTTTGAAATCAAACAGTGATGGTATTAGGCCAGAGGAAACAAAAATAAATTCAATGTTAAAAATCAACCTACGCCGAAAGAGGTGGGCACAAATGGGGTAGAATTTAGCTTAACAGACTGAACAAGGTCCAAGGATACATTTTTCTCAGAATGGCATTGAGTGAATAACCTTTTGTAGAACGTTGGAAATGATGGGCAACTGGTAGCGGAGGTGACCAGTTACATGTTTTATAAGCAGGACAAGTGACACACAAACGAGTATTAAAATCGGCCAGCAGTACAAATGATATAATACACTTGAGGCAATGGGTGTATTTATCCAACAAGCCTCTCAACTTGGAGGTGCTATTGTGCCAAACATGGGTAGGATTAGCATTTTGAAGATTTCCCAGTAAAACACTGCAAGAATTAGAAAAAATAGGACACACTGCAGTCATTTGGAAGACCCGGAGTCTAGTTGTTAAGACCAGTTTCCAGGGTTCTCCAAAGTAAGTCCTGGAGCGCTGGTTCATACAAGATTTTTAAGATAACGCTAAAAATCTGTCATGAATTCCTGTGCCGACTTGGCCAGATAATTCCTGCTGGGGCCAAAAATGAACTTGTGAAGTATGTCATTCTCCCCCAACAAAGTGACTTGACACAGTAGTGGAATTGCTGATGGCTTTAAGGTCAGGCGCCTCAGGGTCAGGCGCCTCAGAAGTCGCAACTCAAGTTATTGGGATGGGCAGAAGAAATATGCAAACAGACCACATGCAAAGGAGCTGGCCCTGCAGATAAGCCACAAAATTAGTATTGGTCAACTGAGCCCCCTGGGGTGACAGACAACCTGGTATGAATATCTTCTAATTTGGTAGGTCTGATATTGTACACTGCAAATGAGTTAATAATTAAATTCCACAATTTGCTAAAATAACTGGTAACCAGATCATCAATTAGTTCTAATGTCACATCAGCACTAATATGGATTGATTAAAAAAATCTATTAACTTTTTTTTCCTAATGGAGACTGTGGCTGATTTGCTAATCAAATCATTAAAGTGTTGAATTTAAGTGGAACTATCCATGACAAAATTTAAAGTTGAGAAGGAAATCCTCCAGTGTGTCCACACTATGAGCGTGTGGTCTAGTGTTTTCCCAATTGCATGCCCCTAATGCCCCCTCAACATCACATGCCGGTTTCTATAACCTAATCTCAAATTGACTCCATGCAGCATACTGTTCTATACACAGCACCTACTATTTTAAATACTCCTGCTACAATATGTTCACATTGAAATATCAACTATAAAAAAATATAATCCAGCCACTACCACAGCCTAACAACATAGTCCTTTTTATTGATGCTTCTGTGGTGGTGTTACGTTTATTTGTGCATACATAAGCAAAGAGCAGTTGAATCAGTGTAGCTCCAACACATGCAGAGATCACAAAGATCATTTTACGGAAAAAAGAATATATAGAAAATCCCCATCTCCCACATTCTTTCCTCTGTGACAATCCTTTACCTGATAGCTGTCCATATCATCCTCTTCATCCTGTAGCATAGAAAATACATTTGTTACAATACTGGCATCCACAAAGACAAAAGTGCACAGTTAATATGTTCACATATGCCTGATAATGTGTATACTGTAGGTTCTCAATGCATTCCTAGCTACTGCAGGACCCTTCTGAAAATAAGACTGCAGAAATTCAGGCAGATAAAAACCTGTATGAGGTGGATTAGTCTTTCCACGCGATCAGTGATTCAGATTGTCACAACAGCTATCTATTAAGCATTGGAGATGTCACGGCATATGCATGTAGGTTCATAAGCAGGGCAACAGAAACGTATCCACAGTCTCCTACCTTTGAAAACATTTTGCACATTCTATTTCATGGTTTTCTGAACTACAACATTTTTTTATATACAATTTGCTTAACAAGACAAACACAAAAGGTTAATAGATATGAATTTCAACAAGCTAAATCAATTACTTTGGTGTATGTTTTTACTTTTACATTGCAATGTTTTATCTGCAACATTTTTGTTTTTGCCACAGTCAGTGCTACAACCGCCATTGTACTTTCAACTCAACAGGAATGATGATTTTATTTAGCACAACACAGCTCTGGAGCGAGATTGGGCCACATGTTTGATTATCTGCCACAATTAACCATGCTTGATTCATGAAAGTATAGCCCACATAGTTCACCCCAAGCTTTGAGAAGCTACACCCATCCCATAAAGCCGACAGCATTAGTAAACGCCGCTGTTACTACCAGCTCCATGCCAAGGGCAGCACTTACCAAACAGCATGTTTTAATAATTTCCATTACAGAGATGCCTTTCAATTTGAAAGTAAATTATTGATTAGCTGCAATTGACTGAAAGTTTTAATGCAATTTGATACTAGTTGCTGATCCCTACGAACGCAATGCATTTCTTGGGATGGAGCATCCTGTCAAAGCCTCAGGCAGATTGTCTGACAAAAGGGAGATTTCCTACCTCTCGCAGGCAATTTAAAGCCACGATTTTAACATTTGCATGGTTAAAATCCTGATGCACAGAAATATTGGACTAATCGAAGCATCAGAGAAACAAATTAAATTAATATATTTCCTCATAATTCACAGGGAATTTTTGCCGTCACAGATAAAATAATACACAGTCACCTAGAACTGAGAAAGGAATAGAAGACTTTTCTGGTTCTGCTTACAGTACACTAAACACCACTAGTCTCACCAGTCTACACAATACAACACTAGTCTCACCAGTCTACACAACACAATACTAGTCTAACCAGTCTACATAATACGAGACTCAACACAATACTAGTCTCACCAGTTTACACAATACACTAATCTCACCAGTCTACACAATACAACACTAGTATCACCAGTCTACACAACACAATACTAGTCTCACCAGTCTACACAATACACGAGTATCACCAGTCTACACAATACACCACTAGTATCACCAGTCAATACAATACTAGTCTCGCCAGTTTACAGAATACAATACTGGTCTCACCATTCTAGACAATACTGGTCTCACCATTCTAGACAATACTGGTCTCACCAGTCTGCACAGTACAATACTAATCTCATCAGTCTACACAACACAGTACTAGTCTCACAAGCCACCATAACACAATAGTGGTCTCACCTGTCTACCCAATCCAATACTAATTGCACCAGGGGCGGCTCCTCCGCAATAGCAGAGGAGCGTCGCTCCACAAAAATAAAATGATAATAAAACAATATCATTTTATTTTTCTGTGACTGGCTGGCATGCCTGGGTAGGGCGGGACAGGGCCATGAAAGGGAGGAGTGGTAGGTGCAATGCAAGTGCGCATTTAGGTTTGGCCAGCTGTCTTAGACCGGCCAAACAGACATACGCACTTCTATTGCTCCAACCCAGCTGTGTTCAGAGCCGTGTTGGAGAAAAGTGGCATGCTTCCAGGCAGTATCTGAGTGGCAGACCAGGCAGCTCAGACCACCCTGGCGCTGCTCTCATAGCAGGAGAGCTGCGTCTGGATTAGGTGTGGAGTTTGTGCTTTCTCAGAGACTGCTGGGATTGAAGGATCGAGGCGTACGTCGGAGGCAGCGGCAGGGAAAGTTATGTTTTAAATAAATCATTATTTGCCCCTAAATTCACTCCACTTTCGTTTTGTGGCAGCCACCACTGAATCTCACCAGTCCACACAATACAATACTAGTCTCACCAGACTACACAATACAATACTAGCCTCACCAGACTACATATTACAATACTAGTCTCACCAGTCTAAACAATACAATGCTAATCTCATCAGTCTGCACAATGCTAGTCTCACTCGTCTGCCACTGTGGCACTGTTCTCAAAGAATAAAGAGGATTTGATTAAGAATACATTTCAGTATGTCTCGAGCGCATAATGCTGGTGTGGAGATCCTACCGACACTATCTGTATGGCGGGAAGGGTTACTGAAGACTGCTGCCTAATACACAGGAAGCTCTGCTGGCCTGGGATAGGGCCACTAGGACGCTTGGGTGGGCACACAAGATTACCAGGGAAACACCTCTCTGGAAAGGGACATGGCTGAAAGAGGTGGTGAAGCTGCAGGGCTTTGGGGCCTGGGATACTATAGGCATCATAACAGTGGAGGACATCATTGAGAACGGGGATATCATGCCCTTCTCTACAGTGCAGCAGGAACATAATTTACAACCGTCCCAGAATATGCCCCACTAGAGGTGCGGATACTGATGGAGGAGTTAGGAATGGTGCAATCTCCATCACATATAAGAAGGTCAATAACAATATATCAGACATGCTAAGCAAGCTACGGGAAAGATGGGGGTATGATGTGGGTGACCTCGAGGATACAGACTGGGAAGTGGCATTAAGGAACACTCGCGAAGTGGCCATTAAATTGCGCTTGTGCACAATTCAATTTAAGATACTCCACTGGACCCACTAAGACAGCCAGAGGCTAAATAACATGGGGAGAGCCTCCACACTGCTGTGTTTGGGGTGTGCTGAGGCGGTTGGTTAATTTCTGCACACACTTTGGGAATGCCCAAGCATTCAGGCTTATTGGCAGACAATTGCTCAGGAATTCTCTGACATACTGGAGGTATTGCTCCCGATAGACCTGAGGCTTCTGTTGCTGGGGATCTCAAACGATGTTAATGTCCCGTGCTTCAAGCTTGTTTTTAGTGTCCTTGGCCTGGTGGTGGCAAAAAGGGATCTGGCTAAATACTGGGGTGCGCCAGAGGGGCCTTATGTGCCTGAGTGGCGAAAAGGAATGGACCTCTACATAGCAGAGGAAAAGGTGATATATGGCTGCAGGGGATGTTCCTGGAAATTCTACAAGATATGGGGATGGTGGAGAACAGATTATGGGTTGGGCTCGGCAGAGGGCAGTCCCGGTCCGACTCCTGGCTTGACTGCCAACTAGACTAATTGCTTCATGATGTGTGCAAGTGTCCTAAAAGTACTCTCCTACATTGACTGTGTGTTTGGTTGCTCCAAGTTCTACTTTGCACAACTTACTGCGATCAAATGTACCATTCATATGTACCCGAAAACCATGGCGCATGTTACGTGTGACTATATTCTTTTCCTTTATTATATTGGTTTAAAAAATTAAAAAATACAGTTCAGTAAGCATAAATAAAGAGGAAATGCAGACAAATTTACCTGGTGGTTTTCATATCCTTTTTGAGATTTGAAATGCCTTACTTTCGGACATCCAACTCCAATCGACAGTATAGTGTCTTCTATTAGGGGCAAAGTCCCAGAGTCTTGAACAGACCTCACGTCCACCTGGATACGCCGTGACTGTCCCTGTAGAAGATGCATTAGTTTGAATGTTCATCTGGTTACATTATGTACTATGCGCAGCCATTCCTAATTTTTTTTTAATCTTAAATTAAATCAACTATTCATTCAAACAGACTAAATTACATTTGGAGAAACCAGTAGTGTTATATTTCGAAATATAAAGATCCAATTAGCTCTCTCACTCTCACGCAACGTGGAGTCCACGAAAGTCAGTCACATTAACAGAAATTGAAAAAACATAAAAGAGAAATTTGTCTTGAGCGATTCAAAAGTTGTACTAGAATAATAAAACCAGCCAGGAAATACAGACTACAATGTAGCTTATTTACACATACCTAGGGTTGTTCTATGCGAAGTGTCGAATCAGAAAGAAATCTACACATGCATAAAACAATAGGACCATAAAAAGTTTATTTCGCTTTGCTCAAGATTGATATTACTAGACATGGTAATATAAGAGAAAGAGTCAGAAATTAGAAATATAATCACTAGTTCATGGCTAGCTGACAGGCACAAAAGTTGTTAAGTAGTCCTGAAAATAAAGGAAGAGTGGGCTGTAAGGAAAATGCTACTTACCCAGTATGCATCTGTTCTTGGCA
This sequence comes from Triturus cristatus, assembly GCF_964204655.1. NCBI lineage: Eukaryota > Metazoa > Chordata > Amphibia > Caudata > Salamandridae > Triturus > Triturus cristatus. The sequence continues at coordinate 1,769,146,487 of NC_140589.1, read as the reverse complement.
TGTAGAGCTGTAGATTCACATGCTGTGCATAGCCTGCCATCTAGTGTTCGGTCCGGATGTTTGCAAGTTGTTTTTCTTCGAAGAAGTCTTTCCCAGTCACGAGGTAGGTGACTCCTCCTTTCAGTGATAGTGCGCATGGGCATCGACTCCATTGTTAGATTTTTTTTCCCCGCAGAGGGTGATAATGGAGTTATTGAGAGTAGTAGAAAGAGATGTCCATGTATATATGTATCTAAGTAACACTTCACTACAACAGGTATAGGTACCCAGGGAGGTGGGTGGGCGCATGTGAATCTACAGCTCTAAATGCCAAGAACAGATGCACATTGGGTAAGTTGCATTGTCCGTTCAAGGCATGTGAGCTGTAGATCACATGCTGTGCATAGACTATATAGCAGTTATCTCCCAAAGCGGTGGCTAACCTGTAGCTGTTGCAGTCGTTTGAAATAGTGTACATAAAACTGCTTGCTGTTTTGCCAACACATCTACACAATAGTGTTTTGTGAATGTGTGAGATGTAGACCATGTTGCAGCTTTGCAGATGTCATCTATGGGTATATTTCCTAAGCATGCCATATAAACCCCTAGTTTGCATGTGGAGTGCGGTCTAGGGGGAATTGACAATGTTAATTTTGCTTTTGCATATCATGTTTGAATGCACTTGACTATCCACCATGCAATACCTGATTTTGATATGGGATTGACTTTATGCGGTGGAGGAAAAGCTACCAATAGTTGTTTTGTCTTACGGAAAGGTTTTGTCCTTTCTATGTAGTAGAGTAACACTCTTCACTTCTAAGGTGTGCAAAGCACGTTCTGCCACAGAATCTGTTTGAGGGAAGAACACAGGCAACTCAACAGATTGGTTGATATGAAAGGCAGAAATGACCTTTGGTAGAAATGTAGGGTTGGTCCTAAGAATCACTTTGTTTTGGTGCACTTGTAAAAAATGGTTCTTCTATGATTAGTGACTGAAGCTCATCTACTCTCTCCTCAGTGATGTGATAGCTATGAGGAAAGCTACCTTCCAAGTGAGAAATTGCAATTCACATGTATGCAATGTCTCAAAGGGTGGACCCATCAGGCTGGTAAGGACAATGTTGAGATTTGACACTGGGGCAGGTGGAAGCCTTGGAGGTATGATTCTTTTAAGTCCCTCCATAAATGCTCTGACAGGCACTCTAAAGAGAGACAGGTGTTGTCTGTTCTGTAGGTAAGCAGCTATTGCAGCAAGATGTAAGCGTATGGAAGAGTACGCTAAATTGGAACACTGCCGATGTAATAAGTAGCAAATGATGTTTTGAACTGACGCGTCCAGTGGATCGATTTGATTGTTATTGCAGTATATTACAAATCTTTTCCACTTTGCTGCATAGCATGCTCTTGTGGTAGGACATCTAGCCTCTTTGATGATGTTCATGCAGTGTTGCGGGAGATTAAGGTAGCCAAACTCTAAGATTTCAGGTGCCAGATCGCAAGATTGAGATGACTGGGATCTGAATGTCTTATCTTTGGGAGTGAGATGTCGTTTTTGGTGAGCAACTACTGAGAGTTCCAACAGTGTTGTGAACCAGGGTTGCCGGGCCCATGTGGGAGCAACTACGATTAGTGTCTGGGACATCTGTCTGAGCTTCCAAACCACTAATGGAATGAGTGGGAGAGGCGAAAAGACGTAGGCAAATATCCCTGACCAATTCATCCATAGTGCATTGCCTTTAGACAATGGGTGTGGATGGCTGGATGCCAAGCTTGGGCATTTTGCGTTTAGGTTTGTGGCAAACAGATCTATGTCTGGAAAGACCCACATTTGGAAGAATGGGAGGAGAACCTAGGGTGGATTTCCCATACGTGAATCTGCTGTCTTTGACGACTGCAGATCTGCAATCTGATTGTTTACTCCTGGAAGGTGTTCTGCAAGGAGATACATTTTTGTGACATATAGCCCATTTCCAGATGGTCTGTGCTAGTTGTGACAGCTGGAGAGAATGTGTCCTCCCCTGTTTTTGTATGTACTACATTGCTGTCATGTTGTCTGTACGGATCAGGACAGCTTTGCCTACTAGATGTACTTGAAACGCTTTGAGCGCTATAAAAATAGCTAGCAGCTCTAGATGATTTATGTGAAGCTGCTTTTGCTGCAGGCTCCACATGCCCTGAATTGTATGCATCTGGAGGTACACTCCCCAACCAGTGAGCGATGCGTCTGCTGTTAGCGCTATCCATGGAACGGGGTCGATGAAGGGCAGCCCTTTTGAAAGGTTTTGTGTATTCCACCACTGCAGAGAGCGATGGGTGCGGCCGTTCACCAAAACTAGATCTGATAAGAGACCCTAAGCACTCCTGAAGGGGACGCATCTGGAGTCTTGCGTAAGGGACTTTTAGAATGCAAGACACCATCATCCCTAGTAACTGCATGAACACTTGAGTTGATAATGAGTGTTGAGGCTGAAACTGAGAGATTAAAGTTTGCATGTTGCGGATTCTGGCCGTATTGGGATAGGCCAAAGCCTATTGTGTATATATTGTGGCTCCTAGATACGCTTGTGTGTTGGATGGTTGTAGATGGGATTTAGACAGATTTACTGTGAATCCAAGAGCGTGGAGCAACTGCACTGTTTTGTGAGCGTGACGTAGACAGCTGTTTTGTGAGTTGGCTTTTATGAGCCAGTCATCTAAATATGGGAAGACGTGAATGCGTTGTCTTCGTAGATGAGCTGCGACTACTGCCAGGCACTTGGTGAAAACCCTGGGTACGGTAGTTACTCCGAATGGGAGCACTTTGAACTGATAGTGCTGGCCTGCTACTATGAACATGAGGTACTTGCGGTGAGCAGGGTGTATTGGGATATGGAAATAGGCGTCCTTTAATTCCAGAGTGGACAGAAAATCACCTTGTTGAAGGAGCAGGAGCACTTGTTGAAGTGTGACTATGTGAAAATGGTCCGACAATGTATAGAATTAGTTCTCTGAGGTCTAGTATAGACCTGAGAGAGCCGTCCTTCTTGGGAATTAAGAAGTACAGGGAGTATACCCTGGCCCCTTGATATTTTAATGGGACTGGTTCTATAGCTCCTTTTTGCTTTAGAAGGGTAAGATGTTCTTGTGACATTGCATATGATCGTGGAAGAATGTTTGGGGGAGTGTCTAAGTTTCAGGCAGTTACCATATTGGGTCATTTGAAGAACCCATTTATCAGAGGCGATTGTGTTCCAGACAGGGAGAAATTGGGAGAGACGTCCCCCGAAAGGAGTGGAATGATCGGGGGTAGTGGAAGGAAGTCACTGATTGTTATTTGCGGGGCAAGTGCATGTGGAGTTGCCTCTGCCTCTTCCCTTACCATTGTTTCCTCAAAAACCTCCTCTGAAATAGCCTCTTGATGAGGGTGATTGGTTGTTGCCCTTGTAAGAGGAGGAGGAATTCTCTGTGGATATATTCTTGGAGCCAGCCCTGTAAAAGGAGCGACAAAAGGAACCCCTATTTGTAAGTAACTGCAAGGTCCCCAAGGACTTTGCAACATCGGTATCTTTTTCCATTTTTTCCAGTGAGGCGTCAACTGCTGGACCAAAGAGGTGTTCTTTGTCAAATGGTTGGTTGAGAATAGAGGCTTGCACCTCAGGTTTGAAACCCGAGATCCTCAATCAAGCATGCCTGCATAGCAGTACGCTGGTGTATACTGCGCGCGCTGCAGTATCTGTTGCGTTTAGGGCGCACTTGGAGGTATTCGTGATTAGTTTGCCCTCTTGAATAAGATCGTTAGCCTTAGATTTATGTTCATCAGGCAGAAATTGCATGAGCTTTTCTAACTTATCATAATGAGCCCTATCATTGCTGGCTAACAAAGCCTGAGCACTAGCGATGCGCCAATGATTAGCCACTTGTGACGCTACCCTTTTGCCAGAGGCATCAATTAATTTAGACTCCTTATCAGGAGGAGGGGCCTCACCAATGGTCTGCGAGTTAACTCTTTTGCGAGCATTGGAAACCACAAGAGAGCCTAAGGGCAGCTGACCTTTGATGTAGGCAGGGTCAGTAGGTGCGGGTTTATATTTTCTCTCAACCCTATGAGTGACGATTCTTGCCCTTACAGGGTCTTTAAAAACGTAATCTGCATGTTTAATCATCCCCTTAAGCATTGGCAGTGTATGGGTAGTTCTTTGAGAGGAACTTAGGGTCTTAAATAAGAAATTCTCCTCTAAAGCCTCTTTACGTAGTTCCACCCCATGGGAATGAGCAGCCCTGTTAAGTAGCTCAATGTAACCTATAGTGTTGTTGTGTGGTTAGGATCTGGACGGATACAAGTCAGGGTCATTATCCGTGTTTGGGTCAGTGTCATAGCCCTCCCATGGGTCAATATCCTGTGGCCTATCCTGATCCCCATCCCCTTCATCCTGTGGGTCAGGTGATAGTAATGGTGGTGAATTTGTGGGTGTTATGAGTAAGTTGGGATCAGTGGGCAAAGTAGGTGGAATATAAGGTGGTGAAGGGTTAGTACCCACATTTTTTCTCTTCAAAGGAATGTGGTACTCCTCTTGTTGGGCCATCTTCCTTTTTTCAGGCAATTTGGCATGGATATGTCCAGTGTCTAGGTTTATAACCAGCTCTTTCTGTTTCGGATCCAAAAGGTGGAATGTCAGACAGAGGCTCCTTTGGTGGAGTCTTTTCTTCTTTGCTTGTAGTTTTCGGCCTCGAAAGCTTCGGCTCCGAGCATTTCGGTTCCGAAGATTTAGTCTTCGATAAAGGTGGGATGTGGCCCATGACATGTTTTGATTTCGATGCAGAGGATTTTGGTTTGGCGCCGGCATGGGGCCGACTCGAGCCCGAGCCGGAAGGTTTGTCTTTGTGTTTCGGCGCCAGGCCCGGGATGGGGCGCTCAAAAGTTTTTCTCGGTGCCCACCTTGGCCCGCAGGCAGAGGAAGGACCAGAGCCTTTTTGGTCTTATGTTGCTGGGGCAAGGAGGCTTCTGTACTCATGGTACGCTGACCCGGTGTAGCTTGCTCCTCTTCCATGTCGGAGTCGGCCTCAGACACGGAGACGTGTTCTGCTTCCTCGGCTCCTTGAGCTTGTTGTTCGTCTCGAGAGGAATCTTTTCCGAAGATGTCCGGTACAGAGCCACCTTGATGTTGCATCTCGTGACGTGGAGCCAGACGGTCACAAAGCGTCTTCTTCGATCTAATTGATCGGCACGTGTCCTTGGCTTTCTCGTCATGTTCCGGGAATAGACAGAGGTTGCACACTTCGTGCAGGTCGGTGCGCGGAAACTTGGCGTGACACCCTGGACAGAGTTTGAATGGAGTCCATTCCATCGACTGCTAGCAAGCCCGGTGTGGGTAGGCCTAATGGCCCTCCACGAGTTTTCTGATCAAAGGTCTTTGTGTCGAAACGATAGGCGGAGAATGGGAAACACGATCGAGAAACAATACCATCGAGGGTAGTGGATTGCGCGTCGGAGGGAACCAGAGAAACAGTGCTAAACCGGAGTGCAGCAATTCACATACGAACCAGATGGTGGAAATAAACAATCCAACAATGGAGTCGATGCCCATGAGCACTATCACCGAAAGGAAGAATCACCTACTTTGTGACTGAAAAAGACTTCTTCGAAGAAAAACAAAGTGTAAACATCTGGACCCAACACTAGATGGCAGGCTATGCACAGCATGTCTATTTCTTCGGTGTGGGGTGTTGGTGGTTTAGGAAGTAATGGCACCCTGCTGCTTCTATGTATAGTAGGCTGGGTATCTAGTACGTACGGTGCTGACAGGTAGGGAAAACACCATATAACCACTAAGTATGTGATGGATAGGATCCTGCACAAAGCTATGAACCAAAGTCCTATGCACACTTATAAGAATTCTTAATGAGAGTTCATAAAATCATAGGCGCAAAAAAGTAAAGTCCAAATGGATCTGTTCCTTGTCTTTTATTCCATGAAACATCAAAAAGCAACCAGCCAACACGTGTTTCGTCACAATGGGAATTATCCCACGACTTCTTCAGGGCTGTACTTCATATGTGTAGGTTCTTATAGATCACTCCGTCGGTGATAATTCCGAACCGGCAGGTCAAATAAATGATGAGCCTGCGAGGGAATTAAATAAGTGTGTGTCAAAGGAAGCACCTAAGGTACCGTGCTGCAATGCGAGAGAAGGGTTAGATAGACCGCTTCGTAAATTCCTTGCGCTTCAGCGAGTACGCGGAGGTCTGCAGCGGCAAAGGGTGCGTTCTTTGTTCCGGATGTGGACACACACCAATCTAATTCGCTCGCAGGATCACCGTCACTTAGGTGCCTCCTCTGATACACCCCATTTTAATTCGATCGCAGAGCCACCAAGTCTTTATTTATTTGACCAGCAGGGTCGGAATTACCACCGGCGGAGTGATCAATAAGAATCTACACATATGAAGTACAGCCCTGAAGAAGTCGTGGGATATGTCCCATTGTGACGAAACACGTGTTGGCTGGTTGCTCTTTGATGTTACATGGAATAAAAGACAAAGAACAGATCCATTTGGACTTTAATTACTTTTTTGCTCATATGATTTTATGAACTATCATTACTAATTCTTATATTTGTGCATAGGACTTTGGTTTAGGCACAGCATGTCATCTACAGCTCACATGTCTCGAACAATAGATTTTAAAACAAGTACAGTACCTCCAATACAAAAGCTATAAAATAAGGTAAAATCATAAAGAATGGACTATACCGACCAAATGAACTCATGTGAACTCCAGAGAAATGGAAAAGCTTGTATGTTATTGGTATTGGCAGAGCTTATCCGAATTAGGTATGGCATTGCAGTCCTGCTTAGAATGTGTGTTTACAGAGCACAATTTACTGAGGTGTCAATGTCCCTTTCTTAATGCAACACAACCGGCCAGAGATTAAATAATCAGATACATGCTAGGCTGTAGCTGCTGATCTGCAAGCTGATGAAGGGAATGGAAAGCACAAAGTGTTGTATTTGACAGGCACGGCTGGCCTCAAGCAAGGCACAGAGAGCAAGTAGCCGCAGTAGCAGGCAGCACACTGTATGTTGCTAAAATGATTCTTGCTGGCACCAAACTCACAGTTGCACATCCACCACTTGTGACACGAGGGCTGGCTGCTATTGCCTGGACTAGGCAGGCATATAGGTGGACCACTTGTCACATGCCTCTCCTTAGTGGGATGCACACAGTATATGATAGTGCACACTGCAGTTGCCGGCTGATCTGCTCAGCTGGCAGGGGCTCATCAATGAGCTAGAGGCATCGAAAGGCCAGTAGATGTTTGCCAGCCTGTACATTCAATAATTGTTTCCACACTTCTTAGTAGTAGTAGTAGACCCTAGTATGTCAATGGTGCTTCACATGCTGGGTGCAGTGTGTAGGAGAGTAGGGTCTGCTTTCTATGTTCACCCCCACTTTTTGCTTTTGCTTCACTGGTTTTCGACTTAGATGTGGCTGTGGGCCTGCTAATCATACCCACAGCCCAGCTGTTCTCTCTCTAAATTCACTATGCACTTTAGGTGCATAACCCAATTGGTAAGGATCACCTTTTTGGACCCTGTACAGTGTACCTTAGGTACCCAGGGCATAGGTGTACCCTAGACCTACCAGGGGCTGCAGCATGTATTATGCTACCCCTGGCTGGCCTTCCATTATGACACAACTGGCTGATCACTCAGCTGGGGCAAGGTCGTGTAATCACCCCTTGCTTAGGTGTAGTATTCCTATACCTACCTTATATATAGACACATGGGTAACCTATCAGTCACTCCTATGGCAGGCCTTAACAATCCTGGAGGCAGAGTGCTTGGTAATATGTGAGATGGTGCTCTAGCATGAGCTGAGCCTGTCTGCAGCTTTCGGAACCATGTCCTTATAGCTGTTCTATGATATCGCCTACCATATACTCTTAAAGTGCCTTATAATCCTCGCGGTTATGGTAACTATGGTTTGGCTTTATCAAAACATGTCGTGTAAGGTGTTTAACACTTTGGAATACTACCCCCACACCATTTCTGGTGGTGAGGATAGTATTCCTCCCTTCTAGAGGGAGAAGACATGTTGAAGACCTACTACCTGGTTAAAGTTAACCAGAGCCCCAGCATCACAAAATGGACGCTGCTGCCACAGACACGAGTCTGACCTCCTGCTGCTGGGAGACCTTCCAGCGAGGGAGGCTTGGACAATAGGTTTCCTGCCTTGGGAGGTGCTAGCACCACCCTAGACAGGCCTTAGTGTATTGGGGCAGGGAGGGATGAAGGACACTGCCTGGGGCACACAAGGTGTCCCATGCATAGTCCAGTTCAAACCGGTGCTGGGGCACTCCAGCCCCAGTCCTGGCGCGAAACTGGACAAAGGGAAGGGGGTGTAACCACCCCCCTCCCTGGTCCCACCCATAGGAGGGACCTAGCAGGTAACCCAGCCCCCCAGATTAGTATAAGAGTGGGAGCTGAGTCCCTAGGACTTTAGATTATCCTGAATCTGCATCTTGAACAGAAACTCTGGACCTTCGACATTCTACTACGGAAGAAGACTGAAGAATCTCCCTTGTGGCCAAGGAGTGACCACCCTGGGCATCCAGGCACCATCCAGCGACCGCTGCTTGCTTTGCGACTGATCCTACGAGGGACGACTGCAGAGACTGACCAGCGCCGCGACTTCCAGACACCTCTGAACCAGATCCACATCTACAGCAAAGCTGAGACCCGTGGAGGCGACGAGGGACGTGGGACTGGCGGCTTGGGAAAAGTGGCTAGTAACTGACTAGCGCAACTTCTGAGGCTTCCTCGAGGCTGTGCTTGGGGAATTGAGAAGCCCCAATCCCGAGCACCATCTGCAAAGAAGATCAGCTCCCCACACTTCACGTGTTCTCCGTGGGGCCCTTCTGCACCCGAGTTGCTCGACGTGTTGTCCGGTTGCTGGCCCGTTGGCTAGTGACCTCTGTGACGACGAACCTTCAATTTTGCCTTGCTGGTCCGGCTCCTCCAGACTGGCACCCGCTCCCCTGTGAAAGGGAAGCACCCCAGACCTTCCTGATCTGCGACAGAAGCAAGTCCTCCATCCTGCGTGGGTTACGCTTGCCAAGGCTTGTTGGGTCCTAACTCGACATAGACGCCGCCGACAGCAAGAGCCTTCGTGGGACAGCTCGCCTCCTGGTTCTGGTCGTCCTCGACGCCTCCTGGTACCCGTGGCTGCTGCAACAAGCTTCACCTCTTCACCTGCATCTTCACGACATCGCATGGTTCCTTCCTGGTTCCTTCCCGGCTCCTGGCTGGTGACCTAGACTCTGTCCCCTCTGCTTGCAGGTATCCTCCTTCCTGATTCCATCCTTGGAATCCACCGAACACTCTTCACTGTCAGCAACTTTCTTCAGGCATCCATAGGAGTCGACGACGAAACCCGACGCAAGTTCACACCTATGCACCCGCAGCCCGTGGGCTAGGTAACTTGAGTACTCCGGTGCTCACAAGGGTATCGACTATCCAAGTGTCTAGTTTCCAAGTCTCTAACTCCTAGTTCCTTCCGAAGTGTCCTAAAACTCTTAATTTCTAAATACTACTATTTCTATCGACTTTAACGCATTACGCGTGAGTGTTTCCACTCTGCACCTGAATCCCGTGGGCCTCCCACTGCCTAGCAACTGATAGGATAGTGTAGCCCCAGCGATTCCCTAGGCCTAGGCCTATCCTGTGTTCGTGACAGTGGTTCTTATACCACTTACTTAGTATATGGTTTCCGTGGCCCCTAGGGCCTAACTGTATTACTTACCTGTGTGACTTATGTATGCTTAAATAAGACTGTTGTACTTACCTCGAATCTCATAAAGAGTGCTGAGGGTGTTTTGACTAGAATAAATACATTCTATTTTTATAATATATCTGTTGTGGTGTCCTTTCATTTGGTATTCAAGGGATTACAAATGGTATAACAGCTGGCTTCACATGCCATACAGAGTTTAGCCTAAGACTGCTCTTGTCCATGCTACCACTAGGATAGCTGGTCTATAAGGTTGACTTTACAACCAACCACCATAAGGGTTGTTTGGACTGATACAAGGTGTACACTAGAACTAGTGACATCATATATCAGGCCAACTTCTCACATTGGTGAGCAGCAGTTGGGATCTGAGCTTGCTGTTGTAATACCATTGCAATCTTGAGATATCAAATTGAAAGATCACAAAGATATTTGTAAGGCACATATAACATAGCTTATAAATACTTAAGTTCTACTGAACTTAGTTGTTGTAGGTTGAAGGGCCTAGCACACCCTGACTACAACTACTAGAGAGGTTTAGTAGGTACAACTAGTGTAGGTAGGTGCACACACCACACCCTCACTAGATCATGTCTCTGAGAGGAGATCAAGTTGATTCTCTCTTGGGAGGGGGATATCCTAGAAAGATACCCTAACTTTTCAGGAGATGAGACAATTGTGTACCTCCAGAAAGTTAAAACAGGGTTCAAACCCTACCCTCATTTATCTAGTGGAGATCTTAGAAGTGTATGATGCTCAGAGAGCCTCCCAGGATGGTGCCTTAGGTACCAATGAGGGCCTGCCCTCTGCAGAAGATTCCCCTCACAATACTGATCAAGAAGACTTCAGGGACTTCAGAAGATGAGGTAGACAGCCAGGTACCAGTTAGGAGACTTAGCCAGGCTAACTTAAGTCTACATGGGAGTCTGACTGGGGTCCCCCCATTCAGACCCTCAAGTGGACTTAACCAGAGAAGCAGGAGAGGAAGATCCCCTTCAAGGGAATCTATCCACTCCCATGTCTCTAATATCTCCAATGCCTCTTCTCACAGGGGAATGACTTCTCCACAGAGAAAAGAGCATCAGGCCAGAATGAGGGAAGTCAATCTGAGGATTGAAAGGGAAGAACTTGCCCTTGCCAAAGAGAGACTTGCTCTTGCCAGAGAGCAAAAGTTAACTGGGCTAGGACTTTACAACCAATCATCATAAGGGTTGTTTGGACTGATACAAGGTGTACACTAGAACTAGTGACATCATATATCAGGCCAACTTCTCACACAGTGGACCCTAGGATGTCAATGGTGCTTCACACTGTGGGTGGAACAGACCCTAGGATGTCAATGATGCTTCACATACTGGGTGCAGTGGACCCTAGAATGTCAATGGTGCTTTACATGCTGGGTGCAGTGGACCCTAGGATGTCAATGGTGCTTCACATGCAGAGTGCGGTGGACCCTAAGATGTCAATGGTGCTGCACATGCAGGGTGTAGTGGAACCTAGAATGTCAATGGTGCTTCACATGCAGAGTGCGGTGGACCCTAGGATGTCAATGGCGCTTCACATGTTGGGAGCAGTAAACCCTAGGATGTCAATAGTGTTTCACATGCTGGGGGCAGTGGATACTAGAATGTCAATGGCGCTTCACATGCAGAGTGTGGTGGACCCTAGGATGTCAATGGTGCTTCACATTCTGGGTGCGGTGTACCTTAGGATGTCAATGGCGCTTCACATTCTGGGTGCGGTGTACCTTAGGATGTCAATGGCGCTTCCCATGCAGAGTGCGGTGGACCCTAGGATGTCAATGGTGCTTCACATGCAGAGTGCGGTGGACCCTAAGATGTCAATGGTGCTGCACACGGTGGGTGCAGTGGACCCTAGGATGTCAATGGTGCTTCACATGCCAGTGCAGTGGATAGTGGGCTGTCCATAGTGCTGCACATGCTGAGTGCGGTGGACCCTAGGATGTCAATGGTGCTTCACATGTCGGTGCAGTGATTAGTGGGACGTCAATGGTGCTTCACATGCTGGGTGTAGTGGACCCTAGGATGTCAATGGTGCTTCACATGCCAGAACAGTGAATAGTGGGATGTCAATGGTGCTTCACATGCTGGGTGCAGTGGACCCTAGGATGTCAATGGTGCTTCACATGCCAGAACAGTGAATAGTGGGATGTCAATGGTGCTGCACATGCGGGGTGTAGTGTGCACTGGGATGTCCATAGTGCTTCACATTCCAGGAGGAGAGGATAATGGGATGCCAATTGTGCTGCACATGCAGGAAGCAGTGGACACTGGGACACCAATAGTGCTTCACATGTTGGGTGCAGTGGATACGGAGACTGCAGTAGCACTTGACAAGCCATGAGCAGTGAATGCTGGATTGGCGATGGTGCTTTACAAGCCAGAGAGTCATAAGTATAATAAAACTAGGATAAACTTTAAGAAATTCAGTCAATGCAACAATTGTTCCCAAACAGTTTTTAGTACCGATCTAATCCAGAAAAGGCCCCTATTTCCAACAACTTACAAAATAGATACTAAAACACCACTACATTTGCAGAGAGCACTGGAACATCATGTAAATAAATGGTTATGTGTGTTAAGTTAGATTACGTCTCACAAAATCTTTCTGTTCAAAGTACGCAAAATACCTACCTGTCTGAGCTGGAATATGCCACCTGTCTGCACATCTTTAGCAGGAATGACTTCAACGGGGCAGTATTCTCCATTCTCATTCAGTTCCAAGATTTGGACCCAGAGTTCCACCTTTCGAGTAACCTCACTCCATCTAGAAACAAAGGTATACACAGGTTCAAACAGAAAACGCTAAGCACTACTGTGCTGTACAAAACCATATATCTATTTAAATAACGTGATTTTGGTGGGAGTGTGGAGACCAAAGAATGGATTTGGACACAGTGATAAGTAACTACAGATCCAGATCATTTGTTTTAAAGTATTTGATTAAAATGCTGTAAACAAGCCAACATCAAAAAACGTTACAAATTCTTGTGTGAGTTTTAGTTGCATTTCCTGTGTTAAAAATGTATGCAGATGATAAACAATTATAAAAATAAATTGTCCAAAATGCATAATAGGACTGTTACAACATGGAAGGTTACTGAGTAGTGAAGAGCATTGAGCCTGATCTACTAGAACTAATACCAAGCATGCTCCAATACCCCAAAACATAAATGATAGCCTTGGCTTACTAAACAGTTGTGGTACTCTTTCACGCCCCTGTGATATTTTAAATTTAGTTGCCATTTTGCTTTACTTCTTGTGCAAACAAGTTAGCAATTACGACTCAGTGAAACTTCCTCAGGAACAAATTTTCAAGCAACCTATCATCCACTTCTCTAGGATCTCTAGCACAGACTTCTCCTACTGGACGGAAGAATGGCTAGATCTCTTTAAATTCAATAACAACAAAAAAGAGGCCATAAATACAAGAAAACTTATACAACTTTTGAGTTCCTGCATCCTGCCAGCTATGTGGCTTTCCTGTTCTTTAGGTAAGAATACTTTTTTGTGAATAGTGGTCATGTTCTCCCCTTCAGTACAAGGGTTTCCATATATGGTAGTAAACACACAAACATTTTCAACGTATCCAATTAAACTTTGCTGCAAATGTGATACTCATTTTAATATTTATGTGGATTTAACGTAAATCAATAGATATCTTTCAAGACCATAAACTCAAGATCCCAGCTGTCTGTGCCCGCTGCCTACCTTAAAGAAAAATATCTGGTTCAGGTACCTTAAGCCAAAACAGATCACAAAATCAGAAAAGATGGATTTATTTGAGACTGGTAAATTCATTCTTATTAGCGTCAAAAGTAATCCCTCTGGTGTGGTGCTGCTGAACTATAAAATATCTGGTGTACTGCTGAACTTTAAAATAATACTGGCACCCTTCAGTTCAAAAGATGCACCTATTTCAAAGTATTGATCTTCTTTGAGAAATAAATCACAGCACAAGTCCACAGAGCCTGGTGTTTAGAATTGGACCCTCTTCCCAAGTGTGGTGATTCGTCATTATATATTCCTAATCTTTTGTACTTTCATCACTACCAACAGTATATTCAGGTACCTGGTTGAGACAAACAAATCTGCAGCGATTTCAATCTGTACCTTTTGCTCAGTCGATCTAAGTTTCAAGATAGGTGTGTTACACCAAATAAATGTCACTCCACACTATTGGGAGAGCACCACAAATGTATACACATCACGAGACAAAAATAAAATGCCACTTTATGACTAAGTCTGAGGAGCCCAGCCTCAAGTGGCACATGTAAAACCTATAGATGAGCACAACAAATTCTAAACAGTCATTTCAGCAGACACACATGTATAACACTGTGAAACCCCCAAACCGGTCCTAGGATGCTTGTTTGGCAGTTCGGCGTGGACTGTTCCCATGAGGCACAGGGCCAAGACTGATTTGCATATGACCAGGTCTGCCCTGGGCTGGCATGGTGAGCAAAAGAATGATGGATGTAACCCAGATCTCTTGACTGGGGGTGAATGTTTTGATTTGTTCTGCATTCGGTCCATCAATTGTGTGTCTTTTGCTTTTACGCATTTACAGGCACACCTCAGACCACACTTTTGATTTAATGGTTCTTTGCAGATGTGCATCTGTGGAATGCCATTAATGAAGAGCTTTTCATGAGTCCTGAACTCTTGCTTCAAATGAGACAACTTATCTGAGGCCATCAAGTCTTAACTCATCTTCCAGCACGGTTTAATTTCAGAGCATTCCATTTTAAGCCTTATTTTCACAATTTGTCAGATAATTTGGTTCTGAATCAAACTTGGATAACACTAGAAGATTGAGTGTTATTTTCCTTTATTCCATCTGTCATCGTATGATCTAATAATACTCAGTAACTGGTGATTTGCTGTCACATTCCGATTTCTCACATTTATGCACCTACAGATGTATTCTTATTTCCTAGATGGATTATCACTACATTTCCACAAATGTTAAAAGTAGATCTCCTATGTGTCCTGAAGAACTTGTGCCCGATTATATTAAATGGAAGTGGTTAGGATGACTGATTTCTCCTGTTGAAACTGCACTGGCCCCAATAGGTCTGTATACAAGACAAAAGATGAGTTCTGGAAATTAACTAGTGGCAGGTAGCCAGGCCTGTGGAATAGAAGGTGGAGGGATCCTGGAGAATGCTTTATTTAGGCACAAGTCATTTCAGCAAGAAATGATGTACGCAAAAACACAATTTGGGACATAGTACATCTTAAATTGTTAGGTGTGTAATTAGCGATTAGAGTTGTATGGAAGATGAACAATGAATGTTGTGTCTGTTTGGTCAATGTATTGTATGCTGTGTTACACAGGGACGAGGCTGCCATGAATGCATGTGGGATGGGGATCTGGGTTTGAGCCATCTCTCTATGATGAAGATTTTATCAAGTTGGTGCGTGGGGATGCCTGTGGCATGAGTTTTAAATACGTGTTAAGTATCTAAAAGCTGTTGGAGGACTCGTTTCTGGCAGTTCTCCCTACCTTTTTGGGGATAGGTCCTTGCTTCAGCCCCGTGGGTGTTCAGATTTGGAATTTCTTTCCTAAGAGGTAAGACTAAACACTGAACACATTAAATTCTGAATGTTATTTGAAGCAGTGCTGTTTTAGTCCCTTGTTTTACAACTGGCCCTACTACTTCAATAGCAATACCGGTAGCGTGTGAGGCTATTTAAGCAACTGGATTAAGTGGATAATGTTGATCCTGCCCATATTCTGAATGATGGCGTCGAACTTTACTGTGACCACCCTGAAGAGTCTGACATACATTCCAGCAGTCTATGTCCCTATTTGAGAACAAACCTCTACACCACAATCACTTGGGAAGCAACATCTCAGGAGGCTTGTGGGGAAGAAAGTAAATTCCTTGTGATACAGAAATATCATAATATATGCATTAAGGATAAGCTACTTACCTGTAATCCTAGTTCTCTTCCAGGGGTATCCTCATCAAAGTCATAAGCACTGAATATTCCCGCCCATGTGCGGGGACCCCGGAAATAATAAAAATTATATATGAAAAACATATATATACACAGCTCTATATATATATATATATATATATATACATATATATATTTTTTCTCATATCAATGCAGCTACCGTCTAGGAGGCTAAACAATGTAATTACACACAAAGACTGTATTTGCCAATATATATAAAAACACAAGAGGGCAAGTAGCACTTCAACTCTTCAATTTTTAATGATTAAAGTACTCATAAATAGCAAACTGCAAATAAAGTAGACATTGTTTGAGTACAGGCT
The DNA here is from genome assembly GCF_964204655.1 of Triturus cristatus. Taxonomy (NCBI): domain Eukaryota; kingdom Metazoa; phylum Chordata; class Amphibia; order Caudata; family Salamandridae; genus Triturus; species Triturus cristatus. The sequence continues at coordinate 1,769,130,429 of NC_140589.1, read as the reverse complement.
GCATTGTAAACCACTGGATTCAAGATAGCCTGGCTGATGAGGGTTATGGACCCGAAACCGGTCCCAGGATGCTTGTTTCCGGTCCAGGGAAGACATGGCTTGGCAGATCGGGCTGGACTGTTCCCATGAGGCACGGGGTCAGACTGATTTGCATATGGCCATGTCTGAACTGGGGTGGTGGATTGAGCTAAAGAATGATGATGAATTAAACACAGATCAGTTGACTGGGGGTGAGTGTTTGATTTGCTCAAACACTCCATCCCTCATCCCCTTTGGTATCACATTGTAAACCAATAGCATAGAAAATCAAAGCATTTTCAACAGAAACTGGCACTGTGCCTTTAAGGCATCCATGACCCCTAGCTTCCCATCATGCCTCAGGGGTGAGTTAGGTCAGTTGTTCTTTGCATAACCCTGAAGGTCAGGGCACAAAGAGATCCTTTAACACTTTAGAAAACATCTCATTTACCTGGTGGGTTGCTTATGACTTTGATGAGGATACCCCTGGAAGAGAACTAGGATTACAGGTAAGTAACTTATCCTTCTCTTCCAGAGGATCCTCATCAATAGTCATAAGCACTGAATAGAAAAGCAAGCCCATCAACCACCTGCAGGAAAATGAGAGTAAAAATGACCCAACATATAATAACAGCCGAAACCAGCTGTTGAACAGATTCCTCAAGGAGGCCTGTCCTACTTCAGTGTCTGTTCTGGTGTCTGAATCCAGACAGTAGTGCCTTGTAAATGTATGGACGGACCTCCAAGTTGCCGCCTTACAAATTTCAGACCTGGGCACATTATGAAGAAAAGCAGTAGTAGCCGCTTTTCCTCTGGTAGTGTGTGCTTTGGGAGTAAACCCAAGGGGCTTCTGTGCTAATTGATAAGCTAGTTTCATACATGAAACTATCCATCTGGAGATGGCGCGCCTTGAAGCTGCAAAACCAGTTCTGATCGACCCATAGTTAACAAAAAGTTGATCAGATTTTCTCATAGAGCTGGACCTATCCAGATGGAATTTTAAAACCCTATTCAGGTCCAGAGATTGTAAGGTCCTCTCAGCTGGAGTGGAGGGATTGGCAATAAAAGGTGGGTAGAGATATGGTCTGATTCACGTGAAAATCTGACACCACCTTAGGAAGGAAAGAGGGGTGCGTTCTCAACACGACCCTATTAAGATGGAAAACTGTACAAGGTTCGTTAGAACAGAGAGCCTGTACTTCGCTCACTCTGCGAGCTGACGTGATCGCTACCAAGAAAGCCGCCTTCCAAGAAAGATGTTGCAAGGTTGCTTTGTGTATGGGTTTGAAAGGCGGACCCATCAATTTTGATAGCACCAGGTTTAGCTCCCAGGATGGTGAAGGAGGCCGGACCGGAGGGTAGACCTTTAAACCCTGTAAGAAATCCTTAACAGACTGTAACTGAAATAAAGAAGGCTGAGAAGGTGAGCGTCTATCTGCAGTTATCGCTGCTAAGTGCACCTTAATGGAAGAAAACTTCAACCCTGCTTTCGTCAGATAAAGTAGGAAAGGAAGGATGACCTCTTTCTGACCCTTGGTTGATTACAATTGTTTTGCACACACAACATATAAAACCGCTTCCACTTGCATGCATACAAATGCCTCGTGGACGGTCTTCTTGTTTCCTTCAAAATGGACATGCAGTCCTGCGGTAGTCCTAGGTGGCCATACTGGAGGACCTCAGGAGCCATGCTGCCAAGTTCAGTGAGGGAAGGTTGGGGCGATGAATCCTCCCGTTCATCTTGGACAGCAGGTCCGGTCTGCACGACAGCTTCCTGTGAGGGCATTTTGATAGGTGCAGAAGGTCCGGGTACCACCATTTCCTCGGCCAGTCCGGGGCAATCAGTATCATCCCCGTGCACGAATGAGACAGCTTGGTCACCACCTTCGGGATTAGCGGAAGAGGTGGAAAGCCGTACACAAATTCCCCTGACCAGTCTATTAAAAGGGCATTCCCTTTCGCTCCTGGTCGGTAGAACCTTGAGGCGAAGTCTCGGCATTTCGAATTTTCGTCGTCCGCGAAGAGGTCGATGGTGGGACGACCCCATGACTGGAAGATGTCTTTGACGACCTCGTCGTTGAGAACCCAGTCTTCTCTGTCTTCGAAATGATGACAGAGAGCATCCACTCTCATGTTCTGTTCTCCTAGCAGGTGGACTGCTGTGACTGACAGATTCCGTGCCAGGAGCCAATGCCAGAGTGTTTGAGCCTCCAGTGAAGTATGCGTGGGCGAGTTCCCCCCTGTTTGTTCAGGTAGTACATTGTGGGTGTATTGTCCGTCTGTACTAATACTGAGCTTGCCTGAATCAAGGGAAGGAAAGCTTTGAGGGTTAGGTGAACTGCTCTCAGCTCTAGCATGTTGATGTGATAGGATTGCTCTTTTGGAGACCATAGTCCTCGAGTCTGGAGAAGACCCATGTGGGCCCCCCAACCCTGCAGTGAGGCATCCGTGATCAGCGTCTGAGCAGGCGGAGATTGATGAAAAGGAATTCCGACTTGCATATTTCCTTTCCTCATCCACCAAGGTATGGAAGCTTGTGCCGTGTTTGATAGACTTATCTTTTCGTCCCAGCGAGCGGTCTGTTGGTTCCACCTGTCCTCCAGATACTGCTGAAGAGGACGCATTCGTAATCTGGCATTGGGAACAAGGAAGATGCAGGATGCCATCGACCCTAGCAGGGAGACAATCCAACGTACAGGCAGTTTTCTGTTGTGTAGAACCAGCTTGCATTTCTGTTTGAGGGAACACTGTCTCTCCTCTGAAGGAAACACTTTTCCTACCTCGGAGTCTAGCAGAGCTCCTAAGAAATGTATTTTCTGCGTTGGCTGTGAAGTTGACTTGGCTAAATTCACATGCAGGCCCAGCCGGTGACAGTCCAAGAAATGACTCCTCAAGCTGTCCGGAGAAGGACCTTTGAACAGCCAGTCGTCCAAGTAGGGGTACACGAAGATGCCCCTGTGACTCAGTGCGGCTGCCACTACCGCCATGCACTTCGTGAACACTCAGGGGGCTGACTTCAACCCGAATGGTCTGTAATGCTGATTGATCCGGACGCGAAAGTATGCATCTTGCAGATCCAGCGAACACATCCAATCCCCCTGCCTGAGATGGGGATATATTTGATGGAGAGCCAACATGCGAAACTTCTCCTTTTTGATTGTTTGGTTGAGTGTCCGCAAGTCCAGAATGGGTCTGTATTCTGCAGTTTGGCCCTTTTTTTTTTTACCAAGAAGTATCTTGAGTAAACCCCTTTCCCTCTTTGAGATACTGGCACCCTGTTGATGGCTGACTTTCTGAGAAGGGTAGCAATTTCTCTCTGCAAGAGCTTTAACTGGTGACACGATGGTGGAACTGGAAGGACTGAGGAGGGATGGTGTCAAAAACGTAGAGAGTACCCATTCTGCAGCGCAGCTAACACCCACTGATCCTTTGTGATAGCTCGCCACTCTTCGAGATGATTTGCGATGCTTCCCCCCCACTGGAGTGGTGAACGGCGATGGGGGAAGTGAGTAATCATTGCTTTGTCTGCGTCTTGGCGGAGTTATTGCCTTGACGCCGATTTCCTCCCCCTCTGGAGGAACGTCAGCCCCAATACTGCGATCTTTGCTGGCCTTGCTGATCCTGATTTTTCTGCCAATGAGGAGTTTGAACCCTCTGTTGGGAGGACCGCCAATTGTAAGGTCGGAATCTCTTGCGGAATTCCTTCTTCTTTTCAAGGCCCACTGCCTTCAATGTGTCCAGCTCTGTCTTCATTCGGGCCATCTCTTCATCCGTGTTAGTCCCAAACAGAGAGGAACCGGAGTAAGGAAGATTGAGGATGCGTGACTGCGCTTCTGGCTTGAGCGCTGTAAGTCGGAGCCAAGACGTTCTTCTTGCGCATACCTCATGAGCATAAGCATGAGCCGAAAGGGTAGCTCCATCCGCCGCAGCACTGATGACCTGGTTAGACACCAGACTGCCCTCCGTTAGGATTTCCTCAAAATCTTTGCGATCTTCCTGTGGCAACTTTTCAGTGAATCTCTGTAGTGAGTCCCACAGAGATCGGTCGTAGCGACCCAGGAGCGCCGATGCGTTGGAGACCTTCAACATGGAGGCCGAAAAGCCACAAACCTTCCTTTCCCAGGAATCTTGCGTTTTACTCTCCTCATCTGGTGGAACAGTAGAGGAGGATGCTACCGCATGGGTGTTCTTTGCCGCAGCGATTATGACTGAATCCGGGGGAGGATTGGCTCTAAGGAAGAACGGGTCGTCCTCTGGTGAACGGTACTTAAAGATTCTCGCTGGAGCGGACTTAACACTCGCCGGTGTGAGAAAGATGTCCATCACTGGCTCTATAAGGTCTGGTACCAAGGGAAGCAGAGGCTTATATGCTGCTCTTTGGTGTAGTCTCAAAAATCACAGAGGACTTACTTTGACGAGTAGGCTTAGGGATACTCAGCTTTACCGCCCCTCTGCCAAGAATGTCCTGAAAAGTGTAGATGTCATTCACCGGAGAGACCCTCGACGGCGGACTGTCTGTCAAAGTAGGCGAGTAGTCTCTGTGGGACGTACGAGTGGAAGAAGAGGACTTGAGTCGGGGATCTGTACGCTCTCCTCCTGTTTCTTGATCTAGACCACCTCCTGTGCAAGTGCACAGGGGTGCGGCTGCGAGCTCTAGCTCTTGAAGGAGATCCTTCTTTATGCACTGCTTGCATTAGACGAGCCAATGGAGATCTGTGAAGAGGGCTCGAGTAATGTTGCTCCGCCGTGACCTTATCAGTGGCCCAGTGATGCAACAGCCTGTACCATTGCGGTGACAAATGGATGGAAGGTGATCTGCGCCTCTCTCCCCCCTCAGGTGACTGCGCAGGAGGGGGGGGAGAGTTCACCTCTTCATGTCCAGACCTGTTTGGTGTTTCTTGGTGTCCCCCTGACACTGGGCTGCTGGAAGTCGAAATCACCACCTCCGGGGACGTTGACCCTCGTTCAGAACTGCGGGAGCCTGAAGGTGACGATGATAGGCTCACTGGAGGTGAGGCATCTCTGGAAGGGCGCCTTGACGTTGATCTGGAGCGTCTGTGCGCCAACTGTCGTCTCAACGGAGACGTATGCCTCGACGTTGACTTTCTTCTCTTAGACGGTGGACTTGATCTTGCAGTAGAACGTCCTTTCGACGTCGAACGTCTCCCTGACGCCGATTGAGTGCCATGCTTCGACGTTCTCTGCCCCCTCTCAGAAGACTGCTGCCTCGACGTCGACCAGCGTTTGGCTGCCGGTGACGGAGACTTCTGCCTCGACGCCATAGATCCTTGTACCGATCTCGGAGGCATTTTCTGTTTCGACGTCGATGATGTAGAAGGGCGGATCGACGTCGAAGTGCTTTGACCTGACTTCGGTGGCGACTTCTGCTTCGTCGCCGAAGGAGATGTCCTGTGTCTCAACGTCGAAGATCGTTGGACTGATCTCGACGGAGACCTGTGCCTCGACGTCGATGATGAGGCGAAGACGGAGTGATGTGCCTCGATGTTGATCGCCGATGAAGAGGCGACGATGGAGCGATGTGGCTCGACGTCGAGCGCCGATGCGACGACGGAATGATGTGCCTCGGCGTCGAACGCCTAGCCGGTGTCGATGGAGACCTGTCTCTCGATGTCGAGCATCGCCTGGTTGACGTCGACGGAGGACCTGTTATCTTCGTCGACGAGGATTTCGTTGTCGATTGATGATGCGCCGGCATCATCGAAGTCTTCGACGCAGATTTCTTCGTCGTCGACAGCTTCGACGTCGATCCCGACGCCGACAGAGAACAGGTCAGGACTTTTCCTCTCGACGTCGACCGAGTTCTCTTCTTCTGCTGCCTCACAGGAGACCTACCTCTTTCAGAGAAGCCGTAAAGTCGAATCCTCTCCCTATCCTTGATGGTCCTTCTCGACAACTTCTTACAATGATGGCAGTTGTTAGAAGAGTGAGACTCAGGGAGGCAGAGAATACACACAGGGTGTGTATCTGCTCTGGCTTTCTTCTTGCCACAGGAAGGACAAGGATCGAATAAAGAAAACATTTTTAAAGAAAATGAACCTTTTCTGGGACACAAAAAAGGTACCACTCTCACTCTAAGGCAAAAAGACGTTGAATGAAAGCACAAAAAGTTGAAAATTATCAGATATTTTTTGACAGAAAGTCAAAAAAGGAAGAGCTGAAAATCGAGGGTCCTGGCTGAAGGAGCCTGAAAGAACAACTGACATAACTGTCACCCCTGAGGCATGATGGGAAGCTAGGGGTCATGGCTGCCTTAAAGGCACGGTGCTTGTTTTTGTTGAAAATGCTTTCATTTTCTATGCTATTGGTTTACAATGCAGCCTGTAGGCTAACAAGGTCTACTTTATTTGCAGTTTGCTATTTGAGTACTTTGCTCATTAAAAAACAGAGTGCTACTTGCCCTCTTGTGTTTTTATATATATTGGCAAATACAGTCTTTATGTGAGTAATTACATTGTTTAGCCTCCTAGATGGGAGCTGCATTGATATGAGAATATATATATTACCTACTGGCGGTCGCCAGTAGGTAGTTATAGTTAGGACCCTGTTTCCAAAGGAAAACCGCAACATTCTATTTTGAATAACTTTGGCGCCGGTCGACGAATCCTCGCCAAATTTTCAAAATAGGTGGGGCGCTACGCTCCGCTCCTACCCTGAAAGTCTCGGGGGGGATTCGTCAAGCGGGGGCTGAGATAAAAGGGGGGTCCCAAAACGCGTTTTTCCCATGCATTTTTTCATAGGACCTTTAGACACAGCTACAGCCCGAACGGCTGAACAGAGTTCCTTGAAATTTGGCAGAGAGGTAGTCTGCAGGTCAAGGAAGTGCCTTTTGTAGGTTTGGTGTAAATCTGTTCAGTAGATTCTGAGAAAATAGCCTTTAAATCAATATATATATCTGAGCCAGCTTACGGTGCGCTTACGGTGCGCTTACCGTACGCGTACGGTGACGTGCGCGATTCTGATTGGCTGTTCGATCTAAGTAAACATTCGAATCGGTCGAAACCAGGAAGCGGCGGCCGCCATTTTCTCTCTCGCACTCTGAGGGGGGCTGCAAAAACCAAGACAAAAACCATCTACAGGGGGAGTATATTCAGTTCTTAACCACCCAGCATCCATATATGTGTCCCCAAACAACCCCCAAGGCCAAAAAAACTAATTTATTTTTTTTCGAAAAATCGCCGATTACGCTTACCGTACGCGTACGGTTAAAAATGAAAAAAAAAAAAAAAAAGATTATCCACATTTTCCCCACCCCGTGTGCAAATGGTGCCCGTAGGACACCATTTGTGCATGGCATAATTATAAATGGAAAGTACAAATGAATAACTTTCACAACGAAGCGCATAATATGTCCCCCATGTGCGCACGGTGCGCGAAGCGCATCGTGCGTACATGGCCCATCCCGCGTAACGTGGGCACGCGGTGCGCGCAGCGCACCGCGGGACCACCGTGCGTGCACGGCACTAACTGCGTAAAGTGGGTGCGCGAAGCACACCGCGTGCTCACTGTGCGCGCACGGTGCGTGAAGCGCACCGTGTGCGCACGGGTCGAACTGCGTTAACTGGGCGTGCACGCCACGAATGGCGTAAAGTAACTTAGCATTTAAAAAACCGTACAAATTCACTGAAAAAACCATAGGTTTCACACAAGTTATAGTTAGCTGTACATTTCACTCGTAAAAAACCAATGAAATTCCCCCGTTATAGTTAGTGCAGGCAACTATAACTCACGCGAGGGCGTAATCAAAATCAAAATATACACGCGGTCATAAATTTCAAAATATAATTTCAATTGATCTAATGGTAATGGATTGCTAGAATAGTAATTCAAAATTGATGAATAATAATCATATGAAATGTAAATAAGTGATATATATATGTATATCTAAGCAATGAATTCATAACATGATTGAAATGTAATGATCGTTCAAAGATGGCCGCCGCTATAATGATACAGGTGTCTGCATCACTGTACCTTCTTCTATGTTTATTTGAAAACGTTATTTTCTATCTTCATGAATTGTATGAAAACTTTATTTAAAAAAACCCATCATGTAACTGTTGAATAGACACTGACGAAGGCGGTGACGCCGAAACGCGTTTGTCTACTCGTATGCAGTCGAGACGAAAATAAATGGAAATTTGCTTACTTAACGCTGATGGCTTTGAGTGCGCTCTATTGAAAGAGGTTCCTGAGAAGTGAGAAACCTGGGTTTTGGAATTTATTTGCGCGTTCCTCCAAGCGCTGAGCATGCACCCGTGACGCTGAGGCGCAACGGCTGGTGGACTCGTGTTGGTGATATATATATATATATATATGTTTTTCATATATAATTTCTTTCTAATTTCCAGAGTCCCTGCACATGGGCGGGAATATTCAGTGCTTATGACTTTGATGAGGATTCCTCTGTGTTAGACCTGTCAGCCCTTTGGGTGGTCCCTCCTCATCATTATTTATTTTGTCCCACTTTTGCCTCAAACCCTGTTAGTATTTTTCCTTTTTGGGAACCACCAGACTTTTTAGTGTTGATGCAGGGTCAGGGAGCCATTTTCCCTACCCCTGGAACTTCTGTCTGAGGGCCTGAAACACAAAATGGTGGCCACCCATTGTCACCTGAGACATAGCTGGAACCTACTAGTACCTTCCAGAACATTCTAGAACCCTGTGACAGTGTGAGGCAGGTTTAGAATGTTGGGAAGCCAGCTCAGAGTTGGCAGTTGGAGTAGGCAGTTGGCACCTGACTGGTGAAGGGAGAGCAGCACAACACTGAAGGAGGAAGGAGTGAGGCAGCAGGGGTGGAAACTTGTGCCTGGAGTGGGGTCCAGAAACCCACCCTTGATACTAGTCCCTACTGACTGAGCCCAGCCTAGAGCCCTGTGTGGGATAAAGTCAAGAAGAACCAACTCAAGGACCTGAACAGCCGGAACAGGCCTTGAAAGTAAAGAACAGCAAGTTCCTGACCTGTCTATTGGTATCTTCCTGGAGTCCGACGCCGAGAAGCCTAGAGACCTGGGGCCGGAGGTGAAGAAGCGGCGCTGACTGGAAAGCAGACGTCGTACCCAGAGCCGCCAGAGGTCGAGAGAGGGCGCCGATGGAGGTCGTGGAGACACCAGAGGTCGAGGAGGAAGTCACCTGAGGTCGAGTGTGCGGCGTCGACGGGGGAGTGAAGTCCGCCCTCCGGAGTCGCCGGAGACCGAGCTGAATCGTGCCGGAGGTCGGGAGTGGAGATCGCACTCCGGAGACACCCGGAAGTAGGGAGATCGTGTCCCTGTGACGCCGGAGACCGACATCGAATCGAGGCTGCCCAGCGACATCGAGCCGAGGCCGCCCGCCGACATCGATCCGGAACCACCTCACGGCGTCGACAGGAACTGACATTGAGCCGAGGCCGCCCGCCGACATCGATCCGGAACCGCCTCCCGGCGTCGACAAGAACGGACATCGAGACGAGGCCGGCTAGCGACATCGTACCGGAACCGCCTCACGGCGGAGTCGGAAGTTCATAAAGAGGGCAGTAAGTGGAATAGAGGGCGCCTAAGGCCCTGTGGAGCCCTCAGAGACCATCCTAGGGGGTAGAGAGGTGTTAGGACCAGCCTGGGAGTGCCAGGGGTGGACTGAGACTGATACAGTGACCTGTGTGAGGGGTTGTGTAGTTTGGGAGAGCCAGATTCCTAGATTACCCTTGATCTACCTCAGTTTTAGCCTCAGCCTTATCCAAGCTAGGTGAGACACCCTCAGGCCATCCACATAACCACAAGCTGTGATTGGGCCAAATCAACCCTTAGTACCTCACAAATGTGACCCGATTTGAAAGTGGGCTGATGGCTTATATTTATTGAGAGTATTGTATTCTTTGTATTTATCCTATTTATTGTCTCACAGTATTTATTCCCTCGCAGTATTTATTTGCCTATGTATTTTATGCACATCTATTTATTCATTGATTATTTATGATCTGAGCTTATTTATTTGACCTACCCTTTTTACAGAAGAAGCTTTGTGTACTGTAAGTGTGTTATTATTTATTTAACCTGCAACTAAGAGAAAACAAGATAAACACAGATATATTTTCATAAATTTTTACGGTATAGTGTCGTTTTTGGAACGGATGCACGCATGGTTATTGTGAGGGTGTGACGTACGCTTAACACGGTGCCTGACCCCCGACCGCTCGAGCCAAGCTACCCCTTGTGTTGGGAAAAACCGGGTGACTGCTAACCCGGTTGCCCGGGGTTTTCTAACACCCTGTGTAGGAGAGTAGGGTCTGCTATCCTATGGTCACCCCAAATTTTTGCTTTTTGCTTCACTGGTTTTTGACATATTGAGGCTGTGGGCCTGCCAATCAGACCCCCAGCCTGCTGTTCTCTCTACTAAATTACAACTATGCACCCTAGGTGCATAACCAATTGGAAGTGGATCACCCTGTCAGCCCCTGTACCAGTGTACACTAGGTACCCAGGGCATTGGTGTACCCAAGGCCTGCCAGGGGCTGAAGCATGTATTATGCCACCCCAGGCTTGGCCTAACAATTTGACACAACTGGCTGATCACTCAGCTGGGGTAAGTTGGTGTAATCACCTCTTACTTAGGTGTAGTATACCTATACCTAACCTTAAATGGGACACCTGGTAACCTATAAGTCACTCCTATGGCAGGCCTTAACAATCCTGAAGGCAGAGTGCTTGGTTCCATGTGAGATGGTGCTCTGGCATGAGCTGAGCCTGTCTGCAGTGGTCGGAACAACTTCCTTCTACTGTTTCCAGATCTCGTCATACCATATACTCTTAAGTGCATTATGAACCTCGCGGTTAAATGCTATCTTTGGTTTGGCTTTATCAAAACATGTCGAGTAAGGTGTCATACGAATTGGAATACTAACCCCTCGCCAATTCTGGCGACGAGGTTAGCATTCCACCCTTCTAGAGGGACACGACATGTACAGTACCTGAAACCCGGGTAAAATCAGACATAGCCTCAGCTCCACAAAATGGATGCTGGCACCACAGACACAAGTCTGCCCTCCTGCTGCTGGGAGTCCTTCCAGCTTGGGAGGTGTGGACAAAGGGTTTCCTGCCAGGGGAGGTGCGTGCACCACCCCAGACAGGATTTTGTGTATTGGTCAGGTAGGGCTTGAAAGAAACCAGACATGCCTGTGGCTCACAAGGAGCCTCGGTGCATATGCCAGTTCAAACCGGTCCTGGGGCACACCAGTCCCGGGCCTGGGGCGAGCTGGACAAAGGATTGGGGGTGTAACCACCCCCCTTCCTGGTCCCACCCATAGGGAGGGACCTAGCAGGTAGTCCGGCCCCTAGAATCCGCTTAAAGGTAGGAGCTGTGTCCTAAGACTTCAGACATCCTGGAATCAACTTAACACTAAGAAGAAGACGGGAACTTCGACGCTCTGCTGCACAGAGGACTGAAGCCAATCTCCCCTGTGGTCAGGGAGTGACCACCTTGCTAACGCAAGCACCATCCAGCGAATCAACGTCTGCTTTGCCGCCGCCTCCCGCCGGAGCCCGAGCCCAGAGACTGACAAGACCTGGACCTCCAGACATCTCACCGCCCGATCCACAGTCCCTGAAAAGAGGAGACCCGTGGAGGCACCGAGACACGTGGAGCCAGCCATCTTGGAACGACTACGACAAGCTGACAAGTGCAACAACCGAGGCTCCCTCCAAGTTGTGCTTTGGGATCTGAGAAGCCCAACACCCGAGCAGCATCTGCACCAAAGGTGAGCCCTCCAGCATCTCCACGATCTGCGTGGGGCCCTTCTGCATTTTGCCACTCGACGCGCCTAACCGGTTGCTGGCCCGCTGGCTAGTAGCCATCTTGGCGACGAACTTCAAGAAATACACCGCTGGTCTGGTTGCTCCAGACTGGCCCTTGCTCCCCTCCAAAGGAGCAGTCCTTCTGACCTTGCTGGTCAGAACCATCAGCTTATTTCATCTCCTACAACAATTGCTTTTGCCAAGGCTTGTTTGCTTCGATCAAGTCGCCGACAGCGAGAGCCTGCGTGGGACAGCTCGTGAACCGACTCCTGGACGTCGTCGACCTCCAGGGACCACGTGGCTGCAGAGACAAGCTACACCTTTCTTCCTGTTTGCACCCGACATTGCCTGGTACCCACCTGGTGCCACGCTGGTCACTGGCTAGTGACTGTGAACACTGTCCCCTCTGCTTACAGGTCTTCAACATCTCCGATCCACTCTTGGATCCGCTGCATCTCTCCCGGACCGACCGCCTGCAGCATCTTTGTCTTCAGGCTCCACGGAACAGATAGAAGAAACCCGACGCACTTCGAGGCCTATGCACCCGCTTCCTGTGGGTGAGGTAAAGCTGGCACACCTGTGCCCAAGTGTAGTATTACATCTCTAGTGCCTGTGTTCCAAATCTTGAGTTCCTAGTCCATCCGGAAGATCCTCTTTGCAGTAACTTTGTACTTTTTACGCACCCATTGAAACCTATGGGAGCACGCGTGTGACTATTTGCACTGCACACGCCACCCGTGGACCTCCTGGTCACTAACTGAAGTTAGCTCCTTGTAGGCCCAGCGATTCTAGAGGCCCTAGGCCTTTTCCCTTTTCTGTTCGTGGTACTTATACCACTATTTTAGTATATGGTTCGAGTGGCCACCAGGGCCTATCCATATAAAGTGCAACTTCTGTGTATTCTGTGAGAATCTTGTTTGACGATTTGTGCTCCTGTGCTCATAAAGAGACTAGGGGTTACTTTGAGAAATAAATACATATATATTTTGAATATATATCTGTGTAGTGTCCTTTCATTGGTATAAAAGGGGGGTTGCATTTGGTAAAACAGCTGGCTTAACACGTTTCACGAGTTTAGCCTCAAAGACTGCTTAGCCTACGCTACCACTAGGGCAGCTAGTCCGAAAAGGTTGACTTACAACCACACCATAAGGGTTGCTTGGCATGGTACAAGGTGATCACTTTAACTAGTGAGCATCATATACCAGGCCAACTTCTCACACCCTGGAAGAGAATATGGCTGTATTCCTGTTTACAATACTGCAGTACAAAGAACAATAATGATCTAAACACCCGTCATACTTACATAACTTTTTCTTTTAAGCAAAATGGCCCAAATTGCTAGACATGCAATAAATATTTTAAGAGCAACATGTTGTGATAAACGTTTGTAATTTACAATTAACTGGTGCTGTAAAGATGTAATCATGAAGTTACCTGTCTCGGAGACTGCGGGTCTTTGCTTGAATTATTCCCAGGTCCCACAGAGCAGGGTTCTTTCGAGGATCGTTTGGTTTATGACCATACACTTCTATTGCCAAGGCTCCTTCAGCAAGATAATCAATGAAATCTTCAGAAATAGTTGCAGAAAACTCCTTTAAAGACAAATAATGTGATGGGAAATGCGTTAAAAAAAGTTAGACAATCACTTACAAGTCAGGTTACAACTTAAGCTGCTTAGCTGGTTACAATTATTCAAAGAGCACCCATCAACATTTTAGCGGATTTTTAGATTTGCCCAAATCTCTCAATGCATTATGGTTTTAGGACAGTTCACTGCTTTCTTTCTTCAACTAGTTAACCAGGTTTTATAGATGTGCTGTGCCATGGTACATCCTGTTCGATAATTATCTAGCAGTATCAACTATATTTGCGAATGTAATAGTTGTTATGCTACCTAATGGAATGGTAATCTGTATCATGCCTTAATGTTCAATAAAGGTTTTTGAAAAATAAAAATAAAAAACAGGTTTTATAGGACTCAAACAGGATCCTATAATTCATGTTGGAACCCATTTTGTTTTAATCACTGCTGACATTTCAGCCATAGAAACCCCTGGGATAAAGTGCATGGCAGTGATCTTGCCACTTTCCCCACAATGTTTGGGAACGATTTCAATAAATCTAAAAGACTGTAGCATTCAAGCAGTATACTATAGTTACTCTGCTCTTTTAGATGAGCAAAAATTACTCCTGCTTTAGCTCATCACGGTAGATATATATAGTAGACAATGTCTCCTGATTTATGACCTGTCAAGGAAGAAAGGGTTTCTATCTCCAGGTTCCTAAACTCAGATGCAACTTTTTGCAGGGACATGAAAATATCCAAAAGGTTAAAAACTTGACTGAAATCACTTCAGGGAATTGAGTGCATGTGTTTTTCTTGGGGATCTCCCGGTGCATGTGTTTTTCTTGGGGATCTCCCAATGGACAGTAATGTGGATCTGTTTCTGTAAAGATGTGGTGTTTATGGGGATACTGTAATGAGAACATCTGCCTTTCATCTGAAAGACTGTGCTGTTAAGCTAGATCCATTGGCATTCTTAATCGTAGAAAGAAGTTTTAGCAGTTAGAAATACACACTCATCCTACTTATATTAGAAATATCATGCAAGAATCAAAAGCACTGGCAAGATCTGCGTTATGGAAATTACCAAATTATAGCGGGTGAATGACCAAGATTAATTTCGTCAATTCAAAGATAACATAACGGTGCAATTTAATTGTCGCTATGTGTAGAACCAAATCATTCGTGGTGGAGGGATGATGAATCAAGTATATCAACGGCACGTCTCATGCGAATTTTATTTCTGATGCTTTGCGGATTCTGACTTTCATGCAATTAACTGAGACTCCTTGTGTTTCAAGATCGTCGCAAAACAAAAGTATAACAATTTTAATGGTGCCGGTCATCTCAGAAGGCTTCCAGTGCATCAGTATCAACGGTCCCAGATATCCCGATGTGGTTGCCCATCAATGATAAATTCTCTTTTTCAAAAGCACACACTTCAAAGTCTTCAATAATATAGATGGGCAAAACAAAATGAATGATCATTGTGAGACCAAGTCTAATCTACCACCACAACAACAACTGTTGACACATATAACAAAAAAATTATGGAGAAAATGAGCTTTCATAAATTAGTTTAGATAAGCAAAACCAACACATCTTTTACCGAAACGGATTGTTTTCAAAAATGTTTAAATGAGGAAGATTCAAGAACTCAAGAGAAACCGTTCTATGTCATGACCAAAGACTTCGATTATGCATTTATCTTTCTCAATTTATTGCTCAGCAGCCCCAAATTAACATTAACTCTATAACAATTAGGACTACTTATCCCATGAATTTAAGGTACAGATTTAACTGTCCCCCAATTACGGTCCTCCAAATCCATATAAGACAAACCCCAAGGAAAAGCATCTTTTCTTTCCTCGCTGCTCTGTGATCAGATGACTGATTTTTCTTGTGTAATATGCCTATAACTGAATTGTTACGATGGCAGTACGATACTGTGCTTCTACTATAGGTTTCACTTACATCCATTGGTGTGGCAGGTTTTGGGCACTATTAACAGAGCTTCTCCCCTCTAGGAGGCAGGTACCATACACAGGCTGAACACCGGGCACAGGCAGGAAGCCCTGAGGGAGCTTAGCCACATTCTGCACTTCATTTTAAGAGTGGAGTGAATGGCTGCGTGTGGATGGGCAGTGCGGTAATGCTCATACACCAGTAGGTGGCACAGAGAAATGGGGCCAGATGTTTGGTGTATCTCGATGGTCTCTTGTTCTGGGAGATCAAAGAGATGCTGAGCTGCAAGTATTGCGCCGATATCTCTTGAAAACATACAAATACAGCTGGCCAAGGTATATCAAATCATCCTGCTACCGATTGGGGAGCATTCTGAATTGGTCTGGTGGCCTGGGCTTTGAGCGAGAAGAAGAGTGTGTAGGCAGGCAGTTGTCGAGTCCTGCCCAGTCTATCCAGGGGTAGTTTTGGAGTGGCAGAAGTATCTGTGAGGTAGACTCTGAATCAATCCTAACATTACAGGCCATATTTGCCCATGTACATCACCATTGTCAGTACAATTAAAGTGGCCATAGCTACAGAACAACATGTCGAGAAGAGATACGAGAGGAGGTGCAAGAGGGGCAATTCATATGGTCCTTGTATGAAGAGTTTGTGGATGCCACTTATGCTTCACTACGGAGGGGATTCTCTGATGCACTGTAGTCGCTGGGCAGGCAAATACTGCCACTAGCATCCAAAAGCACTTCGAGGATGGAGGGCCTTCTCCCCAAGAGAACCCCAGTGCATTCAAAAAGCCTTTAGTAAGGCTACGGCCAAAGGAGAGTTGATGACAATCCGTCCCTTGGACGTCTTTTAAACACTTAGGCAGGTCTACTTGAAAATAGATGTGCAAACTCTTTTAAGAAGTTCTGGGGACACGAGTATCCTGGGAGTACTCGGAGAGGATAAACGTTCCCTGCAACAGGGAGGCCTCAATGACAGGGAGAAGTCAAGAGACCCTGACAAGGGTGAGGAGTCAGGTGAAAAACCTGGACCCAGGAGACTTGACGACACAAACATTCCAGGACAGAGGACAAGCCAGCCAAGGGGGTCATGGAGCTCAAGAAACTGCACAAGATGTTAGACCCGGAGGATATATTTCATCCAAGGTCTGTGGAGTGCATGTAGGCAGGCAGTTGTTGGGCACTATCCAGCGGCAATTTTGAATGCAGAACGGCCAGATGATTTTGCGAGGAAGGCTCTGAATCAACCTTAACAGTACAGTCCATATTTGGCCATATTCATCTCTATTGCCAGTATAATTAAAGTGGTCATAGCTTCTGAACAACCTGCGGGGAGAAGAGGTAAAAGAGTGACAGTTCAAATGGCCCTCGGATGAACAGTCTGTGGACGTCACAGAGGCTTCACTACACTTCTCTGATGCACTGGAGTCGCTGGGCAGGCAGATATTGCTATTGGCTGCAAAATGCATTTCGAGCACAGCAATAACAAGTGGACCAATAGGTAAGCAGTAGAAAGCCCTTGGATAAGGAGGTCAGAGGTTGCCTCAAGGCACAGGGCAGATATATCCGGGGTGGATCATGAATATTATTGTAAAGTCTTGGTGGGATAATCCTCACCTCAGTGTCCTAAACAGAATTGAAAAGTTTCTCCCAATTGCCAGGGAATTTCACATTCTAATTTTCTTATAGCTTTTGCATGACCAAATACAGAGTGGGCATGACAAACTATGATTACAGAAACAGTCACTCAATCCCCTTAAGACTCATTGAAGGCAAGATTGATGCATAATAAACCCAACATGCCAACATTAATTTACCTACTTATGCCAGTGATTATTTGTGAAGATTACAAAGATGCTACTGCAGATCAGGTAGCATCAGTCATCAATATTCGCTTAACCCGCTGTGACATCATTAAACATCTGTATGTGGCCCCTTCCTCGAATCTTTACACAGTATATACAGGGATGTATAATCCTGCCAAAGGTAGTCATCAAAATTGTTCTACTCCACAAATGCATATGAAACTAGATGATAAATGAATTATAACTTACTTTGCAGTGATCAAACACAACCATGCACTGTGGTTCCTTGCTGACAGGAGATGATGTGGTGGGGTCTACCTCGGGGGCCACGGTGACAGCTTCCGGCTGGTCCCAGAAAGTGTATGTGCAGAAAACAAAGTTGGAGAGATGTTGAGGCAACCCTGTTGCTTGAAGTATTTTAATCTTGTGGGAGAATGAACAAGGGAAAGGAGTTAATTCTCATACAATTCCTCATATGAGCAGACATGAAAACTATAAGTCTTTATAGATGTCACACACCTTTACATTTTACATCACAATTGAATAATTCCTTTTTATTGCATACATATACAAACCAAGTATTTACCATACTGTGAAATTCTTCAGCATTACAAGATATTTAAAATCTGTCGGGTCTCTACCAGGGTGGATAGGTCGTGGTCCTTACTCCCTTTGTGGTTACCGGGCGCGGGTGGGTGAGCGATTTTCAGTGAGCGAAGCGCAACTTGGGGGGGGTGGTGGGAGGGGAGGTGGAGATCCGAGACTATACTATAGATCAAAGAATGTAATTGCTTGGTTTGTTTTCGGTGTTCTGTTTTTCTTTACCAAAAAACACAAAACGAATTGTCCTTTGCGTTGTAGCTCCATGTAACTCTGTGCGGTAGTGGCTTCTGGGGTTACAGAGCACTGCCTCTTATGTGCAAATGACAAATAAAATCTGTTGTTAAAATCTGAACATAACTGCACATTGTTGTTAATATAGTATATCGAAGGCAATATAGAGAGCTGGGTTCCAATATTGATTCAATTCACCATTGGATCCAGTTACTGTAATGATCAATGATTTCCCATTTCCCCTTAATAACAGGTTCCCAATCCACTGACGTAGTATATAACAAGATCAGCATTATGCAAAATGATAACTGATCCCTGAGTGGTGCTATGGTTTCCTGTAAGAAGGAAGGATAAAAGAAGGTTCCATCTTGGAAAAATTTGCATGGTCGATGAATAACTGAGGTTTTGGTACAAAACTGGATAGTTACATTTGTCAAAAAGAATCTCACTTATAATTAATTTATCAGAGTGCTTAGAGCCCTGAAGACTCCTTTAAAGGGACACCAGAGTCCTAGTTTGCATCCCTTCAATCACTTAAAGGCAGGTGACGGGACACAAGCAATTATTTTGTAGAAATACTGGTGCCTGGTAAACCGACTTGACCAAAAGTACAAAAAATATAAGACTATGCTACTGGCCGCTCCATGTAACTAGTACTTAAATATTTACACAATTACCTTTGGTTAGAAGGTAATTCATTTGCCATCACTACAACACATCTTTTTCTTGAGGTACTCCCAGCACTTTTCTACAGCATAACCGGCACTAAAAACTAAACAGCAATACTCCTGAAGAACCATCCCTTCTTCAAATGGCGTTATCCTCGCGAAACCATCCTCCATTGAATGACCTCCAAACATATAAGTAACCAATACCAACAGGAAAGGGCCTAGTGATAGACCAAGCAAATCATATGCAGCATTTATGAGAAAAAAAAATTCTGAGTGAAAGGACCCTAACAAAGATGATCCAGTACACTAATTCTTGATGAATTACTTTCAGATGACAGTAAAAATGAACTGCTGACACTTTCTTCATGCAAAGTCCAAATGCAGGATTGTGCTATTGTAACCATTTAGCAGAGAACATGATTCTGCAGCTCCCCAAGGCCATTCTGGGGCAGGCAGCACTATAAAAATAAGTGGCTGATTGAACAGTTATGCCCTCTTTTCTCTCGTCTGTGTATGGAAGCATTGTTATCATAAATAAGACAAGAACCGAAACACTTCATGCTCCTTACAAATAATTCAAGGTGGCCCACCTCCTCTCTCCATTTTGAAATGCGTAACATTAAGTACTTGTATTGTATTGTATTGGCATTTGTATAGCGCTTACTACCCCTGACGAGGCGTCGAAGTGCTTTTCAGAAAGTAGCACGCTACTCAGGGACCCATAGAGGATTAGTGTTGAATTAGTCTAGTGAAACATGCAAGTACATTTTAAGTGGTGGATGTGTTAGTCAGTTATTTGGATTCAGAAGGATAGCAGAAGCATAGAAGAGGAAAAAAGGTTTGTATTTATATAGTGCTTCTTACCCCTGATGGGGTGTTGACGCGCTTTTTTGGGCGAGTAGCACGCTACTTCGGAAATCCATAAAGGATTAGTGGTGAATTAGTATGGTGAAATATGAAAGAAATTTGAGTGGTGGATATTAGTCAGTTATTTGGAGTGAGAAGGAAAGCGGAGGAATAGAAGGGAAAAAAAAGGTTTGCATTCATATAGCGCCTGTTACCCCTGATGGGGTGTTGAAGCGCTTTTCTGGCAAGTAGCAGGCTACTCTGGAACTCATAAAGGATTAGTGTTGATAATTAGTGTAGTGAAATATGAAGTAATTTGAGTGGTGGATATGTTAGTCAGTTATTTGGATTGAGAAGGGTTGGGGAGGGGTAAAAAAGGGAGAAAGGTTTGCATTTATATAGCGCTTGTAACCCTGATGAGGTGTTGAAACGCTTTGTTGGCAAGTAGCAGGCTACTCTGGAACCCATAAAGGATTAGTGGTGAATTAGTACAGTGGAATATGGAATTAGATAAGTGAACATGCTAGTCTGTTATTTTGATTGAAAATGATAGTGGAGGGATAGAAGAGTGAAGGATTTCTTTTTTTTAGGTCATAGCAGTAGGAGGAGGCTTTTGGATGAGTAAAAAGGCTTTTTGGAGGGGAGGAGTCAGAGGGAAGAGTTTAGAAAGGTTTGTTGTGGGGGATTGGTATAGTAAAAGAAGTGTCAGATGATGCAAGGAGGGGTAGAGTAGGTGAGAGTCAAGAAAGGGTTATTTTGGGGAACATAGTTGTGGTATGGGGTTTGGGATAAATGAGAAAGTGGGTGTAGAGGATGTAATGATAGATGTACAGGATGAGAGACAGGGTAGTGCCTTGGAAAGAGTAGTAGAAAGAAGTTTGAGATGAGTCAGAACATTGGGCTAGAAGATATTTTGAGAGAAGTATAGGCTGAGAAATAGGGTAGTGCATTGGAAATGCTAAATTAGAAGCAAGTGATAAATTTATAGATCCACAAGTACATTGAAAGTATATAGATGCATAAAGGAAGTAAGTATATGCAGATTAAAGATATTGATAGAGGTACATGATGAGAAATTGGGTAGTGCATTGGATATACTTTTTCAGGAGAAAAGTAACAGACACACAGATCCACGTACATGGAGTTACATAGATGCATAATGGAAGCAAGTACATGTAGACCAAAGATGATTTTGTTGTTTATATAACAACATAATTATTCTACATGTTTATACAAATCAATACACAAAGATAGGTACATATCTATAGTGAATTTAATGCTTATATACAGAGGGACACATATTACTGAATGGGAAAATGGGCAGCATTTCTGGCCCTGGTCCCGACCAGTCTCGAACAGGCTCAAACAGGCACTACCCTTGTCCTCTTCACCCATAGCCTCAAGGCCCAGGCTGAGATACCCTAAGCCTTGGCCCTTTATAGCTCTAGTAGTCAGGTGACCCCTTCAGCCAATGGGAACCCTAGCCCTAACACTATCCAATCACAACACTACCCCTACAATCTAGCACCAATAGGAGACCAGGACCTTACACAGCCAATCTTCTTAGCCCTAGTCCAAGCACCCAATCAGTTTCAAAAACCCTGATCTCTACGTCCAATAGAGGCCCTAGCCCTACCAGTAGTCTCAATCCTAGTCCAGGCAACCAATGGCACAGGAAGCCCTAGTCCCTACTTCCAATAGAAAGCCTAACCCTACTCTTAGTCCCACACCTAGTCCAGCAACCAATAACACCAGAAGCCCTAATCGCTACTTCCAATTAAAGGCCTAACCCTAGCCCTTGTCCCAACCCTACATTGATTGAATCACAGACCCAGAAACCAATCAGAACCGTAATCCAATAGAAACATCAGATACAACCACCAATCAGTGTACACATGTACCAAACAAAATCAGACTATATAAGGTCCCAGCTACCTCAGACAAGGTTCGCTGGCCAGGGAGTTGGAAGCTGCTCCTCTATTCAAAAAATCTCCTAGGAGACAGACCGGCTCAATCCACACTTTGGTAAGGCCCTGACAAACTTGTCCTCCAACAACACTATTTGTATAAAGCTTTACTCCCTCTCCTGGCCAAAAAACGAAGTGCACAGTCCCCATTAAACACAGTTTAAACAGCTTACAGCAGATGAATGCTGTCTCAGGGTGAAGGGGGAGGCTGGTTTCACTGACTTGTTAACACAAAATGGTCGCTGGGAGTGCGCTGCTTAACATACAGGTCTCAGCACAGAGCAAAGGAGACATTTGGAGGGAAAAACTGATAGTCACGGGGAACGAGAGGGAAAAACTACAGAGTTTGGACTGCAAATCCCACAATTCAACAGGTTAAATGGAAGCAGTCACGGGCAGGAAAAACCACAAGTTTAAGAACAAAAAAATGGGATAAATTACGCACTCACTGGCAGGTTAAAACTACAATTTTAAATTGTAACAACCACAGACAAAGACAGGTAAATACATATAAAAAGTAAAAAATAAGATGATGCAATCACAGGTAGGGAAAATCATTTTTTAAAAACTTTTTTAGGAAAGTGACAGCACTAGTCTGCCTCCTTACCACTTCCTGGACTATGCTCACTGCAATCTGGGCACAGGTAGGCTGCAACTCACAAGATAGGGGAGAAGGGGGAGAATGATTGGGGTGCACCCAGCAAAGCCTTAAGGGGACAGGGCAGGTGTGAGAGGAGGGCTCAGATTTGCTTGGAGCTGGGGAAAACCAATAGCAGTCCTAGGTCTGCTGGACTGGGGGTGGGGCTGGGACTGGGGAGCAGTTCTATTCAGAGGCTTAATTCCACACTTTGGTAAGACCCTGACAAACTTGTCCTCCAGCAACACTATTTGTATAAAGCTTTACCTCCGTTCCTGGCCAAAAAACGAAGTGCACAGTTTAAACAGTTTACAGCAGATGACTGCTGTCTCAGGGGGGGAAAGGGGTGCTGGTTTCACTGACTTGTTAACACAAAATGGTCGCTGGGGGTACACTGCTTAACATACAGGTCTTAGCACAGAGCAAAGGAGACTTGCTGCTAATGTTAAGGAACAATGGTAAGCCCTACACACAAATGAAAGTTGCATGGTTTCTGCCAAAAGTTATTCTTTGTCAGGACCGGAGGCAAGGATTATGCCTTCTTTCGTCACTTTATTTTCAATAGCAGCCATTATTTAAAACATAATCAACTACATTTCCCATGAACACTTGGGAAAGAAGTAGAAAAAAGTGCCGTGCCGAGATAAGAGCTTCTGTTTTTTTTTCTATGTATATTTGAAGTGTTCTGCTTACTGTATAATAATTATCTGTAGGTTGTGCTCTCTTGCCATTGACATCGCGTTTACTCGCTGAAGGCGCTTCGCCGAGTTACTGTACGATTTGTTTGTTTTAAACTGTTGGTTATTTTGCCCGTTTTGCGCTTTGACCGCGGGAGCGTTCTGCGCTCCTACGCGGTCGTGACTGGTGCGCCTCCTGCAGTTGGGACCTCCCGCTGCTACAGGGCGCTGGAGGCACAGCGGGACCACTGCGTACAAGTTGAATTTCCTCAGAGTGGATCTGACTGTGCGCCGTAGGTCTGGAGCCTTGCCGCCTAAGGAAGACGCCCCAGGAGGGTCTGCACAGCCGATCGGCCCGCTCCCAATACAATGAAAGGCCAATCGCACTGATTCTTACTGATGCTCTGCTGTGGAGTGAGCACTCTGCAGCAGAGTCTGCCACACCTCTGCCTGTTAGACCTATTGAAACAATTATTTGCCAATGCTGGTTACAAATCATGACTGTGCCCTACTAGGAATCCCTTCTAAGATCTCTGCACTCCCCACTGGGATGCTCTAATCTAGAGACAGAAAGGCACGGAAATGCTTGACATTTGGCTCAAACATACAAAGTAATTTATAGATGGTTTGGGGTGGGAGGGTCTGAAGACTATGGCAGACCACTATAAAAATGCCTGTATAATCAGGTATCCAAGATAACACTTAAATGTATGAACGTGAGGTATAATAAATAAAAATGTAAATTTAATGTTTCCGTTTATACCTTCGGACATCTTTTCTGGACAGAAGGTACCAAAAGGGTCTTGAAAGGTTGTGATCCTGCAGGCTTTTGGCCAAACAATGAACGGTCTAAGAAGCAGAATGTATCTGTCTCAATGGTATCTCAGAGCAGGCTGAACAACAATAACAGATATTATACGGGTCTATGTTGGAACAGAGGAAACATAGGATGAGGAATAGGGAACCATCAAACTTTAATGTCACATTTGTAAAAGATTTAGCACCTTCAATTCATGTGTAGATGTGCATACTGTCTCAAGCTAACTACTGATGTTACCAAACAGAATATACAAGAGATGCTATAAGAATTCCTCCCAAAATGGTACTTCTTGAAATCTTATAGTCATCTTGCTTTGAAGATGCAGTGTTAATAAGACAGTCCACTAATAACTTACCTTGCACACAAGCTTTTGCTCCTGGGCTTCATTTTCAATTGATCCGTCAAATCCATCATCACCTCCGCCAATCCGGTCCTTAATATCTCCGCTGACACGTACCACTTCCACATGAAGGCGTCCTGAAACCTGAAGAGCAGAAACCGAAAGATCAAGCAGTGGCTATTTTCAAACAAAATCCATCAAATTTCAACTGGCCTCCGAGAAATTGCATGTGCTTGAGTACCAAAAGTTCAACAAACACTGCTCAATAATTTCACAGTTTCAAAAACACTTCTGAAGTCCATGATACACAGTTTTACACAAGATGTGCCAGGTAAAATGTGAAATAGCTCACAACCAGATCACTAAATATGGAATACAATTAGAGCCCACGAGCAGTACATATGTGCCTCAAAATACTGACAAATGAGTCTGCCTTTAAAAGAAAAGGACTTTGAACACATTTAGGACTGCTTCATGCACAGAAAGACAATTTCACATTTCACACTATGACTGTGATTGTGAATGTATTTTCAGATACTATGCAAACCTAACGTGTACAACAGGTAAAGCCAGTAAATAGCATGTTTGACCTCTTCCCATGCCAAGTGTAACTTAACCCACCTAGATGCCTAACGGAAGCGACCCTAACTCCACTAACCAATACGTTTTCTCCACGAAACTCCTCTGCATTACGGTGCTCTGATGTTTCCCGACTAGGCTCTTGCTCTAGAAGGCTCTTTAACGTTGACATGCATGCATATTCTAACTGGGCCCAAACATACATTCTCCATCACTCATACACACACTGACAAAAAAAAAGGACGTGTTCCAAGGAACTTTTCTGCATTGGAACAACAATGCATTATTCCCACATTCAGCCTGATCAATGGACATATACATGAACAAAGTCAGCATATCATAAAAAAGCCAAATTTGTTATAGAAAACTAAAAAAACAAGCATGTGTACCATGAATGCACAAAAAGAATACAATTAGAATGGTCAACTCCCCCTAATGGGCGCTATATAACTGAACTGAACTGTCTAGTTGTGACCTTTACCAGATGACAAGCTGACCCTTCCCCCCTCACTCACCGAATGTATCAGGAATGTGAAACACTCCGGTGAGGATGAAGTGTACAGATATAAGAAGCCACCAAAAGTAAACAAGCATGACCTTAGGGTCACATTTTAACCACATTTGGCTGTCAAACATAGTCCACAGGAACAGCATACTGTATATTTTCATATGTTTTTATGCATTTCCTTGCCTACACTGTCTTCTTGCTCTACTCTTTAAACAAAATGCTTATTTGCAGGGCTTCAGTCCTGTGTCGTTTTATATAAAGTCTGGCTTAAGGGCAGCTCCATTCCACATACATGCCAATAGATCTGATTCAGGTGGGGTATTCCTGATTTGTTAAACAAAAAATGGCTTTATTTGAACTGTCTTTTGCTAAAGATTGCCTCTGCGTCAAAAGAAGTCAATGTGGAAAATACAGTTCCCTGAATTTTGTTTCAAAATCTCCCACTTTCCTGCTCTAAAATGTTGACATGTATGATTCCATTAAAACAAGCTGTTTGTTAGGCTTTTCTATTATGTCTTGTGCCAGAAGCCCCCAGCGTCTAAAAAGATAGACAAAAAGATATGCAGACAGAAATATAGACATGCAGACAGACAGACCGGTATGCAGGCAGACCGGTATGCAGGCAGACCGGTATGCAGGCAGACCGGTATGCAGGCAGACCGGTATGCAGGCAGACCGGTATGCAGGCAGACCGGTATGCAGGCAGACCGGTATGCAGGCAGACCGGTATGCAGGCAGACCGGTATGCAGACAGACCGGTATGCAGACAGACCGGTATGCAGACAGACAGACAGACAGACAGACAGACAGACAGACAGACAGACAGACAGATAGACAGATAGATAGACAGATAGATAGACAGATAGACAGACAGACAGACAGATAGACAGACAGATACTAAGCTGCACTCACCAGGTTAAACCAGCATGAAAAGTGCTATTAACAGCAAAGATGCAATGAACTCTGCACCAGAAAACTAGATATGTTGTGCTGTAAGAAGCAACCCATTTCCTATATGCTCTAGAATGGACCACAAACTGCCTCCTTTCCTGTGTACCCTGAGTACCACCAGTGTCTCCTAAATGAGAGAGAAAGTCTCTCCAGGCCACCCTTACATATAGGAACTTGGATTTCACTCATGAAGATGTTTGTGGGATGGAGAAGTATAGACAGGCACTCCATGACAAATGCAATTAATGTAAGGCTGTTTCTAGCATATTCAAAATGTAAAGAATATTTCTGAATTAACAAAATGCTCAAATAGTATTTGTGATAGTAGTTCGAGATTAGGTCTCGCTAATCCGGCTTGTAATAGGCAAGTCTCATGCGGTCTGCTGATCGACGGTTCCAGTGGTCAACAATCGTTTCTAAATACTGCCAGCGCAGCTGAGGACATACAACTGGGCATCACCTGATGAAGACCCAAGCAGTATCCGTTCGGTGCGCTATCAGTCATACATACCTCTCCTTTCTGATTGATGATTGGAACACCATATTGCAATTTCACATCATAGAACAAAGATTCCAGGAAAACATTGGCCACACCAATGAGACTGTGGTTTTCCTGCTCATCATAGAAGGGATCAGCTCGCCGAAAATAAGACCTTATCACCTTCAGTAAAAAGAATGATGCCACATTAGTAAAAGAAGAAAAACAAATTCAGCAGTAATTGTTTCTGCTTGTGCCATAGACAAACCCTTGAAATAGACACACCAATATGTCATCAAGTATCCCATAGAACATATTTCAAATGAGGCCGCAGAATTAATTCCAAATCAGTAGATGACTAACAAAGGAGGAGATGCCCTTGGTCGCATGCGTGAAAGAACACATTTCCAAACCTTTATGGCATATGTCAAAACATAACCCTTTAAGTAATGTTTCCATTGCAGACTCATGCTTTTCACTCAACCCCTCTAGACTCCTCTACAGAAAGAAAACCATCTGCACACCAAGGTAACTAGCAAATGCACCGTCCCCCTACAGATCTCAATCAGACTGAATATACAAGACTTGGGAGCGAAGACAACCGGCAATTCTCTGATCCGCCCACTGAAATCTTGGACACTACCCCATTCACGCCACTGGCATCTCCTGTTCAAGAAAGGTTCTACTGCTTTGTCTTGGACTGTCTGGAAGGCTGGAGTAGGTACAACCCAATGCCTAAAATGATTATGCTAGTAAAGTGCTTGCTACAAGCCCAGAAAGAGAAATCATCTTAATCACGGTCGAACATTGTTCTTAATGTTTTTTTTAATAAACAAATGTACACAAAAACACCCACCCACCCTCAAGTGAGGCCTCTGAAACTTAGTAGATTCTGATTGGTTTTGGAGTCATAATTTTCTTCAAGTTCCTTTTTAGGTCTGGCTTGACAGTTCTCATGTTGCCAGACCTTACGTAGTCAACAGAAAAAAAGTGTTTTCAGAAGTACTAAGAGAGGGACTTAGGTTACCCCATTGCCCAGTAGGAGCGGACCCCCCCCACCCTGGGGGCAATCCGCTGTGAGGCTAGCTGTCTGCCGTATCTGGGAGTGCATATCTACCGCACCCAACAAGATTTGTTGGAGGGGAATGTAGGGAGGGCGCTCAGGGGCCTGGCGGGCAGTATTGGATTCTGGAGCACCCTATCACTATCGGTAGCCGGGCGGGTAGCGCTCCTGAAGATGGTGGCGCTCCCACGCCTGTTGTATTTCTTCCGTACGCTCCCTATTTGGATACCGGTGTCGCTCTTCCGTAAGCTCACAGCTATGATCACGGGCTTTATCTGGGGATCGGGCAGGCGGCGGGTGGCGCTGGCCACACTGCGACGGCCCAGAGCCGAGGGAGGGCTTGCTGTGCCTGACTTTGAGTGGTATTATCTGGCTGCCCAACTACAATGGCTCACGCAGGCAGTGGCTAGGGAGTTCAGAGGCCCCGAAGGCCCACAGGGCAGAGTGATCCCGCGCCATGTGCTTTCTTTTATTGTCTTCCAGCAGCGCCTCGAGCTGTCGCAGCTAACGCTTGAGGAGCGAACGCTCCGGTTGTGTTGGAATCGTAGCTTGCGAAGGGTCGGCATTGTTCACCCCGTATGCCCCGGAGATCCCATTGGGTATGTGCACGGCCCTCCCTCATGGAGGGGATTGGTCGAGGCTGGCTCACTGGGAATACCTGGGGATACAGATGGTGGGGGACCTGTACCTCAATGGGGCGCTCCAGCCGTTCCAGGGGCTGCAGGATCCCGAGGGGAGACTATTTACTCCACGCGGCCCTGGTGCGGCTTTACAAAAACACTGGAATGTGGGACTCTCTGAACCGCAGACGGCGGCCGGTTGTCAGTATGTGGTCATGGCTGCGGGCACAGTCAAGGGCATTACCTGCCTCTATCAGAGAATGGCAACGGAACACCTAGCCCCTTTGACAGCGTTGAAGGATAAATGGGAACTGGACATCGGGAAGCCCATCCCGGACCTGACGTGGCCCAGGTTGCAGAGGAGGGCCTGGAAAAGTACACGTAATGCCAGGTTTAAATTGGTGCAGTATTTCATCTTGCATAGGGCATATCTGACGCCAGCTAAATTATATCAATATTTTGGGGGTCCCACCCCGCAGTGCCCTAGATGTGGGGAGGAAGGAGCTGACTTTAAGCATATGTTTTGGTCCTGTGGTGTTCTAAGCGACTACTGGGGGGAGGTCATTGCTTGCTTGACACAAGTGACGGGGCGGGAATTGAGGGTAGAAATGGGAGTTTGTCTTCTGCTGTGGTTTCCCCACACGCCGCGTACGAAAGTTACGAGCAAGTTTTGTGACTTAGGCCTTGTGGTGGCTAAAAGAGAAATTACCTTGCACTGGAAATCGAGATCTGGCCCCAGCGCTGCGAGGTGGAGAACTACCTTCACCAAATGGGTGGGCAGTGAGAGTGCGCTCCGGCTGCAGCTAGCATTGCGGGAAAATGATGAAAAAGCATTAGCCATGGCACATGCATGGTTAGCGCTAGTGGCTGACCTCCGGGGGTGGGGTGCAGAAGCGGAGGAGGACACCGACGCGCTGGAGCGGCCTGCAGCCGTATAGCTGTGGAGAGGCGGTTGATGGGTCACGTATGAGGGCAGGAGGGCTTCCCTTCCCCTTTTTGCTCGGCGCCAGCCCGTGGGGGTGAGGAGTAGCCTGCGGCCGATAACACGGCTACTTACGAGACAGAATTATCCCGGCACCTGAGGGTATGGCACACTGACATGTGGGTGGGGGGAGGGAGATTTGGCTGGGGGGGTGTTTGGGGTCATGGCTTTGGTAACCAGAACTGGCTTACAAGATACTACGTGCTGGTGTTAATGTTTGAGAGAAGGCCAATGATGCTTTGGTTCTTGCAGATGCCAGTTGTATTTGAGATATGCAATAAAAATTGTTTTTGCAAAAAAAAAAGAGAGGGACTTAGGTTTCACCACATGTTGGTTACTTTGAGCATAGCAATTAATTTGGCAGACGTTATGTGCTTCCACTGAAACAGAGTGGATGTACTGAACTTTTTGCACTCTGGGAAATCTTGCGCTCAATACAGCAGGGCAATATTGGTTATCTTGACAAGCCAATGATCAAGTCTAAAGGCCTAGTCTGTCTATTATTAAAAAATGACAATAAAGGTGGTAGTCTGATGTATTTATGGTGAAAAACAAATGTTAAAGTTAATAGGCATATATTTAGGAGTGGATTGAGAATTACTCTGTAGTTAAGCCTGGCGGGAGACATTTTCTTACATTGAATTTCAAAGATTACTGTAGCGCACAAGAGTTTTGTGTCGGTTATCCTTCTAGAAGAGCTGCACTCTGGCAATCCTAGTCATGTGCTTTTGAGAAAGCAAGTAGGCCTGATTTACATATTGTGAAAAGCATATGTTGTAGGCAATAATCTTCAATGGGTGGATTGTTATTGTACTGTGCTAAAGCTTGTAAGCAGGTATTCTGTCACAGGGAATGTCATCATTTTCTGTAATAAGCACAGGTTTTAAGGTGTTGCACAAATTGAACGGAATTAACTTTTTTTAAGAAATCAAAAAATACCTTTCCTATGGAAGCTCTGGCTCAAGGGAAACAACGTTTACCACAAAACTTTTTCCCCGCAGGTAAATACAATGCGGTCGTTACAATGACTGCGTTGTAATTTCGCATACCATTACTCCGCAAGTCGGAACAACGACTTGCGGAAGGGGGGAGAAGGTGTTGGGATTTAAAATCAAACACCTTCCCTACTGTCCGCACAGACTGGAGTTGGAATAGTAGATTATACTATTCCAACATCCAACGCCCCCCCCTCCGCAAGTCGTTGTTACAACTTGCGGGGTAATGGTATGCAGAATTACAACGCGGTCGTAACGACCGCGTTGTAATTCCGGGAAACAGCCACTACAACGCAGCCATTTCCATGCATAACATTAACCACGCATACGTGGTTACCACGAATAGCCTTTACCAGGCGTACCTTTACTACGAAATATGTAGTAAAGGCATGTGTGGTAAAGGCTATTATTAAACAAACATTGGCATAGCCAATAGGTCTCGCCTTTGGGACCTTATAAGTATCTAGTTATGTAGCAGGTCCCAAAGGCGAGACCTATTGGCTATACTAATGCTTGTTTACAAATTAGGCACTGGTGCTCGCTATAATTCTCTGGCCAATGCGAACAGCTGCTTTCAGGAGACCTCATTTCCGTGGCAGAGTTGAGTTGAAGTGCCATGAATGCTGCCATCTCATTGGCCGCGTCAGAGCAGCGTTTGAATGCCCGCCTGAGCTAGGCTTCGAGCCACTCACTGACAAAGTAGTCAAAGCACTCCGAGGCTTTGGACACGCACAATCGCCGTTGCTTCATTCCTCCTGTCTGAACAAAGCACCATCCTTTCCATTTTGAGACACATTTTCAGCACGTCGTCTGCCCAAGGCTGCCAAATGGATGAAGGATAATTGGACGAGCAGATAACTGCATTGCAGAGAAATGAGGGCAACATTCAAGGAATGTCAGCAGCAGATAACAGCACAACTCTCGCCTCAAACATACTCAAGCCCCTCACATCTGCATACAGCTGCCACAGAGAGCCGTAGTTATAATCCAGAAATCCAGGCAGGATTCAGTAACTCTAAAATTAAAAGTAAAGCGCGGGTGCCGCGATTATAGCAAAAGTAAAGAAATAGATGTTTTTTTCTATTTCTTTACTTTTGCAGCAATCGCGGCACCGGCGCTTTACTCATGGTTAAAGGTAAAGCACCGGTGCCGCGATTGCTGCAAAAGTAAAGAAATAGAAAAAAACATGTATTTCTTTACTTTTGCTATAATCGTGGCACCCGCGCTTTACTTTCAAAATTAAAAGTAAAGCGCGGGTGCCGCGATTATAGCAAAAGTAAAGAAATAGATGTTTTTTTCTATTTCTTTACTTTTGCAAATTGCGGCACCGGCGCTTTACTCATGGTTAAAGGTAAAGCGCCGGTGCCCGCGATTGCTTCAAAAGTAAAGAAATAGAAAAAAACATCTTTTTCTCTACTTTTGCTACAATCGCGGCACCCGCGCTTTACTTTTAATTTTAAAAGTAAAGCGCGGGTGCCGTCATTATGCGAAAGTGAAACAAGACAAGCACGCAAAGGAAACCAGCATTGGCGGTGTGGCTGTGAAAATGACACGGCTGCGCGGCCCGCGAAAGTGTAAGTGATCACGATCAACGGAGGAATGGCAGCTGCTCACGTGCACGCAAGCTTTAGGCCAACAAAAGCCTGTGGCAGCACTTGGAAAACCCACCTACTAAATGTCTCGCAGAGCAGCACATGCGCTGGCTCAGGCGAGACCTATTTCCGTCGCTATGTGGAGGCAATTGGCGTTGTTAGAGGAAACAGAAAGAGACTTCCGCTTCCTCTTTACGACGTGCAACATCACAACGGAGGAGCTTGAAGAGGAGAGGTCGAGGAAAGGTAAGGGGGATTTTCGTTTTTAAAAATAAAAATGTAAGGCATGAGGGGGTTGTGAAGAGATGGGGAAAATTATTAGGGTTAAGAGGAGGGGTATTTGATAAAAGGGTTTGTGGGTGGGAATCGGGAGCAGTTTATAGAATTGGGGCAGGGATCGGAGATAACCTTTACCCAAAAAATGCCATTAACATGCATAGATTTACAACGAAAATCATTGTAAAAATATGTGTGGTAAAGGTTATGCGTAGTAATTGCATTTGCGTTGTAACGCATGCGTGGTAAAGGCATGCGTTGCAACGGAATGAGTTGTAACGTCATACAACTGTAATTCCCTGGGGGGAAAATGACAGCGTGAAAACAAGGTATATTCCTGGCTCAATCATAACTACTCTGGCCTGACCACCACCAGTGTAATATGTAACATTTACACTGTGTGTGTGCGTATACATATACATATATTTATATATATATTTCGCTTTCCGCCAGTCCTTCAGATTGATCCAAAACCACGGACCACAAATACAGTGTTCTTCAAATCTTTATTTGGATGCCGTCATTACGCGTTTCAACTCTCAAGGAGCCTTGATCACATGACAATGTTGCGGTATATTTTCTTTCTTTTTAAAGTGACAATGTGCTTTACGTGAGTTTACAGAAAACGTCAGTCATGGCAATGGAAGAAATATTAGATTTAGTAGTTCATGCTTTCTCATGGTGAATTTGCATGTATAAAATGACTGTAAAATATTGTATAAACACGGTGACAATAGAATTAGCAGCGAGCCTTTTGCAGTTTGTACTTAAAAATAGCAAATCACATGTTGTACAAAAGTAAAAAGTAGGCACATAAATGTATAATATTTTTGTTCATCATGCTAACATGCTTTTTCAGACAATGGATGACGTCTTACATATACTGTGCTTAATTGCAGACAATTAATTGTATCCCTTCGTCTTATAGTTGCTTTCCCCTCCTCTTAAATAAATACATTTGTCATTGTTCCAGTTTTCACATAAATGCAATTGGTTAAAAAGACCATGGCATGCTTATTTTTTTGTAAATCAAAGTTCTTATATATTACCAATTGTGATGACCGTTAAAAAGTGTTGTGCTAAATTTTCATGAATAAAAAAAAGGAGTGCTGATATGCTGAATGCGGATGTGAGTGACTTAGTTTAAAGCGGTTTGTCATTGTCCCCTTATCAGCTAAATGATGTTCGTATCAACTCAATAAAATTTAGACAATCTTGAGTTCAATGTTAAAGTTTGTATCAGCATGGTTAAGCCTAATATGATAATTTAAATACCCTAGGAATTTTTATGTCGTGAGACAGGTTTGTTAAATGTCGTATTTTGTCAGAATCGATTGACTTTTCGTGGGTGAATTATCTATTCCATAATTTGTATAGTCGCCCAGCTAGGCTGTAGTGGATATAAATAGTGGGTGTCTATTTTGTTTGTACATACAGACAAATTATGTCAAGTTCTATAAATATATAAATACATAAATATATATAAATAACTTAAAACATCTGATACAAAAATTAAAAAGTTGTATTTCATAATTTAGAACCTGTAGCAGCGGTGATATTCATTTATTCTCATTTGATGTTACTGTGTCATAAACTAGATGCAGGTGTGTAAATCATCTGTGATGTTAAGTCCTCCTGGCTGTTTCAAATCCATTTCTAGAATACATCTAGTTTCTAACCTGTGTAATTTTTCCTCCCTGTTGCCTCCTCTTCTACTTGCAGGCACTGAACTATGAGGAAATATTTTAGGTCCTCGCTTTTTGAACTGTGCCAGTCCCTGAAGTGTCTGGCAACAGGGTACGTATTGTCCTGATTGTTGATCGCTCGCAAATGCTGTAAAATGCGCTTGGAGTTTTGTGCTCCCAATGTATTGTAAGCCATACGGACATATCAGGACCTAAACTACAAATTCTGCTTTGCAGGTTAAAAGTTTCTGAATCTTGTGCTTCTTAGGACTGAAAGGGTTTGTGTAAGTTGTTGTGTTGACCCCATGTTGGCATCGTTTGCATACTTTGCACTTAAAAAACCCTTTATGTGTTGCTAGCCAGCTGCAGCTTTCTATTATCTCTGGGCTTGTCTTGACCAATTTATCTCGCAT
Organism: Triturus cristatus; assembly: GCF_964204655.1. Taxonomy (NCBI): domain Eukaryota; kingdom Metazoa; phylum Chordata; class Amphibia; order Caudata; family Salamandridae; genus Triturus; species Triturus cristatus. Next base: position 1,769,096,352 of record NC_140589.1, on the reverse strand, counting down.
AGAGGGTGCCCTACTCTGTGTGATTGAAACGTTGCTCAGTAGAGAGGTTCCTATTATGGGGTCATCTAACACCAAAGGCCAATTGCACTTTAAGATACTGCGTATTTCCTTATGTTGTTGGCTAAATTCCATAATAACTCTGAATTCTTGTTCAATCGCTTGTGTGGAAATGGCCGACTCAGTGAGTAATTCTGTATTACGTTTACCCTGAATCAAATCTGATTGCGTAACTGTCACGGATTTCGCAATTGCACTATCTATGGTTTTAGGTGAATAGCCTCTTTGCAGGAACCTCCTTATGCTTTCCTCTTGAGCCTGTTTGAGAGATTCTGGATCATGATTTACTCTTTGCAGTCTTAGTGTGTGTATATCCAGTGTGTGTATATCGAGACAAAGATCCAAGTGCAAGCGTGCACTAAAACAGATGCAACGGACTCCAATATATAGCTGGTGCTAGTAATTCAGTTTTATTTTTGTGCTCGTGCTGCCCATGGCGCATTTCGGCCACGTCCTATGGCCTTGATCACATGACCACGCTAAGTCTGTGTGAACATTTTTAAGGGAACAACACACCCCATGTGATTTTACAATGGCAATGGAAAACATACTGCAGTTTTGCTGGTACAATAACATAATGGTAGCTCCTAACGAGAATTGTAAACAAAAAAGGCATGTAAGCAACCAGACTAAGTGTCTACATGGTCAGTGTGTTCATAGTAAATACAGACATAATGTCTACTTTTTCGATTCATTCATAATTGTTGTACAGTTATAGATATCGCAATACGTACAATCATACAGTACAATTATGCAGTGCAAGTAATATGCCATAAGGTGCTTAATAATATAAAAAAAAAATATATATATATATATATATATATATTTATTTTTAGTTACACAGAGGCCGTCACCACTGTGTAGTTATAGTTAGGACCAGGTTCCATAGGAAAGGCTTGGTTTGGTTTGCCACTAACTTTGCAGCCGTTTGATGGATCTTCACAAAACGTTCCAAAAAAGTTTCATCCACCTCGGCTCCTTCCTAAAACATTTTGGGGTGATCTGTCAAGCAGGGCCGACAAAAAGGGGGTGGTCCCCTAGAGAAGAGGTGTGGCGCAGTGGCAGGGTGCCTGACTCCAGAAGAAGGGAGCTCACTTTTCGATCGCCGGCTGCAGGTAAGCCCATCACCATGTGACTCTGGGCAATAGCTCGCTTAATCTCCCCGACGCCCCCAGCGCCTTGTCACACTCGGGTAATTGTTTGCGCTTTACAAATACTATTTTCCATTTCGTCCCAAAATGTGTTTTCCCCATGCAACTTCCAATAGGAAAATTGCACACCAATACAGGACAACTGCAGTGATTTGGTGTAAATCCATTCAGTACCTAAAGAAAATAAGATTCAAAATGTATGTACATATACAAATGCTGTAGTACTGTAGATCTGGGAGATCCAAATATTACATTTGATTGGCTGCCTCACACCAACATAGCAGCAATTTTTGGACTAAGTCCCCGTGTCCTTAAACAAAAAAGTTAAAACCCATATTGACTGGGCTTAAGTGATGATACCATGAACCACTAGGCCTGGATCCCCCCTCCAGGCCATTTAAAAAAAAAATGTATGAGGACGGCATGTGCACCACCATCCCCCGAGCCAATGAATGGCCCCGGGGACACCATCCCTCGGGGCCTTTGTAATGAAATATTTTTATGAATAAGGGAGGGAGCATACTGCCCCCCAACCAGTAAATGGCCCCAGGGACCGCATCCCCCAGGGCATGATACCAATTAAAAGTTCTAATGGGGAGTGGGGCGTGGGACCACCTCTCCCAGAGCCATTTCATGGCCCGGGGGGCCTTTATTTGGGAAGCGAGACGTGCGCCCTTGCCATGCACTGCTTATGACCTTACATAGTACATCACTCATGACATGGCGAGAAAGCTGTTACAGATAATATAACTAGTGAATTTCAGTGTTTGTTTTTTTTGTTTAGTTTAACGGACATTATGACCCAACTATAATGTCACTTTAACCTTTGTTTTTCAGGGAATAAATATATACAGATCCACAAAGGGACTTTGGGTCAGCTCTTTTTTGCCACTGGTATGAATGTCATTTACACGCTGCTTTCATCCATGACAGCATACAGTACGAGACAATGGGTAAGGCTACTACATCCATTCGTTTTCTTGCTTTGGGAGGGATGCCGTTTATCTGATCACACATGTACCTCCTCGTGAAACTGAGTGTACTTCAGGGTCAGGACTTTGGTCTTCAATTTGATCCTTTTTTAGGTCTCTTTTCATGCGTTTCCTTCACTTTTTATTTTCATTGTCAAAACATAATACAGCTCCTTGAACAGTGCAAAAGGACTGATTACACCCAGGCAGCCACCACCTCTTAACCAGGTAACCGCAATGGAATGGAATTCTCCACAGCGTATCATTGTTTTACCATTCCAAGATAACCAACGTGTTTGTTATGAATGTCGCGGTCATCCGGGAACTTTTAAACAATGATGCACTAAATACAATCCAGCTGCAAGATTGCCACTCACTACTATGTTTAATTTCATTTGTTTTTGCAAGCATATGCCAAGCATATGACAATCATGTTCATGCAGCAATATGTTTGCACTTTCCACTGTTATTCTTATAATTTACCTTGCACATGTTCTTGAATGTATGTGTGATTTATTATAGTTCTTTAAGTGGGTAAATGTAAGAGCGAGTCAGTAGGTGGATGAATGGATGCACAAATCTAAGAATGAGCGCCAGAATGCTTGTGTGAGGACTTCTTGAGTGCTTAACCCTATCAATAACTGAAGACGTACTTACTTTTATAAGCCTGACCAACTGGCATTGCCAATGCTTGATTTTCTTTTGGGCAATAGAGAGATTGCCTGCATATAGTGATCAATCGCCCTTAAGTTCCTTTATGTCCATTCATCATCAGAGTTCACCATGGACGCCTAGTTTTCCTATGCTCTGTTCATGTTCTTTTGTAAATCCTGGGGATGGCAGCAAGGGGGCCGTTATTCTCATATAATGCCTCCAGGTTATGGAACTAACCATCTGACTTTTCGGAAATCTCTTAAAACATGGCTCTTTCCCTAATGCTGTTTGTGGTTCTCTCCGTATGTGCGGTTACTAGCGCTGGGATGCCTTCGGGTAGCTACGCGCTTAAGAAATGCTATATTCATTCATTCACTTACAATATGTGTATATCTTGGCTCTGGGAATAACAAACAGACAATGCAGCATGTTGGTGAAGGTGACTTACCGGGTTGTCTTCATCGCAGGCCTTCCACTCTTGGTAAAGATCGCGCATATCCACCAATCTGTTTTCTAGTTTCTCCAGTGACCAGATCTGTTTCCCTTTCCCCTTCCTCCTCACTTGGATCGCGGGTTCACTAAGCATAGCACCACGCTGCGACAAACAAAACCATGTCAAGGATTTTTAAAAGCGGCTTATATGAACTATAAAATTAAATACTAAAATGGTCTCAGGAGCAATAGCTATTAAACGGCTATTAAGGGTTACTGATGACCAGTTTTTAAAAATATATATTGTATTTGATGTCTTTACATAGTGCAACTTCACCTACGATCATTGCAGAGAGCTTTACATAAGTAACAATGGGTAAAGGTATGGATTAATGGATTACCAATATTGCAGTTATCAGAATATCTTCACAATAATATGGGAGTCATATTACAACTTAAATTAGAATTTAGCATCAAAGGAAGATTTGAGACATACAGGGTATTATGTTACAGAGGACAGATAGGAGTAAAATCAGTTGGAGAAGGGGAACGAGAAGAGGAAACAAAATAAGGAATACATGTTTCGGGACAAATTAAATAGAAGAGGAAAGACCTGGGGATCAGAAGAGGAATGAGACTCGGTAGAGGACAGAGTTTAAACAGGTAGGATTCTAGTTGGTTAAAGCTTTGAAGGAGATCTTCAAGATGACGGGTCTTCTGGTGGAGAGTTTCAGACAGATCAAGCTGCATCAGAGGACTGGGAGCAGCTAATTTTAATGGGCAGTTGATTTATGATGACAGAGAATAAACTATTTTTGCAGAAATGTGCTATTTGATGGGTTGTGTTACTGTGGCACAGGGACCCAAATCCAGACTGGACCTCACATGATCAAAAGGCTTTAAACTTTGCATTTAGCATCAGTGCACTATTTGTATATTCAATACCGTAATGGCTATATGACCAGAATAGTCTGTGCACGGATAATAGGAATTCACATTGTTTTGGAACTTATAACAAACTGGTATCTTTTACAACTGTGCATTTGTGGAAACAGCAAAAAATACATGGGTCAAAATAAATATTTCCAGGCCGTTAGAAGCCTGTGGATTAAACACACTGGTAATCTGTACAACTTTCCAATACAAAATTAATTTGAAGCAAATTTGGTTAATCTGCAAAAAAATGTAAGGAAGTAGCCACTTTAAAATATGTCTGCAAACCTTCCATTCTTAAATGTTTTACTACTGGTGAATATTTAGTGCACCATCAGATCTTGCTACGTCATGCAAACAATTGCCACAATTTTAGAAGCTTTTGATATTTTGCGGTTTCTAAATGTAGTCATTGTGGTCAAACTGCACATGTTCATGTTCTCAGGGCTTAGGTTAAGAACATAGCTAGAGTGAAGAATGAGGACACTCTTGAGGATTGAGGTGATGGAAGCCCATAAAATTATTATGATAAATGTGAACACATTTTTGATTGGGAGCGATTCCAAGGAAAACTTTTAAAGTGCTAATATAACATGACGGGAAGTGCAATTGCTAAAAATTATTTCTCAATTCTTGATCAAATCAATACAAATTTCCGAACACTTGAATGCAAAAAAATTAAAAAGAATAATCATGCTAACCTATTGAGAAAATGAGTACCTAAGTCTTTATATAAATCTAAGTTCTGAATGAAAGTGCGTGAGCACTTGGAAATTAAAAAGTGCTAATTTCTTGAACAAAATACACTAGATCATTAGATTGGACCCATAGAAAAATATCTGGCTAAAACCTTCGTTTAGAAAAGTTATGGAAGCATTATCCCAAAGTGTGTCAAACACTTGAAATAACATGTGGCAAACTAAGGAAGAAAAACTTGCTAAATAGTTGAAAAACAAGCCCAGTCTCCTAAAAGAAATTGTCAAATTTCAGAACGAAAACTAGCAAAAATAGCAATTCTCTTACAAATACATGCCAAATGCATGGGCAAGAGACTGTTTCCCAATGCAAACGCCATTAGAAAACGCCGTTAAACATGTACCAGGTAGTGAAGAGGCCAAAGGTGTAGTGTGGCACTGCGGTGCCATCCATCTGTTTCTGTGAGCTAGAGTAACAATGTGCCATGATGCTCTGTTTGTGAACAGGGGAAGTGTTCTCACCCAAATGAGTTGAATTCAGCTCTTCAAGGAGATCCGCACTTAAAGTGCACATACAAGAAACTGAATACCAGCTGAATTACATTTCCTACAAAAGCATTTCACCCCTTACTGTCAATCATCAATAGTTTTATGCAGTTTTTATCGGCAGCGTGCCTCCAATCTTTCTATAAGACGTGCTTGGAATTGACAGGAAATACTTGGTCATCTTTTAGTCATGTATCATTCTGTCATGCCAGTCATTGTCACCAACGGGTTATTATTGTGACAGAAGGGCCTACATAGATCCTAAAATCCCATGATAATAGGGTTTACGTCTCACCTCAGTGATGCTGTTGAGCAGTGATGCTCACTCTTGAAGGTTCCCCAAGGTTGAGAGGAGGAACTGAGCAGGGCAGGTGTTCTCTGCATTCACCTTTTCCACCCTAGATCAAACTCATCTCACTCCCTCTTGCAGCCAAAAACTAGTTCAAACCTACTTTAGTCTTTCTCTTGGGCATCACAGGCACTAGCCTGCATGGCGGGCAGCACATGATCCATTCGGTTGGCACTAGAATCATCCTACTGAAAATTTGAGCAGTGACACCTCTTGGACAATGTAAAGCTCCAACAGTCACAGAGCTAGAGATCAGACCCAGCATTGCAAAGCAGCTCCCAAATACACAATCCCTAACTGGACATAACGGATGGTTTACAAACAGCCTGGCAAGCGCTGGCAGTTATTTACGGATAATCATCCGGCCCCAAAGTAACTGTGAGTAGAGTTATTCTTCACATCTCAGATGTGTACCTTTCCTGTGTAACAATAGCCAAAGCTTTTCTGCATTACTCTGGAATTCTAAACAAAACCTACGGACTGCTCGGTTTCAGTGAAGTTTGTTGATGAAAATTAAGTTTCACATTTCTGTTGATGACCTTAGAACTGTTGTCCAAACCTTAGTGCCACATTGCTTTGCTGGCGAGAATTCAGTCTTGACTGTGTTTGACATTACCACTCTTAAATCCATAGGGATATTCTATTCCGCAGTCAGAGCGCTGGTGGGTTGCTTCACTGTCTTCCTCTGGCAGAATACATTTTAAGTGAAGTTGGGTAGTTTATAAAGCAACATCACCTGACTTCTAAGTCTAAAATTGTCGAATCTCTCAAGCTACTCTTAAAGCCAATCAATACGAAGACTGGCCTACTGATAACGCCTGCAGTTGCTTTCTGGCACATCTACTTCCTTGTGGAACTCTTTACCCCTTGGTGTTCAAACTGTACCAAACTACCATCTGTAGGAAAGTGGGTTTCTGTTGCAGTACACACACTTGCCCCCACACTTTTTGCCAGACTACTGATGCACTTTTTCTTGGTGTGCCCTGGGTCCCTGCCAATCAGGTGCCCAGGGCATGTGTTCCTTCCCCAAAAATAACCCAATTGGCATCTCTGGCCACAGGTCAGCCCCTGGTAAATAGTACCACAGGTACCCAGGTCACTGTGACCAGGGAAGACCTCTAAGGGCTGCAGCACTTATTGTGCCACCCTTAGAGGCCCTGTACCTACACACACACACACCTACACACACACTTTGCAGCCTGCATGGTTTGTTGCAGAACAAAGAAACAGGGATGTGTGCCATGCCTACAACCCACTGTCCTGGCATAGATCAGTCACCCATCTAGCTGGGTGCCCTATGCCAGTGGTGAGGGTACAGGTGCATGAGCCCTGTACCCCTACAGTGTCTAAGTCCATTCTTAGGCATTGTAAATGCAGTGCTGCCATTAAGAGGATATGGTGCTGGGAGCTTGTCATTACGAACACCACAGCACCGTAATGGCTACACTGAAAACTGGGAAGTTTGGTATCAAACTTCTCAGCATATTAAACACACACTGATGCCAGTGTGGGATTAAATGAAAAATGCACACAGAGGACATCTTTGAGATGCCCCCTAAAAAACGACCAGCCTCTGGTGGGTTTCCTGACTGGTACACACCAGCCTGCCACCACGAGACATGTTTCTGGACCCCTAGGGTGGGAGCCTATGCTCCCTGAGCCCAGAAACAAAGCCTTTCCTGGGAGGAGGTGTTCACACCTCCCCCAGGCCAGAAGAGCCATCTGTGGCAGGGGAGCTTCAAAGGCCTGGCAGCCTTTGTAATGCGACCCCCAGCCTCTCCTGCTATCAGGAGCAGGCCCCCTTCCTGTCTCCCCTCCCTTTCGGCAGGAAGACAGGCAGGAAAAACTAGCCAGCCCAGGAGGTGTGCCCACCTCTGCCAACTCCACCCCTCAGGTGGGGGAGGCGAGGTGAAGCCCACTCTCCAGTGCTCACCATCTTGCAGATGACAGGCACTCCCCAATCAGGACTAGGGATTGTGCTCATTCCCCCACGTGGGGTGAGCACACCAAGGGTGTAGTCACCCTAAGGTCAGTAGCCCATTGGCTACTGACCTCAAGACCCCTAACACGCCCCCAAATACAGTATTTAGGGGGCAGCCCTGAACCAAGAACTCAGATCCAGCCTACCTACAAGAAGAAATGGAGGACGATGAGCCGTGCAGAGCTAACAAGAGGACGACGCCCACTGACTTGGCCCCAGCCCTACAGGTCTGTCTCCCCTCGAACCTGCTCCTGCAAAATCCCGGCGTGTCCAGCATCCAGCAACCTCAGAAACCCCGGAGGACCTGCCTGCCTTCACTTCCCGGACTGTTTCTCCCGTGAACACTGGACGTATTTAAACTGCTGCTTCTGGTGCCAGCCAGAGACCGCAAATACAGCCCACTCTGCACCCGCCAAACCCGGCCCGAGCACGAGTAGAAAAATAACATGAGGAGGTCACCCCGATGATCCTGACCCAAAGTCCGGCGTCCCCTGACCTGCCTCAAGCCTCCAGCCGACGCCTGCAGCCTAAATCCAGAAGGCCCCCCCTAATCGCACCAGGAGCTGGTAAGAAGATCAGACCCTAAAAGGCACCCCTGCACCGGACGCCCCACGGCCTTGTGTGCCCAAACCGACGGTGCCTAGCCAACCCTTAACTTCCCAACTTACCTATCCAAGTGGTGGTCACACCCACAAGTCCTTCGTCTCCCTGCCTGCAGTGCTTTTTCAACCTAGAGGTTCTCCATAGAAAACAGGGTACCCGATGTCGAAACAGCACTCTGCAACCGACCGCCCCAGTGCCGCTGAGGGTGCACTTTTTGTGCTACTTTGTTTCCCCTTTTTGCCCTGACCTTAACCCTAGGAACTTTGCTCCCACAACCCAGTGGCCTGCTTGCCAGCAGCCACCAACCGGAGGCCCCCTATCCCCATTGGATAACATTGGGCCTCAACACTCTGTACCTAGTGCCACTGAGGGTGCAACAACAGTGCATCACTGACCCTGGGAGACCCCTGAGCCTAACCCCAGAACCTTAACTCCCACAGCCGTTTACTTACCTGTGAACCGTTAACCTGTTTTCCTCCCATAGGAGAACATTGGCACTTTTTCTCCAAAAAGTTTTTAAGTATGGAGTTTTGAAACCTAAAAATATTCCTTAAAAATCTCACAAATAACCAAAACGTGTTTACTCACCTGTTTTTTTTTTTAATTGACATGTTTTTATTAGGGTTTTGCATTCGTTACATTGCATCACAAGAAACATTCACTGGTAAAAGCGTTAATCATTGTCCCAGAACTTCATGGACCTTTTCGTAAGTTATAGTGTGTGGATGCTGCAGTCCATTGATTGTTGAGATCTTCTGAGAGGGCTCGAAGGATCTGCCCCCTATAGGTCGGTCCTATCTGGCTCCCCTGCTTATCATCCCGATAGTGCCTGCAACTTCCGTCACGAGCAGGGTCAACCTTACCTCCCTAGCTAGGTCAGTGCAGTGGTCTCTTCCGTCCCCGATTCCCTATCATGTCATGTAACTAGGACCTCGGCGTGTAACCGCCAACTGGGGCTATTGCCGCCTACGGGGCGGCTTGGGAAGGGCCTTTGGGTGGGAGTAAGGCCCAGAAACTGGGTAGGGGGGGGGGGGGGGGGGAGGGAAGGAGGCAGTGTGTGAAGGGTGGGAGGGGGAAAAATGGGTGCGGGATCGGCGAGTGAGAGGGTTCCGTGGTAGATTATGTATGGACTGGTGGTACTGACATGCGGTGTGCTCTGGGGTACGTCGCCAGGAGGGGGGGGGGGGCGGGCCCACCGTCCGGCGCGTAGCGGGGGGCTGAGTCCATATTCGCTCGCATGTCAAGGTAGGCTACTTGACTTATGGGTTGCCTGTGTCCTCCGCCGATCCGGGGCGGTCGGGGGAGGCCGGCGAGTCCTGGGGGATGGGTTGTGTCATGTCCGGGGCTTCCCCCGTCGCGCATGTTTGCTTAAAAAGGATGAGGAGCTGTGCCCACTCCATGGAAATCGGGCGTTTGCGAGCGCCCTTCGCCTCCTCCTCTCGTAGCAGCTCCTCCTCTGCTGCTCCCCATTTAAGCACCGCACCCACCCATGCCGGACCGGACGGTCCCTCTGGGGCCCTCCAATGCATTGCTATGTTCCTCTTCGCGAGGAGAATGGCCAAGGAAATAAACTTCCTTTGTGTCCTCGCGGATTTCCTCCTTGGGGTTATTCCCAGCGCACATTCCTCCCAGGTGGAGGCGGTCTGGATGTCAGTCGTAGCTCGAACGGCTCGGTGTATTCCTCCCCAGAAACGTTGTGTGGAAGGACAGGCCCAAAACATATGTTTGAAATCGGCGTTCACTTGACGGCAGCAGGGACTTTCGAAGCGTGTATCGGGGTAAAACCGGTGGAGTTTGTCCGGAGTGAGGTATGCCCGATGTAGGATGTTGAATTGAATATTTTTGAATCGCGCGTTCCTGGACACCTTTTTGGGGGACTCCAGGGCCTTATGCCATTCCGCATCATTAAATACTCTGCCTGCATCGTCTTCCCACGTTTCCCGAAGTTTGTCCAGGGATACGTCCGTTAGCTCCCGGATCGCTTTATAAAGCCAGGTGATGAGGTGGCTGCCTGCTCCCATCCGCAGCACTGTGTGTAACACCGGATGCGTCGGGGGTTCCCTGTCTTGCGGGTGCCAGAAGCGGCCGCCACTTTCCAGCAATTGTCTATGTTTCAAGAATTTCCCCTGAGGAAGGTCATACCACTCCATCAGTTGTGCGTACGTCCTCAGTTGTCCCTCTTGGAACAGCGCTTCCACCTCTGTGATCCCATGGTCCGTCCACACTTGGAGGGCCCTCGCGGTGTAGTGCCCATCCCGTTGGGGGAATCCCACAAGGGGGAGTAGAGGGGAATAAAGTGGCTGGTCCTTTGACATACGGTGGATCCTCATCATGCATTTGCGCGCTATAGCAACCTGAAGCGGGTGCGTGCGCGTCGGTTTAGATCCCGGCATGAGCAGTCTGCGGATCGTCGGCAGAGGCAGTCTGCCTCCCTCCGTGATCGTCTCCCCTACGTGTCGCTCCACCGTCCAGTGGGACAGCCACTGGAGCTGCGCCACGAGGAAGTACGACTCAAAGGACGGCGCTCCCAGGCCTCCGGCTGTCGTGGGGAGGTACAGCGTGCGCAGCGCTACTCTATGTCGGCCGCCCCCCCATATCAGGGCTGTCAACAGCTTGTCGAGTTCCCGAAAGAAAGAACGCGGCGGGATGACTGGGAGGTTTGCAAAGTAGTAGAGCATTCTGGGGACCATGATCATTTTTTCTAGAGCAACTCGCCCTATAGGTGCTAATGGTAGCGTCTTCCAAAACCCCACTGCCGAACGCAGGCTCGTTAGTGCCCCTCGGTGGTTTCCTTCGAAGAGGTCCCTGGGGGAGTGGTATAGGCGTACCCCCAGGTATCTGGGGGCCGTCCCATGCCACCCGAGCGTCCGATCGCCCAGCGTGATCTCCAGGGGTTCCGCGTGGGTGCCCAAAGGGAAAATGGATGATTTTTCCCAGTTGACTTTGAGTCCCGATATTTCCTCGTATTCCCGTAGTGTTGTCCAGATTGACGTGAGGTCGGCTGATATATCGCGGACGTATATCAGTAGATCGTCTGCGTATAATGACACACAGTGGGTGACGTCCGCTATGGGTATCCCCCACGCCTCCCCCTCCCGCCGTAGCCGTATGGCCAGGGGTTCCATCGCCAGGGCGAAGAGGAGAGGGGAGAGAGGGCATCCCTGCCTGGTCCCACGAGTCACCGTGAATGGCGCCGATACCAGTCTGCCGAGTCGCACTCTGGAGGTGAGGCCCCCGTATAGCAGCTGAGTGTAGGCCAGCAGCGTAGGCCCGACGCCCATGTGCCTCAGGACCTCAAATAGGTAAGGCCACAGTAGGGTATCAAACGCCTTCTCCAGATCCAGGACCAGACACGCCGCCCGCGGATAACGTTCTTTCGTCTGATCCTGGATGTGAAAGAGGCGGCGCAAATTGTGTGAGGTGTTACGCCGGGGAACGAATCCGCATTGGTCCGTATGTACCAGTGTGGGGAGTATTTGACTATAGCGGTCTGCCAAGACTTTCCCTAGGATCTTGCAATCCGTGTTCAGGAGCGTTATTGGTCGGTAGGAAGCCGGGAGCACGGGATCTCTGTGCGGCTTCAAGAAGGTCACCACTATCGACGTTCGCATCGATTCCGGGAGTATTTTGCGGGCTACTGCCTCTTCGTATATGGAGACCAGTCGTGGCGCCACCAGTGTCACGAACTTGTGGTAGTATTCAATCGGGAAGCCGTCCGTGCCGGGCGCCTTCCCGCGCGCTAGGGCTCTAATCGCTTGCTTTACGTCTGTCGGTTTGAGTTTTTTGTCTAGGTCCTTCCCGACCGCGGGGGGGATCGTGGGCAGGGACGAACCGTCTAGGAAACCGATGAGGTCTCCCAAGGGTCTAACCCGTGGGGACCGGTACAGGGCCGCGTAGTACGCGTGGAAGATGTGTAGGATATCCGTCTGTGAACTTTTGAGTTGCCCGTCCGGAGCCCGGAGTTCTGTGATTGGGTGTGGTGCTGCGTCCTGTCTGGCTAGCCAGGCCAGGAGAGATCCCGCCCTGTTACCATCTTTGTGTGTCCGCGTCGCCTATGCCCGAAAGTTATATTTGCGCAAGTCTCGCAGCGCTGTTGCGTGGGAGGATTTGGCCGCTGCTTGTTGCGCCGCAGTGGCGTCTCCCTGATCCGCCCTCTTGGAGAGTTCCGCGAGCTGGGTTTCCGCCACCTGCAATGTCCTGTCCAACACTCTCCTGACCCCGATTACTTGCTGAATGCAGTGGCCTCTAGCGCTCACCTTAAATGCGTCCCATTCAGTGGACCGCGTGGATGCCGTGCCGTCGTTCTGTCTAAAGTGGCCCTGCATATAGTCTTCAAGATTTTGGCGGAAGACCGGGTCTGTGAGGCATTTCCGGGGCATCCTCCACGTGGGGATCGAGGGGTGAGGGGGTCTCCACCGGAGAACTGCGGTATGCGCATCGTGGTCCGACACTATTCTGCCTAGGTAGTCCGACTCCTGTACTAAGGGTAGGAGCGACATTGAGCAGAGGAATCTATCGAGACGGCCCCTCAAATCGTGTGGGATCGAATGAAAGGAGTACAGTTTCGTGAGAGGATGGCGAGTTCTCCAGATGTCTGCTAGTATCCATCTGTCCGCCCAGCTGCGGAGGTCTGCGGCCTGCTTGTATGCTGATGAGTGGGTTGGTGGGGGGTGTGAGCGATCCAGGTGTGGGTCTAGGGTGCAATTGTAATCCCCTCCCAAGAGCCATGGGACCGATGTGTGGTGAGCCAGTGCGTGTGTAAGTTTGCCCCAGTATCCTTCCTGTTCTATGTTGGGGGCGTATATGCTCCCTATCAGTAGTTGCTGACCCTCTAATAGTCCCGTCAATATTGCATAGCGGCCCTCCCTGTCTACAAGTCTGCTCTGTTCCTTAAACGGCACCCCCGGCCGGACCCAAACTAGCGCGCCCCTAGCGAATGCAGAGTAGGTCGTGGCACATATTATGCCTCGCCACTTTTTCTGTAGCCGGTCTGCCTCCCCCGCCGTCAGATGCGTTTCTTGTAAGAGCGCTACCTGGGCCTTTTGTCTCTTGATGTAGGCATAAACTGAATATCGCTTGCGGGCGGTATGCATTCCCCGGACATTAAGTGTCAGGAATTTTATGTCCGTGTTAGAGGAGTTGTGAGACGTGTTGTGGGAAGTCATGTGAATACGTCCGTGTTGTATTGTGGAACCCACAGTCGTCCCGTCTGACCCCCCGCCCGTCTCCTACCTTCTGTTTGCGTACCACATCGTCCATAAGGGTTGCCTTGCCCGCTTCGGGAGTGGTGGGGAGGGAACACATAGGGTAGGGGGGTGAACTGCAACAACGGTGGGAAACAGTCCCAATGCTGGGGGCGCATCGTGCAAAGCGATGAGTCCAAACTGGTTGCTGTAGTGTAACTTTAGTTCGTAACCACGTGGGTAGTGGATCTGGCGGCTGCCAACTCCCGCTCTGGCGGCTGCTCGTGTATCGTTGATGTCTATAAATGTCCTGCCCGGTGTTGGGCTCAGTGGTTGTTCTGTTCCATGCGGTCTGTAGGACCGTGCGTGCTCGCTTCGTTGCCGACCCGCTCTGTGGGTCTCTTGTCAAATGAGTGTGTCCGCTGTCTGGGGGGTCACCACCGAGGGGGTCAACGAGCCATCCCGCGATCCCGGCGTTGCACTCTGTTCGTCATCCGAGCTAAAGATGTGAGGGCCACGCTCCGAGTCCGATCCTTTGTCCTGGGGACTCAGGGTGGCCACCGCCTGGAGGGCCCTCCGACGTTCCGCGATAATCTGTGCGAGGTCCGGGGAGCTGGCGGTGGTAGTTCCGGTCCGCACGCTAATCGGCGCGGAGGGGGTCCTCCGGGTCTGGCGGCCCAGGCGCCCAGGTGTCATTTTCGGGCGAGGGCCGGGGCCGTCCCCGGATTGCTGTGCGTGCTGTTCCACCCATGACGCCGCTTCTCCCAGGTCCGTGAAGAAGTGCGCCTCCCCTCCATAGGTGATCCTGAGGCGGGCCGGGAAGAGGAGCGCATATTGGATGTTTTTCAGGTGCAGGGCGCGCTTCACCGCCAGGAAGGTGGCCCGTTGCTGCTGGACCGCACGGGAGTAGTCAGGGAACAACATAACTTGTTTGTCCTCTAACTGCAGTCGTCCCCGCTGTCTGGCTGCCCGGAGGACAGCGTCCCGGTCCTGATAATGAAGGAGTTTCAGCAAGAAAGGTCGCGGGGGCATGCCCGGTTGTGGCCGGCGGGCTGGCACCCTGTGGGCCCTTTCCACGGAGAAAAACGCGGTGAGAGTGTCTGCGGGCGTGAATGTGGCAATCCAATCTGAGATGTATTTGACCGGATTGGGTCCTTCGATTCCTTCCGGCAAATTCATGATTCGGATATTGCTCCGTCTGGAGCGCCCTTCTAGGTCATCTGTCTTATTCTCCAGAGCCTTTATCCGAGTTAGTAGGTCTTGGAGCGTGTTGTCATGTTTCTGCACCTGCGGTTCCAGCGTTTGGAGAGAGTGCGCGCCTTGCGCGACCTTGTCCGCTAACTTCCTGTGGTCATCGCGTAGGAGGCCCAGGTCTGACGCCAACTCGCCAAACCTCCCCTCCATTGCCACTCGGGATTGTTCAATGGCTGCCAGAACCTGGTCCAGTTTCTTGGATGTGGGGTCTTCCTTGACGGGCTCGGTGCCCTGAGGGGGTCTCGCCGGCGTTGGCTCGGTTGTTCTGGGCTGGTGTGGGGCTGGCGGCATCCCTGCCGTTTTTTGACGGCCCATTATGCAGGGGGGGGGGGGGGGGACGCTCCCCGCGCAGGCGGATATGTCCGCTCACCGGTGTCCACACTCTGACTGGCCCCGTAGTTGCGTCACTCCAGGGAGCTGTCACCTTCGGGCCACGTCCCACCGCTCCTTTAGAAGGCACGCCCTGTAATCCTCAGCTCGTGGACATGCCTGGCTCACGGGACGTCGGTCATTTCACGATGTTCTGGGGCCTGCTCTGTTCTACGTGTGGAGGTGCGTAGTCCGTGATTGCTGGTCCCCAGGAGAGACAACCAAGTTCGTCTCTTTGAGGCTCAGGGATTCCCCCGCCGAGTCACACGCCCCCGGTTGGCCATCCGCAGCCCGTCTGGTCTCGTTGCGCTAGCGCCGCCGGCCTCAGAGACTCCTCGTATTCCCTGGCCCGTCGGTCCCTCAGTGTCGGGGAGGCGTGCACGGGTGGGCCAGTCCTCGGCTGGTCCTCCGCAGCCCGTCCGATCTCGCTGCACTAGCGCCGCCGGCACCAAGGACTCCCCACATTCCCTGGTCCGCCAGTCCCTCTGAGTCGATGGGGTGTGCACGATTGGGCCAATCCAGCTATTGTGCGCTTCTAGGGCTCACCTCTCTTTTCCGCTGGTGTCCCCGTCCAGGTCGTCGCGCATCTCCTGTCGGCCGGTCACCGGCGTCCGCTTAGGTCGTAGACTGGGACTCCCGTTTCGGGTCCTCAAGGATAGCGGGCTGTTCCTCCTCACCCCTGCTCACCGCTCCGCTTCTTGACAGCGCATGTGGGGGGGGGGGGGGGGAAGGAGTCCCCCGGTATCTCCCTGTAGTGCGGTCCACTTCGCAAGGCTGTCAGCTCTCCGGCGATTATCCAGCGCGGCTTCCCCCGTTGCGCAGTCACTGGGGGGAGGGGATCCGCGGTCTCCCGCCTTTCCGCTCTTGGAGCCGTTGGAGCTCCCGGGTCGTCCCCTCGGAGCCTGCCCCGGCCCCACCGTCGCTGGGCACTCACATGGGCTGCTGCGACCACCAGCCGGGTCAATCTCGGCTCCTGGGTCGCCTCGGTGCCTCAGTCTCGCCGCCTCTCCTTTCCAGTCTGTCCGCCATTTTGTGTGCGGTCTGCTTGCGTCCGCGCGCCGGGCTCCCGGCACCGCTCCAGCCCCGATCTCAGGGGTCCGACGCCGGTCAGGAGTGTCGCCACCGTTGTTGGGCACTGTCCGTCACTTTACAGGGTCGGTGGACGCCCAGGGCAGGTAGGACTGTCCATTACACGGGCCGCCGAGCCGGAGCTTCAGAGAGAGGAGTCCGCCATCTTGGCTGGCTCGGCCACGCCCCCGTGTTTACTCACCTGTTTGCAGGAAATGTCCCAGTGCTGAATCTAGGTATCCAGCACTGAGTTAGAAAAGTAATGTGAAAAGTAACTTACCAGCAATTTACTGTAACAGCCCATTCATTTCAATGTACTGCTCCAAAAAGTTTTTAAGTGTGGAGTTTTGAAATCTGAAAATATTCTTTCAAATTCATGCATATAACCAAAACGTAATTACTTACTGTTTCCAGGAAATGTCCCTGTGCTGAATCTAGGTATCTAGAACCGAGTTAGAAAAGTAATGTAAAAAGTAACTTACCTGCAATCTACTGAAAAAGCCTATTCATTTCAATGTACTGCATTTACTAAGTGTTGCATACTACTGCTCCCCTGTAAATCAAAGTACAATTCCTATTGCATTTTTCAACTGTTCTTTATCCAGCAATTCATTACTGAAAAGTATTCAAGGCTTACCTGTACCAGGCTTGCTTGGTTCTAAAAATAAACAGTATATTTGTATACAAAAACAATTGGCCTAGAGTTCAGTTCTTGAGAGTTTGAATTCATTTACTGACTGAGTGTGTACATCAAATGCTTAACATTGTCCTCTTATACTGCCTTACTGCTCGACCAAGCTACCACTATTAGAGAGTAAGGTTCTATCTAACTTTAAACTTTGCCTACCTTTTGGGACTCTTGGACTCTATACACACTGTACCTCACTTTGGTGCAGTATATATAGAGCTATTTCTTACACCATCCTTTCAACAAAAAACTGAAATCAGCTTTCAGTCCAGTCATTAGTAAAGTTCCTTGAGATGTCTATTTTTGCATTTTAATTTCTGTTCTTCCATTTTCCATTGTCCGTGCTTTATATTTTGTAAACACCTAAATTGCCTGGGCCATGCTCAAAGAAAGTAAAACATTTTTTTTTTTTTTATGTTTTTATAAAACTAAAAACTTATCTTTAGCAATCTCAAGCATGCTGGGTTTTAAGGCACCAGCATGTTGAAAATGTCCCAAAGGCTGGTAATATCGTAAACTGTGAGCGCTGCTGCAGAGATGGTTACAATGTACATATATCTGAAAAATCCTGAATGGAATCAGTCTTTCGAAAATGAAAGTACTTTGAAATTCTGATTTCTCTGTAGGGTACGCCTTAATAACTAGAGTAGAGGGATTCTTGTTTATCTGCTAATGCAGTTCACTTGGTTGGGAACCAGTGGCAGAGATTTGAATGCAATATGCACCTCAAAGGTTCCAAGGTCAGCAAAATATCTCTGTGGTCAAAGCACTACTGCAGACAACCATATGCAAAATACAGCTCCAGGTCTCAACACACTGTCATGTTTCAACACAGAACAAGGAGTGATGCATATATTTTTGCACGGTGCATTCTACTGTTACAGTGACTCCACTTTTTCTCTGTGCCATTCTATTACTGCTGCCAGGTGTACGATCTCACTTTCTACTGCCCCCTTGCACCACCTCCCTTTTATAACATAATATGCACAATTCATAAAATCCCATCGCTTCCAAACATTTGCCTATGTTGCTTATTTATACATCACAGCTCAGTAAAGCACTCTCGTCTGAAGATGTGGAGCTTAAACCAGCAACATATTTTGATAAACACTTATTTAGGCAGTAACACAAAACTTTTGTTAAGAAAAACTGCTTCTAGAGTTCTTTCTATACACCACACAATTATTCTACTACAAGGTCAGCCAAGATCTCAAACAGCATTGTTGTCAAACCAACTGGATAAGGCTTTCATGAATCGTCCTATTACCTTCCTGTTAGCATTGAGGCTTGATGCTGGGATCTGCAGCGTGATCTTGTACTCGGTCCTCTTGTCCATCTCCTCCGCGATGAAGCTAGCCTCCCGCACGTAGAGATTGGCATTGACAATCTGCTCTCTGAGCTTCCTCAGGCTGTGGTTTAGCATCGCCTCTCTGGAGAATAGACAAACATCAATGCATCCATTGCATCACGATACATAGGCAGAGGTATAGACTTCCTTAACAAAAGGCATCAAGTGCCCAATGGCTTACACTGATTGACAGATGTTCTAGCATCACAAAATGGATACACAGATGCCTGCAACAACTTGCTTATTTATGAAACAAACCACCCAGTGATGGGTTCAAAGCAGAAGATGATACATCTCTTACCTATACTTTATTGTACAGCTGGCTCTACATGTGTGTGTAATACAACAGCATTTTCACTTACATAAGGCTCATAAAAATAGCCTCTTCCATTACTATAGATTTCCGTGATTCAAAGCCATTCCCTTAACATCAAGTTAGAGTTACTACTGTTAAATATGTACGTCTTGCTTCCAGAAATAGCATCTAGGAATGCTAGTCACACAGCATGAAGACAGACTGTAAGGCTAACTTTGCTTTTATGAACTCTTTGAACATCTTTTATTTTTAAGATTTTATGTTGAAAATACATTGCAAAAGTAAATGTTAAGGAACACAACATTTATACACAATTACTTCAGACTTCATTGTGTAGAATATACATGTAACAGAACCATCTGGGGTCATGAGATAATTCGCATTCTATTCTGCAGATGTATGCCATAAGCAAGGGACACGGTTGAAGGTTGTCAAAAAGATGTGGCAAAGGTTGATAAATGCGGTAAAAAGGGGTTGCACACCTGCAGCAGTCTTCCCAAATACATCCTCATAGATGTAGTTCAGTGCAGTCCATTGGCTTGGAGTTAGACTCTTTCTAAATTCACTCACAAATTCAAGTAGAACCGGTTCTGGATGTCTCTTTAAATATTTATATTTCATACTTTTCTTTCTTGTCAGAAGACAGCAGTCTACTGTATAAATGTTAGTATGACTGTAACATCTTTACTTGCAGCCCATTCACAAATGGCACAGATTTGTGTTAAAAGGCCCAAAGACTCCGGAACTGTTACCCTTAAGTATGTTTATTTTAGGTAACATGTCCTAGGTAAAATAAAGACAACAAACACGCCTGCTAACCACTCCTCTCTGACCTCATCAGCTTCGCAAGCCTGTATTTTAAGTCTAACACGCTCACAAAGGTTCCAAGGTAGCAGGGGAAGAAAGGCATAACATTTCTTTTTATTATTTATCCATAGTCAATGTACTCAAAGGTTCAGTACACTAATTGAGTCAATAACCAAAGTAACAATGAGAACCTAATCTTCACGTTTCCTAGGAGGGGGATAAGTCAACCATAAAACAAACTTAGGTCAAAGAACTTTTAAAACTTTGCAAACATTTAACTAATAGATTACTTCAAATACAATCTAGGGTCAATGTTATCAGTGCACCTATTAATCCTCTGCTTGAACCAACTTGGCCTTCTCATTCAACCCAATAACATTGTTTACCACATTTGTGCTGATCACACCCAGATACCCCTCCCACCTCAACGTCCTACCACACTAGCTCCCCTCTGACCCCACCACGCTGCATCTCCCCCCTCCACCCATCAGGCTCTAGTCTCCGGCCAACGGCGAATCCCCAGGCTTCACCCCCTCCTCGCCGCCCGAGCTAACACTCAACCATATCGCTCTGACACTTTCCAACATTGAACTGAATCTCTCAACCGTTCAGACGGAACGTTTGAAAATCAGAAGACTTCACCGCTCTGAACAACAAGGCCCTCCTCAATCAGAATGGCTCCGCCTGCCCTTGCCTCACTCGCCACTCCCAACATAACCTCTGGAAAACTATTCCCCTCAACAACAGGTCTTCTAAGCCGCATCGTGCTAGAAACGGTCTCTCCCCCTCTGCCACTACGGACCTATGCAACTCTTACCTTCCCAAATCCCTGGTCCCTGAACGCACCCCCCATTTCTCCAACATCCCAGTGATTTTGGGAACGAGCAGAACCCCCTCCTCTCCCATCTCGCTCAGACCCCCAAACCAACTTATAACCATACACTCGTGCACTACCGCCAAAGCCAACCCTAAGCCCCTATAATGCATGCTCGTTAACTGCCATTCGGCTGTCCGACATGCAACTGAAATATCCGAAACCGTCCTTAGTGAATCCATCGACCTCGCCTTCCTTACAGCAACCTGGCTTAATGACCACTCAACGGCCATCCTTGACCTACTCATCCCTCCGGGCTACTCCATCATTAGGAAAGACAGAACAGACAGAATTGGAGATGGCCTAGCTATTGTTTACAAAAATGAACTGCAACTCTCCTGTGTTAAAAAACTCCGGACACTTAACCTTTGAATACCTTGGCGCCAAACCCACTATTCAGGGTTCCCCCCCCCCCCAATTCGCCTACAAAACATCCACAAACCTCCGGGTGATTCCCTTCCCTTTGCTGAGGAACTATCTGACCTTCTTTCTCAATCCTCTCTCTCTCCAACTCAAAAAACCTCTTCCTTGGAGACTTTAACATCCACTGGAACCATACTGCTGACCCCACAGTCACCCATCTCTTTAATCTTCTAGAAATCAATGGCCTTGTTCAACTTTGTCACACGCCCACCCACACCAAAGGTGCCACTCTCGATGCCATCATATCCAACAATGACCTGGCTTCCATCTCCAGCATACTTCCCATTGACTGGTCTGACCATCACCTCATCCTGTTCAAGATCGAATCCACTCCCCTCCCCCCCCTATTAAAAAACACCTACCCTTGAAATGGACCAGAAACCTCAACCAAATCCCTCCTGGCGAACTTGAGTCTAAACTACAAGCTCAACTTCTTCTCACCCCTCTCTCACAAGACGCAAATGAGCTCACCGAACTCTTAAACAAGACCGGCAGTGAGGTCATAGACCTCCTTGCCCCTCCCAAACTAAAAAAGCAAAGAACCAATCCATCTAAAACTTGGTTTAACTCTGATCTCAATAACAAAAGGCTAACACTTAGACTGACTGAAAGATCTTGGAGACAAAACCCCTGCGCCGCCCACCTTGCCTGGCTAGATCATCCTATAAAAAACACATCTTCAAGGAAAAGGCCTCCTTTTTCTGAATACAACTCGATCGGGCAAAAAACAGACCCAGAGAACTATTCAACATTGTTTGCAACCAAACTTCCACAGCCCCACCTTCCCAAACTTACTACCTCAACAAATAGATGTGAGGAAATTGCCAACTTCTTCTCGGATAAAATTGCCAAAATCGATCAGTCCTTCCATCTAACTGAGATCCCACCCAAATCCCCTCTCGTCGCTGACAATACACTAAACGATCCTCCCGTCTTAACTCTGTCTCCTTACCCTTCCACTCCCCCTCTCGCTACTACCCCCCAGAACACTGCCTTTCCCCCTTGCAACTAAAAAACTATGCATCTTGGTCTAATTATGACCCCGTGACTGAGCTCGAAGTCTTTAACATCATAACCAAACTTAAACCGTCCTCACACACCAAAGACCCTATCTCCTCCAGTCTTATCCAGAATCTCAACCACATCATCGCCCCTTATTGGACCAACATCATCAACACTTCCTTCTCCACAGGTTGTGTCCCGGACTCACTTCAACTCAGTCAAATCACGCCTATCTCAAAAAATCCCACCTCAGACCCAAATGACCTGAACAACCTCCGCCCTATCTCTAACCTACCTCTTCTGTCCAAAGCCATGGAAAAATGTGCTCTGCTTCAACTAGATAAACACATTAACAACTTCAACCTGCTAGACCCCTTGCAATCCGGCTTCAGAAAAGGCTGCAGTACGGAAACCGCCATGCTAAATATAATCGATAACATCTACTCTTCCCTTGACAACGATGAATTCTGCCTACTCATTCTCCTTGACATCTAGGCTGCCTTTGATACAGTCAACCACAACTCCCTTCTCAACTCACTCAAGTCCTACTTTGGCCTTAACGATAAGGTCCTTAAATGTTTCACCTCATTTCTCCAACACAGAACACAACAAGTCAAAATGAACGACTGTCTATCCAACCCCTCACCAGTTTCCCTAGGCGTCCCCCAAGGATCTATTCTCTCCCCTTCACTCTAACCTATTTATGGAACCTCTTACCCACATCCTGAAACAAGCAGGAATCAACTACCACCTCTATGCTGACGACACACAATTGTACTATAAGATTAGGTCTCACGCTGATGTACTTCATCTTAACCATACCTTAAACAAGATCCAACACTGGTTCCACTCCAACCATCTCAAGCTCAACCCCAAGAAAACTGAAATCATCCTCTTCTCCCCTAAAAACAACAGACTCCCCATCCGAACCTGGGTCTCTGACCTCAATGCAGTCAACTGCTCGCTCTCTTTGTCCAATTCAGTGAAATCTCTTGGTTTTACCGTTGACAAAAATCTAATTCAACGAGCTCTCTTCATTCTCTGTCACCTGAAGAAAATCAAACCCTTCATCCCATCTGAAGATTTCAAATGGGTCGTCCAATCCCTGGTACTCTCAAAAATAGACTATGGGAACGCTATCCTCACAGGAACCTCCAAAGTCCACCTAGCCCCACTTAGATCTGTGCTCCACCTAGCAGCCAGGCTGATTACTGGCTATAAACGTTTTGACCACATCTCCCCAGCCCTGAAGGCTCTCAACTGGCTTCCCACCGAAGGTAGATCCTCCTACAAGACAGTATACATCTCACATAAAGCCCTGCACCAGAGTGCCCCGCTATACCTCACAAACAAACTTTAAAAAGCGGGCATCTCCAGAACGATGAGGAGCACAAACACTTTCCTCCTCATCCCCCCCTTATTCAGAAAGAAAACCACTCAATCTCGCTCCTTCTCTGGAAATGCGCCGATCGTCTGGAATGCCCTCCGAAAGGAATTGCGATGCAACCCCTCCTACATTGCCTTAAAAAAAGACCTTAAACTGCACCTCCTTGGCAAATACTGGGGTCCTTAATCAGACCTCTGACCTCCTCCGACCCTATCCTCCTCCACTTCACTCCCTCCCCTTCACCTCTCCCCTCCCCAGTCTAACTCCCCCACCCTACTCCCACCTCCCTTCCCTCCTCCCTCTTAAAACCCCGCCCGGCTGACCATCCCCCCCCCATCTGTTTTTCCCCCACCTATCCTTTTTTCTCAAATTTCTACCTCACCCACTGCTCAGCCCTGAATCTCCCCCCCCCCACCACTATATAGGTAAATGTATCTGATCTTGCTATGTCTCTGTTTATTAGACATTAATGGAAAGTTTATTTTATATATTGTTTATACTGTGCTTTATGTAATCCTGTTTTTACGCACACGTAAAGAGCTCTGATACCCCCGGGTCTAGCCAGCGCTATATAAAATATTTCAAATAAAAAAAAAAATACAATAAAATAAAAGTTTCACCTAGGGCTACAGAAAGATCCATAAATAAGGAAAAGTCAAGAAGAAGCCCTGTCACATGTTTGGTGCTGTGCAAAACAACGCCACTTTCTCATTCTATTCAAAAGAGAAATGTCTTCTTCAGTTACGTCCAGAATTCCTTCCAATCAGTTTTCCAGCCTTTTGATCCAATGCAAAGCCTCACAGATTACAGCTAGTGAGAGCAACCGGACAATTTTCTCTTTCATCTCCTCTAATCATCCAGCAACACTCTTTCACCAAATGGCACCAGTGAAAAGGCTTACTTTAACCTTTGCCTTCATCGTGAGAGCCTCACCCTCCGTATGTATGTATATGGTATTCCTATAGCAGAGGAGTGCAGTACAGGGTCAAAGACAAGCATACAGTCAACGAGTAATAGGAGAGGAAGCTGGGTTGTGGTGATGTAGTGTTCTTTAAAGATGTGACTCTTCAACTCTTTCCTAAAGTAGAGTAATGCTGGGGGGTTCTGATTGATACAGGGATATTGTTCCGGATCTTGTGTGAATAGATGGCACAGGCCTGCTGTCTTGTTTTTTCTTTTTCAGATCTTAGTGTGCAGTCTGATTGTGTCCTGGCTGCAGGTGTGCCAAGAACAACCAGAGATGGTGAGCTTGCCTGCAAGATAACCAGGGATGCTGGTCATGATGGCTTTGTAAATGATGCACCTGGTTTTGAAGATGGTGCAGGTCGGCAAGTAGGGCCAATAGAGTTCAGGATAGGGTGATGTGATATTTCTTCAGGCTGAGACGTGCTGCAGTGAGTAGGATGACCTAAAGTGGAGCCTGTGTGGAGTCTGGCAGGGCATTACAACTATCCAGATGCAGGTACAAGGGATTGAGCAGCAGTTCTAAAATAAATTTCTAAAAGAAATGGGGTCCCTTTTTTCAGAAGAGAGAACTAGTACCAGACCGTCTTTTTTGTTTTTGGCAGAAATCGCAGCCAAGTATATTATCCAGGCAGCGCAGAGCTCAGACCCATGTTGCATGCATCATCACTGATCTGTGGTCCTCAGATTATATCAGCCCTGCAAAAAGTCCAACACTGCTTCCCAAATATGGAGACAAGTCATTCCAAGGCTAACTACATCGCAAATAAATCAATGCATGGCTGTGGTCCTGCATACCTCGCAAACACTGGCCACATTTAGCAGCCCACTGAATGTCTGAGGTGGGATCTAGTGGGCTGTCTAAAACAGCGTAGCCATCCATCTCGCCATGTACAAAGGATTTGGTGGGAATTACTTGTACAAGGGTCCTACAGCTCAAACTGCATATAATTTAAATTGCATAAAAGAATTGAATTAAAACTTCTCAAATGCCAAAGATGGATGAAAATCATCTGTTCTAAATCGCCTATGGGCCAACCAAGTGTCATGCCTCTCAAAAACAGATAGTTTTATATCTAGCGCTTTTAACACAGCTATAAATTGAGAGGCGGGTGCTATGCAAAGACATCAAACAAATACATTTTTAATCAGCCAGTACTGAATCAAGACATTCAAAGAAGAGAACTTGGAAGCCTCAGAGTACCTGAAGGTAGCTGAACCCTATATATTTACAGGCTTACCATATTAATACTTACTGAGCACATACTGAGCTCGCACATAGGGGCCTCGATGTGCAAACCAACTGCAGGAACAATAACCATATTTTTATGAGCACCCAAGGGAAACGGATATGAGAACCAGAGTTGTTACTGATCAAGGTGCTATTTTTGTCACACAATCTTCCTGTATCGTCAAAGATTGTATCAATATAAATGGCATAGTTTCTGTGGAGATCAATAACTAACAGCGGTACCACCTGTTAGCACGATACTTTTCCACACTTAGCTGATTGCTAACTTTATGACTGCAGCAGACATTAGCAACCTTAACCAGAAGAAAACATGTTCAATTAATGTCACTCGTGCCCGGTACTTCCTGGATGGACAGTGCTTTATTCCCTTGCCCCACACTCCCTCTTGTGCACAGTTATGTCTGCCTTTTCTGCACTCGAATTTTATTTCATTTCTGCAATCATGTTAGAACGTTCTGCTTAACTGTGTTTTATCCACCTTGTGTTTTTTCTTAGATTAAATGTCTGTGCATTTTTTTCTTTGAAGTAATTTCTTCCAGAGGACATTGTCCAAGTCCTGAGGTGACACACTGAGGCACCGTGGATGCATGTTGCACTGCACAGTTCACCTCACCTGCACAGTCAGTCTCAGCTAAGATAGCCTGCAGCACATCAGCTACCACATGATATCTCGTCTCCTCATGTGATGACTTACGCTGTAAACTATGCGCTGGAAAGAACACCTTAGCTGTGAGTACATTTTATGAAACGATCATTCACTCTCTGCAAGCTGGTGTTAGGACAACTATGGAGTGAGGATTGTGGAGCTAGGATGAGCAGTTGGAAGAAATTGAATTTCTACAAACGCTGAAACGTTTATCGCTTTTGGTAAATTCCCATTGATTATGGCCTACAAATCGATGCAAATGACACAAACTTGGAAACATTTGAATGTTCAAGCTGCTTCATGCTTGAGGTAGCCTTTTCCCTTTTTTTGTGTTTTAAACTAAGACGGTTTCAAACAACATTTCAAAAGATGCTAAAGTGCAAAGTCTTGTCAGCAACAACTCTTTTGCTTGTCGTTATTCGACTGTTACCATTTATAGTCACAATATGCATTTTTCAGAAAGGTAAATGCTATTCACCAGTATGCATCTGTTCTTGGCATGTAGAGCTGCAGAGCTACACACTGTGCATAGATCGCCATCTGGTGTTGGGCCCGGATGTTTGCAGTTGTTTTTCCTCTTGGAAAGTCTTTGGAGGTCACGAGGTCTGTGACTCCTCCTTTGGATCGTATTGCGCATGGGCTTCGGCTCCATCCTCAGATTGTTTTTCGCCAGCAGGGAAAGCTGGAGAGTAGTGATAACAGTGAAGATGCCCATGTGTGTTGTATCTAAATAAGATAAACTGGAACAGATAAAGGTAGCCGGGGAGGCGGGTGGGCGTGTGTAGATCTGCAGCTCTATACCAAAGAGATTCCCTTTTGGGTTTATTCAAAATACTCCAACGGTAAAATCATATACAATATATAATGAACCCAAGACAAGAAATCTAAAGACTATAGCACCACGAGAATAGGATATAATCTTTTTATTAAAAATTCCTATATCACAAACTGTATTCCAATATTGTATCCAAGACTGCTTAATGTATTGCAGTAATCGTCAGTAAATAGAGTTCATATAAAAATACAACTATAATTATACATTCACAATAATTCATGTTTAACAATTCTAATCAATAGTTGCACATAATTAAATCTAACAAAGTAAAACACTTCGAAATAAAAATAAACAATACAGTAAAAATAAGATATAAAAACAGCAAATATAATTGTGTCCTCTTGTCGACGCGTTTCAGTGTAGTATATAGTATGCAACACCTTCTTCAGGACCAACCCTTTAAAAACCGCTCTCACTATCAAATACAATCAATACAGGAATGGGACTTCGTGATCGATATCCTAAATGGCCAAAGGGGAGTGTATCAATTCACTTCATCCCTATTGTTACACTTGTATCTTCTTATGGTTACTCCTCAATTTTTATTCTCAGATGTTTTTGTGTAAAAACATCTGAGAATCCCGTGAGACGAGACGCTACGCGTTCTGCAAGGAACTGGCCTCTGCTTGAATTAAATAATAGCAAGAGAACCATCGATATCGTGAGGAGCAATTAAATCGAACTGCATTGAAAACAATTGGAAAGGCTAAGAATGAAATAAACTTTTACTACGGTTCAAACGGGTTTACGAATTATGAAACGCTTTGTACGAATAAATGTGAATAAAAATTGAGGAGTAACCATAAGAAGATACAAGTGTAACAATAGGGATGAAGTGAATTGATACACTCCCCTTTGGCCATTTAGGATATCGATCACGAAGTCCCATTCCTGTATTGATTGTATTTGATAGTGAGAGCGGTTTTTAAAGTGTTGATCCTGAAGAAGGTGTTACATACTTTATACTACACCGAAACGCGTCGACAAGAGGACACAATTATATTTGCTGTTTTTATATCTTATTTTTACTGTATTGTTTATTTTTATTTCGAAGTGTTTTACTTTACGTTAGATTTAATTATGTGCAACTATTGATTAGAATTGTTAAACATGAATTATTGTGAATGTATAATTATAGTTGTATTTTTATATGAACTCTATTTACTGACGATTACTGCAATACATTAAGCAGTCTTGGATACAATATTGGAATATAGTTTGTGATATAGGAATTTTTAATAAAAAGATTATATCCTATTCTCGTGGTGCTATAGTCTTTAGATTTCTTGTCTTGGGTTCATTATATATTGTATATGATTTTACCGTTGGAGTATTTTGAATAAACCCAAAAGGGAATCTCTTTGGTTTTGAATACTTTACATACCCGGTCCCTTTTGGTTAAACCTGGGAAACTCTCTCTTTTTGTACCTAGATCTGCAGCTCTACATGCCAAGAACAGATGCATACTGGTAAGTAGCATTTGCCGTTCGAGGCATATGAGCTGCAGATTACACACTGTGCATAGATAATATAGCAGTACCCATCCTTAGCAGCGACCACAAGTATCTGTTGCAGTGGTTTGAAACAGTGTCTTGAGTACAGCCTGGCCCACACTAGCCTGTTGCTTAGTTTGCACATCTACACAATAGTGTTTAGTGAAAGTGTGTGGTGTTGACCATGTAGCTGCTCTGCAGATAACATCTAAGGGAATGGTCCCTAAAAATGCCATTGAAGCCCTTATCTTACGTGTAGAGTGGGCTTTAGGGGGAACAGATAGCGTTCGTTTTGCTTTGTGGTAGCAAATCTGAATGCATTTGACAATCCACCTAGCTATCCCTGATTTGGAGATGGGGTTGCCTTTATGTCGTGGTGAGTAAGACACAAACAGTTGTTTGGTCTTACGAAAGGGTTGTGTTCTCTCGATGTAGTAGAGCAAGGCTCGTTTGACATCTAACGTGTGGAGAGCTCTTTCTGCAATGGTCTGTGGTTGCGAGAAGAAAACTGGCAGTTCCACAGATTGGTTTAGGTGAAAGGGAGAAATGACTTTAGGGAGGAATTTTGGATTAGTACGGAGAACAACCTTGTTATGGTGCATTTGGAGAAAAGGTTCTTGAATGGTAAGGGCTTGTATCTCACTGACCCTTCTGAGGGAAGTGATGGCTACAAGAAAGGCAGTTTTCCATGTTAGGAATTGAAGTTCACATTTGTGTAGAGGTTCAAAGGGAGGCCCCATTAGTCTGGTGAGAATGATGTTTAGGTTCCACACAGGCGAGGGTGGCACTCTGGGGGGAATTATTCTTTTGTAGGCCTTCCATGAAGGCTTTTATGGCGGGTACTCTAAAGAGTGATAGATGTTGCCTGTTTTGTAGATAAGCTGCTATGGCTGCAAGGTGCAGTCGAATAGACGTGTAGGCTAGATTGCATCTTTGTAGGTGGAGTAAATAGCCTATGATATGTTGAACGGACACCTCTAGGGGATTGAAGTTATTGTTGTGACAATAGACCACAAAACGTTTCCACTTGGCTGCGTAGCAAGCTCTAGTGGTAGGCCTTCTAGCTTCTCTAATGACGTTCATACAGTCTGGGGGAAGATTTAGATAACCGAATTCTAGGATTTCAGGAGCCAGATCGCAAGGTTAAGCTGAGCTGGGTCCGGGTGCCTGATCTCTCCATGGTTCTGGGTTAAGAGGCGTGGAGAGAGGTGTAGCTTTTGGTGCGGTACTATGGATAGTTCCAACAGTGTGGTGTACCACGGTTGTCTGGCCCAAGTTGGAGCTACTAGTATGAGAGTGAGGGAGTGCTGTTGTAGTTTGCGCACCACTCATGGAATGAGTGGGAGAGGCGGAAAAGCATACGCAAATTTGCCTGACCAATTCATCCATATTGCATTGCCTTTGGACAATGGGTGTGGATATCTGGCAGTGAAGCTTGGGCATTTGGTGTTTTCGTTGGTGGCGAAGAGGTCTATCTGTGGATGCCCCCACATTTGAAAGTACGGGTGAAGAACTTGTGGATGGAGTTCCCACTTGTGAATTTGTTGCGTCTGTCTGCTTAGCAGATCTGCCATAGTGTTTTGGACTCCTGGGATATGTTGGGCTAGGAGAAAGATTTTTGGGGGTATGGCCCATCTCCATATGTTCTGTGCTAGCTGAGAGAGCTGCGGAGAGTGTGTGCCGCCTTGTTTCTGTATATAGTACATGGCTGTCATGTTGTCGGTGCGGACTAAGACGGCCTTGCCTGAGACATGAGTTTGAAAGGCTTTTAGTGCTAAAAATATGGCTAGTAACTCCAGATAGTTGAGGTGGAGTAACTTTTGTTGGTGTCCACCTGCCCTGCATGGTGTGATGTAATAGGTGAGCTCCCCAGCCGGAGAGCGATGCGTCTGCTGTCAGTACTATCTGAGGAACCGGGTCCAGGAACAGTCGCCCTTTGGAAAGATTTGTGGTGGTCCACCACTGCAGAGAGCGATGGGCCCGACCGTCTACCAACACCAGATCTGTCAGTTGACCCTGGGCCTGGTTCCATTGGCGCGCTAAGCACTCTTGGAGAGGACGCATCAGGAGTCTTGCGTGGGGTACTATGAATATGCAAGAGGCCATCATTCCTTAAACACTCGAGCTGGAAGAGAGTGTTCTGGCTGAAATTTGGCACGGAGAGCGTGAATGCTTGCTATCCTGGCCGGACTGGGGTAGGCTAGCGCTTTTGCAGTGTCTATGGTGGCACCGAGATATAGCTTTACGTGGGATGGTTGCAGATGGGACTTCATGTGATTTATTGTGAAGTCCAGGTCGTGAAGTAATTGGATAGTGGCTTGGGTGTGTTGTACACATTGGTTGTATGAGCTGGCTTTTATGAGCCAGTCGTCTAGGTATGGGAAGACATGAATGTGTTGCCGTCTCAGGTGTGCTGCCACTACCGCTAGGCACTTGGTAAACACCCATGGTGCTGTGGTGACTCCGAAGGGGAGCACTTTGAATTGGTAGTGTTGGCCACCCACCACAAATCTGAGAAATTTCCTGTGAGCGTTGTGAACAGGAATGTGGAAGTAGGCATCTTTGAGGTCTAACGTGGCCAGGAAGTCGTGTTGGGAGAGCAGTGGAAGTACTTGCTGGAGTGTGACCATGTGGAAATGGTCTGAGTGTATATATTGATTTAGGGGTCTAGGATGGGCCTTAGAGTGTCGTCCCTTTTTGGTATGAGAAAATATAGGGAGTAAAGTCCCATATTTTGTTGATTGGTAGGCACTGGTTCTATCACACCCTTTTGTAGGAGGGAGAGTACTACCTGCTTTAGTAATGTTAAATGTTCCTGTGACATGGGGCGTTGTTTGGGTCGAATGTTTGGGGGGGTAGATGTTAGTTCGAGGCAGTATCCTGACTGATTTATTTGAATTACCCATTTGTCTGAGGTAATAGTAGTCCACACAGGAAGGAAATTTTGGAGTCTGCCCACGACCGGAGTGGGATGGTCTGGGGGGAGTGGAGGGAAGTCATTGGGAAGGGGTGGAGGCAGAGCGGGAGGTGTTTGTCTTGCCTCTGCCTTTGTTATTGTTGCCCCTGTAGCCGCCTCTTTGGTAACCCTTGTAAAGGTGGATTGGGTAGGGGCTTTATAGGAAGTGGAAGCGGTGTCAGAGGAGTAGCCTATGGATGTGCTCCGAATGGAAGAGCGGCGAAAAGAGCGCCTGGGAGGGTGCGATAGAAAGGCTCCCATAGATTTCGCCGTATCAGTGTCTTTCTTCATTTTTTCGAGGGCCTCATCTACTTTTGGGCCGAACAGATGTTCCTGGTCAAAAGAGTGGTTCAGGATGGAAGCTTGCACCTCTGGTTTGAAACCTGAAATCCTTAGCCAGGCATGTCGACGGAGGATGATGCTGGCGTTAATTGCCCTAGAGGCGGTGTCAGCTGCATCTAGGGCACAGCGGATGGAGGTATTGGCGATGGTTTTGCCCTCCTGAATTAACTCATTGGCTCTATTTTTATATTTGTCAGGGAGGTGTTACATTATGGCTTCTATTTCGTCATAAAGTGCCCTGTCATATCTTGCCAGAAGCGCTTGTGTATTTTCGATGCGCCATATGTTGGCAGCTTGGGATGCAGTGTGCTTGCCCGATGCGTCCAAGAGTTTTGACTCTTTGTCAGGTGGTGGTGCCTCGCCTGATGCTTGGGAGTTTGCCCGCTTTCGTGCTGTAGACACTACTAGGGAATCTAGTGGTGCTGGCCCTCTGATGTAGGCGGGATCTGTAGGGGCGGCTTTATACTTTTTGTCTATGCGAGGGGGTTAATGACCCTGGCTCTGACTGGGTCTTTAAAGACGTCCGGCGCGTGTTTGATAACTCCTTTGAGCATGGGCAGTATGGAGGTGGCCCTATGTGTGGTGTCGAAAGTATCAAGGAGGAAGTCCTCCTCCACGGGGTCGGTATGGAGATCCACACCGTGGTAGTGTGCAGCCCGTTGGAGTAGGTGGTTGAACCCCAATGAGTCTTCTGGTGGGGATGGTCTCGAAGGGTAGAGATCATCCTGTGGGACGTTAGGAATGTACGGAATGTTATAGTCGTCCCATGGGTCTGGGGAGCCTGTAGGAGTGGGGTCCCCTGTAGGTTGGTCATGGGGTTCGTCCCCTATGTCATCATAGACATCATCATTGTCATCATCCGGAAAGGGTGTGGGGGAATGATGAGGTGGAGGAGGTGGAGGAGGGGGAGTTGGAGGGGGTGGAGGAGGTGGCGAAGGTATTCTCATAGGGGAGGTAGCAAAGTGTTTCCTCTTTGGAGGTGGAGCTGGATCAGGCTTGTCCAGCTGTCTCTTTTTGATGCTGAGCATCAAATGTCTGGTTTCAGGTTCCTTGACCAGTGTTTTTTGCAATGGATCAGGCGTAAAAAGTTCTTCAGAGAGTGAGTTGTCCGTCGGCGGCGAAGGCATCGGGGCCGTTGTTTTTTTTGTTTTAGAGTCTGCGCTAGTCCGCTGTTTCGAACTATGTGGCTTGGAAAGGGATGGTTGGTTACTCGGTTCCGAGATGGTCCTCGGCTTCGAGATATTGGTGTCGGTGGCCTTGTGTTTTTTGCTCGGTTCCAGGGACGGTGTCGGTACCGAGGAGCTGGTGCTGGTTTTCGGCGCCAAGTGTTTCAGTATGGAGCTTGGTGCCGAGGAGGAGGCCATTTTATTTTTCGGTGTCGGAGGAGTGTTTCTCGGCACCGACGGTGGGCTGGCTCGAGCCCGAGCCACCGGAAGGCTTAATAGGCTTCTTTACTGGTCCCGAAGGTGCCGTGTGGGAAGCAGTGTTCTTGGTCGTGCCTAGGCTTGGAGGCAAGAGCGTGACCGAAGCCTTTTTCAATGCCGTCGAGGATGTGGAGGGGGGGGGGGGGGGGGGGGGGGGGGGGATTTCGGTACTCACGACCCTCTGTGCCAGAGTGATGTCCTCCACATCTGAATCGTCGGCTTCGGAGGCGCTGACGAGGCCCTCGTCGGTGTGCTGTCCTTCTGGAGCGTCGACGCCTTCCCCGAAGATGTCGTCTGGGATCGCCGTCGACGAGTGTGCCATAGTTCTTCGTGTCCTTCGGTCTCGAATGGTTTTCTTGGACTGGAAGGATTTGCACGCCGGACAGTCTCGAGCCTCGTGTTCAGGGGAGAGGCAGAGGTTGCATACTTCGTGAAGGTCGGTGTGAGGGAATTTGGACCCATATCGAGGGCACTTCTTGAAGGGAGTCCTTTCCATTAGCCAGGACCGGAGCTTGGGTAAGCCCGAAGGCAGTCGTCAACGACTGGAATCGAAGGTCTTGATCGATGAGAGCCGCGTCAAGTGTGGAGATCGCAATCAAAAACAATACCGCGAAAAGGGGTGAGGATTGCGCGTCGATTGGGTAACTGGGAAACGTTCGGAACCAGAGCGCGAAGATGACATCCGAGCCCGATGGCGGAAAAAAACAATCTGAGGATGGAGCCGAAGCCCATGTTCAATACGATCCAAAGGAGGAGTCACAGACCTCGTGACTTCCAAAGACTTTCCAAGAGGAAAAACAACTGCAAACATCCGGGCCCAACACCAGATGGCGATCTATGCACAGTGTGTAATCTGCAGCTCATATGCCTCAAACAAATAATTTTATTATGGGTCAGGTCGGTGTTCTTGAACACATTATTGGGCAGTAAAGACTCAAACCAATTGACAGATGCACTGTGATATCAAATGATATCTGTGGTACCAGAAGAGATGGCTCTCCTACATTTGCAAGAACAAAAAATTCCATCATTAGCTGGATCAATGAATCTGTACGCGGGCAGCTCAAACTCAAAGAAATGTGCTTGGGAAACTGAGACCTTCCCAACAACTGCTTTTCATGTCAGAAGACCACTACGGAACAAGCACTGCCAAAGCCAGTAGGTCTTGCCTTGGCAAGCTGATGAAATAAGTTTTTGTTTCCATTTCATTGCAGGCATGTGTTGTAAAAGCAAAAACAGAAAAAAACACGCCGCTGTCTACACATGGAGGCCATAGACTTGCAATATAAATGTATATTAAAAAAAGATTTAAATGCACCATCTCATATAGGAGTATGGGTGTTTTGTACTCATCCCAAAAGCTGGTACAGAAGGATTATGCTACTTACCCAGTAGGCATCTGTTCTTGGCATGTAGAGCTGTAGATTCACATGCTTTGCATACTCCTGCCATCTAGTATTGGGTCCGGATGTGTTCATGTTGTTTTTCTTCGAAGAAGTCTTTCCTAGTCACGATGTAAGGTGATTCCTCCTTTCGGTGATAGTGCACATGGGCACCGACTCCATTGTTAGATTGTTTTCCCACAAGAGGATGAGAAGGGAGGAAGTAAGTGTAGTACAGAGATGTCCATGCTTATGTAATGTAAATAACGCAAAATTGCAACAGCTACAGATGCCTGGGCGCATGTGAATTTACAGCTCTACACGCCAAGAACAGATGCTTACTGGGTAAGTAGCATAATCCGTTCGAGGCATGTCTGCTGTAGATACACATGATTTGCATAGACTATATAGCAGTATTCTCCCAAAGTGGTGGCTAACCAGTAGATATTGCAGCTATTTGAAAAAGTGCTTTTAGCACTGCTTGGCCTACATTGGCTTTTTGACATGCTAACACATCCACACAGTAATGTTTGGTAAAGGTGTGTGGTGTGGACCATGTTGCTGCTTTACAAATGTTAGCTATGGTAATGTTACGTAGAAAGGCCATAGATGCTCCTATTTTACGAGTGGAATTCGCTCTAGGCGGTATAGATAAAGTTTGTTTAGCTTTAGTGTAGCAGGTTTGAATGCACTTGACAATCCATCTTGCAATACCAGATTTAGAAATGGGATTGCGTTTGTGAGGTGTAGCAAATGCAACAAACAGCTGTTTTGTTTTGCGAAAATGTTTTGTTCTTTCAATGTAGTACAATAGCGCTCTTCTGACATCAAGAGTATGAAGAGCTCGTTTTGCTACCGAATCAGGTTGAGGAAAGAGCACAGGCAACTCAACCGATTGGTTAATATGGAAAGCAGAGACCACTTTGGGTTGGTGCAAAGAACTATCCTATCTCTATGAAGTTGAAAGAAGGGTTCCTCTAATGTTAAAGCTTATAGCTCACCAGCTCTCCTCAATGAAGTGATTGCAATGAGGAAGGCGACTTTCCATGAAAGAAACTGTAGTGGACAGTGGTGTAAAGGTGGACCCATGAGCTGTGTAGGCACAGAAAGGCTTTAATTACTGGAACCTTGAATAGAGATAGATGTTGTCAGTTTTGCAAATATGCAACTATTGCTGCAAGATGCAAACAAATGGAAGCGTAGGCTAAACCAGCCCGCTGTAAATGCAGAAGATTGACAAATTATATTTTGAGTAGATGCATTTAGAGGATCGATATTGTTATTAGTACAATACAAAACAAAACGTTTCCATTTAGCTGCATTGCATAGCATAGCACCACTGCTTCTCCAAAGGGCAGATAAAAATCGATCTAATCTTCCACACAGAAAGACCAGATAACTGGACTGCCACGTTCAGAACACAGCTACCCATCTCTAAAACTATGACCACCCCGCACAGCTGCAAACTGATGACCTCACTCACAAACCGCTCGATATGGAGCGGCAACACTTCTGTGACCATATACACGAACAGCGTTACAACAAACAAATGATGGACGGAATGCTGACAATGCAGACATTCTCCCCCAGTCAAGAGATCTGGGTTAAATCCATCGTTCTTTTGCCCACTACGCCACCCCAGTTCAGACATGGCCATATGCAAATCAGTCTTGACCCTGTGCCTCATGGGAACAGTCCAGCCCGAACTGCCAAGCCATGTCTTCCCTGGACCGGAATCAAGCATCCTAGGACTGGTTTCTGGCTATCAGCCGTCATCAGCCAGGATAGCTTGACTCCAGTGGCGTAGTGAGCACGGGTCCCACGTCTGGGAATACCCATCCCACTTAGGGCGAAAAGCGTTACAACATCGCCCTAAGTGGGATGGGTATTCCCAGACGTGGGACCCGTGCTCACTACGCCACTGGAGTCAAGCTATCCTGGCTGATGACGGCTGATAGCCAGAAACCGGTCCTAGGATGCTTGATTCCGGTCCAGGGAAGACATGGCTTGGCAGTTCGGGCTGGACTGTTCCCATGAGGCACAGGGTCAAGACTGATTTGCATATGGCCATGTCTAAACTGGGGTGGCGTAGTGGGCAAAAGAACAATGGATTTAACCCAGATCTCTTGACTGGGGGAGAATGTCTGCATTGTCAGCATTCCGTCCATCATTTGTTTGTTGTAATGCTTTTCGCCCTAAGTGGGATGGGTATTCTCAGACGTGGGACCCGTGCTCACTACGCCACTGGAGTCTAGCTATCCTGGCTGATGACGGCTGATAGCCAGAAACCGGTCCTAGGATGCTTGATTCCGGTCCAGGGAAGACATGGCTTGGCAGTTCGGGCTGGACTGTTCCCATGAAGCACAGGGTCAAGACTGATTTGCATATGGCCATGTCTAAACTGGGGTGGCATAGTGGGCAAAAGAACGATGGATTTAACCCAGATCTCTTGACTGGGGGAGAATGTCTGCATTGTCAGCATTCCGCCCATCATTTGTTTGTTGTAATGCTTTTTGCCCTAAGTGGGATGGGTATTCCCAGACGTGGGACCCGTGCTCACTACGCCACTGGAGTCTAGCTATCCTGGCTGATGACGGCTGATAGCCAGAAACCGGTCCTAGGATGCTTGATTCCGGTCCAGGGAAGACATGGCTTGGCAGTTCGGGCTGGACTGTTCCCATGAGGCACAGGGTCAAGACTGATTTGCATATGGCCATGTCTAAACTGGGGTGGCGTAGTGGGCAAAAGAAGGTTGGATTTAACCCAGATCTCTTGACTGGGGGAGAATGTCTGCATTGTCAGCATTCCGTCCATCATTTGTTTGTTGTAATGCTTTTCGCCCTAAGTGGGATGGGTATTCCCAGACGTGGGACCCGTGCTCACTACGCCACTGGAGTCTAGCTATCCTGGCCGATGACGGCTGATAGCCAGAAACCGGTCCTAGGATGCTTGATTCCGGTCCAGGGAAGACATGGCTTGGCAGTTCGGGCTGGACTGTTCCCATGAGGCACAGGGTCAAGACTGATTTGCATATGGCCATGTCTAAACTGGGGTGGCGTAGTGGGCAAAAGAACGATGGGTTTAACCCAGATCTCTTGACTGGGGGAGAATGTCTGCATTGTCAGCATTCCGTCCATCATTTGTTTGTTGTAATGCATATACACGAACGGCACAGTCCTGATTCGATCCAACAACGAGAATCTAGAGGCCTTCGACTCGCTCTTCCCCTCGCTGCGAATCGCCCCCTTGCACATGCCCCTATCCTCCCCGCCCTACTCCGTACCCCTGGCCAGCCTTCCGTACCAGGAGAGACGATCAACCGCTCCCACGTCTTATACCAGAACAATCACCCTTCCTACACGAGTCACCACCTGCACACCCGCCCCCACGAATCAAGAGCTACAACCTTCTGCCGAACCCCACCCTCCTCCCACCGATCACCCCAACCTTCAAGCTAGGAACGATCCTCACCCACAATCACAGACCTCTAGACACCTCACTCATGCTGTGGACAATAGGATGGCGAAAGCGCGTCATGACCCACTGCTCCTCCTGCCTATGGTCCCCAATACGGTCAGCTCCTCCACCAATAGGCCCCACAACACTGACATGCCCACCCCCTCCTGAGACGCTCCTGCCCAAGCCGTCCTTACCACCCCTCACCTCCCCCTCGGTAAACATGGAGCAGCGTCTAGCCCTCCTAGAAAGCCAGCTAGAACCGATAACCCTGGGCCTGAGTGAAATCTTAACTAACCTCGACTTGGCCCGAAGGACTAGGCTTACTCCGCAACGGACTCCCCCTCTGACTAGCTCCACCCATTTAAGACCGGACAACTTACCACGCCCGAGTGAGCTCCCAACCACCCCTGCGACCCAGACACAGAGACCCAGAGAAACCAAAACAGAGTACCGAACTCAGAGACCCAGAAGAACCAAAGCAGCCATGTCCTCAAAGAAGGCGGCGGAGCTATGTTTAACCTACGACTCTCCCTCCACAGCCTCCCCTAAAGCCAAGATCCAAGTGATCACCGGTTTCGGAAGGGATCACCGCACCTTGAATTCACCAAGACCCCCGGCCCTCCTCACTTCCTACGCAGGGCCCCAAAGAGGAGTCCACTACCAACTGCATGCTCATAAACTGTAGATCAGCAGCCAAACATGCAACAGAACTAGCAGAAACCATCCTCTCCCATGACATAGACATCGCGTTCATCACAGAGACTTGACTAAACGAGTTCTCCGCACCAAGCCTAGATATGTTTGTGCCTCTAGGCTTCATTATTATCAACAAGGACAGAAAAGACCAAAGAGGTGGAGGCATATCAATCATACATAACAACATTGCCATTGTAGAACTGGACACCTTCAATTACAGCACCATTGAATGTCTTACCGCTAACATCAAGACAAACTACAACAGAGCAATTCTCTGCCATCTTCTATATCATCCCCCAGGCAACACTTCCACATTCGGGGAACACTTGTCTGATCTGATTGCTCACTGTGCACTCGGTGACTCAAACAACCTAATTCTTGGTGACCTCAACCTACGCTGGAATGAGGCAAACAATTCTCTAATTCGAACCCTTAATCTTCTTCAGGACAACAATCTGACCCAATTCTGCTCAGAAGAAACGCACAATAAAGGAGCAACCTTACATGCCATTATCGCTCAAAATTACAGTTACGATTGACCACGTCCTCCCCGTGGACTGATTCGACCACCACAATATCCTATTTCATATCAACCAAAAGGCTCTACTCCAGCCCCCCCGCAAGACCCCTCCAAATGGTCGAGAAATCTAACGCAGATTCCCCTAACGGACCTAGAGGAAAGGATACGCTCGCTCCTCCCCAGCTCCTAAGATCACCTCTCCGCAACTGAACTCACCTCGCATTACATCACAAATATGACGTCCATTCTGGATAAAGTAGCCCCACTAAAACAAAAAAAAAAACAGGAGCACTCCATCGAGATCATGGTTTAACACTGACATCAACTCCGAAAGGCGACAACTAAGAGCCAGAGAGAGACTATGGAGAAGCAACCCTTCCGACATACTCTGCAAGCAACTCTAAGCAGCTCGCTGGAAGTATAAAAAAAAACACATCCATAACGAAAAAAACTCATTTTTCTGCACCACGCTGGATAATGCAAAAAACAGGCTGCGGGAGCTCTTTAACATCATTAAGCAACAAACCTCCAAGCCCGCTACCTACTCAGTGCAAGCTTCCAAAGAGCTCTGTGACAACTTTGCAAACTTCTTTGAGGACAAGATCAACAAGATCGAGCTCTCACTGGACATCAACTTTAATCCCCTCTGCAAGAACATCGCGCCTGGGGACTTCACATCCAAGCCCCCTTCAAAATCCTGGAAATCTTTCATCCCTATACAGGAAGCGGAGATAGTCAACCTGATCTCCACATTCAAGCCCTCCTCACACGCTCTAGATCCTCTCCCTTCACAACTGACCAAAAAGCTTAAACTCTCCCTTGCCCCACTCTGGTGCAAGATCATAAACAGCTCCCTGAGATCCGGAGTCGTCCCTGACTGCCTCAAAGTCGGGCAAGTCACGCCACTGCTAAAAAAACCCAGGCCTAGACACAAAAGATCTGAATCATTTCAGACCAGTTTCTAGCTTACCTCTTCTATCAAAAACCTTAGAAAGATGTGTGCCCCTGCAACTAACTCAGCACCTGGATAGCATCAACCTCCTCGATGCCCACCAATCGTGTTTTAGAAAGGGCTGCAGCACGGAAACCGCGATCCTCACGTCATTGATGACATCCACAAATCACTGGATGCGGACAAATGCTGCCTTCTCATTCTCCTAGACCTATCTGCAGCTTTCAACACGGTCGACCATAAACTCCTCATTAAGGTGTTTCAAGAAAGGGCAGGTCTAGATGAGGTGGTCTTACAATGGTTCTCCTTCCTTCACAACCGCACCCAAAGAATACAAATCAAAAACTTTTTGTCCGACCTAAATCCCCTCAGCAGGGAAGTCCCCCAAGGCTCAGTGCTCTCCCTGCAACTTTTCAACATTTACATGGAACCACTCGCAACCCTACTCAGAAAAGCCAACATCCCCTTCCACCTGTATGCTGACGGCGCACAGATCTTTCTGGATACCACCTCCATTGATGACATTCAGAGACTCAACAACACGCTTAGAGAAGTCCAACACTGACTGTCAAGTAACCACCTTAAACTTAATCAAGACAAGACTGAAATACTCCTCATCTCAAACAAAGAAGAGAATCCACAAATTACGAAATGGCTAAATGCGATCGATGCACTCAACCGAAACATCACCCTGGAGAACTCTGGAAAATCACTAGGCATCACTTTAGACCCAAAACTGAACATGACCAAACACATTAAGAACTCCACCAAGAGCACCTTCCTCAACCTGAAGCTACTGAACGAAATAAAGCCTTTCATCCCATCCAAGGACCTTAAACAAGCCACCCAATCACTGGTTTTAACTAGATTAGACTATGGGATCGCAGCCCTCTCAGGCACATCAAAGGCACCCCT
This sequence comes from Triturus cristatus, assembly GCF_964204655.1. NCBI lineage: Eukaryota > Metazoa > Chordata > Amphibia > Caudata > Salamandridae > Triturus > Triturus cristatus. Next base: position 1,769,055,426 of record NC_140589.1, on the reverse strand, counting down.
TGCTCCCCTCAAAACAACGCTAAATGCAGCAGCTAGAATGGTCACAGGAGTGAAGAAATTCGACCATATCTCACCCGCACTCAGAGAAATAAAATGGCTCCCAGTTGAACTGCTTGCCAGTTTCAGAACAGCCTGCCTCACCCACACAGGCCTTCACACAGGCAAACCTGAATACCTGGCCTCCAAACTCAAAAAAGCCTGTAGGACTAGGACCCTCCGGAGCTCGAACACTCTATTACTCATCCCGCTGAAAGCAAGCAAACAAAAAACCGCGGCCCGGCCCTTCACAGGCTATGCGTCCAAAATCTGGAACGCTCCCCCCACCCCCCCCCCCACATCAGAACTATCCCCTCCTTCGCAAAATTCAAAGGACAGCTCCCAAATCTTATCCTAGATCGGTCCCTAAAGAAGGGACATGAGCCGCAGAAGCGCCGATGACATTACTCCCTGGATGGGAGCGCAACCCTAGACTATGACATCTGGCGAAGGCACTACAAGTCTTCCCCTGGTTACTTAACCCGCTGAAACTCACCGTCCATGCTTGATACTTTCACTGTATTTTTGTTACTTTTATTGATACTTTCTTTTTTTGATAATCAAGTTTATTGTATTTGAGAACAGCAATAAATTCATTAACAACATCACAGACACAATAGACACGCACAATGCAGATCAGGAGAATGACAGAGTTTCAAAAAAGTCCTGTGGTACAGAGACCACCAGCTTGTCTACATTCACAGACACTAGCCACGGCGATCTCATGACCGCACCAAATGAAACCATTTGCCCCAGATCTTGCCGAAGAGTTCGGGCCAACCTCTAGCCTCAAAAAGGGACTCCTCTTTGGTACCGCACCAGTCCATCCCCCTTCTCCAACTCCGAACTGTCGGGGGTGTAGTCTGGGACCAGAGTGCCGCAATGTCACGCTTTGCCACTGCCAGTGCAGTTCCCAAAAAACGCTTATCAGCCCGGGAGCCGTCCAACACCCCCAGGATCAAGCACAGCGGGTCATGGGGTATCTCCCACCCAAGGGCCCGTGTAAGCTCAAGCTCAAGCTCCACCTCTGTCCAAAAGGGCGTGAGGGCCGGGCATTGCCATACCAAGTGATAGAAATCAGCCGGGGCCTGTTGGCAGCGCGTGCAGTATGAGGAGGGCCGCAAGCGAGCTCTAAACAAGTGCGCGGGAGTGAGGTATGCTGCATGCAGATAGAAAAGCTGGACTAGCCGCAGCTTGGAGGAGGTCGTCAGCAGCTTGGGGGCTGTGGAAATATGGATTTTTCTGGTCAGTTATGTCCCCTATCTTGGACCCCAACGGTTCTATGTGCATGTTACAAGTACATGTATATCCCCTCCAGTTCCAGTCATGAAGACGCAAACACATGTGCGTCCACCGTCAACATGTCCTCTGTCAGATCCGCCATGAATAGGCCGGATATTCCATTCCTAAGTATGAAAAGCCACCGGCTTTATATGGTTCACCTATGCCATTTTACAGTCCAGGCAAGTAGGCCCTGATTCTGTCATCAAACTCTTCTTGCCTTCTGCCTCTGAAAACTCCAGTCTGAGCCTGCATCTGTGACCATGAACTTTGTCTCATTCTCTGCGCGGCTCACGAAGCCTGACATCAGCCTATTCTCTGCCAAGAACTGTATTTCACCTTCGAGTTATCTGCTTCACCCCTCAGCCGATGCATTCCTGTCTAGTAGTTTAAGTAAACATTCTTCCAGCTGTGGAAATATGGATTTTCCCGATCAGTTATGTCCCCTATCTTGGACCCCAACGGTTCTATGTGCATGTCACAAGTACATGTATGTTCCCTCCAGTTCCAGTTATGAAGACGCAAATACATGTGCGTCCACCGTCAACATGCCCTCTGCCAGATCCGCCATGACTAGGCCGGATATTCCATTCCTAAATATGAAAGGCCACCGGCTTTGTATGGTTCACTTATGCCATTTTACAGTCCAGGCAAGTAGGCCCTGATTCTGTCATCAAACTCCTCTTGCTTTCTGCCTCTGAAAACTCCAGTTCGAGCCTGCATCTGTGACCATGAACTTTGTCTCATTCTCTGCGCGGCTCACGAAGCCTGACATCAGCCTATTCTCTGCCAAGAACTGTATTTCGCCTTCGAGTTATCTGCTTCCCCCTCAGCCGATGCATTCCTGTCTAGTAGTTTAAGTAAACATCCTTCCAGCTACCGAGCAAAAGGCTCGACTTCTCTGTCCTCATGCAAGTAATTCATAGCCCTGTTACCATGGAATATTCCTACCCCCTCGCTTTCAGTGTAGACATTTAGACGCTTGTACACGCACGCACAGTCAGTATAGAATAGATTCTGTCCGAGAGTCCTTCTTTTGTGGATAACATAGTTCTTTAAACATAGGATGTTAGATATGATTTGGGATTAGGTTGACTTGACCCCCCAGACTTTTTGTCTCCACATGTAGAGCTAAATGTCAAGTCCCCTTCACCCCCTAGTTGCACGTCAATCACACGTCATACTGCTGCGCGCGCATCTATGCCAAGTATTATCTTATAGATCCACCTATAGGTGACATCATAACCAATTATGTTCCTTTTTACTCCTTATTACACCCATTTTTTTGGTTACGCAGATAAGTCGTCATTTTCCTTATCAATTGTTACGCCTATTGCATTCGCTTCATTGTAATGTATGTACTATAAAGGTTACTCCATGTCAATAAAGTATGTACTTCACTTCCTGAACCTCCGTGGTGATGGAACTTGGAGCAACCGATTATAATCGATCATTGGAATAAAGCCCATTCCGAACCTCTAATACCACGGATTCTGCCTCTCATTTTACTGAGCTATTTAATTATGTTTCTGTATCAAATTAAGTCCAGGTAAAGGAAAATTATTTACCACATGAATGGCGCCCGAACAGGGACACTTTCTCATCTCACGCGCCGGCGGTGAGTTGCAGGCCCGGTCTCCTGCCACAGCTGGACGGACAATAACGCGTACCAGCAGGATTTCCTGTATCTCCCTCCGGTCAAGCGGGGGCGACTGAGACTGCGATCAACACCCAGACGAGGCGGTGAGAAGTGCGAAGTATCCCGACCAGAGCCTAGCTGAGAGAGCAAGATCCGAGGTATACAGAGACCCACCAGTTCGAAGTCAAGCCCAGGGTCCGACGAGTCGAGTCGAGTCCAGTCCGGTTCAAGTTCAAGTTACCGAGGCCTTCCGTTTCCGAAGCTACCCGGTGAGTACCATTGCTGGGGAGGCATTTCTGACGTGCACATAGGTTGTGCCGGTCAAGACGGGTTTGGGTACACAAATCCGGTCTGCACTGTTTTAGCAGTGTATCTGTACTGTTTAGCAGTATATCAAGTATTCCGAAGTATCTAGTTATTGTCAAGAATTAAGCTTGGTGATTAGTTATGCAGACGATCATCATTGTTGGTTATTTTAAAGGTTAAAAATGTTTTAATGTTTAATGTTTAATGTGTTAAACGTCCTGCATATTGTGGTATGAATGGTTGTTCATTATTGTGCTTTTGTATTAAGTGTGTTCAAGATTAAGTATCGGATCAGTTGTCAATATGCCGCTCTTTTCGAAATTAAGACAGATCACTACTAGAAAAGGGGTTCTCGAAGAAGCCGTCCCTATTCCTCCTAGGGACACTCCAGGGCACTTCATGTATCACAAACATGGCTTAGACGCTATATTATTTCTTGATTTATGGGTAGACTACACCAAGGGATTACCAGAAAGTCAGAGGTGGCCCGCAACGGGAACCTGGGATGCAGAGTGCATCATGAAAGTTGAGGAAGAGTTATGGAAAAGGAAAGTCAGACAGTCACAGAAAGACGCCGTTGAGTTATGGCGTAAAGAATCTCATAGACGCACAGAAAAAGCACGTAGACAGGAAGAAAAGAATAAAGAAAGTTCAAATAAAGTTCGAGAAAATCTATTAATTGAGGAAGGTATCCGAGTGAAATCAGAACAAGTAGACAGACAAAGAAACGCCCTTATGAATGGTATGTATCCCCTTCTGGCCGAAGGATTACCTAAGGCTACTCCAGAGATACCGAAAGACTTGCCACCCCCATTGTTCCCAATAAAGGTACATCCTAAGGGGCATCCTAGAACAGCAGAAGATGTTTTTCTTTCCTCATATTTAGATGACGCAGCTCCCGAATATGCTAATTCCGCCCCGCATAGACCGCATACCAGGGAGGTCCAACGCCAAGAGCCAGCACCCGTATCCCTACAGCAACAAATCGAGTCACAAGTTCTGGCAAGCACATCTGTTTCTGCATCCGCTCCTACAGCTACTTCTATAGCTGTGTCCACACCTGTAGTTGCTGTGTCACGTTCGACGAATCCTTTCACACCCGACACCCCAGATGGGGCCACGGGAGGTGCTACCAATATCTTTTCTACGCCACCCAGAATAAATAAACTTACTTTTCAAGAGTCAGCACATTCACGTACACCCAAACTCATAAGTGCCCGTACGCTGAAGGAACTTCTTATAGATTGCAGATATGACACTGTGCCCGGTAAAGAGGACGAAATGACCCTGGCATCATTGCGTATCAGACGAGCCGCAGTGTATTTAGGAAAGTCACCAGGAATGACTGCGCATCTAGATAAAATATATCATTTTGTCCAAACAGGGCGGGATCCAGAATGTATTAACAGAGCTATGGAATACCAGAAAGTAGAGATACAGGGGGAACTGTTACGTTTCCTCATAAACTGTGTGATCAGAAATCAAGACCGACCGGGGGTAGACCCGGAAGCAATGCAAATTCTTACAAGATGGAGCCAGAATATATCAGAAGGGAGACATGATAAACAAAATTGTATAATAGCCATGTGCCGAAAGATCCGTAAAGAAATAGAACGCCTACACGAAGAGAGATTAGAGGTAGACGAGTTCGAACAAAGCGAGGAAGAAGGGTCAGGACTGCCCACAGGACAGCCAGACACCATAGCCTATGTAGGTAGAGGAAGATCTTGTAATAATAATAGACGTCTTACTGACTCAATACGTCCGATATGTCCAGATAATAACAGGAATTTCCAAATACCTATAATTAATATAAGGTCTAATGAGCATTCGTTCCAAACCGCCGACAAACTACTCCGAGAACGAAGGGGTTATCATTTTCTCAATTCTATGGATGAACAAGATTTAGCCAGGGCAGCTGTCCATTGGGTGGACAGTCCCGGAAAATATAGTGATGATACAGTAGTACGCACATTTTTGAATCTTACCCCAGATGAACAGAGGTTAGCTGGGATTTATATGATTCAACAACTCATTATACTATATCGAAGTCAGCATTCGGACCCTGGTCCCTTACCTGACATATTGACTGAATTGCTTATGAATAAATGGAGAGGTGCAGGTACTAAATTAATTAAAGAAATTCTAGAATCAAGAAAGCAGTATATTCTTTTTGTATGCGCAGAGCATGTCTCGTTGCCCGTCAAGGAAAGAACCACGTATCACATGGATAGACAGAATCCCTTACGAGAAGTGCACCCAATAAAAGGCGAGGACAACGAGTTCAAGCGCGTATTTGTATATACGCCCATATCGAAAATAGAATTGTTACAAATGAAGAAAGTGGTACCCAGTCATGACAAAGATCCAGCGGGTTTTCACCGAGAAATTAAAGACATGTTACTCATGGGAGAGTATACCTATCCCGACATTATGACAATATTAAAGGTATTGATGCCTGCTGGTATTTATGAGAAACTCAAGGAAAAAGAGTGGGAGGTAGGAGACCAAAAGATAGAATGGTCAGTGTTAGAAGCGGAAGAAAAGGCCCGAACTGCAGGAGCAGGACTTGGGGATAAAACTAAAGCACTGCCAGGTTTATTAGTACAGGTACTGCCACGTTTATTAACTACGAAAAAGGAAGATTGGGGTACAATTTCAGCATGTAAACAGAAGCAAGATGAAGACACTAGTGATTACTATGCCCGATTTGAAAAATGTTTTGGTATAAATAGTGGCATAAAAGCAAGTAGCGAATCATACCCACATCTGTTTGTAACAAAATTAGTAGAAAATGCCCTGCCACCAGTAAAGAATAGAGTATTAAAATTCGAGAGTACCTGGCAAGGTAACACTCCATCACAAATGTTACAAATTGAATATGCTACTTACCAGTATGCATCTGTTCTTGGCATGTAGGGCTGCTGACATTCATATCTGTGCATAGATCGCCGCCTAGTGTTGGGTCCGGATGTTTGCACGTTGTTGTCCTGGAAGAGTCTTCGAAGTATCCTTGGATAGGTGACTCCTCCCATGGACTACAGTGCGCATGGGCATCCTCTCCATCCTCAGATTGTTTTTCGCCATTGTGGCAGTGATGGAGTAGATACAGAAAGTGATGACCATGCTTGCAATAATTCTGAGAGCTGCAGCTGCGACAGGCGCCGGGGAGGAGGGAGGGCGATATGAATGTCAGCAGCCCTACATGCCAAGAACAGATGCATACTGGTAAGTAGCATATTCAGTTCGAGGCATGTGGGCTGCTGAATTCATATCTGTGCATAGAATACATAGCAGTGCCCTCTATTGGCGGCGGCTACCCGTGCCAGCTGCAGCGGTCTGAAAAAGTGTTTTGAGAACAGCCTGTCCTACAGCTGCCTGCTGTTTTGACTGCACATCTACGCAATAGTGTTTTGTAAATGTGTGTGTAGTGGACCATGTGGCTGCTCTGCATATATCATGCAGGGGAATATTTCCTAGGAAGGCCATGGAAGCCCCCAACTTGCGTGTTGAGTGGGCTCGTGGTGGAATAGTTAATGTGCGTTTTGCCTTTTGATAACAGATTTGAATACACTTAACTATCCATCTGGCTATCCCTGCTTTGGAGATGGCGTTACCTCTGTGGTGTGGGGCAAAGGCAACGAATAGTTGTTTTGTCTTCCTGAAGGGTTTAGTCCTGTCGATGTAGTACATGAGGGCCCTCCGTACATCTAGTGTATGTAATGCCCGCTCTGCAACAGTTTGTGGGTTTTGGAAGAAAACGGGCAGTTCAATAGTCTGGTTCATGTGGAACTGCGATATTACTTTGGGCATGAATTTGGGGTTGGTACGTAGTACGACCCTGTTGGCGTGAACCTGAATAAATGGCTCTTGAACGGTTAGTGCCTGGAGTTCACTAACTCTTCTTAGGGAAGTGATCGCTACCAGGAAGGCTACTTTCCAGGTAAGGAATTGAATCTCGCATGAGTGTAGAGGTTCAAAGGGTGGACCCATCAGGCGTGTGAGGACCAAGTTGAGGTTCCACATTGGAGCCGGTGGGTGACTAGGTGGAATGACTCGTTTGAGTCCTTCCAAGAATGCTTTGATGGCAGGCACTCTGAATAGAGAGAGGTGCTGCCTGGTTTGCAGATAGGCTGATATTGCGGTCAAATGGACACGTATAGAGGTGTACGCCAGATTGCATCGGTATAGGTGTAAGAGGTAACATATGATGTCGTGGATGGATGCGTCCAGCGGGTTAATGTCATTATTACCGCAATAAATGACGAACCTTTTCCATTTGGCTGCATAGCAAGCTCTTGTAGTGGGTCTCCTGGCCTCCTTGATGATGTCCATGCAGTCAGGTGGCAGATTGAGATAGCCAAACTCTAGGACTTCAGGAGCCAGATCGCCAGGTTCAGCTGTTGCGGATCTGGGTGCTGAACCTCTCCATGGTTCTGCGTCAAATGCGCGGGTTTGATCCGCAGCCTTTGATGCGGTACCACGGAAAGTTCGAGGAAGGTGGTGTACCACGGCTGGCGTGCCCACGTGGGAGCAACTAGGACGAGTGTCAGGGAGTGTTGTCGGAGTTTGCGAGCCACCAGCGGTATCAACGGTGCTGGGGGAAAAGCGTACGCAAATCTGCCGGACCAGTTCATCCATATCGCATTGCCCTGCGACTGCGGATGTGGGAATCTGGCGGCGAAGCTTTGGCATTTTGCGTTTTCGCTTGTCGCGAATAGGTCTATCTCTGGGTGACCCCACTGCTGGAAGTACGGTTGGAGTACTGATGGGTGTAACTCCCACTCGTGCATCTGGTGGCTGTGTCTGCTGAGCAGATCCGCCATCTGGTTGTCCTTGCCGGGGAGGTGTTCTGCCATGAGGAACATGTTCCTCTGAATGGCCCACTTCCACATGCTCTGAGCCAGATGAGACAACTGTGGAGAGTGTGTCCCTCCCTGTTTCTGTATGTAGTACATTGCGGTCATGTTGTCCGTCCGGATCAACACGACCTTGTTGCACAGATGTACTTTGAAAGCCTTCATGGCCAGGAAGATTGCCATCAGTTCCAGAAGGTTGATGTGCATCTTCTTCTGTTGTGTCGTCCATAGTCCCTGCACTGTGTAGTGTAGTACATGAGCTCCCCATCCCTGGAGAGACGCGTCCGCTGTCAGTACTATTTGTGGAACAGGCTCTTGGAACGGTCGCCCCTTGCAAAGGTTTTGTGGATTCCACCAATGCAGAGAGTTGTATGCCCGACCGCTCACCAACACTAGGTCTTTCAACTGTCCTTGAGCCTGATTCCACTGACGTGCTAGGCACTCCTGAAGTGGGCGCATATGTAATCTCGCGTGCGGGACTATGAAGATGCAGGAGGCCATCATGCCTATCAACTGCATAAACACTCGCGCTGGAAGCGAGTGATTGGGTTTGAACTTGGAGATCAGCAGTTGTATGCTGTTGATCCTCACTAAACTTGGCTGAGCTGAGGCCGCCAGAGTGTCTATAGTCGCGCCCAGGTACTGTTGTACGTGTGCGGGCTGGAGATGGGACTTTGGGTAATTTAGTGAGAATCCCAGACTGTGAAGAAGGTGAATGGTGCGGGACATATGGCTTGCACATTGCTGGGCCGACTTCGCTTGAACGAGCCAGTCGTCTAGGTAGGGGTAGACGTGTATATGCTGCCTCCGTAAGTGTGCTGCCACCGTAGCTAGGCACTTCGTGAAAACCCTGGGCGCTGTTGTCACGCCGAAGGGAAGGACTTTGAACTGATAGTGCTGCCCCTGAACAGTAAACCTGAGGTATTTTTTGTGTGAGGGGTGGATGGGTATGTGGAAGTACGCATCCTTGAGGTCCAGTGATGCTAGGAAGTCTCCCTGCTTGAGAAGCGGAAGGACTTGCTGTAGAGTGAGCATGTGAAAGTGCTCTGAAAGAATGTACTGGTTCAGGGGTCTCAGGTCTAATATAGGCCTGAGCGACCCGTCCTTTTTTGGAATTAAGAAGTAGAGGGAGTAAACCCCCGTGCCCTGCTCGTGGATGGGTACGAGCTCGATAGCGCCTTTTAGAAGCATACTTTCTACCTCTTGCTGTAAGAGCGTTAAGTGCTCTGAGGACATAGGACGGTTTCTTGGTGGTATTGTGGGTGGAGTGGAAGTTAACTCCAGACAGTAACCGTGTTTTATAATATCTTTGACCCACCTGTCCGTGGTGATGGAGTTCCACGTGGACAGGAACCGTTGTAGCCTTCCCCCGACAGGTGTTATGTGGTCGGGAGGAAGGGAGAGGGCGTCACTGCTTGTTCTTGGGGGAGGACCTGGTGTTGCCGTAGCCACGTCCTCTGCCCTTGGTACTGGAGCCACGATAGCCACCTCGGGTGTTCTTATCGTAGGTGGTCTGCGTATTACCCTTGTTATATGTTTGTTGTGACCCCTGTCCTCTACCTGCCCCCTTGTTTCCGGGGCGACGAAAGGAGCCGCTCCGAAAGGACTGAGTTTGTAGGGCGCCCATGGACTTTGCAGTGTCCGTGTCCTTTTTTATCTTCTCGAGGGTGGTGTCAACCTCAGGTCCGAACAAAAAGTCGGGGTTGACGGGCTGATTAAGTATATTGTTTTGTACCTCAGGCTTGAATCCTGAGATACGTAGCCAGGCGTGACGTCGTAGGATGACGCTAGTGTTGATGGCCCTGGCAGCCGTGTCTGCAGCGTCTAGTGCACATTTAATGGCAGCATTTGTGAGTAGCTGTCCCTCTCTGATAAGGATTTCTGCACCTTCTTTGTAGGGGTCAGGGAGGTGCTGAAGAAGTTGCTCCAGTGTGTCATAGTGCGCTCTATCGTAGCGAGCGAGGAGCGCTTGAGTGTTAGCTATGCGCCATATGTTTGCAGCTTGTGCGGCAACTCGCTTGCCGGAGGTCTCTAGCACCTTGGACTCTTTGTCCGGGGGAGGAGCGTCACCCGTTGTCTGCGAGTGTGCCCTCTTGCGGGCATTCGCCACAACGATGGAGTCGAGTGGTAATTGGCCTCTGATGTAAGTAGGATCCCCAGGTGCTGATCTGTATTTTTTATCGATCCTGGGGTTTATCACTCGTGCCCTGGTGGGTTCCTTGAAAATGTCAGTGGCTGGCTTGAGGACCCCCTTCAACATTGGCAGAGTCTTTACATGTCTTTCTGAGGATGCAAAGGTGTCCATTAGAAAGTCATCTTCGATGATATCAGAGTGAAGCTGTACATCATGGTTGTTTGCCGCACGTTCAATCAGAGCGTTGAACGCCGCAGTATCCTCTGTGGGTGATGTTTTTGGCCCATATAGTTGTGTGTCCTGTGCATCAAGAGGTGCACTGGGGTCTGCAGGGTCGCCCCAAGTTTGGTCAGGGTCCTGCTGGTCATCAGGGTCCGTGTCCACATGGTAGGGGACTTGTTCATCCAAGTAGTCCCCCAATGCATCCGTGTCGGAGCGTGTGGGGGAGGCCCGGTGTGGATCCTGGTAGGGTGAATAGAAGGGTTCATACAGGAGAGGTTCTGAGTCCACAGGCAGCTTCCTCTTTAGCGGGATCCTGAAAGGTTCCAATGGCGGTTCCGAAGTTATCCTTCGGCCGTGGAGAATCATCCTGCCAGTGTCGGCGTCGATGACGTGTGACGGAGACGGCTCGACAGGTGCAACCGCAGTTTTGGTGACCTGTGTCCTGAGTTGAAACGCCTTCGGGATTGTGGGTGGAGGCAAGCCGAAGGTAATGCTGGTCGGCACCGACGAAACCGCCGGAGCCGAACCGGAACCCGACGGGTCCTGGAGGGCGTCCTTGGATCTGCAGCCTGGCATCGCGCCAGGCCGTACTCGGGGCGCCTTAGAGGTCGTGGCCCCCGCCAGGGTCGTCGAGGCGGCTGCAGATATCTTCTGCGCCCGTGGCGCATCGAGTCGAGGTGCGGAGATCACCGTCGACGTCTTCGACACGTGAGGTTTTGGTGTCGTCGAGGGAGTGCTGCGAGGCGTAGCAGGCGGGACGGCCCTCGGTGTCGGTGGCGTCGACGCCGGTAACCGGGCAGGTTTGTCGGCGCCGATGACCTTCTTCCGTTTGTCGACTCCCATGTCGCCCGTCTCGAGTTCGGCACCGAAGTCTCTCTTGGTGCGGTCGGTGCCGACCCGGTGCGCTGGCGTCGAAGGTGTTGAAGGCCTCGATCCGACTAGCGCCACTTTCAGTTTCGGTTTCGTAGGAACCTGAGCAGCTTTCGGTTTCGGTTTCGTGGAAGGGAAACCAGCTGGCTTAAGCGGTAATGGCTGCCGCTGAACGTCCGAGGCCGGGCCCGAGGGCGGGGCCGAAGGACTGCGTGATAGGTCTCGGGTAAGGCCCGAAGGCGATCCCTCGACCGGAGCCATAGTCTGTGGCGCTGGTGAAATTTCGGTCTGAACAGGTAGGCCTTGTTCATCATCGGAGCTACTCTCTTCGGCTCCTAAGGCCTCCTCGTCGTCTCCTACCTCGGTGTCGTCTTCACCTCTGTGGAAGAGTGACTCGTCGGCCTCGTCCGATCCGGGTTCGTGTTCGTGTTCGGAAACGGGACTGGAGGGTAAGACTTCTACTTCTTCGACGTCGTCAGCCTCGTCGAAGATGTCAGCTGGGGCCGGTGCCGCGTGCTGCGCTTCGAGCCTCGCCGCTCGACGATTCCGCAGAGTCTTCTTTGAACGGAACCGGGCACAGGCCATACATGTCGATTCGTCGTGGTCCGGCGAAAGGCATTTGTTGCACACCGGGTGGACGTCGATGTGTGGGTACTTCGCATTGCATACCGGACACCTTTTGAATGGCGTCCTGGATTCCATCGTCGAAGTAGGGTCGATGGACAGGCAAATGCGAACAAAGTCGGTGCTGAAAGTTAGTAAACTAACAAAAAGTATCGAAACCCGATCGATAAACAGTACCGACGCGAACTAAAGGCCTTGTGGCCTCGACAAAAGTTTTTCCTAACTTGAGCTAAGATAGCACATCCGAACCCAATGGCGGAAAAAAACAATCTGAGGATGGAGAGGATGCCCATGCACACTGTAGTCCATGGGAGGAGTCACCTATCCAAGGATACTTCGAAGACTCTTCCAGGACAACAACGTGCAAACATCCGGACCCAACACTAGGCGGCGATCTATGCACAGATATGAATTCAGCAGCCCACATGCCTCGAACGTTACAGTACCATCATAATAGAATTAGAGAGGAACAAGAACATGAACACAGACGCATGAAAGACACGAAAATGAAAATGTTAGTTTCCCAGACAGTTCCAGCTGAAGGACATAAAAAGGGTATGACACATTCCGATTCAGCAGGACCTGTAAAAGGGACATGCAATTATTGTAAAAAGCCAGGTCATTATGTACACGATTGTCCAGTTTTAAAACATAATATCGCCATAGGTAAAACACAAGAAAGACCACGGCCATTTAGACAAGAGCAGAATGAACAAGGAGCTCTGCAACATGCCCAGGCCATGCCAGCCGCACAACAGCCAATACAGTTTGTGCCAGCTGCACCACCGTTGCCTGTTGCTGCCACACAGACAACAACACGACAAATGTATCAGACCGCACAGTATGAATATCCTGAGTATCAGCGTTACGCATGAACTAGCCTAGAGAGGGAAGTTGATTTACCCCTTATCGAGGTTCCTGTAGATCAAGAAGGACCTTATGTACATAGTGAATTATTAGGCCAAGATAGGAAATTTTTACTCGATACAGGGGCAAGTCGAACAACTATAAAACATAGTGAAGTTCCAGGGGCACCCCTCTCAGGCTCACAGAATATTTCCCTTGGTTTTTCAGGAAAACCTATTGTTAATGAAGTGTCACAACCTCTGCCACTTACGATAGGACCTCTGACCCGAACTACAGATTTATTGCTTACTAAATCATGTCCAGAAAACTTGCTAGGAATAAAAACATTGAAAGCTCTAGGAGCCATAATATGTTGTTCTCCGGAAGGAGTAAGGTTGTTTTTACGTGATTTTAAAGGTCACTATGTGTCTAGAGACATGGATCCCCGACTGCAGACTTTACCTACACGTCTATGGGCACAAGGCCCTACTGATGTTGGTTGCATGAATATTACACCATATAGAGTCACATTAAAGGCAGGAGTGGTGCTACCACGAATGCGACAATACAAGTTACCACCAGATGCTGTAGTGGCTTTACTACAAATCATTGACGAGCTTATTGCCCAAGGAGTAGTTGTAGAAACAGACTCCAATGTATGTAATTCACCGATAATTCCGATTCTTAAACGAACAGATCCTAAGGCCCCGCCAGTATATCGATTGGTTATTGATCTGCGCGAGTTAAACAAATGCATTGTGCCACAATTTCCTGTGGTCCCAGATATCTCGTCATTACTGACAGCTATTGATTCCGAAGCAACATTCTTTACTGTAATTGATCTCAAGAATGCCTTTTTCAGCGTCCCAATAGATCCGGAAAGCCAATATTTGTTCGGATTTAGTTTAAATGGACGAAGCTTTAAATTCTCACGCGCACCTCAAGGATTTACAGAAAGCCCCAGCATCTATAGCCAAGCACTGAAACGAGAACTCGATAGTATCCACATGCCAGTTAACACTGCTCTGCTTCAATACATCGATGATCTGCTGATCACCGCGAGAAGCGAACCGGAATGTGAAAAAGCATCACTGACAGTTTTACAATTTCTAGCCGAAAAGGGACACAAGGTGTCCCCTTCTAAGCTGCAATTCTGTGTCCAGCGAGTTGTTTATCTTGGACACTCGCTGTCCAAGGAGGGAAGGCAGCTTACACCCGACCGCATTCAGTTAATAGCTAACATGCCAATACCCAAGACACAAAAGGAGGTACGGGCTTTCATAGGCCTCACTTCATATTGTAGGCAGTGGATCCCTCAGTATGCATTTCTAGCAAAACCACTCATTCAGTTGACAACACAGGAGGCAGCCACATCGACTGTTCTCCCTTGGACTCAAGAACATACACAAGCTTTTGAAAGCCTAAAGAAAACTTTATGTCAAGCACCTGTTTTAGCAACACCATGTTACAGAAAACAGTTTACACTTTTTGTTACAGAACGCGAAGGTACTGCCTTGTCAGTACTCACACAGGAACAAGCAGGAGCACACAAACCATGTGCTTATTTTTCTAGTACATTAGATCCAGTAGCTCAGGCTTTGCCTGCATGCCTGAAATCAGTAGCAGCGACAGCTTTAGCAATCAGACAAAGCGATGCCATAGTGTTAGGACATCCATTGACAGTTCAAGTACCACATGCAGTAGAGGTCCTTGTAAATAGAACGCAAACACAACACTTGACTATAGCGCGACTTACAGGGTATGAACTTACATTGTTTCAGCCACATATAGAAATCAGACGCTGTAACACATTGAATCCTGCCACACTTTTGCCAGTAACCGGAACAGACCCACTAGCTCATGACTGTATTGAAGTTATTACTATAACGACAAAACCCAGACAAGACTTGACAGATGTCCCATTGTCAGATCCAGACCTGACGTTATATGTAGATGGTTCATGTATGAGAACAAGTACAGGAGAGTTAGTGGCTGCTTACGCAGTCACCACAGATACTGAAGTCATTGAAACTAATCGTATAAATACTTTGTCAGCTCAAGCCGCAGAGCTCATCGCTCTGACACAAGCCTGTATTCAAGCCACAAATAAAAAAGTCAACATATACACTGATTCACGTTATGCATTCGGAGTTGTACATGACTTCGGCGTGCTGTGGCGAGAGAGAGGTTATTTAACTTCCCACGGTGCCCACATTCAGCACGGACCCCTCATTCATGCCTTATTAGATGCAATACATCTACCCACTGCAATATCAATTATGAAATGTAAGGCTCATACGAAGGTTACTGATATCATTTCCCAAGGCAATGATCTAGCCGACAGAACAGCTAAACAGACTGCTCAAACTCAAACCCTCGACATGACAAAGACAATAGTCCCGACACCGACACATTGTATGACAGTTAAAGATCCTACCCTTGACGTAATTGACATACAGACACATGCTACACCAGACGAAATAAAGAAATGGACTGAATTAGGAGGGATCCAAACGGACCAGGGATGGATGATGAAGGAAAAGTCTGTATGGTTCCTTCCTGATTCAATGGTCCAAGTTATAATTAACACTATACATAGTCCAGCGCATCTAGGAGAAAAGGCTATGCTAGACAGCATTCAACACATTTGGTTCAATAAACATTTACGAGCAGCAGCCAAACAAAAGGTCCGTACCTGTATGATCTGTTGCCAGTTCAACCCAGGAAAAAGCGTTCCCGTAGAACAGGGTGGATTTCATCCTCCTGACCACCCTTTTGAAGTCCTCCAGATGGATTATATCCAGATGGAACGATGTCGAGGATTCAAATATGTTCTCGTAGTTGTCTGCGCTCTGTCCCGTTGGACGGAGGCATACCCGGTTTCAGATTACACTGCCCCGACTACTGCCAAACAGTTGGTTCGAGAATTCTTCCCACGATACGGTTTACCACGTGTTGTCTACTCAGATAACGGCCAGCCGTTCTCATCCGAACTAATGAAACACGTTTCACTTCTGCTAGGATATCAGTGGAAATTCCACTGTGTTCGACACCCCGAGGCAGCAGGTCTCGTAGAAAGACATAATCAGATACTGAAAATCAGACTGTCCAAAATATGCAGAGAGAAAGGTGTCGACTGGATGGTAGCATTACCAGTTGCACTCTTTTACATGAGAATGGTAGCACACTCTCGAACAGGGCTATCCCCGTATGAGGTGATCTTCGGCAGACCACCAAATATGTGGGGGACGCCCATACCACGCAAAATAACTGATATTGACTGTAATATGCTGACAGATTACTTGGCTTCCTTGGTGTCTGCACTACAATCTTGTCGTTCACAGGTTGCTGCAGCATTTCCCGACAACACTGAGGTGAAACCCCATGACGTAGTTCCGGGTGATTTCGTGTTTGTGAAAAATTTCGACCGAAAGACTCAGCTGGAGCCCAGGTGGAAGACACCCAAGTTGGTTCTGCTAACCACAAGAACAGCCGTGAAGATCGAGGGCCGCAAGGGCTGGATTCATTCAAGTCATATCAAGAAATTTCATGGACAATCCTCGGATATAGACATTGTGCCCTGCACTCCCTCACAGACTGATTCAAAACTTCCTTTGGTTGAAAAGACTGAAACTGAACTCTATAAAGTTAAATTGAGGCCTAGAACGTCAGACGATTTGATTGTTTAAGTCCTCTCCTAGGTGAAGCGGTTGAATCTGTCTCTGACATGTATCCTCTAGACCTGAATCATGGACAGTCGCGAAAAATGATGAAACGACAGGCGTATTGTAAATCACTGCGTAGCCATTGCATAGTGACATTAATAATCTTGTTTTTCTTGAGTCTTTTAATAATTACTGCAAGCATATTGTTGCACATATATTACCCTATTTCTAGACAGGTTTATAATGTTACTGCTGAACATTCTTTTAGTGACTTACCTCCGCATGAATTGTCTTATAGACTTGCGCTGCGCAATAACACTTTCATTAGTATGTTACATCATTCCCATCAGACTAGTAATGCCACTAATTGTTGGGTGTGTGGCCGACTCCCTCCCTATCAGAATTATGAAGGAGTCCTGCCTTTCTTTCCACATCCGTTTACACATAATGGATCCTGTGGAGCATGGTTTAGTTTAATCAATTCCATAGACTCAGACACAGCAGTTTACCAAGATCATTGGGTATGGGGAAATCTGAACCTAGTTTTACTCAAGGTCTGCTACCCTGACAAGGAGGGTCGCCCCAAGAGAACAGGAACTGATCTAGAAAATGAAGTATATGGATTAGGTAATTTTACACCTAATCTCATGATTCTAAATATCGTATCTGAAGTTGAACTAGTCTTGCCCACCATGTCAGTATTCCCAGCGAAGGGTGAATTATGTGTAAGAAAGGTCGGTTCCATACATATGGGCCATAGTAAATGCACTACTATAGTAGAATTCAGTGATCGAGGCAAATCTTCATTTAGAGCTTATCGCCACTCCTACTTTATATGTGGTCAGACTGCATATATGCGTCTACCTCTAGACTGGGATGGTACCTGCTACATTGCATTCCTTTTGCCACCTGTTTTCCTAGCTCCTCCTGATTATTACAGAAATATTCATTTAGTACACAACAGAGAGCGGAGAGATCTCCCAATTGTCGATTACACTGAAACAGCATGGGAAAAATACACAGATTTCAATAAAGGCATCTTTCCTTATATAGGTACTGTTACTAATAGTAAACTGATACGTAGATTAACTAGAACCCTTGAAGCAGTAGTGAATGAGACTATTTCCGCCTTAGGTAATTTAACGGAAGAGCAGTCTGCTATGCGGATTGTTGTGCTTCAAAATCGTCTTGTTCTTGACGTCATCCTGGCTGATAGGGGCGGAGCTTGTAGGGTCATCGGATCAAGCTGCTGCGTATTCATACCAGAAAATTCGCCATCTGTATATAAAGCCATCACTCGCCTTCATAAGATTGTAAACCAGATACACCAGAACCCAGGCACTTGGACTTGGTCCAGTTGGTTTTGGAGTGTGATATCGGCCTGGGGATGGAGAGTTTTATCCTTCCTAGGTATTGGCCTTCTCATACTATTCAGTTGCTGTCTATGTCTGCAATGTGGACCAGCGATTTGTGGTCTGTGTACCACATCGTGTATTCCACCACCAAGATTTCGTTCGTCCCGGAAGAAGAAAGAAGAACAAATGATGTTATATTAACAGATCAATGGATTGATGAAGATGGATATCTCTTAACGGGCAAGTAGGGGACAAGGAGGGAATGTGGAAATATGGATTTTCCCGATCAGTTATGTCCCCTATCTTGGACCCCAATGGTTCTATGTGCATGTCACAAGTACATGTATGTTCCCTCCAGTTCCAGTTATGAAGACGCAAATACATGTGCGTCCACCGTCAACATGCCCTCTGCCAGATCCGCCATGACTAGGCCGGATATTCCATTCCTAAATATGAAAGGCCACCGGCTTTGTATGGTTCACTTATGCCATTTTACAGTCCAGGCAAGTAGGCCCTGATTCTGTCATCAAACTCCTCTTGCTTTCTGCCTCTGAAAACTCCAGTTCGAGCCTGCATCTGTGACCATGAACTTTGTCTCATTCTCTGCGCGGCTCACGAAGCCTGACATCAGCCTATTCTCTGCCAAGAACTGTATTTCGCCTTCGAGTTATCTGCTTCCCCCTCAGCCGATGCATTCCTGTCTAGTAGTTTAAGTAAACATCCTTCCAGCTACCGAGCAAAAGGCTCGACTTCTCTGTCCTCATGCAAGTAATTCATAGCCCTGTTACCATGGAATATTCCTACCCCCTCGCTTTCAGTGTAGACATTTAGACGCTTGTACACGCACGCACAGTCAGTATAGAATAGATTCTGTCCGAGAGTCCTTCTTTTGTGGATAACATAGTTCTTTAAACATAGGATGTTAGATATGATTTGGGATTAGGTTGACTTGACCCCCCAGACTTTTTGTCTCCACATGTAGAGCTAAATGTCAAGTCCCCTTCACCCCCTAGTTGCACGTCAATCACACGTCATACTGCTGCGCGCGCATCTATGCCAAGTATTATCTTATAGATCCACCTATAGGTGACATCATAACCAATTATGTTCCTTTTTACTCCTTATTACACCCATTTTTTTGGTTACGCAGATAAGTCGTCATTTTCCTTATCAATTGTTACGCCTATTGCATTCGCTTCATTGTAATGTATGTACTATAAAGGTTACTCCATGTCAATAAAGTATGTACTTCACTTCCTGAACCTCCGTGGTGATGGAACTTGGAGCAACCGATTATAATCGATCATTGGAATAAAGCCCATTCCGAACCTCTAATACCACGGATTCTGCCTCTCATTTTACTGAGCTATTTAATTATGTTTCTGTATCAAATTAAGTCCAGGTAAAGGAAAATTATTTACCACACAGCTACCGAGCAAAAGGCCCGGCTTCTCTGTCTTCATGCAAGTAATTCATAGCCCTGTTACCATGGAATATTCCTACCCCCTCGCATTTAGTGTAGACACTTAGACGCTTGTACACGCACGCACAGTCAGTATAGAATAGATTCTGTCCGAGAGTCCTTCTTTTGTGGATAACATAGTTCTTTAAACATAGGATGTTAGATATGATTTGGGATTAGGTTGACTTGACCCCCCAGACTTTCCGTCTCCTCATGTAGAGCTAAATGTCAAGTCCCCTTCACCCCCTAGTTGCACGTCAATCACACGTCATGCTGCTGCGCGCGCATCTATGCCAAGTATTATCTTATAGATCCACCTATATATGACATCATAACCAATTATGTTCCTTTTTACTCCTTATTACACCCATTTTCGGTTACACATATGAATCGTCATTTTCCTTATCAATTGTTACGCCTACTGAATTCGCTTCATTGTAATGTATGTACTATAAAAGTCATTTCTTGTCAATAAAGTATGTACTTCACTTCCTGAACCTCCGTGGTGATGGAACTTGGAGCAACCGATTATAATCGATCATTGGAATAAAGCCCATTCCGAACCTCTAATACCACGGATTCTGCCTCTTATTTACTGAGCTGTTTTATTATGTTTCCGTATCAAATTAAGTCCCGGTGTAGGAATTTTATTTACCACATGAATGGCGCCCGAATAGGGACACTTTCTCATCTCACGCGCCGGCGGTGAGTTGCAGGCCCGGTCTCCTGCCACAGCTGGACGGACAATAACGCGTACCAGCAGGATTTCCTGTATCTCCCTCCGGTCAAGCGGGGGCGACTGAGGCTGCGATCAACACCCAGACGAGGCGGTGAGAAGTGCGAAGTATCCCGACCAGAGCCTAGCTGAGAGAGCAAGATCCGAGGTATACAGAGGCCCACCAGTTTCCGAAGTCCCAAGTCGAGTCCAGTTTCCCACGAGTCGAGTCGAGTCCAGTCCGGTCCAAGTTCAGTCTCCGAGGCCTTCCGTTTCCGAAGCTACCCGGTGAGTACCATTACTGGGGAGGCATTTCTGACGTGCACATAGGTTGTGCCGGTCAAGACGGGTTTGGGTACACAAATCCGGTCTGCACTGTTTTAGCAGTGTATATGTACTGTTTAGCAGTATATCAAGTATTCCGAAGTATCTAGTTATTGTCAAAAATTATGCTTGGTGATTAGTTATGCAGACGATCATCATTGTTGGTTATTTTAAAGGTTAAAAAATGTTTAATGTTTAATGTTTAATGTGTTAAACGTCCTGCATATTGTGGTATGACTGGTTGTTCATTATTGTGCTTTTGTACTAAGTGTGTTCAAGATTAAGTATCAGATCAGTTCTCAATATGCCGCTCTTTTCGAAACTAAGACAGATCACTACAAGAAAAGGGGTACTCGAAGAAGCCGTTCCTATTCCTCCTAGGGACACTCCAGGGTACTTCATGTATCATAAACATGGCTTAGACGCTATATTATTTCTTGATTTATGGGTAGACTACACCAAGGAATTACCAGAAAGTCAGAGGTGGCCCACAGCGGGAACCTGGGATGCAGAGTGCATCATGAAAGTAGAGGAAGAGTTATGGAAAAGGAAAGTCAGACAATCACAGAAAGATGCCGTTGAGTTATGGCGTAAAGAATCTCATAGACGTACAGAAAAAGCACGTAGACAGGAAGAGAAGAGTAAAGAGAATTCCAATAAAGTTCGAGAAAATCTATTAATTGAGGAAGGGATCCGAGTGAAATCAGAACAAGTAGACAGACAAAGAAATGCCCTTATGAATGGTATGTATCCCCTTCTGGCCGAAGGATTACCTAAAGCTACTCCAGAAATACCGAAAGACTTGCCGCACCCATTATTTCCAATAAAGGTACATCCTAAGGGGCATCCTAGAACCGCAGAAGATGTTTTTCTTTCTTCATATTTAGATGACGCAGCTCCCGAGTATGCTAATTCCGCCCCACATAGACCGCCTATCAGGGAGGCTCAACACCAAGACCCAGTACCCGTATCCCTACAGCAACAGATCGTGTCACAAGTTCCGGCAAGCACATCTGTTTCTACATCTGTTCCTACAGCTGCTTCTATAGCTGTGTCCACACCTATAGTTGCTGTGTCACGTTCAACGAATCCTTTCACACCCGACACCCCAGATGGGGCTACGGGAGGTGCTAGTAACATTTTTTCTACGCCACCCAGAATAAATAAACTTGCTTTTCAAGAGTCAGCACATTCACGTACCCCCAAACTCATAAATGCCCGTACGCTTAAGGAACTTCTTATAGATTGCAGATATGACCCTGTGCCCGGCAAAGAGGACGAAATGATCCTGGCATCATTGCGTATCAGACGAGCCGCAGTGTACTTAGGGAAGTTACCAGGAATGACTGCACAGCTAGATAAAATATACCATTTTGTCCAAACAGGGCGAGATCCAGAATGTATTAACAGAGCTATGGAATACCAGAAAGTGGAGATACAGGGGGAACTGTTACGTTTCCTCATAAATTGTGTGATCAGAAATGAAGACCGACCGGGGGTAGACCCGGAAGCAATGCAAATTCTTACCAGATGGAGCCAGAATATATCAGAAGGTAGACATGATAAACAAAATTGTATAATAGCCATGTGCCGAAAGATCCGTAAAGAAATAGAACGCCTACACGAAGAAAGATTAGCGGTAGACGAGTTCGAACAAAACGAGGAGGAAGGGTCAGGACTGCCCGCAGGACAGTCAGACACTATAGCCTATGTAGGTAGAGGAAGATATTGTAATAGTAATAGATGTCCTATTGACCCGATACGTCCGATATGTCCAGACAATAACAGGAGTTTCCCTACACCCGTAGTCCATATAAGGTCTAACGAGCATTCGTTCCAAGTCGCCGACAAACTACTCCGAGAACGAAGGGGTTATCATTTCCTCGATTCTATGGATGAACAAGATTTAGCTAGGGCAGCTGTCCATTGGGTGGACAGTCCCGGAAAATATAGTGATAATACAGTAGCACGCACGTTTTTGAATCTCACCCCAGATGAACAGCGGTTAGCTGGGATTTATATGATTCAACAACTCATTATACTATATCAGAGTCAGCATTCGGACCCTGGTCCCTTACCTGACATATTGACTGAATTGCTTATGAATAGATGGAGAGGTTCAGGTACTAAATTAATTAAAGAAATTCTAGAATCAAGAAAGCAGTATATTCTTTTTGTATGTTCAGACCGTGCCTCATTGCCCATCAAGGAAAGAACCACGTATTACATGGATAGACAGAATCCTTTACGAGAAGTACACCCAATAAAAGGCGAGGACAATGAGTTTAAACGCGTATTTGTATATACGCCCATATCGAAAATAGAATTGTTAGAAATGAAGAAAGTGGTACCCAGTCATGACAAAGATCCAGCGGGTTTTCACCGAGAAATTAAAGACATGTTACTCATGGGAGAGTATACCTATCCCGACATTATGACAATATTAAAGGTATTGATGCCTGCTGGCATTTATGAGAAACTCAGGGAAAAGGAGTGGGAGGTAGGAGACCAAAAGATAGAATGGTCAGCATTGGAAGCAGAAGAAAAGGCCCGAACTGCAGGAGCAGGACTTGGGGATAAAACTAAAGCACTACCAGGTTTATTAGTACAGGTACTGCCACGTTTATTAACTACGAAAAAGGAAGATTGGGGTACAATTTCAGCCTGTAAACAGAAGCAAGATGAAGACACTAGTGATTACTATGCCCGATTTGAAAAATGTTTTGGTATAAATAGTGGCCTAAAAGCAAGTAGCGAATCATACCCACATCTGTTTGTAACAAAATTAGTAGAAAATGCTCTACCCCAAGTAAAGAATAGAGTATTAAAATTCGAGAGTACCTGGCAAGGTAACACTCCATCACAAATGTTACAAATGTTACAATACCATCACAATAGAATTAGAGAGGAACAAGAACATGAACACAGACGCATGAAAGACACGAAAATGAAAATGTTAGTTTCTCAGACAGTCCCAGCTGAAGGACATAAAAAGGGTATGACACATTTCGGTGATTCAGCCGGACCTGTAAAAGGGACATGCAATTATTGCAAAAAGTCAGGTCATTACGTACACGATTGTCCAGTTTTGAAACATAATATCAGCATAGGTAAAACACAAGAAAGACCACGGCCACCTAGACAGGACCAGAATGAACAAGGAGCTCCGCAGCATGCACAGTCCATGCCAGCTTCACAACAGTCTATACAGTTTGTGCCAGCTGCACCAGCGCTGCCTGTTGCTGCCACACAAACCACGACACGACAACTGTACCAGACCGCACAGTACGACTATCCTGATTATCAACGATACGCATGAACAAGCCTAGAGAGGGAAGTTGACTTACCCCTTATCGAGATCCCGGTAGATCAAGAAGGACCTTATGTACATAGTGAATTATTAGGCCAAGACAGAAAATTTTTACTCGATACAGGGGCAAGTCGAACAACCATAAAACGTAGTGAAGTTCCAGGGGCACCCCTCTCAGGCTCTCAGAATATTTCCCTTGGTTTTTCAGGAAAGCCTATTGTTAATGAAGTGTCACAGCCTCTCCCACTTACGATAGGACCTCTGACCCGAACTACAGATTTATTGCTTACTAAATCATGTCCCGAAAATCTGTTAGGAATAAAAACGCTGAAAGCTCTAGGAGCCATAATATGTTGTTCTCCGGAAGGAGTGAGGTTGTTTTTACGTGATTTTAAAGGTCACTATGTGTCTAGAGACATGGATCCCCGACTGCAGACTGTACCTACACATCTATGGGCACAAGGCCCTACTGATGTTGGATGCATGAATATTACACCATATCGAGTCACATTAAAGGCAGGAGTGGTGCTACCACGAATGCGACAATACAAGTTACCACCAGATGCTGTAGTGGCTTTACTACAAATCATTGACGAGCTCATTACCCAAGGAGTAGTTGTAGAAACAGACTCCAATGTATGTAATTCACCGATAATTCCGATTCTTAAACGAACAGATCCAAAGGCCCCGCCAGTCTATCGATTGGTTATTGATCTGCGCGAATTAAACAAATGCATTGTGCCGCAATTTCCTGTGGTCCCAGATATCTCGTCATTACTGACAGCTATTGATTCCGAAGCGACATTCTTTACTGTAATCGATCTCAAGAATGCCTTTTTCAGCGTCCCAATAGATCCGGAAAGCCAATATTTGTTCGGGTTTAGTTTAAATGGGCGTAGCTTTAAATTCTCACGCGCACCTCAAGGATTTACAGAAAGCCCCAGCATCTATAGCCAAGCACTGAAACGAGAACTCGACAGTATCTACATGCCAGTTAACACTGCTCTGCTTCAATACGTCGATGATCTGCTGATCACCGCCCGAAGCGAACCAGAATGTGAAAAAGCATCACTGACAGTTTTACAATTTCTAGCCGAAAAGGGGCACAAGGTGTCCCCTTCTAAGCTGCAATTCTGTGTCCAGCGAGTTATTTATCTTGGACACTCGCTGTCCAAGGAGGGAAGGCAGCTTACACCCGACCGCATTCAGTTAATAGCTAACATGCCAATACCCAAGACACAAAAGGAGGTGCGGGCTTTCATAGGCCTCACGTCATATTGCAGGCAGTGGATCCCTCAGTACGCATTTCTAGCAAAACCACTCATTCAGTTGACAACACAGGAGGCAGCCACATCGACTGTTCTCCCTTGGACTCAGGAACATACACAAGCTTTTGAAAGCCTAAAGAAAGCTTTAAGTCAAGCACCTGTTTTAGCAACGCCATGTTACAGAAAACAGTTCACACTCTTTGTTACAGAACGCGAAGGTACTGCCTTGTCAGTACTCACACAGGAACAAGCAGGAGCACACAAACCATGTGCTTATTTTTCTAGTACATTAGATCCCGTAGCTCAGGCTTTGCCTGCATGCCTAAAATCAGTGGCAGCGACAGCTTTAGCAATCAGACAAAGCGATGCCATAGTGTTAGGACATCCATTGACAGTTCAAGTACCACATGCAGTAGAGGTTCTTGTAAATAGAACGCAAACACAACACTTGACTATAGCGCGACTTACAGGGTACGAACTTACATTGTTTCAGCCACATATAGAAATCAGACGCTGTAATACATTGAATCCTGCCACACTTTTGCCAGTAACCGGAACAGACCCACTAGCCCATGACTGTATTGAAGTTATTACAATAACGACGAAACCTAGACAAGACTTAACCGATGTCCCATTGTCAGACCCAGACCTGACATTGTATGTAGATGGTTCATGTATGAGAACAAATACAGGAGAGTTGGTGGCTGCTTACGCAGTCACAACAGATACTGAAGTCATTGAAACTAATCGTATAAATATTTTGTCAGCTCAAGCCGCAGAGCTTATTGCTCTGACACAAGCCTGTATTCAAGCCACAAATAAAAAAGTCAACATATACACTGATTCACGTTATGCATTCGGAGTTGTACATGACTTCGGCGTGCTGTGGCGAGAGAGAGGTTATTTAACTTCCCACGGTGCCCACATTCAGCACGGACCCCTCATTCATGCCTTATTAGATGCAATACATCTACCTACTGCAATATCAATTATGAAATGTAAGGCTCATACAAAGGTTACTGATATCATTTCTCAAGGCAATGATCTAGCCGACAGAACAGCTAAACAGACTGCTCAAACCCAAACATCCGACATGACAAAGACAATAGTCCCGATGCCGACACATTGTATGACAGTTAAAGATCCTACCCTTGACGTAATTGACATACAGACACATGCTACACCAGACGAAATAAAGAAATGGACTGAATTAGGAGGGATCCAAACGGACCAAGGATGGATGATGAAGGAAAAATCTGTGTGGTTCCTTCCTAATTCAATGGTCCAAGTTATAATTAACACTATACATAGTCCAGCACATCTAGGAGAAAAAGCTATGCTAGACAGCATTCAACACATTTGGTTCAATAAACATTTACGAGCAGCAGCCAAACAAAAGGTCCATACCTGTATGATCTGTTGCCAGTTCAACCCAGGAAAAAGTGTTCCCGTAGAGCAAGGTGGATTTCATCCTCCTAATCACCCTTTTGAAGTACTCCAGATGGATTATATCCAGATGGAACGATGTCGAGGATTCAAATATGTTCTCGTAGTTGTCTGCGCTCTGTCCCGCTGGACGGAGGCATACCCGGTTTCAGATTACACTGCCCCGACTACTGCCAAACAGTTAGTTCGAGAATTCTTCCCACGATACGGTTTACCACGTGTTGTTCACTCAGATAACGGCCAGCCGTTCTCATCCGAATTAATGAAACATGTTTCACTTCTGTTAGGTTATCAGTGGAAATTTCACTGTGTCCGACACCCCGAAGCAGCAGGTCTCGTAGAAAGACATAATCAGATACTGAAAATCAGATTGTCCAAAATATGCAGAGAGAAAGGTGTCGACTGGGTAGTAGCGTTACCAGTTGCACTCTTCTACATGAGAATGGTAGCACACTCTCGAACAGGGCTATCCCCGTATGAGGTGATCTTCGGCAGACCACCAAATATGTGGGGGACGCCTATACCACGCAAAATAACTGATATTGACTAATATGCTGACAGATTACTTGGCTTCCTTGATGTCTGCACTACAATCTTGTCGTTCACAGGTAGCTGCAGCCTTTCCCGACAATACTGAGGTGAAACCCCATGACGTAATTCCGGGGGACCTCGTCTTTGTGAGGAATTTCGACCGAAAGACTCAGCTGGAGCCCAGGTGGAAGACACCCAAGTTGGTTTTACTGACCACAAGGACAGCCGTGAAGATCGAGGGCAAGAAAGGATGGATTCATTCAAGTCATATCAAGAAATTTCATGGACTTCCTTCAGATGTAAACAGCCCACCTCGTGTGTCCTCACCAATTGACTCAAAACTACCTCTGGCTGAGGCCGACGGTAAAGAACTTTATAGACTAAAATTAAGGCCTAGGCCGTCGGACGATTTGATTGTTTAAGTCCTCTCCTAGGTGAAGCGGTTGAATCTGTCTCCGACATGTATCGCCTAGACCTGAATCATGGACAGTCGCGAAAAATGATGAAACGACAGGCGTATTGTAAATCACTGCGTAGCCATTGCATAGTGACATTATTAATCTTGTTTTTCTTAAGTCTTTTAATAATTACTGCAAGTATATTGTTGCACATATATTACCCTATTGCCAGAAACGTTTACAATGTTACTGCTGAACATTCTTTTAGTGACTTACCCCCGCATGAATTGTCTTATAGACTTGCGCTGCGCAATAACACTTTCATTAGTATGTTACATCATTCCCATCAGACTAGTAATGCAACTAATTGTTGGGTGTGTGGCCGGCTCCCTCCCTATCAGAATTATGAAGGAGTCCTGCCTTTCTTTCCACATCCATTTACACATAATGGCTCCTGTGGAGCATGGTTTAGTTTAATAAATTCCATAGACTCAGATACAGCCGTTTACAAAGACCAGTGGGTATGGGGAAATCTGAACCTAGTTTTATTCAAAGTCTGTTACCCTGACAAGGAGGGTCGCCCCAAAGGAACAGGAACTGATCTAGAAAATGAAGTATATGGATTAGGTAACTTTACTCCTAATCTCATGGTCCTAAATGTCGAATCCGAAGTTGAACTAGTTTTACCAACCATGTCAGTATTCCCAGCGAAAGGTGAATTATGTGTAAGAAAAGTTGGTTCCATACATATGGGCCATAGTAAATGCACTACTACAGTAGAATTCAGTGATCAAGGCAAATCTTCATTTAGAGCTTATCGCCACTCCTACTTTATATGTGGTCAGACTGCATATATGCGTCTGCCTCTAGATTGGGATGGTACCTGCTACATTGCATTCCTTTTGCCACCTGTTTTCCTAGCTCCTCCTGATTATTATAGAAATATTCATTTAGTACACAACAGAGAGCGGAGAGATCTCCCAATTGTCGATTACACTGAAACAGCATGGGAAAAATACACAGATTTCAATAAAGGCATCTTTCCCTATATAGGTACTGTTACTAATAGTAAGCTGATACGTAGATTAACTAGAACCCTTGAAGCAGTAGTGAATGAAACTATCTCCGCCTTAGGCAATTTAACAGAAGAGCAGTCTGCTATGCGGATTGTTGTGCTTCAAAATCGTCTTGTCCTTGACGTCATCCTGGCTGATAGGGGCGGAGCTTGTAGGGTCATCGGATCAAGCTGCTGCGTATTCATACCAGAAAATTCGCCATCTGTATATAAAGCTATAACTCGCCTTCATAAGATTGTAAGCCAGATACACCAGAACCCAGGCACTTGGACTTGGTCCGGTTGGTTTTGGAGTGTGATATCAGCCTGGGGATGGAGAGTTCTATCATTCCTAGGTATTGGCCTTCTCATACTATTCAGTTGCTGTCTATGTCTACAATGTGGACCAGCGATCTGTGGCCTGTGTGCCACATCGTGTATTCCACCACCAAGATCTCATTCGTCACGGAAGAAGAAAGAAGAACAAATGATGTTATACGAACAGATCAATGGATTAATGAAGATTGATATCTCTTGACGGGCAAGTAGGGGACAAGGAGGGAATGTGGAAATATGGATTTTTCTGGTCAGTTATGTCCCCTATCTTGGACCCCAACGGTTCTATGTGCATGTTACAAGTACATGTATATCCCCTCCAGTTCCAGTCATGAAGACGCAAACACATGTGCGTCCACCGTCAACATGTCCTCTGTCAGATCCGCCATGAATAGGCCGGATATTCCATTCCTAAGTATGAAAAGCCACCGGCTTTATATGGTTCACCTATGCCATTTTACAGTCCAGGCAAGTAGGCCCTGATTCTGTCATCAAACTCTTCTTGCCTTCTGCCTCTGAAAACTCCAGTCTGAGCCTGCATCTGTGACCATGAACTTTGTCTCATTCTCTGCGCGGCTCACGAAGCCTGACATCAGCCTATTCTCTGCCAAGAACTGTATTTCACCTTCGAGTTATCTGCTTCACCCCTCAGCCGATGCATTCCTGTCTAGTAGTTTAAGTAAACATTCTTCCAGCTACCGAGCAAAAGGCCCGGCTTCTCTGTCTTCATGCAAGTAATTCATAGCCCTGTTACCATGGAATATTCCTACCCCCTCGCATTTAGTGTAGACACTTAGACGCTTGTACACGCACGCACAGTCAGTATAGAATAGATTCTGTCCGAGAGTCCTTCTTTTGTGGATAACATAGTTCTTTAAACATAGGATGTTAGATATGATTTGGGATTAGGTTGACTTGACCCCCCAGACTTTCCGTCTCCTCATGTAGAGCTAAATGTCAAGTCCCCTTCACCCCCTAGTTGCACGTCAATCACACGTCATGCTGCTGCGCGCGCATCTATGCCAAGTATTATCTTATAGATCCACCTATAAATGACATCATAACCAATTATGTTCCTTTTTACTCCTTATTACACCCATTTTCGGTTACACATATGAATCGTCATTTTCCTTATCAATTGTTACGCCTACTGCATTCGCTTCATTGTAATGTATGTACTATAAAAGTCATTTCTTGTCAATAAAGTATGTACTTCACTTCCTGAACCTCCGTGGTGATGGAACTTGGAGCAACCGATTATAATCGATCATTGGAATAAAGCCCATTCCGAACCTCTAATACCACGGATTCTGCCTCTTATTTACTGAGCTGTTTTATTATGTTTCCGTATCAAATTAAGTCCCGGTAAAGGAATTTTATTTACCACAGGGCCATAAGGGCATCTCTCCAGTCCGCCTCGTCCAGGGGACCCAGCCACCCCTCCCAGCGAGCGCGAAGGCGGTCTAGGGTCGCAGGGCCATTTTTTACAAGACAGCGGTATATCCGTGACACCCCCCTCTACCCAGGTTCCCCATCATCACTTGGGCCTCCAGTGGACTGAATTCGGGGAGGGATGTGGGGGAGGGGATATGGACCCGGAGGGCATGCCAGAGTTGTAAATACTTATAGAATTGGGAGGAGTGGAGGGAATGTCAGTGCTGTAGGTCTGCGAATTATCTGATGTGGTCCCCCACCCAAACGTCTCCCAAGAGCGAAATCCCTATGAGATCCCACCTACGGAAGTCCTGTAAAGAGGAGACCTCTGCCAGCCATGTCCCACTCCACAGGGGCGTCTGCCTGGTCAGTCTCAGATTCCACCCTACATGTCTCAGCGCGGCTCGCCAGGCCACAATCACCACCCGGGTAACAGGGGGAAGATCCTGCGGCACCGGACTTCCATACAGGTAGGCCTGGAGCCATGGAAACTCCATTGCCCCGAGTTCCACTCGGTACACCGGGTCGGACCAGCCGCCCGCGAACCAGTCGTGGATCACAATGAGCCGTGTGGCCAGGTAGTAGAGGTGCAGATTGGTCACCCCCATGCCCCTATTGTATGGTGGTATGCGGCAGTGCGCCAAAGACATCCACGGCCTCTTTCCTCCCCATAAGAAGCGGATAAGGGTCCCATCCAACTCCCGGAACCAGCTCCCCGGGAGGTACAAGGTAACATTCTGCAATATGTATAGGAAGCGGGGGAGGACCATCATTTTAAAAAGGGCACTTCTTCCAAGAGGGTTGAGAGGAAGAGATTGCCACTTCCGAAGGTCCGCCTTCGCCCTGGCAACTAAAGGTGTGATGTGCAAGGCCGATTCAAGTTCTGGATGCAAGGCGATCCACACCCCCAGGTACTTAAAGGATTGCAGACGCAGGGGAATGGATGTTTGCCAGTCGAAGCACGCACGCGAGTGGCGCAAGGGGACCAACGTAGATTTGGCCGGGTTGAGCCGGAGCCCAGAGACCTGTTCATAGGCCTCAAGAGCTTGCAGACATTTCAGGCCAGAGCCCTCGGGGCCCTAAGGCTATTTTGTCAATTTGGGTCTGGTCCCAGGTCCAACCCCGGATGAGGGGATCCTGTCGGACGAGGCACGCCAGTGGCTCCATTGCCAGGGCAAATCGAAGCGGGGAAAGCGGACAGCCCTGGCGAGTGCCCCTCCGGACAGGGAAGAGTTCAGAGAGCACGCCATTGATGAGGACTCTAGTCCGAGGCGCGGAGTACAGGACCCGGACGAGACCTCGGAACACGGGTCCAAAACCCACCCGCTCCAACACATCCTCCAAATACTCCCAATCCACCGTATCAAAGGCCTTCTCGAAGTCTAAGAAGAGCAGGGCCAAATACGGGGTGAGATGGTGGCAGTGGGCCAGAGCGAGATGAAGGCGGCATATACAATGCCTAGTACCCCGGGCCGGCATAAAGCCGCATTGATCCGGGTGCACCAGCGTATGCAAGTGGGGCCGGAGTCTCTGAGCCACCACCACCGCAAAGAGTTTGACATCCGTGTTGATGAGGGAGATAGGGCGGTAATCCGCACAAGTGAAGGACGGCGGCTGCGTCTTAGGAAGGACGACAATAGTAGCTATGTCCGTCTCTGGCGGGAAGGATCCCACCTCGATGACGTGGTTAAACAGCTCTAACAAGTACGGGACCAGAGTGTCTCGGTAAGTCGCGTAATACTCTTGGGGGTAACCGTCAGGCCCGGGCGTTTTGCCAGAGCGCAGCAATGAAATGGCTCCCTGGATCTCCTCTGCTGAGATAGGACGGTCGAGAGATACGGAGTCCGTCGGGGAAAGACAGGGTAAGTGGGTCCCGGTGTCCGCTAATAGGGATGCGAGGGAAGACCGAGGGGCCCGGGCAGTATAGAGCTTCGTGTAGTAGCTGGCGATTGCGCGGGCAATGGCCAGGGAGGTGGTGCAGGAAGCCCCCCCCCCCCTTCACCCCGGATCTCCGGAATAATACGGTTGACCCTAGGGTAAGACACCAAATTATGCAACAGTTTGCCATTTTTGTCACCGCGACCGAGGAGCCCCAGAGCATTTTGGCGGACTCCATGGAGAGCTGATAGATCTCGCCACGGATCAGGGTAAGTTGGCGAGTGGAATCGGCAGCATCGTGCTCCGTTTGGGCACTTTCCAATCGCGCCGACAAGGTCTCCAACTGAGCGAGCCGGGCGGATTGTTCCGTACGCTTGCGTGACCTCTACCCACCCCCCGTATCACCACCTTGCCGGCCTCCCACAGGGTCCCCGGAGAAGAGACCGAGCCCGCGTTGGCAGAGAAGTAGTGTTTCAGTTCCTGCCCGAGGGATTCAACAAAATGCGCATCTTGCAAGAACCAGGCATTCATCCGCCATACTGTGCGAGTACCATTAGAGGGGGCACCGAGACGGAGAGAGACAGGGGAGTGATCGGAGATAGCCCTCGGCAGAATCGTGGCCCTGGACACCAACTGACAGTCAATGGCAGATAGTAGAAGCATAACGATGCAAGAGTGCGTGTGGTGGGCCGCTGAGGTGTGCGTATACTGTTCCCTACGAGGGTTCCATATTCTCCAGGCATCACAGAGGCCCAGGGCGGAGGACCAGTCAGATAACCGTTTCGCCGAAAGCAGACGAGACACCGAAGGGGTGCCCGTCGTGTCGCGGGAGGGCTGCAAGACCGCATTAAAGTCCCCCCCGCCCCCACCACCATCAGACCCCCAGGAAGGGAAGTGAACACCGAAGTAAGATGACTAAGAGTGGAAGCCATGCTGGCGGGGGGAATGAAGACACACAGAAGATTAAAGAGATGCCCCTCGATCGTGCCCGTCAGGGCCACGTAGCGGACCTGCGAATCAGAAAAAGCCTGTGTCAGGGTGAAAGGAAGTCCCATTCGGAGCAGTATGGCCACCCCCCTGGAGCCCCGTGTGAAACCAGAGTGCCAAACCCTGTCAAATCCGTACCTGGCAAGGAAGTTACACTGGGAACCCAGGAGGTGCGTTTCCTGCAGGAGCAAGATATCTGGGGCATGGGGGGCGTGGCTTGGATGCCGCGCAAGATGGCCGGCTAGGTACGGAGCTCCGCCGCATCGATCACCTCACGGCGTATTTTTCCCGATGTAAACGGGACCGCTATTGAGCACCGTCGCCGGATTTGGCTGGCGGAACATTAACGGAATCAGCGGAGCAGCTTTTCACCGCTTGTGGAGCCGTTTTCGCCCCTCTCCGCGATGAATTCCCTGCCCCTCACGGAGCCGCCATTTTGAAGCTCTTCCGAACATCGGAGCCTCTGCTGACAGGAGCTGTCACTACACGACGTGCCACTGGACACCAACGAACTTTCAGACACCGACTTCACTTCAGGGGTGAGATTTATATATATTGTGCAAGACGCCTTTACTGCATTTTTTCTCTCCTCCTCCACATTAGAGGAAACGTCCAAATACGCAGTTTTACGGCGCTTCACCCCTGACAACTGGATGTTTCCCGCCCTAACATGCTCACTGCTCTGAAATACTTTTTATCCTAAATTTCTTCCTCATGGCGCTATGACAACAACGTTCTCTGAGACTTTCTGCCCGTTTCTCCTGCGCCTCAGCTACTTCAGGATGCTCCTTCCTGTGCTTCCATTTTAGTCATCCTCCCCTTTTTGTACTCGTTATTTAGCACACTCTAATTCCCTGTCGCCTTTTCCACTGAGTTACGTCTGGGTGCTTCACCCTCTCTTTGGAGATATTTCTGGAACATTTCACATGCACCTTTAGTCGTCTCACAGGGAATTGAGACTATATTGTCGCACGTTCATTTCTTTCTATGGTCAACTTACGCAAACCTAAATTTGTCTTCACACCATCGGGGAGTACTTCAGGAGCATCTTCATCTGGTACAAATAGAGCCACTGCATCTGCGAAAATGACGACTCCAAAATCATCATTGGCTCATACTAACACCAGTAAGTCTTCCCCACCCGCTCCGGCGGGCAAGCGCCTCAAGCAAAATTCTCCTACGCCAGAAGACAATCCTTCACATTCTTCTACTGACCAAATTCTAGAGGAATTGCGTGCGCTGCGCCCATTTATTGAAAAAACGAGTACAGATATGCAGCTTTTAAAGGATAAATGGGAAAATATGGATGCCCGTCTTTCTACTGTTGAACAGCACCTTCCTGAAGTTCAGTCCAACACACAACGTATAGTCTCTTTAGAAAGAACGGTCCTCTCACTCCAAAAGCATACAGAGGATTTGGAAAATCGAAATAGGAGGAATAACCTCCGTATTTACAATCTGCCGGAAAATCTTGAGGGGGATAATCCAGTAACTTTCTTCACCACTTTCTTGTCGAAACTTCTGGACCTACCACCTTCCACCTCCATTAGTATACAAAGAGCCCATAGACTAGGTGCCAGAACGGGCTCCTCCTCAAAACCTCGTGGAGTCATCATTTTATTTCTGAAATACACAGATCTTTTATTGATTCTCTCAGCTGCGAGGAGTAAAAAACAAGTGTCTTGGCAAGGTCAACGAGTATATCTATCTCAGGATGTCTCTAACGTCACTGCCTCCAGACGTAAAGAATTTCTGGCTATGCGTCCCTCTCTGCGCGCCTTGGGAGCAAGATATGGCTTGTTTCATCCTTGTACTCTCAGAGTCACCTATCGAGAAAAGACTTGGTCATTTCAGGAACCTGGAGAATTAAGGAACTTTCTTCTTCTACACAGTGAAGAAGGGATGGACGCCTCCTCTTCTGCTTCGACCAGTGGCTGAAATTGGATTTTTATTGTTTAACTTGTTTGTCTTCCTAATGGCTTGTCTTTGACTTCATGTATTCTCCTTACTTCTCATCTCAGTTCTTACACTCTCTTTTCGTATCTCTTCTCTCCTTTATCTGTTTCTGGCATCTCCTATATATCCCTCTATTTTCTTTTTCTACTTTCTGGACTTTTGTTTTTACGTCTACATGTTATGTATGTTAACATTTTTTCCCTTTTTTCCTCCCCAGACGGATATGTATCGGTTACTCCTCTCAACACCTTGTCCCATTCCATGTTCCTTTTGTGCGGTCTCGATGTGGTTCTCCTCCTGATCCTGGTCCGTACGTCTCGTAAAGCATCACCACCTCCCCACCTTCCCTATGTGTATTTTTTCTCTTTCAGGTATGTTTAATACAGTCATCCTTCTGGATTTGTACTGTCTTCTATGCATTCTCTCTTTTCTTCCTTCTTCCTTCCCCACTGATCTCCCTTCCCTTTTCCCATCCCTCTCCTCCTCCCTTTTCCTTTTTCTTCTTCCTTTTCTACCTGTTCTTCCTTCTTCCTTTTTGAAGAGTTTTATGGTTAATACTTCTATACAGTTTGAATTATTATTACATGTACAGTATGCTTTTGCAATTCTTGATTTAGATCAGTTTAGTAAGCTTTCACCTTCAAAGTTGTTTCATGGAATGTGAAAGGATTTAATCACCCTATCAAAAGGCAAAGAGTACTCTCCCACCTTTCCTCTTACAATCCAGATATCGTCCTTATCCAAGAAACTCACCTATCTGACATCGAATCTTTAAAGCTAAAGCGACTATGGGTTGGAACTGTTTTATTTTCTCCTGCTTCTCAAAAAAAGAATGGAGTAGCCATTTTGATTCATAAGCGACTCCAGTGTAAAGTAGTTCTAGAAGAAAAGGATGACGAGGGACGCTGGGTCTTAGCTAAACTACTAATTAACAATATCCCACTTTCGATATTCAATGTTTACGGTCCCACATGTTTTGACTCCTCTTTTTGGCCCTCCATTACAGCAAAATGTATTCAACATAAAGATGATGCTTTTCTATTGGGTGGAGATTGTAACCAGATCATTGACCCATTTTTAGACCGAAGATCCTCTGTTCGTTTCTCCCCTCATAAACCACATAAACAATTCCTTGACACTATTACCCAAACTCATCTTGTAGACTCATGGAGACTCACTCACCCAGACGTTATGGATTTCTCCTTCTTCTCTCCTCCTCATGCTTCCTTCTCCCGCTTAGACTATATCTTTCTCTCTTCATCTCTTTCTCAACACCTTATTTCTTCTTCTATTGAACCGATTGTTATCTCTGACCATGCTCCTATTATTACTGTTTTTGACCTTCTT
This sequence comes from Triturus cristatus, assembly GCF_964204655.1. Classification (NCBI taxonomy): domain Eukaryota; kingdom Metazoa; phylum Chordata; class Amphibia; order Caudata; family Salamandridae; genus Triturus; species Triturus cristatus. The sequence goes on along the minus strand of NC_140589.1, from coordinate 1,769,019,143 downwards.
CCTCCTACTCCTAAATCTTCTCGCTGGCGCTTCAACCCTTCTCTTCTTACTGATCCTCTTTTTTCCTCCTCTTTTCGTGCTTTTGCTTCTGAATTTTTTCATCTTAACTCTACGCCTGATACCCTACCTCATATTCTTTGGGATTCCTTCAAGGCCACAGCCCGAGGTTTTATTATTGATTTTGTCTCTAAAAAGAAGAAAAAATTCCTTCAAAAACGTAAAGTCACCCTTGCTCATATTAAATCTCTGGAACATCAATTCTATACTTCCTCTGATAAGATTATGTCTCCTGAATTGCTTAAGGCTAAGATTGCCTTTAACAAACTTACCACAGACTCTGCCTCCTCTTTTCTTCTCCGGAGCAGCGCGCGATTTTATGGAGGTCGAAATAAATCAGGTAAACTGTTAGCTAACTATTTAAAATCTCGTAAAGAACGTACTAATATTGATTCTATTTATTCCCCCTCTAATGTACTTCTTCATACCAATGCAGAAATTTTGGAACAATTCCACTCTTTTTATGAGACTTTATATACTCCGGAAAACCCTCCCACCCCAGAGCTTATTCAATCCTACTTTGACAACATACCTCAACCAGATACTTCCCACCTTAATATTTCGGCCGTTGATTCTGATCTTACGATTTCGGAACTGTCCTCTGCTCTATCCTCCCTCACTAAGGGGAAAACCCCAGGACCTGACGGCTTCCCAGTTGAATTTTACCTACATTTCTCAGACCTTCTTTTACCCCACCTTCTATCTCTATTTCAGTCTTTTTGTTCTACTGGATCAGCCCAAGGCTCTTTTCAGGACGCTACCATATGCCTTATCCCTAAAGATGGTAGAGACCCTAAGTTCTGTAAAAATTATCGACCTATATCTCTAGTTAATGTTGACTATAAAATTTTTGCGAAACTATTAGCTCTTCGCCTTGACCCGCTCCTACCACATCTTATAGGGAAAGAACAATGCGGCTTTGTTAAAGGCCGCTTGACCTCGGATAATTCTAGACTCTTCCTTAATGTTTTAAGTAAAGCCCCTTCACTATCGATTCCCCTTGCAGCCATTTCAGTAGATGCTGAGAAAGCCTTTGACCGGGTCGACTGGTCTTTTCTTCTGGCCTCCTTAAAATGGCACGGCTTTAACCCCAAATTCATATCTTATATTTCTTTGATATATTCTATGCCCAAAGCATCTGTTCTCGTTAATGGTCAACTCACTTCCCCATTCACACTCCAACGTGGTGTTCGTCAGGGCTGTCCCTTATCACATCTTTTATTTATTTTAGCGCTTGAACCTTTCCTTACCTCCATACGCAATAATCCATCCATCTCTGGCTTCCCGTACGGTAAACGTCATCTTAAATTGTCTGCATATGCTGACGATATTCTTTTATTTATTTCTAACCCGCCTACCTCAGTCCCCGCATTACTAGACGAATTTCAGAAATTCTCCTTGGTCTCCGGTTACAAAATAAACTCGGACAAAACAGAGATTCTTCCTTTAACCAAACTTTGTCTCCCCCACTTTTTCACGGCTACTGGCTTTGCTTGGAATTCTACAAAAATTAAATATCTCGGTGTTCTTTTTTCTAGCTCTATATCCTCCTCCATTCAACTCAACATGAATGCAGTCATATCTAGGATAGACTCATTACTCACCTCTTGGAATCCACTATTTCTTTCCTGGTGGGGCCGTCTTGACTCCATCAGAATGATGATTGCCCCTATTTTGATTTACTTATTATCCATGCTCCCACTTCGTATTCCAAACTCCTATTTCCGTCGCATTGATTCTGCGTTGTCCAAATTTCTTTGGAAGCAGAAAAAAGCCCGCATATCGCTTTTCAACTTACGTAAATCTAAACTTAATGGTGGTACCAATTTTCCAGACTTTCGCCTCTATCATAAGTCCTTTTCCCTTCGACAGGCTTCCCGCTGGGTATCTCAGGAACCCTCCCCTTTTTCTCCCCTCTGGCTTTCTGTTGAACAGGAACTACTGCTTCCGTACTCTTTCCAAGAAGTAATTCGTTTTACCTCTAAAGCCCCATGCCTTAATCCCCTTTTATTCAAGCATACTTCTTCTCTTCTGCGCCCTTTTTTTTTTTTTTTTTTTTTTTTTTTTGTTTTTCAAAAACCTTTATTGTTCCATCGAAGAGTACACCGCTATTCAGCCAACAACCCGGAGGCAGGCAGCTAGTATTCGAGGCGGAACTCCGCCCAAGCATTTGAGATCGTACTTTCAAACGGCAATACAGCATTTTACAATGGAACGAACAGAACAGAACTAATAAAGAGCCCGAGTCGAAGGAAAGCAAACAGTAAATGATCGAAATGACATAATCATCTTCACGCTGCGCCCACAGCCCGCCCAGACAGAACAAGCGGCAGACAACCCCTCTCAGCGGACGAACCCCATATCCCAGATCACTTATGCCAGGCGGATCACCACTTACAGCACCCCACAGTCGAACTCCAACCACTCCACGTCATTTAAGCCACGATCAGCCCGCTTGGTCATCTTCCAACGCTGTCGTACTAGCCAACCAGTCTACCAGTGGCTGCCAGATATCTACAGGCCGCGAGCGCTGCGGCAGCTGGTCCCAGTATGAGGTCAGCTGCTCCCTACAGTACACCGCCGATCTTATCCAGGCCTTCACGTTTGGCGGCATTGTCTTCTTCCAGTGTAGCGCTACCTGACGCTTAGCAAGTAATAATAAAATGGCCACAAGCCTACGTGAGGTCTTGGGCACATTTCTAACGAATCCCAATAGGGCCATAAGTGGGTCCGGCCCCAGTACCATCCCCACGATCTGCCCCACGGCATTGAAGACTGCAATCCAGAAGTCACGTATGGGGCCACACACCCAGACAAGGTGATAGAACGCGGCATCCTGCGCACCGCATCTCCAACAGCACGCATCAGACCGCAGACCCATCCTACACAATTGAATGGGCGTCCGGTAGGTCCGGTGCAGATAATTGAAGTGTACCAACCGCAGCCTGTAATTAGGGGATAGGTTTTCAAGTTGGGAGCAACAGTACTCCCACTGCTTCTCGGTAATAGATATACCCGCTTCAAGTTCCCACGCGGATCTGGAATCAGTGTGCGCAACCGGAGCCGTGCTTTGAGTAGCTCTATAGATCCGTGTGATCAGTTTGCGCGCGGAGGAGTTCGAGAGTACGTCCTCCAAGGCCGCAATCGTCGGCGGAGCCTCTGGAAACATAGGGTACCTGCCCTTGCAGGCGGACCGCAGTTGATAGTAGAGAAGAAGCTCCGAGGCAGTCGGTTCCGGCGCTGCCGCCATGTCCCGCACTGTGAGGAAGGTATCGTCCGGGTACAAGTCTCCCGCAACCTTCAGTCCGCAGGCCTGCGCCCGCCGCGCCACTGCCGCGTCCGTCAATGGCCCCAATAGTGGATTATCCGCGAGGGGCATACTCGGCGCATATAAGTCATCCACGCCTGCACGTTTGGCAATGCTTGACCAGGCCCAGCGCACCATCTCAACAGTGTCAATGTCGTCCCTGGAGCGTCTGTAGCTCTGATATGCCGCTGCACGAAGGGGGCAGGGGGCCGCAACATCCATCTCGATGGCCACGTGCGGCTGGTAAGGGATCGGGTGCTGCCAGTAGTGCAGATATTGGGCCTGAGCACTGTACGCATATAGCTCCATGTCCGGGGCCGCGAGTCCCCCCTGACGGAAGGGAAGTGTGAGGAGGTTCCAGGCCACTCTGGGCTGCTTACCCGCCCAGACCAGTTCAATCAAGGCGGAGCGGAGCCGGCGAAAGAACGACTTAGTGAGTGGCACGGGGATGTTTACGAATAAGTAAAGAAACTTAGGAACGACCACCATTTTAGCAATTGCTATGCGGCCCATCAGAGATAGTGGCAGCGCTTTCCAGCGCTTCACTTTGCACTCCAGCCATTCCACGGCCACCCCAAAATTGGCCAGCCATATGTCCTGTATCGATCGGCTAAACCGTATGCCCAGGTATTTAATCTCATCAGTGACCCAGTCAATCGGGAATTCCGTGTGGCATTGACTCGTACCGTCCGTCAGCGGGAACATCGCCGACTTTGACCAGTTGATATCGATACCCGTGAGGCCGCTGTACCTTGTCAACTCACGCATCAGTGGGTCTAAGTTTTCCGATGGATCCATCATATATATGGTTATGTCGTCGGCGTACATAGAGACCAGCAGGCCACGCGACGTGAAGCCGATACTGCGATGAGTGTGGTGTTGGCGCAAACGAGCCGCCAGCGGCTCCGTCGCAATAGCGAACAGCAGTGGCGACAAGGGGCAGCCCTGCCGAGTGCCTCTTGTTATGGGGATCGGGGAAGACGTCTGACCATTGACCCGTACCCTAGCCGTCGGGTGATTGTAGATTATTCCAATACGCCTGGCAAAGGAGGGGCTGAAACCCATGCGAGTGAATAATGCCCGTAGGAATTTCCACTCGAGTGAGTCGAACGCCTTAGTGGCGTCAAGCAATGCGGCCGCGGCCTGTACCTTGGGATCCAAATAATGCAGGAGCCCAAACAGCACTCTAAGATTGTGGGAAGTGGACCGCCCCATCACAAAGCCCGACTGATCGGACAACGCTATCTGAGGCAGCATAAGTTTCAGGCGGTCAGCGAGTAGTTTCGCGTAGATTTTGGCGTCAAGATTAATTAGCGAGAGTGGGCGATATGAGTCCGGGGTAACAGGATTCTTGCCAGGTTTAAGCAGCGTAATGATGAGGGCCTCTCGCATCGAGGCAGGGAGGATGCCAACCTCCATCGCTTCCTCAAAAACATTATGCAGGTGAGGGACCAGTAGGTCTGCGTATTCCTTGTAGAAGGCTGCCGTCAGCCCGTCTGGGCCTGGTGCCTTGCTGAGCGGCATAGCGGCTATAACCGCTCGAATGTCCTCCTGCGTGAAGGGGAGGTCCATGTATTGTCGGGCACTATTACTGAACCATGCAAGAGCTATGGTGTCCAGGTAATCACTAATAATAGTGTCGTCAGGGGACACCTTAGAGGTGTACAAGTCCTTATAGTAGTCTGTCATCACCGCCAGTATAGCCGGAGGATCTCGAATTACTGCACCCCCCGACTCCTGTATCTCAAGAATATGCTCCGACCCGCGTGGCGGGCGCAGCAGATTTGCTAGTGTTCGGCCAGCTCTATCACCCTCTCCATAGCGCCTGGCCTGAGAATCTTTGGACAAGAACCTGACCTCCCTCTCGGCCTCCTCTTGATACTCGGTCAGTTTCGTCCTGAAGTCTGCACTCGCACCACCAGACGGGGTTGCCACCATCGCAGCTTCAAGCCGAGCCAGTTCAGATTCCAACCCGCCGAGAGTAGCTCTAATGGAGCGTAAAACCCCAGTTTTTAGCGCCATGCAGTGGCCTCTTGTCACAGCTTTACAGGCCTCCCAGAGCACGCCAGGTGAATCTACTGAGCCCACGTTTAGTGCGAAGTATTCCTCCAGTTTTTCCCGCAAAGAGTGCTGGAAGACCTGGTCGCGCAGAGCCCGGGACGGGAATCTCCAACTAAACGGCTGGATGTACTGCGGCGGGGTGGATATCGTTAAGCAAACCGGGGCATGATCAGAAAGTGACCGCGGCAAGTGAGTCACCTCTAACACCGATGAGTGCAGATCTCTGGACAGCAGCCAGAAATCCAATCTGGACCAGGCCGCACGATGAGCTGTGATACACGTACCGGCGCGGGTCTCAGGGTGCAGTGTCCTCCAGGAGTCCACCAGCCCTGCCTCTTGCATAATATGGCCAAGCGCCTCCGACGCCCTAGGGTGATGTTCCCGAGTGGTGCCCTGCCTATCTGCAGTATCTGACAGTACCACATTATAGTCTCCTCCCCACAGTATCGCAGCAGGTCCACAGTTCCGCACCTTATGCCACAATCCCTCGTAGAAATCTGGATTATCGTCATTCGGGCCATAAACATTCACCAGAATCACTCTCGCGCCGCACAGCGAACCTACCAACAGAACAAACCTGCCCCCCACGTCCCTGATTTCCTCATGCGTCCTCCAGTGAAGCCCTTTTCTGATAAGTATCGCCACCCCTCTAGAGTAGTTAGAGTAGTGAGCGTGAACTACCTCACCCCATCGGTTGTGTCTGAGCAGCTGCGCAGCATTGTCCGTCAGGTGCGTCTCCTGCAGAAGGCAAATGTCCGCACCCTTCCTAATCAGAAAGGCCTGTATCAGTCTCACTTTCCGCCTATCATTCATACCCCGTACATTCCAGGTAATACACTTTATGCTATTCACCGCACCATACATGTTGACAGATTTCGGGCAAGCCTCAAGCATACACCTACCCCCCAGTCACCCGGCCAAGTCACACCAACTCTCGAAGCACGCATTTCCAATCCAGCGGGTACCAATATATGAGGGCGGCAATGCCACAGCAATCCGTACGCCCGCCAACAGGGCAGGGAACCTCCACCAGGCACCAAGCAGGGAAATAGAACTCGAGCAGGCCACGGACCCGCCGCTCGTTGCATCGATTCCTGCAGCCCGTCCCTGTCAGACAACACACATCCCACCCGGCCAGCTGGGCAGCCTGCCCGGTAAATGCCAGTACACCTCTTGCTAGATGACTGTCGACATGACAGCGCGCTGCGCACAACGTGCGATTCAATAGCAGTTTTCGCCACCTCCGACCCGGCTCTGAAACTTAAATAAAATACAACAAAAACCCCCAGCCCCAGCCAAACCCCTAACCCTCCCGCTCCAACCCCCCAATCAGGTTGTGCAATGAACTCCCTGGACCCCCTCCCAACTACAACAACTGTAACTACAGTCTCTAAATGTGAACAGTGAATGGGAATCATCCCTTGAGGTACGCAGGTTGGCCACCTACAGGCCCTGTACTTGTGACAGGGCGATCGAGCGCGAGACTAGTGTACCAGCTCAAGGACCATCCCCCCCCAATCCCGCAGCCCTGCTCAGCTCCCTCATAGCATCCGAAATTGGAACTCCAGGGAAGTAAACATTCTCAATATGGCCCAGCACAGCGTAGACAGGCGACACCCAGCGATTTAACAAGGAGCAAACAGGAGTAGTCATTCAACGTCACTTAGCCTATCAACTGCCGGTGTCTGAGCCTTTTGGTCCTTTAACAGTTGTTTGGCATATTTCATAGCCGCCTTAGCGTCAACAAAAAAGGATGGCTTACCGGGACCTTGGACCCGGAGTTTAGCAGGGTAGATGAGGGAGTATTTGGTGCCCGCCTGTTGAAAAAGTTTCTTCGCCGGCAAAAATTCCCTCCGAGCGGCTTGAACCTGCATCGTATAGTCCGGGTATAGTGCAATGTGGTTGCCCCTGTATTGCAAGTCCGATATGTCCCTTGCCATTCGTAAGATCACGTCCCGGTCCCTATAATTCAAGATTCGTGCAATAATAGGCCGGGGCGGTGCACCGGGTTTAGGCCTGGGCCCCAGTGATCTGTGAGCCCTCTCGACCAGGAACATCGGAGACAATCCCGACCCAAACAGATCCTTACACATTTGTTCGACAAAGAGCTCCATGCTGGTTATGTCCGTCGTTTCCGCCACACCCGTGATGCGGACGTTGTTGCGCCGCGAGCGCGCCTCTAAATCCTCATTTTTCTGCTGAATGAGTGTTAGAATCTTCTCCATGCCCCTAAGTTGGCCGGCAAGGCCGGTCTGATTTTCCTCCGTGTCGGCCACACGTGTTTCGAGCGATTCCACTCTCCCCTCTTGTTTGTCCATGCGGGACGTGATACCGTCCATGCGGGCAGCCAGCGCATCCATTTTGCCATCGATGCCATGTAAGCTTGTTTTCAGTTCCTGAAACATGGCCTTAATGTCCGCCTCTTGAGCACCACTCTGGTCCGCTCGAGAAGATTCGGCCTCACGGAGGTCTGGGTCTGGGTCCGGCGGCTTCTGCTTGGACTTGTCGAAAGTGATTTTCGGCTGCCGCGTGTCCGGTTTGCCCATGGCCACTCACCAGCCGCCACCAGTCGCCGACCCTCCGCGTCTCACCGAGGGCAGCAGGTCGGTAAGTCACAGTATGTAGGCTGAATGGCTGGGTCTCCAATAGCGGGGCACGCACCCTAAGCAGAGCAGGCGGGGAGAGTCACAGCGCAGGCCGCCGGAGCAGGACAACCCTAGTACAGCCGTGCACTTTCCACTTCACAGGTCAACGCTCCAACCTCACCACAGTATTGTCGGTGCATGTACGGCAGCCGGCCTCGTCTCTCCGATCGTCTCCCTGGAACCTTCGACCATGGGACTTCTGCTTCAGGCAAAATGGCCGCCGCTGCGATCAGCCGCCCGGGCCCGTCGCCGTGCGCCGTCGTGCGATCCAGGGGCGGACGTTCGGCGGTCTTCCACACCAGCCGCCGCCTCCTCAGCTTCACTCCGACAGCCGTAGGGGGTGAGACCTTCGCCGGGGTGCGCTTTTCTTTGGGCGAGCGAACAGCCTCCGCCTCCGCCTCACCCCTCGTAGGTTTCGGGCACTCCACACGCAAGGCCCCGGCTCTAGCGAATGGTGTAGGCCGCCACGACTCCGCGCCGCCCGCGGGCCGCTCTCCGTCCACAAGCCGCCGACGGGGTCAGAAAAGCCAGAGCACAGGGCGGACACCCAGGACTACCGTCTCGGGCGGGGAGGACCGAGCTCGCACCCCAGTTCAGCTAATAATTGAAGGATTTCTGTGCTCGATCGGCGGAGCTGCGGTTTCAGGCAGCCATTCCGCTCGGCAGCCAAGCCACGCCCCCCTTCTCTTCTGCGCCCTTTAGTTTCACCTTCCTCAGTAACGCAGGAATCCTTCCTACTATTGCCTATATGGTACAATTCACTTCTATTAATTAACAACCGACCTATTGCATGGCCCTCATGGAGAGCGAAAGGTATCATTTGGATACGTCATCTTTTTGATGGGTCATCCCCTTGCTCATTTCCTGCATTTCGGTCTCAATTCCACTGCCCTCGTTCTTTTGCAAAGAAATTCCCTATCCTTATGGAAACCATTCTAGATCGTTATTACTCTCTCTCCTCTGAAGATCTACCTACCTCATCTTCCTCTCTACTCACTGTCCTTTCTACAACTCCTAAAGCTTCCATCATTTACCGGTACTTTTCAGCCCCCAATCCAGATCGTCTCAAATCAAAATTAGAATTGTCCTGGGAGACAGACTTACATTCTTCATGGCCGACTTCTCTCTGGGACAAAATATGGGCTCGATCCTTGAAGATTTCCCGTACTGCCTCTCTCACTCAATCCCTATTTTTCTTTTACCACAGACTATACCTTTCTCCTCTTTCTATCTCTCGCTTTCAACCTGATGCTGTATCTAATTGTTGGACCTGTAATGCCCCTTCTGCGGATCTTTTCCACCTCTTCTTCTTCTGTCCTTCAACTCGTATTTTCTGGTCTCAGCTATTCTCTCGCCTTTCTCGCATTTTCAACCTCTCTATTCAATTTTCTCCTTCTTTAGTATTTCTTGGTAGCCTTTCAGAGGATTTAGACCTCCCCCCACATTCTCGCGGTCTTTTTGACCTTATGCTGGCTCTGGCATTACAGCATATTGTCTCTAATTGGAAATCTCTGAACAAATTGTCTCTCAATTGTTGGTGGAATCTTGTATGTCACTCACACAGACTTGATGTTGCCTTTGCTTCCTCCTGTAAACCCTCCCGAAATGTTGAATTTTACTGGCTACCTCTTACTCTATACCTTGATCAATCCGCCAAAAAGAGTTACTCTCCACTATCTTCAGATAATTTCAAGCCCCCCTGAACACATGTACTCTTGCCTGCAGTTTTTCATGATATTTTTCAGTCTCAATATGGTAATTATTTAGCTTTATATTGACCTTCTTCATACTTCTTTTTCATTCATGCAATTACTCATATGATGGTTTTTTACTGTACTTTTTGATTGCCATTTACTGTATTTCCTATTATTGCTTACCCATCTTCTACGATAAATACCATGTTTATGTTTTCTTCTCTCCTCCCTTCCCCCCCCTCCTTCCCTCCCCATAACTTATAATGCTTTGTTTTTCATTGTGATATTGGCTGCTTCTATTTTCTTTGTCCCATCTTATACCTTTTTTCTCATATTTGCTGATGTCACCTTATTGTAATACTTATTTTTCTCTAATAAAGCTTTCAAACATAAAAAAAAAAAAGATATCTGGGGCATGCCGCTGGGCGCTGCGAAGGACCGCAGTGCGCTTGATCCGGTCCAGTAGACCGTTAACGTTCCAAGAAAGGATGTGTAAGGCTCTATGTAAAGTAGGTGCCATCGCTAAGCGTAGTGTGTGGAAGGGAAAGGGGTTGCTCGAGCACCCCCGAATCCCAAGGGACGCCAGAGTCCGCGTCTAGGGCCGCTACAGCGGGGGCTGGTGGATCTCCTACCCACATCACGGGCAATTGTGCGTGGGTGTCTGCCAATAAAAACAAAAAACAGCGGCCCGTGGGCGGCCAAAAACAACAAACCATCGGAGGACCTCGGTCCTCCCCCCCCCCCTCCCACTCCCCCCAACCCCCCATCCTACACTTCTGAAAATGAAGCATCTGTCGCCCTAAAAAGAAGAACAGTGCTAAGGCAAACTAGAGGCTAAGCATAAACGGTTAGCAGAATAGGACATGGTGGAGATGGACCCCCCCCACCTCTTGTACGGATATAGACACACCATCCATTACCAATACATCCATAACCACCTACAGTGGAAGTTGCGAGAAAGTCCCAGGAGTTAGAGAAGTAGGATGAACGTCCTGTGCGAGCCCCGGGACCAGGCCCCCCCACCCCCCCGCCAACACAAGGGGAAGAGGAAGCGACAAGAACTGCTCGGAGTCAGAGACCAATACCGGCTGCGCTCACTGGGCCCCACCGCCTCTGCTTGAATTGACGAAGGAGCAGTTATACACCGGAGGGGCAGAGGCCATTTAGGAAGCCGGAAGTGTCAATGCCCGTCAGGCTGCCTCATCTTCATCAGAGCCGCGGAGCGCCAGACTCCTGGATAAATCATTGTCAGATATCGTAGGGCCTCCATTGGTCCCAGCCCTCCACTCGGGTCCGGTAGTGGTGTAGGGGGGCCCAGGGAACCTAAGCCCCGGGGCGAAGTCTGGGCACAGGGCCGCCCGGGCGACACACCCGGCGACGGAGATGTTCCCTCTCGACGGTCCTGTTTCTTGCGGGATCTGGTCCGACGTCTCTGTGGCCGAGGCGCATGCAGGAGCGGCTGTGAAGGGGTCCGATGCACAGGGGAGGGGGCCCACCGAGCCAAGAGAGGCCGCTCCTCCGTGAGCCAGGTCCAGGCCGCCTGTGGGGTATCAAAGAAGAGCGTTTGGTTGTGAAACAGGACGTTAAGCCGGGCTGGGAAGAGAAGACCTTAGCGTAGACCCAGGCTCCGGAGTTTCCGTTTTACCTCGTCATAGGTTTGCCGCTGAGCCTGCACCTCCCTGGTGTAGTCCGGGAAGACCATAACCCGGGTATTTTGAAACTGCAGCGAGCCCAGTGCTCTAGCCGCCCCTAGGATAGCGTCTCAATCCCGGAAATTGAGAACCTTTAGGATTATGGGACGGGCAGGGCCCCCCGGCGGGGGCTTAGGCGCCAGGGAGCGGTGGGCCCGCTCGATGACAAACCAGGGCGAGAGGGAGTCCTTGGGCATCCAGGAACGCACCCAGGTTTCCACAAAGGTGTCCACTCGACCCTGCTCCACTCCCTCCGGAAAGCCCACGAGGCGGAGGTTGTTGCGTCGCGACCTATTTTCCGCATCTTCAGCCCGGCGGTGGCGCTCCGAGGTCTGGGACAGAAGGCACGCCACCTGGGTCTTAAGTTGGCCAATGTCGTCCTCCGCTGTAGAGATATGGGCCTCCGCCTCCGAGACACGGGCCGTCGCATTACGCAGATCTTGGCAAAGGAGGGCCATATCAACTCGCACCTCTCCTATCTTATTTTCGACAGATGTTTGCCAGGCACCTATCACCTGCAGGATGGCGGTAAGGTCGCTCCCGGGGGCACCCTACTCGCCGGGTGCCGCACTGCCAGGGTCCTTTCCTGATGTGGTAAAGCGGTCCATTTCCGTTTGGGTTTGGAGGGCCGAAGCCTGCTGGGTGCGACTCTTGCCCATGGCCACCGGGGTCAGATCCCGTCAGCGCAGGCCCGGTGGGCCACCAGTCTGCAGAGGAGGAGGGGGAACTCCAACACCCGGGCCGTCGATGCTCAGGAACGGGCGCCCAATAGGCCCCCCCGAACTCGGGAGGGACAAGCCCAGTTCGGTGACTCCGGGCAGCCGGTCCAAAGCTACGGGAGCACCCCTAGAGTCAAGGGCACACCCCCCAACAAAGCGGTTCAGGGTCTTGACAGGGGCAGGATTGCGCGGCGCTCCGGCAGCGACCCAGGGGACCGCGAGCCAAGCGAGCGAGTCCAAGGAGACCGGGGAGCCCACTCCGGATGACACCCGGCTCCCGTGGGCGCGGCGGCGCCGCACCAAGTCTCAATGGGGGGGGGACACCAGGCCAGTCGACGCCGGGCCGTGGGAGTCCCAAAAGGTGGAGATGGGGCCCACTGAACCGCGGCAGCAGCACCCGAGCCCCCAGGGTATGCAGGGATCAGCAGTGGCACTGCCCGGGCCCAGAAGAAAGGTCCAATCACTGCAGCAGAATACAGGGGGTGAGAAGATGGCGCCCCCTCCACAGGTGCGGCCCAGGTCAAGCCAGCAGTGAGGCCCCCAGAGGTTATGCAGGGCCCCCGCCCTGTAGCACGTAGCTCAGTCTTACAAATCTACCCCCGGAGGGCGCACAAATATGCCAGCGCCGGGGGAACAGCTCCCAGTCTGAAGTGGTCTCAAGGCCTGATCACCATCGCGGGCCCGGGGGCCTACAGTGATGTGAGGAGAAGTATGTCCGCTCGCCGCTGCCCGAATCGGCAGTCGAGGATCCCCGCCCAGCCGCCTCCAACACCGCAGCACTGCCCCGCTCACCTCCGGGCCCCAGATCAAGGGGGCCGCCTCATCCGCCGACACACAGGAGGCAGCGAGGAAGTTCCCACGGTCGCGTCGCCAGAGGGGGAGCACCCGTGGCGCCCCCGCTGCCCGATCCGGCAGCCGGTCCCCACCTCCGCGACCCAGGCGGCGCAGACCCCCGCCGCGGTCCACAGCGGCCAACAGTATGCAGGGCCTCCACCCGGGGAACACGGTGCAGAGCAGCGCCGCGGATAGTCGTGAAGCGGGGGCGGGACAACCCCCGCCACCGCTGATAGGTCCGTCTCGTTGCCCCGCCGTCAGCGGGCCAGGAGTCACTGTCGCGGAAGCCGGGAGTGAGGAGCCGCCATTTTGCCCCGGACCCAGACACAGTTAGCCTCCGAGTGAGGCCTCACCGACCGCAATCTGTGGCGGCGCCGGTTGTCCGACAACACCGGCAGAGGCAGGAGCGCTGACCCCAGGTACGGGTGGCTGGATGAGGGCGAATGGCAGCGGATCACAGAGCGGATGATGGAGGAGTCCAGAGCACTCTTAGAGTGCAACTGCCATCTTGACGCGCCTAGCCACGCCCCTGTATTGATACTTTCACCGTATTTTTGCTACTTGTATTTTTGGTCTTTTGCAATATGACTGTTGTAAAGCGCTCGGATACCCTCGGGTCTGGCCAGCGCTATATAAAACTTCAGAAATAAAATAAATAAGCATGCTCTGGTAGTAAGCTTTCTTTCTTCTTTAAGAATGGTCATGCATTCTGGTGGCAAGTTAAGATTTCCAAACTCTATGACTTCAGGAGCCAAATCGCTAGATTGATCTCCTTGGGATTTGGATGTCTGACTTCTCCGTGAATCTGTGTGAGAAGACTGGAATTGAGATGTAGCTTTTGAGGTGGAACTACTGACAGTTCTAAAAGTGTCGTGAACCACGGTTGACGAGCCCAAGTGGGAGCTACTAGAATCAGTATGTGTGATGTTTTTGAGCTTCCGAACCAGAAATGGAAAGAGATGGAGAGGCAGAAAAGAGTAGGCAAATATCCCTGACCAATTCATCCATAGGGCATTGCCTTTGGATACAGGGTGTGGGAACCTGGAGGCAAAGTTTGGGCATTTTGAGTTGTCCACTGTGGCAAACAGATCTATTTGTGGGAATCCCCATTGTTGAAAGTATGGAAGGAGAACCTGCGGATGAAGTTTGCGCTTGTGAATTTGTTGCCACCTTTTGCTTAGGAGGTCGGCAATCAGATAGTCCACTCCTGGGAGGTGCTGTGCCAGAAGATTGACCCTGTGATGAATTGCCCAATGCCAAATTGTTTGAGAGAGGCGTGACAGTTGCAGAGAATGTGCCCCCCCCCCGTTTTTGTACATAGTACATTGATGTCATGTTGTCGGTGCAGACTAGGACAACTTTCCCCATGAAGTGAGACTGAGAAGCTTTCAGTGCAAGATATACAGCTAGAGCTCTAGATACTTGATGGGCAGACCTGTTGTCCCATAGACCTTGAATTGTCAAGTTGTGAAGATGGGCACCCCAACCTGTGAGGGATGCATCGGCTGTTAGCATGATCTGTGGAACAGGGTTGATGAAAGACCGCCCTTTTGATAAGTTTGGTGTGTTCCACCACTGCAGAGCATGATGGGTGCGGCGGTCTACCAACACTACATCTGTTAATTGACCCCCAGACTGATTCCACTGACGTGCTAAGCACTCCTGTACAGGACGCATGTGCAATCTAGCATGAGGCACTATCGCTATGCAAGATGCTATCATCCCTAGCAGTTGCATGAACTTTCTGGCTGCTAAGTATTGATTGGCCTGAAACTGTATTAGCCGAGATTGAATATTCTGAATTCTGGCTGCAATGGGAGAGGCTAGAGCTGTGCAAGTGTTTAGAGTCTCTCCCCAAATAAGACTGCATTTGTGAAGGCTGAAGGTGAGACTTTTGAGCATTGACTGTGAAACCCAATTGGTAGAGGTGGTCTAATGTAGTCTGAGTGTGGTGTAGACACTTTTGGTGTGTCCTGGCTTTGATGATCCAGTCGTTCAGATATGGGAAGACTTGAATCTGTTGTCTTCCGAGATGTGCCACTACTACCGCCAGACATTTTGTGAATACTCTAGGAGCAGTAGTTACTCTGAACGGGAGAACTTTGAATTGATAGTGTTTTACTGCTATCACAAACCTGAGGTATTTGCGATGAGCTAGGTGAACCGGAATATGAAATTATGCGTCTTAAGTCTAGTGTGGACATAAAATTGCCTTGCTGTAGCAGTGGAAGGACCTGTTGAAGCCTGACCATGTGGAAATGTTCTGAAAGTATTACAGATTTCCTTAGATCCAAAATTGGTCTTAAGGAGCCGTCCTTCTTGGGGATTAAAAAGTAGACAGTACACTCCTGAACCTTGATACTGTAATGGAACTGTTTCTATAGCTTCTTTTGTTAAACTAGCTTGTACCTCTTGTTTGAGAAGCTGCAGGTGTTCTGACGAGAGTTTGCGAGTGTGAGGTGGAATGTTGGGAGGATTGCTCGTGAGCTCCAGGCAATAATCATGTCAGATAATGTCTAGCACCCATTTGTCTGATGTTATGGATTGCCAAATAGGGAGAAATTGTTGATGACCGACTTGTCCTTCG
Organism: Triturus cristatus; assembly: GCF_964204655.1. NCBI lineage: Eukaryota > Metazoa > Chordata > Amphibia > Caudata > Salamandridae > Triturus > Triturus cristatus. The sequence goes on along the minus strand of NC_140589.1, from coordinate 1,769,003,548 downwards.
AAGCAGAAGGTTTCAGCTCGGAATCTGACTTTTATTTTGAAACAGAGGATTTCGGCTCCAAACTAGATTGGTCTTTCGGAGCAGAATGTTATGGGTCCGAAGACGATCGGTCTCAGCTCGATCCAGAGCTGGAAGGCTTGACTACTTAATTTGTTGCCAGGACTGAGGTCGGTGCCGACCATGGCCTGAAGGCAGATGTGGTGCTGAAGCCTTATGTTTAGTGTTAGATAGCTTATGAGGTACGGGGTTTTAGTACTCACGTCCTACTGGAATGTCTTCGGACTCCAATTTGATCTCTAGGTCGGAATCTGATTCTACAACCGATAAGGCCTCCTCTTCATCTGTAGCCGTCGCTTCTTGTTTGGATTCTTCTCTGAAGATATCCAGAGTATGCTGAGTGCTTTGGCTCTGCATTTCTCATCGTCGAGCCAGACGATCTCGAAGGGTCTTTTTCGATCTGAACGAATGACAGGCCTCACAATCTTCTTCCTTGTGCTGCGGTGAGAGCCACAAGTTGCAGACTTGGTGTAGATCTGAGTGAGTTTTTTGAGGGGCACCGAGGAAAGAATTGAAACGGGGTCTAGTCCATCGGCAGAAGAATGGACTGACGCGCTAGGCCCGAAGGCCGCCCACGATGTTTTCGATTGAAGATAAGAGACTTTCCCGATCAAATTTATGGACGGAGAGAGGGAAACGCGTACAATAATACACTGCTGAGGTGGATTGCGCACCAAGGGGAACCCGCAGGATGGTTTTGAACCGAAGCGCTGCAATACACATCCTTACCCGATGGTGGAAAAAAACTAACAATGGAGTCGCACTATCACGAAAGGAGAAATCATCTTACCTCATGACTAGGAAAGACTTCTTCCAAGAACAACAACTTGCAAGCATCTGGACCCAACACTAGATGGCATGAGTATGAAAAGCATGTTCATCTACAGCACATATGCCTCGAACGCCCTTTTTAGGATCAATGCACTTCACAGGCCTTTAAGACACTGCTCAAACATACAAGGATAACTAAAAAATTAAATACAAAGAACACAAGCACTGTAAATTATTTGGCCTATCACACGGAGAAGCAAAATGTGAATGACAGCTCAACAGATCAATGAATGAATGGAGAGACCTAAAGCCTCTCTAGGTGTATGTATGTGCACCATTCTTGATGCACACAAGCGCAGCACCATCTAGATGCGCACAGCACCATCTTGATGCACGCATGCACAGCAACATCTTGCTGCACACATGCACAGCAACATCTTGATGCACACACCTACAGGACCATCTTGAAGCACACATTCACAGAACCATCTCTCGTAAAAGGCGCACCTCTCTTCCGCCCACTGTCGCAGGCGTTGCTGGGCATTGGGCGAAGAGAATGAGAATCGATCCATGCTACGGTACTGCTGCTGCTTCTCCGGGGAGAGTCGCCGGCGTAGCTGGTCCAGCTCATGCTCATACATGACCCTTTGACGCTCCAGTGCTGTCCGCTTCTCCTCCTCGTGCTGCTGTTCCAGGCTCTGCAGGATGCTCTGCATCGGATCTGATGGACAAAGAGTGAACAGTGCTCTTAGTTCCTTCACTGCTCTCAGTGTTAATTGTTAAACACTACTACGAGCCACTACTGATCTCAGAGCAAGTGCAGCATAGTGTCATATGGTTCATTTGCAGCATATCACAGAATACATCAGAGCACAACACAATCACTCACACAATTGGTTATTTAAAGCTTTATACAGTGCAAACTAGACCCAAAAGTATCAGGGTGTTTTAAATGAGAACTGTTATAATACACAAGCAAGTGAGTTTCATTTAATTACACTTTTCTCAGGACAAGTTAAAAAAATTCAAGGCTCACCAGACTGTCTTCTGTTCTGTTAAGGCAGTTCATAGTTAAGTTTCCCTTTCATGAATTATTTCTGGGTCTCTCTGTACCAGACCAGGTGGTGGGACCACATCTGGAATGATGATACTGGAGCCCAAGGAATGCAGGATGCAGACATACATTTTGCTCCTCTGCTATGCAGGAATGCCACGGCACTACTGCCAGCCCAGCACAGGCTCACCTACAGCCAAAGTGTGTTGATTGAGGTAGTAATCCAGCGGAATCAAGTTTCACCTCTCGGAAAACAGGTTGTCTTGTTAAAGTAAATCTTGATATGTAATTTGATCGTGGGGCGGGTTGTGGGCCATCTGAGGGCTGTTATACTATCTGCATGAATAAGTGAGTTTACAGCTGGGCTAAAAATGTTAACCAGGTACCATTTATATTAAATGTATGGAGTCCCTGACTTGATGGCCACAACCCGAGGTAATTAGGAAAATTAAATTCCACAAGTGGTGATTAACCTTCCTGCTCAATGGAGTATGGTACCTGCCTGCTCCCAAGATGGCCACGGTTACTGGATCAGGGCAAAAAGGAGGCAGGGAACTCTGGGTAGTTCCCAAGTTTAGGTGGAGAGCAGCTCCTTTATATGGACCACTCTCCAACACCATCTGCTCACCTCAAATGTCTGTTACTCTAGCGAAGTTTTTAAGCATAGGATTAGCAAGTGCTATCCACGCCGAGCTAGAGAGTGACAAAGCCCTTTGCCATTTCTACTGCAAAGTCTTTAAGCATCGGATTAGCGCAGTACCATCCATGCCGATCTAGAAAGGGACTAAATATTTTGCCATTTCTACAGCAAAGTCTTTAAGCACAGGATTAGCAAGTGCCATCCACGCAGAGCTGAAAAATGACAAAAGCCTTTCACCACTCCAGGCACACAGTATTACAGTTTTGGATTGGAAAAATACTATCCAGGCTAACCTCGAATGAATGAAAGCAAACTCTGACATGTGTTCTGCTCTAGTTAAGTCAAGACAATAGAATTTCAGGCTTAGAGTGCTGCATAAATTATGCAAAAGATTACTGCTGCCCCATCTGGCTCTCCCGACAGCTCCAAATGTAGGGCTGGCAGGAGTCGCTCCATTACTTTGTTACTCTGCTGGGGCAGGAGCAGCCTATTTCAGTGCTTCCATCTGGACGGGAGCAAAGTTGTGTTACCCGGACAGGAGAGCGCAAGCCGGGAATTATCTAAAGCTGTAATGTTGTACCTGGAGTGGTAAAAGGTTTGAGTCATTTTTTAGTAGAGTGTGGATGGCACTTGCTAATCCTATGCTTAGAAACTCTCCTAGAGAAACAGACATTTGAGGTGAGCACTTTCAGAGTGTCGGTGGTGTTGTAGGGCGGTCCACATAAAGGAGCTGCCCTTCGCCTAAACTTGGAAAGTACCCAGAGTTCCATGCTTCCTTTTTTGCGTAATTTATGCTGCACTCTAAGCCTTAAAGGGTTTTATCTTGAGATATATATAGTTAGGACCTAGTTAGAGGATTGTTTGTTGGTCTGTTAATAATTTTGGTGGCATTTTATGAATCTTCACGAAACTTTCCTAAAAAAGTTCATTCATCTTAGCTCCATCCTAGAAAGTTTTGGGATGATCTATCAAGTGGGGAGAGAAAAAAGAGGGGGTCCCAAAAAGCATTTTCTCCAAGCAATTTTCTGTAGGAAAATTTGACCAAGCTACTGCCAAAATAGCTGAACGGAATTATGCCAAATTTGGCAGTAAACTGCATCTTTACCCAGAAATTGTGCTTTTTGTGATTTGGTATAAATCCGTTCTGTAATTTTTGAGAAATTAATGTTCAAAATATGTTTGGTTTGCAGGACTCGTGTGGAGTCCTCCGAGCATGCAACTTTAAATAATAGAACAATCTGATTGCCTGAGAGGGCCTCTTTTCCCATAGGCTGTCTCGCCCCTGTGGAAGCGAAAAGATCTTGCAAATTCCGCGGGAGCTTGTGCTCATATTGGCTGCCCACAACATTCGCAGGAATGTTTTGGCTGTCATTTCAAGCCATGGAAACGCATTCTTTTGTACTGAAAATAAAAAAATAAAAAATAAGGTATAAGGGGGCAGGGTAGAGGTAGCCTGATCGCCCTGGAACTGGGGGGATGAGTCCCAGAGGGACTCCCCCGGGGATCAAATTTTTAAATAAAGTTTTCTTTGGGTTGCTGCAATCCAGAGGTACTTATCGGGAGCCAGCGAGGCTCCCGATAAAAGTCCCACAGGAACCACGCTTGCTCATGCGGGATCAGAAAAACGTTGAGGAAAAAAAGGGGCGCATGTGTGTCTGTGGTGGATTGGCCGCGTAAAGGCAGTTGACCCTCTGGCTAATCCATGCCGTGCATAGCCAAAGGACGTGCGTGGTGAACTTCCGCGGGAGTTTGGGTGTAGGGCCTGGTCCCAACCCCATGCCATGTACAGTGGTGGACATCTTACTTTACATTAAAAAAATTAGAAATGAAAAAAACTAATGTTAAAGGGACGTTATAGTTGGGGAAAACATTAACTTAAAACATACCGTTTTCAACAAACCACCGAAATTCACTAGCTGACACATTACATCACTGATGACGTTCTATGACATCATTAAAAATATCACAGCGACTTCTGAAATGATGTGGCAGCACTATGTTTGCCGGGGGCACTTTCTGCCAAATTTGATGTGATTGCAGTCAGTCATTTTGGCTGTAGCAGTGTCTAATTTTCATATGAATAGTTAATTGTAATAACGATAACTGGTGAATTTCAGTGGTTTTGTTAATTGAAAACTATATGTTTATATGCCTTAACTGACATCCCTTTAACCTCTCGTTTTATCCAGTAAATTTCTGAACTTAAAAAAAAAATATGTAAAATACGATATTATTACAACTATAATAACTATAATCAAATACATATTTAATAAATTCACACATTACACTGTTCAATAATAGTGATTGTCACAAAATGTTTATAACAAAGCATTAGTTTAAAAAAATATAAAACTTGCCTTAGTGTTTAACATTTTCCAGGCCACTAAATGCAAACATAGAATCAACCACAAGGGGGCCCAGCCCTTCAGCTCAACAGCATACAGATCCAACTCGGGAGTGCTTAAAAAAAACTATGTTATGCTCTTCTGGGGGCATGGATCCAATGATTCATGAGACTTACTGTGTTATTTTTTTTTGGGGGGGGGGGGGGGGGGGGGCTGCTGCACTCCCTGCAGTCTCCCACAACAATAAAAAATGGTTAGTAGAAAGGGCACAACCAGGATTTAAAAAATGACTAAAAAGCCTTGCAGGGCATTTATGCTGCCACTCCTTGCCAGAGCAGTGAATGATAAATAGGCTCCTGATGCGAATTTATTATGCTCCCCCTTTTTTGAGGGGGGGAGCCCCGGTGACACCACACTTTTTAATAATGTTTTTAAGTTTACCCTCCATCTTTGGACAATGTATCCTTCCAAAAGTGGCTGATCTAGCAGCCTGAGATCTTCTAGCCGGGTAGATGTTTTCAAACATGGAAGAGTAGGAACGGAACAATTGGTCCTATCTTTTCAGAGCCCAGAACGTACTTCTGTAATTGACTTGCTTTGGTGATTTAGTCTGATGCATAAAATATGAAATACTATATTCGGTCAACACTGGTTTATAAAACAATTGACAAATGAAGATCATAAGAACGGAAAGACAAAGGTGCAAAAGTAGCAAAATAATACTGCTTGAAGTCTGGCAGTCCTAAACCACCTTCCTTTGATGACGTCTACAATAGGGGGAGCAAAAGATGAGGCAATTTATTAGTCCATATGAAAGCATGGCATTCGAGTTAGTTCTGATATATATATATATATATTTTTTTTTTTTTTAAACAGAGTTTTGTATAGCGCAAACTTGACCCGGTATCAGAGCGCTTTACATAGCACCAGTTGTGTTACATGAGGACACATTTTTTTTTTTTTAGGCATGGGGAGATTAAGTGATTTGCCCAGAATCACAGGATGTTCAGCGTCATTGCCTAGACGAACCCGGTTCCCCAGATTGGAGGTCGACCGCCCTAGCCGCTAGGCCAACTCCTCTCCCCCATATTAGAAAGTGGACAGAGGATCCATTAAAAAAAAAAAAAATGAAAAGATTTTATCCTTTCTATTAGAGATTTATAGTTCAAATCATATCGACAGAGGGTGTTGCAAATATCCCTAAATACTATTTCTGGTTTGAATTGACTAAATGGTAGTAAATCAGATGTGTAAGTGTCTAAAATGCAGTTACATAACAGAATATCAGTTAGTGCTTCATTAATCTTATAACAGCCTAACTCTTGAACATCGGGAAAATTTTCTGAAACTCTCCGTTAAACAGCTGTCCCTGGTCCCAAAACAAGCATGAGGTTCTCAATATCGAGCTTAATTTTACACATTCCATTAACTGGGGCATTGATTTGATTATCCTTTCTAATGGCACTTGCCAATGGTTTTAATAACAAAAGCTAATAAAACAGGGGACAGTGGACATCCCTGCCTGGTTTCTCGGCTGAATTTACTCATTCCTGCTTCGGTGGAATTTATAATTGAGCACATGATCCTTCTTAAAGATAAGTTAATGTGGTGATAATTTGAGATGGAAACCCCAAAGCTTTTAAAATGAATACGTTTTTGACTATTAACCAAATCAAAAGTTTTTTCGACTTCGAAGATGCACATACGAGCTGGAATATGTTTGGTGCTAAGAAACTCTAGAGCGTCACCTAGATGTGTGTTAGTAGACAACTGTCTTCCTGCTATTAAACCGTTTTGATCCTTATTTAGCAACAATTCTGCTACCTGATTCAATGTATTTGCCAACAGTTTTATTATTTTATAATCAGAATTAAGCAAAATGCTTGGTCTGTAAGAGTTTACATTGTCGTAGTGTTTGTTCTTTTTGAAGAAGCTTACAATAATCGCTTATAAAGATCATAACCCCAATAAAGATCATACATGACTGAAACAGCTCAACCAATGCTTCGGGTGGTCTTATAGTGCGGCATATATTGTGGCAAATGTGAAGCGAGAGCCAACTATTGACCCAATAGTCCAAGACCATCTACCGTCTTTATCCATCCGGGAAGCTGAAATCCCGATCTGCAGATACTTAATATAAATACCCACACCTATATTGACTGCAGACAAGGAGGAGATACTTTCAAACCCTGACCATGTCTGAAACATATGAAAATTGTCAGATTTAGAGTGCTTTTTAGGGATTTCTTGAATGAAAAATTATATCTAGGACATGTCCTAACATGCATTTTTCAATGGCTTCTGTTTTACGATTCTTGTTTAGACCGTTAGCATTGAACGAGAAGACCTTCAATTCATCCCTCTGTATGCTTCCAAAATCAAGAATGCCTATCTTGCTCAGCAGGCCTGCAAACCTTACGATCGCATACAACAAGAGACCCATCATGACATATAACCCAGATGCCAAAATCAAACTGAAAAAATCACAGCTATAAAACAGGGGCTTAAAGTGCCTGTGCTCTGAAGTGCTAAATGTGCAAAAGTACATATTTCGCCTTCATCTCGGACCAAATCAAAAACTACAAAAAAAATTTGGAGCTTAACTTGTAATAAATAATAACCGGTCCGCAGTCCCCCATCAGTTTCCCTCATCTTATCGAGAGCAGTTAGAAGAATTAAGGAGCGTAAAGATGCAAAATGCATTAAGTGCAGAAGTGCAAAAAATGCAAAAGTGCCTGGCACAAAGTGCAAAAGTGCATTAAAACAATGTACTGCATAAAGTGTCAATTACAGATCATTTCCACCTAAAGCAAGTACAGGTCATCTCCCCACAGTTATTCCAAAGATGACATTTCTCTTAAAACTACGATTTTTCCAATTTTTTCAACTGCAATTACTCCACTGCCCCGCCCACCCAGTCCTCCCTGCCACCCTCCAACCCAACCCCTCTCCTCCTCTCCCTGATCTCCTTGAGAGGTGATGCCTGCTCTCAGTCCCTGGAGATAAGGGGTGCTGCTTCCTATCACTGGTGCCATGGAACTGCACCCAGGCATTCAGAGGGAGGCCAACCCTATCACCCCATTAAACAAGCATTGACATAGCCAATAGGTCTCGCCTTTGGGACCTTATAAGTGTTTAGCCATGCAACAGTTGCATAACTAAATACTTATAAGGTCCCAAAAGCAAGACCTATTGGCTATGCAAAGCGGCCTTCCGGCCGTGAAAGTAATCGCGGTAAAGCGCGCTGCGCGCGCCCGCGCACATGCACTGTAGCTCTAGGCTGGCCTGGTAGCACTTTTTGGAGCCCTCTCAATAAGTCTCGCCAGACCAGCGCATGCGCTGGGTCAGGCGAGACCTAAAAACAATCATACAAATATAGATGAAATGCGGAGAGGGACTATGAAGAAAAAAGCCCTCCAGCTGATCAACATCCTCCGAGATCATCTCATGATACAACCCAAACCAAACACAGCGTATCTACTGCTATTAACCAACTGAAGAATTGTGTAATGATTTTAAAAAGATTTGTGCCTGCTCAGAGGTGAAGATCTGGAAGCTACCCTTATACGAGTTATCAGAGCTAACTATAACTTGGTTTTGTACATTTAAAATAAAAATATTACGTTGTCACTGAAATTCTCACCTAACTTTAACGTTACTTTAACCTTTGGGGGGAGTCTATCAGGGAGAGAGAATGTCTACGAAGAGGGCAAGTTGTCAACTTGCCCACCATTCACGTTTTCAATTGTGAGCGCTGGGGCCCCAATTCATTTAAGTAGGTGTTCAGCATGGGGGTGAATCAAGCGGAGGGATATCTCAGGCCCGAATCGGAGCTCTCAAGGTGTAAACTCGCACCTAGTGGCTGCCCTGTACTTTGGCGCACAGGTTACTCCTGCTGAGAATGGATTAATCCATGTGCAGAAACACTGCGTTAAGAAAGAATAAACACTGGGGAAAGGGACAGTAATTACGGGTCCTGCGTGTTATTCCTCATTTCAGCCAAACAATCTGAGGATTGCACAGCATTGGAGGTGGAATACTGTCCAGGAACGGTAATATCAGTGCTGGGATTCCCACGTGCCCTGTACCATGCACCTTGGACTGTGGGCCTTGGTTGAAGGCGCTCTCCTAATAGTGGAAGCCTGCACAATGCCAGGTTCATCGCCAACAAATGAAGGGTTATGGTTGGCCGGGGATTGTTCATGGGTAGAGAAGATGTTTTTTGGTGGGGGGTCGAGAGGAGTGTTGGCCTCGCAAAATGCAATCAATGCTCACAAGTTTGTTGGCATTCATAAAGATATTGCTGTTCATTCCCCATCATGGAAACACACACATGTACCCCTTACCCTCGTACTTCAAGGTCCTTTGAGGAAGGGGGTGCTAAATACAAAAAATATGGGAGGAAAATGACGCACAAACGCACATTTTACGCACAGTTCACCTTTGTTTAATCAGAGATTTTCTTTCCACTTAATGTGAAACAATACACTTGTAATTCGCATTAAGGGTGAACAATTATTCCACACATAGGAGTAAACCTTCCCAACAGGCCCTTCTTGGGCAGGGTTTTTAGTTCTCGCTTGACCCGGCGCATGCGCTGGTCTGGCGGGACTTATTGAGAGGGCTCCAGAAAGTGCTACCAGGCCAGCCTAGAGCTACAGTGCATGTGCGCGGGCGCCACGCTTTACCGCGATTACTTTCACGGCCGCACGGCCGCTTTGCATAGCCAATAGGTCTCGCTTTTGGGACCTTATAAGTATTTAGTTATGCAACTGTTGCATGGCTAAACACTTATACGGTCCCAAAAGCTATGCCAATGCTTGTTTTTTTTTTTTAAACGGAGTTTTATATAGCGCGAACTTGACCCGGTATCGGGTATCAGAGCGTTTTACATAGCACCAGTTTCATTACATGAGGACACATTCATTTTTGTTAGGCACTGGGAGATTAAGTAATTTGCCCAGAATCACAGGATGTTCAGCGTCATTGCCGAAACTCGAACCCGGGTCCCCAGATTCGAGGTCGACCACCCTAGCCGCTAGGCCAAGCCACTGCATCTGCACTCAACAACACACTACAATACAGAAGAGAGAGGTCTCTTGACATCAGCCACTCCTTACCATTATTGCCAATGGCCTTCATCATCACCTCCATCTGTGCGTACTCGTAGTTGAAGTTGTTCTCGCTGGACACTTCGCTGGACGTGTCCCCATCGGCGTCCAGCTGTTCAAAGCTGTTACTGTTCCTCATACTGTTTTCTCGCTCATCGTCTTCATGCTCAGATTTCTTTTTTTTTTTTGGCAAACTTATCCTGCAAAATAATTGGAAGGAAAATAACACAACGTGGTCAGTTCTCATCCAAGAAATGAGTTCCGCGTCAGACACAGTCTGGCGCTTCACGAACATTTTCAAGAATGAGATGTGGAGAGGAATCCACCCACGGTCAACACTCGAAAACCTTCATTAAAAGTACTGAGAAGCGACTCTGAGCCCAGCCAGGAGTTGGAAGAATACGGAAGGGCACAATTTAGAATACGTTTATAGAATAACAAATACATGAGCTGCCCTAACTCACTATGGTATCTCAACAACCACAGCCTCCTAAACATGAAATCTGCTCTCTCCGTGTGATCACGACCACACAACAGGACCGGCAGCTCATACGAAGATCTGGGACTCTCCCAATCATACATGTACAACACTGGCGTCCTGTCAATGCTCAAGTCACCCTTGTGACTCTCTACCTCGCTCATAAATGCATCCTCAGCAAGGCCTCAAAACACCACAGCCACTAAACCCAGGACTACAAATCCAGACAATCCCTGCAGCGTTCGAACAAAAACCTACCCAAGATAAGGTGTAGATTCGAAAGTAGAGGCTTCAATTTCAAAGAAGCCAGGCTGTGTCCCAAGATCAACTACGATGAGGCCGCACACCCTGCCTTTTAGCAAAAACTCAAAATCAAGCATTTTTGTGGCTCCTCCTAGCAAGGACGCAGCTTCAACTGATGTAGAATTCAGACCTGGACTGTAGCCCACTGCCGAGGGCAACACAGGTTGTTAATGGGAGTCATAGGTGCGAGCTGCAGGCGAGGGTCTATACGAGTGCAGCAAGGGCCTATATGAGGGAGAGGGCCTTTAACAACTGGTATAGGCCCCGCAGGATAGCCCGAAGCAAAAGACCTATTAAGTTACAGGAATATTCCATCCACCAAGGATACAATGTTCTAAATTAAAAGGGGAGAAACAGATGAACAGAGGTTAGAATGTTGGCGCTCTGGGCTTCTATCAGCCATTAAGAGTCCTGGGCCTCTTCATTGTTTTCAACATGCCAATGGTCTAGTATATTATACTGACCCCAACATATGGCACTAAAAGCCACTTGTAGACAGTCCATAGCGTGTGGCTGTAGGTGCATGAATAGAAGACGAAATAAGTGCCAAGTCTAACCGAACGTAGACTTTGCCACCGTACATTAAAGACTTTAGGCTGTGACGAAAAAACTGGGCATAGCTGTCAGGAGGTGGGACTCCTTTTTCAGAATGGGGATAGGGAAGCGCCAAATGTACTTTAAATTCAAAGTGTTTACTATGAAATTGTTTTACTTATATTTTTTAACCATTTTTCTTCAGTATGTATTTCCTCTCAATTGTTTCCACCCACTATAGTCTTCCCTTTTTGTTTTCCCCCTTCTTTCTTCCTTCCTGCACCCGCTCCTTTATTTTAGGTAGCGCATGTTGCATTTTTCCTTCTTGCATTTCATTCTTTCTTGTAGGGCTTTTAGTAATTTTGTTACAAATTTTTCCGACCAATGGTGCATGAATCCCTTAGTCTCCTTCCCTTTTTTTTCCTTATTGTGGTATCCCCCCAATACCTCCTCTTTTTACTCTGTCTTCTTTGTCTGCCTGATCCTTCTTTTCTGCTGTGTGTTCCTTTCCACAGCAAATACTCCTTTTTTCCAGTCACTGTTTATTCTCTTTTTTTAAGCATCTTGCAAACTCAGAAACTGCACTGTAGCCAATAAGCATTTAAATTGTTTATGTATGTGTCACTTTAAAAATGTTACATTTTCAAGAGACACTTTTGAAGTGTTAAGGTAATACCGGAGGGCTGTAATGTGTACACCAAATATTCCTTATTGTGATGAACTGCAGACCGTCCTTGGCGGCCTTTTAGCAGTCGGGAGTTACTTGGAAAGGGAGCCAGAAGAGGCTGGGAGACGCGCACACTTAGTAAGTGCTAAACACTCACGGGTGTGAAAGATCCATTACACGTTCACACTCACCTGTGCACCGGCGGCCTGGTGCTCCGGAGTGGGGGTTCCTCGCGCTCTGGATCTGAGAAGAGAGTGCAGGCCTGTAGCGAGCGCAGGCAGGGAAGTGACTGCAGGCAGAACTTGTCAGGACCAGGCACACTTCTGTCTGCTGCTGCCAAGCCGGCATTCTTTACAGCCACGTCTCTGCGATCTGGACTTGCTGCAGGCGTTAGACTCGCAGGAGGAGCACGTATGCGAGGGCGTCGAGCCTCTCTCGCATAACGTCAGATATACTACCATTATATACCCTGAAAACCTAGGTAGTCAACTACGTGCGGGACGAGAGGCGAAGCAGTGGTGTTAGGGCCCTAATGCAAGCAAGGATATTGTGCCTGAGGCGCACGTTCGCGTGCGTTCCACAAGGTGGCGCTGTTTCCCTAGTTTGTGAATATCGGATTACAGAAGTACAGTTGGGTTCTATACGCAAGTGAATAGGGCCAAACTCAGTACATTGCATGACGCCAGTTCTTTCACACACCAGACCCAGTGATGTTTAGCCTAATATAAAAACAGTACCGAAATAACACACTAAACTCGGACATAATCAGTACACAGCGGCATTAAGGGAGGAGACCTCGAGATCAAATGGATACAATCAGTTAGGGACATTCAGCCAAGCACTTCTCGTAACAAGACACAGCACCCTTCATCTTCCGTTCTAACAGTGGCTGATGCACCAGACAGGATGAAAAAGCACACACAAAGACAAGGAACACCTCCCATGAATAAGTGAAAGTCACCCCCACAAGACAAAACAATGAAAATAACGCATGCAACCTCACTGTGCAGACTCTGCTCTGCACAGTGAGGCTGCATGCGTTATTTTCATTAACCATTGACCTGACCCCCATATTCCCTCAAGTATTCAGTACAGACTCATTCCCTGAGACGGGGCACTGCGGATCCGCCCTGCGGCTCTGAACTTGGGGTGCGGGGGTCCGTACCTGAAGAAGTGGTTGTTCCCCCACAGGATCCGGTCTCCGTGGTACAGCTGAGTCGGGCCGGTGACTGCGGAGCCGTTCACGAAGGTTCTGCGGAAATCAAGCACCCTTGTTAGAAGCTTAAAGGCCATGTATTGTGCTCCGGACACTGGGTTCACTGCAGCGGAGCACTGCACACAGACGGGGCTTTAGAGCAAGACCCGTCAGCCGTGCTTCCCTCATCACGGAAGCACGGCGTCCGACCGGGACAGCCCCTTCAGCTCTCTGTACACACTTTATACCCCAGCCCTCCCTTGTCTTCGAATTCCCCATTAATGTTTGTTCAAAATCCTTTCATTCCCCCGCTAATCATAGGCTCGCACCCTCTAAACTGGGAGATTCAGCGGGCAGGTAAATACTCACAAGGAAGGAAGTATTCTGATTATAAGGGGCAAAAACAATCACTCCAGAATAAAACAAAAATATGAGCATGGGAACTGCATGAATAGGTTGACCTGGGTCTCAAAATCTAATTTAATCTGCTAAAATGGCTGAGTGAGTCAAATGCTGCCTGCTGACATCTGAAGGGCACGCGTTGGAATCCCAGTGAGGCAAACTCAGCCTTGCATCCTTCTACGGTAGATACATTAAGCACCGTTACATTGGCGAATGTGTTCTATCGCCGTCCTGTTAGGCAATACATGTATAAAGGCATGCAGCATTATATCATGGGTCGCTCTTTTCATGGTTCATTTGTCCTGCTCGTTTCAACGAAAATCTTTCAAACATCAGATGAGCTGCTTGAAACTCCCCATAATAACAAATTATCAAGAACGTTGGCGGGAGCACAGTAACTTGCTTAAACCGGTTGCAGCGATGCGGTAAACTCGTGTTCTGCCCTTTGGTGTCACCAGGGTGGACGCCACGTGTTAACAGATTACCGATGCTTCCCTGCTGACTTCGCATCCACGGATACAGAAACTGTTCCTCGTCTCCATAAAAACATATCAAAGAATGAAGGCGCGGCTGAGTTAGAAGGAAGGCACAAGAGATGCCCAGCCCCACCTCTGGGACCCGAGTGAGCGCTGTGCTCACCCCAAGGCTTGGTCGGGGACTTCTTGTGATCAGCTTCCAGCTTCCTCCGTCCTCCACGGAGGCTTGTTCCAGTTTCTTGGATGGTTACAAGTCTTTTTTTAAATTATCCAACATCAGTTTTGTTTCTAGTTTTATGAATAACATGTTCTTAATAGCGCCACACACAACACTTCTTCAATTTCTAAGCACTGTAAATAAACATGTTTCTAGTACCCAAGTGTGGCTCAATGATTAGAGCGGCAGACCCTGATGCAGAGGTCTAGCCCGGGACCAGGGTTCAATTCCCTGCCTCGGCGGGTCTTGGGCTAAAAAAAAAAATAACACGGACATGATAATTCTCGCCTCGGTGCCTATTCCAATCATGGAGTCCCGCTCTGCAACTCTGGGCAATAGCTTGCTTAATCTCCACAACGGCCCCCACAACGCTAAGGATGCCTGGCCTCCACCTTGGGGGTGCCCAGGAGTGGACGCCTCACAGGGAAAGCCAGGATGGGTTCCACAGTGGTACAAGCGCCTTGAGACCCTTGCGAGTGAGTAGTGCGCTATACAAGTATCAATTTACAATTTTACCCACTTTACCGACATTGGAAGAATAGAAGGCTGACCCCCCTCGTGAGGTGTTGCCTGGTGACCTCCAGAACCCAGCCTTTTGTCAGCTGAAAGAGTTCAGCTCACTGAGATATTATTCTCCACTTGCACTGGTTGCCATTAATAATAAGTGAATATTATTTTCACAGAATATTCCTATCTAGCTGTTCCCGGTCTGTCCTCCTGCCAGTGTTTCAGCAGGGGTCGCACGTTAGCCCGGGAGAGCCGGAGACCGGTCATGTTTTCAGGACAACCACGGGGGTAATTTTACATACACTGAACCTAAGTCAGAATACTGCACATCATTCCGGGTTGCCCCTAACTACTACGGCTGGCATGACTCCGCCCACGTGGCTTTACTAAACCATCTGCCAATTTAACCAGCACTGACGATAATCCCCGTTATTCCCAAATCTGGCATCTTCTAGAATGTAGGCAAGGAAGGAACCGAGAGGGAGGCAGAACACACGACTGAATTACTACTACTACAGCTCTACTTGCAACACGTTGTAATCTGATAGAATTGCACACACCTACAGGAGGGCCAGATGCAAACCGTCATAAACAGAATGTCACCCTTAGACTTACACTGAGGTCAAATGAGCTCGTTCAAAAACATTCGATATAAAATCAACTGCTTGTGATTGGTTGAAGAGGCCATCTGCTTAGTGCTTCTAATTTTTTCTTTCCACTTCGCTTTATTAGCACAAGCTTAAAAAATGGCATAAAATGGAAAAAATGTGACCCACAGATGGCCAAAGGCTACTGGGTCTTGAAGCACAGAGTTTGTAAACGTACAAAAGCCCTGGTGTGGGTTTGTGGAGTTTTTTGTTTTTTTAAAGATGAGTGACTCGCAAGAAGAAATGGATTCTCAAAATCTAACTAAAAATTCCCTAATATATTCTGGGGTTTGAGCGTATCAGCAGAAAACCCAAGATTTTCCATAGCAAAAAATTATGTTTTTTATACTGAGGGGAGGGACCAGGTTGAAAATGTGGCGAAAGAGGAATTGTAGGTGATCCCTTATGAAAACTGCCCCAACCGCTGGAAAGTCCAAAACAAGGAACCATGCACTCACCCAGATAATGAAAAAAAACTGCATTCGGCGCCCACAGCGACAGCACTGACGTAACAGAATTTAGAAAACGTCCGCCACTCCCCCACTATGAAGAGCTGTCTTGCATTACCTGGTGTTCTTCTTGGGTGTCAGTATCACCTGCGCCTCCGAGGCGATGTCTATGATGCAGTGCTCAGGCAGGATCCCCATCCCACACAGCTGGATGTCTTGGGAGTCATCGGACCCTATCAGCGTGTGCTCCTGTGGAAGAGGTGCATGAGGTCAACAAAAGGGGACAGGGACAACTTCACAAAGGATATCACAGGTGTACATGTGCCCCTGTGGAAGAGATTCAGGAGGTCAACAAAAGGGGACATGGACAACTTCACAAAGGATGTCACAGGTGTACGTGTGCTCCTGTGGAAGAGGTCAACAAACGGGGACATGGACAACTTCACAAAGCAGATCACAGGTGTACGTGTGCTCCTGGGGAAGAGGTGATGAGGTCAACAAAAGGGGACATGGACAACTTCACAAAGGATGTCACAGGTGTACGTGTGCTCCTGGGGAAGAGGTCAACAAAAGGGGACATGGACAACTTCACAAAGGATGTCACAGGTGTACGTGTGCTTCTGGGGAGGAGGTGATGAGGTCAACAAAAAGGGACATGGACAACTTCACAAAGGATATAACAGGTGTACGTGTGCTCCTGTGGAAGAGGTGATGAGGTCAACAAAAGGGGACATGGACAACTTCTCAAAGGATGTAACAGGTGTACGTGTGCTCCTCTGGAAGAGGTGATGAGGTCAACAAAAGGGGACATGGACAACTTCACAAAGGATGTCACAGGTGTACGTGTGCTCCTGTGGAAGAGGTCAACAAAAGGGGACATGGACAACTTCACAAAGCAGATCACAGGTGTACGTGTGCTCCTGGGGAAGAGGTCAACAAAAGGGGACATGGACAACTTCACAAAGGATGTCACAGGTGTACGTGTGCTCCTGGGGAAGAGGTGATGAGGTCAACAAAAGGGGACATGGACAACTTCACAAAGGATGTCACAGGTGTACGTGTGCTCCTGGGGAAGAGGTCAACAAAAGGGGACATGGACAACTTCACAAAGGATGTCACAGGTGTACGTGTGCTCCTGTGGAAGAGGTCAACAAAAGGGGACATGGACAACTTCACAAAGGATGTCACAGGTGTACGTGTGCTCCTGTGGAAGAGGTCAACAAAAGGGGACATGGACAACTTCACAAAGGATATCACAGGTGTATGTGTGCTCGTGGGGAAGAGGTGATGAGGTCAACAAAAGGGGACATGGACAACTTCACAAAGGATGTCACAGGTGTACGTGTGCTTCTGGGGAGGAGGTGATGAGGTCAACAAAAAGGGACATGGACAACTTCACAAAGGATATAACAGGTGTAACGATCTCAAGCAACAATGACGTGGTTTATTAATTATTCAAGGACACGCTTAACTACTCTTGCTGGATAACCAGATTCCTTGATGTTATTTTGCTTTTGAAACTACTTTTCAAACCAGAACACGCAGGAATAAATTAGGTGACTAGGATATAAGGTGCAGATGAAAAAGGGTCCATGTTACGAGATGGGAGGTCTTGTAACAACGATGCCAATCATTTGGGTCAGTGCATGACCTGCTCTGGTGAGGAGAATTTAAGAAGACACATGACTGGTGAGCCTGATGAGATACCTCAATCTTTGTTGTAGTAGGCAACATGTATGTACTGGTAAGAGAGATAAATCATGCTAGTAGAGGACGGACTGATACATGTATACCACAGCTGGTTTACTTCTTTGAAGCGTGTTTAGGAGGGATGACCCATGAATGATTCCATACATGCGGAAGAAGTAATGAGGACATCTCACAGGAGACCACTGCAGACAGAGATAAGTAGTGCAAGGAAGGTTTTATGTATCCTAAGAAGATGAAGAAGAATCCTGCAGCTGATTATTCTTAATATAAGGAAGACATACAATGCCTAAAAGACACTCTTACATTTTTCAGGCTAGTATTGGCCATCGCTTTTTTTTAAAAACACGTTTCATCCGAGTGGCCACCAAACTTCTAAAACTCAATCAGGAACTTCACTAAGCCTTTTCAGGGCCATTTTACTGTTCAATTCTCAATCTCTTCTCATTAGGTAGAAAACCACCACTTTAAAAACAAAATGCTTCACTTGCTTGCAGTGCTTCATTTGCAAAAGTGTGAGTGCTGGTGCCCAAAGCTCGGCTCGGCGGGGGTATTATAAATGGGTGTCTCGAATACCAACGCTGCGTAGTGCGGAATTCAGCTCAGGCCTCTCTCATTCACTACAAGACTGCTGCCCCTTTATCTCAATCCTGCCAATCCTCACTTTCTACTTTTGTGCCAGTTTTCCAGTCTCTCTCTCTCTCCTCCTTTCCCGTTGTGTTTTTCTCTCTGCTGCTCGCAGTCAATATCTGATGAAGAAACATAAGTGCTGGTCCCCAAAAAATGAGTGCTGGTAGGCCCCACCAGCAACCACTGGCTCGAATTAAGCACTTTTGCATGTCTATTGAAAACAAGTAATATGTTTAGTCTTGGAGTAACATAACTTCTCTTTGGTGAGAGGGGAGACTTGTTGACAGTCTCTCTCCAAGTTATTATGTATTCTCTAATTTATCAGCCACTTCCTACATAACAACAGATCAAACTTGCATTAAACATGTATGCAAGGTGAGAATGTGTACCCTGAGACCACACTCCTTGCTTAGAAAATTTCAAATGCTTGAAGCCTACACTGGGCTAAATTATCTAAAGCACTGACTTTTATTAATGATTTGAGATTGGCCAGACTGGTTTAAAAAACTGGAAATATTCTCTAATTTTCTTCATTTGCACTTCACATAATTACCTTTAAGTAGTAGACAAGAAGTTCATTGAGTGCTGGATCAGCATTCAGGTTCACCAAGAAGCATTTATTGTCTCCGACTTTAATTCCAGAAGACTGAAGGGATATCCCCAAGCTTTCAAGTTGTTTCTGACGCTCCTGTTGATGAAATAAACATTCTATATTTTAATTAGGTTTAGTTTAAGGTACATTAGCAGTTTTACAATGCCACTCAGGTCAATACACGCAGCAATTGCACAGTGCAGGACAGAGCAACAGCTGCAAAAATTTACATCTTTATCACAATTCTGTAGGAAAGAGAAGTCTAGAAAGATATAAATGAGCCTTTTGGGTATGAGTCGTAACTCACACATTACAGAGGGCAGGAGATACTAGCCCTGGTCTAACAGGAAGTGTTGATGAGAGTCTTTCTTCTGGGAGAATTTGAAGAGGCATACTGAGGGAAAAGCCCTTGTGGGGTGGATTCCTTTGTTTGACAATCATAAGAAGGGTCTCAATCCCCTCCATTGTTCAATTTTGTCATTCAAATGTATAACAGTAATCGGATTATTCAGTGATGGGAGTCCAGAGGCCAGCAGATATAGGCAAGTTCGAAACATAAGGTTTGGCAATCACCAATACCAATTGGTGGCTTCTTCTGGTAGATAATGTGAGTGGGTGACACCTGGCAGTGACCAAGGGCATTCTGTGGAGGAGGGCGGGTGATACAGCAGCTGGATGAGTCAAAACACTCTTATACGCGCAAATCTCTCCAGGCGCATATTGCATGGACAAGACCTCGTTTTTCCAGAAGATTTCTTTTTTTCGCAATTGATAATTGTGGGTGTAACTATATTACCACTGAGTTTATTTTAACATGAAAAGATGCATTTTAGTTCAACAAAGTCTTATTTTGCAAGGCACTCACAAAAAAATAAGAAGTCAGAAGCGGCTTTTTAACTAGAAGACCTCAAACTCCTCCTGTACATTATAATCATCAAAAACATTACTGTATTTCTGTGTAAAAATTAAAAAAGGGAAGAGTGAATAAAGTTAGCCAGCATTTAATAAAGGTCAGCTTATGCACACCAGAAAGCCGATCACTCCACTCCTGTGATACATAAGGTTTAGTGATTATCAGTAGTTTCACCCACATGTCTGAATTTCTTTAACTTGCAGGTAAAGCCAACTTTGAGCTAAGACCTTCACCTACTTAACCAAATACAATTGTTCCATGGCATGGACTTCCTAATTACCTGTTTACGCCCTCTGCATGGCTAGGTCAAAGTATGCTACCTAGTGCTTTCCTTTTTCTGGCAGATCCTCTGCGTTTCTCCCCATGAGCTTGGCAAACGAATACGTTCATTGCTGGCTTTCCATTCAAATCACATTTGAGACATTAAAGCTGGGCGCTCTATTTTTCGAGAGTGACTGTCCCTTATACTAGGACTGCAAAGTTCTGTCCAGTTCCCCATAACTGTGGTCCTTTGCCTTAATCATATTTGTGATATATATTCAGTGTAAATGTACCAAGTGTCAACTGCATTCATACTGGGTACAGGCACGCTTTGACTTGGCAGGCGAGTGCTGGAGTCCACCAGGTCATGAACACATTTATGCTGGGATAGCAATGTCCATTGTTGACATTATACCAGACCATACATTTCTGACCCCTCCCCAAAACAAGATACGTCTGGTGGGTTGAGGAGGTAACATCACAAAACAAAATGATGGACGCTCACCCCCAGTCACAAATCTGGGTTTAATCTTTTGTTATTTTGCTTGCCACGCCACCCCAGTTTGAACCCAGCCATATACAAATCAGTCTTGGCCATGGGAACAGTCCAGCCCGAATTGCCAAGTCAGGTCCTCCCTGGACCGAAAACAAGCATCCTGGGACTGGTTTCGGGGTATTACCCCTCATCAGTCAGGCTACCTTGAATTCCGTGGTGCAGAGAGCAAGGGACCCACATCTGGGCATACCCTTAGCCAGGAGGAGGTACCCAGGAGTTAGCAGGGATTCCCCCAACCAAGTAAAACTCATCCCGTATCCTTTTTTCTGCTTGTGATGGTCATCCCCATGTAAAATGACCTCCCCACCTGCAGCAATTCCATATTCCTAAACCAGACAAATCAGGTCTCAGTAAGGATAGCAGGGCACCATGCCCCAAACACAAGGAGATCAAGTCTGGGGACAAAGTTATCTCCAGGATTGGTGGTGCTGCAACAAATTCAAAAGCAGCACCACCACGGACTGGACTGGACTGGCCTGCTCCAGCAAATACTGTGCTCAAGGTTACTCATCATGGTGGAGGTCCTGTACACCCGCACATTACAGAAGAAGACTGTAAAACCAGCAATAGAACTGCTGCAGCACTTCCCTCTCCCTACCAACCAGGTCTAATTCTCAGATGCCTCCAAAGGTGCCTTCCAGCTATACCTGTAGAGAGAAAGAACAATTTACCTGCAAGCACAAGTTACCTGCTAGCACAAGGAGTTGGACTGCACCTACCCCAAGGGAGTGACACGAGCCAACATGGACAGTCGGACTGGAAGGACAGTGGGGAGGACAACTCCGGGTCATGGAGCCACTCCAATCACCTTCAAGCACCAAGAGAGGTGAGCCTGCTTCCTAACCGATCCTTACCATTTATGTATGTAGTATTCATATGGTGGGAATGCAGCAGGGCGCTGTATGCGGTCAGAGGCAAAGACATAGTCAACGAGTTAGAGGAGGAGTAGCTCTGTTCGAAGAGTCTAAGTGGACTGTCACTGTGTGGTGATGTACTGTTCTTTAAAGAGGTATGAATTCAACTTTTACTAAATTCAGATACTATGTGCATAAATCGAGGCTTCTTGCCATTTTGTTTGTGCATCTTCGCCTCCAGTCTGATGGTGTTGTGGCTGCAGGTGGATTGAGCCTCACAGGAGCTGGTGACACTTGAGTTCATGCTCATGATGGTGGTGTTCTTTTTCACTGAGAGGCAGGAGGCAGTTCCAAGTTCAGTTTCATGTACTGAGTACAACACCATATCCATGTCTTCTATAGAAAATAGGAGCCATATGAAGCTGCTTCCGACGGCAATAAAGGATGTTTGGGTTTTCTGAATGAATTATACGCCTTCCTGTGTTCGCGACCTTATTATATTAGATTATATTTACAAACCTCTTATCTGTGAAGTGACTGGCTACTGTGTTCATATCTTGTAGTAGTAACCGAGGGAACCTGAACAAGAATGGGTTTAGGTTGCACTGGAAGAAGGCAATCAGGTATGTTAATGCAGGAGCCGAGGCTCTTACCATGAAAAGCTACAGCTACTAAAAACATCAAATAGAAATATAGCGCAAGCGACAGGCAAAGAGCATCATTAAGACTACAGACGTGGTCACGTCTTCTGCTATTCATGACTTACTATGCAGCAGCAGCATCCTAAAAGTGCTAAACGAAGCATATCAGAGCATATGGACACCTCCTATGGCTGAGCATATTAATTCGTGCATTCTGAGCCCTAGTGAAGTGAATTACAAAGAGAATCAACAAGACAAACCTTGCTACTGTCAGGGGACGTACATTATGAAGATCTACCACAGAGACACAAATCTGCAACTTGAGGAAATACAGTAAACCGGATGTCCCATCTCTCTAGGTCACACCAAGAAATAACACGGACTCCAGAATATAAATAATGTGAGACACAAAAGGCTGAGGAGACCTGATGCAGATCTGAACTCCACGCGTGGGTCTCTAGCCCATGCCAACTGTGGTCCCAGGAAGCATGTCTGCCAGGCATGCAGTGTGCACCGCAGCACCTGGGGCAAGTGCTGCAATGGAATCAAACCACAGAAGCCCCTGAACACAAGAACTCATCCAGCACATTCTTTGAGGCATGCACATTCACCTAACACTGACTTCAGCTCTGTTATAATTAGATGTAAACATGTTCCAAAAAGTAATTTGACCAATGTGGCGTTAGGATCATTTAGAAAGTTTAATAAGGGTCATCAAGTTAGGAGACCACCTGCTTGATCCTGAACCATTTATTTTTGCTTTCTGCGTTTGCATCTATGATCCAGACCGAGGGCACAACTATGATTGCGCTCTTAGATGAGGAGGGACATGGTTATGCACGACTCCTGAACGAAGAACTTGAACAGTGGTCTCATGAGAAACAGCTGATCCCATGGTTTCAATCGAGGTTCCAAAGAAATTGCCATATTGAGAATAGTCTGCTGACTCTGATCTGTTTAATAGAGGACTTTGCCCGGTCAAATACCCCGTCACTATTTGCGGCATTTATTGATTTCACTAATGCTTTTGACAACGTCCCAAGAGCTCACTTATGGGCTAAGCTGCACGGCTGGGGGATCCCGCCCAGTCTCTTGAAAGCACTCGAGTCCTTGTATAGTGAGACCTGGGGGAATATCAAACTGGCCCACTTCAGAGAAAATCTACACAGATGAAGGTCTCACGCAAGGATGCATCCTTGCTCCTTTATTATTTAACCTCTTTGTGGTGGATCAGTAGTAGATCATGCCCCGGGGGCTAGCTAACCGGAAGGTCCAAGTACTCCAATACGCGGATGACATGGATATGCTTGACCAAACCCAAGTGGGTCCACAAAGCACTCTTGATGCCTTGGTCTGATACTGCAAGATGAACTCAATTAAGATCAACCTAAACAAGACAAAGGGCAGTAATATTTGGTAGTAATTAATTATAAATGGTTCATGGCACATGGAGGGCATGAAAGTGGAGAGAGTGAAAAGTTTCAAACATGTCGGTGTGCACTTGGATGAAAGAGGCGGCAAAAGGGCACAAGAAGAGGCTTTTCAAGGGCTCAGCAATGCATCAATTATGTGCAATGAGGCATCTAAAAAGGAGCTTGGCTTGCCCACACCTGGCAAGCACTACTACCCGTGGGGCCAGTATAGTGATGCCTACAGTCTCCTACGGCACTATAATGTACAAAGACAACCTATTCGATCTGTTGCCTAAACAACAATGTGCACAATATAGAAATATCCCAGAGTGCACTATCCAAGGCCAGGTGAGGCTGGAGTTCAACATCTGTAAGCAAAATCTGGCGCTGCGTACCAAATGGGTGAGCTAACTGCCTAAAATTAAATAAATCTAAGACTAGTATGCTAAAGAAGCTGATATGGAGGAGAATACAGGAACTGAACTCTGAGTGGGGGGAGGGGGGTGTTCCGAAAGAAGGGCCTCCGAGCTCTAGAAGCAGAAAACATCAACTCGGATCTTCAGATAAATGCCACGGCTAAACTTGTAATGAAGAACGCGGGCACGTGGCTTCCCAGTCCCTGCTATACTCCCATTCCCCTCTTCAGAGTTTTGCTGCTGGTTAGGATCCCCCATTTACGGAGCACGTACTGTTACTTGGTTCGCGGGTTGCCTTGCGGGTGTGGTTTTTTGTGTTGTTCTGTTTGACAAAAGGAAACCGCATTGTGGGCTAGGAGTTATGCGGCCTACGCCATTGATTTTACCTGATTTGCCAATCTGCTCCGCCGAGAGACTCTCACTGTATGTATGCTATATGCCTTTTGCTACTCTAGCGGCCGGCCGGATGGTTGTAGGCCCATGCCTGTAATTTTTTCATCGTGCAATAAACGGTTCCAAAAAAAAAAAAAAAAAAAAAAAAAAAAAAAAAAAAGAACGCAAAACTCCTATCAGTGGCACAAGATCTAAAGGCCATAGGGAATAAGAAACATGGCAGCTGGCCAAGGAGCTACATTCCCAATCTACCAGAGCTTGCCGCTCCCCATTACAGCTATGAGACGGGGGGGGGGATGTGGCCTGATACCTTTAAGATGCTACTTGTTTGGTCGTCGAAATGGAGAAACGAGTAAGCAATGCAGACTGTGAAGTAAATTAGAGGAATCGTTGCTGCACGAGATCTGCACCTGCGAGAGTCTAATACCGTTGAGGAAGTTTTGGCTACGACCAATGTTCCGCATCTTGAATGTGAGATTCCGTAGGGGTGCTATCATTTGCTGTCTCAGACGTAAATCAAGCCAGTTATCAGGCCGCTTCATGCAGTGCGTGAAAACGGCGGCAGACCAACAGAATCTGGTGGGCCACACTGACACTGATCCCTCAAAGAAGAGTTCCGAATAAGATGTAGCCGGCAGCCCGGAAATCATTTTTATTTAGGAGTGAATCGGGCCGTTATGGGTGACTGAAAATTAAAGAGAAGGGGGAACGAGGGTGGGGCTTAGGAGGCCAGGGGCACCATGATTTTAAAAGTTCAAGGCCTGGGGTTTAGAGGGGCGGGGCGGTGTGGAATAAGGGGATTAGTGCAATATTTACTGCAGGCAAATGCTGGGTATGGTAAGCGTCAGGGAACCTCTGTAGTGCAATAGAGGGACACGTGCAATAATCAATAGAGGCTGATTAGGTTTGTGCAATGAGTGAAGATATTTTGAGTATATTAATGGGACTAATTTACACTGGACAGCTTTTCAAGAAGGGGGAGTTCCCCCTTGAAGGCTCTCTAGTGGGATGAAATATTTTAGGTTCCGTTGTGTGTAGGCCTCTGGAGAACTGTCTCTGAGAGAAATGACCTGTGTGTCCCCTTAACCTTGAAGGTTTGTCTTCCTTTTAAGACTGTTACGCTGGACCACCCATCAGGCAGACCCGTGATGTTTGAAACGGGCCAAACCTCCAGCAGTTACATTCACGATCCCCCGGACCTTAGTTTTAAAAAGACCCCCAAGGACACTTTGAGTCAAGCTGGAAAATTGTTGCACCACAATTTCTCTCCAACCAGAGATTTGCCTGAAGAGTTGTTACTCAAAATATTTCATTTTTTTCGTGGGCCAATGTATCTAAATGTATCAAAATGTCTGGTGCTTGGAATGCAACATTTACAAATGAACCAACCTACAGAAAGGTATGTTTGAAAAGGAACCAATCAACAACGCTTTGACATACCACGTAAAACCGAGTTTAGTTCCATTGACATGTGCCTCTATCTTTGAATCTAATAATTCTGGTACCAATATCCTCATAGTGACCCAGATTTTAAAGTTTTATCAGGAATTCTGGATAAAAAAGCCAGGTTGTGCTGCTGCGTCGCTACCATTGCAATAATTCTTATGAACCTCAAAAGCCTGCTGCTTAGAGGTGTACTAGCAGACCAATGAAAGTACCTTTTAGAATGTTTCTGTAAAATACTGTATAATGCAGAAATTCATGAACTGCAAGTACAAGCACACACCCAAAATTCAACAAAGTAAAACAGATTTTCGAAAGACTCCATTTTAACACTGTTTCAGTCACAAGGTATTGATGTGAATCGCAATGATGCATTGTAGGCGCTATATCAAAAAAAGAAGAAGGGGGGACCTAGGAGCTAATAAAGGTCCAGTATCCATGCTCCTAATGCCTTCATTTAAACAACAAGAGGACACTATTCCTATAGCAGGGTGCAAAAAGTCACCGATGCATGAGGGTGCAAAAGTCACCCATGTAATCAAAGAAAAAACAGAAAAAGAAAAAGAGAAAAAGAATCCTAGGTATAGAGGACCCATAGGTAAGGGGGAAAAACATTTATGAGAGTATTTATGAATGTGTTGTAAGATTGTTAGCAATTTGCTCAGTACATTCAGTACTTTGGTTTGATGACGACGTATCTCTGTCTGTCTTTACAGCCCGGTTATATGCGGGCGCCCATTGCCCTTGCCAAGGGGAGAAACGTTTTTCAGTGCTAGGTAAGCACTCCCTTTATTATAGATATCTTTGTGTGTTAGCAGCCCAGCTACATTACTTCGGCGGGACCGCTACCCGAGCATGGTATCTACTAGCTAATATAGCTTATGCACGGAGTAAGGTCTCGTTATATTGCCTATGACAACGTATATGACTGGGACTTAATGGAGTACCAACAATTAATTTGTTTCGTGTGTTTGTTCGGTTTCTTAACTTTCTTATGTAATTGATGTGAACACAGTGTTGGCACACTATGAAGCATCAAGTTGTACTGATGCCCATATTTGTGGTTTATTTCGTCTTTTCTTTCCTAGGCACGGTCAGGAGCAGTTTCCACCATACAGCTGTAGCCATAGCGAGGATGTACAGTTTCCTGCTCTGCCCTGACTGAAGAAGAGAGGGTATTTTAATGTAACGTATATTGGCTCACGTGCGCTTCACTTTTTTGATGATTTTGGTCCTGAAGAAGCGCCAACGACCTTTATGGCGACGCAGGCGCGAAACATGTTGACCTATGACCGCTGACACCCGGGCATAGTGTGCCTTTGGGGCGATGTTTTATTTAGCAGTTTTTTCACTGCAAAGGGTAAATTGATTATAACTACGCTGCAGGTTTACCCATTATTTTTAAAAATGTTGTATCACCTTGCACGCACTTTCCTTACCCTCAGTAGACCCTCCCTTTACACACCCTCATGCACCATCCGGCAGTCCTGAAAAGATCTCCGAGAAAGTGACCCTTCGGGGGACCCGTAGGGAATTGCAACGCCGGCCCTACAAGGTGCAACTGCCCGATGATGAAGCATGACATCCCTGGGGGTGTGTGAGGGCATTAAAGGACAAAGAATTTTTTCCCCCTTACCTATGAGTCCTCTGTACCTAGGATTCTTTTTCAGTTTTTTCTTTGATTACATGGGTGACTTGTGCACCCTCATGCATTGTAGGCGCTACCTCCTTAACACTGCTTTGTACAGGAGCTAGGGACGAATTCTGCAACATAGTACTGTTTGACCAGTACAATGCATTAACTACTGAGTCATAAGGCTCTTATACTAATCCATGTATCTCCAACCTTCTGTGTATTATTTATTGCCTTATAGAGGTCCCTTTCGGTAGGATGCATTCCTGATTACATTAAAAAAAAAAAAAAAAGGTTGAACAAACCTGTGCAATCTCCTCCGTTTTCCGTAACTTCTCTTCCCAGGTCACAGTCATCTCTTGTATAAGTTTTTCGGACTCATGCAACCGTTCATTTAGCTCTGGTGCCTTCATGGACTGCAAAGATAGGCAAAGAAATCCCATTACCACAAGTTGCAGTCTACATCCACCGCATTTAAAAACAAATAACTATGCAACAATGGAAGACAGATTAATTTAACCCTGCCCAAGTAAACACGTGTGTTCCCAAACCATGAAGCTAGAAAGTTTGATTAAACAGGAGAAATAAAACAGTTTCAACAGTGGTGCAAATCAGACATAAGAGAAGTTTACGCTTCAGATTCATATGATCATAGTAGAAATGGTGCAAGCGTTTTGCGCCCTTCCTTGCAATCAAAGAACAGAATAGTGAGGCGTTCGCTTCTGTAAAGGAGACCTCATCAGTTTTGTCCACACACGAGTGAATTATTTTATTTTTTCTTATATATAGAGCACAGTGCAACAGAAATTTGCTTTAGGTGTCATCAATTTTGTTAAACTGTCTCATTTTATTCAGGACCAAAATGCCCCTCTGAATTAATTGCTTGTGAATTAGGCCTGGGGTCAACAATTCTCGGGCTCGAAGCACCTGGAGAACGCATAATAGAACACTGGAATGTTGGGAGCCCCATTGAAGACAATGGAGTTCTCCGGGATTCTAATGGCCGATAGAAGCCCGGAGCTCCAACATTCCAATGTTTGTTCACACCTTTTGCTGTGCACAAACGCTTCACGAAGCCCAAATGTTTTTCAATCCCCGCGGACTCAGTGAGGCCTTCGGTTTATTAATTCTAATATTCTGCCCTCTAGGGGCGGAATGTTCTAATAGCCTTAGAGTCCTCCGTAGCTGGGCTATAATGGCCATTAAAGTCCAGCTCCCTTGTTAAAGTCCCTCGCCAAGGAGGCCTTTAATGGCCGGTATAGCCCTCTACAGCGGTCTATAGTGGGTTTACTGAAGAAAGTGTTACTGCACCTGTAGGACAAAAACCTTTGTTTTCACACCACAATACCTCTGCTTTGGTGAGTTGTTCCCTGAGTTTATCAACCTCCTCCCGAAGCTCGCGTATGATTCGCGCGTTGGGATCTTCGTTGACTACAGCGTGGTTGACTATGCTCTTGGCTCGGTCAGCATACCGGAGCGTGGACAGTGTCTCATCATAGTTATCGGCAGCAGGGCTAACAGTGGCAACCATTGCAGTTTTACTGTTACCCCCAAGACTGTCCTTTAAAGGAAAAAAAGGTTAAAAAAAAATCAGAATACATAAAATATCTACTGTAATAATCAGCCCATCCAAAACCACTGCAAATTTACTGAGTTGCACATGAATAAATCTGCGTTTTATTACAACTACATTACCACGACTAAACCTTAGAAAGAAAGGTCCACCATTGTGAACAAGGCATACATTACAGAAGCAATGGCTGAAGGACTTTCAAAGCCACTTTTTCTACACTCCCTAAATTATTTTCTACTGTAAATGTAACATTATTCTGAACGACGTCTACTCATCCTATGACTGATTTAGTAATGACTGCGGAGAGAACCTACTACATAAATATTTTGACAAACTGATTTGATAAACAGGAATCCTTCTACCTTTTCTTAGGAGACTTAATTTTCACCAGTAACAGGTGTATTCCCGATACATCAAGAATAGAAAAACAGAGGTTGAATGGACTAGGACTCTTTGCTGGCTGGGATAGGCTTTGCCCATGACTGAATTTAGTGTGAACTCCAGGAAGGGATGTATTTGGAGGGGACTTGTTGGCATTGATGGAGAACCCAAGGCTGTGGAGGAGGGACATGGTAGCCTGGGTGTGTGACACTCATTGGTTCTTGCTTGTGTGCTTAATCAGCCATTTGTCCAGGTAGGGGAAGAAATGGACGCCTCCCGTTCTTAAATGTGCAGTGACCACTGCCAGGCATTTTGCCAAGACCCGAGGGGCGGTGGTACACCAAATGGTAACCATTTGAACTGGTAATGACAGCCACTTCTCACGAATCGCAGGTAGCGTCAGTGGGCAGGATGGAACGGAATATGGAAGTAGGCATCCTTGAGGTCTAACACGGTCATGATGTCCCCTTGCTAGAGCAGAGGGATGACATCCTTTAATGTTACCATATGGAAATGTTTGGACAGGATGTACCTGTTGAGTAGCCGGAGGTCCAGGATTTGCCCTGAGGGAGCCATTCTTCTTAGGATTAAGGAAGTGGAGACAGAAATCCCCTTTGCCCTGTTGGTGGGGGTGGGGTAGGAGTACTGGTTCTATAGCCCCTTTTTGAGGGAGTGCTTGAGCCTCTTCTTCCAGACAGTTGAGATGCTCTCTGCTGAGGCTGTGCTTGTGGGGTAGGATGTTGAGAACAGCTGTGAGAAGTTCTAGACAGTAAATGAAGCAAACCACTGCTAAGACCCAATTATCGGATGTGGTTTCCTGCCTGTGTGGAAGGAAATACTATAGCCTCCCTCAGACAGGTGAATGATCGGGGGCAAGGAGTGTGGAGATGGAGAGAGTACATTTTTACTGGCAGAGGGTCCTTTGCAAGAGCCCTCTTTCCCACATCTCTGGTGTTACAGACTCTGTACTATAAGCCTGCTGTTGTTGTCTCTGATAGGAGGTAGGCTTGGTAGAGGTGGTTTTGGAGTTTCCCCTGTATTGATGCCGCTGAAAGAAACTTCTAGGTTTGGAAGTTTGGCAGGCACTCATGGTCTTGGTTGGGGCAGTGTCTTTTTTTGAATTTTTCTCGAGCATTTGGTTAAACCTGGGGCCCGAAAAGTTGCTCCCCATCAAAGGGCAGGCTGAGCAAATGCGTGATACACTGTGGACCCCCGCGTGCACATTTTCTGTCCTTCCCATGACGGGCCGCGCTGGTCTCTCCTCGTGTTTGGTCTCTCTGTGCTTTGCCTTTCTTCCCAAGTGATAGCCTCATGCCTGCAGTCCTGATGCTGCTGTACAGTTAACCTTTTAGATTAGTTGTAATTCAGGGTGAGAAATGAGTTATTGTAGCAACCCCGGTTCAGTGCTTTAACGAAAAGCCGGTCACAATATGTGTCTCTATTGTATCACTTTTTTTAGTTACGTGATTGCAACCACGTGCATTTAGTATAAATCACCAGCGGGATCGGTATATTATGTTTCACATTGCCGATTTTGTGGGTACTGTGTAGAGCTTTACTTGCAATGTTAATACACCACATTTACCTTATTAGCTCGATAAACAATGTAAATTATTCCGCCCAAGATTCACGAGATTGCTCAGCCGGAAGGTTTATGTTTTACACATGCATGGCCTGTTGCCATGTTAAGGCGTGGTTACTCTGGCCGCTCTTGTTGTGGGGGCCCTGGGCGAGCCCCCTCTGAGGCTTGCTAAGGAGCTGCGAAGCGCCGCAGAGAAACAAGGATGAAGAACTCGCCATCCTGTCCTCCTGGAAGTACAATGTGTGCGCCGAGCAGCCTTTAGGCGCTATCTCCACCCTGGCGCAGAAGACAGCACAGGCATTGCCTCCCCGGCCTCTGTTCATTCGAGGCGCTGTGTTCCCCGCTCTTGTTGTGGGGGCCCTGGGAGAGCCCCCTCTGAGGCTAGCTAAGGAGCTGTGCAGCGCCGCAAAGAAACAAGGATGAAGAACACGTCATTCTGTCCTCCTGGAAGTACAATGTGTGCGCCGAGCAGCCTTTAGGCACTATCTCCACCCTGGCGCAGAAGACAGCACAGGCATCGCCTCCCTGGCATCTGATCATTCGAGGCGCTGTGTTCTCTCTGGTTTTTTTTCGATGCTGTCACGGGGGAGGATAGGGGGGTGATTTTTGAAAACACGTGAATTTAAATCGTTTTGTCCCACGCCTATGAAGTAAAAGCTTTTCAGATGCGAATAGATTAGAAACTCTTGTGTTGTCCGACGAAAGAAACTTCGAGAAGCCAAATCCGAACGCATTTTAGCTAATATTAAGACTTTAGAGCTTGATTATCATGCTTCTAAATCTGAGATTTCTCTTAAAAAGCTTATTGATGCGAAAATTTCCTTCAATAAGTTTACAACTGATGCTGCCTCTAACCTTTTGCTAAAATTTAATTCCAGGTATTATGGAGGTAAGAACAAAATGGGAAAACTTTTGGCCAATTACTTAAAGATAAGAAAGGAGCGTACAAAGATTGAGTCCATTAAGACTTCCACTGGGAACTCTTGCTTTAAAGATAAAGACATTCTCTCTGAGTTTGTGAAATTTTATGACAATCTTTATACCCCCGAACACATCCCGGAGACTACGGATCTTCTTTCATATTTTCATTCGCTTCCCTCCCCCCCGGCTTCTCAAGTTGATTTTTTTGCCCTAGAACAGGACATTTCGCTTTCTGAAATCTCTCATGCTGTTTCTAAATTGCGGCACGGTAAGTCTCCAGGCCCTGATGGTTTCACTATTGAATTTTACAGCCACTTCGCCTCTCTACTTCTCCCTAAACTATTATTATTATTCCGATCCTTCCTTGCAGCGGGTTCTTCCAGCGGCTCCTTCCAACAGGCTTTAATCTGTTTAATTCCCAAAGAAGATAAGGACCACTCATTATGCAAAAATTAGACCAATTTCACTAGTCAATACGGATTATAAAATTCTGGCAAAAATTTTGGCATTGCGCATGGATCCCCTTTTACCCGATCTCATTGGCCCTGAACAATCAGGCTTTGTCAAGGGCCGTCTCTCATCTGACAATGCCCGTGTTTTTCTTAATATACTTAGCAAGGCTTCCTCTTTGTCACTTCCCTTCGCGGCTATTTCTTTAGACGCGGAGAAAGCCTTTGACAGGATTGGATGGGATTTTATGTTTCAGGCCTTGCGCTGGATCGGCTTTTCTTCCAAATTCATCTCTATTATTTCTTTACTCTATTCTAATCCCCAGGCTTCCATTTTTGTCAACGGGATGACCTCGGATTATTTCTCGTTACACAGGGGAGTGCGACAAGGCTGTCCTCTATCCCCCCTACTTTTTGTTTTAGCCTTGGAACCCTTTCTTACTAAAATTCGTCTAGACAACAGTATTTCTGGTTTTTGGTTCGCATCAAGTTAAACTCTCGGTCTATGCTGACGATATTCTTTTTTACTGCTGTGATCCTGTTTCCTCTATTCCCTCTTTTCTCCAGCAGGTGTCTTCCTTCTCCGCGGTCTCTGGTTATCGCCTAAATGCTGATAAGTGCGAGATTCTACCTTTAAACCCTATTTGTCAAAAGCATCTTTTTTCCCCAAACGAGTTTCTCCTGGCAACCATCTAGGATCAAATATCTGGGTGTTTGGTTCGCTCCTCTCTTGTCTGATACACTCAAATTTAATTTTGATTATGTCTTCAAGAAAATGGACACGGCTATTCAACGCTGGAACCCGCTCTTTCTGTCTTGGTGGGGTCGGCTCAATTCTATAAAAATGATGTTATCCCCTCTTCTTCTTTATACCATTTCCATGCTTCCAGTACACATTCCAGTTTCCTTCTTTAAACGGATTGATTCCTTGTTGCTGAAATTCTTATGGAATGGCAAGCGGTCTCGGATAGCTTTGGCTTCATTGCGCAAGGATAAGGCTCAGTCTGGTGTGCGCTTTCCGAATTTCAGAGAATATCATCGAGCTTTCTCTTTGAAACAATCGACCCGTTGGTTCTCTTCTGATCTTCCGCACTATCCGCCCGTCTGGTTAAGTATGGAATCTTCCTTTCTATCCCCCTTTACCTTTCGCGAGTTCTTATCCTTCACGTCTTCTTTAGTTCGCTTTCGTACGCCTGTTATTTCTCATTGCCGCACTCTCCTTCTCCCTTACATAATATCATCTTATCCCTCCCTCCTTTCCATTCACAAACAACCGATATGGCACAACTCTCTTTTCAAAATTCGTAATCGCACCATCTTTTGGAAGACATGGCATTCTCGAGGATTGTGTTGGATCTCTCAATTAATTTCCCAAGATACCCCTCTCTCATTCCAGGAACTTCAATCCTCTTTCTCACTGCCCTCTTCTGCTCGTTCGCAATACAATGCCCTTCTCCCAGTCCTGATCTTATATCTTCGCTCTTTGGCGCCATCTACCGATATTCCTTTGGACCGCAAAGCTACTACTTTATTATTGGAGACGTCTCCCTCAGCCTCTGCTATTTATAACTCTTTCCGGTACTCCACTGACAGACTAAAATCTAAAATCGAGAATGCATGGGAATTGGATCTTTCTCAGGGTTGGCCAATACCTTTTTGGGACAAAATATGGGCTAAGCTTCATAAAGCCTCTAGAGCTGCTAATACTACCCAAACCTTATATTTCATTTATAACAGAACTTTATGTACTCCACAAGCTTTATCCCGTTTTTCACCTGACACATCCCCTATTTGTTGGTCCTGTTCCTGTCCCATCGCAGATCTCAAACACATGTTGTTTGAATGCCCTCCTATCTCCAAGTTCTGGCACCTAGTATGGACGCAAATACAAAAGATATTTCAACTTCAAATTCCCTTTTCCCCTTCGCAAGTTTTTCTAGGTTCCCTATCACCGACACTCGCACAATCTCCTTCCCATTATCTACTACTTGACCTTCTAGTTGCTGTGGCTTTCCATACCATTACTTCTAATTGGAAACAGGCTGCAAATGTCTCCTACCAATCTTGGTGGAATGCAGTTTGCTTCCATCATCGCCTAGATACTAATTACGTATCTCCCATTTCCCTGGCAATTAAACGCGACCTGATTTGGCTCCCTTTGGTATCCTATCTCTCCTCCTTTGCTCCAGTGCACGCTTCTCCAGATCCTAACACAGTTGAGGTGCGTAAGCCACCATGATTTTCTTCTTTCTTTAATGCCTTTTTTGTTATGATATCACGTTCTACTATACTATATGGTATTTTTCATTCCTATACGTAGGCTCTGTTCATGTAAGCTTCATGCTTGTTAGAATTGCTTTTAATGAGAGTTTCTATTGAATTGCTTATTTTTTGTATATGTTTATCATGATGATTATACCCCGTTCCCCTCCCTTCTCCTTCCCTTCTTTATTTCTTCAATAAACTCAAACTTAAAAAAAAAAAGAAACTCTTGTGTTGTCACTCAAGTGAACTCAGATCTTTCATGAAGTCACAGATGTGCATTCAAAGCTCTCTCTGCTACTCACTCTACTACTCGCGCTCACTACTCTACTACTCTCTCTCTACTACTCTACTACTCTACCCTCTACTACTCTAATACTCACTCCCTCTACTACTCACTCCCTCTACTACTCTACCCTCTACTACTCTACCCTCTACTACTCTACCCTCTACTACTCTACCCTCTACTACTCTACCCTCTACTACTCTACCCTCTACTACTCTCTACCCTCTACTACTCACTCCCTCCCTCTACTACTCTACCCTCTACTACTCTACCCTCTACTACTCTACCCTCTACCCTCTACTACTCTACCCTCTACTACTCACTCCCTCTACTACTCTCTACCCTCTACTACTCTCTACCCTCTACTACTCTCTACCCTCTACTACTCTCTACCCTCTACTACTCTCTACCCTCTACTACTCACTCCCTCTACTACTCTCTACCCTCTACTACTCTACCCTCTACTACTCTACCCTCTACTACTCTACCCTCTACTACTCTACCCTCTACTACTCTCCCTCTACTACTCTCCCTCTACTCTCCACTTCTCACTCTCTACTCTCTACCTCTCTCTACTATTCTCTACTCTCTACCTCTACCTGTCTACCTCTCTACCTCTCTACCTCTCTACCGGTCTACCTCTCTCTACCTCAACCTCTCTACGCGCACACAACACTAATCCTTATGGGTTCCAGAGTAGCGTGCTACTTGCGCTTCACAACCCCATCAGCGGTAGCAAGCATATGTATACGAATACAAACCTCTTTCCCTCTTCTATCCCGCCACCTACCCATCTCTACCCAAATAACTGAATAACATTTCCACTACTCAAATTACTTCATATTTTACTATACTAATTTTCAACACTATTCCTTTGTGGGTTTCGGAGTGGTGTGCTACTCGCCAGAAAAGTGCTTCAAAACCCATCAGGGGTAACAAGTGCTATATGAATACAAACCTTTATTCCCCTTTTATCCCTCCGCTATCCTTCTCACTCCAAATAACTGACTAATATCCAACACTGAAATTACTTTCATATTTCACCATATTAATTCACCACTAATCCTTTATGGGCTTCCTGAATAGCGTGCTTCAACACCTCATCAGGGGTAACAAGCGCTATATAAATACAAACTTTTTCATCCTCTATCCTTCTGCTATCATTCCAAATCATTGACTAACCTATCCACCACTTAAAATGTACTTGCATGTTTCACTATACTAATTCTACACTAATCCTACAGCACTGCAGTCCAGTGCCTGCACTTCTCCAGGAATAGCATACGCCGAGCTGCCAAGTGACTCTTCATACGTCAGACACCATGGACCCAGTCCTGGGCTTTTCTTTCACAAATCACTTTAATGAAGTGCATTAGTCTGACTGGCTCAACCGGAAAGTCTACAACTTACATTATGCCTTTCAATAAAAACCCAGGGCTAGAAAAGGGACTTAAGATAGATTTAACAATTTCCGCTACACGCCACAATTTGCACACGTGGACAGCCGCAAGGTGTATTTTCAACACACATTAGGAGTTTTCTTTGTGGAAGATTTAATAAATTTGACTTGATTGTCCGCTTTAAAAGACATAAACGTGGTTTGGTAGTTTGTAAGCAGGTTAACATTTTAAATTATTTTTCTGTGCTGGACTTTTAAGTGTTTTCGTTATCCAGTGCTTGTTTACATTTACAGTAGAGAATGAGTTACATGCAATAAATATCGGTTATGGCCCATGAGGGAAAGAACAGCACTTTCACATGCCGATTGTTACAGTGGTCATTCATGGAAGTGCGGCATTGCTTGCCATGGCAAACGTGGGATGGGGTGGAAAAGGTGGAGAGGGCGGAGAGAGAAAGAGAGAGGGGAGAGCGAGGGGAGAGAGAGAGCGAGGGGAGAGAGAGAGAGCGAGGAGAGAGAGAGCGAGGGCAGAGAGCGCGAGGGCAGAGAGGGAGCGAGGGGAGGGAGGGAGCGAGGGGAGGGAGAGAGCGAGGGGAGGGAGAGAGCGAGGGGAGGGAGAGAGCGAGTGAGAGCGAGTGAGAGAGAGTGAGTGAGAGCGAGTGAGAGAGAGCGAGAGCGAGTGAGAGAGAGCGAGTGAGAGCGAGCGAGTGAGAGCGAGTGAGAGAGAGTGAGAGAGAGAGGGGAGGGAGAGAGAGCGAGCGAGTGAGAGAGAGGGAGAGAGAGAGGGGAGGGAGAGAGAGAGGGGAGGGAGAGAGAGAGGGGAGGGAGAGAGAGAGGGAGAGAGAGAGAGAGAGAGAGAGCGCGAGCGAGGGCAGAGAGAGCGAGCGAGGGCAGAGCGAGGGCGCGAGCGAGGGCAGAGAGCGCGAGGTGAGGGAGGGAGAAAGGGAGAAAGAAAGAGAGAGAGAGAGAGAGAGAGAGAGAAAGAGAGAGAGAGAAAGAGAGAGAGAGAGAAGGAGAGAGAGAAAGAGAGAGAAAGAGAGAGAGAGAGAAAGAGAGAGAGAGAGAAAGAGAGAGAGAGAGAAAGAGAGAGAGAGAGAAAGAGAGAGAGAGAAAGAGAGAGAGAAAGAGAGAGAGAAAGAGAGAAAGAGAGAGAGAGAAAGAGAAAGAGAAAGAGAGAAGAGAGAGAGAGAGAGAGAGAGAGAGAGAGAGAGAAAGAAAGAGAAAGAGAAAGAGAAAGAGAAAGAGAAAGAGAAAGAGAAAGAGAAAGAGAAAGAGAAAGAGAAAGAGAAAGAGAAAGAGAAAGAGAAAGAGAAAGAGAAAGAAAGAGAGAGAGAGAGAGAGAGAGAGAGAGAGAGAGAGAGAGAGAGAGAGAGAGAGAGAGAGAGAGAGAGAGAGAGAGAGAGAGAGAGAGATGCAGCTCCTAATTTCCATTCCTTACGGATCATGATTCCATCGCTCTCCAGCACAGCTGATTTAATGTTTAACAATTCCACATACCTAACCCTGGTCACTTATTCTAGGGATCTGGTATAGGAATGCCAGAGCTGGCCGAAACAATCCCTAACAAGCATTAGCAAAGCTAACAGGCCTGTTCATTGCGAGCTGGCTGCAATAACTAATTCTTATTTGTATTTTTACAGCAAGGATATCCCACACAAATAAATATATATCTATCAAGAAAACATGCAGCACCTAAACGTGGCTACCATATGCTTGCATTAAAACAATTCATATTTGAATCCTGGGGTAGCACCCAATAGACCCTTGAGGGCTTGGGCAAGTGTAATTGTAATAGTAGAAAGCCAACAAGGGATTTTATTCTAGGAAGATTCAATTCTATTGTACAGTGCAAAGTACTCTTTATGTGAGCTCAGGATTGATACTCAACCAAACGTTATTCAATTAAATTCAGTCAAAGATATATAACAACACACACGGGGTATTTTTGAAGTGAAAAAATCACTGGCTTTTTATGTAGAAACAATTGATAAAAAGGAGTACAGAAAACAAGTAAATGTATAATGTGACACGAAGGGAAAAACAACTTAATATTATCCACAATTCATGACATTATAGATATCCAATCCAATAAAGTAAACAGAGATCTATCTCATATTTGGAGAACAATCAACTGTGCATGTATGCTGTGGAAATGGATAATACAGTCGACGTTTCGGTCTGTTGGGGCGTCAATCAGTCAGACCATCTTCAGGACAGTTGAGAAATTCAAAAAGAAGACTCCTGCATAAATATGGTATCAATTAATTACAAAGAAAAACCATAAAATTCTCTTTATAGTTGATAGAGAAAGCAGAGGGATAGCCCGTGTGTGAGAAAACAATCTTGTTTAAAAAATCATTGTGGAAGAAACACCTTATACCAAAGAATAAAACAGCGTTGTTGCATTACCGTAAAATTCAGTGGAAAGGGTTGGAGGAATACGTTAATATTAGTGTGCGCTCAAATGAGACTAACACAGAGATGTTGCGCTTACTCATGAGTTGTTGTATGAACTAGAGGAGTAATCACTTCCTCATTGGTGATTGATTGTACTTCATCTATAAAGCGGAAAACAATTATAGGGTGGTCATGGTTAGGCCTTTTAATGAAAAAACGAGTGTTAATGTTAATTTCTGTCAATTTATATAATTAAAACATACCCGGTCTTAGTTGGGTGAGTATATACCATATGAGTGCCCGTAGCGAGATGGGCAACAATGGAATACAGAATTCTGACTGTTCTGATCTTGTAAGGCAGCGAACAGTTACTCACTGAATTCCATGAATGGATCAATTCCAGAAATCCAAACCTGCAATTCACACTTGATTTCAACAATCAATGCATGAATTATCTCGACATCTCAATTAAGGCAGGGGAAGACAACATGCTTTATACCACTCTATTCACTAAGCCTACGGCACGCAACACGCTCTTAAAATATGACAGTCACCACCCACAGTCATTGAAGGATGGACTCCCATTTGGACAGTTTCTCCGTTTACGGAGAAACTGTTCCAAAAGGGAAGATTACTTTCTTGAGGCTAGGAAACTTAAAGAAAAACTGCACTCAAGAGGGTACCCAAACAAACTTCTTAAGAAATCTCTAAAGAGAGCCTGGTACAATGACCGTAATGCCCTTCTTGAAGTCAAACAAAAGACACCGGAGTCTTCTTTTTGAATTTCTCAACTGTCCTGAAGATGGTCTGACTGATTGACGCCCCAACAGACCGAAACGTCGACTGTATTATCCATTTCCACAGCATACATGCACAGTTGATTGTTCTCCAAATATGAGATAGATCTCTGTTTACTTTATTGGATTGGATATCTATAATGTCATGAATTGTGGATAATATTAAGTTGTTTTTCCCTTCGTGTCACATTATACATTTACTTGTTTTCTGTACTCCTTTTTATCAATTGTTTCTACATAAAAAGCCAGTGATTTTTTCACTTCAAAAATACCCCGTGTGTGTTGTTATATATCTTTGACTGAATTTAATTGAATAACGTTTGGTTGAGTATCAATCCTGAGCTCACATAAAGAGTACTTTGCACTGTACAATAGAATTGAATCTTCCTAGAATAAAATCCCTTGTTGGCTTTCTACTATTACAATTAAAACAATTCAGTCAAAAATCATTCTGTGTGATTGTGCTGCTGGTGATATTCGTTTTTAAATGACAAGCCTTTTAATTACGCCATGCATTCCATTTACTTTATTTAAGGAGACAAGAATAAATCATCACAAAGCACTTAAAACGCAGGCAGCTACAATGCCACTTAAACACTTACGCCAACTTTAACTGGGAGGTAGAAAATAAATCAGCATCTAACTGGGCACTCCGAGTGCAGACAAAATGAATAGCTGTCCTTTAAATTGAATATAAAAATAAATTAATTACAACTCTTTGAACCAGACTGGTTACTGAACAGAAGGGACTACTTTCAGGTGGGTGTGTACACTGCACATGGGCTTTGTTCAATCACTCAAAGTGAAAGGAGCCAATAGGTAAAGTAGAACTGATGCATTGAACCGTGCAATGGGCTTTGACGGGCGTAAACAAAATGTGAATGACAATTTATCAGGCCAATAGATGAAGCCCACTGATCAAAGGCATTTTTATTTAAAAAAATTGAAAAACCAATAGTCTGGTGACAAACCTAAAGCGGTTCCCGAGTTTAACCATAACAAGAATTGGCAAAGTCAATACGTTTTGTCCATGCAAGATCCATCGGCTTTGTCAATGTTTTTTAGACATGCTGCACAGCAGTGCAGGCTGCTATGAAAGATGACGGGAGTAAAGAAAAAAAGCGCTCTGACGGCCAGCCTGACCGGGTCATAGTGTTTTTTTCCCCTTTAAGCCATTTTGCACAGCAGCATGGGCTTCTGCGCAATATGGCTTAAAGGAAAGGGAAAAAAGCCCTGTGATGCGACCAGCGTTGACCGCATCATATTGCTCCCCCCCTTAAGACATGGTGCACAGCAGTCCGCGCTACTGTGCAATGGCGGGCTGCTGTGCATTAAGTCTACATAACGGGGGAAAGCAACATGGGTGAAGAGGAAGAAAGCAGCATCAACAGACAATAGGAGGGGGAGTGGTTGAAAGCAACACTAGGGGAGGTGTGGGGGAGGAGGGAGCAACAACAGACAGTAGGGGGGTGGGGACACACATGAGTGAGGGGCAGGAGAGGAGATGGACTGTGGAGACTCTTGACAAGAGCATGACAAAAAGCAAAAAAAAAAAAAAAAAAAAAAGTACCTTCAGGACTGCGCGGCCGGTGGAAGGCCACTGGCCGCAAACAGGAATCTGTACTAGGTCCTTACTCCACGGCAGGGACAAACACTGAAGCCCCAGGAGGAAGCAGGCGTCACGGGCCAAAAAAACAGCCCCATGAGGAAGCAGGAGGCAACGACGAGGAAACAAGAGTGACGTGGAAGCCTACAAGTAATGGGCGGGTTCTAAGCCTGTTTTAAGCTTTTTTAAATAGATCTGTGATGCAATGTCTCAGGCAAAACCTAAAAAGCAGACTTTGTTGATGGCATTGCCTACTGAATGCTGTGTCAGAAGACTGCTTTATTTCAGCCTGTCTTGCATTTCGATTTACGACTAGTTGCATTGCAAGATAGAGTCCATATCCGGTGTATATTCTGATGGCTTGAAACAAATCACACATTATCAGCATGAAAACTAACAAAGGGAGCAGTTTTTAGCCACTGCTTGAGAGTCGGAACCAGTGGGGCTGATACAATTTTCAGAGTGGTGGTGCTGCCATCAGTGTCGTGCCACTGAAGTTAAAGGGATTGTGAAAATTCCAAGCATCACACAAAGAACAAGTATAAACAAGCATTGGCATAGCCAATAGGTCTCGCCTTTGGGACCTTATAAGTGTTTAGCCATGCAACAGTTGCATAACTAAATACTTATAAGGTCCCAAAAGCGAGACCTATTTGCTATGCCAAGCGGCCCTGCGGCCGCGAAAGTGAAAGTGATATCGATCACAAAAGTGAAGGTAATCGCGGTAAAGCGCGGCGTGCGCGCGCCCGCTCACATGCACTGTAGCTCTATGCTGGCCTGGTATCACTTTTTGGAGCCCTCTCAATAAGTCTCGCCAGACCAGCGCATGCGCTGGGTCAGGCGAGACCTAAAAATGAGCAACGGCCATTCAGTAGGAGAGTAGTAAGGGTGTGGTATGTAGCTGGTAGTGCATTTTAGTGCACAGTTGCAAACATATGACTAAAACATGGTGTGGTAGTGCACGTTCACTTCCAGACAGCACCCTTTTCATTGAAATGGTCACTAAATTTGTACAGATTTGTAGTTTTACAGACAGCACTATACAGCGCACAAATGATAATGTGTGGAAATCAGGTTTCATTTAATATTTATCGTTTGTGCATCACCAAGTAAAGTGTCTTGGTTTGTTTTGATCCTATTCATTTTTTTTTAATCACACTTTAGAATTACAAAAGAAAGTGATGTTTGTGCTTTCCTAACTGCTGAAATATCTGCACAGTTCAAGTTTTGTTGTGTTAGAAAAAAATATGACCATCCTAAAGCCTTTCCTTTCATACTCTGCAAAATTGTTAAATAATTCCCATCACAAAATCCTCGGTTTGCAGTAGAAGGAAGAAAAGTAAACACCAACCTCCAT
The DNA here is from genome assembly GCF_964204655.1 of Triturus cristatus. Lineage (NCBI taxonomy): Eukaryota > Metazoa > Chordata > Amphibia > Caudata > Salamandridae > Triturus > Triturus cristatus. The sequence goes on along the minus strand of NC_140589.1, from coordinate 1,768,961,231 downwards.
GTTAAAAGAATAAGCAGTAATTTTTCAGAAGACAGAGCCCGACATTTGCCCTCTGTAACAAGATAACATTTCAAGGCATCTTTACTGCTCATTCACCTTCTGAACTGCAGCATGGTACTTTTTGGGTGGTGAAGCACTCCCGGCACCGTTACCTCCAGTGCCTATAGTCTGAACGAGTCGAGTAGCCTCATGGAGCCCCCGCTTGCTCCTCTCATAACCCCACCACCCCGGGTGGAAGCCTGAGGCCATAGGAACAGTCTCTGCTGTATCCAAGCTCCATGTAATGCCCGGTGGCGATGGTTCCTCGGTGCTCAAGGTCACCCTCCTCTAGACCGGGGAGATACTTACCTGGCCACACACATCTCTCCAGGAATAAAATGATATTCCTCATTAATAATGCTTTAATTCCCGACAGAGCTCGCAAAAGGAAACTTGTGTATCTATCATATATGTCCATTTCTAGAAGCATTTTTCTTACCGAGGCTGTGCTCCAGTTTGTGAGTGCTCCAAAGAGCAAAATGTTAAAAATCAATAGTAGGAAATAGCATTTTATATTTTTTAAAAATGATAACAAAAATCTGCTTACCTATACTTGACCAGACAAAATGCTACTGTAAAATATAGGACTACCTGCAAGACATGTGATGCATCACATCTGTGTGCTATATTCGTGATACCATGTACCACTCCACTAATGTAACTGTTGAAAATTGAACAAAACGTATTTGAACCCAAAAAAATCTAGAGCTTGGATTTAGTTTATTAAGTGTCAACTCGGCACCGAGTCAAGGCTGGGAGGTGGGGGGAGTGGGGGTGGCGAGAGAGAGTTTGTCTTTCTTTATAGTCAAAGTCAAAGTCCATCCAGGCCGACAGAGCCCTTCATGCTTCCGAGATCAATATACGAGCTCCATTCCACTGATCAGTGTCCACAGTGCTTTGCAACTGAAAATCTACAGAACGCAGGAAGCGCTCTTCAGGCCCTTTCTGACAGATCTAATGCCGAGGAGGACTGGTGCGCACAGCCGCTCCACCCTCCTGCAGGGCTCCAGCGAGAAGCAGCGCCTCGAGGGCTTGCTATGCGCTCACGTTTTCGGAATGCAGCCTACCTGCGGGCGTCGGCGGGCTTGTATGCTGCGTGCATTATGCTCCAGGAACAGACAGGAAGGCCCAGTGAGGCGCATTCTGAAAGGAATCCCTTTAACTGTTTCCTCCCCTGGCCGGGATGAATGAAAGGGATCACTGCATCCAGGGCTTTAAGTGGAATGAAAAAACTGGGGGGGGGGGGGGGGATGTCTCTCAAATGGGCGTGGCCGACGTTAAGGGCGTGGCTTAAAAACGTGTAAGTGAAAAATCTGTGCTTAGCCTAGTGTGCCGCCCAACTTGTATTTTGCTGTTCCTGTCATTGCATCCAGATATATGAAACCAACAAGTAACATCATGCCTACAACAAGCCAGGACTATTGGCTTTGTCAATGGTTGCTAGTTGCATAAGATAAATAAGCAGCAACTATGGCTTGTACATAATATTGAAAAAGCTTCCACTTAAAGCCCTGGTGACACCACGACAATGTTGCTGCGCCTGAGTTTCAAAAAGAGAAGGGAAATCCAGAGAGAAAATGACTCTCTTTAAAGGGTTTCCCCTAAAACTCTCACCTGGCAGACGTCATGCTGTAACTTCTCCACTAGTGAGAAGTGAGCAGTGTGAGCAACACGCACATCAATGTGCCTGCTGTCACTACAATCTGGAAAAAAATGGACCGCCTGTGCCAGGGCACAAACAGAGCCCGATAGAGACCAGTTTCGAGGCCTCCTTAAAAAACTACTGGTGCTCAGCACCGGTGAGACCTGGCCCACTTAAAGCCCTGAATGCATCCCTAAACCAATTACTAAGCATCTCAGACCCATGTGGAACGCGCCAATGCAAATACTTGGGAGACTAAGTCACTGACCCCTTTTTTTTAGGTCTCGCCTGATCCAGTGCATGCGCTGGTCTGGCCGAGACATTTAGTAGCTGCTTTGAAAAGTGCTACCAAAGCGGCCACCAGCTTACTGTTACGCGCACAAATGCACACGCTGCAGCGCGTGCATCCCTAGCGTGCTTTAGCGCGTCATCGCGATCACTTTCGCTTTCAGAGTGATCGCGATGACTTTCGCTTTTACGGCCACGCGGCGTTACTTTTACTGCCACGCGGCCAATGCTTGTTCTATTTTACAATCTGTTCAGAAACTTCTTTTATACATTCTGAACAACACTTCACATATGTGATCCTGTTTACACAAGTGCCTTTTTTAAATTATGCACGGCACCCGTGTGCGGCACAGCAGCGTGCTACTTTTATTTCTATTTTCAATGCGGTCCCTGTGTGCGAGGCCGCTGCCACAACCAACCCCCCCTGCATTTGAGGAGCAGAGCCCCACCTCCAGCACCACGAGCTCTGTGTGCACGGCTTGCCAATGGCAGGAGTGGCAGCTCCCATCTCAGGTACTGGGTGCCATTCGCCGCGCTGGAATTCTCTGGGACCACAGAAGCACATTTTTGTGCTTGTTGCCTGGCATATTCAAGCAGGTCGATTGTTTGAATGCCACATGCGTAATCTCACTCCCCACTCGTATCTTTGTTTCTCCCGCCCCAAATCACCCTCCTCCCGCTGTTCCTTGCCTTTCCCCCACCTTGCTCTTTCTCTCCCCCCTTCTGCTGCCCGTCCTGTTCCCCAAAAAACCTTCCATCGTTTCTTACTGTTCTCCCAACCCGCTAGAAAAACAACATTGGCTGTGTTTTTATAACATTTATTTTGCAGCTTTATATAGTGCCAATTAGATTCGAATGTATTGGACCACTTTACGTGATCACCAGTTACTTGCACATGGTCCCTCCCTTTCACCCACTGCTTGAGGTGAGTTTATAGCAGACTGATTTCAATCCTCACGCCCCTGTCGTCATTTTCAGTTCTCCTCACCCTCCCATTGTTTACAATTCTTAATCCACCTTCGCTTCGTTGGTTTAACTTCTCGCACCCACCCGGCTATCCCCCTCCCGTGGTTGAGCCAACTTGACCCCAATAGCTATAGCACGAGCCGAGCCTGGAAAGCATCGCTATCTAACAGGCTACTTCCCAACCGCATACATTTATTAAAATTAATAGTGTAGCTGCAGATCTTCACCAGTAGTTGGATTTTACACCTCTGGCTGTTAACATCTGTCCAGCGCTCACTGGCAAACACAACCGGCTCGACGGGGCACAGCACTGCTTCTCCATCGGAAATAACATCATAGAAGGGTGTCCAAAATGTGAACAGAGGGCAAGACATGGGTAAACTGGGCTCCATCGCCTTTCGCAAATACAAGTAAGTATTGCTCCAAAAAGGCCACAAACAGGCTGGGAGGATCTGTAGCTGTTACAGTCACCTGAAAAGGCAACTGGGTATTTAAAAAAAAAAAAAAAAAACATATGCTTTCCGGCACGTTCAATTATCATTTTTGTAATATAACAGACAGTGCACACAATTGTTGAAACAGACTCTTGCTGCCCGCTATTGCCTTTTGTGGCGCTGTAAGAATACATCTCATCGTCCCAGGGGGTCTCACTAAAGTATCATTCAGTTGCTAATTACATCAGACGCCCGTGTTGGCAGCTTTCAATACACATTAATGTAATACTTCAATAATGTTTCGCCGAGGTTGTGCAAACTGTCAGTCTGGTTTGCCTCCCCGCCCCCATTTCTAGTGGAGAAGCTGCATTCAGTGAGATCATGCCATTGTCTATTCCCAAACTCTCAACTTTTGCCAATAAATCTACCTGTAATTCATAACGGTAGAAGTCTGCCAAGTAACAGGAGAAAACTCATACAAATAGCACTGTTGCCATGGTGATTGCTGATAGCTTTTAAATTAAGTAAGTGTTTTTATAACATAACTTAAACACATTGGCAGAACCTATAGCTCTGGCTTAACACTTACAAGGTCCCAAAGGCGAGACCGATTGCATTGCAAATGCTTGTTTTTTTTGTTTTTTTTAATTATCTAGCATCTGTTGCCACATTCACACGAACCAACTTTTTTGGCACTAGGCGCACACACTCTAAGAAACTGGGAGAAGGCCAGAATTAAAGATCACCCATCTTGGACCTGTCCAGATCCCAAACATTATTGACAACAGTGACCCACTTCACCCGTTCCAGAGGAAGGGACTCAATGCAGGCGCGCAACACCCATTGGGCTCACCGGGCTTCAGCCCCCCCCCCCCGTGTGTGTCAGCCTGGGCTGAGACAGCTTTGCAGACTGGCGACCGTCTAATTGCAGCCGCACCAGAGTACTTCACAGGTCTTTAAAAGACCATTTACTTGTTAATGAGGCTTTTGTTGTGTTTTCACCCCTTCTTAGAGCCACTCTGCCTATGGCTGGAAGAATTACCCCCCCCCCTCCCCCCCCGAAATTAGGCTCTAGTTGCCCGCCTGACTCAATGTGACCATTGGTCAATAAGGTCACAATAGATCTCAAAACGCCAGCAAGCGTCAAAGCAACGTTCCAAGATGGTTATTGTTGGTGACTGTTAGTGATGCGGAACTGGGGGAAAGAGCATTGTGTTTTTTTCTTCTTAAGTAGACGGACCCTTTAAGAACCCAAGTCCCAGTGTGGTACCCCGGCACAGACATCATCATCTAGATCACTCCCATGTGGGTTTGGCCGGTAGGGTGCCAGACCCATCCCCTCCTAGAGGGAAAGTGTTGGAAACCGGGCAACCGGGTTAGCAGTCACCAGGTTCCCAGCACAATGGTAGCTTGGCTCGAGCGGTTGGGGTCAGGCACCGTGCTAAGCGTACGTCACACCCTCACAATAACCATGCGTTCATCCGTTCCAAAAACGACACTACACCGTACAAATAATGCAAGTCAAATTGAAAATATATATGTCTTTATCTTATTTTCTCTTAGTTGCAGGTTTCATAAAATAAATACAATACAATAAGATTTTCCTCAAAAGAGCAGGACAAATAAATAATACTACATTGGAATTTCAATAAATAGGTTCAGGTCATAAATAAGCACAGAATAAATAGATGGGCAATAAATACAGATGGCAAATAAATACAGTCAGACAATAAATATAGTGCAGGAATAAATAGTGGATGACAATAAATAAAGCACCTCAATAAATAGGGTAAAACAATCAATGACAGTTAACAGTTTAAATCATTTACATGAGGTCACTTGGTCTTACTTTGCCCATACACAACTTAAGGACACTTGGATGGCATGGGGGTGTCCCACCTAGATTGATCAAGGCTGGGGCCTAAGCTGAGGTAGAACAAGAGTAATCTACAGATCTGGCCCTCCAAACTGCACAGCTCTTTATGTAGGTCACTGTACCAGTCTCAGTTCACCCCTGGCACTCTCAGGCTGGTTCTAGCACCCCTTTAGCCCCTAGAATGGTCTTTTAGGACTCCACAGGGCCTCAGATGCCCCCTCTACCACTTACTGCCCTTTTTAAGATGATCAGCTCCGCTCGGCTCCGTGTCGACGCCGTGAGGCGGTTCCGGATCGATGTCATTGGGCGGCCTCGACTCGATGTCGCTGGGCGGACTCGACTCGATGTCGCTGGGCGGTCTCGACTCGATGTCGCTGGGCGGTCTCGACTCGATGTCGCTGGGCGGTCTCGACTCGATGTCGCTGGGCGGTCTCGACTCGATGTCGCTGGGCGGTCTCGACTCGATGTCGCTGGGCGGCCTCGTCTCGATGTCGCCTTCCGGCGTCGCAGGGACTCGGACTCCCCACTTCCTGGTGTCTCCGGAGTGCGATCTCCACTCCCGACCTCCGGCGCGCTTCACCTCAGACTCCGGCGACTCTGGAGTGCGATCTCCACTCCCGACCTCCGGCGCGCTTCACCTCAGTTTCCGGCGACTCCGGTGGGCGGACTTCACTCCCCCGTCGACGCCTCACCTCGACCTCAGGTGATTCCCGACTCGACCTCCGGCGCCTCTCCACGACTTCCGTCGGCACCCTCACTCGACCTCGGGTGACTCTTTACTCGACCTCCGGTGCCTCTCCACGACCTCCGTCGGCGCCCTCACTCGACCTCTGGCGGCTCCGGGTACGACGTCTGCTTTCTGTCAGCGCCGCTTCTCGACCTCAGGCCCCAGGTCTCCAGGCTTCTCGACGTCAGGACTCCAGGAGGACACTGCTGAACAGGTCAGGAACTTGCTGTTCTTCTTCTTTAAGGCCTGTTTCAACTTTTCAGTCCTTTAAGATGGTTCTTCTGATCTTGATCCCACACAGGGCTTTAGGTTGGGATTGGTCAGTAGAGACTAGCATCAAGGGTGGGTTTCTGGACCCCACTCCAAGCACTGGTTTCCACCTCTGCTGCCTTACTCCGACCTCCTTCTATCTCTGTCCTCTCTCTTCTCCAGTCAGTTGCCAACTGCCACTCTGAGATGGCCTCCCAACATTCTAAACTACCTCTCACTGTCACAGGGTTCCAGAATGTTACGGAAGGTTCTAGAAATCTCCAGTGGGTTCTGATGATGTCACAGGTGACAATGGGTGGCCACCATTTTGTGTCTCAGGCCCTCAGACAGAAGTTCCAGGGGTAGGGAAAATGGCTCCCTGACCCTGCATCAACACTAAAAAGTCTGGTGGTTCCCAAAAAGGAAAAATTATAACAGGGTTTGAGGCAAAAGTGGGACAAAATAAATAATGATGAGGAGGGACCACCCAAAGGGCTGACAGGTCTAACAGAAAGGAAATCAAGCACCTTCTAACATTCATTCGGGCCAGAGCTGATCTTCAGAAGCCCCAGCATTCCTTGGGTAACCCAACGCCACAGGCCCTCGGTCTAAAGAATAAGTGCTAAGAGGTCAAGTAAAAGGCAAACATGTTCTATATAAAAAACATAACTTTCCCAACATATTGCTTTGGCCAGCAATGTGGAAGGGAGCATGGCAACTAAAGAAAAGACTAAGTGGCCTTCATGGAGCCAAGGGCCAGTTCAACAGAGCACACCTACCTTGAGCAGCCAGGTGAGCACAGAGTCACGATATGGGACAAATTTGTTCTTGTTCTTGCTAGCACTTTGGTCTGCAAGGGCAGAGATGACCAACCCAAGCGTGGTGAGGGACCTGCAAGAGGAAGAGGGATGAACAATCAAAGTTACATAGCAAGAAGAAAAGAGAAGACGAGCCAGGGCCAAGGCCATGAATCACAGGAGAGAACAAGGGAAGCCAGAATCTGTACCCAGCATATCACAGGACATGAAAGTGAAAGCCAGTTTCTGCACCAAGAGCATCTCCGAGAATACAGGGGAAGCCAGGTCCTGCACCCAGCGTATTACAGGCGATCACAATGGAAGCCAGGTTCTGCACCCAGCATATCACAGGAGCTAACAAGGGAAGCCAGATCCCGCACCCAGCGTATTACAGGCGATCACAATGGAACCCAGGTTCTGCACCCAGCATATCACAGGAGATAATAAGGGAATCCAGATCCTGCACCCAGCGTATTACAGGCGATCACAATGGAAGCCAGGTTCTGCACCCAGCATATCACAGGAGATAATAAGGGAATCCAGATCCTGCACCCAGCGTATTACAGGCGATCACAATGGAAGCCAGGTTCTGCACCCAGCATATCACAGGAGATAACCAGGGAAGCCAGAATCTGTACCCAGCATATCACAGGACATGAAAGTGAAAGCCAGTTTCTGCACCAAGAGCATCTCAGAGAATACAAGGGAAGCCAGGTCCTGCACCCAGCGTATTACAGCCGATCACAATGGAAGCCAGGTTCTGCACCCAGCATATCACAGGAGCTAACAAGGGAAGCCAGATCCCGCACCCAGCGTATTACAGGCGATCACAATGGAACCCAGGTTCTGCACCCAGCATATCACAGGAGATAATAAGGGAAGCCAGATCCTGCACCCAGCGTATTACAGGCGATCACAATGGAAGCCAGGTTCTGCACCCAGCATATCACAGGAGATAACCAGGGAAGCCAGATCCTGCACCCAGCGTATTACAGGCGATCACAATGGAAGCCAGATTCTGCACCCAGCATATCACAGGAGATAACCAGGGAAGCCAGATCCTGCACCCAGCGTATTACAGGCGATCACAATGGAAGCCAGGTTCTGCACCCAGCATATCACAGGAGATAACCAGGGAAGCCAGATCCTGCACCCAGCGTATTACAGGCGATCACAATGGAAGCCAGGTTCTGCACCCAGCATATCACAGGAGCTAACAAGGGAAGCCAGATCCCGCACCCAGCGTATTACAGGCGATCACAATGGAACCCAGGTTCTGCACCCAGCATATCACAGGAGATAACCAGGGAAGCCAGAATCTGTACCCAGCATATCACAGGACATGAAAGTGAAAGCCAGTTTCTGCACCAAGAGCATCTCAGAGAATACAAGGGAAGCCAGGTCCTGCACCCAGCGTATTACAGGCGATCACAATGGAAGCCAGGTTCTGCACCCAGCATATCACAGGAGCTAACAAGGGAAGCCAGATCCCGCACCCAGCGTATTACAGGCGATCACAATGGAACCCAGGTTCTGCACACAGCATATCACAGGAGATAATAAGGGAAGCCAGATCCTGCACCCAGCGTATTACAGGCGATCACAATGGAAGCCAGGTTCTGCACCCAGCATATCACAGGAGATAACCAGGGAAGCCAGATCCTGCACCCAGCGTATTACAGGCGATCACAATGGAAGCCAGATTCTGCACCCAGCATATCACAGGAGATAACCAGGGAAGCCAGATCCTGCACCCAGCGTATTACAGGCGATCACAATGGAAGCCAGATTCTGCACCCAGCATATCACAGGAGATAACCAGGGAAGCCAGATCCTGCACCCAGCGTATTACAGGCGATCACAATGGAAGCCAGATTCTGCACCCAGCGTATTACAGGCGATCACAATGGAAGCCAGGTTTTGCACCCAGCATATCACAGGAGATAACAAGGGAAGACAGATCCTGCACCCAGCGTATTACAGGCGATCACAATGGAAGCCAGGTTCTGCATTCAGTTTATTACAGGACATGAAAAGAGAAGCCAGGTTCAGCACCCAGCAAATCACAGGAGAGCACAAGGGAAGCCAGATCCTGCACCCAGCATAACACAGGGGATCACAAGGGAAGCCAGGATCTGCACCCAGCATATCACAGGGGATCACAAGGGAAGCCAGGATCTGCGCCCAGTACAGCTCAAGACATGAGGGAAGCCAAATCCTGCACCCAAATTCTTAGAGGAAGCCAGGTTCTGCCCGTCTTAGGAAATGACAAGGAAAACCAGGTTATGCACCTAGTGTATCACAAGGGAAGTCAGGATGAGCATTTCAAGTAACGGGAGGTGAGCCAAGGCGCACAGCAAAGTTTGGAATGAGGACAGTATGAAGGTGAAGAAGGTTTATAGGAAATGTCGGTGATGCACAAGGCACGACACAGACGGATGGCCTGTTGTCAGGAAACTGATCCTACGGCCAGGAGGGCATTGCATGGACATCCGGGACATCAAGCAACATGAAGGCAAAGTCAAAGCAAGACAACATGGATTGTGGTTTTGTTGCAAACTGGGATAATCTGCAGGCAAGACAGGGCTGTTATTTATTAACCCTTTCTAACCATGCAATAGATGTCTCAAACGAGAAAGAACTGCAAGCATCACACTGATGACCGGTAACGAGGGACCCGATGGCACACACAAAAGGATGGTAGCATGAATCCCTTGAATGAAGAGACAGACACACAGACACACACAGACACACACACACACACACACAGAGACACACAGAGACACACACAGAGACACACACAGAGACACACACAGAGACACACACAGAGACACACACAGAGACACACACAGAGACACACACAGAGACACACACACACACGTTGTATCCCTCAGCAGGATCTCAAATCCTGCTACATTAGGACAATACCAACTGGAGACGTATTACAGGCAGCAACAATCGCATGACATTTACTCTCCCTTCACAGATCTTTCCAGTGAAAAGCACGTACTTGTTAATGTTGCTTCCCTCCTTCAGTCGCTCCCCTGCGGCGCCAGTCTTTGTGGCTCTTTCGCTGCCGGCTAGATCCACCAGGCTCAGCTTGCTCACTTTCTCGCCAGATGTCTAGAGTGAAAACAGAATAAAAAGGGTGGAATTCACTTTACATATGCCTGGACATTACTACACAACAGTCTCATCAACCCACTGCGAGTGAAATGCATCAAAGATGGACAAAAAGGAATAAACGTTGAGCCAACAATGGTGCCAAAGATGTGAATAAAAAAAACCTGATAAATCATAACAATATCTATCAGTGCAGTATCTTCGACAAGGCACTGAAGTGCTTTGTGCCAAAAAAGTATTAGAAAAAGTCAGCAAATTGTAGAATTCTAGTTTGGTCGCTCATGTGTCAGTCTCTCCGCGGCAAGGTACTGAATATATTCTCAACCCCACGCCCACTCAAGATGCACAGGGCCGCCTTGCTGACAGTTCAGGAAGATTATCTAATTCCATTTAGTTTTACAAAGGATACAGAGATCAGAAAGTCACTTCTAGAAATTTTCCTTCATCTCCACTAAAGTGTTGAGCGATAACTTGGACCTGAAATCTGGGAAGCATGACTGACCCAAGCTTCTGAAGCAAGGCTGTCACAACTCTTTGGTCGTCTCAATGCCAGGGTGTCTCGCTTTCAAGTACAAGCAGTCTTCCAAACAGACTTACTAATTTAATGAGCTTTATAGACCTCAAGGATGAGGTGCAATCGATCACGCGTTGGTTCTGCAATACGTGTATTTTGATTCATCAGAATTTACAACAACTCCTGCAGGAGGGCTACATATTGTATTTTTGGGAACCTGTAACATCCCTCTTACAAGACTAGAGTTCAAGAATACTCATCCTAAACGCTCATCTCAAGTTTTCCTTTAAGCAAACGCAGAAAAGTGGCGTCACATAACTTTAGGAAATGCGGAGGACGCGTTTGCTGCTTTAACACCATTAAACAGATTCGCAATCTAACAGGTAAGTAACTTTGCTTTCTTGTGTGAATGATGCATACTGATTATAACTGATCTAAAATTCGAGAGAAATGGGACAGTATTGGAATGGGATTTTGATTGGACTCCTGGTAAGTGCAACTTGACCGGCGTATTCAGACATTCATCCTTCTGGGGATCTGATGCATGCAGAAACCATGCATCAGGTAGCACCAATGGGAGTGCTGCAGAAGCAGGCGATGCCCTCTCTTGTGGGCATCACCTGGAATTACCAGTGGGAACTTGTTCTATGTGAAACCACATTACATTGGCATGATTGATAAGGGTTTAACACACTTGCTTTGTATTTTTAAGTAAAATAAACATTCCATACATGTATTCACACCACATTACTGTATTCCAGCGCTTTATTAAGAGCGGTCAATCCGTGAGCTAAGGACATGAAGCACACAGCCAGTTTAGGAATGTTTTGCCCAAAACCATTTTCAAAAGAGTGCAGCTGTTCTTCAGGAATCCAGGTGTGGCTCTAGTGTGTGACAGACAGTTTCCGGGCCAGACTCGCGGCCCTCTCTGTAGAGGGGTAAAATATACTCCGTGCATCTGGGAGAGGAAAAGTCCCCAATAACAAGACATCTGCGCCAGGGTGACCTCGCTGTGGAAATGATTGAAGCGTCACTGGTGTCAACTGGGAAAAGTAGGCATGAGGAATTACTGACTAAACGGGAAAATACGGACATACAAAACTCTTTACGGAATGGTATGGCATCTTCGAGTCCACATCACATCCCACAAGACCTTTGCCCCATCACCTGAGCAAGCGCTGTAACCTTTTACTGGCTTGGCCCATGCTCCGCAGGAGACACAGTGCTGAATGAGGTCCAATGGCTACATTTCTGACCTTTGCACCCGGAAACCCAGGTCCCAGTCCAAAACACTGGCCCAGACTGGGAGCTTGTGTGGTATTTCCATACCTCTTGGTGCCATAGGTGAATCATACGCTTAATGAGAATATGGCAAAAGTGACGGAGGGTGCTCGCAACTCACGGTTACCACACGCGCCCTCCACACTGAATCCTGGTTTCAATAATCCATATGGACCTCACGTGCCTTGATGAACTACATACACCACCCCACACCCGCGCCACAGTAGAAATATTCTCCATGCAGCACTATGCTGCTTCTTTGAGCTAGATGGCGCTGTCCCATGCGAGTAAAGTGCCTGACACTTTGTCTACATATTGCTGAATTTACAACCCACTTCTACACAATAAATGTCATTGTTCAACACAAAGGAGGTCCAATGAAATGCCGCACCCCAAAACGCCGAGAAGGCTGAGGTCTTATTTTACATCGAACTTTGGAGGAACACTTCCATCAAATGAATGATAAAACGCGCTGTTCTTTTCTAGAAAATAAAAATGAATAAAGCCGGAAAAACAAAAGATAATCAGAAAAACTAGTAGCTAATGTCAAAGTGTTATTGAGCAGTTTGTCAAAATAGTGGTTTGAAATGTCATCTTTGCGTTTCGATGAAAGTGAAAACAATGTAAAAGTTACGAGAGCAAAAAGGGAAACAACATTCCCACCTGTGGCGACATGCACTTAGCAGCAGGGTAAAGGTACCCAAAAGATAAACTAAAGGTTTATGAGGTCACTGCAGGGACCGCGTGACAGCCGTCCCAACATGGGACAATTTACAGTCTTTACGCGGAGACCCCGCCATAAATCGGCCCCATTCTCTGGACAGGGAATTGTAAGACGTCAGAGTAGGAGCAGGCCAACACAAACACCATCTTTAGACACGGGCAGTGCTGGCACGGAGTAAACCGCACCAGAGAGCGGCAATAAAGTGGATTCCTGTGGACCCTCCAAAGGCCCGTCGCCCCCCGCGAGCCTGAAAATCACTGAAAAGCCGCTTTCCAATAAATCCAGCCCGGCCCTTGTCTCTTCCCAGCACGACTTTTGTCATCACCCCCTTTTGAAGCACGTCTGAATGAGGGATGTTCGTCTCCCCGAAATGCCAAGGCTATGTCCCAACAGTAAATTTACTCCCGTCAATGGGGCCAGGGCGCGCAGCTGGCACCGGGGGGGCTGGTTTTAGAAGCCTGCACTAGCCACAAAGGAATCAAAGCCAGCGGAGAGGGCTACCAGCCCGGGCCTGGACCTCGTGGCGAGGAGGACGCCGGGGCGGTGCCTTGGGAAGCTGTCGCGATCACCTCGGTCGCGGATTTATGAGTGGCTTGAGACCCCTTTCTCTTTCGCAGATGCGAGTATCAAGCTGCAGCTTTCATCTCTTTGCAAGCTGATGAACTGGGACAGGACAGAGAGGATTGGAGGAACCCCCACCTTACCCCCCCCCCCCCCCCCTTTAATCACCCATCTAAATCAGAAGGGATCTTTTCAGGTGTCAAGCACCCTTCGCACTCCCGCTGCGGTCAAGGACAGAGATTTTCTACAAAAATGATATCACGCTCCATCGCGTGCCCGCCGCACACGTACGCGGACTGCGTAACTACACGTAATGAGCAAGGCCTTCCGCCATATTGGCAAAATACCAACACACGAGTTCTCACCAACTTTCCTCCACAACTCTTTATGTGGTCAGTTTAGAACACCAGCATACCTTGGCGTGGAGAGTGTAGAAATGATGGTCCGTTCAGCCACAGCCTTTTAAGTGTCTTTATTTGAAGATTTAAGTAACAGAGAGACCCCATCCACAGACGCAGCACAGACCCACCGCAGCTGCTCTCAGCCAAGCCTTCAGTTTCTCTCCCAAGAATCCCGGGCTCGGTTGCCACGCTACGCATCACTCCTAGGTCACAGAGCCAGCTGTGCAGGTGGTTCTATAACCTAGGATACCACATCACCTCCCCATTTATAATACATTCACATTGAACTTGTAACCCCCTTACACACTTCCAAACTAAAGAAAATAACACTTTACATAAACAAAACAGACTAAACATCTGTAAACAATAAACGAAATATGCATCATTAACAATAAATATAGACAGTCATGAAACCGTACAGCTCTTTTCTTTACGCGTTGAGGTCGCGTATTAGATTCCTAGGTAACCTCTTCTCCACAGAGAACACCTGAACCCAGCTCAGAGCTGCATTTGAATATCCTATAAAGATTCCAAATTTTATTGTCATCAGTTTTCACCGCATTCCTGAAGAGCTTTCTCACTCTACACATCTTACTGCACTTGGAACTTTTTCCTGGAGATTTAATTTTTATCCAATCACCTACTTGCACTCTCGCTTCTTTAACAGCTTTCCTCTTGTCGTACAACACCTTGGACTTCAATTTCTTTTTTTCTTCTCTTGTTTCCCAATCTATTAATTCACCATCTCCCTTTTCTCATTGACTCAAGCAGGGATGGCTTCAAAACTAGGCATCCTCCCTTTGAACAATCGAATGGAAACACTCCTGATGTAAAATGTGGTGTCAGCCTGTATTCTCTCACTTTCTTCCTCAAAATCTCTTCCATGTTAATTTCACACACAAGAGACTGCTGCAAACTTTCCTTCAACACCTTAATAAAGCGTTCCACATCACCATTAGATTCTGGATGATATAGTGCAGTTTTCTTAGGTTTCGCACTTCTTGTCCTCAAAAATTCTTCTACCACCGCTGAAGTAAATTGGACTCCGTTATCAGGGAGAACACTGGAGGGAAAACCCTCCATCTCAAACAGTTCTTCTAAGAAACCAATCATCATATCTTTTGATTCAATAGAATTGACCACTTTTATCTCAGGCCACCGCAAAAACATTATCCAAACTTACATACTAATCATGTGAATTTACCTTCACCGGCCAAGTATGTCTAACGCGATGTCCACCCATGGTCCAGAGGCTCGTTCTCTAATGACCATTGGCTGTGCCCTGCACGTTAGCACTTTGTCACATCGCGCACAATCCATGCATTCTCTAACCTCACTTTCTATCATCAAGTCTATAGAGGGCCGCCAATAGCATTCTCTCACTCTCTCCTTGGTCTTTGATATGCCCATATGGCTCGCATGGGCATTTTCTACTAAAATACCCCTTAAATCCACAGGAGGGACAAGTTTGTTTCCTCTTACAAGTACTCCACCCACCACAGAAAGCTCACTGAGAACTTCCCAAAAGCCTAGTATGTCTTTTTCACACTTGCCTTTGACCACCCAACCTCCTAACACCATTTTTACCTCACTTTATAAACACACATCGTTTTTCAACATCCTCTTCCATTCCTCTTCTTGTATGATACCTTCAGTCACAACACAAACGTTTACATTTTCATCATAGTCTTCATCAGCAAAGCTTTCTTCTAGAAACGACTCTTCTTCCTCTAAATCAACATACAACCTCGAGAGACAGTCTGCCTGCAGGTTACTTGCACCAGATACATACATTAATTCAAACTCAAACTCCTGAAATGCAATGACCCATCTGCGAATGAGACTCGAGATCTGATCAAGACCTTTCTTCGTAAAGACCTCCTTAAGTGGTTTATTATCTGTCTTTATTCCAAACATTAGCCCCCAAATAAACTTTCTTAGCTTTCTTGCAGCCCAAAAGACTCCCAGAGCCTCCGTCTCAATAACTGAGTAGTTGACCTCTGCATCTCTTAGGCGACATGAGATAAAAGCAATAGTTCTATACACACACTTTGATCTCTGCTACAATACAACCCCCAAACCCTTAGAGCTTGCATCCGTCATGAAAATAATATCTTTTACATCAAGACTTCTAAGATCTGAGGCTTTCTCCAAGGCAGACTTCACATCTCTAAATTCCACTTCACACACACCAGACCATACAAACTCTTTACCCTTCTTCAACAGTGAACTGAGGGTCACCGTCCTTTCAGCAAATTTAGGGACAAATTTATAGTTGAACTCTGCCATGCCTACAAATGTGACAAATTCATCTTTGCACTTTGGAGATGCCAGATTTTTTATCGTATCAACTAACGCTTTCTAAGGGCAAATTCCAGAACTAGTGACGAGATGCCCTAAATATTCTATCTCAGAAACAGAATTTGCATTTTCCTAATTTAAGTGTCTAACCACACTTTACCAGTTTCTCCAACACTTCACATAAGCTTTTGTTGTGCTCTTTCACAGTTGAGCCCACCACCAGTATATCGCCTTGATATATTTTCACTCCCACCACGCCCTTTAATATTTTCTCCATCGCCCTCTGAAGTACAGAGGCAGCTGATATAAGCTCAAACAGCATTTTTAAAAATGTAAATGTACCAAAGGGAGTGGTAAGGGTGGTCAACTCTTGTGATTTATCAGTCAGTTTTATTTGGTGGAAAGCTGAACTGAGGTCTAAAGAATAAAATATTAGGCACCATTCAACATCCTGAGCATCTCACTAATGTTGGGAAGTAGATAACGATCAATCACGACAGCCTTATTAAGCTTCCTCAAATCTACACATAAGAGAGCTTCACCATTGGCTTTGCGAGCTATATACCTCATCTTTCTCTACAACCACCTTAACAGACGCGTCATCACACTTATTTGCCAGTAAGGCCTCTTTACGAATGACTTCCACACATGCTTTAGAGCATGGGTACTCACAAACTTTCTCTCGGGGGCCAAATTTACAGTGTGGTTTGTGGCTGAGGGCCGCACCGGTGGGGGCAGGGGCAGTGGGGGAGGAGGCGGGGCTAGAACAAAAAAAAACCTATGACCATGAGGTTGAACACAGGCCCCTGCAGCGGGCGCCTTCGTCCACTGAGCCACCAGACACGGCATTCACACATCTTTATCTATCTATCTATCTATCTATCTATCTATCTATCTATCTATCTATCTATCTATCTATCTATCTATCTCTCGCTCCATCTCCCTCCCTCTCTCTCTCTCCCTCTGTCTCCCTCACTGTGTCTCCCTCTCTCTGTCTCCCTCCCTCTCTCTCCGTCTCCCTCCCTGTCACCCTCCCTCTCTCTGTCTCCCTCCCTCTCCCTCCCTCTCCCTCTCCCTCTCTCTGTCTCCCTCCCTCTCCCTCCCTCTGTCTGTCTCCCTCCCTCTGTCTCCCTCTTGTCTGTCTCAGTCTGTCTCCCTCCCTCTCCCTCCCTCCCTCTCTCCCTCCCTCCCTCTATCTCTCTCTCTCCCTCTGTCTCCCTCTCTGTGTTTGTCTCCCTTTCTCTGTCTCCCTCCCTCCCTCTCTCTCTCTGTCAGTCTCCCTCCCTCCTTACTCTCTCTCTCTCTCTCTCTCTCTCTCTCTCTCTCTCTCTCTCTCTCTCTCTCTCTCTCCCTCTCTCTCTCTCTCTCTCTCTCTCCCTCTCTCTCTCCCTCCCTCCCTCCCTCCCTCCCTCCCTCCCTCCCCCTCCCTTTCTCCCACTGTCTCCGTCTCCCTATGTCTCCCTCCCTATGTGTCCCTGTCTCCTTCTCTATCTCTCTCACCGTCTGTCTCCCTCCCTCTCTCCATCTCCCTCCCTCTGTCTCACTCCCTACCTCTGTCTCCCTCTCTCCGTCTCCCTCCATCTGTCTCACTCTGTCTCACTCACTCTGTCTCCCTTTCTCTCTGTCTCCCTCTCTCTCTCCGTCTCCCTCCCTCTCAATCTCTGTCTCCCTCCCACTAATTCTCCATCTCCCTCCCGCTCTCTATCACTCTCTCTCTCCCCCTCTGTCTCACTCACTCTGTTTGTCTCCCTTTCTCTGTCTCCTTCTCTGTCTCCCTGTCTCCTTCTCTCTCTCTCTCTCTCCGTCTGTCTCCCTCCCTCTCTCCATCTTTCTCCCTCCGTCTGTCTCCCTCCCTCTGTCTCCCTCCCTCTCCCTCTCTGTCTCCCTCCCTCTCCCTGTCTCCCTCCCTCTCTCTGTCTCCCTCCTTCTGTCTCCCTCTCTCTCCCTCTGTCTCCCTGTCTGTCTCCCTATCTGTCCCCCTCTGTCTTCCCCCTCTCCCTCTCCCTCTGTCTTCCTCCCTCTGCGCACTCTGTCTTCCTCCCCCTGTCACCTCACCTGCTACTCTCACTCCCTGCTGCCCTCCGTAACCTCACCCTGCTGTCCTCCTCACCCTTTGACACCTCACCCGTGCTGAGACAGCTTCCGAGAACACACACAGCCGCCGCCGCACCTAAGTACTTAACAGGTGTTTTAAAAACCATTCACTTGTTAATGAGGCTTTATTGTATGTCACCTCTTCTTAGCGCCCCTGCATCAGGGGCGCTAAGAAGAGGTGAAATTCAACAAAGCCTCATTTACAAGTTAATGGTCTTTAAAAGAAATCGCCCGGGCCCCAGAAGCTCCACGCTGCTGCAACCGGCGATGTAAAAAACACACAGGTAGGATGTCTGGAAGGTCCGCGGGCCGCCACGGAAGGCTTGCCGGGCCGCCGCCGGCCCGCGGGCCGTACTATGAGTACCCGTGCTTTAGAGTGTTCTAGTGTCTTTGCTATGGTCGAAACCTCATGCAGAGATGGATTGCCAATCTCCCACATTGTTTCCTTAGCCTTTTCCAAAACGCATCCCAGCATGAACGGATCCCTTGGACGTTCCTCAATTAAGCCTCCAAAGTTACACATTGACGCCAGTTTACCTAACCGGTTATATGCTGCTCCACAGTCTCGTTTTGGCGTTGCATTCTCTTTCCAGAGAGGTATTGTTCAAACATGGTACTCAACTTAGGGAGATAATGCAAATCAAGCTTTTTCATAGCAATATCGTTTTCATTTGAATCTGCTACATCGTCCCCAGACAATTCTGGAAGGTGTTCAAACACTTCTTGCCCTCCTCACCCAAGACAATGTAACAACAACAAGGTCTTCGTTTCAGACAATTCTGGAAGGTGTTCAAACACTTCTTGCCCTCCTCACCCAAGACAATGTAACAACAACAAGGTCTTCGTTTCCACACTCAGAGAGGCACCACACACTTTTGCATAGTGTGGAACATCCTTCTTCCATTTTGACCACTTTATAGGTGGTTCCCCAGGAGAGCTCAAAAAGAAAGATGGTGTAGGAACGTTATGCATGCTGGTTTGTCCTAACCACAGATATTATCTTGAAGAACAAAAAACGTTGTCTTGTCAACCCAAAAGGTAACAAAGGTAACTTTATAGGAAGTCAAAGCATAACTTAATAAAGGAGAGTTGGTGTACTATTAACTGCCTACAATGTCTACAGAGTACCTAAGTGAAAGGTGTACTATTGACATGTGCA
This sequence comes from Triturus cristatus, assembly GCF_964204655.1. NCBI lineage: Eukaryota > Metazoa > Chordata > Amphibia > Caudata > Salamandridae > Triturus > Triturus cristatus. Next base: position 1,768,942,055 of record NC_140589.1, on the reverse strand, counting down.
GAAACAAACAGTGCATGTGTCACCTGTTGACCACTCAGACTTCCAGGTGAGTCACTCATTCTTGACTGTTGCCACGGTTGGTACTGCTTTACCCAATATGGTGTGCGTGTCACCGAAGCTTATTTGAGAAGCACGTTCCACATCCAAGTATGGAAAGGTGTGCGTCTCACCGAAACACACTAGGCTAATGCCTCATGCGACCACTTATGGCATCACCAAGACACGCTGGGATAACTCCTGATTTAAGATGGCCGCCGTGCGTCTTTATGCGACGTAGTTGCCGCTGCGTTCCAGCTATTTTTCAATACCAGAGTGACTACATCATGGAAGTGCGAGAAGCACTCGATTGTTGTGCTCGGTGCGCGCACAGTGGGACTGGCTTCACGAGCGCACGCAATATCGCTTGAGACCAACTGCTGTCTCAATATGCACAGTAATTTATAAAAATTACAAAAAATAATATCTTGAATACTTGCTGTGTTTGGGTCTTTGATGATCGTGACAGGTTGTGGTCCAAATTTGTGTCTTCAGAGTTCCACAAATATAATTTCCAACTTTTACATTTCTTCTTGGGTGGCGCAGGTTACATGTGGAACGGTCGTCGCCAGTGTAGAAAAGATGATCCGTTCAGCCAAAGCCTTTTAAGAGTCTTAATTTGAAGATTTAAGTAACAGAGATACCCCATCCACAGACTGAGCACCGATCCACCGCAGCTGCCCTCAGCCAAGCCTTCTGTTTATCTCCCAAGAATCTCTGGCTCGGTTGCCACTCTATGCATCACTCCTAGGTTACAGAACCAGCTGTGCAGGTGGTTCTGTAACCTCGGATACCACAGAGTGTTTTAGACAGGATAGGATGAGCTGGGTTACCTAAGAATTGAAAATAATCCCGGCTTGTCACTGACTGTTCGAGTTGCCAGGAGGCTTAATGAGTAATCTTATTAATTACAACATCTAAGTAACGGCAGAGCTGAATCACTGGTACAGGGGTATCATGACTAGGTCGTAAAAAATGAGAGCTAACAACCACAAACTAGATATTGCCAGACAAGTACTTGTTAACATACGTAACAGAGAGGTACTTCAAGATGAAAGAAAGTGTGCACAACTCAGTTCTATATTTTGTCTTCAATAGTGTTAAGAAATCAGGTCTCAGAGACATGACCTGAGGAATGGTAGAGAAGACCAGGAGAACAGATACAATTGTATGGGTCGCGATAAGGAGCTGTAAATTGCGAACCAACCTTTTGCGACCAATAATTTATCTTGCCGACCAACCTATGTATTAATGGGTCGGTTTAAACGAAGGAATCAAAGATGGTCGCAGCACGACCTGCTTAATTAATATTTGTTTAGCAGGTTGCAAATTGCGACTGCCTCCAACTGAAGATCTTCACAGGGATTATGACTTGCAAGGGATAGCAAAGCACCACCCCTGTGAGAGTATATCAGAATGGAATGTTTAAAGAAGTCGGAGTTCCTTACAGTAAATGGGGGTACTTTATGAAAAAAAAAATGATGTACATATATACACACACACAGACATAAATATATATATATATATATACACACACAGATATAAATATATACACATATATACAGACATAATATATATTTATACACACACACAGATATATATATATATATAGACACATACACACATACACACACACACACACACACACACACACACACACACACACACACACACACACACACACACACACACACACACACACACACACACACACACACACACACACACACACACATATATTTATATTTCCATTTAAAAAAACTTCAGTGAGAGCATGCAGTGGGGTTCCCTGGATCACTGTCTACTACCCATTAAGCTTCTACCATCCCATTTGAGAATCGGGGACCACCCCAACTTGGGAGTCATTAACTTGTCAATGGTGTGCAACCAAAATATCAGTCGCAAACCATTGATACAATTCCAAAATGTAAATTTGTAATAATTTCTAAACTTATTTAGGGATTCAAAAAAACGTTTCCAAATCGCCAAATGGATTTAGTAAATTAGAAAAAGCATTTTACTGGCCGCAAACCCTCTGACTTAGCGAATCTGTTAGTTTGCCACCAGTAAAATGCCTTGTACATCTTGGAGTAATTTCTTTCAGGATCCCTGGTCTGACATGTTTGTAATCCTTTATTTTTACATGATTGTGTAGCCGGGACTCATGTAGCCCTCTTCGATCTAGATTCTGGTGACAGAGAAAAAGTGGACTGGCACGATGAGGCTTGAAGGAACTGGAGACGAACCCACATGACTTGGCAAAGTGGGGGAAGCTGCCATGCTCAATTCCTGCCGCCTCTGCTGCCAACCACATTGCTATGTCTCAGGCCCTACGATCCTGTGTAGAAGTGCTGAGTCTGGGGTAGAGTCAAGGAATCCCTGCGTGATGGTGACTCGCGGCCATTGATCCTGGAGGTGGAGCTGTGTTGTCCTGCTGAAATCAGGCAACTGAGGCCTAGCAAGCCAGACTGAGGGCTGTCTGGCCCAGTTCAGAAAGGTGTGGAGATGCTGCTCTCTAGCTGGGACTTGATGACTCAAACCAGGTACCGTGGAGAACTATGTTCACCCCTGAGGAGACAACCCATGAGGGATGATTCCCAGATTGAGGCTAAGAGGATTAGCAGCGCAGGAGTTGAGAGTGTAGTTAGGATGTCACTGTGCCCTAGATAGGAAATGCGGTCTATCGATCTTTTACTGCCAGCCAAGATAATGACGTATAACGCATTGAGAATACAATAAGGTTCATTCCTTCTCAGAATGTTTTTAGCATTTCAAAAAGTAGAGAAAAATAGAAATGTTAGAGATATGTTAATTTATTTATATTTAATAGGAAAATATTCATCAGTCTCCAAGGATGGACATCATCTACTTGGAGCATAAAGAAAAAATAAACCATGTCATGGCTGAAGACATTTTCATGGGCACATCCTTTCCCTTAGATATGATCGCATCTTAACTTCTTTCATAAACAGTCCTGAAGAATAGCTAGGGCAAACACCACAACAATATCCTTTGAACTGCACTAGCCCACGACAGAAATGGCCCCTCATGAAAAGATCCCATTTAATTTTCAAGGAAAAGTGTTGGTGTAATAATCTTGTATATTTAGTGAAAGCGGGGTAATATATCGCAAAGTCCAGGTCAGCTGTATAACCCAATGAATACATAGCTATGCGGTTCAGGACTCATCGAGACCTGTGACTGGCCCAGCCTTGCAATAACCACAACCCCTGTGATCCCTTTACATGTGGCACAAGTCTTCTGTCTAAAAGGATAAAAGGCTGTTGCACCCTCTTATGGTCACAGATGGTAAAGGGTGCAGACTACATTTTTCATCATTCTGAAAATCAATAAAATGAGAACCATCTGAGTAATAATTGCCAGTATCCAGCACTATGAGAAGTAGTGAGGTGTGAACAATATTAATGGTAATATTTCATTTATTGAGAGTTTTAAAAATACATAATATACTAACAGGTTAGAGAATTGTATGTAAGAGCATGAAGAACGGAGTGAGCATGGGGCATGAAAAATAGGAAAGAGGAGTTTGACACAATGGACCCAAAACACAAAGGATCATGCTGGACTGTAGAATGCATTAGGCTGGATTTTTCAGGATTGACAATAGGGTTTGTTCAATTTCTGAGGTTAAGCTGAAGAGAGATTTCCAAAAGGTTGTCACTTGCACTTCTTACTATGGTTTTCCGTAGAATTTGAAAACAAAGCATGGAGGGATTTGAAGATCTTGAGAGACGCGTCAGACAGTATCTGGAGATCCCTCTATTCTAGTGATCGGGACCAGAATTGAGAAGCACCGTATGGGTGGCCTATGGTTTTAAATTGGATGCAGACATCTGTCAGAAGCAAGCAAAGCTCCTTAAAGACAGATAACGCATGTTAAGAGAGAAAATGCTTATGAGTGTTTCTGCTTTGTTTTGCATGTGATGAAGCCTGGTGAGAACATAATGAACCTCCAAAGTACAGGGCATGAGCATAATCCACGCAAGACAGGATAATGGCATGAATGATCGAAGCAAAGCGCTAGGTTTGCAAGAACACAGAGTTTTGTTTAATCAAACTGATGTCATAGTTTCAGGGCTCAAAAAGTTGGGCTTATTACTTTATCAAGGTGTTTGAAGATTTGAATATGATTTTGAGGTAATGTGCAGGGCCCTCCTGGTGTAAGCATTACCCCCAGAGTCTGGCCACTGGAATAGGAATAGGAATGGGCAACATTAGGTGTGCAAAGGAGAATGATTTTAGTGTTCACACTGGCCTTTAAAGGCCAATTAATGTGAGCCATCCAGCTTCCGGAGAGCATTTAAGCAGGAGATTGAATCGGAGTGTCCGCTGATGGAACCACAGCAAGCTGGGTGCCATACCACATACATGGGGAAAGTTAGGCCATGGCGTCTGATGAACTCTGAGAACACGTGTGTGCAGGCCGGCCCTGAGCAGTGAACAAAGTAGGGGAAAGTGAGAAGGCCAGCACAATGACTGTTAGGACCTATCTTGACATCCGCAATCCGGGCCGTTTCGACGATGGTGCACCAATCATCGAGGCACCAGAGAAGGATAGTGAGTGCCTAGTAGGATAAGAACTGCAGACAAATCTTTGACTAAAGATTCAACACCGTCTAGCAGGTTGTTGGGTTTGAAACAGTCAATTTATTTGAATGTAAATGTACCCATTAATATCGCGATATGGGCCAGACTGAAGATTAGTTGGTAATTGGTAGGTGAGTTCTTTTTCAGTAAGATTTTCTAGAAGTGGCGCGATAATGACTTGCTTGACACCCAATGGAACTAAACCCGGAGCCACCACCTTGGTAATTCTGTTGCAGTTCTGATCAGGCAGGGGATATACCCCCTGGAGAAGAGGTATAAACTAACATGGTAAAAGATGGACGTGATAAAAGAGCTACATATTAGAGGGTTGCATAGTCTGGAGGATTTCAGACCCAGAGATCTCATTCCATCACTGCACCATCACATTTCAAACACTTCCCATATCCCAACTCACTGACACTAGCCCCGCCACACTGGTTTTTCCAAGAATCCAGTACGCTGGGAATCCCCTATTCAAGGAAAATTGTTCTGTAGCCGAATCAGTCCTAATTGAGGTAACATGAACAACAGGAGCTTTTGGATAACTCTATGGGTTACCAATTAAAAAATAGTTAATAATGAGCCGAAGTCAGTCACCTGACAATAGCCCTTTCAAGTTACAGGCACTGGTCTAACTCTCCTGTGATTTGAAATGCAGCTGCCTGTTGGGAAATCTGAACATTTCTCTACAGTCCAGGAATGCCAATTTAGGCCCAGGTGGCAGGATTCATGATTGAATGTGGGGCTAATTAATGCCTATACAAATTACTTCCATTTAGATTCACTGAATGCAAATTTTGGGAATCCTAAATGGAAATTTTGGGTACCCTAAAAATCCAGCATCGATCAGGCACTTCTGGATTTAAACATCTGCTGACTCGAAGAATCTCTCTAACTTCCACCCAGTCACCCGGTTACCCTTTCTTGCCAAAATGCTATAAATGTGTGTAACTTATTAACTGCAACCATTTGTACAGAATAACAATTTACTTGATGAGTTACTGCCTGGCTTTAGAGCTGGCTGCAGTACTGAAACTTTAATTTTGCACATTATTGGCGATGAGGAATGCATTAAGAATAATGCAACTTTTCCTTGATGACACTTCTGGGTCTATTTGCAGCATTTGACACCATCAGCCATCATATTAACCATATCTGCACTTTAAAGGAATGCATGGGCTTTGAAGGCAGGGTTTAAACTGGTTTAAACTATACCAAACGAATTGCTAACAAATGGTTCAAATTCATCACTCCTTCTCCATCCCAGCTCTGTTATTACCCATGTTCCTCAGGGATCGGTGTAAACCCTGCTCTTTTTAATCTTTACCTTGAAACTCTGGGAGAGGTTATTTGTAAGTATGGCATCTCGTATCTCCAATATGCAGATGATACTCAGAATTACCTGAACATCTCCTCTGTCATTAACATTACATTGACAGCTTCGGCTCTAAGCAGTATATAGTCTTGGCTGGCCATCAATAATCTCAAATTCAATCAGAATAGGACTAAGTTCTCACTCATTCAGTCCAGCCTGACTCCTTCATAGACCAGAAATGGCTGGATTCCACCAAAATCGTATGCTGCACTCCGTCACTGAGAGCACTAAATCATTGCCCGGCTCTGTCCCAAGAAACTCATTAATTCCACAGCTTGTAATCTCCAGCTCAGTCGTGCAATGGGCTAAAAATGTTCTTCCCAGAACATGATCTCGAAGAGGTGATTCAAACCCTGAACTATCCATGCCCTGTACTATCCAAGACAAGACTATGGGATTTCCGTGCTCTTTGGAGTTGTAAAATTCACCTTGTCCCTCCTAAAGTTTCTTTATTTCTTTCAGCACACCTGCTTTTGGGAATTGGTAGCGTTAATCTCATTACCCTGTACTACACTCCTTAAACCGGCTCCCCTCATGACAGCAGATGTAAACGCCACTACCTGGCTCCGAAACGTAAGCTATCTGGTGGTTTTCGCAAATTTGGAAACTTCTCTTAGAAATCTTAATATTCCACACAAAATGCACCCTGCATCAATCGTTGTCCGTTTGTGCCACCAAAGTCTAGGATTCCCTTCTGCCTGCTATTCGCACCAATACTTCTGTTCCGACATTCAAAAAAGAACTTAAGAAAAAGTTACTTACCTTTGATAACAATCTTTCTGGTGGATACTCCATCTACCTGCAGATTCCTCATCTCTGGAATATCCCCAGGCGCCAGATTGGTTCTGGAAATTGTGCAACAGCTCTTCTACGCCAGTAGGGGGTGTCAGCTCACTCTTTGTGTCAGTTGCAGTGCAGTTGTGACACCACTAGAGTCACACTACCCTGGCACCTGTATTTCTGCTCCTCGTCTATTTTTTCAAAGCCCTTCAAGGGAGCAACGTGAACAGATTCGATTGAACATGAACACGCAGAGTAACAGGACTAAATTGGAATCTTATTACAGATGCCCATGACCACACTTCAAAAAAGATCAGTGAGGAATCTGCAGGATCATAAGTAGCCATCAGAAAGCTTGTAATGAAAGGTAAGGAACTTTTCCTCCTGATGCACAGTTCTACCTGCAGATGCACTGGACTCAGATTGAAAGAAATGCCCAGAACAGAGATGGCTGGAGAGTCTTGGTTGATGGCCCATACTCCAGGAGGGATAGTTGGCATAATACCCCGTTGTAACTTGAGTAAACCTATGCACACATCTTGAAAAGCGCTTTAATACCTTCAGATCTAGCTAGCACTATAGAAAACTAAAAAATGAATGAATAAATAAGTAAATAAGTAGCATAGACGTTTTTCATATATCAATCCTATGACATTCCTGCTTTGAGAAAGCAGGCCTCTAAGGGTTAGAACTGTCATTTAATGCACTGAACGCCTCCTGAGAAGCATGGATGCTCACATCTGGAAAACAGAAGAGCAGAAATACTCGTAGCTTAGGCTTTATAAGTTCCCATTGGCCATTTAAAGTTATTTCTTACACAGCGCAGAGTGGATATTATTAATTGCTTATTTCATGTATTGCTTTTCTACATGCTTGCAGCTCTGCAAGACTTTACATAACCAATTTATACTATTATACAGTTTAGCAGTAATCATTTTACCAACCTCAGACCAATGAAACGATGAGCAGAAAAAGCTAAGGTTAAAGTCAAGGCCTGCAGATTGCATTCAAATTTCTGCAGCAGCTGCAATAACCTTTTAACTATTTCACCAGTGAAACCCTTTGTGCACAAAAAAACACAAACAAGCAGATATATACAAGTCTACATTATGGCATTTGAAATGGATAGAGCCATTGAAATCCATTAAGAGCCCATACCACAATATTAAGGTGAATGAAAGAATGAGAAGCCTACACCTGTGTTCACAGTATTGGAAGATTAGTCAAGGCAAAAGCAGTAAACACAACTAGCCATTTAAGGGTAAGTAAGGAGCATTCCCAGAAGGGGTGCCTTGCATCGGTTGTTAAATATGCCAACTGGACCTGTGCGAGGTTATGCATAGGCAGGAGTGTACTGTTGCAAGTATGGGACGGCTGGCACATCCATGAGGTGGGTGTGGATGTAGGTAGATAAGGAATATTGAACCGGTGGAGCAGTGGAAAAACAAACCGGGAAACAAAGTTTGGGATGCTAGAAAGTGAACATATGAGCAACGCCATTAAATCGGGGGTTGTGTGGAAAATGGAGGGCACGTTCGTAGGAAGAATGAGGACAAACAAAAATCATGACCACCATAGGGATGCAAAATCTGCAAGAGGACAGAATGGGACTGGAGATAGGACAGGCGTGAAGGCCCCTGAAAGTGGGAAAAGGAAATTCAATAGGAAGGACACTAAACAGTGAGTAAAAAACGGCGGAGTTAAATAACCATATTGTCTGCAGTGAAAATCAATCAACGTTACACTAAGGACTGGGCGCCTACATTTAGGGCCCCAATATATTTCTCATTGTACTTGTTTGTGATAGTTCAATTGACCTAGAAAGACAGGAAGACTATTATTATAGAATTTCCAAAGTGATAATAACAAATGTCATATGAGATAGCCGCAGGAGAAGGAGGCAAGGTGCTGACTAGGATTGATTTGCCATCTTACTGGCAGTTCTTACTGAGAAAATTCCTTTTGCTGAATTGTTCAAAGGGATTCAAGTATGACAAAACCTGACCTACCTTAGGTGTGTGTCAAACTGGGGAGGGGAGGGAAAGGTGGAGAGAGTTGGGATGGCAACATTCTTCAGAGTGGAGGTTGGAAAATCTCCTAGCTGGGGACATGGACCTTTCAACTGGCGAGAAGAGGTATTTACCCTTATATACTAACGCTACTAACGGAGTCTCAATTCTCCCTGAATTAATATGTTGCAAGCAATCTTTATTTGGGTACACACTTATTGTACCAGTTAACACCCAGTTGGGGCGGAGCTATTAGGGTTTTACTGGGTGGTAACCCTGCATGTATCTTTGTTTTCTGTAAACACATTTCAGGACAGTTCCACTCGGCATGGCTTACCCCAGACTGGACATCCACCAGAGTGTGCGTGAGGATGATGTTGAAGACGGCGTGAGACCGGCTGCTCTCTTCGTTCATGTTGGTTGCAGCCACTGTTCGCGACTTGTTGCCCTCAGACATCAAAGACTCAATGTCCTAAATAAAGACAACACGCAAACAATTAGCTGGATCGAGTGGTTGTTCACTTGCCCATTCATTAGCCTCACCGAGGAGCTTTAGCATGGTGAGGAGATGGATTTCTTAAGTACCCCCACACATGCTACAGCCGAAAGGACTAAAGAAATTCTACATCTTTTTAAATGAGCAACGGTCTGGTTCTTCAAGAAACAACGTAAATGTTTCACTTGAACAATACCACTAACAACCCATTAGCGTTTTCAAGCAATGTTTACATAAAATGAAATTCATAAATTCCTGGATACCAAAATCACAAAGAATCCAGAGACATTTCTCATTTCATCCCATACAATAATCAAGTGAGTGGACTTGTCTGCAGATATTAAAATCCAATTCCTGTTGTGAATAGGCTAATTCACATTCTCTGCTGCTTTCCTTTCACAGGACACTTTAATGTCATCCGTTGGCCAATGCTGGAATGTTTTGAGGCGCATCATGACATCTTGTCACTTTATTCAGCAAATTCAGCTGTAGATTTGCCCTGTGCAGAGGCCACTGGTAGACTGAACCATCTAAGCACACTCTGCTCCAGGGGGAAAATTTCAACAAAACTGACAATTTTATTCATCACACCATCAATCACTAATTTAAATCTATTCAGCTCAAACACCATTCTATTTTCAATAGCTACCAGCTAAACACAAATCTCCATAGCAATTAATTGCAGTTCGAAAGCTAAATCCACTTTTCAAAACAAGACACACAAACAACATCTACAGTTAGGCTTTCAGTAAACTGATGTACGAATGACCATGTGTTCAGTGTCAGTTATGTAATCAATGGTGTGATAGGTCGCAACACAAGTGATCTCGTCAGTGTTGGAATCTGGTGGTTTATGTGAGCTCATGAACAACGAATAGTAGAGTAGTCCTGTGGAATGGTTTTGTGCATTCACTCATCAAGAACTCCTTTTTGGAGCTTGAAAGGAAAATGCAACATGTGGGTTCTCCCTTCTGGACCAATCAGCATGCAGCTTTTCAAGATTAAACCCAAGTGGACATATTTTGTTTTTGAAAGGTTTGTGGAACTTTGTTACACCGAGTCAACAATGGCCAAAAAAGCCTTTTCTTTGGCTGGAAGCATGTACTAGTATCGGGCGCACATTCGCTCAAGGACCCTTGTGATGTCCTTAATAGTACGAGCGCAGAATTCAGGATCAGAGCAGGGTTATAGGACAGAGGTCTACATAAATGCCTTTATCAAGAAAAGATGACTTTGAGAGAACAAATGTACACATTACCTAGAAAGCCCTTGACTTTTCTGGGATGGGTTGGCGGACTATTGGGGTATGCCAACCTTCTCAATGGCCACAGGAATATTTTCTCAAGATCGTTGTCTGCAGCCTTCACAACAATCCACACACATCAAGCAATATCACAAAATGACAGACAAAGTAAACTGTTCTGCTTCAAACAGCCAAAGAGATGTCATGTCAGTTAAGGAGCTTTCTAATGTATGATGAGTTCACTGATATAAGCCACATACCTGCATCAAATTATTAAACCTGCTGGACAGACACTTCATTTACACCTAATTTGCAAAAGCACGCAGGAGAAACTGGTCTCTGCTTGCATGAAAAAATGACTGCAATTCTGCTAAGCGGTTTATTGTTTTCTCCAGCTTAACTCAAAACTTGCTCTGTAAATTAACAAGTCACATTTTGATACCCTCCCCATAACTTCGGCCTACCTGTCCAATCTGTACAAGACTTACACAAATTAACCACAACCGAAATCACTTCTTTTTTGCCCGTTGCGTTTTCAAAGCGGACGGCGGGTCGAGAGACACAACGTCGTATGGGGGCCTGACATGGAGTGATTACCGCGGACTTCGTTCAACTCTAGGAGTGTCACCTATCATAGTGAACACAAGAAATTAGAACCTGAACTGCACTACGCATAGTGGATACTTAATACGCCGAGTTCTGATTAACTGTTGATTTTTGAGGAAAGTGGGAGACAAACTGAAGTTTTTCTATGATGATACTTGCAATCAAGGAATGATTACGTACATACTTGAAGTGTATGATATAATGATCTTGGGACTTCAGTGGTCATTATAAGATTGGAGTATTTGGATTACTGCCCGGAGGAAGCCCTATTCAGGGCGAAACGCGTTGGCTGCACTTTGGCTGTATTATTCCATCATCTTACGCCATATCATGTCCAAGTATCCATTAAAGGATCATAACTAACATCATTGAAGAGTCCAGATTGATTAGTCTATTGTGCATTTGTGCATTTTTAAATATTTATGTTGCCTCTCTGTGCTTTTTTAAGTGCACTTCTTTTTTTAAGTACAGTGACGATCTGTCAAACAGCACAAAGCAAAAATGTTTTTTTATTGGGACCGACATAACTTACCATAACAAGTGCTGTCCTCACCTCTGTAATACATACACACAAATGTATATATATTCACCTAGGATTACATTTACCAGCACTTTTCGGAATTAGAGGGAAAAAAGCTGTAGAAATTCCCCACTTGCTGAAGTTCGGGATTACAATATCATACTAAAAATAATTTATGGTAAAAACTGCAAGAGAAACCAGACAACTTTAAAAAAGTTTATTTCAGTTATAATGTCTTGCCATTTAAAGGTTGGTTCGTGGCCTTCAATATTTGTCAAAATGCATCTGGGCCTCCTTTCTGAAAGCCACGTCTGATTATTGCACCCCAAGGCTCAAATAACATTAACTGCCACGCTAAGTTCCCTTTTTCCTTCAAAGCTCATACATGGGTAGTAGAGTATTGCCAATATGTCATGGCCTCATACCTCATACCTTACCTTATAATCAGAAACAGCCAGTTTAGAAAGACCGTCGACGTAGGGACCCAAAACCTTGTGTTCTCGGACTTTTAGGGATTGCCGACTCCTGATAAAAACAAAGAGGTGAAAAGTCAAATTCCCTGCCAATATGAAACTCCAGAATGAAATATTTAGTTTGATGAGCCCGTGTATTTATAAATCTCCTGAATATAATCCTCTTGCTATTATTTCCTTTGTCAAATTTTGAGGATTTTCTGCAGCTCCTTAGACATGATGGACCTCAATGAAGCTTGGCCAAAGGAAAAATCCATATGATATGCAGTTAAGTCTTACAAATAATCTCTGGAGCTGCTAGATCTGCAGTGAACGGAGTGACCGGGTTTCCAGGAGATTTTAGAAAATAAAACGTCGGCTGCCTTTTCAACAACTAGGCGAACATTGGTATGGACCATGTGTATGGCAGAGAACTAATAAATGGAAAACAGTTATGCACTAGTGTGACATCATAGAAGGAGGTATGCTTCTTCAAATGCCAGTAAAGTCACTGCCTGCCCAATATGTTAAAGATCTGGGGATCTAGGTGTTTTGCTCACTGAAATGTTTAATTGTCCCCTAGTTACTAGACATTCTTACTTCATGCATTAATGGGATGGAACATTTATTGTACTTATATGAAACTTTGGTAATATTTATTTTGACTTTCACCTTCATAAAATAAAACTAAAAGCTAATCAAAAGAATTATTTTAAAAGAAAAAAGTTTATTGAAAACCAGTATAATTTAATGCTTAAATACAACAAATCAGTCAAACCAGAACCCCACAATAAAACATTTTTATTCATCTGCCAGTTAAAATTTACAAATTAATTTATCCATTGACAACCCAATTAAAGATTTAAGAGGGCCTTGGTGCAGCAACTCAGTGGGTTCAGTGTCTACTGCTGCCATTTGTGGGTAAGGTACGTCTACAAGATTACGTCTGTCATGATGTGTAACAATAAAAAATTATTTAAGCATCATATGGTGTGACCAATACGAATGGTCAATATGGTAGATCACAATAGCTATTCGTCAAATCACTACTACCATATTTTCAAGTGTCGACTTAATTCCTATTTACAACTCTGCTCCATGTACTGCCATCAGCAATGAAAGGCTCGAAGCTCTGCAATTCCTCAAAGTTCCCTCATATTTCTGCACTGCCCGTCTTTGGTGACCAAAAATATGGCCAATCCAGGTTCATACAACTATGACCTTTCCTTCTACCAGGTGCCTTTACTTTGTGGCCAAATATGCAAAAATGCCTATGGTTAGGACCAGAGCATGCCCACCACTGTCCATGTTGTCATTGGTCATTTGTAAGAAATAGTAATCCACAGAGCTACTGTCGGTGTGGTCACTCAACCTCCCCGATGGATGAGCGCAACGGTACAGTGATGACCTGGAGAGTAGGCAGAAGGCGTAAGAAACGACAGACATTCCGTATCCCAACATGATCAACATCTGCACAAGTCAACTTGTGAAGTGCCAGGAAGAGGGTTCAGTGAGTTACAGTTTGGCGCTAGAACTGGATTCTAAGGTCAAGAGATTGATTTCTTGCAACACTAACTTGAGGACCTTTATTTAGGAAGTAGTAACACCTATTAACTGCCGCACTTAAAACCAGGAGGAAAGTGTTATGAGGCATAATATACAAAATGTATATTACAATTCACACCTGCCCACACCATCATACTGTTACCTCCTGTACCTGGAGTGGTATGCAGACCATAAATAGCAATATTTAGAATCTTGCAGCACCATCCTGCATTTAAAAGTGGGATACTGAATTCTTAACAGTTATCCAGTGTCCAGCAAGGACTGGGACTCATTCCCCACGACTACTCATTGTATGCGAGCATGCTCGTTCAATTTCTTTTTCTGATTTTTACTTAAAACAAACAAAGTTGAACACTATAATCCAAATACATAAACTGTTTTCACACAAAACATTAACATACCTTCCTGGACTCGGACCATTCAAAAAGTATGCTTAAGAGGTTGACAAAAGAAGGAAGGAATTCCTGTGTTCAGCTGCCAGGATAAATTTAACAGGAGGAGGGAAAATACAAGCAAAACAGAAGGTGTGAATCTCAAGAGAAAAGTAGAGAACATGCCTCAAAGGCTAAAGAAAATAACCTATAATACTCGCCCGCATTGGAAGCCATATTCCCTGGTTTAAATACATATGTAATTATGTTTTAAGGAAAAGTGAATGAGAGCAACTGATGTAATGTGTTCACATATTTTCCAAACGCCCGGCGCATGCCCTAGGAACGGAGCATTTCCTAATTTCTCATAGGAAAAAAACAACTGTGAAGAGCTAAAGACTGTTCTAAGTTTCTCCCGTGCCCATAACCAAAATGGCATAAGTTTAAGAGCTTTCCATTAACAGGAGCCAAAGCAGAGTCTCACTGCACTGGGCATCTGCTGCTGAGAAATGGAAAACTGAAGCTTGCACTTCAAAAATGATATATCGAAGGAAAGAAACCAGGCTAAAGAAGAGCCGAAATGCTGTTCATCGTCTGATGAAAGTAACCCATATTAAAGAAGGGAGAGAGAACACCATGAGCAACAAACCAGCAAAACACTCCCTTTAGAAAGTTGGCTCCATTTAAAGGTTGCAGACATGAGGGGGTGGGAGGCCAGATCTCTTTTGTAGGAGAGAGATCAAATCTAATTAGTGTTAATATATGCTTTAAAAAAAATGTTTCTTTAGCGACGGCTGATATATGTCGCCGGCAGGAAAGTGTCAAACACAAACAAGCCACTGACCCACACTGCTCATTAAATGATGCACACCACACCATAATCATATTATGTGAATACATTTGTTTGGTGGCCCTGAAAAGGGAAAGCATTCACTTCACTGACTTATACAGCTACACCAATTATCCTGCTCTAAAAGTGTAGAGGTTTTGCGAGAAAATACCACGCCTGCTCCTCTCGACACTGTTCCTGCGAAGCAAGATTCTGTCGTTATCATCCAAGGTGATAGAATGAAGTGTCTAAGGTATTCGAAGAGGAAATTAGGAGATCATTGATCATGTAACACTCTTGGTTGGGGGGTTTCCTTAGTGAATGAGGCATTGAACATGGACCTTCATCAACAAAGGAAAAAAGAATTAAATGGTCAACAGCGATCGAAAACCATGAGAGCCTGGCGAGAGCCCATGAAGAAGGAAGATAAGGCTGCCTCTGCCTAGAGGTGGGCGAGCCCCTGAAAGCTCGAGCCTGAAGCCTGGCTCTGGCTCAGCTCGAGGAGCTGGAGGAACCTCGAGCCCTTAATGAGCAGAGCTTTCATGTGGCTTCTGCCTGCCTTCCTCCCTCTACACAGGATATAGCGTTATGGCCAGAGCTCCTGACTTTGGAACTGGGGAAACAGGTTCAAGCCGCGGCTGAAAAATCCTGTGATTTTGTGCAAATTCCTTAATCCTCCATGCCTATAAGCAAAGAATATGACATTGTGTAATGTAACTGGCGTACATGTAAAGCGCTCTAATATGGCCTTTGGGTGGAGTTAATGCTATATAAAAAAAATACACAAAGGTCAAAACAAAGCCTTTACATATGGGAAGACATCAGATACTCATTTCCTGGCTGATTTGTACAAAATGAAACCAGAAAAACCTGGATAAATCGTGGCTTCGATGCTTAAATTGTGATTTCTTGGGAAAATATTTTATTTCAACAATACTCTTTTTTTCTTCATACTTTTAATAAGTACTTACTTGTCAGTGCAGTGCTATAATGTGATGTACTAATCTCAAAAGCTTTACATGTTGAAGTAGAAATGTTTTACTTATCAAGTAAGCATCTGTTGTGGCACGTAGTGCTGTAGATTCACATGCTGTGTATACTGCTGCCATCTACTGCTGGGTCAGGATGTGTGTTTTTTCAGAGAACTTTTTCGAGTCAGGAGGAACCGTGACTCCTCCTCTTGATGGTAATGTGCATGGTCATCAACTTAATTATTAGATTGTTTTCCTGCAAGGTGGGTGAGGATGGAATCTGAAGCGGAGCGATGTGAGAGATGTTCATGCAACGAAAGAGGGAAATGAGATAGAAAGATGAATGCAATGTCCACAGGCGTCTGGGGAGGAGGTTCGACGCATGTGAATCTACAGCGCTACATGCCACAAACAGATGCTTAGTAGGTAAGTAACATTCTCTGTTCGAAGCACGTGTGGCTGTAGGTACACCTGATGCGCATAGACTGTAAAGCAGTCCTCCCAGAAAGTAGTAGCTAACCTATGGAAGTTGCAGTAGACTAAATGTACAGAGGAACTACCTGGCCAATATTAGCTTGTTGGTGAGAAAGTCCATCCACACAATAATGGTTTGTATAAGTATGCGGTGTGGACCAGGTTGCTGCCTTACAGATGTCAGCTATAAAGAAGTTCCCAGGAAGGCAATAGATCATTGAGGATCCTTTTTTTCCTGAGTGGAGTGGCTCTAGAAGGAATGGGCAAGGTCCTTTTAGCTTTATCATAGCATGTCTGGATGCATTTTACAAACCATCTTGCAATTTCCGATTTGGATGGAGCCTTCCTTTTGTGGGGTCTAGAGAAAGCAACATGGATTGACAAAGGTGGAACTGTGAGACCACCTTACAGAGAAATCTGGGGTTGCTGCCGAGGACAACCCTATTCCTGTGTATCTGAAAGAAAGGTTCTTCCAAGGTTAGTGCCTGAAGCTCACTGACACGCCTGAATGAAGTGATGGGGAACAGAAATGCTACCTTCAAAGAGAGAAAACTGGAGGGGATAGGAGTGGAGGGGTGCGAACGGAGGGCCTTGGAGTCTTGTCAATACAATGTTGAGGTTCCATGTCAGGGCTGGTGGAATCAGAGGAGGAATTACTCTTTTGAGACCCTCCATAAAAGCAATAATGACTGGAATTCTGAAAGGATAAATGTGTTGCCTGTTATGAAGTTAGGTGGCTACAAGAGCTAAGTGCAGTTGTATGGATGTGAAAGCTAAACCACAAGTTTGCAAGTTAAGTAGGTAGCAGACAATATCTTGCACTTTGAGTGCTAAAGGGTAAATGTGTTTTGAATGACAATATTAGGCACATCTCTTCCACTTGGCAGCATAACAGGCATGAGTAGTAGGCCTGCATGCTTCTTTAAGAATGCTCATGCATTCGGGTGGAAGATTAAAGAACCCAAATTCTAGGACTTCAGGAGTCAGATCGAAACATTGAGAGACCTGGGGTCTGGGCACCAGATTTCTCCATGGTTCTGCGTGAGAAGGTCCAGCCTGTTGTGGAGCCTCTTGTGCAGAATCATTAAGGGTTGCAGGAGGAAGGTGGACCATGGTTGGAATACCCAGTTGGGAGCCACCAGGATGAAGGCAAGTGATGTCTGCTGAAGCGTCCGAACCACAAATGGAAGTAGTGGGAGAGGAAGAAAAGCATAGGCAAATATTCCTGACCAACTCATCTATAGAGCATTGTCCCTGGATTGTGGGTGTGGGAACCTGGAGGCGAAGCTTGGGCAAGAGGTCTATCTCCAGGGGTCTTCAACGTTGGAAGTGTCAGACAGACCACACCCAAATGCTCCAAGCTAGGTGATCGAACTGGGAAGATCTGGTGCCCCCTTACTTCTCAAGATAATACATGGTAGTCATGTTGTCCGTCTTGATGAGGACTACTTTGCCAAGCAAGTGAGGAAGGAAAGCTTTCAACGCAAGGTAAGCAGCTAGTAGTTCCGGGTAAGAGACCCTGGTGCCTGGGTTCCCGCTGGCATTGAGCTGTGGTAAATAAAAATTCCTTTACCGGGACTGAATTTGATACAGAAACATTATAAAATAGCTCAGTAAAATGAGAGGCAGAATCCGTGATATTAGAGTTTCGGAATGGGCTTTATTCCAATAATCGATTATAATCGGATGCTTCAAGTTCCATCACCACGGGGGTTCAGGAAGTGAAGTACATACTTTATTGACAAGAAATAACTTTTATAGTACATACATTATAATGAAGTGAATACAGTAGGCGTAACAATTGATAAGGAAATTGACGTTTGGTCTGCGTAACCGAAAATGGGTGTAATAATGAGTAAAAAGGAACATGATTGGTTATGATGTCATACATAGGTGGATCTATAAGATAATACTTGGCCTAAATGCGCGCGCAGCAGTATGACGTGTAAGTGACGTGTAACTAGGGGGTGACGGGGACTTGACATTTAGCTCTACATGTGGAGACAAGAAGTCTGAGGGGTCAAGTCAACCTAATCCCAAATCATATCTAACATCCTATGTTTAAAGAACTATGTTATCCATAAAAGAAGGACTCTCGGACAGAATCTATTCTATACTGACTGTGCGTGCGTGTACAAGCGTCTAAGTGTCTACACTGGAAGCGAGGGGGTAGGAATATTCCATGGTAACAGGGCTATGAATTACTTGCATGAGGACAGAGAAGTCGAGCCTTTTGCTCGGTAGCTGGAAGGATGTTTACTTAAAATACTAGACAGGAATGCATCGGCTGAGGGGGAGGTAGATAATTCGAAGGTGAAATACAGTTCTTGGCAGAGAGTAGGCTGATGTCAGGCTTCGTGAGCCGCGCAGAGAATGAGACAAAGTTCATGGTCACAGATGCAGGCTCGGACTGGAGCTTTCAGAGGCAGAAGGCAAGAGGAGTTTTGATGACAGAATCAGGGCCTACTTGCCTGGACTGTAAAGTGGCATAAGTGAACCATATAAAGCCGGTGGCCTTTCATATTTAGGAATGGAATATCCGGCCTATTCATGGCGGATCTGTCAAAGGACATGTTGACGGTGGACGCACATGTATTTGCGTCTTCATAACTGGAACTGGAGGGAACATACATGTACTTGTGACATGCACATGGAACCGTTGGGGTCCAAGATAGGGGACATAACTGACCAGAAAAATCCATATTTCCACATTCCCTCCTTGTCCCCTACTTGCCCTTCAAGAGATATCAATCTTCATCAATCCATTGATCTGTTCATATAGCATCATTTGTTCTTCTTTCTTCTTCCGGGATCTTGAATGAAAATCTTGATGTGGAATGCACGATGTGGCACACAGACCACAAATCGCTGGTCCACATTGTAGACAGACAGCAACTGAATAGTATGAGAAGGCCAATACCTAGGAAGGATAAAACTCTCCATCCCCAGGCTGATACCGCATTCCAAAACCAACTGGACCAAGTCCAAGTGCCTGGGTTCTGGTGTATCTGGCTTACAATCTTATGAAGGCGAGTGATGGCTTTATATACAGATGGCGAATTTTCTGGTATGAATACGCAGCAGCTTGATCCGATGACCCTACAGGCTCCGCCCCTATCAGCCAGGATGACGTCAAGGACAAGACGATTTTGAAGCACAACAATCCGCATAGCAGACTGCTCTTCCGTTAAATTGCCTAAGGCGGAAATAGTCTCATTCACTACTGCTTCAAGGGTTCTAGTTAATCTACGTATCAGCTTACTATTAGTAACAGTACCTATATAGGGAAAGATGCCTTTATTAAAATCTACATACTTGTCCCATGCCGTCTCAGTGTAATCGACAATGGGGAGATCTCTCCGTTCTCTGTTGTGTACTAAATGAATATTTCTGTAATAATCAGGAGGAGCTAGGAAAACAGGTGGCAAAAGGAATGCTATGTAGCAGGTACCATCCCAATCTAGAGGTAGACGCATATATGCAGTCTGACCACATATAAAGTAGGAGTGGCGGGAAGCTCTAAATGAAGATTTTCCTTGATCACTGAATTCTACTATAGTAGTGCATTTACTATGGCCCATATGTATGGAACCAACCTTTCTTACACATAATTCACCCCTCGCTGGGAATACTGACATGGTGGGTAAGACTAGTTCAATTTCAGATACGACATTTAGAATCATGAGATTAGGTGTAAAATTACCTAATCCATATACTTCATTTTCTAGATCAGTTCCTGTTCTTTTGGGGCGACCCTCCTTGTCAGGGTAACAGACCTTGAGTAAAGCTAGGTTCAGATTTCCCCATACCCAATGATCTTGGTAAACTGCTGTGTCTGAGTCTATGGAATTAATTAAGCTAAACCATGCTCCACAGGAGCCATTATGTGTAAATGGATGTGGAAAGAAAGGCAGGACTCCTTCATAATTCTGATAGGGAGGGAGTCGGCCACACACCCAACAATTGGTGGCATTACTAGTCTGATGGGAATGATGTAACATACTAATGAAAGTGTTATTGCGCAGCGCAAGTCTATAAGACAATTCATGCGGAGGTAAGTCACTAAAAGAATGTTCAGCAGCAACATTATAAACATGTCTAGAAATAGGGTAATATATGTGCAACAACATACTTGTAATAATTATTAAAAGACTCAATAAAAACAAAATTAATAATGTCACTATGCAGTGGCTACGCAGTGATTTACAATACGCCTGTCGTTTCAACATTTTTCGGGTATTTTCTCTACTCAGGTCCAAGGGATACATGTCAGAGACAATTCAACCGCTTCACCTTGGAGAGGACTTAAACAATCAAATTGCTCGACTTGGTGGGCCTAAGCTTTAGTTTGTAATTTTCAGATTTGTTCGGTTCAACAAAAGGGAGTTTTGTATCAGTCTGTGAGGGAGTGCAGGGCACAATGTCTATATCCGAGGATAGTCCATGAAATTTCTTGATGTGGCTTGAATGAATCCAGCCCTTGCGGCCCTCGATCTTCACGGCTGTTCTTGTGGTCAACAGGACCAACTTGGGTGCTTTCCACCTAGGCTCCAGCTGAGTCTTTCGGTCGAAATTCCTCACAAAGACAAGATTACCCGGAACAACGTCATGGGGTTTCACCTCAGTGTTGTCGGGAAAGGCTGCAGCTACCTGTGAACGAGAAGATTGTAGTGCAGACATCAAGGAAGCCAAGTAATCTGTCAGCATATTACAGTCAATATCAGTTATTTTGCGTGGTATAGGCGTCCCCCACATATTCGGTGGTCTACCGAAGATCACCTCATACGGGGATAGCCCTGTTCGAGAGTGTGCTACCATTCTCATGTAAAAGAGTGCAACTGGTAACGCTACTACCCAGTCGACACCTTTCTCTCTGCATATTTTGGACATTCTAATTTTCAGTATCTGGTTATGTCTTTCTACGAGACCTGCTGCCTCGGGGTGTCGAACACAGTGGAATTTCCACTGATATCCTAACAGAAGTGAAACGTGTTTCATTAATTCGGATGAGAACGGCTGGCCGTTATCTGAGTAAACAGCACGTGGTAAACCGTATCGTGGGAAGAATTCTCGAACCAACTGTTTGGCAGTAGTCGGGGCAGTGTAATCTGAAACCGGGTACGCCTCCGTCCAACGGGACAGAGCGCAAACAACTACGAGAACATATTTGAATCCTCGACATCGTTCCATCTGGATATAATCCATCTGGAGGACTTCAAAAGGATGATTAGGAGTATGAAATCCACCCTGTTCTACGGGAACGCTTTTTCCTGGGTTGAACTGACAACAGATCATACAGGTACGGACCTTTTGTTTTGCTGCTGCTCGTAAATGTTTATTGAACCAAATGTGTTGAATGCTGTCTAGCATAGCTTTTTCTCCTAGATGTGCTGGACTATGTATAGTGTTAATTATAACTTGGACCATTGAATCAGGAAGGAACCATACAGACTTTTCCTTCATCATCCATCCTTGGTCCGTTTGGATCCCTCCTAATTCAGTCCATTTCTTTATTTCGTCTGGTGTAGCATGTGTCTGTATGTCAATTACGTCAAGAGTAGGATCTTTAACTGTCATACAATGTGTCGGTGTCGGGACTATTGTCTTTGTCATGTCGGGGGTTTGAGTTTGAGCAGTCAGTTTAGCTGTTCTGTCGGCTAGATCATTGCCTTGGGAAATGATATCAGTAACCTTCGTATGGGCCTTACATTTCATAATTGATATTTCAGTGGGTAGATGTATTGCATCTAATAATGCATGAATGAGGGGTCCGTGCTGAATGTGGGCACCGTGGGAAGTTAAATAACCTCTCTCTCGCCACAGCACGCCGAAGTCATGTACAACTCCGAATGCATAACGTGAGTCAGTGTATATGTTGACTTTTTTATTCATGGCTTGAATACAGGCTTGTGTCAGAGCGATAAGTTCTGCGGCTTGAGCTGACAAAGTATTTATACGATTAGTTTCAATGACTTCAGTATCTGTTGTGACTGCGTAGGCGGCTACTAACTCTCCTGTACTTGTTCTCATGCATGAACCATCTACATACAAGGTCAGGTCTGGATCTGACAATGGGACATCGGTTAAGTCTTGTCTGGGTTTTGTTGTTATTGTAATAACTTCAATACAGTCATGGGCTAGTGGGTCTGTTCCGACTACTGGTAAAAGTGTGGCAGGATTCAATGTGTTACAGCGTCTGATTTCTATATGTGGCTGAAACAATGTAAGCTCGTATCCTGTAAGTCGCGCTATAGTCAAGTGTTGTGTTTGCGTTCTATTTACAAGAACCTCTACTGCGTGTGGTACTTGAACTGTCAATGGATGTCCTAACACTATGGCATCGCTTTGTCTGATTGCTAAAGCTGTCGCTGCTACTGATTTCAGGCATGCAGGCAAAGCCTGAGCTACGGGATCTAATGTACTAGAAAAATAAGCACATGGTTTGCGTGCTCCTGCTTGTTCTTGCGTGAGTACTGACAAGGCAGTACCTTCGCGCTCTGTAACAAAAAGTGTAAACTGTTTTCTGTAACATGGCGTTGCTAAAACGGGTGCTTGACATAAAGCTTTCTTTAAGCTTTCAAAAGCTTGTGTGTGTTCCTGAGTCCAAGGGAGAACAGTCGATGTGGCTGCCTCCTGTGTGGTTAACTGAATGAGTGGTTTTGCTAGAAATGCATACTGAGGGATCCACTGCCTACAATATGAAGTGAGGCCTATGAAAGCCCGCACCTCCTTTTGTGTCTTGGGTATTGACATGTTAGCTATTAACTGAATGCGGTCGGGTGTAAGCTGCCTTCCCTCCTTGGACAGCGAGTGTCCAAGATAAACAACTCGCGGAAACACAGAATTGCAGCTTAGAAGGGGACACCTTGTGCCCTTTTTCGGCTAGAAATTGTAAAACTGTCAGTGATGCTTTTTCACATTCGGGTTCGCTTCGGGTGGTGATCAGCAGATCATCGACGTATTGAAGCAGCGCAGTGTTAACTGGCATGTGGATACTGTCAAGTTCTCGTTTCAGTGCTTGGCTATAGATGCTGGGGCTTTCTGTAAATCCTTGAGGTGCGCGGGAGAATTTAAAGCTACGCCCATTTAAACTAAATCCGAACAAATATTGACTTTCCGGATCTATTGGGACGCTGAAAAAGGCATTTTTGAGATCAATTACAGTAAAGAATGTGGCTTCGGAATCAATAGCTGTCAATAATGACGAGATATCTGGGACCACAGGAAATTGTGGCACAATACATTTGTTTAACTCGCGCAGATCAATAACCAATCGATATACTGGCGGAGCTGTAGGATCTGTTCGTTTAAGAATCGGAATTATCGGTGAATTACATACATTGGAGTCTGTTTCTACAACTACTCCTTGGGCAATGAGCTCGTCAATGATTTGTAGTAAAGCCGCTACAGCATCTGGTGGTAACTTGTATTGTCGCATTCGTGGTAGCACCACTCCTGCCTTTAGTGTGACTCGATATGGTGTAATATTCATGCAACCAACATCAGTAGGGCCTTGTGCCCATAGATGTGTAGGTAAAGTCTGCAGTCGGGGATCCATGTCTCTAGATACATAGTGACCTTTAAAATCACGTAAAAACAACCTTACTCCTTCCGGAGAACAACATATTATGGCTCCTAGGGCTTTCAACGTTTTTATTCCTAACAAGTTTTCTGGACATGATTTAGTAAGCAATAGATCTGTAGTTCGGGTCAGAGGTCCTATCGCAAGTGGAAGAGGCTGTGATACTTCATTAACAATAGGTTTTCCTGAAAAACCAAGGGAAATATTCTGAGAGCCTGAGAGGGGTGCCCCTGGAACTTCACTACGTTTTATAGTTGTTCGACTTGCCCCTGTATCGAGTAAAAATTTTCTATCTTGACCTAATAATTCACTATGTACATAAGGTCCTTCTTGATCTACAGGAATCTCGATAAGGGGTAAGTCAACTTCCCTCTCTAGGCTAGTTCATGCGTAACGCTGATACTCGGGATATTCATACTGTGCGGTCTGATACATTTGTCGTGTTGTTGTCTGTGTGGCAGCAACAGGCAACGGTGGTGCAGCTGGCACAAACTGTATTGGCTGTTGTGCGGCTGGCATGGCCTGGGCATGCTGCATAGCTCCTTGTTCATTCTGATCTTGTCTTAGTGGCCGTGATCTTTCTTGTGTTTTACCTATGGCGATATTATGTTTTAGCACTGGACAATCGTGTACGTAATGACCTGGCTTTTTACAATAATTGCATGTCCCTTTTACAGGTCCTGCTGAATCGGAATGTGTCATACCCTTTTTATGTCCTTCAGCTGGAACTGTCTGGGAAACTAGCATTTTCATTTTCGTGTCTTTCATGCGTCTGTGTTCATGTTCTTGTTCCTCTCTAATTCTATTGTGGTGGTACTGTAACATTTGTAACATTTGTGTTGGAGTGTTACCTTGCCAGGTACTCTCGAATTTTAATACTCTATTCTTTACTGGGGGCAGGGCATTTTCCACCAATTTTGTTACGAACAGATGCGGGTATGATTCGCTACTTGCTTTTATGCCACTATTTATACCAAAACATTTCTCGAATCGGGCATAGTAATCGCTAGTGTCTTCATCTTGCTTCTGTTTACAGGCTGAAATTGTACCCCAATCTTCCTTTTTCGTAGTTAATAAACGTGGCAGTACCTGTACTAGTAGACCTGGTAGTGCTTTAGTTTTGTCCCCAAGCCCCGAACCTGGACCTCGGGCCCTTTCTTCTGCTTCTAATGCTGACCATTCTATCTTTTGGTCACCTACCTCCCACTCTTTTTCCTTGAGTTTCTCATAAATGCCAGCAGGCATCAACACCTTTAATATTGTCATAATGTCGGGGTAGGTATACTCTCCCATGAGTAACATGTCTTTAATTTCTCGGTGAAAACCCGCTGGGTCTTTGTCATGACTGGGTACCACTTTCTTCATTTCTAACAATTCTATTTTCGATATGGGCGTATATACAAATACGCGTTTAAACTGATTGTCCTCGCCTTTTATTGGGTGTACTTCTCGTAAGGGATTCTGTCTATCCAGGTGATACGTGGTTCTTTCCTTGACAGGCAATGAGACATGCTCTGAGCATACAAAAAGAATATACTGCTTTCTTGATACTAGAATTTCTTTAATTAATTTAGTACCTGGACCTCTCCATTTATTCATAAGCAATTCAGTCAATATGTCAGGTAAGGGACCAGGGTCCGAATGCTGACTCTGATATAGTATAATGAGTTGTTGAATCATATAAATCCCAGGTAACCTCTGCTCATCTGGGGTGAGATTCAAAAATGTGCGTACTACTGTCTCATCACTATATTTTCCGGGACTGTCCACCCAATGGACAGCTGCCCTTGCTAAATCTTGTTCATCCATAGAATCGAGAAAATGATAACCCCTTCGTTCTCGGAGTAGTTTGTCGGCGGTTTGGAACGAATGCTCGTTAGACCTTATGTTAATTATAGGTATTTGGAAATTCCTGTCATTATCTGGACATATTGGACGTATTGAGTCAGTATGACATCTAGTCTGATCCCTATTACAAGATCTTCCTCTACCTACATAGGCTATGGTGTCCGACTGTCCTGCGGGCAGTCCTGACCCTTCTTCCTCGCTTTGTTCGAACTCGTCTGTCTCTAATCTCTCCTCGTGTAGGCGTTCTATTTCTTTACGGATCTTTCGGCACATGGCTATTATACAATTTTGCTTATCGTGTCTCCCTTCTGATATATTCTGGCTCCATTTTGTAAGAATTTTCATTGCTTCCGGATCTACCCCCGGTCGGTCTTGATTTCTGATCACACAGTTTATGAGGAAACGTAACAGTTCCCCCTGTATCTCTACTTTCTGGTATTCCATAGCTCTGTTAATACATTCTGGATCTCGCCCTGTTTGAACAAAATGATATATTTTATCTAGATGCGCAGTCATTCCTGGTAGCTTCGCTAAATACCCTGCGGCTCGTCTGATACGTAATGATGCCAGGATCATTTCGTCCTCTTTACCGAGCACCGGGTCATATCTACAATCTATAAGAAGTTCCTTAAGCGTACGATCACTTACGAATTTGGGTGTACGTGAATGCGCTGACTCTTGAAAAATAAGTTTATTTATTCTAGGTGGCGTAGAAAAAATATTGGTAGCACCTCCCGTGGCCCCGTCTGGGGCGTCGGGTGTGAAAGGATTCGTCGAACGTGACACAGCAACTATAGGTGTGGACTTAGCTATAGAAGTACCTGTAGGAACAGATGCAGAAACAGATGTGCTTGCCGGAACTTGTGACTCGATTTGTTGCTGTAGGGATACGGGTGCTGGATCTTGGCGTTGGACCTCCCTGGTATGCGGTCTACGTGGGACGGAATTAGCATACTCGGGAGCTGCGTCATCTAAATATGAGGAAAGAAAAACATCTTCTGCGGTTCTAGGATGCCCCTTAGGATGTACCTTGATTGGGAATAATGGGGGTGGCAAGTCTTTCGGTATCTCTGGAGTAGCCTTAGGTAATCCTTCGGCCAGAAGGGGATACATACCATTCATAAGGGCATTTCTTTGTCCGTCTACTTGTTCTGATTTCACTCGGATACCTTCCTTAATTAATAGATTGTCTTGAACTTTGCTTGAACTTTCTTTACTCTTCTCTTCCTGTCTACGTGCTTTTTCCGTACGTCTATGAGATTCTTTACGCCATAACTCAACGGCGTCTTTCTGTGACTGTCTGACTTTCCTTTTCCATAACTCTTCCTCGACTTTCATGATGCACTCTGCATCCCAGGTCCCCGCTGCGGGCCACCTCTGACTTTCTGGTAATCCCTTGGTATAGTCTACCCATAAATCAAGAAATAATATAGCGTCTAAGCCATGTTTGTGATACATAAAGTGCCCTGGAGTATCCCTAGGAGGAATAGGGACGGCTTCTTCAAGTACCCCTTTTCTAGTAGTGATCTGTCTTAATTTCGAAAAGAGCGGCATATTGACAACTGATCTGATACTTAATCTTGAACACACTTAATAAAAAAGCACACTTAATGAACAACCATTCATACCACAATATGCAGGACGTTTAACACATTAAACATTAAAACATTAAACCTTTAACTGAAACAACAATGATGATCGTCTGCATAACTAATCACCATGCTTAATTCTTGACAATAACTAGATACTTCGGAATACTTGATATACTGCTAAACAGTACAGATACACTGCTAAAACAGTGCAGACCGGATTTGTGTACCCAAACCCGTCTTGACCGGCACAACCTATGTGCACGTCAGAAATGCCTCCCCAGCAATGGTACTCACCGGGTAGCTTCGGAAACGGAAGGCCTCAGTAACTTGAACTTGAACCGGACTGGACTCGACTCGACTCGTCGGACACTGGGCTTGACTTCGGACTGGTGGGTCTCTGTATACCTCGGATCTTGCTCTCTCAGCTAGGCTCTGGTCAGGATACTTCGCACTTCTCACCGCCTCGTCTGGGTGTTGATCGCAGTCTCAGTCGCCCCCGCTTGACTGGAGGGAGATACAGGAAATCCTGCTGGTACGCGTTATTGTCCGTCCAGCTGTGGCAGGAGACCGGGCCTGCAACTCACCGCCGGCGCGTGAGATGAGAAAGTGTCCCTATTCGGGCGCCATCATGTGGTAAATAAAAATTCCTTTACCGGGACTGAATTTGATACAGAAACATTATAAAATAGCTCAGTAAAATGAGAGGCAGAATCCGTGATATTAGAGTTTCGGAATGGGCTTTATTCCAATAATCGATTATAATCGGATGCTTCAAGTTCCATCACCACGGGGGTTCAGGAAGTGAAGTACATACTTTATTGACAAGAAATAACTTTTATAGTACATACATTATAATGAAGTGAATACAGTAGGCGTAACAATTGATAAGGAAATTGACGTTTGGTCTGCGTAACCGAAAATGGGTGTAATAATGAGTAAAAAGGAACATGATTGGTTATGATGTCATACATAGGTGGATCTATAAGATAATACTTGGCCTAAATGCGCGCGCAGCAGTATGACGTGTAAGTGACGTGTAACTAGGGGGTGACGGGGACTTGACATTTAGCTCTACATGTGGAGACAAGAAGTCTGAGGGGTCAAGTCAACCTAATCCCAAATCATATCTAACATCCTATGTTTAAAGAACTATGTTATCCATAAAAGAAGGACTCTCGGACAGAATCTATTCTATACTGACTGTGCGTGCGTGTACAAGCGTCTAAGTGTCTACACTGGAAGCGAGGGGGTAGGAATATTCCATGGTAACAGGGCTATGAATTACTTGCATGAGGACAGAGAAGTCGAGCCTTTTGCTCGGTAGCTGGAAGGATGTTTACTTAAAATACTAGACAGGAATGCATCGGCTGAGGGGAAGGTAGATAATTCGAAGGTGAAATACAGTTCTTGGCAGAGAGTAGGCTGATGTCAGGCTTCGTGAGCCGCGCAGAGAATGAGACAAAGTTCATGGTCACAGATGCAGGCTCGGACTGGAGCTTTCAGAGGCAGAAGGCAAGAGGAGTTTTGATGACAGAATCAGGGCCTACTTGCCTGGACTGTAAAGTGGCATAAGTGAACCATATAAAGCCGGTGGCCTTTCATATTTAGGAATGGAATATCCGGCCTATTCATGGCGGATCTGTCAAAGGACATGTTGACGGTGGACGCACATGTATTTGCGTCTTCATAACTGGAACTGGAGGGAACATACATGTACTTGTGACATGCACATGGAACCGTTGGGGTCCAAGATAGGGGACATAACTGACCAGAAAAATCCATATTTCCACAGAGCAGTACAAATCCTGTAAGTGCACGTCCCATCCCGTAAGGGAGGAGAATGTTGTAATGGTCCTCTGTAGAACTGGATTGAGAGAAGGCCACCCTTGCAACAGGTTGTTGGTGTTCCACCACTGCACAGCACAACAAGTGCGGCGGATGATCAACACTAAATCGCCCCAATGACCAGCCGCTTGAGACCACTGGTGCGCCCGGCACTCCTGCAACGGATGCATGTGTAACCTGGCATAGGGGACTATGGCCCTACAGGAGGCCATCATGCCTTGGAGGCACATGACTGTCCTGACCCTGACTTGGTGGCCTGGTTGGGAGGTATTAGTGCCTAGAAGGACTGTATTCTGGAAGCATTTGGATAAACCATGCCAACTTCTGAGTTGAGGATTTCCCGGGGACAGGGCTGTATCTGGAACGGTTGGACATGGGATTTTATAGCAGTGATGGTAAACCCCAGTTGGTGAAAGAGGTTTATTGTGAGCAGAGCGTGTTCACTGCAGTTTTGACGAGTGGCACTCTTGATGAGCCAGTCGTCCAGATAGGGGGAAGACATGAATACCTTGCCTGCACATATGCACAGTCACTACTGCAAAGCACTTGGTGAACATCCTGGGTGCAGTGGTGACCCCAAAGTGGAGCCCCTTGAACTGGTAATGCTTTCCGCTGGAAATAAGTGTCCTTCAGGTTGAGAGCAGCCATGAAGTCGCCTTGTTGTAGCAGCGGGATGACAACCCGAAGAGTAACCATGTGGAAGTGCTCTGAAAGAATGTATTTGTGCAGAATGAGTCAAAGGGAACCATCTTTTTTAGGAATGAGAAAGTAGAGAGAGTATACTCACAAGCCTTGCTTCTGGGGAGAGTTTCTGTTAGTGAGGTGGAATGGTGGAAGGTGTGGAAGTGAGCTCCAGACAATAACCATGGTGGATATTATCCAACACCCACTGGTCGGAGGTGACGATCCGCCAAGCTGGAAAAAAACCTTTGGAAGCGCCTCCCGATAGGTGTTCTACGATCAAGGGGGAGGAGAGGCAAGTCCGGGCTTAGTGGTGATGACCGCTCCTTTGGGGGAGAGACCTTACCCCGGTCTTGAGTTGTTGCCTCTAAAGGACCCTCTAAAGAGTGGGCTGTTTGGCCTGTGGACGTTCGTGTGATGTGGAGGCCTCAGAGGAGGTGGTCTTTGAGCCTCCACAGTAAGGCGTACAGTTAACGGACCCGCAAAGAATAGGTATCTGTAGGGCACCCATTGCTTTAGGTGTCTACCATATCTTTCTTTATTTTTTCCAACATCTGGTCAACCTGCGGTCCAAACAGATGTTGGCCTTCGAACGGCAGGTTGAGCAAGTTGTGCTGGGCTTCCAGCTTGAAGCCAGAGATACAGAGCCAGGTAAGTCTGCATAAAAGGAGTTGACCCCTCTAGCGCACAGCAGATAGTGGTGTTGGAGATCTGCTTTCCCTCAGACACGATCTCATAGCCCCTCTTCCTGTGCTCCTCTTGGAGATGTTGGAGGAGCTCTCCATCTCATTCCAATGGGCATACCTAGAGAGCAGCCCAATGGTTGGCCAATTGCGCAGCTAATATCTTACCTGCAGTATCTATCCGTTTACTCTCTATCTGGTGGAGGGGCATTACAAGTAGCTTGAGGGTTAGCCCTCTTACATGTGGTGGCGACCACTACAGAGCCCGGCGGTAGCCGACCATGAATGTTCAGGGGGTCAAGAAGGGCAAGATTTGTATTTTTTGTACACCCTTAGGTGTGATAATTATGGAGCAGATGGGTAAGATGTCTGGGGTGTGCCGCAGCATGCCTTTGAGCATAGGGAAGTACTGAGCAGAGCGGTGGGTGCAGTAGAGAGTCTCAAAGACAAAGTACTCCTCCAAAGGCTCAGTGTGGAGATTCACCTTGTGGAAGGAGGCAGCCCGATCAATCAGTTCATGCTATGATGTGGGGTCATCAGGAGGGAAGGAAAGTGCAGGGTACAGGTCGGGATCTTTGTTTCACTGTTGGGACAACATTATAGGTGTCCCAAGGATCACCCAAGTGTTGAATGTATCCCCTCCCCCTGGCCCCTAATGTCTGAGTGACGTGAACCCAGAGGTGTGTAAGGATGGGGGATGCCTGGAAAGGTGGACGGATAAGGTGAGCATTGTGGAGAGGGGCGAGGTGGAGGAGGAGAAAAGGGCAAAGGTGTAGAAGCCTTGACTGCCTTCTTGCACTGTTTGGGAGGAGGAGGAGGCAAGTCCAAACTTTCTAACAAAAAACACAATAGCTGATCCTTCAAGGGTTGAGCACCAGACCCTGGAGGGTGGGCTAGGATCCAGTCTATATGGGGGGAGGATGACGAGATGTTTCTGCCTGGTGCCGATCTTGTCTTAAGCTTGTGGAAGATTGGTTCGACTGCGCCAGAGTAGGGGCCGGTCTTCGATGTCAGTGCCGATGTTTTCAGCTCCGAGGGCATTTTTGATTTTGACGCCGAAGGTGTTGGCGTGAGGTGGATGTGGTTGCCGTCCAATGGGCTGGCCTCAACAGTTTTTTCAGTATCAAGCAGAAGCAGAGTGTTACGCTCGAAGGTGGTGGTCGGTGCTGAGCATAACCAGAAGGCAGTGGTGGTCCAGCAGTCAGTCTCTGAGGTTCCAGAGTGGCAGGATGATCCTTATACTGAATATTTCTGAATGCGAGCGGTTGAGAGAGGGAGGGAAGTCTGTACTCACAGCAGGCTGCGCCAGAAGCAAGTCCTCAATCTCCAGATTGGAGCCAGAGCTGTCAGCGGGGGAAAAGGTTCCCTCATCTGCTGCATAAGGTTGTGGGCAATGTTCCCCATTGAGGTCCTCTGAACCGAAGAGGTCCAGTGTGTAGTCTCCTCTCCTACAAGACATCTCGAGACATCGAGCCCGACGGTCTCAAAGGGTCTTCTTGGATTGCAAGGAGCAACAGGCCTTGCAGGCATCCTCGTTGTGTTCGGGAGACGGACATAAATTACAAATCTGATGGATCTCAGTCCGAGGGTTTGCGTGGCAGCAAGGACAGTAACAAAATGGCGTACATTCCGTCACCGTCAAGACATGGTGGAGAGACGCAGATGGTTGATGGAAGGAGGCCCCGAATGGCGAAGGCTCATGTGGGCCAAAGTTGACCCGAAAGTCGCCCAGCGAAGCTTAAACAGACGATCCGAGAGGAGAGAGAAAAAGGAAAACAATACAGACGGATGGCGACCAAACAGTGCACTGCGACCGTGTTGTACCGGAGCACATGTCCAAACCAGACGGCGGAAAAAAAAAAAAACAGTCCAACAATGAAGTTGGTGACCATATGCATTACCAGGGAGTGGAGGAGTCATAGTACCTTGTGACTTGAAAGACTTCTTCGAAGAAAAACAACTTGTACATATCCGGGCCCAACACTAGACGGCAGGAGTATGCACAACATGTGTACCTACAACCACATATGCCTCAAATATATACTTTTTCGAATATTGAAGCAACTTTATCATATTTTACCCCACGTTTGTTGTGTGATTTACATAGCCATAATTTTCAGGGCTCAGCTCGTGCACTGGCTCTAAAATCCGAGCCAGACCCTTGGCTCGGCTCTGGTTCGTCTCTCGATGTACATTTATTGGTTTGCCCACCTGTGCCAGATCTCCTTATCTACACCCATCCTCGAGCCCATGTGAGCTGACCTTTCTAAACAAAGTTATCCATGTTTAGAATATTGGCTTGCGAGCATAGCTGTGCAGGGCACATACAACTGCACAGAAATAGTGTCAGCAGCATGAGGCTGCAGAGAAGTAGTTAAGTGCCAATAACTATGGAGTCGCAGACCCAGTAAAACACTCCAGCAATTCGCATTTACTCCTGTTCCATATAGCACTCTAAGAGTCCAGAGAACCTGGGGACATTGACACAGAGGAGAGGCAACGTTTACTAGAGGAACCAGATTTATTGTATCAGTCAAGCTGGCAGAATTCCCTTCAGGATGGTAGCCTCAGTTACCAGGGCCAGTGTCTGGTGCTGTGGGCAGAGGAAGAATATGCAGGTAGCTACAGCAAGACCTACAGAACAGTATTGGACTAGTTAAGAGAGTATAAAGGCTATATGGTAGCAAAATGTATTTTTATTTTATCAAATACAATATTCCATTACTTGCAACGCACAGAGCTTAGAACTATAAACATTCTAAATTCAACACATAATAACCTCAACCAACAACAACAAAACAGTTATCCCGCATTTTAAGTTCCATATTTTCCATTTAGAAAGCCAACATTTAAAGACATATCCATAGATTGCTCCAGTCCTACAGTCTAGAGCAGTCACCTGAAATGATGAATGCCAAAGTAAAGAAGTGTTATATCTGTAAAAGCGAGAACTACTTGTGTGTGTATACCATCTGCCAGTGTTCTGAGCCCCACACAGGTTCCGTGGCAGCATTTGACTGCTCAGATCCCAACCAAGACAACACTCCCATGGGAGCAGTCCAGACCACACTCCTCAGATGAGCAATTTCCTAACAAGCCCCATATATCCCTAAGCCTTGAAGTTTTTGGCTGTAGTGAGGCATACGTCTATACTCAATCGTTGCAAACAGCTATATGTCCTAACCAATCCTGCAGCAAATGAGCCGCGTTCCTGAACCACGCTATACAACTCTACATTCAGCTAGAAGTGTGGCCAGCACAGCCAAACTCCTGGTCAATTTCAGCACATGCTTGACAAGCCCCAGCAGGACAAGGAGCACACTGACTGATGCCATAACCTACCATTTAATCCAGGTTTGTCCATATACTTGGACTCAGTAGTCTTGTACTGCTATGAAGCACCAGACTAGATGAATAAATCAGCACATGCCTCTTGGCATGTCCTACAACAAGGGCTTGCTGAAGGAACTATTTTATACAACAATACTGGTGTAAGGTAAATGCGATGCAAAAATGTATGATCTGAGTAACAGGGGAGCCTGGAGATAAAACTAGCTGTACTAAGAGACTATAAACATGGTCCATATGATCCTTATTTACCCATTATCCATTCACCTTTTCTTATTATGCAAGAACCGTATCAGAATGTATTTTATCTTTGTACAAATAAAGTACAACAGTTTGTTTCATGGATTGTTGTATGTGATGAAACATCTTTACAAAAGTTCTTCTGATCGCCTGAAACAAGTCGAGTTTACCCAATTCTGACTAAATTAGGGATAAAGCTAAGAATTCACACTGCCTTTCTTGTTGGTAATACTATCTCAACCTAGGCACATTCACGTTTTTCCTCTTAACAAAATAATTTCGGCTTTAAAGAAAAAAAAAATAGCAACAAAGCCTATTTTCCAGAGGACTAAATTAGTTATTTGAGGTAAGTCGCTGTGAAAATACTTAAATGGGGGAGGGGGACATAATAATGGTGAGGCCCACTGATTTGGGTGGGTTAGAGGCAAACCTATTTGAAGAGAACTATTTTGAGAATAAACTTGAATAAAGAAACCCCTAACACAGACTGCATAAGCCATGCTTGACTACCGTTCCTTCGTAGCCGCACTCCACTCTTACCCTTTGGGGTCCAGGAGGTCCCGGACTTTCTCATTGTAGATCTCCATGTAGGACACTTCCACTTTAAAACTGAGCTCCTCCGTCTCCTTGGTCTGCGTCCTCTCAAAAAGGGTACTGCAAAGCCGAGGGATGAGTCCCGGCTGGTCAGCTGTGCCCATCATCGTGTAGGACTTTCCGGACCCTGGGGAAAAAAATAAAAATCAATGAACAATAATTAGTCACATATCCATAAATGGCATATGTGAAACTTTTGTACCAGTTGGTTTGAAGAACCACTAGATTTGAATTTCGAAATATTTTCTTTCACAGAAAGTGGGAGACTGATGGATTACTTTGGTAATAGACCTGGAGAACAGCGGGATGGTAGTGTGAGTGTTAAGGCAAGAAAAGGGAACAAGGTTTTGCACCAGTCCTGACGGAAACATGCTGAATAAAGAGTATTTCAGGCCCCATAACCTTCTCATGGGAAGTTTAAAAAAAACACTTATGCAGCAGTTGTGGTAAAGGCTTTTATGCTATATTAGTCATATAAACTGGAATCATAAAAAATAGGAAAAATAAGGGAAGGTTATTATAGCCTTATAGCCCGCGGCAGCAGGCTATACCGGCTATTAAAGGTCCGCTCCCGAAGACGAGGGACTTTAACAAGCCCTGCTACGAAGGGCTATAAGGCTATTAGAACATTCTGCCACTAGAGGGCAGAATGTTCTAACAAATGAAACAAAGGCCTCTCAAAGCTCGAGGGGATTTAAATCCCCTCGAGCTCCGAGAGGCCTTTGTAAAACATTAGCAGCCCGTAGAAGCCTGGAGCACTCCATTGTCTTCACTGGAGCTCCCAACATTCCAATGTTCTAATATAGCCTTATAGCCCACGGTAGCGGGCTATACCGGCTATTAAAGGCCCGCTCCCGAAAGCGAGGGACTTTAAAAAGGGAGCGGGACTTTAATAGCCGGTATAGCCCAGCTACGAAGGGCTATAAGGCTATTAGAACATTCTGCCCTCTAGTGGCAGAATGTTCTAACAAATAAAACAAAGGCTTAGTGAGCCCGAGGGGATTGAAATCCCCTCAGGCTCCCTGAAGCCTTTGTTCACAGCCAGAGCTGTGAACAAAGAAACATTGGAATGTCGGAGCTCCGGGCTTCTACCAGCCATTAGAAGCCCGGAACACTCCATTATTTTCAATGGAGCTTCCAACATTCCAATGTTCTAATGTGCATTAGGTGTCAGGGGCATACGCTGAATGTTATTTTGTGGTCAATAACACCAATGAACATCTTCATCATATTTTTTTTACTAGCTCAATAGAATATATTAGCCCCCACAACAAATGAAATGTAATGGATGGAAGCAGGAGACCACATACAAATATGTCAAGACCAAACTTCCCAAGTACAATACATAAAATCTGCAAACTATACAGCAGATTGTGGAAAACATGGCGAACCCATAATTATGCTGTAAATACCATAGCCACATAAATCACATCATTCTGGTCCAGACCACTGTTTAATGAACATTTTATTCATGAAAGGGAAACAAAACTAAACATTCTGAATCCAAGCAATGCACATTGTTAGCTGCAACTGGAAGAGAACAGCTTCAACACCCCCTCTCTTCTACAGACACAATATGCTCTTAACACTATAAAGGGTGTTCTTTTCCAAAACAATGCTTTCTTAACTACATAATTAAATACTGTTCTCTTCTTTTTACCACATAACTCCAAAGAGTGTGGCGTCCAGTATTTCACTAGCTGTTTTCAACAGGCATTTCCCTGCGATACCCATTATGTGTCATACATTTATATACACAGATGCATCAAAAAAGATCCATTTCGCTGAGGAAGGAATGCAGCACAGTGTTGTGTGATTTATATCATCTATGAAACAGTTAAGTATTCTCTGGGGTGTATATTTTGGTCCCAATTGGCAAGAGGCTGGTGCGGTCATTCATATGCACCGGATGTACTTGGGTGGAGTGCACTGACCGCCTGCTGTGACTCATAAGTGCATCACCAGTCTCTGAAGCCAATCAGACATTTACTCTTCTCGATAAAAAGTCACCACAGTGACCCCACAGAGTACTTGAAATATATGGGGAGACTAGGACCATGGGAAGAGGATAGTTAATGCCCTTTTAATGTCAACAAATAAACGCTTGCTGAGGTTTCGTGCGAATTTGGTTCTCAGAAGGATGGAAATGTTCACCCTGCGTAATTTTATTCATATATACATTTTGCCAACAAACTGCAGAAGACGTTTAGTGAAATCTGCCAACTCTACCTCTGCTTTCAACCCCAGTACAGTGGGACAATTTAGCATTTGAATTGTAAACAGTTTTTCAAAACAGTAAACCTACTAATTATGCAAGTCGATGAGCGTTTTGCTGATAAGTCAGATTCTTGCAAACCAGATCTTTTGGTAACCGCCTTGCACGAAGGTGTATACAGAGATAGGAAGCACTGATGATGAAACTGCTGCACATTCGAGATTGTAGTCCGTAAGTTAAAGCAAGATCTGGTTGGCACCGGCTATCTACAGGTGGCGCCTAAGTTTTGGCCTTATGGCTCTAGCTAGTAAACAAAAGAAAAAGTATGTATAGGAGCACTCAATCATTTATACCACAATCAAAATGTAACTGAAATGTAACTCAGATGAGCATTTTTTTGTCACCAGATCTATTTATTAAATGTTGCGATATACATACTTCAACACACAGTGTGGTGCAGTTTCAATAGGTATGCATCAGTACAGTATATCAGTGATGTATCCCAGGGCGACTCTACTGCGCCAAAACCAGTGCAAAATTAATATCACCAGGAGCCGGGGACCCTTTAATCGCAATCTAATCAATTAACCTTAACCAAAGGTCTGCTAAGGCTCCTGGAGTCGTGGTGGACGTGTGCGTATAAGGGGTGGTAGCAGTCGGATAGGGGGTTAAGAGATGCTACCCGAGTCGCTTGTTGCTTCTGTATGGCAGCCCACACACTGGTGTCGGGACACAAGTGAGGAGGAGGGGGTGGGGGGCCGGGCAGGGGAAGAAGATGGCCAGAGCACTGTATAACAGGCCCAGATGTAGCAACCACATTGCCGCCCTCCTTCCCAGGCTATAACCAACAGTCCAACCAACATCCATGACTCAGTTGAGCATTTAATGCTTGTAAATGTATTCCTTACAGTCATTACACACAGATGCAGCCAACACATGTTTAGCCCCAAAAGGCTATCTCATTTAAGGAAGATAGAATACAAGAAGAATTGGAAATTGTAATGGACGCTAGCCATTATGTTGGCATCATAAGGTAGTGAATGGTAGGGGGGCATTCTTTCATTGCCCCAAAAAAAGTCTATGAATGCGATGGTAACAGTGATGGTGCATAAGTGACATAGTTCCTCCTTAGTCAGAAGGCTGAAATAAAGCAATGAAGGCGTTCCAAACATCTGTAAAGGATCCTTTGTGCTCCGTAAGTCCCAGAGGAAAGTACAAGGTTAAGGCTATGATAAGCCTATATCATCTGTTCATTTCACGGCTCGGGCGTGCGTAGCGCCCTACACTGGAGCATTATCAGACGAGGATAAATGCTGAATCACCTTTTTGTGTTATTAGATTAAAACTCAACACCTGGCCTAGTTAGTAACTTTCAGCATGGACCAAGATGGGCCATTTCTAAAATATTCATCAATTATGCTTATTATTAGTAGATGCCACCAAGAATATGCATTCTAGAACGTTCATTAGTTTGATGTTGGCACCTGGGGTTGTGAGACCTACAGTGACATCATTCTTCGGATAGCCTCGGGAATCCCAGGGATTCTGCCCAATCATATTACTTATTAACAGTACTTACCAGTCTGTCCATAGGCAAATATACAGGCGTTGTAACCCTCAAAGGCATTTTGAAGAATGTTCTCCCCAAGGCACTGAAAAACAACATCTTGACCTAAAAGGCAACAGGTATAATAGGTTAGACAATATGAACTGTAGGCACAGACATTTTAGGTTACAAAAAGTATCATCATGCCCCAATACTTTTAAGGGGACAGGTAAGAAAATATTATTTTAACAAAACTGTAAATACTTGTAACCAGCTGAGGAAAGGGAAGATTTGCAAACCAAATCGTTTTTGCTGTCACAGGCAGACCTCTGCGCATGTGTTCCTTCCCCATGATCCCTTTTCCAAACCTTGATTGGAATTTTTCCTCATTAATTACGTCTACCACTTGTATTTTAGTCCCTCAATCTGCAAACCTTATATTACACCACAAATGTCATGTTAACATACCATAGTTTATAAGCCTCCATTGAGTGCTTTGGCAAAGGCATTAGAGAATTTCCAAATATATAAAATGAAGGAACTAATCACTCGTAAAACCACCAGATAGATGCCTCTTAAACCAGATGCCAATATTTCACAAAACAATCATATGAGCCCACTTTCAAGGTCACCTGAAGGTTTGGAAGGCATATGAGATGGAAAGCTTGCGGTGAACTTGAGTAGATTGAGTGATTTCAGCTTTGTCCAGACTCCTCCTCTTCATAGCCGACAAGCAGGAGGGTTTTATCTAGTCTAAAGGGTTCCTCAGACAAGACCTTGAAATAAGTAGTGCACCCGTCCTACAAGTCTAATTTTAATCAGTGCAACTGCAGTTATCGGGATCCCATCTCCGGCAGACTTATCAGCACATTTCCTCCATTCCTTGTGCTTCATCTGTTCTCCCCACACAGCAGTTTCTGAATCCCACCTGATTAACATCAGTAGCTCTTCATCCTCTGGCTCAAGATCTTGTGATAAGAGATGCCCCTGAAACATGATCAGTCCTCTCTTCTTGCCTGGGCTGAAGATCTACCAAAGTTGGTGACCAAAGTTGGTCAGCCTCTCCGCTTTGCTCACAAAATGGAAGAGGAAGCCCACTACAACCCTGCTGGGAACCTTCAAACTTTTCTTGAGAAGCAACCATAGAGTCAACATTCCCCCTCCATGGCAACAGCTGTCACCTCTATCTCCTTATTTGTAGCGCAGAGCCCTACGAGCCCACATTTAGACTCTATGGCAGCCACCTATCTCTATATGACCAATAATTTGTAACCTGGATATGGAAAACTCTGCAATAGCCTCTGCCACAGCCACGTCCCAGCTTCAGACGTGATGACACAGGCACATAAAAGCAACATCCCTGCACACAAAAGTCAGGGTATTATGAACATTTACCAAACTGTCAGAAGCGGGGCGACAGATCATTTGAGAAAACAGACTGCAAAATTCAGAATGGGACCTCTTCACATATGAAAAGGCCACTCACTCCAGGAAGGAGGGGGAAATCAGTGATGAATCTGCAGTTATAGAGAATATTCACCACAAAGAACGTTACCGAAGGTTAGTCGTGTGTTCTTCTGATGTGTGCTTCTAACCACAAATGTCTCACTTTTTGTATCAATACCAAAACAGCACCTCTAGAAAGGTGGTGGGCTGAGGGTGGGCTTTAAAAAGGAAGTCAGGCATGACCAAGCAGGTGAAATGACCCTCACTGTGGACGTGCAAGTCGATAAAATAATGCCTGGTGAAGGAATGGAACCCACGTAGCAGCTTGGCAGATATCCAACACCAGAAGGCCTTCTAGCTACAGTCGGTGTGTAGAGGCCTCGACCCCGGTGGAATGAGGACTTAGTCCTTCTGAAGGTTCCTTCCTGGCCACAGCACAGCTGGGTGTAAAGGACAATACGTAATGGTTTGTAACATCTACATTGTCTATAATGCATTCTGCTGCTATACCGCTAGAATGTATGCGTTGTAATGGTTGCGTGGTAAAGGATGTTTCCCATATCGCTAGCTCAGAACGACTTGAAATATGTTCAATAAATATATCTGGACAAAGTCAGTCTCTGGACTGCCTTCAGTTTCTTCACATCCACTAAGCTGAGAAAGAGTTGATCGTACACCCACCCAGTGCCCCTTAGTCCTATCAATGTAGAAGACACACGCCTGCTTGGGATCCAACCAAGTGAGTCCCTCCTCCTTAGAGGGATGCGGCAGAAAGAAGAACGCCGGGAGTGTGATGGACTGTAATACATGGAAGGAAGGTACCACCTTCGGGAGAAAGGATGCCCGAGGCCGAAGCACCAACCTGTCATTACAAGTGCCCCCTGTGAGACTCAAGGACTCCATACATGCAACTTGGTGCAATACTCAGTAACTCAGGTCTGATTGGAATCCGCCTGATGTAATACCTGGGGTATTACCGGTGGGTCCCTAAGGATCCCGATCCCATCCCGTTCCCCTTAGTTAATCCTCATCTCATATCCGGTATCTGACCTGCAGTCAAAGGCTGAGGGTTTCCATCTACTGTCAGCAGCCGAAGTCCGCAGGTGAATACACGGAGTAACTCAGGTAGAATCAGTAACTCCTACGATACCCACTGGATGTATAATGGCCCTCGTCATCGAGGCCCTCGTGTCCAGTTCCTTCTGTGTTATTGGCTTGCCGGCCCCCTACCTCCAGGCCGGCTGTGCGGCTTGCATTCACTTCTTACCACTATGCATGGCGGCCTCCTCACTGCCACTGTCAGACACAAAATAATTTGGTTTTCTCAGATTTACTCGTTTTAAAACAAGCTCAAAACTTGTCACCAACACATATTCAACTTCTCGCAGCTGGGACACTTCTGGAACAAGGCCCGCCTAACAGCCCAAAATCCATTCCATACATTATCTCGACCACCACACTTAGGAGGAAAAAACAAAAAAGAGCAACACATCTTTCTGAAACGTGCTATCCCACATCAGCATCGGATTGACACGTTGTTCCTACATGAAATAATGCTTTCCCAATAAATGTGGGGTGAGGGATTTTGCAAAGACACAGCCTCGGGTGAGCTGTGGTCTCACACAACCAAAGAGGAGCTCTGCGGTGATGCCCAAGAGAACACATACAATAGAAATGCGGCTTCCCACAGGACACGGGCCTGCATCGACCCAGCTCTCCAGT
This sequence comes from Triturus cristatus, assembly GCF_964204655.1. Lineage (NCBI taxonomy): Eukaryota > Metazoa > Chordata > Amphibia > Caudata > Salamandridae > Triturus > Triturus cristatus. The sequence continues at coordinate 1,768,900,377 of NC_140589.1, read as the reverse complement.
TAGCCATGAAGAGCGGGCTGTGTCATCGTCGAAGCAATCTGCAGGCTCGCCGGTTTTACAGGGAGGATGCGCTCAGGTGAACCCAGAAAGCACGAAGCGCAGCAAAGCCGCATGGGGGTGACAGACAGACAGACTGGCCGGTGTCCCAGACAGGTTAATGAACTGTGACAGGCGCGCAAACATGCGAAAACAGCCTGTATGTCATCGAATGCCATTAAGAGATGTTGGCCAAGGAGAGCAAGTATTGCATGAGGCGAAGACCTCTCATCAGTGGGTCGGGGTACGGGCAGAAACAAGCATTGGAAATGCATTCGGTCTTGCATTTGTTTGAGTTCGAGCTAATAGCATTGTAAATGGCAATGTTTTATCCCCATGTGTTATGGAGTGTATGTATGTGGTGTGCAGTGGTATTATATGAGTTGCATTGTATTAGTTGTGGTATCGTGTGAGGTGGATTTCTGTAGTGGAATTGTGTGGTATGGTGGATAGTAATTAAGCAGTATTGAGTGTAGTGTAATTTTATGGAGTCGGATTGTGTGTTATACGGAATGGTAACTTGTTTTGTGGAGCAATGTGTTTTTTAAAGGACACTGACAAAAACCAATCAGAATCTGGAGGCGGGCTGAAAGAAGTGGGACTAGCATGTCTGCCATGATTTTTCGACACATTCTGAGGTGGTTCCTTGGAAGAAAAACCCAATCAAGAAGACAATCAGTCATCAATCCAAAAATCAGATGCAAATACAAGACTGCTTCAATGGTGACCCACCTCTTAAACAACAACCCCTCCAAGAAGGACCTAAAGCGGTGGTCTTTGAACATGTGCTCCAGCGAAGAAGAGATGGCAACCTTGAAAACACATTGCAGAGAAAGGAAGCCAGGATGATTTTCAAATAGCACAGTGCATAATGCACTGAATGAAATGTAAGAGCATACTCTAACAATCTGGCTTCTGCATGACCCCACGCTCACCATAATGAACCGCTCAAATGAACCAATATTTACAAAGATAATAACAATCCTTATCCCCAACAGTCTCCTTCACATGAATGAAATCAAACAGGATAATTTGCGCAGAATGTGTCCATAAGCATATGTCAAGCATGCAGGACAAACACATGATGATCAGTTTCACAACATATGGAACGGATGCCATCTTCCTTTAGTATTCACCGCATTGTTTACAATGAGGCACCCCTCACAAGTATTTCAGTTCGGTGTCGCACAACCACTGAAACAGGAACAGTTGGCAAACAATATCAAAATGAAGGCTCGAAGACGGGATAGTGAGCTAATATTAGTGGCAACGCACACAGATACTCTGCAGCCTTACACAAATGTATAGCAGAAGACACTTGCCGTCTAATACTTTGCAGCCTTGGACATTAGGGTAGAGGACACCTGCCACCTAAATGAACTGTTCTTGTTCCCCAGGCAAAGCTATGCACCTGTGCGAATTCGAACAAAGAAAAGTGGATGAGAACGACAAACTATTTCCCCTAAACACACTCGGAGTAAAAAGAGCAGCGGTGAGCAATTGAAGAAATATCAAATGGATGGAGTGGAGCGAAGGAACAGCTTACCATCAAGAAGCCAGGTATGAAGGTTGCCGGCTAGCCAGTGATGCAGAAAGTTCTACTGAACAGGAGACCAATGTATTTGTTCAGACAAACTTCAAAAGGCACCAACAAAACAAGCGAGAGGCGCTTAGAAGACAGTGGCAAGGGAAGTGGTTGAGGCTGAAGGAGTGGTGGGGAGATGAGAAACTGGGACAGGAAAGAAAGTTCGATCAACAGTGAACAGCGGGAGGGGGGAGTTGATTGGGGGAGGGGAGAATAACCAGCTGTCAGCTGAGCACATTCAGAAAGGCAACAAATTAGTCTGCCAGTCTGAAATAAAGAAATGAAAATACGTTGTAGTGGTTTGCGGAGGAAAGTGGCGCTGTTCATAAACAATTAAAGGCACACTTAAAGTGAAAGCGGCGTCATTCATAAACAAATGACGGCGCACTTAAAATCAAAGCAATGCGTTCAAAAATAAAAAAGGCACGAGGCCACACTACGTGTTAAAGCGCAGCGCTCACCTCTGCCACTCCTTACATTTCATTGGAAAGCGGTACAGTGGAGAAAAAATAAAGAAAGGTGGACTGCTATGCCGCTCCTTAAATTTAAGGTGAAAGCGGCACTGTGCAGAAATGAATAAAAGCGTGTGCCATGCTGTGCAATAGGCGGAAGTGTGTTGTTGTCATGAAAGAAAAGGAGCAGAAGCAAGCCACCAAACTAGGCCTGACCTAATAAGAAAAGAGTACTCACAGAGTACCATAAATAACAGTGAAAGTAAGAACACATGTAGCAGGGACAGTCCTCATGGGAGGATAAAAAGTCTAAAAAGAGAGAATACTAAGCCTATTCATGAATCAAAAGCCAGCATTTACAATGGGCAGTAAGATTAGCCAATTAAAAAGATAGGTGGAAAATGGGTGGAGCTTAAAGTCCATATCTGAATACAACATGTCTCGAAGAGACAGCACAAGCACTGCCTAGGCTCGACCTAAAAATATGCACAGGAAAGTGTTAGACGGACCGGGAGGGTCGGCCGAGGACAAGGGGAGAGGTCTCCGGGGAGAGCCGTCTCCAGCGATCGACCAGATGAATAACTTCCCCCCCACAGATATACACCACACAAGGATAAGGTTTAGCGTTCTTTATAGGTGATTTCTTAAGGTACGATGAAATGGTACAAGGAGGTCTGGACTCAGGGGTCCCCTCGATTCGAGTCTCTTGGTTTGGGGGAAAGGGGGTAGCGGGACAGTCTGGTTACCAGTCTGGTAGCTGAGATGGTATGGTGGATAGCTCACAATCCTCGAGCTCGGTGTTCTAGCTTGGACGGGCCGCGGCAGCGCCAGCAGGTCCCGGTGAAGATGGTCGGTACACGGTCCGCGGCAGCGCCAGCAGGTCCCGGTGAAGATGGTCGTTACACGGTCCGCGGCAGCGCCAGCAGGTCCCGATGAAGGTGGTCGTTACAACGGTCCGCGGCAGCGCCAGCAGGTCCCGACGAGGATGGATGATGCAGAAGGCCGCGGCAGCGCCAGCAGGCCGGACGATAGTTCACAAGGCAGGGCTACGGCAGCGCCAGTAGTCCGTCAAGGCTGAGTTCTCTCGGTGTCTCTCGACTCCAGGATACAACTGCCTTCCTGCTCTGGAGCGGCCCTAGTTATAGGTCTGGCGCCCTTTGATGTCCGGACCCTCGCACTTGGAGGTGGGGGTCCGGGATGAGGGAGTCCAGACACCCAGCGGGGGGGTGGAGCCAGCGCCTGGGGGAGCTGGAGGGTGATCGGCACCTGGCGGGGGAGAGCCCTCGACGCTTCTTTCTCCCATTGACCTGCCAAGTGGTCCGTTCACCTCCTGGGTGGATGGTGGTGCCGGGATGTCGGGGCCGGCCAGGCCCTGGGTTAGGGTCGAGCCGGGGCCATGCGGCCTCGTGGCGCAGCGCCCAAGATGGCGGCTGATCCGGCCGGGGGAGCCGGTAGTGGTTCGGCCCCATGATACATGGCTGTCCGGGGGCAGGAGTTCCGTTGGGAGACGGGGTGCGGGTTGCTCTTGGGGGTAACACCTGGGAGTCCGGGGCTTGGGCCCTGTCATGCGGGGAGGGAGCAAGCCCTTCATGTGGCCTGTCCAACAGAAAGCAAATGAGCAGGGAAGGGACAAAAGTGAGCAGTGGTGGATGGATTAGCTCTAGGGTGAGGAGCATGGAGTACATGCATGAGGAGGGAAGAAGGTGAACAGCCATAGACAGGAAAGAAATGATACAGGGTGTAAACCCCCAATGGCAGTTAGGAGATGAAGGTGAACAGGCAGACCGAGGAGAGTAGGCAGGAAAAGGAGTTGGTGCAGGAAAGGTGAGCAAGCAGAGATGGGGCAAAGGTGAGCAAGCAGAGATGGGGCAAAGGTGAGCAGGCAGAGATGGGGCAAAGGTGAGCAGGCAGAGATGGGGCAAAGGTGAGCAGGCAGAGATGGGGCAAAGGTGAGCAAGCAGAGATGGGGCAAAGGCGAGCAAGCAGAGATGGGGCAAAGGCGAGCAAGCAGAGATGGGGCAAAGGCGAGCAAGCAGAGATGGGGCAAAGGCGAGCAAGCAGAGTCAATCAGAGGGGGCAAGTAAGCAATCAGAAGGACGCATTTGGAGGAGGGAGTATGCAATGAGAGGCGAGGCGGCGAGCAAGTAGAGGAGCTGGCTTAAGCTAGCATGTGAGGGCAGCAAGCATGCAAAAGGGGATGCGGAACAAGCAGGCACAGGGGATGCGGAACAAGCAGGCACAGGGGATGCGGAACAAGCAGGCACAGGGGATGCGGAACAAGCAGGCACAGGGGATGCGGAACAAGCAGGCACAGGGGATGCGGAACAAGCAGGCACAGGGGATCCGGAACAAGCAGGCACAGGGGATCCGGAACAAGCAGGCACAGGGGATCCGGAACAAGCAGGCAAAAGGGATGCGGAACAAGCAGGCAAAAGGGATGCGGAACAAGCAGGCAAAAGGGATGCGGAACAAGCAGGCAGGGGTGGAAATCGGGCCGAGGAGGGGGCGAGTGGAAAGCGGGCCGAGGAGGGGGTGGGCGTGGAAAGCAGGACGAGGTGAGGGGCGCGGAAAGCGGGCTGAGGACCATGGTGGCACGTGGAAAGCAGACCGATGATGGGGGTGGCACGTGGAAAGCAGACCGATGACGGGGGTGGCACGTGGAATGCGGGGGGAGGGGGTGCGGAAAGCCGGCCGAGGGGGCGCGGGGAAAGCCGGCCGAGGGGGCGCGGGGAAAGCCGGCCGAGGGGGCGCGGGGAAAGCCGGCCGAGGGGGCGCGGGGAAAGCCGGCCGAGGGGGCGCGGGGAAAGCAGGCCGAGGGGGCGCGGGGAAAGCAGGCCGAGGGGGCGCGGGGAAAGCAGGCCGAGGGGGCGCGGGGAAAGCAGGCCGAGGGGGCGCGGGGAAAGCAGGCCGAGGGGGCGCGGGGGAAGCAGGCCGAGGGGGCGCGGGGGAAGCAGGCCGAGGGGGCGCGGGGGAAGCAGGCCGAGGGGGCGCGGGGGAAGCAGGCCGAGGGGGCGCGGGGGAAGCAGGCCGAGGGGGCGCGGGGGAAGCAGGCCGAGGGGGCGCGGGGGAAGCAGGCCGAGGGGGCGCGGGGGAAGCAGGCCGAGGGGGCGCGGGGGAAGCAGGCCGAGGGGGCGCGGGGGAAGCAGGCCGAGGGGGCGCGGGGGAAGCAGGCCGAGGGGGCGCGGGGGAAGCAGGCCGAGGGGGCGCGGGGGAAGCAGGCCGAGGGGGCGCGGGGGAAGCAGGCCGAGGGGGCGCGGGGGAAGCAGGCCGAGGGGGCGCGGGGGAAGCAGGCCGAGGGGGCGCGGGGGAAGCAGGCCGAGGGGGCGCGGGGGAAGCAGGCCGAGGGGGCGCGGGGGAAGCAGGCCGAGGGGGCGCGGGGGAAGCAGGCCGAGGGGGCGCGGGGGAAGCAGGCCGAGGGGGCGCGGGGGAAGCAGGCCGAGGGGGCGCGGGGGAAGCAGGCCGAGGGGGCACGGGGGAAGCAGGCAGAGGGGGCACGGGGGAAGCAGGCAGAGGGGGCACGGGGGAAGCAGGCAGAGGGGGCGCGGGAAGCAGGCAGAGGGGGCGCGGGAAGCAGGCAGAGGGGGCGCGGGAAGCAGGCAGAGGGGGCGCGGGAAGCAGGCAGAGGGGGCGCGGGAAGCAGGCAGAGGGGGCGCGGGAAGCAGGCAGAGGGGGCGCGGGAAGCAGGCAGAGGGGCGCGGGAAGCAGGCAGAGGGGCGCGGGAAGCAGGCAGAGGGGGCGCGGGAAGCAGGCAGAGGGGGCGCGGGAAGCAGGCAGAGGGGGCGCGGGAAGCAGGCAGAGGGGGCGCGGGAAGCAGGCAGAGGGGGCGCGGGAAGCAGGCAGAGGGGGCGCGGGAAGCAGGCAGAGGGGGCGCGGGAAGCAGGCAGAGGGGGCGCGGGAAGCAGGCAGAGGGGGCGCGGGAAGCAGGCAGAGGGGGCGCGGGAAGCAGGCAGAGGGGGCGCGGGAAGCAGGCAGAGGGGGCGCGGGAAGCAGGCAGAGGGGGCGCGGGAAGCAGGCAGAGGGGGCACGGGAAGCAGGCAGAGGGGGCACGGGAAGCAGGCAGAGGGGGCGCGGGAAGCAGGCAGAGGGGGCGCGGGAAGCAGGCAGAGGAGGAGCGGGAAGCAGGCAGAGGAGGAGCGGGAAGCAGGCAGAGGAGGAGCGGGAAGCAGGCAGAGGAGGAGCGGGAAGCAGGCAGAGGAGGAGCGGGAAGCAGGCAGAGGAGGAGCGGGAAGCAGGCAGAGGAGGAGGGGGAAGCAGGCAGAGGAGGAGGGGGAAGCAGGCAGAGGAGGAGCGGGAAGCAGGCAGCAAAGGCAAGGTGAGAAGTCAGAGAAAGGGGAGAATAAAATGGGTAAGCAAGAAAATGCATACGGTGTAAAGGCAAAGAAAGAGATGCAAGCACAAGAGAGGATTAGAGGAAACCAGGCACTAGGCAGAGAAATACGGGCAGAGATAGTAACATACCGGACAGGAGGTGGAGGAGAACAGGTAACGACAAGTAAAAATCAAGGGAACTTTGAGGGGGTCATCATCCTATGGTCATGCTAATGTGGAGGTGTCCAGACACTGTGAAATGTGCTATATGTAAAGTGGTAGACTACAAGGATAGTAATATTGCAAACAGAGAAGGGCCTCCAGGTGCTAATATACAGAAAGAAATGACTGACTTGAATAGCATAGTAAAACCAAAGGAAATTTTGGTTTGGTTTGGTTTTTGCTTTGTTCGCCATAAGTTGGCAGGGTATGCTCAGACGTGAGTCCCTTGCTCACTTTGCCACTGGATTCAAGCAAGCCTGGCTGAAGACGGCTGAAATGCCAGAAACCGGTCCTAGGAAGCTTGTTTCCAGTCCAGGGAAGACATGGCTTGGCAGTTCGGGCTGGACTGTTCCCATGAGGCACAGGGTCAGACTGATTTGCATATGGCCATGTCTGAACTGGGGTGGCAGAGTGGGCTAAAGAACAGTGATGGATTAAACCCAGATCAGTTGACTGGGGGTGAGTGCTTGCAATGTTAAACACTCCGTCCATCATTTCCTTTGGTTTTTGCTTTGAATAGCATAGTGGCAGATTATTGCTACTGTAATGTTCTACGCCTTCATTTGGAAAGGACAACCAGAGGAAAAGGGATCAAAGGCTGTCACCTATGCCACTGCCTTAATGAACGCTAGCTGTGCTACAGCCATGCCCAGACCTATCTGGATCACTGCCATGCACACACCTAGCCGTGCCACTGCCAGCTGTCCCAGTGCCATGCTCATACCCTGCTGTGCCACTGCTAGGCCAGCTCCTGGCTCTATCACCGGCATGTTAACAACAACCCCCTTGTGCCACAGCCATACCCACTGTTAGCAGTCTTACTAACCTCTCCACATTACCACAAGTATTCTAAAATCCTGTCACTCCAACTTTACTCTGGGCTACTTTAACAATGCAAAATGCTACTGGGCACTTTTATGTCCAGTTTTTAGGTCTCGCTTGTATGTGCATGTGCTGTCAATTGGTGATAATCTATTTCGTCTTTAATTGGCATAATTCTCACTCTTCTTTGTTGCCTTTTAATTCTGCAGCACATGTGAGGTGTCACTTCCTTTTTTTGCGTGCAGCATGGACAAAGTACAGATTGATTTATCTTAATTAGTGTCCGTCCGGTCCTCGCACTGTGATTGAGGAAAAATTTCTTCTATTTCTTGGCATTTTTATACATCAAGAACTGGACCTGACTCAAAGGTATTCGAGCACTTTACACGAGCACCAGTTACATTACACAAGTTAACATTCATGGTTTTTAGACATGGGGAGATTAAGTGATTTGCCTCATATCACAGGATATCGCGCCAATGCCGAGAATTTAATCTGGTTCCGCAGTTCCAAAGCCCGCAGAGCTCTGGCCGGATGTAGATCCACATCCTTCTTCCCCCCTCCCACCCACTCCCGCTCTAGTTTGCTTCTTAGGACTGCTTGCATTAGGTTAGGAAACAAGCACTGGCAAAGCCAAGAGGTCGCATCCATGTGAGATCTATTGGCTTTGTCAATGGTTTTTAGCCGTGTTGAAGAGCAGTACCTGCTATGCAGCATGTCTAAAATTGTAAATAAAAAAAAAAAGGCGCTATGAAGCAGTCAATGCTGGCTGTGTCATAGCAACTTTTTTTTTTTTACTTTAAAAAATGATGAACAGCACACACAGCTGTACAACATGGCTCGAAATACAAACCATTGGCTTATTCAATGTATCTTTGCCATGTTGTACAATTGAGTGGCTGCTTTGTAGAATGGTTGAAAGTAAAATGTTCAAACATTAATGTAATCCCAGAGTATTTTGGTGCATGCACTATTCTAATTCAGATATTTTTTCCAGTCGCCGTGGTCAGCATTATTGAGTCACAGCAGCTCGGTTGGTTGAAGTCCTTTTAGACATACATCAGCGATAATATTTAATGTTTCAACCCATTCATATGTAATACATCGACTGAATTCAAATACCGCAATCAACCTATTGATATTGGACCAACTAGGTAAACCTTCTCTACTCTTAAATCCACTAGTTAAACATTGGAATACCTAACAGCATCAGTTATAGCAGAACCCAAGTGACTCAAGACCCTCACAGACTTGTATCACCAACACAGCGCCATATGGGCCTTTGTTCCTTTTGTTAAAGAGTAATACAAGATAGCCAACCCGTTCAGGGTGATATAGTCCCTCTTCTATTTTCATAGTGTTTCATGCGGCTCCAAGAGGGCCTGCCTCCCTCATAGGTCGTGATATATTTCCTCCCCTCGGAACGACTTGAGCAAGTGCTCCAGTGGACTCTACAAGGGGGTCCAAGTCCCCTCCTCACCCCTACTGTCTGCTTCTTTGTTCCACAACCACCCACTTCCTGAAACTTCTGTCATTGATTGAGCGTTAACTCTTCGGTATAGTCGGGTTCTGTGGGCCTCCTCATAGGTCTTGCCTTTACCACTTCTTTACCCATTCATGCTTGTTCTCGGTGTTCACTCATCTGTCTTTGGCGCACATGTGCTTTTGCTGCTCAGGGATTTCCCAGGCTCTCGACCACACAACACCCCACGCCTGAACCCAGCATCTAGTCTTCTATTTAGAAACTCTGGTTCTCCAGGCCTCAATCACGGTCCTGCACACTCAATGAGCTAAGCAGCTACTGTTTGAGTGACGTTTTACTCTTCTGGATCCTTAATCATTGGTGCATCACTAACTTCCTGCTCTACCGTCACCTTCGTGGCCAGACTCCAAACGCATCAGCCATGGACCTCTCTACATCAAACAAAGCACCGACGGTCAACTCATTGGCAATGGGTTGTTCCGAGGAGAACTCAATAAGCTCTCCCCCGGGGGGAGGAGCCTAGCGCGCAACCAAGATGGCCGCGTAGGCACAGGGCTCCCGAGGGCCTCCACAACCTCTCACGTCTATCCTGAACATATCCTGATTCTATTGACGGGCTTCTAAAGGCCAACCTATGCGGAGGTGATACCCGTTGTCCAAATTCAAATCGGACTTCAGGAACCGGGATAGCATCGATTTCAAGTCTGCGGCCTACTCCTGACCTTGCCCCGGATTCGAGTTGGCATGGTGCCCGGGTAGAAAGTGAACAACAACGGCCTGCAGGACCCGGGCCGGCGCGCACCCCCTACTTTCACTTTCGGGTCTCCTCGCTGAGACTGACGGAGGGACCCCGGATTGTCAGCATACATTGATTGTGGGAAGATCGGGTCCCCTGCCTGAATCTTGGACCCTAGTCTGGACCGCCTTTCGTGATCGCCGAGGCTCCCTAGATCGGCTCTCCGAGGGTCACTAATCGTGTTGGTGGACGATAACCTTGGCGACCATCAGACAATGGCGGCTAGATTGGACAGCGACAAGCAAAAATCCAAGACGACTAGGCGGGGAGCTCATACCCAAGCTAATAACATGGACCGCTATACCCAGCCAAAAGGATCTCCTAGTGGCCTGCATAAGTCACCGGAGAGATCCAAGGATGGCCCGGGATCGTCTACGGAGTTAACATTGCAGGACGTCATGGGCGCCATCGATGAGATGAAAGCAGCAGTCGGCCAGCAATTCGACACCTTGGCCCATAAATTGGACACGGTTTTGATCGACGTTAAACTTGTCAGAGCGGACCTTTCACAAACGAATGAGAAGGTCAAATCCTTGGGTCTGACAACGTCGAGTCTGGCAACGGACGTGTCTGACCTCCAAACCGAGGTTCGCAAGCTGCGGACGTCCAATGATTTGTCTGTCCGTCGGCTGGAGGATTTTGAAAGTAGGGCTCGGCGGAATAATGTGCGCATAATTGGGGTACCGGAGAAATCGGAGGTCCCTGCGGCTGACCTCTTCGTGGAAGACCTCGTGATCAACCAGCTCGCACCCAAGGGACTGAGTAAATTCTTTGCGGTCGAGCGGGCCCATAGAGTTCCGGGTGGTAAGCCGAAAACGGGCGCTCCCCCACGGCCACTCATTGCCAGAATTTTTCATTTCAGGGACAGAGACGCTATCCTGCAGGCCTCGAGGGTGAGTGGGCCTACGAAGTTTGAGAACACTAATATAAGTTTCTACCCGGACTTTACACAAATCGGTCCAAAAGCAGCGACAGGGGTTCATGGGTGTTAAACGGCGACTGAGAGACATGGACCTGAAATATGCGATGCTCCTTCCGGCCAGGTTGCGAGTTGAGTTTGAGGATCGGACATATTTTTTCGATCGGCCGGAGGAGGTAGGAGATTGGCTTGATACCCTGCCCCAGCTACGAAGTCGAGAGGGACCGACCGAGGAGAACGGAGTGGGCCTGGCTGGACAGGAATAGACTTTGGTTCCCGGTGACTGAACATTGGGATGACACTTCCATATTTTGTTTCGATGTTTTTACTCAGTGCCTTATCCTTAAATGCCCGGGGTTGTGGGGTGCTCAGTGAGGCTCTTTCCTCCTCTGGGGTTCCCCCTTTTTGTAGCTTAGTTAATGCTAGGGCGACAGGCACACTGCAAGTTGGGGGGGCTACATGGGCTCACGCAGGGGTGCAGGGAGGGGGGGAGTTGTAACGGGAATGTTGGAGGGGAGGGGGGGAGTTGGGGACTGTTTGAATGTTCTACAAGGCAACGTAACGCTATACGACTGGTGGTCGGGTTCGTGTACTCTGGGGGGGGGCGGAGCTGTGCGCGGGGTTGGGATGGGGGGTAGGGGATTAAGAGTACTTTCGTGGAATGGCTTGGGGGATAGGATTAAACGTGGAGTAGTGCTGCAGTTCTTGAAACGGCTGTCGCCAGACATTGTCTTTCTGCAGGAAACGCATCTCATTGGGAATTCTTGCCATGCTATGAATAGGCGGGGGTACCGTCTTGTTGCTCATTCTGGTTTCACTTCTGGCTCGCGGGGGGTGGGCATCTTGATTAGAACCTCTCTCCCGTTGGAGGTAGACGACGTGATTCATGATGCTAGAGGGCGGTATGCTGCACTTGTAGGCCGATGGGAGGGCAGAACCGTATCGCTTGTTTCTGTATATGTCCCACCGGGGTTGCAGGCCATAACTTTCGCTGATTTGGTGCGAATGGTCTTGGGGCTCCCGGGGGGTGTTCTGGTGATGGGGGGCGATTTTAATTCTGTCATATCCGGTAGGGCGGATCGTCACCCTCCCAGGGACCTCCCGGGGGCACAGGCCTGGCTGAGTGGGTTTATAGATGCCCTCGGGCTGATGGATTGCTGGAGACTGATGCACTCGGGGCAGGCGCAATACACTTTCCACTCCGGGGCTCATGGCAGTTTATCAAGACTTGACTATGTCCTTATGCCGGCGGCCCAAGCTGTGATGATTAGGGAAGTAAGACATCTGGCCCGGGGTATTTCTGATCATTCCCCACTGCTGTTGCACATTGAGGTCGTCCTGAGGTCGGCTGAGGGGAGGGTAGCACCGATTAATCCCTGGTACCTGCGTAATCCCTGGTACCTGCGTAATCCTAAAATCCGGGCGGACCTGGTCAAGTCCCTTGAGCGCTATTTCAATGAAAATGTGGGGTCAGTGTCATCTGCTGTCTCGTTGTGGGAAGCCTTCAAAACAGTGATCCGTGGGCAAGCACTTTCTCCAATTTCCCACTCCAAGAAAAGCAAGACTGAAGAGGTGGTTCGCCTTGAAAACGAAATAGCCAAGTTGGAGGGGGACCTGGAGATGGGTGTTACGAATGATAAGTTGCATGTTCTCAGTCTCAAGCAGCTTGACTATAAAGCGTTGGTTACTGATGCTGCCAGAGTGATGAGTAGGGAGCTACAAGGGCGCTTATACGATGTGGGGGATAAGGCTGGAAAATTGATTGCATGGTTGGACGAGAAGGAGAGAGCGAGTCGAGTGGTGCCGGTTATTGAGAGAACAGATGGCGTGCGTGTGACTGACCCTGTGGAAATTGTTGACTGTTTCGCGACTTATTTTCGCGAGGTGTATTCTCCAGTCTCGGATGGCCTGGAGGATGACTCATCTGTTGCTGAGAGATATTGCGTTGCCGTCTTTGTCAGAGGCAGACAGGGTACTGATGGATGCGACGTTGTCGCCTGATGAGATTGCTTTGGCTATTCGCTCGGTCGCTTCTGGCAAGGCCATGGGTCCCAACGGCCTTCCCATTGAACTGTATAAGCTGCGCCCGGACAAGATGGCGCCTCATCTCTGCGACATGTTCCTTGAGGCACGTGACGTGGGCTCCCTCCCCTATGATCAGCGCCTCGCTACAATAGTCGTGATTCACAAGGAGGGGAAGCCACGGGATCGGTGTATTTCTTACAGGCCCATCTCATTGTTAAATGCTGAGCCTAAAATTCTGGCTAAGGTTTTGGCTAATCGTCTGGTTAGGGTCGTTGGCGACTTGATCCATCCGGACCAGTCCGGTTTCATACCCCACCGTAATACGGCTCCGAACCTGAGACGTCTTCATGGAGTGCTCGCCAGAGCGGCGTAAATACGTGAACCGGCCGTTTTGGCGTCCTTGGATGCCACAATGGCATTTGATACCCTAGAATAGCCGTATCTTTGGGCGGCGCTCGCGAAATTTGGTTTTGGCCCCGGGTTTATCGGTTGGGTGAAGTTGCTGTATGAGGAACCGTTGGCTAAGGTAGTGGTGAATGGCAGAGCGTCGGCACCCTTCGAGTTGGGAAGAGGCACGCGGCAGGGTTGTCCATTGTCGCCCCTTCTCTTCGCACTTGCATTGGAGCCTCTTGCTGCCTGGTTACGATGGGAGCCCTCATTGCGCGGCATTAGGTGGACGCCTGAATTTGAGGACCGCATCTCTCTTTATGCGGACGACATTCTCCTGTACCTCACATTTCCTCGGCAGTCTTTGATTGTACTAGTCGATGTTCTGACCTCATTTGGTCGTAACTCCGGTTTGGTCATCAACTGGGCCAAGTCATGAGTCTATGTTCTCTCCGGGGATGCTCCTCTCCTCCCGCGTGGCTGCCCTATCCAGATTTCGCAGTCTGGGTTTAAATACCTGGGGGTATTCATATCCTTAGACCCTGTGGCCCGTTATGAGCGGAACTTACTCCCCCCACTCCAACGACTGAGGGCCGACGTCTCGAGGTGGCGACGGCTCCCGCTTTCGCCGCTCGGACGCGCGGCGTCGTTTAAAATGATGTCGCTACCACGATTCCTATATGCACTGCAAAATACACTCGACGTCATACCGGCCCGCTACTTCCGTGAGGTAGAGAGCTTGCAGAGGCAGTTGTTTTGGGACGGGCGATCGCGAATCGCTCTTGCAAAATTGACACTCCCTTGGTATGATGGGGGTATTGCACTCCCCGATATCAAGCGATACTATTGGGCGTCCCAATTGGCGGCGGTGAACCACGGGATGTACGGACCGGCCCTGAACCCGGCGTTCGAGATGGATAAAATGCTATTGCCTGGGGGGGATTATAATAGAGCACTCTATTCGAAGTCACCTGGTGTGCAGTTGACCGGCCCAACCAAGATAGCGGTACGTGTGTGGCATTCTGCTAATGCCGCGATGGGTTGGAAGGACCGCCTGACTCGAGCGACCCCACTGTATGCTTCAGAAGGGCTGGGCTGTTTGTGGAGAACTAAAGGATTTGAGAAATGGGATATGATTGGCATATGTAAGGTGAGTTATCTCTGGGTGAAAGGGGAGTTTAAAACGTTTGAAATGCTGAAAGCGGAATATAAGCTGAGCGATAGGGAGTACTTCCGGTATGCTCAGGTCCGTCATGCGTTGTGCTCGGTTTTCCCCGATGCTACTGCTATCCCGGAAAATTCCCCACTGGAGGACAGGGTGCTCGATGGCTACGTGCCTGACAGCACAATCTCCTTGATCTATAAAAAACTTATCAACGACCGGGCAGACCTGTTGACCCACTTGAGGGAGATCTGGGTGGCTGACGGTTTGGAATAAGATGATGAGGACTGGGTCTCGGCAATAGCCTCCCCGAGGGAGGTGGCAATTCCGGCCCGCCTTCGGTTCGTACAACTAAAGATACTCCATAGAGTGTATGTCACTGGTCCCCGCCTGATGCGCATGGGTTTCTCCGTGGATGGGATGTGTAAGCGTGGCTGTGGTTCACTGGGTACTTTCCTTCACGTTATATGGGAATGTCCTGAGGTGGCTCGCTTTTGGCGTCGGGTGCATGCTGTAATGGAAGAGGTCACTCATGTTGCTCTGCTTCCAGAAGCTAGGAGATGCCTGCTGAATGAGTGGGAGCCCAACGATTATAATGTGGCGCAGACGCAGTGGGCGACTTTGGGAAATATGGTGGCTAAACGAAACATCGCACAGTTGTGGGGTTCCCAGAGGTCGCCCACGGTCTCGGTGTGGAAGGAGAGTATGGATTGGTGCATGTTTCGAGAAAAGACGGTGTATGTAGCGAGAGGTAAGCCTAGGAAATGGACTGGGGTGTGGGGTCCGTGGAATACTTATCGCGGAGACATCTGTGCCCCTCCACTGGCTATTGTATCGGATGTCCCTTTGTCCCCCTAGCTGACCATTCCTCATCCGTTCGGTTATGAGTAGGTTACAGTTTGATTTTTCTTCTGTTCCCAGGCCCCCCCTCCCTTCTCTGCAGTAGGTCATTGATTTCCTACCCCGGGGAGCGCGTCCCGATATTCACACTGCCTATTGCCTTGTTTGTGTGTAATGTCTATCAGTTTTAAATCGAAAATTGAAACCGTATTTAATATTGTCACTCAACCACTGCTTCTGCCTTCATTGGGAGTAATGATGGACTGACGGGATCATCGGATTGACCAATCTGTATAACGGTGGAATGATACGTCTCATGCTAATTAGTGGCCGGCCCAAGGGGTTGTAGGCCCATGTCTGTAACTCTCTGAAGTCAAATAAAGGTTTCTTTAAAAAATAAAAATAAAAAAAATAAAAATAAGCTCTCCCCATACTCTCCAACCTTGCTCATTCCTTTCAAACTGAAGTCCCTTCTCAGCCTGCCCTCTTCATGCATAGACCTGCACAGTCAGCACATTAGTAACATGATGCTAGCGACACAATGCCCTATTCTTGTCAGCCTCTTGCAGCTCTCCACTGGCATACGAGAGCTTGCCCTGCATGCATACAAGGCATTCCCTGAGTAGCCACATACGCATCCTGACCAAGCAATCCCTTCTCTTTGGGAGATATTTGCCCTTTTCCCTGAGCCATGAAGCAACAAGCACTCAGAGAGCCCAGATATGTTGTAACGCACTACAGAAGGCTAAGATCATGTTCATATGTACACACCCAGGCAGCCCACACGCACAGATGGCCACACCAGCAGTAAAAGCAAGCTATATCATACGTATAACATAAGGTAGCGTGCAGAATGGCCGAGTCCACCATTGTGTACGTCCTCCTATCCAGACTGCTCTATTTGTTCCAGCTTCTGATTTGAACTAGAACCGTACTTGGTCTTGGTTGGAAAGTTTCACAAACACAAGTGTACCTCCCATTGTGCTTTTGTTAGGCTGGGGCCATTGTGTGGACCTGTACGTCATGTCGAAGTGACCCGCGACAGAGCAAAGCACACACAGGCACTAGGAGGGGAACAAAGAGCAGGGAAGCCAGGTGCCGACAGGTAAGTACACTGATGCTCGACGAGCAGCTGTCTGGCGGAGCTTCCGTAAGCTCACTGCAGGCCAGGGCCAACAATAAAGAGCACTCAAAAGAGTTTAACAAACACTGCTTTTCACATTCAAAAGAGTCAAGGTTACCTGCAAACTTGTCTTTAACATTCTCATCCATTGACCAGAAGCAGTGATCGTAGGCAAACACCTGTCAGAAAAGAAACAAGTGAGTAACAGCGTGAGTACACGTTAGAGTAGGGCCTGCAGCTTCCTTTAAAGAATCTGAAACTAGAGCTCAAGATTAGTTTCACAAAACTGGAGTAAGACTCTGAGAAATATCTCCCAGACTAGAGACTCTGAGACAAATAGAAAGAAAAGCACAAGCCCAAGAAACAAGCAATCCGCTCCAACCACATGCGCAGACAACGGATACTTAACACGACAACATTTGGTTTTTTGAGGAAATACACTTGTTTTCACATGCATTGCAATCAACATTTATCCTGTACAGTCTTCAAAGTTAATGATGATTTCAATGTAGCCCGGTTTGTGGCTGACCCCTTCCAAAGTCTACCACAGAACAAATACCTGGCAGCATTTCTAGTCACTGTGCCCTTTCTTTCCATAGGTAAGAAGCACATGTACAAAAGCCACAGCCAACGCTCCTTCCAAGATGCAGAGTCCACGTCACAGTTTTCACATTCTCCACCATAGCGACTAAACTCCCCATGTACCCAGCCTATAATGTCCCTTGACCAAAGTGTTACTTACATCGGATTCAAAATATCCCTTGCACCCTGTATATAATCCACCTTGTGCCAGCAGCCAAAAAGACAACTAGACAATGTTGCAAGCCCTAAATGCACTCTATGGCTGCACCTGGTACAAACTGCAGTTTGCAACTGCATGGGGTATAAAACATAGCTTGCAGGTGCATGGGGTATAAAACATAGCTTGCAGCTGCCTGGGGTATAAAACATAGCTTGCAGTTGCGTGGGGTATAAAACATAGCTTGCAGCTGCCTGGGGTATAAAACATAGCTTGCAGTTGCGTGGGGTATAAAACATAGCTTGCAGCTGCCTGGGGTAGAAAACGTAGCTTGCAGCAGCGTGCGGTATAAAACGAAACTTGCAGCAGCGTGCGGTATAAAACCTATATTGAAACTGTGTGGGGTATAAAACGTTGCTTTCAGCTATATAGGCTATAAAATGTTGCTTGCAGTTGCATGGGGTATACAATGTAGCTTGAAGCTGTGTGGGCTATATAACGTAGCTTGCAGCTTTGTGTTCTCTAAAGTATAGCTTGCAGCTGCGGGGTATAAAATGTAGCGTGCAGCTGCGTGGGATATCAAACGTAGCGTGCAGCTGCGTGGGATATCAAACGTAGCTTGCAGTTGTGTGGGATATGAAACATAGCTTGCAGCTGTGTGGGATATAAAACGTAGCTTGCAGCTGTTTGGGGTATAAACCTAGTTTACAACTGCATGGGGTATAAAACGTAGCTTGCAGCTGTGTGGGGTATAATAGGTTGCGTGCAGCTGCATGGGGAATAAAACATTGTTTACAGCTGTGTGGGGTATAAAACATTGCTTACAGTTGTGTGGGGTATAAAACCTAGTTTGGAGCTGCATGAGGTATAAAACACGGTTTACAACTGTGTGAGGTATAAAACATTGCTTGCAGTTGCGTTGGGCATTAAACCTAGTTTTCATCTGCGGGGGTATAAAACGTAGCTTGCGTCTGCGGGAATATGAAACGTAGCTTACATCTGTGTGGGATATCAAACGTAGCTTCCCTTGCAGCTGTGTGAGATATAAAACGTAGCTTGCAGCTGCATGGGTATAAAACGTAGCTTGAATCTGTGTGAGATATCAAACGTGCTTGCATCTGTGCGAGATATAAAACGTAGCTTGCAGCTGCATGGGTATAAAACGTAGCTTGCATCTGTGTGAGATATCAAACGTGCTTGCATCTGTGTGGGATATCAAACGTAGCTTGCATCTGTGTGAGATATCAAACGTAGCTTGCATCTGTGTGAGATATAAAACGTAGCTTGCATCTGTGTGGGATATAAAACGTAGCTTGCAGCTGCATGGGTATAAAACGTAGCTTGCATCTGTATGAGATATCAAACGTGCTTGCATCTGTGTGAGATATAAAACGTAGCTTGCAGCTGCATGGGTATAAAACGTAGCGTGCATCTGTGTGTGATAAAAGGTAGCTTGCAGCTGCATGGGATATAAAACGTAGCTTGCACCTGTGTGGGATATAAAACGTAACTTGCATCTGCGTGGGACATAAAACGTAGCTTGCATCTTTGTGGGATATAAAACGTAGCTTGCATCTGTGTGGGATATAAAACGTAGCTTGCATCTGTGTGGGATATAAAACGTAGCTTGCATCTGTGTGGGGTATATAATGTAGCTTGCAGCTGTGTGGGGTATATAATGTAGCTTGCAGCTGTGTTTGGTATGAAATGTAGCTTGCAGCTGCATGGGGTATAAAATGTAGCTTGCAGCTGTGTTGGGTATGAAATATAACTTGCAGGTGGATGAAGAGAACGGGCAATGAGGACATAAAATCGAGGGGACTTCAAGGGGTCATGATCACATGGTCATGCTATTGGTGAAGTGCAGCGACTCACTGTAAGAGTACGCTATATGTATGTGGTAGGCCACAACGGCAGTAATACTGCAAACCAAGAAAGACCTCCAGGTTCTAATATACAGAGGGAAATGACAGACTAGATTGGCATGGTGACAGATTATAGTTAATGGAACTTTCTACACCTTCATTTATAAAGGTTAGTCGTTGGCAATGAGATCAAAGCTATTGCTTTTGAGCTCAACCAAGACTATCAGCTGTGTTTCAAATATGTTCACCCTCGACTGTGCCACAGCACCGACAGCTCTCACCTGTGCTACTGCCATGCCAGCTCTCAACGGTGTCACTATCATGCTCAAACAAGCAGGGCCACTGCCATGTTCACACTTAGATTTACCACTACCATGCCCACCGCCTGCTGTGCCGCAGCCATGCAAGCTCTCAGCTGTGCCACGGCCTTGCTTACCACTAGCGGTGCCACTGCTGAACCAGCTTCTGACAGTATCACCTCCTTGGGGGTTTAAAACAGAGCTTTCAGTTGCACCCAACCCAAAGCCCCTAAACCCCTCTCTCCAGTTCAATCCTGTACAAAATGAACCTTGAAGTTGAACTCCTTGAATCAGCTGTTCATAATCCTGAAGCCCAGCCTACTGCGCCATTTAGAGATTGCTTTCTTGGTTTAGCTAGGAGGAAACTGATAGAATCTAGCTCTAATCACTAATCTCTTGCTAGAATCTAGCTCTAATCACTAATCTCATGCTTTGCGGTTCTTCTGATCTTGGATACCAAAAAGGGAGACACACCAGAAGCGTCCTGGTCTTTACCTGGCATGGAGAACCACAGGGATGTCAGAAGCACCGAGGACAGTTTCTTTTAAATGCCAGCATTCCTCTAGAGTAAGTATTACATTCATTTTTCTGTTTGGGGTAGCTGAATCCCTGTCCTAGGCAAAGCAAGGTCATGGAGGGTTCAGAAAAGATGAGTTTGGAATTTTCTTCTGAAGTTAAGGGGGTGATTTCGTTGTAGATGGTCATAAAAAGTGTCTCAGCCAAGAAGGCCAGATCCAACCGACTGGCTTTCATGGTCCAATGCGCACCGATAGATGCCCCTTCTTGGAATTAAGCTGGACTTACTCACTGACCGAAAACTCCTCTTTAGGAGAAACTGGTGTGATGCTACTGCAGACCTGGAGATGCACCCTGGAATGTTTTTGATAAGAATGTGGTAATATGCATGCCAAAAACCCACCAGACTCAAACAGTCTCTTATTTGCACAGCTGCGATAATGCAAGACATATTTACATTATTAGCACTGTGCATTTACAAATGTTTTCAAGAAGTAGAGCTGGTCAGAGATCTAAGAGGTACTTGGTCTTTTGGGAACAATGAAGTAGCACAGATATGATCACTTCCTCTAAGCGGTCTTTGAGCAGGAGTTACATTTCCTGACACAAGTGTAGAAGAAACTTTGAAACATAAATTTTGGAACAAATGAAGAATGGGTCAAGGGCGAGGAGAGAGATTCCTCATTGATAGTATGAAGACGCGAACTCTAGTTGAAATAATTGGCCACTGCCTCCTATGGTAAACGTTTACCATGAAACATTTTGCCCGCGGGGAATCACAACGCGGTCGTTACAACGATCGCGTTGTGATTCCGCATACCATTACTCCGCAAGTCGGAACAACGAGTTTCCCTACTGTCCGCACAGACTGGAGTTGGAATAGTAAATGAAACTATTCCAACATCCAGCGCCCCCCCTCCGCAAGTCGTTGTTCCGACTTGCGGAGTAATGGTATGCAGAATCACAACGCGGTCGTTATAACGACCGCGTTGTGATTCCCTGCGGGCAAAAAGACTGCGGGATTACGACACATATTCCCTCCTAGTGGTGGAAAATGATTATTCAATCAGCGTTAATCTGCTTCCTTGGATGCATGGTGAAAGCAAGTGGAAGGGTTTTGGGCTTTGAATGAAGCCGCTTTGTCAATGGTGGTAGACTTAAAGCTTTCAAAACCAGGGAGATTTCAGATCTCAAGGCAGGTATACTGGAGATGCTTGACGGCTTGAATGACTGGTGCTTAAAGATTGAGATGTCTTAGAAAAAAATGCTAAGTGAGAAAATATAGGATTACCAATAAACTTTATCCAGCATACCACGATGCAAAAATTAGGCTCTCGAACACGCATTTCTGCATTTGTAGAACACACAGGCCATCAACACAAGAAGCACCATCAATCATATCCTAAGCAATTTGTGGCTGCTGCATCATAGCTTCTTTGCCTTCAGCGTGCAATAAACATACCTCCAAAGTAATCTCGGGAATGTAACTGCAAATGAGTCAAACGCTTCTTTGCAAATTTCAGCAAACAATTCTATATGAAAACGTTATGTGATAGAGAGAACCCTACCTCGAAGGACTTCTCCCCTTGGACTCCCAAGCATTTGATTATTTGCCCAGACCAGAAGAGAATAAATATATAACTCTGATAGGCATCATTCATTTATAAGTTACCTTGGGTCCTGGAACATGAGAGTACTGATTTCTTTGGTAATGCAGCAAGTGGCCTACTTTACACTTTAATATTGCACTGTAACTTGTTTTGTTCATTTATGTGCACAGTACTATAAGATACTCTTCAATTAGTATTGAAGGCTTTTAACAGCTGTTTTTTGTTCTTGTCATTGTTACTTCTTATTTGCTCTTCGTGTGTCACACAACTCATCTTAAACAATATAAAAATAGTCTAGATCTTAAACTGAATAAAGGTACCGTAGATCTTCAAAGAGAATAAAGTTAGTCTAGATCTTAAACAGCATAAAGGTAGACCAGATCCTAAACAGAATAAAGTTAGTCTAGACCTTAAACAGGATAAAGGTAGTCTAGATCTTAAACAGAATAAAGGTAGTGCAGATCTTAAAAAGAATAAAGATAGGCTAGATCTTAAACAGAATAAAGTTAGTCTAGATCTTAAACTGAATAAAGATAGTCTAGATCTTAAAATGAATAAAGATAGTCTAGATCTTAAACAGAATAGAGTTAGTGCAGATCTTAAACTGAATAAAGGTAGTGCAGATCTTAAACAAAATAAAGGTCAGTCTAGACCTTAAACAGCATAAAGTTAGCCTAGACCTTAAACAGCATAAAGCTAGCCCAGATCTTAAACAGAATAAAGATAGTCTAGATCTTAAACAGAATACATTTAGTCTAGACCTTAAACAGCATAAAGCTAGCCCAGATCTTAAACAGATTAAAGTTAGTACAGATCTTAAACAGAATAAAGTTAGTATAGATCTTAAACAGAATAAAGGTAGTCTAGATCTTAAACAGAATAAAGGTAGTCCAGATCTTGAACAGAATAAAGACAGTCTAGATCTAAAACAGAATAAAGGTAGTCTAGACCTTAAACAGGATAAAAACAGTCTAGAAAAAGTAATTTAGTGCGTAAGTTACAGCTAGCATGATGTCTTCATAGACGAGTGATGGTAAAGATGGTGTGGTTTACTAATAAATTAGCTGAATCACGTCATTGTCAAGCTTATGATACTTTTACTACAATAAATTGTGGATTTTGAAAGTATGTCAAAACCAATAAAGAACTATTTATTCCTTTTTTTTTTATTTAGGAGGATAACAACATAGAAAGGCAAAGTTAAGAGCAATCTGATCTTTAATGAGCAAGCATGTATAATAATTCGCAAAGGAAAATAAAACATTCACTTTATAACTGAAAGTAAGAAAAAATATCACCATTTTTGTGGAAAAAAAATCAAACCTAGACTTCCCCCTCAGCTATAGCCTGTTTTGGGTGGAACCCCAAGAAATTCCTGTCACCACTGCCCGAAAAAAGGAGACATTCATTCTGCCAAGAACAAGTAAGCATTAATCATGCAAATGCAATTACATTAATGATCAAATATACTCGGGCAATACAGATGTCTAAGAAAAGCTGGACATGGTTGATAGCTGGAATGGCAGATCAGATTAACTCAATAAAATAAACCATCCAAACTTTTTTTTTTTTTTAAAACATGCATGTGGTGATCAAGTGAGAATGATCTGCTTCGATCCTTTGAAACTAGAACAAGTTAAGGAGTCTTTGTTTCCTCATTTAGAGAGACAAACAAGTTATTCACATTCGGTAATGCTTTTCCTGGTGGATACTCTAACAGCAGATTGCTCACTGTTAGAATAGTCTCCAAGTGCCAGACTGGTTCCAGAAGATTTCATAACAGTGCTCCTGCACACAGCTAGGTGGCTCCATGCGGCTCAGAGTAGACTTTGTTTGACCCTGAAGTGAAAAAGCAAAGCTGAATACAAGCGCCACCTCTATGTGCGGACATCAGTTTTTTGTTTGATCCTTTCTGAGCCCTCAGACAGCGAGAACAAAACAATTGGATGTACCAGTGGTCAGATCACTATTTTGGGGCATTCTTAGGTAGTAAACAGAGGCATGAGGACAAAACTTCAAAAGGCAGCAGAGCTGCTTGTATTGAAATATCAGGATCATAGATGAATGCCTTGCACCCACTGAGACGGAAGAAAAGCCTTGAAATGCACTGTATGTAAGAGCTCCTAAAAAAAGGAGCCTCTGTGAAGGAGTCAGGAGTGACTTTGGCTCATTGATCGAGAACTCAAACTATGTCAAGAGGTCGCTCGTCATCTGGAAGTGGTTTAAGACTTACTGTGGTGAGCCCGCATTCAAAAGCCTGTAGTCAAGGTAGGGAAAAACTGGTATCCTGAACCTGCAAAGATGGACAGCAATCACCGCCATCAATTTTGTGAACACTTGAGAGGCCAAAGGGGAGCACGGCACACTGAAAATGCTCCTGGCCACCCATGAACCACAGGAAATGTCTATGGGACTGCAGGACGGACACATGAAAGTACATGTCCTGCAGTTCCTAGTTTACAATCAGGTCGCCTAGATCCAAGGCAGACAGAAACTGGGCCAGTGTTCGCATTTCAAATTTGTTCTTCCATGGAAAAGCATCCATAGGGATAAGATCTATAACAGGGTGCAGGCCTCCGTCCTCCAGCACAGGGAAACAGCAGGAGTAATTGCCCATCCCTATTTCTCGATGGCCTGTTTCAGCAGTAAGGCTCAGCTCTTGGAGTAAGAGAGATAGGTGCTGCTCTGAAAGCCATTCTGATGTGGGTGGAAGCAGAAAGGTATAGCTCTGCTGAACGATCTGGAGGACCCATCTGTCGGATGTGACAGATTGTCACCCTGGGAGAAAATGTCCAATCCTGCCTCCCATTGGGTGGTTGTAAGCTGCTAAGGATGAACTTAACTGATTTGAAGGCTGATGATGCAGGGTAGGGGAGCTAGAAAGATCAGTGCCTCCGGTGTCCTGCAGCTCGACAGCAACTAGAGGACTGGGGTAACTGCAGCGGGTGAGTTCGGGGCCTGGAGTTTCCTACATGCCAAACTTCTGGTGTAGCATGAGAAGGGCTGGAACATCAGAGACACCTGTCTGGCAGAGGACGGAAGATCCAAAGAACGCACTGTGTCCAGGCTTTCCTTGAAGTTCTCCCAGGCAGAATCTGTTTTTTTCCAAATATGTATGATCCATCAAAAGTCATACCCATAAAGGATGCCCACACATCTTCAATAAAACATGTGGGTTGCATCCACACAAGGCAGCAGAGCAGCAGACTACCCTCCCCAAGCAATTTGTTGTATTTATACCAGCCTGAATCACTTTAACTACATCCTGACCATCTTGAATGGTTTGAACAAAGGAGGCTTTAAACTCCTCTCAGACCAGAGGCAAGATTTCGCTGGCGATGACCCAGAGGGCATACGTGTAATGGTCTAGCAGCCAAACTGCGTTGGCCCACCTCAGGGCTTGGCTGGCCGAAGATAGCATCCCCATCATCACCATTGTAGTCACCGAGTGGTGGCAAACTCTGGTCATAATTGTAAGGAAAAAGCTGTTGGGGCCTCTTAGGACAGCTCTGTGGTAGTGGGAGTGTATTGTCTAAATTGGTAAATGCAACAGTCCATATTATATTGAGACAGTCCAGTAATTTTCAATCAAATGTCCATGTATTTATTCAGTCTTTTCAATTTTCCAGGTAAATTTTTCTAGACACAGCTAGATCTTCAGTTCACAAAGCAAAACAGCCAACACGTGTTTCGTCGTGCCGTATGATGCACAATCGACTTCTTCAGGGCTGCAATTCCAAGAAGAACATGATTACTCAAACATTCTATTTTGTGACACAAATTTATCAAAGTGGAATATGGATTACAGAAATATAATCCACTACCAAAGTATTGTTTCAATAAAGGTAGGCACAACCAGCACCGAAGTATAACCGAAATCCAGTGAAGAACGCAGAAAGCTATATCAAATCACCATAGCCATGATTTCCAGAGAGCAGAGAATGATCAAACGATAGAGCTCCTAATCACCTGATAAGAAGGATTCTTTATAAATTGCACACAATAGGGTATTCTTCACTGGATTTCGGTTATACGTCGGTGCTGGTTGTGCCTACCTTTATTGAAACAATACTTTGGTAGTGGATTATATTTCTGTAATCCATATTCCACTTTGATAAACTCGTGTCACAAATTAGAATGTTTGAGTAATCATGTTACTAGTATTTGTATAGGTTACTTATACCACTTGGATGGCCCTATTGCCCTTCCGGAGTTTTATTCTACTGCCTTTTCTGCATGGATCTGGCACTGGTCAATGAATGTAGCTATAGCGATATGTTGTCATTATGTTCGATACATGCAGACTGGCATATTGAGTTGTGGTTCACATTGAATCAGTGGGTTAAAAATGTAGTCATGTATCTCAGAGATCTGTGTGTCGCATATATTAAGGTGCGAGTCGTGGAATTTTGACGTTGTCGACTTCTAGCCATAAAGGGACTTGGTTGTTATGGTGACATTCCATAACCAACTAAAAATGTTTATTGTTAATGAGAATTTTCTGAGGGACAACATTCTAAAAACAAAAATGAAATAAAAACACAGAAAGCGGATACCAGTATTAACTATTAACACAAACTTATCAAGGTAGTTATGAACAAAGCAGGGGAAATCAGCGGATCATCTCATTTCCAAAAAAAGACATTAAAAAACCCAAATGGGACAACTGATAAAATTATTGATGAAATACCATAATATCAACCAACGGGTGCACAGTGCTACAGAAAAGTTGGCATATACCTGAAATAGAATCACAGCTCGTCGAAGAAGTTAAAGACAAACCCTCAGATCACATTCTGAAAATCATCAAACTTAAAAAGTGCCTTATGTCCCAGAGAAAATAGGGCCAGAGCAAACAAGATGCATTTCCATTCAACTTTAACAAACCAAAAGATTCCTTGTATAAATGTCACACATGTTCCATATGTCAGTTCAGACTTAAGACCAAAGTATAAACTTATCCCAATTACAGGAAATCTTCGTTCAGAGACCATCATATGACAAGCGAAATCACCCATGTTAATGCATCCATGCTATTGTGCCCCAACATGTTAACATCATCACATCTCTAATGATAAGAATGCAAGAGAATCACAGGAACATCAACGAAACGGACCCCAAATGAATACTGAATGAACACTATTTACAAAAACATGAACACAAGAGACTTCCATTTCTGTGCCAGTGAAAACACTCAAAAGGACACAAGAGGCGATCAAGAACTTGACTTGCTTAAGAATGAAAGGGTACGATCTTGGGACTAGAGACAGTTCAACATGGCTTAAAAAATATACAGAAATATGTATTATTGACTTCTATAATATGTACTGTGCGACATATCAATTGTAGGTTCTGAACATTGTTTTTTTACTCCACCAATTTAATTTAGGATCTAACAGTAGGTTTTCTTGAATATAACAGCTGTACACAAGTACAATATGCGGTGCCATAGTGAAAGAGTTTTGCCTCGTTAGACGAAGTTACAGGTGTTTCCACTTTTAATTCCTTACCTTCTTAAACTAGGTCCATGGGGTTTACATTTGTTCTGACAATCGTATAGCTTTGAGGCGCACAACTTTTCTACACACAAAACTAACATTTATTTGTAATCATTTCTAACTGCCCATTTCGTCATTAAGGCTAGAAACTCGTATTTCCTTTTTAGATATGTAGCATGACTGTAAGGGTAATTAAAACACGAGGCCATAAAGCACTGCTTCCTGTTCAATCTACATATAAGAAAACCTATTTTGATGCAATTATTCTCAGGGATTATAATTACTGTATGGCACTTTGTTTACTTTGAACGTAAACATTGTCAGTTCAAGTGAAGTACATAATGAGTAAAACATATCAACTTGGGTGCAACAGCAGTGTGGCCAAAGGACACCAGTGACAAATTACACCAACTGTCACAAATAATGCACAGTAACACCTGGATGCACTGCATCCCCCCTGCCACCCCCGTTACTCCCTCTACCTGAGGGAGTTCTTTACACTAATGGGTAGAAGGGAGGGCTGGACCCAGGAGTAAGTATTGATAGAATGTGGTAAAGGTGTCTGCCTCCTCTAGAAGGCACTGGACAGCATATGGTAAAGGTCTCCATTTTCTCTATCAGGCACTGGACAGGATATGGAAGGGTCACCATCTTCTATTAGAGGCAACACAATGAAATTACTTTCTGCTTACTCACTGGATGCATCCTCGCTTTATTTCTTTCTTAGGCAAACATAAAAGGGGTGAGTTGACCAGGGTGCGAGACATTTGATCCAGGAGGATTGCAGATTGTTGTGCAAACTAATTTTAAAGAGTGCTACAAAGGACATCTAAACGTAATATTGAGACTCTTTAAAGGAAATGTGAAGGGATGAAGACAGTGTGCTCTATCATTGCCACTCCACAAACCCACCTCACTCCCTGCACTGAATCTGTGCCCCTGGGCCTCCCTGCTGCAGGACCAACGTGGTTTTCCAGATACGCCAACTAATCAGACAATATGCATTTCAGGAGGATTTCCATCATAATTATGATAGGATGATGTGCCACTGGCAGCTAGAAACAAATGGAGCCTCCTGGGGGTGCAAGAATATACATGAATTTGTGGATTCCTAAATTAAATATTGTGCAAAAGTTAAAATGGCACATTTACTAAATTACACTGCAGTGTGAAAACAGACCGTTGCGCGGATTGTCAGAACGCACAGCCTTTCAAGAACCTACAAACTTCAGCTTTGAAAGGCTAACACTAAACACATTACACCAAGGTGGAAACCAGCAGTGATCACCCCGGTTAGGTTAAGAATGTACATATAGGAGCAAAAAATGTGGATTCTTTTTTAGCATTGTCTAGTCTAAAATTTTAATACATAATGACAGAAAAATAGATCCAAAAGGTACAAAAAATACATGCATTGGTTTAAGAAAAATTACTGTACACTTCTGGTCGATCCCTTCAAAATATTTTTCCCCATTGGGATTTTGTCTAACGTGGGAGAAGAGGAATACCACTCCACTAGCACTCTCCTTTCTACCTCCCAGAGGAAAATAGTTTATGTGGGACATATAGAAAGTCGCATTCCGAAGAAAGCAAGCCAGCAGGAGCTCAATTATAGTTATGAGATGTGTGCCTCTTATTGTCCGCATCCCAGTTGTAAGTGGTCTTTAGTTTTGGGTGGTCTTTAGTTTTGGGTGGTCCTTGTGTTCACCGTGGTGGCCCTTTGGAATCATCTCTCTCAAGTAAGAAATAGCCCTCAACAAGATTAAGTACATTTCCTAATATTATTTGTGTTTCTCACTAGGAAGTACTTGAGGATTTAAGACATTAGCCCTTAAAATATTCATCTTTTGGATTATTCTAAGCATAAGAGAGCCTTCTTGAACTAAATGTTGCCTTGAGAATAGAGTTGTTCTTATAAACATGAATTTGCATGCACAGTTCCCACCCTGTTGGAATCGCATTCTAGCATTTTTCTGCTGCAGTGCATCAATCGCGCTCGCTTTTATGACGCCTTCCACTTCTTCATATAGAACACAACAGAATTCCCCAATAAGCACTAAGAAAGCCAGTGGTCCCAAGTTTAACGTCCTAATGCCAGCTGATAGAATATCTGCACAGCTGTTCCTGCAAGGGTTGCAGCTAGGCAGCGGTCGCACCTCTAGAGGTCCAACACCCATGTCTTGTAGAAATCGCAGTGGTTGACAGCATCAAGTATGAGGGCTGTCCTAGCGCACTGTAAAAGCCACAATAAAAGTTGAGTTCCAGTGTGAAGAACATTTTAAGAATTAATGTATACAGCAGAGAACAGGCAGGAAGCATCAAAATTGTTGATGATGGGACTGGCAAAACAAATTTAATAGGGTCAGCAAGACCAGGAGGGGCAGACCAGTGAGGGATTCTCCTCATGGTGGGGTAGGAGCTGCACTGAGCCTTTCATACACTGGCACCCTCTGGCCCCCATACCCCGTTCTGCTCACTCACAGGCCTACGTAGAGTCCCTCTTTACCAAGGCTGTTGCCAAGAACGAGATCATTGGACTGGACTCTTGGGGCTGGAAGCTTGAGGCTCCGAGCACCTGGGTGGAAAGGCATATGTGGTGGAAGGGAGCAGCTACGGCAAAGTAAAGAACTGCGGGTGACACGTTCGTGAGTGTGGGGGGAGGGGGGAGTGGTAAAAAGCAAGGGGGTGAGGCTCGGGGATAGTATCGCCACCAGGAAACAGTGGGAGGTTCACTGACATTGAACCAGATTGCTTCAGTGAACTAGTGCAATCAAATATGCGACTCTAATTTGATTACAGATTTTAATTGCATTCAATAAAACAATTCACTAATTAACTCGTTTCCAACATATTTTAATGTTAATTTAAATGTCAATGATCAGTAAAGGCATCCGTTCATTTGTAACACTACTAATTGAATCACTTTGGAATTTAAGTAGGTTTCATGGATATTAATTTAGTGCATAGTTACTGAGAAAGGCAACACTTCGATTTCTACAATACAGCATAAACTAAACACATTCCAACTGTGGCTTTAACAAATAAAGTCATAGGGGTTAGCTATAGGCTTTTAACCGTTATGGCCTAACCCCTGCACACCAAACACTCAACCTACACCCTCTACGCCCACCCTAAAACTCTATACACTATACCATAAATCCTCAACTTTGTAATGCCTAAGCCCTATAGCCTTCAAACTCTTAATCCATCATCATCATCAATCATCAATATATCTTTATTCGGATATTAAAACATCCAAGAAAAGAACAATACATTTACACATATCACAATACAATAATATGGGCAACTTATCGTAAAAAAACCCTTGACAATAAGACAATTCTAGTGGGCCTGTCTAGGGCCTTAATAACAGGTATGCACAGGGGCTTCTTAAAAGGCAGTCAATTTATGGCTTTTTTTTTTTTTTTAAAGTGCCGGGTGCTGAGACTATAAAGTGCGAAATGCCATCACAATACAATAAATAAAATGCAAGATCAAAGCCTACATAAAACAGTATATTATAAAAAAGTACTATAACATATTAAAAAAGCCATATAACATCCCAAATGCTCTTTACACCTCATGTCTAGAATTCCTCAGTTTTGCAGCTAATCTTAAAAAATTCACAGTACAAAACAAGGTAAGAGGTTCAGCAGAGAGTTTCAGGTATAAAAGTGCTACCCTAACTTGGGTAAATTTATTCACTTTTAGGATGGTTTTTAAAAAAACAGCCCGCGGGTATTCATAGAATGGGCAAAAGAATACAAGATGGAGGGTATCCTGTGGAGATCCCAGATCGCAGCCACAGGGACCCTTTGATCCAATATCTTTTGTGAACCCTGCGGGGACAGCTAAAATATGGTGTAAAAGGTCCAGTCTGAATCTGGACATTAAAAATCTATCATTTTTGTTATAAATCTGCGCCAGGTAAGGTTCTAAACCTACAACAGATTTCGTTAGTATGTGTGCACGCACTGATCCTTTCAATATTTCACTATCTTCCCGGGCGCAGGCTAGTCGCCTGAGATATTCTGTTTTTATAGCTACTTTTAATTGGGGCGTCAGAGACGTGGGCTCCTCAAAATAACTAGCAAAGCCCAGCCACTTCAACTTGTCCTTCACATATTTAAGCCATGGTATCTTGTGACCTTTGTCCCTATTAATACAGTCTGTGATAATATCTCTACTGAGACTAGCATCGGGATTGGTCCAGATTTTAATCCAACACATTAATGGTTTGAAACTAATTCTATCAGAAATGTAAGGGAGCCCTAGCTCCTCATGGACAATGTAAGCCGGGATGCTTTGGGGCACTTGCAAAATCCTCCTAAGAAACGTATTCTCCTCCAACTGTATCTTGGAAGTGTTTCTAAGACCCCAAACCTCGCTCCCATACATAATTTTAGAGCAACAGATTGAGTTATATAATTTCAGTATTTCATTCAATAACCAACGGCCTAATCTTGTGGCTCGATTCATAATTGAGCCCATTATACTCAAATGCTGTTGACATTTTTCTGAGATTAGTGTGTTAAAATTGAGGTGTTTGTCGAAGATTATCCCTAAATAATTAAAAACCTCGACCTTCTCTAGTTTGTGACCCCCAATTTTAAAAGTAAAGTTCCTCGTTGGTTTTTTCCCTACTTCCATAATGTAGGATTTTGTTAAATTGGGGGATAAGTCTAGTTGTGCCATGAACCCACAAAAACCGTCAATGAGAGACTGCAGTCCCCTCCCTGTACGTGAGAGGAGTACTGCGTCATCCGCATATAAAAGGACAGGGATGCTTCTGTTGGCCACTCTAGGACAATCTACCCCCAATTCTCTCAATGCTTTGTCCAGACCATTTATGTATAACGTGAATAAGAAAGGCGCCAAAATACAACCTTGTCTCACACCCCCGGTGCAAGCGAAATGGTCCGTGAGGTTCCCCTCGTTACTGTATCTAACCTGGGCTGTTGTGTTCATGTGAAGTGTTTTTAAGATGAATATCAAACTTGGATCCACCCCAAGCAGCTCTAAAATCTCCCATAGTTTTTCTCGGTTAACCCGGTCAAAGGCTGCTGTCAGGTCCATAAAGGCTAGAAAGACTGTCCCTTCACCAGCCACGGTGTACTTTGCCACCAGATTATATAAATTGAGGCATTGATCTGATGTGGAACGGCCCGTTCTGAAACCATACTGGGTGTCTGTGATAATTTCGTTTTCCTCCGCCCAATCCATTAAACGGTTTAGGATTACCTTCCCTAAAACCTTTGCTGACACGTCAATTAATGAAATCGGACGATAACATTGAGGATCACTTTTATTGCCCTTTTTAAATAGGGGGACAATACTAGCCGTTGACCAGGACCTGGGCATTCCCCTTTCCACTGCTGTGTTAAAAACTCTTGTGAGTATCGGAGCCCACAAGTCAACCTGAGATAAAAATAAGTCAGGGGGAATTCCATCTGGGCCAGGGGCCTTATTCCTTGTCAGGGCGTGTATTCCATCTTTAATCTCGCTCACTGTGAATTGCACCCATGTGCTCGGTAAAGCGCCCACATCTGAAATTTGTTGAACAATGGCGCTGCCCTGATTATACAACTTTTTAAAATGAGAGACCCACACTTCTTGCAGGATATTGCAAGCGACCTTCTCATTATTCGGGGGCTGGAAGCTGCGATCATTAATCACCCTCCAAAAGCTCGTCATGTCTCTCCTCTCAGCAGCCTCCCTTAAATTCTCCCAGGCCTCATATTGGATAGTGTATTTCCTCTTCTTTATGGCCAGTTTATATTGAGCCCTACAATCCGCTATCCTACTCCTATCCTTAGGCACCTTTTTAAGTGCTTGTTTTAATTCTTTTTGGGCTCTGGAGCATGCTTTATCAAACCATTTTGCCTTCAAACTCTTAATCCATTTACCGGTACCCTTTAGCCAAAGCTCTTGATCCTTTCACACTACTCTAAGTCAATAGATTTTTTTTTAAACGCCCTGGCAAGTGTTCCTTTAAGGAAGCATTTATTTTTAGAACTAATAATTAAGACTTTTTTCACAGAAGTGTCGCTTTTGACGTTTCACTTGTCTACCCCATGCCCATTGGACATTGGTCACAGTTTCATTTGACGGATGTACACAAAAGCTTGCTTTGGGCTCTACGGAGAGGGATCAATAAACCTATGCAGTCCTATGCAAAGCATGATGCGGAGTACCATGGAAAGCGGAAATTGCCTTCACCCACAGTGCCCGGCACCAAAAGGCACGCCGGTGGGCTGATGCAAAATGTGAATGACACTGGCCACAAAGTCAATGGCTGATTTTGCCCTCTTTGCAGTGCTAATTAGGCTGATCTGTAATTTGACAGACACTTCAAGCAAGCAGTTGCTGAAGGGGGCTGCCCCAAAGCCCCTCTGTATGATACTTGTGTATTATGCATCCTTTACAATCTGACAGTACAGCTAAAGCGGGCTCTTACACAAGACCTAAAAAGGGGTCCTTTCTAGACTTTGAACCTCTGTTACGATAGGAGCAGTAGGCCTGTTTACAAATTAGCCCACCCACCCTTTTCTGGAATAACCTAGCACACCCTAGAATGATTCTGGACATATTAGACATTGGTTTGCGTTCAGTATCAGTACACAACGTTTATCTGTATTTATGCACACAGGCATCTTACCTTAGGCTGGCTCCTGCGTTCCAGAAGGGCACAATTGATGAGCAAAGAAAAAGGGAAGAAATAAAAAGAAAGACGTTACCAAAGGTGCACCCTATATTAACACAGCCACAGAATAAATCCTCATGATTGACGCACGGCGTACATGTTAAAAAATAATGACCAGTGATATTACGGACTATGCTAACATTGGTGTATGAGTGCTTCACTAATTGCCTGGAGTCTTTCCACTTTTCTGATTTGCCGTCACTTAAAATGTGTTTGATATATTCTTGCTCAATTGTTCAATACTTAAAAAAACTCCAATTCACCAATTAAATCCGCAATTCCAGTCACAAAAAAACAAATTCGTATGTTATTTTCACAAAATCGGAGATGGGTGTTGGTTTAAAAGGATACATCTTAAAGGAAGGCATCACTCATCGATTTTGTTGAAGCAACTGAGGCAAAAGGTTGTAGTTTCTGTAGTGGTGTAACAAGGTCCATGGCATCGGATGCAAAAAAGAAAACGGGCCAAATCCCTTCAGGTTGGAAAGGAAAAGGCACCCGTTACAGGGGTGCAGTAGGCCTCTCCTACCTGTGCCCTGATGCCAATGCACCTACTGTACCAATAACAGGCTCACCCCTAAAAGAGGTGCAAAAAACCTCCCAGGGGCTTTCCTACCACTGCTGTCTCAAGGCACAAACAACCACACTCTTCCCTGTTCTTCTCTAGCACATCTTTCTTCAACTCCTCTCCTAACTTCACTCCTCCCACACAGACTCCCCAATCTACCACTAACTACAATGTGTTATCCTGCACTCAGTCCTTCCTCTCATTCTTTTCTTCCTTCCCCCCTTAAGACAGACTCGCAAGCACTATGCCTTAGTGCTTTCACTTCCACTCTTATTTATTTATTTATTTATGCGATTTTTAAAGCGCTACAATTACCCATAGGTGTCTCGGCGCTAGGAGCTATATCTGATACCAATAAAGTAGAACTCTGGGGCAGTTTTAGAGTGATTTATGAACAGTCGTGTCTTTGAGAAAACAGCCATGTTTTTAGCTGCTTTCTAAAGATAATCAGCGTAGGACTTGATTTTATGTTAAGAGGAAGGGAATTCCATAATTTTGCAGCTGCGATGGTAAAGCATCTGTCTCCCCAGTTAACTTTCCTTGTTCTGGGTATATGAAGCAGATGAGCAGTGTTGGAGCGAAGCGTTCTGGAGGTTGATAAAGGCTTAAGTGAAATCCTAAGAAATTTTGGTCCCATGTTATGTACTGCCTTGTAGACAATACAAAGGGCCTTGAATTTCGTCCGACTTCTGACCGGAAGCCAATGCAGTTGGTCCAAATGTCTAGAGACAGAGCTAAATTTTGGAATGCCTAATAGAACTCTGGCTGAGGCATTTTGTATCATTTGAAGTTTGGAAATGATTTTTTTTTGAGCATTGAGGAAGAGGGCATTACAATAGTCAGTGCGTGAAAACACCAATGTCGAAATTAGTGTTTTTCCTGTAGTTGTAGGAAGATATGGGAGAAGTTTCTTTATTTTCCTTAAGATGTTGAATGATGATGAGACTACAGCGTTCACATGATGATGGAAAGAAAGTTTGTCATCAAATATTACTCCCAGGTTTCTTACTTTACTGACTGGTTGAGGTGGAGTCCCCATTTCCTCCGGCCACCATAAAGGAGACCACAGAGGCTCAATCTTACCAAAGAGCATGACCTCCGTCTTTGATGAATTAAGTTTTAGACAGTTGGAAGCCATCCAACTGCTAATAGCCCTCATACCATCTTTGAAGTTTGCTGCTATCTTAGAACCGTTTTTATGTATGGATAGAACCAACTGGGTATTGTCGGCATATGTTGTTAGGTTGATGTTATAAGCTTTTATTACCCTCGCTAAGTCCGAGACATAGATATTAAAAAGGGTCGGACTTAGCGAGGAACCCTGTGGAACTCCACAAGGATGGCTAAAAGTGGGGGAGGTAAAAGTACCTAACTTAACTGCCTGCTTGCGATCAGCCAGGAAAGAAGTAATGAGATCTCTGGCTTTGTGTTTAATACCGATGGCCTCGACACGGCCGATCAAAGTAGAGTGATCGACCGTGTCGAAAGCCGCCGATAGATCTAGCAAAATCAAGACAGCCTGTCCTCCATTATCCATGGTGGTTCTTATTTCATCTGCAGCCTTAATCAAGGCAGTTTCTGTTCCATGTCCTTGTCGGAAACCGAACTGAGTATCGTCCAATAGGTTGTTACTTTGAATATAATCAGACAGTTGTTTGTTCATGACCGATTCAAAGATTTTGGCTGGAAACGGCAGAGATGCAATAGGGCGATAGCTAGATGGTAATGAAGGATCAAGCGATGGTTTTTTAAGAAGTGGTTTAATTATAGTATTTTTCCAGATTGTTGGATATAGACCTGTTGAGAACATAATGTTACAAATGTGTGTCAGTGGTATTGTAATGGTGTCTGGAATAGCGTTGAGTATAGAGGGGTGACAGGGGTCCAGTGGGGAGCCAGATTTAATTGACAGAATTAATTTATAAATATGGTGCGATTGTGTCTTAGTGAATTCCGTTAAAACTGTAGGATTCACGTTTGATTGTGTATTGGATGATTCGGAAATGTTCGGATTTGGGGAAAAGTCCTTAAATATAGAAGTGACCTTTCCAGAGAAAAAGTCAGCCAAAGTGTTACAAAGAGTTTGAGATATTTCGGTGGGTGGATTGGGTGGTTCAGCAAGATGATTTACGACTTCGAACAATTTCTTCATGCTGCATTTGGCTTGATCTATTTGGGTGGTATAGTAAATATTTTTCTCTGTGGCTATTCTCTGCTTATAATTATGGAGTGCAGCTGTATATGTTGTTTTGTCTGATGAGTTATAATGTTTGCGCCAATGGCGCTCTAGATTACGGCAATATTGTCGTTGTAATCTAAGTTGTTCAGTGAACCAAGGGGCCGAGGGGGTCTTCCTAGTGTGTTTGACTGTTCTGGATGGAGCTAATGTAGAAAATGCCTCTTCGAGAATAGAAGTATATCTAGTGGCTGCAATGTTAGGATCAGTTTCAGTATCTGTACCCATAAAGGCCTCAGTAAGAATCTGTGCAAGCTGAATGTAATCCAAATTTTTCCAGTCTCTAGTAATTAGGTAGGAGTTCTGAGCTGTACTTTTAAGAGCTGTTGTTGTAGTTTTAATATCAAATAAAATAACAGAGTGATCAGACCATGTTAAAGGTAATGTTTGATTGATGGTAATGTGTGGATTATTGGTAAAAATACCATCAAGGGTATGTCCTGCCTTATGTGTTGGAACCGTTATCAGTTGTTTCAGTTCCACAGAAAGAAGATCATTAATGAGCTGGTCAGTGTCTTTATCAGTTAGGGATTCAAGATGAAAATTAAAATCACCCAATATGGTGAAATATTTGTGTTCCACAGCTAGTTCACTGAGTTGATGAAGTTGTGAAAGAAATGTCGTACGGGAGCCTGGGGGTCGGTACCTGTAAGTGTTTGATTGGTGGTGAGCGTCACAGTAAAGGCAAGTGCCTCACAGCTCGTGTGTTTTAGATCAATAGCTTTAATGCGAAGGCTGTTGCGATATATTATTGCTATCCCTCCACCTTTATGCGCTGAGATACGATCCTGCCTATGGACACAATAATCTTCTGGCATGGCAGCTTTAAAATCTGGTCCTGATGCATCGTCTCCCCAAGTTTCAGTAAGAAACACGAGATCGATAGCATAGGTGCTAAGCAGTTCTAGTATGTCAATTTTATGGCATGGAAGCGAGCGAGCGTTAACAAGTGCCGCTTGTATTGGTTTCTGAGATATCGGTGTTTCCGATTTGTATTTTTTACAGAGAGTACAACAAAACGGCCCTCCAATAGGATCAGCAAATAAACATGTCTCCTACCATTATCTTCCTATTTCAATTCCTCAATCCTCTATCTCCAGCTGCCTGTCTAGAAAACCACAATCTAGTACATTTTCAACCCATTCCCTTACAAACTTCCTTTGTCGAAATGTCCATCACTTAAGATGTCGACCGGTCTGACTCTTCAAAACGTATACACCACTGCCTGACACTTCATCTAATATATGTCACTCTACCATATCATCCACCCCCACACATACTTTACCAAAATTTCAAAGCTCTCTGAAGACTTCGTAGACCCCTATTCTCTAACCTACACTATATGAAGATGGGCTTCTACCAAAAACCTCACTATGGACTCGATCTCCTCTACTCTTCTCCAATCCCTGCTCCAGCTCCACAATCAATTAGACAAACTCTGGGTTTCACAATCTCCCTGGATTCTGCAGCCACACAATCCTGTGAGTCAATAGGAACAACGGCACATGCCCAAATAGCCAACAGATGGTCACCCAACCAGCGCATCATCACCCTACCCTCAACTAAACCTACTTTCACAACCGTTATTGCTTCTCCAGCAAGACACAGCACTGGATAGTCTCACACCATCTGCTGACATTTTGGGTACAGATACTAACGAGTGAACATCCATCTCCCACCACTTACTTCAACAATGGCCTGCCACACTCAAGAAACCACTGCATTCCAAAATACAGCAACTACCAGCGACGATGATGATGATTGCCCCCAGGGAAATGTGCAAACTCAGAACTGGAAAGTTCACCCAAACGTCTGCAGTTTTGCGGATCTAAGAATTTGCTAGGTGTAGGGTGAACTTTGGATCGCACCCAGACTTTATCTTATACGTACTGATCAAGGTGAGATCCTTAAGTAAAACACAGTTGACACTTATGAACCGGTATTGGATTCCAAACAAGACCTTCTCTTTATCATCAAAACTAGTCTGGGAGAAGATGCCTTGCCGAATATACAGGTCATTCCTAAATAACCCTATCTAAACAATAGCTAAATCGGCAAACATTGTGTAAGAAGGACAGTGGTCCATACAAAATGGCATAATCACAGACTACACAACAAAGGACTGAGTTCACCCATCCCAACTTTCTCTGCTGCCTACCCGCCCATTCACAGATCCCCCCTCGCAACAGCATGTTTCTAGACACCCTTGTGGATTCAACGTTATCATTCCCAGAACCTACTTATCTTGAAGGAATTCAACACCTGGCTCCACAGAATAGAACTACATGACACTACATTTCTCATATCCAACATTGAAGCCCTTGACCTCAATCAACTAGTCACAGCATCAACTCACTTCTGCAGGCCATACACTTGAG
Organism: Triturus cristatus; assembly: GCF_964204655.1. NCBI lineage: Eukaryota > Metazoa > Chordata > Amphibia > Caudata > Salamandridae > Triturus > Triturus cristatus. The sequence goes on along the minus strand of NC_140589.1, from coordinate 1,768,861,805 downwards.
GAATCATTAAGCCTTAAAGGCCTCATGTCAGTGACATGAAACTTCTCCACCTGGATCTATCATCACATCTTTAATGTCAACCTTTCAAGCAAAAAACCAGCCCCTTACACAAATACACATTGACAAGACTGCATGAAAAAATGTTCATTGTACAGATTTTATAAAGACCTACTGAAATGCTGGACCCTCAGATGACAGGTAATTAATTAACTCCAGGAACAGCTCTGGGAGAGATGAAATAGACAACACTGTAACATAACTAGAACCACAGAAACACAATAGAGTAAAGACATCATAGCACTCACAGTGCATTTTGGATGTTCCATGCCAAACTAAGAAGTGCTTCAAAATCATCTGAGTTATGTAACCACTAATGTAAATTAAACTGTGATAACTACTAGAGCTTTGCAATTGAAGGCTGATCATTTAATTAAAAAAACAAAAGCGTGTTGTCTCTCCTCCAATCATCAACAATCAGAACACATATCTCCTGCACAAAGCAAGTCAACCAAAACTCTGAATATTCAACATACTCTCCATAAAAGATACCCAGGACACAGAGTCTGACATGGAGAGAACATGCTTCCTAGAGTCACCCCACACTAGAGAGGAAGAAGCTGAGAGATATATCGGGGGCACTGGCATCCATGCAAAGAGGGAAAATGCCAAGCCCCAACGGATTCCGGGCCAAATTATTGCAGCATTTGGGGAACCTGGTGGGACCCCATCTCTTGGCCATGTACAGTGACTCTTGTAAACTGGTATTGCTCCCTCTGGACCTCCGGCATGCTCTGATCGTGGTAATCCACAAGGAGGGCAAACTGCAGGATGATTTTGTGGGTCATATCAACCAATCTCTTTATTGAACATGGAATCCAAGCTTCTGGCCGCCACACTGGCAAGCAGACTAAATGGGGTGATAACTACATTGATTGCTAAGGACCAGATGGGCATTATGCCTGGTCGATCAATAAGACAGAGCCTTAAACAAGTGCATGTCTGGTTAGATGTGGTGAGGGGAACGCCCCACAAACAATCCATTAGATATTGTCTACATAGATGCTGAGAGGGCATTCAACATGGTACACTGGCTTTGCAGTACTGAGGTGTTTCGGTCTTGACCCATGTTTCTGTAGCTGGGTGCCCCTTCTCTATGCCGAACCCATGGCAGTGGTGGGTGTAAATAGTTCCACTTCAACCATTGGGCCACTGGACTAGACAGGGATGCCCAATCTCCCTTCTCTAGTTCAACTTCTATATAGAGCCTCTGGCCAACTAGGTCAGGGATTTGAGTCGTGAGGGAGAGGGGAAGCAGTGGCAGAGGAAGCGGATATCCCTCTATGCGGATAATGTCCTGCTGTACATCACTGACCCTGCTGTGACTCTGGCCTACCTACTCGAGAGGGTGAAGGACTTGGTGAATACTCTGGCTACAGGGTGAACTGGGGGAAATCAGTACTTTGCAAAGTTGAGAACAGTGTGTTTTAGATACTTGGGTATACAGCTCACAATGGATTCTGATAGGTTTCTAGGTTTCTGGGGCACAACTTGGAGCTCAAACTGGCGAACCTCCATGGGCTGTGGCCAGATGGAGGAAGTTACCCCTGCTGAATTTGGGAAGGGTAACTATCCTAAAGATAATAAACCTTCCAGAACTCCTCTATTTTTGCCCATCCAGATGCCAGAATCCTATTTTCTAGGACTGGACAGAGAGGTCAGGTGGTTACTATGGGATGGAGGAACGTCTAGAATAGTGCTGGTCACACTGTCGCTAGGATTTCACTTCCCCCATTCCGTGCGTATTATTGGGCCTTCCGGATCTAAACTTTCAATGACTGGGTGCATGCCCCGGAGGACGATCGCATGGTCCATTTATAGAGATGCTCTTTGGCGGACCAGTCATGGAGGTACTACTTCTCTGGTGGACTGGACAGATCAGGGCTCTGGGCCTCGATGCGGGCAGAACTGGTAGCATGGGGAAGTGCCAGGTGGCACATGAGATGGAAGGGCCGGGTGGTCAAGACCACGCCCCCCTGAAAAGGTGGTGAGCTGCATGAAGTCGAGAAACTAAAGGGTATTACCCGGTGGGATTTGATTGGAATCGCTACTCTTGGTGGTGTGATTGAAAGGGGATTGGTGAAGTCCTTTGAGTATGAGAGGAATATGACTTAGCAGGTACGCAGTATTATAAATACGCACAGCTTAAACATGCCTTGATGGTGGTGAAGGTAATTTGTATTGACCTTCCAGATCCGTCCCTTTGGAAAATCACTTGCTAGGTGGCCCACTTTGTGAAGGAGCAGTCTGTACCATCTACAAGGTCATTCAAAATAATACACTTAACTATTTGGGGAACCTCCAGAGACAATGGAATGGGATGTGGGAGACATGGAGGATGTGGACTGGGAAGCAACCTTGACGCATCCCAGAGAGGTGGCTATATGTGCGTGGTTCTGCCTAATTCAGTTAAATAACCCTCCACAGAGTCTATATAACCAGACAGACTGCAAAAAATTGGGGAAAATCCCCATATCGGACGGTCTCCACTGCAGAGCCCCTGAAGGGACATTTATTTTCAACTTATACAAGCTGGGGGTGCCCTGAGATTCACACTTACTTGGGAGGATATATCAAGGAAGCTGGGCAACATATTGGAAGAGAAGCTCCTATGTCTGCATCAGTTTATACTTCTGGAGGTCCCAGGTAATGCACCAGCCAGGAAACTGATGTTCTGTTCCTTGGGACTTTTGGTAGCAAAGAGACATATTGCATATGTTTGGGGATGTGCGAACGCTTCCCTCCAGAGGCCGGTGGACAGTGGCTAAAAAGGTAGTGTACACAGCCAGGGGCTACCCCCGAACACACCATGATATGGGGCTGTTGCTGGTGTACTACTGACAAGGAGCTGAAGACTCTGCGGCTTTCCAGGTGGCAGCCCCCGACGGGGTGCAGATACACACAGAGCAGAGATTGGACACCGATACTCCTCCTTTACACGCTCCCTCCACTTGATTTGGAGATGTGAAACTTTATGTTCTTGTGCTCCTCCCCTGCCACTCTGCTGTCATGTTTTCACTGCTCTATGTGTTGTCATTTACAGCAACCAAAATGACAACCAAAAAGTTCTTTAAAATTTTATATAAAAAGGAGATATTTGCAGAGTGTGGCAGAAACATGATCCCACCATAGTCTAGCCTATGCAATTTAGTAGACAACCCAAACATCTACACACAATTAAATAAGTCAATAGTGATCACAAACTCTATCCGGTCTCTCCAACCACAGATCAACCTAAGGACAAAAAACACATCCTTAACCATTAGAATCCTATGCAGGATCTTACCTCACCTGGGAAACTCTTACAGTGCTTCGGCATCTACAACCCTCATATTGCCACGCACTGAATATGCCAAAGGTGTCTATAGTAGGCTCCAAGTACAAATGATTAACAAATTAAAGGAGATCCAAACTGTTGCATCAAGACAAGTGCTAAACCCAAGCAGGTGTGACCACATCACCCTTGCGAACAAGGCACCTCACAGACCACCCTAGTGATTGGATGAACCATCCTTTGTGGAGACCAATAAGTTTCGACCATGGTCCTGAACAAATTAAGGATTACTTCAGCCACCTCCAGTTTAAAAGGGCTTCTTCCTAAATATACTAAATTCAGAAGAACCATCAAACAGTACATGCATGTGGCTTCCCTATCTCTCACCCTCCTGCTAGGATCCTCCCATTACACTGGGATAAGACATGACTCCTATCTGCTTGCTTAGGTACTGCAACACTCGATGTACAGTTAACGCCCTTTTCCAATCCCTGATGCGCTTCACCCAGCATGCAGTTTATTCTCGTAACTACAACCTTTGAATCATGCCAACTGAAGGGTGCCCAGGAACCCAAAGCAAATCGGAAGCACTCCGCAACCTGACCAGAGGTACAAAGTGCTGTACAAATCAAACAAATGGAGTAGCTATTTAGTCAACCACTAAGGTGGTGCTTTGGCCCTCTTAAGAAGTTAGAAAGCTCTCTACAAACACAAATACAGCACAATATAATATAATTTACTCTACAGTAGATGGGGATTTCCCACTTTTATTTACTTGTCATTAAAGCTGGTCGACCGAACCTGGAGTCTGAAAGCACGTCAACTGTGTGCCCAATAGCACAAAACAAGTGACTCAATGTTAATCCCCTTTGATATTTCATTGATTTAAAACCTATTTTCAAATTAGTGATGCCTTGGAGCACAGCATTGCTCTGGAATGTTGCTACAACTTTTGATTCAAAAGGGTGGGCGCACCACAGAAAATATTTGCTTACCCACATCTGCCTGCTGTGTCCTGATTTAGAGTGCATGCTCTGGATTAATATCTGCCTGGAGGAGGGGTGTAGAGTGATCAAGTGGGAACCTTGACTTAAACACAAGCATGAAAAGTTCTGCAAGTTAGCCTATAGTTAAGTGGTATGTTTACGAGTCCGTGGCAGCCAGAGCATAGTGGCCTTAAAGCGTACTTGGTCTCCGGGACACAATTTACTCATCAATTCTGAATGGTGTGAAAAGTGCAACTGTGATCCCCTGTTTACGTCTAACTAGCTGCAGTTTTTAACCTTTGATTTCCCTGGACCCCCACTGAATTATTACTGAAATCTAAGTACCCCCAGTAAATCATTATCGGGAGCCAGGGAGCCAAAAATGTCTACGATTTTAACCTCAAAACAATATAAAACAAGCATTTGCAATGCAATAGGCCTTGCATTTACGCGAGTTTGAGCTATTGGCATTGTGAATGACAATGCCTTTTATTTATGCTTTGGGTTTTAAAACATAAATAAAAGGCATTGTTATTTACCACATTAATAGCTTAAACTCTCGCAAATGCAAGACCTATTGCATTGCAATAAAGGGCCTTCCCAACCGCTTTTTAGACTGTAAATATCAGAGGAAGAAACCAGCCTGTGACGTCTTCAAAGTAGTGATAAATGGTGCTTTGAAGAAGGTGTGTAAGTGTTGTAAATTACACAGACACAAAGTGTGAAGTGAGAGTTACATATGATCCGAGCTATAAACACTAACAAAGCGCTCCAACACCTTTCGCTCTGCGATTACACTGTCGCAGCTCAGGAGGAAGAGCGGGGGGGGGGGGGGGGCTATTTCCTGCCCTCACCGTGATTTGAGTGTGCAATGTGGCAGTGCGTAATGTCATTGCTATCTTACATAAACACTCCAGCTGTAATAGGGCACTTGGTTCACCTCCTGGTTCAGGGCGGGCTGTGCTTTATGGCGGTGGTATTGGTGGCGGTGGCACTGGTGGTATTGGTGGCGGTACTGATATTGGCAGTATTGGTGGTGGTAGTATTGGTTTTGGGGGTATTGGTGGAGGTATTTGTCGTGGTGGTATTGGTAGAGATGGTATTGGTAGTAGTGATGGTGGTGGTATTGCTGGTGGTAGTGGTATTGGTGGTATTTGTGATGGTATTGGTGGTGGTGGTGGTATTGAAGGTGGTGGTATTGGTGGTAGTATTGGTGGTATTTGTGATGGTATTGGTGGTGGTGGTGATTTTGGTGGTAGTGGAATTGGTGGTGATGATGGTATTGGTGGTGGTGGTATTGGTGGCGGTGGTGTTAATAAAACAGGCTTTTGAAAACAACCAGTCCGGTAGCTTTAGTACAGATGACATGTAACACAGATGTGCTGTTGTCAGCTTCAGCCCTTTAGCTCAGGATTATGTGCTACCAGGAATTCAAATGACTTAATTCGCTAATCATTTTTAAATCTATTTTACTTGGGGGATTGAAACCGACATGAGATCATGCCCGGTTAAAGTGATTGAAAGCAGGCACCCGTGTTACAGGGGCGGCCTTGCTGCTTAAAAAAACAGGTTTCAGCTGAAATAGCACATGTCCGGCCTGCAGTAAGAGAAATTCAATAAAGTAAATAGTGCTCACAGACTAACAGTTCCTGTGTAACAACCGAAGTAAAGGGTCCAGTAGCCAAGGGAGGCTACAATGAAGACATGGCCGTACTAAGGAAGGACTGACAAGCCTATTAACGAATCCGAAGGCAGCATTTACGGAAGACAATGACACAAGCCAATGAAAGATATAGACGGAGAGTGGGCGTGGCTTCTCTCCCATACTTAACTAAAGAAACCGGTATAAACAAAAATACACAAATTATTTTTTTCTTCACAAACAAAAACAGAAAAATCTAAATTATAATTTTAATGGAAAGGTTGGAGTTTTTCTAAATTCCGTTTAATTATAAAAGATGAAACAATATACTAGACTACAGCTTTGTCTTTTTTGTTCCTAATTCATGCTCTCTTACTGTCAGTACTTCAATTGAGGCCACCCAACAACCATACTATATTCTGCTTGCTGTACTTTTGCTACACCAATTAATGAAACTAATCTGATCACCTTACTCTTTAGCCTCCAAATTTCATTTCAAATTCCTTCACATTTACAAAACATTTGAAATTGTTCAATTTTACATCTTGATATATACTTTATTAATCTGCTAATATTAAATTTTCTAAACAGATGCAGATCTCCCCCTCCCAGTAGGAGTTGCGAACCCCCTTGTTAACTACTATTCTATAGGGTTATTGGTGCTCTATAGGGAGTGACACAGGGTCGTCATACAGGAGAAAAGCCACCCACAACTCATTTCACTCTAAAGAAAGTATCAATAAATGGAGGAGTAGAGCATGGGACTCGGGGTATTATTCCAGCTGTAGGAGAGTCATCCATTACTAGCAAAAATCAAGGAGAGATTCAATTCAAACCCATTTACAAAGCGCACAGCTACCTCCGAGGAGGCGTCCCGGTGCTAGATGTAGAACAAAAGAGGAGATTTCTGGGATATTATGCTCCCGGACCAGGGAGATAGCAGTGGACTTGGGGTAAAGCAACCAGGTGACTCTGTGCAACTGAGGACACAATGCTCCAGAGTCCGGGACTTATTTATTGTAATTTTTTTTTTATTTTATTTTTTTTACACGATTTATCGTTTTCAGGTTCTTAGTTCAGTTGGGTCAGCTTAAGCAAACCAGGACTACAATTGCCAGAAGGTATTAGAGAGTTAAAACTAAAACTCTGGACTTGAGGACCAGGTCCTTTGGTGAAATGAAGTCCTTTAGTAACCTTAAGTTGGGGCCAGTTTCTGGGAAGGTAATTTCATGTAGTCAACTGGTGAAACACAGTCAGACGCCAGACTGCCTCTAGAAGCAACAAACTTGACCTCAGTGTGTTAAAAACCCTTTCAGACGGCCATGGGGCACACTGGAGTTACTGGGCCAAACCGTGGTGGGTGAGGCCTTTTACGCTTGATGACCCAGGGCCCACCCTACTATGGATCCTGCTCAACTGGGCCAAGTACCCCTTCAACACTTGACTATCAGTGGTAGCTGTGGTCGGTCAGTCAAGCCTCCCTTGGTGGTGGGCGGATGGGAGTGTGGGGGGACTGGTGTAGATACAGGTTCCTGAACAACTCCTAACTCAAAGTGCAAACAGATCAAACAATAAATCAATGTCCAGCCAAACACTTGCTTTTATAAGAAAATTTGCATTTTATTTCTAACTCTACAAATGCACAGAAGTACAACATTCAGAATCAACACCACACTCCCCCTTCAGGTGGAGGCTCTGGTAGTGTTCAGGCTAATCACTGTCTCACCCTCCTTCGTTTAACATGTTCAGGGGTTATTGGTTATATCAAGGAATCTAAACGAATAGGCCATCTGTAAGAGTTCTCTCTTTAAGAATTTAGTCGAAAGTCTATGGTGCCGCAGCACAATTAGCAACAAGTCCACTGGAGCTCGACTATCCCAGTTCACATCTTACCCACTCTTCCAGCATGGGACAGTTTAGCGGTGAAGTGGGCGCCTTCAACGCACACCCGCAAGTCCTGCTGAGTTCAAAGAAGTCAGGCTGCTCGTGGCCCATGCAGCAGCACCCAGTGGGGTAGGCTCTTTGTCATGAGCAGCGTTGCCAGAGAATTCTTAGAAGCCGGAGTAGCCCCCTGTTTGTGAAGATGCGGTAAGTTGACTTTGCTCAATGGGGTGAAGGGAATCCTTTCTTCAGCTCCTGACTGGAGCCAACAGGGGTGCTACACTGTCCAAGGCATCTCTGGCAGTCCTCAGTGGTCACTCAGTAAAAGTTTCCTCGCAGTACGTGGCAAACCGCGGATTGTAGTTTCAGTCTCTCTTTTGGGAAGTGGCCTCAATCCTTTGGCAACGTCGGTATCGGTAGCCCCCCCTGGCATATAGGGTTGCCACGGTACGTGGTTATATGGGCACAGGTTCTTCCAGCACAAGCGCCACGGTCACAAATCTTGGCCCTCCTCGACGTGGTAACTTTATTGGTGGCCCCCTCTGGCATACCGAGCCAACGGAGTGTGACGGTACAGGCCTAGCAAGATCATGCACGTCGCTTAGCACATGGTCCCATCTAAAGTGGCCCTCTCCTGGCATATGGTAGTCACCGAAAACAATCCTGCACACGGTTGATGGCGCAATTGGTGCACAGCTGAATCCTTAATAAGGGAGTCCTCACAGTAGGGCTCCCCACTAGACCTTGCTCCCTCCAATACTCTCCTCTTCCTCACAGGGCGCAATGATCTTGGCAAGCAGGCAGGAGCTGGTGCTCCAAGTTCCAGGGCAGGTGATCTCGATTTCCTTGGGTGATGTCCCCTCATTCATCAGGGAGACTAGCAGGCTTTGGCCCCCAGTTCTGGTCACAGGCAGAAGTCTTGCAGAACTTCCCCTTCTCACTCAGCCTGCCTGGCTTCTTGGCAGATTACACATTTTTTGGGGACTCAACCTCCCCTTCTATTAGTCTTTTTCCAGAACACCAAATATGGGGCCAGATGTACGACTGTGGAAATAGCGCCTCGCAAATTGCGATTTTTTTGCGACTCGCAATTTGCGAGGCGGTATTTCCAATGTACAACAGTGTATTTCACACTGTTAGCGATTCCCAATGGGGTCGCAAATTGAGAGGCTCATGAATATTAATAACCCTCACGCAATATGCGACCCCATTGGGAATGGCAGGCCCTCCCAGGTATGGTGGCCTGCTGGGCTCAGCAGACCACCATGTCTGGGACTGCTTTTAAATGAAGCAGGTTTTTTTTTTTTTTTTTTAAAGCAGCCCGTTTTCCTTAAAGGAAAATGGAATGCATTTCAAAAAAGAAAAATTTGAAACGTTTGTTTAATTTTTTAAGAGCAGGCCACTGCCTGCCCTTAAAAAGGGAAGGGGTCTTCTGGGGACCCCTTCCCTTTTGCGAATGCATTACCACCCTATTGAAGAGGGTGGTAATTTGCAAGTGTTTTGCGCCCGCAATTGCGGACGCAAAACATTCTTACATAGGGTTGCGCTCTTTATTAGGAAGGGAACGCCCCTTCCTAATAGCGAGTCGCAAAACCCTATTTTGCAACTCGCAAAATAGGGTTTGTACATTCCCCATGCTGTTTTTGCATGCGCAAAAATGGTCGTACATCTGGCCCATGATTTTGAGTCTGGGTCTTGGAAGTTTTATGTTGGAATTATGCTTCTTCTGAAGTGGGCACTTATCCTTTTCTTCAAGAAAGAGGTCTGTCACAGCAGGCACAACTCTGAAGCCGATTGTCCACAGCACAATTCATGGAAGTGACCACAGTTCACACCTGGATGTCTGTCACAGTAATTTGTGCATCAAAGGTTAATCTCAGACCCCCAGCCCTTCGATTTCTGATTCCATTATCTGCCCCCATCTACCTTCATGAGATGTACCCAGGCCCCTTCCCTGCGATCTGTTAAAGAATCGAAGAGTAGTTTTTTGAAGTGTAAAGGGAGTCTCTTCCTTTTTCCGCCCAGCCTGTCCCCACCTAGCTCACAGGAATGCAGCAATACAAACATTATGTCTTCACTAGGCAGGTCTGGGCTTCCCAAAATGGGTCCTCCATGTAATGTACCATTGCAGGCACATCCACAGCACACACACTGCCCAGCACTGTTCCTCCATACATTGCACCCTTGCAAGTACACATGCATTCAGCATACACACTGTCTGCACGCATTGTACAGGATCGAAGCTTTTCTATATTTAACCAGGGTGTGCTCTTTACAGAGACACTGCTAGCACACACTCTCACTATGTGCGGGCTACATAACACTTAATGTACTGTACTACACGCAAGCATGCATGCATCCAGCACATGCTGTTACACACACAGCACTACATGCCTCATGCAATGTATTCCTCTCAGACATACAAACACCCAGTAGATATACTAGCCACACAGTCACTGCACAGCACTGCTCCGACCATGTACTATACCCTTCCTAGGCACACAAACAACCAACGCACAGTCACTACTCCTGCGGTGTGCAGCACTCCACTCCCGGTACAACAAGACTGCAATTCGTGAGACCGGTCATGTCATGGCGCACACGCATGATCCTTGTTCGCCCATAACAATAAAAAAATTAGCATTAGGGATCCAGACAACAGTACTGTTGGGCACTCAAGGCACAGGTACATGTCTTTACCATGCAGAGGACTTTTTCTGTCCCAACACAGTACATGGCACTAGGGTGCAAAATTTCACTTTATCAAGGGCAGGGAAAACCTTGCAACAGCCCTGTGTTTGCTATCTTAGATAACAGTGGACAAAGTGTTCTTCACAAATGTACTTTCAGAGGAGTGGGTGCCCATCCAATTACTGAAACCACATTAACCCCATCGACATCAATGCAGGGACATCCGAGATGTCTCCACAGGCAACCAGATGATTAACTGCAAGGTACACAGCACAGGTGCAAATGCACTCTCAATCAACACAACCACTTTTTTTAGACCAGCCAGACCTGGGAGTTTGACAACAAACCTTTTAAGGGCCGGAGGTGGGTCTGTGGAGAAAACTGGCATTACCGGATTCTGCGGCTAACCCAACACAAAGTTCAGGTGTAGGGTGTGGCAACAGAACAAACACTGCCATCATAAAACACTAAATGTTTTTTGAAAGAATCTCTTGGGACTTTCTCTTCAGAGTCGGGGCAAGAATTAAAAAACAGACATAATACGGGAAAGAGCATACAGTATAGTCTAATGTCATGGGCCATTTTTGCATTTATTAAATACATACATTTAACAGCTGTACTTATATTCCAAAAGAGAAGACAGCAACAGGTCTGGTGACAGCAATAAAAGCAGCAACTAGTTGTCCTTGCTGAAGCAGTAGTCTAGGGGTAGCCTAGCAGTGGTAAGACTGTTCGCCTATTCTAGTGCCTGTCGCAATGCCTAGCATAGCACCATCTCACATGCAAATGTTTCTAGCTACAGTTTTGCATCCTCAGGTTGCATTCTATCTCAAAAGGCCTCCTCTTTATTTCCAAAACACTGCATGAAAGATTCCCCTTTTCTCTTATTTCGTAAGACCTTCTCCTTACTTTATTTCCTCTCTCAGAGCACAGTCTACTTTGCCACATGCAGGGACGCCTTAATATTCATTCCTGTATTTTTGTGTAATGCACTCATTACATTAAAAAAATGTTTAGAAAAACATCTCTCCTTCTTTCAAAGCCATATCTTCAGTCTAAAACACCTAATCCACCCTTTTTCTTCTATTAACCCCAACCCATCTGCATGAACGTCAGTGCTCAATCTCAGCCATTGGTTGCTGGCCCATTTTGGGTATTAGTACCTATTTTTACGCATCATACATTTACCGACAGCAAGAGCGGGCAGAACACAGAAAGGGAGAGATGTAAAAACCGTCACAAAGGAAGAAAGCTGGAACCTGCAGGAGTAAGATAAAAGGAGCAGTGTGTGTCTTGTAGTGGGTTGAAGAGGCATGAGGTGGATTCAAGACTACGCAGCCTTAGTATTCAGCGCAACGACATTTAGCATCACCGGCCACAGGCTTCCGAGCAGCGCTTTGGCACCAGCACTCATTCTTTTACAAATTAAGCACGGTTGAACTCACATACCTTCCTTCCACCAATGATCACACCCTAGGAATTTAATCTACCACAAAGAAACTGGAGTAAATGCATAGAATGATTGTCTTAAGAGCCTAAAACAAATCTGTATAACCAGCAACTACTGGATTAATCACCCTGGGCGGAATGGTGCCAGGTGTAAAGAGTTCCAATGCCTCATCAGGGGTAGTGATATATAAATGCAATTACAACACAATGCAATACAATACAACGTAATTAATCAGAAAAAAACGTGCACTTTGTCTGGAAGCTTACAGTTTCAAACGGATCCTGATACCCCATGATTAGGCTTCCATAGACAGATATAGAGGACTGGTTTGTACAGCATATTTCTCAAAGTATAACGTGGCACTCGACTCCAGTTTAGTACCACCAGAGCTGGGAATGGAGAGACAACCCCTGAGTGGTCACTTCAGCCCCCTCTCAACTTGGAGGGGCAGAAAAGGCTAAAACCAACTGTGCAAAACTAAGGAAAAGTAGTTCATAATAAAGATGTCGTTTTGGAAAAAGCTAATTACTTACTCAATGTGGCAGTAAGATGAAGGGGATACCAAGAAGGTTACACCAGAGACTAAGAAAGCTCTGCCATGCTTCATTTTTTCTGGTGGTTACAGAAGGAGGAAGTCAGGACTTGGTCTTGGTGACCGGATGTTATTGTTTATTGTTGGAAGTGGTCCTTTTTGCAGGGTTAAACCCAAACTTTTTGCATTCTTCCTCCTATTTTTCTGATTCTCCGTTTGTTGGTTTTAGGACTCTGGGAACTTTACCACTGCTAATCTGTGCTAAAGTGCATGTGCTCTCTTCTCTGAAACATGGTATGATTGGATTACGCCTGTTTGAGCTATTTAATTTACTAATAAATCCCTTGTAAAGTGGTATCCCATATACCCAGGGCCTGTAAATTAAATGCTACTAGTCGGCCTGCAACACTGCTTGTGTCACCCACTGACGTAGCCTTACAAACCTATCTCAATCCTGCTACTGCAGGGCCTGCGTGCACAGTTTCCTGTCACTTTGACTTTCATTTAAAACTACTTGCCAAGCCTTACGCTCCCCTTTTATTACACACAGGTTACACCTAAGGTAAGCCGTAGGTAGCCCTTTGGGCAGAGTGCTGTGTAAGTAAAAGTGTAGGATATGTGCCTTATTTTGTGGCATGTCCTGGTAGTGACAACCAGCCTATTTTCTTTCTCACAGCTGTGAGATCTACTCCTCTCATAGGCTATCAATGAGAATTCCCTTATATATATTTAAGTGGTAATTTCTGATCTGAAAGGAGTAGCGTTGCCATGATTAGTAGGTTTAGAATAGTAGTGATCAATCCTGCTTACTGGTGTAGTTCGATTTTACATTACTATTTTAGATATGCTGCTTGTAAAAAGTGGCAAACACAACAAGATGATGGACAGAGCGCTGAAACTTTTCAAAAACTCACACCCAGTCAAGAGACCATAATTCTTTTGCTCACCATGCCACCCCAGTTTGGGCTTCACATATGCAAATCAGTCTTGACCCTGCTCCTCATAGGAACAGTCCAGCCCTCTCTGCCTGGCCAGGCCCTCCCTGGACTAGAAACAAGCATCCTGGGACTGGTTTCGGGGGCTGAGCGCTGTACCGCAACCCAGCTGAGAATTCCTTGTGGAGTGAGGGCCTCACCCAGTTGCCTGGCAACCTCAGCATGCACTTATCAGACTTTCCCTAAGGCCACAGGACCGTCCGTTTAACACCATATCCCAACCCCGCAGGCACCTGTGAACTGGGCTCCGTGTGCGAGGCTGCAGACGATGGAGGAAGGGACGGCACGCGGGTTGACTGTAATTCCCTTAAAGGGAGCGCCCACACTTGTTTTTAATGCCGTGATCACACCAGCTTTTAGAGACCCGAACGGTCTTGACCTTGTTGAGTTGCTCTCCTCCCTTTTTGTCAACGTGGGCCGTGTGCGAGGCCCACTAGTACCGCCATAATGAAGTGCCGACCCACCCGAATCACCAGAGTTATCGGAGCCCGACTCTACTGTCAGCAACACAGGCCCTGGAAGTGAGGTCCACCGACATCCAGAGCGGCTGCTTTTCAACCAGGCACTGTGCCTGCAAGGTCCCGGCGATTCACTCTTGACCTCACAACACAGAGGGCAACTGGGGGAAACTTACTTGCCATGCTGGTCCCCGTGAGGTAGATTCGAAGTGTCCTCATTCTCTGAGGTTCAGACGGCCAAGGGGAGGATCTGTAAAGTTACAGTTAAACCCCCGAGTAGAAGAGCAGGCAGTTTTCCAACCTTTCAAGAAAGGGGCTCGTAACTCACACACAATTAATTAATAGGACTGCTAGAGCGGAGTATTGCTGGTAACCTGCGACTGTGCATGTCGTGGAAAGTAGTGGATATATTTCTATTGTTGAGATCACGTGTCATTCCCTACACCGGACACAATTCTGAGAACTGTGCATTTTCAAAAAAAAAGTATACAGATGATTGGTAGGTCTTTGTGGCCCTTATGCATCTACAGTGAGAACTTGACAATTACATTCGGTATCGCTATCGTTTTGGTCTTACTGGGAGTAAGGTATTTTGCAAATTCACTGTAATACTTGACAATTGCATAATCTGCAAGCTAAATATTGAGTCATTTTGTGTTGGTCTTGTTTCATGTACAATATAGTGACCTATTTTTACGCAACCTTGTGTGGAGTTTCCTTTGTGGTGTATTCATTATGTTGCTGTGTGTGTGTTGTTGTAAAAACGCTTTAAACATTGCCGCTGATAAATCGGACTGCTCTGCGCCAAGCTACCAGAGGGTGAGCACGGGTGATCTTTGGTGTGTAACTTACTTGCCCTGACTGTAGTGGTGAGTTCTGCCTGTCGTAGCTGCATACCCTAGCCAACCAGAAACCCCATTTCTAACATTCATCAATAGACTTTTACTTAGAGTAAGAGAGAGAAAGGCAAAGTAATAAAAACAAAAGAGGAAGAGAAGGCTAAGAAAACACTGATGAATAGAGAAAGGTGGAATGAAAAACAATATAACAGTGAGATAGAGAGCCAGGAAGTGGAAGACAGAGGCAGGACTTGAAATCAAAGCTAAGTAGGTTAGGTATTCACCAAACCGGGCATTCTGCAGCAGCAAACTCCGGGCACCTACACTTAGGTTTCCTGTTTTTAACAAATTAAGTACTTGTCAAGAGGACCCGCCTGCACTAATCTACAGTGACTATATTGATCTACCGATACACGCAAACAAACCTCTGCACTCATTTGACAGAAATAAGCACTAGGGACCTCCAGATACTGGAGAAGGTACATACTGGCTAGACTAGAGGTCCAGTGGGCTTTTCCCCTGTCAATTTGTGAGTATCTACGAAACCCTAAAGAGGCGAGCCCCAGTTTCCTTTTCAGAAACCACCAAACAGGCACAGCGGGTCCCTTCAGCTAATGCCCGGTTAACAATACTTTATGTAGCATTGTAAACAAAAGAAAAAGCCTTGGGGTAATCAAAATTACAGCTGCACAACTAATGGTCAGCCATTAACCTGAATTATGTCCAAACAAGCCACTAACATGGCTACTAACCTTTCGTTCAATGGCCAAGACAGTAAACCACAAAGCATCTGTTTTGTCTTCAGAAGTCCTACCTCAGAAAAAAAGCAGGGAAGAGGAAACGTGGAAAATGCCCAATACACACACCAAAGCAGATGTATGGGAGCCACCCGCTGGGTTGCCAATTTCACATTTTTATGCATTTTCTCCAGAAAATTTTCAGCCTGACGGCTATAAATGTTAACAGTGCCCATCTCTTAAATAGACATCTTGAGTTTTAGAATGGTGTCACCCCTACTATCTGATGAATATTTTTCAGACGATTTTAACTACTCACTAGATCATTAGGGCGGCGGTTTTAGCCCGCCTCGTGCTTCACTGCTCTAAAAAGGTCTAGGAGACGTCACGCTCACGAGCCCCAACAGGGCTTTAACATCTTTATGAAAGGTTTATCACGGGTAATCGCCTATAAAGTGGCTTTTTTACACCATGACATTCTGAGACGTTGCTTGGGCCCTCTGAAGCTTAAAACTAATTATCTTACAGAATATCTTTCAGAGTGAAAAACCAAATGTCTTGCATTTTCTTGATTCTGTGTGGAATCCCTCAAAATAAGTTGTTTAGGTTTCCCATGGTTAGCATTCTTTCTCCCAACAAGGAGAGGAGTTGGTTGAAAGATATTTCAAGGTTCACGGCCTATTAGTAAATACATCAAGGTAACCATAGGATCTCATTCTACATCATCGACTATACATGTACAATGACCCTAACCACAACTAAAAGTGCC